>NC_139814.1:3961147-5320316 GCF_963457635.1 Microchirus variegatus
GTCATCATCATCTCAGACAACTCCTGTGTGTGTCCTGCTCTCTTTCAGCCGCTGAATAATCATCTGTTTGTTGTTTTTGTGACGATGAAGTCTGCTAACTCGTTAGCATAAAGATCGCTAGCTTAAAATGCTAACAGTCCACACACCAGCAGTCTCTGTGCTTTCTCTGTCCTTGTGAAGACGTTCAGCCACAGACAATTATTGTCCTGTTTTCTTTGCCTTCCTTTGTCAAACAAAGCTTTGATGATGACTGCTTTGATGATAATCACGCTTTAATTTCGCACTGCACACACACACATGTAACTGCTGGAACTTTCCAGACACTCTCTCTCTCCCCCTCCCTCCCTCTCTCTCTCTGAGTGAGAGCTGCATATTAATTAGCCATGTGTATTCTCCGTGATCGTCAGCTGATTGGCTGAAAAAGCAACAAAGGCTCTGGAATGTGAGATCACCACACCCAAACTAGGAGTGATTCACAGCGATAAAATAACCTTAATTCAAACACAAAGTGTATGATTTTAAGACCCACAATACTGTGATTTGAAGCATGTAGTGGCTTCTTCAAAACTTCAACTTGTGTCATTTTGAAAAAAAACGGAAATCCCTAATTTTGAAAAAAACAAAACATTTTCCTGTTTTTTCTTGTTTTTTCTCGTTTTGTGCTTGGCCGACTTGTTCCCGCTTGGTCCGTGGCGGGTCACATATATGTGAGTTATGGAGGCCTACTTATGTAAGTAGGCCTCCATAACTCACATATATGTGACCCGCCACGGACCAAGCGGGAACAAGTCGGCCTACATGTACATACATTTTATGGTCAAAAACCTCCTAGTTTGCACACACACACACACAGTGTGTGTATGAGGAAAAAACGTGTTTATATGCTCTGCCTTCCACCGATGTTTCGGAAAAGATGATCTTGGGGAAATCCCTCATCCCTTAGGTCATTTTGTACTAAAGTTGAGTCGGGTCAGGGAATACAAAGGTTTTTGAATGCATCACCTTGAGACATCTCAGGGGAGAGGCCCAGGCTGTGGAGCTCAGATCGGCCAGGTGTGATAACTATACATGCACGCACGCATGCACACACACTATAAGGGGCATTTTATGCCAGCACACTAACCCTAAAACGCCTTAACCTTATTGCATGCATAAAGACTGAAAAACACACGTCCCGTGCTGGCATAAAATGCCAGTCCGATACACAGACACACACACAGGGTGCACACACACACACACACACACACACACACACACACACACACACACACACACAGAGACATCCGGAATGCCATTTGCCATTTTTCAGATGAAGTTCTTTGGCTCTGTGTCATGAATCCAGAGTGATGGACTACATTATTACTTTTCCACATTGAGACATATGCACTATACTGTTTATGTTTGTTAACATTGGCTGTCTCTCTAGGGCTCTCTGGTACCTCAAATGACGCTCAAATCACAAATTTCAAGGCTTCAAAGCGAGAGTCAATTTTACTAAATATGATCAAATAAAATAAAAAAATAATGAGAGGACCATTCAACAAAAATGTTCTTATATTGTGATGTGAAAATGTGTTTTAATTGACTAAAACAAATGCAATCACTCATTTTGATGGCTTGTTGCAGCTATGGCAGATAAATGGTCAACCTATAAAGTCCACTGCAAAAACACTCATGATAATGTTAGACAAATGGAGGGACAGTGTGTGATTTGGCATCCATTAGCCGCCTGGCTCAGCTTGTGGAAAGAGAAACCTATCATTGTTTCAACAGCTCGAATAATCTACTTTTACCAATAACTTGTGACAGGTACATCTCCCCACATGCGCCTATTTTTGCTATGTCGCATTACACATTCTCATCAGCATCGGTGTTGAAAAGCATCTTCTACACACCCTTTCTGACTTACTGAACTTAAAAAGAATCTGCAGGAAGATGATGGGGGTGAAGTCACGGCTTTTGAATTTCAATGTAAAAGCACAACTTTATCAACTCCCAGTGGGTTCTCTATGGGCTAAATGTAGGCTAACGTTTACTTAGCAATGAGAGATGAGATGAGAGTTTGTCAGCCTAAAATCTGCTAACCAGTAGCACATATACAAAACCAGTCAAGTTAACAAACTCACGTAAACTTACCGGTAGGATAGAGCTACAGTCAGTGGTTTAGGAAGCTGTTCGTGGCAGCTGTTATCAACGCCAAGCCGGCAGATCCTGTATCTGCGCTCGATTGTTCCGCCTTCATCCTTGAATTACCCTGATGTCTGTCACAGTAATTTGAATCTGAATTTTGAGAACTGAATCTGAAAATAGTGTTGAATTTGAAAAATTCAATTTCAAATTATACTATTCAGATTCAGTTTTTCAATGCAATAATTCAAATTAAACAATACAAATTCAAATTCAGTTTTTTAATGCAATTATTCAAGTTTAGCAATTCAAATTCAAATATAAATGATTAAATTTCAGTTTCTGGTGGCACATAGTTCCGCTCGCTGTTCACCTCAACTGATTTTTCAATATATTTATCATTCCAAAGGTTCTACATGTGTTCCTGCTTCCATGTGAGAGCACTTAAAGTCCTAGTGTGGAAGATGCACTGCAAGTTAAGTAGTCATTGGAGAATAAACATTTGTCTTTATTAATGCAATCATTGAACAAAAAAAAATATATATATATATAAACATGTTTTAAATAACAAATAATGGAATACCCATGTCCATCCCTATTCGCAACCACGTAGAAAGACTCTCTTTCAACATCTGTGACTTTATCTCACAACCTCACTCATCTTTCAAAGAACCACTCCAGTCTCTGTACAAACAAGTTACTCTGAACATCAAGTTGCTCTCTCCATTGTCAAATCTTTAAAAAAAATATAACATGCTAAACTGGGAGAACATTTAGATTCACATTTAGATTTAGATTTCCTTCATTTAAATTTCATCTGTATTATTTTCAATCGGAGCTTGACTTCTCTTGCTTTAGTCTGCCTGATGTTCTTATTATATGACGCTGTGTTGTTCAGTTAAGGTTTAAATATATATTTTTTTGTCTTTACTATTGGAATTCTGTTCACTTTTAGAGACATTTATTGACTTTGCATTTTACCATTGTATTTTACTTTTAGGTTGATTAGAAACATCTGTCCAGGGACTCTACAAATTAAAAATAGTCTCCTGGCTAACTCTGGTACATTTACAGAAATGTTAATGTACCTGTTCTTGTTAACTAAATAAATAAACTAGGGTTAATTCCTTGACTTAAAGTTCTCTTTCAAGATTAATTTGACCTCACTTGTGCTGTCATCTCGCTTTACTAGCATGGCTGTCATGCTTCCACCTTCTTTCTGTCAGTAAAACACATCAATTCTCTTATCTCCACAAACAAAACAAAAACCCTGCTATACAGGCAAAATTTCAAAGTAACATAGCAGCTTTAAGGCACAGTAGATGGTGTTTTCCCACAAAAGTTGGTCCAATAAAGCCCTCTAAAGACCTGCTGAATTCCTTTAAATGTTTATTTTTAAGAAAACAGGAAGGCAGGCCTGGATTAATTACTCATAGAGCAAGGTTTTAGGTGCACAACTCTCACTGTAAACATACACAAGTCACTACTGTCAACATACTGAATATAGCAGGGAACAAGTAGCAAAACACAGGCGCGTACGCTTACGCCTGTGCAATTAAGATTGTGCACCGGCTCCTATATGAATTCACAGTACTTCAATCCAACAGAGGTGTGATCTGCCAGGCAGGGCCATGAAACGCCGCAATGTGAGAAAACACCTCACCAAGCAAACATAGCCTCACAAGGCGAGTGCTTGTTCCGAAGCCAGACTTCAGAACTGCACTCCTCACATCTATGTGAGAGGAGGAGGGAAGGATCAGATGAGACTGGACCAGATGGGACAGGAGGAATTAAAAACATTCAGAGGAGGCAACAGATAAAGAAATAGAGGGAGTTCAAGGACAACTAAAGATACAAACACATGATTATTAATAAAGACTCCTTACAGAAAGACTTTGGAAGATGGAGTCCTGTCCAAAATTAGAGGAAAAGATTAAATTAGAGTGTTTATTTGTACTGCAGCTGCAGTCTTAAAATGTCCTGCTATAACTACCAGAGTACACAGTGTCTTGGCATTATTTCCAAGGCCAGAAGTTGGCATAAACTATTAAAGGTCACATAGAGTGGTCCTGTTGCACATAAATGTTAGTTATGGAGGTCTACTTACATATATTAACTTGTTTTTATGCTCAAAAACCTCCTAGTTTCTGTAAACGAGCTGATAGAAATCCTCTTTTCTGACGGTGTTTTTCTGCTGCGAGATTTCAGGGTGAACTTTCAACCCCAGAAGACAGAGTCTTGTGATTGGCCAGTACTATCCAGCACATCCGTTCTCAGAAGCACAGCTCCCCCCTCTGGAACGGTGGATGCACTGCTACTCATTATCCAAACATTGTTTTAACAGTGTTTAAAAATAGCTTCTTCACGACTCCCCGCCTCAGTCCCTTTGACGACCTTTGACCCAGAGTCAGACCCAGAGTCAGAAGACACTGTCACTCGTGAAACACCTCCACAACAGACGTTATTCTTCTTCTGTGGTTCAATGTACGCAACCAGATGTGCCCGGACTAGTGCCCGGAGCAGGACGATCTGCTGTTCAGGAGAACTGCTGTTTATGTAACTATTACGGGATTTTCAGAGATCTCACTGAGCCTGAGATTACAATAAAACACAACGTTCTCAGCAGTGGCTGAACTGTTTGTTCAGGGCTTCTTAAACAAGGTAATGACGCAGATACACACCAAAAAAACAGCGTTAATAGGAACTTCCGGTCTAGTTCCGCTTTAAAATAAATGATGGCGATTAAAATGAATTATCGCGTGGAATCACTACATCAACCATGTAGTATATTTCCATTGTAAAAAATGAAGCTGGCTTGTCCAAATGTGCTTTAGCAAACCTCAAGCGACCCTGTTTGTGGCGGGTGCCCTAAGTTATCCTAATGACTAAGCATTATCCTAATTTCTCAGCCTCTGTAGCAGATACAGGAACACAATTCAAGAAGTATTTTCCTGTGAAATTTAGTTTATTTAGATACAAAATGTAAAAATAAAGTGAATAACTATTTTCAATGAAAAAACAGTAATAAAATAAAGTAACATCAACTTGTGTCAGTGCCTTGATTTAGTCCTGATGGAGTGAAGAACAAGAACAGCATGTAATGACTGTAACAGTCTGCTTCACATGTGACGGCGATGATGCTTACAGCACTGTGGCATCTGCAGGTAAATCCACTGTCACCCCTGCTGCGCGGTTGTAAACAGTCCGTCGATTACGGTGGTATTTATCGTCATTATCGCTAACCTCGTCGTCTTCAAACATAAATATGTCTAAAACATAAATCCCGGTCGATTTGTTCAACGCTAATGCATGAGCTGCAAGATTATCAGCCACGACACACAAAACTGATCCCTTTACGCCTTTACCAATGGACTCAATAAAAACACCATCTTGCTCAAGAGTTTGGATGTCTCATAAGAGAGGACCAAACAATCTTTCATACCCAACCCACTGAACACCAAGACACCTTACATAATGCTGCCAACTGAAGCCCATGCCATGATGATCTATATTTACTAGGCAGATCAGCAAATACCCAGTAGACTGAACATAGTTTATGGATCTTCCATGATGTTCCAAGTGGGTTTGCTATTTCAAGATCATCAATGTACAAAATGAGTGGTAGCTTTAGGTCTGTCACGATCCATTCCACTTTTCACATTTCTGTCTTTAGTTTGTCTTGTCCTTTGCTGCTCCCTGGTGTTTGCTTTCTCTCTCAGCAGGGGGCGTGGTTGACCCAGTTTCCAGATGACACCAGAGATGACTCCACCTGCGCAGCTCCTGCCCAGCTTTTCCTGATCAGCGATCATGCGGACTTCTAAGGCGGAGCTTCGCACTTCTCTGGTGTCAGATCCATGTTTTCACTCCGCTGGTAAAGACGTTTACTTACCAAGCTAGTAGAAACTTTGACTCCAACCTGTGTACTTACCTGAACCTTCCTCTCAGGTCTCCACGTCTCCTGCTGCTGAGAACAACACCGACTCTCCTGCGGATTCCATACTTCCAGGATTGCTTTCTCCTGTTGTGTCTCCAGCTTGCTCGTCATCTCCATTTCCACACGAAGCAGCCGCTTCGCCACAGACTCTCTAGGACTTACGTTACTCCTCCATTACATCCTGAGTGAGTTCGTTCCACCTGGAACACACGACAGACTGTGTTGCCACGAGAGAGCTGTAGTGGATCCTGGCTCAGTTGTATTCGTTCACTTTAGCTTACCTTCGTGTGGTCATTCCCTGTGTCGCTTGTAAACATTTGGTAGTTAATAAAAGAATACTTTTACTTACCTGCCTCTGTCCTGTCTGCATTCGGGTCCTCATATTATATTCTCTACGTTTCCTTACGTAACAATTGGATCTGACCAACTATGGACCCGGCAGACAGAGATAGCTTTAAGCAAGCGCTCACAGCACATGGTGAAGCGATTAGCCGCCACAAGGCTTTGCTAGTTGATGTAGCTAACTCTATGAAAATGCTCACTGCTAGACTCGGGCCGCTTCAGGCCTCTGCTTCACCAGCTCCTCCGTCTCCTCAGTCTCTTCCGGTAGCTTCTTTGCTTCGACCTGTTATACACCCTCGTGAGCCATTTGTTCCGACTCCCGAACGCTTTTCGGGGGAAATTAACAAATGCTCAAGTTTTTTGTTTCAATGCTCTCTGGTTTTTGACTTACAAAACCGGCTACTTATCCGTCCGACCACGCAAAGATAGCGTTTGTTGTCAATCTACTATCGGGGAGGGCCGCTCAGTGGGCCGCGGCCATTTTTCGTAATATTCACTCACGTCCGACTTCCTACTCTGCCTTCGCTACCGAGTTAAACCGTGTCTTTGATCACTCTTTTCAAGACAACGACATTGCTAATCGGCTACTCGCGTTAAGACAGGGCAGTTCTTCGGCGGCAGATTTCGCGGTGGATTTTCGGATTTGTGCTTCAGAGAGTGGGTGGAACGACACCTCACTCCGAGCTATTTTCTTATGTGGGTTAAACGATGATTTAAGGGACGAATTGGCCACTCGAGACGTAACACCTAGTCTTGATGCTCTAATAGACCTAGCCATTCGTCTAGACTGCAGACTTAAGGAGAGGCGACGCGATAGGCGGCGTTCTTCTCCTCGTCGTTCGACCAATGTTTCTCACTTCCCCGTTTCTACCGCTCCGCCGTTTAAAGCACCCTCTCCTAGTCTAAATAATCATAGTGAACCTATGCAGCTGGGCCACACCCGTCTATCATCCACGGAGAGACGACGCCGATTGCAGTCTGGTTCCTGCATCTATTGTGGTCTCACTGGACATCTCCGTGCCTCATGCCCCAGCCGCCCAAAAGAGCAAGCTCACCAGCGCACGCAGGAGTGCTGGAGAGTAGAGCGGTTTCTGTTCCTGCACCCAGTCTCGCTTCCAGGACAACTTCAGTGGGGAGAAGAGAAATTGTCCCTCACTCTTGTCGACTCAGGGGCCAACGATAATTTCATAGACACTCTTCTGGCTGAGCAGGCGGGGATTCAAACTATCCCGTTGGACCAGCCCAAGACCATCTCCGACCTCAATGGCAATCTACTCGCCAAGGTGACTCACCGTACCGACACCATCACCATGGTTCTATCCGGTAACCACGTGGAGGAGGTCCAGCTGTTCCTCATCCCTGCTTCATCAGCGTCGATCGCCTTGGGGCTTCCCTGGCTGGCTCGCCATAACCCGGTCCTCAACTGGTCCACTGGTCAACTCTCCAGTTGGAGCATCCACTACCACTCTCATTGCCTCAGATCCGCCAGACCTTCTTCTCTTAGACCTCCAGACACCAACCCCGAACCTCCTGACCTCACCGGCGTTCCAGCAGCGTACCATGACCTCGCTGAGGTCTTTTCCAAGGACCGTGCGCTTTCGCTACCACCACATCGCCCGTACGACTGCGCCATAGATCTTCTGCCTGTGGCCACACTACCATCGAGGCGTCTCTATAACTTGTCACGGGCCGAACGTCAAAGCATGGAGGACCACATAACCCAGTCTCTAGCTACTGGGCTCATCCGGCCGTCCTCCTCACCAGTGGGAGCGGGATTCGTTTTCGTTTCCAAGAAGGACGGGACTCTCCGTCCGTGCATTGACTATCGTGGCCTTAATGATATAACGATAAAGAACCGTTATGCTTTACCTCTCCTTGACGCGGCCTTTAATCCCCTCAGTAAGGCGTTGAGTTTTTTCCAAGTTAGATTTACGTAACGCCTACCACCTGGTCCGCATAAAGGAGGGGGATGAATGGAAGACAGCTTTCAATACACCCCTAGGTCACTTTGAATATCTGGTGATGCCCTTTGGCCTCACTAACGCCCCTGCTGTTTTCCAGCACCAGTGGAGACGAGAGTTCGTGAGGCCCAGGCGACCGATCCCGATCCTGGAGGAGGACCACCCGATTATCTTTTTGTGCCCGCAGCTGCACGCTCCGAGGTCCTCCAATGGGGCCATTCTTCCAAGCTGGCTTGTCACCCTGGTACTGCTCGAACTCTCCAATTCCTAAAACAGCACTTCTGTGGCCTTCCATGTCCCAAGACACGGCGACCTTCGTCTCTGCTTGCCCTACCTGCTCCAGGGGCAAGACTTCCAATCGCCCGCCGTCTGGTCTCCTACACCCCTTACCCATCCCCCATCGTCCCTGGTCACACATCGCTGTAAAGTTTGTTACTGGACTTCCACCCTCCAATAATCATACCACCGTCCTCACTGTTGTTGACCGTTTTTCGAAGTCAGTACATTACATCCCACTACCTGCACTGCCCTCCGCCATGGAGACTGCTGAACTTTTGGTCCAACACGTCTTTCGCATCCATGGCTTCTCCGCTGACATCGTCTCGGATCGTGGCCCTAAATTCGCCTCGCAGGTGTGGAAGGCTTTTTGCTCTGCCTTGGGGGCTTCTGCCAGCCTATCTTCCGGCTATCATCCCCAATCAAACGGTCAAACAGAAAGGGCAAACCAGAATATGGAGGTAGCTCGCCAATGCGTCGCCACCCACCATCCTGAGGAATGGAGTTCTTTTCTACCATGGGTCGAATACGCACATAATTCCCTCATCTCTGCATCAACTGGCGTTTCCCCATTCATGGCATCCCTGGGCTACCAACCACCCCTGTTTAGTTTTCAGGAGAGAGAGGTCGCAGTTCTGTCCGTTCAGGCCAACCTCGAACGTTGTCAGGCAGTCAGGGTACAGGTCCGAACAGCACTCCAGAAAGCCTCCCAACAGTCTCAACAACAGGCTAAACGTCACCGCACTTCCGCTTCTGAGTACACCCCTGGCCAGAAGGTCTGTTTATCCACGAAGGACCTCCCTCTCCAGGTCGAATCCCGCAAGCTGGCGCCCAGATTCATCGGACCTTTTCCTATCGACAGAATCATCAATACCACATCGGAACGTCTCAAATTACCCCTCTCTCTCAAGATCCATCCCACGTTTCACGTCTCTCTCATTAAGCCCGTGGTCAAGTCAGATCTGGTCCCTCCCGCCGATCCCCCTCCTCCGCCCAGGATCATCGAGGGCGGTCCTGCCTACACGGTGAGCCGCATTCTTGACATCCGCCGCCGGGGCCGTGGTCACCAGTACCTGGTGGATTGGGAAGGATACGGTCCGGAGGAAAGGTCATGGATCCCACAACGCTTCATCCTGGACCAGACCCTGATCCAGGACTTCCATCGCGACCATCCCAAGCCTCCTGTCTTGGCGCCAGGTGGCGCCCGTAGAGTGGGAGGTACTGTCACGATCCATTCCACTTTTCACATTTCTGTCTTTAGTTTGTCTTGTCCTTTGCTGCTCCCTGGTGTTTGCTTTCTCTCTCAGCAGGGGGCGTGGTTGACCCAGTTTTCCAGATGACACCAGAGATGACTCCACCTGCGCAGCTCCTGCCCAGCTGTTCCTGATCAGCGATCATGCGGACTTCTAAGGCGGAGCTTCGCACTTCTCTGGTGTCATATCCATTTTTTCACTCCGCTGGTAAAGACGTATACTTACCAAGCTAGTAGAAACTTTGACTCCAACCTGTGTACTTACATGAACCTTCCTCTCAGGTCTCCACGTCTTCTGCTGCTGAGAACAACACCGACTCTCCTGCGGATTCCATACTTCCAGGATTGCTTTCTCCTGTTGTGTCTCCAGCTTGCTCGTCATCTCCATTTCCACACGAAGCAGCCGCTTCGCCACAGACTCTCTAGGACTTACGTTACTCCTCCATTACATCCTGAGTGAGTTCGTTCCACCTGGAACACACGACAGACTGTGTTGCCACGAGAGAGCTGTTGTGGATCCTGGCTCAGTTGTATTCGTTCACTTTAACTTACCTTCGTGTGGTCATTCCCTGTGTCGCTTGTAAACATTTGGTAGTTAATAAAAGAATACTTTTACTTACCTGCCTCTGTCCTGTCTGCATTCGGGTCCTCATATTATATTCTCTACGTTTCCTTAACGGAAACGTAACAAGGTCATCTGAGGAAGAGAATTATTAATTCTCCTTATAGTATGAGCCATCTTGGTGGCTCATGAAATGACCTTTGTTGGAGCCATTTAGAGGTTTTGTTTTTAAAGTAACTATATTTTGTGTTATTATTGCTATTATTATTATTGTTGGAAATTAAGTAATTTAAATTTAAAGTTTACACATTCAAACTTACTTAATCGCCCTTTTTGTTGGTCGCATATAGCAACGTTATGTGGATTGTTTTTTTTTGTTTCTATTTCCATGAAATGTCAACCGGAGATTATTATTCAATAAATATAAAGCAACCAAGATCAAGCTCTCTGTGCGTGCTTTAAAGGAAATGTGTGTCGGACTATCTGTGCCTCAAATGGAACAACAATGGTGAACACAGGGTTTGTCATTTCAATCTTCCTGTGACATCTTTGTTTCTAGAATTTTGTCCAGAATGTCTGTATGTTTGAACATTTTCTGAATCATGTCAAGAACAGGAACATAGACGCATACTCTACAGGCTTTACCACAGGGTAGTTTTTCTTAACAAATGTTTTCCTTCTTTTAGTTGAAGATAACTAGAATGTTGCCTTCCAGAACAGCAGTAACTATATCATCTAGAGTATTTTCACTGACAGAAATGTCATGATGTTCTAAGACTTCTCTAAGAGATTGCTTGACTAGAGGCTGGGACAGTGAAAATATCAGTGTCAGATGCTCCACTATGTCCTGAGTTGCCAGGTCAGACACATGAAGAATTGTTTTCATCTTTAAAGGCGCCATCTGTAACAATGCGGCCAAAAACGATTACTGCACTCAAAATGTAAACAGTGCGGCGAGTCATTCCTGCCTCCCACTCCCCCCTCCCCTCCAGAGTCGAGGTTGCCAGAGCAGCGTGTCCTCAGTCAGCAAGGAGCGACTATGGCGAGCGTTTTATCATAAATGAGTGGCTCTAAGACACAATTCTGTTCTCTCAGTAAAGATCAAGATGTATTATAATTAATGGTAACATTGGCGGTTGACTGGGGAATAACGTTATGCATGATATTTGACAGAACCTTCATTTTTGCCTCCCCTTTTATAACGTTATATAGTTTATGGCGATATACATGCAAAGACCTAAAGAGGACTTGAATCTGTCACACCGTGGTGAGGTTTTTGTGCTGTCCTGGGTTTTGTGTTTTTAAACATTTAGTAATTCCTGTTTTATTTTGAAAATTAACTCTCCTCTCATTTCAGACCACTTCCCCTTCCTGTCACCAGCCTGATCACCTCCCTTGATTGCCCCAATTGTTTTCACCTGTTGGCCCACCCTCATGTATTTAGTTTCTCCTTCTCTCTTGACTCAGTGCCAGAGTGTCTTGTTCCTGTTGTGCACCCCAGCCAGTCCTCATAGTTTTGTCCTTGCCTGTTCCTTAAAGATGAAGTAAGTAGTTTATAGTGCCATCAAGAGGAGAGGCTGAAATTTACAACAAAGCCCTGCTCCTCTGCTCACCCCCTCCCTTCCCTGAGCGTTACGGTATCCGCAGCAGGTCAAATGTCGTCCTCGTCGTCTTTCTCTGTGTCAGCAGATGAGGTTCGTGAGGTGAGGGAGAGGGCGAGCTACCGCGGCCGTAACAGACGAAGCGGAGAGAGAGGAGGCGGGACTTCAGCTACAAGTAAAGAGACGCTTGTTTTGTTCTCTCGCGTTTGTCCTTACAGGTTCCTGTAGAAGCATGGCGTCTCTCTGCTAACAGTGGCTATGCAACCGCGGCCCGCGACCATGTTATTTAACATGACTTTTTGAAACACTACGAAAATGAAACAAAAACTATTATACAGAGACTAGACAATGCAGAAGCACATAATATGTATAAAAAAGTGGATTTTGGGTTAAATAAACCCATAAATACTACACAGTGTCCCTTTAAGTAAGTCAGTATTCCATGCCTCTTAAGAGAGTGATTTTTTGTTTGTACATTTTCATGGTTCTGCTTTAAAATTCTTTTTTTCCGTAGCCTTTGATAGCCTCCATTTGCAGTGTTTTTTGTTTATGTGTTATTTTAGACTCCTCAACCTGAGTAAGATTTTCCTCCCTTTTGGAGCGCTTTAAGTTTATAGTTTACATCCTTTGTTTTGTTCCTTGTTCAGGTTACCACGTCTCCTGCCTCTCTCTCGGCAGGAGACGTGGTAACCTGAACAAGGAACGTGAGGTAAGTACGACGAAGTCAGGATTTCTAGCAGCAAGTTCGTGAGACGTATACCAAGCGAGCGAAAACATGGATCTGACACCAGAAGGATGCGAAGCCCCGCCTTATAAGCCCGCGTGATCGCTGATCAGGAGCAGCTGGGCTGGAGCTGCGCAGGTGGAAGTCATTCTGGTGTCATCAAGGAAACTAGGTCAGCCACGCCCCCTGCAGTATGGAGAGAAGAGAACACGGAGCAATAAATATGTTTCTGAATTGGAAATCTGACACTTGATATCCTTCCTGTTTATGAAATGCCCGCTTAACTCTGAGATCCAACTGCAAACAAAATTTAAACTTAACCTGTTTGAGTCAGGCCAAGCAAGTTCAAAAACTTGGGAGCCATTCACATTTCCTTACCCTTCACATGCACGTATGAAAAACAAGCTGAAGAAGCAAGCTGCATTCTGCCTTTTTTAAAGGAATACTTCACTGATTTGCATGTGGCTATGTGTTGCTAGAAAAGCAGTAATATTTTTTTTTTAAAAAGTGCTTCCCTCCCTCAGTTTTTCCACTGAGCTGTAAAAAAAAAACATTTTCCCTTTTCCAAGCGACCCAGTAGGGGCTGCTTCCTTTCAGTGTTGAAACTACAACTGCCGTTTCCGCACTTCTTAGACCCATAGGGGGACGAGACTTAATTCCCAGAATGTAAACACGGTGTCCGCCATCTTTGCTCACAGTTACGACCGGCTGCTCTGGCTCCCTTTTAATTTGGCGTTGTAAACTGAGAAGACAATATAGTTTTCAAACTGATATGGTTGCGAGGTAAGACCTGCATTTCGCCGCGGGCTCTGGCTACAAGGCGCCCCCGGTGGCTCCACAAGAGCCCCACCGCCCCCGGCTGCACACAACACCCGTTACCCGCTGGCACGGTGGATGAAGGAAACGTGATAAACGGCCACCTGTGTATAAAGTGAGTATTTTGTTTTGTATTTATTTTTACCACCACATTTGTCCATGTTTATATGTAACACCAGCTGAGCTAACGTTAGAATCTTTACAGTTCATTTACATCTATGCTACCGTAAGAACAGATACTTTGATTCGCTAACGTTATGCTCATTGTTTTGCAGACAGTAATATCACCTTACTGCTTACCGTCACTGTGGAGTGGATCCAGAGACTGAAGAAAGACGATTGTCTTGTTTTAGCTGCCTGTGTTGTTCAGAAGAAGATACTCAGCTCCTGAAACGCAGTACTGTGTCTATGAAGACTGTTGATTCTCTTGATAAGCTATAATAAGTCTGATTTTTCTTTTTATGATAATTAATATTAAAAATTCATTTATGTTGTGGTATACTATGAGCAGAAATAGAGTGGACTAATAGCCTCATTCTTACCTCTCATTGATGTCTCCCTGCTCGAAATAGAGACCGTGACCCTCTGAGTTTACAGGTTTGTCTTCGGTGTCTTCTCAAAAATGCCAAAGAAGCTTAGCATATGCTATGAGACTACGAGACGGAAGTGAGCGCTGTGCATTCTGGGAGCGAAAAATACATTTTACTGACTTTCTCGGCCAAGAAGGCACTTTCTTCAAATATAATTTCACATTTCTACTCCATAGATGACCCATTTTAATAGACATTCATCTTCCCAGCGGTGAAATATCTCTTTAAATCCTGGGAGCTGCTGAGATTACTAGTTGCTGTGAACTATGAGCAACTCAGCTGGAGTGAAACTTACTATTCACACCAACATGGAAATTAAGTATTGAGAAGCCTTTGGTCTACCTCTGTCTGATATTCAGAGGACAAAAGCAGTTTCAGCTTAAAAAAACAGAGAGTGAGGCTTAGGAAACAGTCAGTAGTTGTGCTTTGTTATACAAAGCCTGAAACAAAAGCACTTGAATCTTTATTAGAACATATCGAAAGTAAGGTTAAATCTACTGGTTTGAGAAGGTTTTCCACAGAGTATTTTACATCTGACTCATTGTTTGGGGCTGAATATATGCAACAGGGCCCCAAATCTTGCTATGCGTACTGCAGAAACAGCAATGAATGTCTCTCTCTTAAAAATAAAAATTTCCCTCAAGAATACACTGACTGTTTTGAGAAATGTGATCTTGTTATGCTTTATGATCTGCAATCTGGTGTTTTATTGACACATTGCCTCAGGTACAACAGGAGAATTCCTCGCTAACATACTGTAACTAAAAATTCCTCACAGGGATAAAGGCAGAGGGTTAGTTTGAGGATGTGAACTGTGTTTTAATGCGTGCATGTCTGACTGATTTAAAGAAGGGGCTACTTAAGGATGACTCCAGCTCGGCTTATTCTGTCTGGCTGGCAATCCCCACCATGAATTTGAGTCTGAAATTCGCCCATTACAGTGAATGGCAGCCAAACATGACTGCTCTGATGCCAAGGGAAATTTGATCATGAAAATCTTCACGAAGATGCGTGATTTTTCATCGATTCTCAACGTGCTTATGTTAATGGTGGAGCTTTTTTTCCAGCTCGTGCTAAACTACAATAACTATTCCTGACTAGTATTTTCCACTCAGGAAAACTTTACTCTGATTGGACGATGAGTCACCCAAGCACTCTGTCCCTGCTCTCTTCTTTTGCCGTATACATTTTGAAGTTGCTGTGACGTTCAACACATGATTGGTTGTTTATGTTGGCTTCATGAGAGCTGTCAACTAAAAAGGTTGCAGAGAGTCAATCGAAACAGAACCAACATCAAGGGCGTTCATGAAGCATCCAGAAATCCTTCCTGTGTTTCTGTGGTTTGTACACGTTTGCATTACTGCCAACAAATACTGGCAAACGCATTGCTTATGGAGACATGTTTGCAATATGTCATGCTGATGATGCATAATGCACAAGCAATGTTTTCACATCATGGCACCCTGTTTTCAGAGCTTCCAGTCTTTCTTTGAACATCTGTGAACCATCTACAACCACTTCAAATGCAGATTCAGATGAATACAAAAAAAATTGCACACAGGGACTCATCTTTGATAGATTTGTTCAGGTGGATATTCAGAGGACGTTAGACCACACGAACAATAATTCCCAAAGACTGGGTTGAGACTCACTAATGGGTAACAGTAGGTTATGTTTTTTGGGTCCCCAAACAAATTTGGAGAATTTTCCTATTGTTTCAGTTAAGATTTCCCTTTATGTATAAACCCATGTTTCTCTGGTATGTGAGTGTCCTCTGGTGGTACTTGGAGGAACATCAGATATACTGTTCTACCATGGATGTGATCGGAGTGGAGCTGCGGATTTTTGAGTGCATAGAAAAACTAACTTTATTAATAACAACCTATTTAAACTACTGTATTTTAAAAGGGACATATTATGCAAAATAGAGAGTGCTGGTGAGGGCAACGGTATCCGAAAACCAGAAGTCTGCGAAGACCGCCAAAAGTTCTATTCTTGGTTCAACAGTGCAGCATAGAGTCCTGCACACACTTCCAGCCTCAGAGGATTTATCTGTCCAGTGGATACATGTTTTATATGATGATTTATATGTGCCTGCTGGAGCCTGCCTGCAAATGATCACTTTTCCAAATGCTAACTGCTGCTAGCTCCCAGTAGCCTCTGTGGCTGATGTCATTTCCTGTCCCTTAAATTTAGTATTACTCGTTTAAGGTGGATCTCAAAAGATACTACGAAACGGAGAGTTCTGAATAGGGCTGTTTTGGCAGGGTGATTAAACTGCTGTGGTGCTTCATCCTTATGGTATTTTGACCAAAGCATGTCTTTATAAATTAACCACATTTTCCAGTTCAACATATTAGGTGTTGCAGATATGGGTCTAAATGAGTCACTACTTTATTTACAAATTCAAGTTTGCCATCTTTAAAAAGTATGAGAGGCCATTTGAGAAATAATTCAGTCTTGTGCTCACATGTTACATCATACTCTCTCACAACCACTAGTATAGTCGTGCACACTATTATACTCTCTCACAAACACTATCATAGTCTCTCACAAACACTATCATAGTCTCTCTGCTATATGATATTGAGAGGAGACTCGCCAAAGTTCAACAGCGTGCCGAGGTCTACTGTCAGGAGATCCACAAACTAGAGAAGATGGGCTACGTAGCAGTGGTGCCACCAGAGGCAGCAACATCAACTCCCGAAATGCTGGTTTATACCTTACCATATGGTGCAACAACAAAGACAGGATTGTCTTTAACTGTTCCATTCAGTACGAAGGAAAATCTCTCAATTACCTTCTTCTTCCTCGACCTGCTCTAGGCCCATCGCTGCTAGGAGTTTCGGCAGTACCCAGTCGCGGTGAGTAGTGCTATCAAGGGTATGTTCCACCAGATTCACCTTCTGCCAGACCTATGAATGGCAAGTCATTCCATTTGGTACTACGTGCAGCCCTTGCTGTGCTATCTACGCCCTGCAGCGGCACGTCCAAGGCACGAGCGAGTCCAACAGCCTTCTCATTGATTGTGTTGAGCAGTCATTCTACGTGGATAACTGTCTCCACAGCACCCACTCAAAGCAAGAAGTGAAGGATCTTGTTTATAGTCTGCACCATCCTCCTGAGACGGGCGCAGTGGGAGTCATTTACAGAGCTCTCATCTCCGACCGACCTTTGCCAGCTCTCAGTCGTTTGGGCTCCCTATCTCCTGAGTACAACAAGGACACAGGACTTCTAAGCATCGGGGTGAGGTTACAGAGAGCAGAGCAGCTACCACAAGACACCATCCACTCAGTCTTGCTAGATCCTAAGCAGATCCTCATGCATCCTGGTCCAGATTTATCAGTCACTACCTGCCCAGCTTACAGAAGTGGCTGAAGGATGGGAAACAGCTCGAACCAAATCAGGTGGTGCCCATCATGGATCCACAGCCCCCACAAGCTTTATGGCCTGTTGGGAAAGGAACAAACCACCCTGGAGCTGACGGACGCATCCAGACCGCTGCCATCAAGGTCAAAGATCGCACATATAAGTTCGACCAGTAGCCTCAAACCTCTGTGTGAGGTGCCGTCCTGTTTTCCTCCGCACATAGCAGTGAATGGCTTGTGATTTTCTCTTTCCTTGCCTGTTTTCTCTACATTCACCTTTACATCCTGGATGTATTGTGTAAATGCCAGAAGTGACTTTATGATGTTGGAAGTTATGTTGTGCTAAAGTGAAAGGTTTCTCTGTGAATATGGTTAATGCCATCTCATGCTGCTGTGATGTTTACCTAATTCTCACTGTGGTTACGGTGTGCCTCGTGTGAGGTAATTGTTTACATTGTATGTTTTATCATATGATTGATTACTGAATACAGTCCTTTTCCTATTATGCATGGTGTAATGTACTGATTGTTATTTTGTATCTTTGTTATAGAACCACAGTCAAATAAATCCACCACTAAACCGGACATCTGCATCCATGTCTTTTAATGGAGACACACCCCCTATACCTTGCCACTCTGAAAACCAGCTAATTCCTGGAGAACGCCATTTTCTCCTTTTTATAAACCATTACAATGATAACACCTAACATCCTCTTTGGTGGGCCTAGGTGGAGGCTTCAAAGCATAGTTAGGGGTCTCAACTCTAGACTGACTATTCTCAAGAACTGGATAATAGTCTCTAATATGTCTTTAACTGTTGACCTCTATGGTTTTACCCATTTAGCAAACAGGTCCCTCAGACGAACATACAGTTCGTGTGATGTCTCACCAGGCTAAGTCTTGAAGGACTGGAACCATCTTCTGTACGTTTCAGGTGTAATTTCATATTTTTCCAGAATTGCTGCTTTAACTTTATCAGAATTGTCAGATTCTTTGATGTCCATTGCAACATAATCACTCTGGGCTTTGCCTGTTAGCATGTGACGCACAGCCAACATGTTTAGGCCAGCGACATACATGAGCCCTTCTTTCAAATGTGGTCAGGAAGTGCTCGATCTTCTGCAGTAAATGGGTGTAGTGTGGGTTCCCTATGGGATACGGGTTCCCTCTGTGATTGAAAACCAAACCACCTGGATCGCTGTAATCGTAATCACCACCATTATCATCATCGCTCTGTGGAAGCAGACTCTCTTCTGTGTACAAGTTTGAACTGTACTAGATAGGTTTAATATGATTACCTCTTCAAAAACTATAATACAATAGTTCTCTTATGATATATACTAGGTATATTTACCATGTATACAAATATAGAAATGAGAAAAATAACACTATGTAGAACCAAATCAAACAATGTTTTACTTGTATAACACCATATACTGATCATCACTCCACCTGGTGGTGATATTGAGCAAAGACTTTGTAACCAATTTAAATTGACTCAAGTACTTTTGTTTGACTTGTCAGATTCTAAAAATATTAAATAGTACAACTTAAGTTACAGCATGCATAATTACCATGTATAAAATAATCAAATCAAACACTCTTGCAACAAAAACTTGGATGATGCAGATTTAGCCAATAGTTTTGATAAAGTTTAAAGGTATGCATTAAAACAACAATAAAACGGTCTTACATGAAATTTGCAAAAAAATAACCAGGAAACTGAAAGAATTGCAATACAATAAATTTTTATTTGTATACTGCCACATAACATATACTTTCAACTCAACTTCAATACTTAAAATACTAAACAGGGAAGGGAAACCCAACAATTCACACAATGAGCAAGCACTTGGCGACAGTGGAGAGAAAAAAACTCCCTTTTAACAGGAAGAAATCTCTGGCAGAACCAGACTCAAACGTGCAGCCATCTGCCCGGCTGGTTGGGGTGAAAGGGTTAGGGATAGAGAACCGAGGAGAAGTGAGGGCAGGAGACAGTGAGGGATTGGGGGGCTTAGAGATGGATTAGAGAGAGAGAGAGAGCGAGAAAGAGGAACAAGCAGCAAATATGACATTTGTACCAACTTAGCGAAGTTAGTTAGTTAACGAAATTTGACATATATACTACGGATCATTATTTTAACAAACAATAACAGGAACGCGTAAAATCCTAAATCGCAACTTGATATGGCCCAGGACACAGGATGCCTGCAGAGCACAGAAAAATAGGTTAGGTAGGTAACAAAACAAATCTTCTACAATAAATACAAATGGATAATTTTATGGAGTTTGCAGCCCAGAACAAATAATGCCTGCAAAGCAATGAAAAGAGGTTAAGTGAAATAACATCAGCATCTGGAGTCTCTGAGTTCAGGATACCTACAAAATGAGGACAAAGGAAAACCACACAATATGGGAACAAGAACAAAGTTATTACGTTATTATTTACAAATTGTTACAATACAGATGGACATTTACTTTACTACTTCTAATCTAATGCTCTAACAAAAAAAAATAACTTCTCAACTGGCTACACTATACCTGTACCACTGACACCACAGCTGTCTACCAGACAACATTCTCTAAACAAAACTGCTTACAGAAATTGATTGTTACAGTTGTCATAGTTAAGCAAGCAATCAAACATGGTGGCATAAACATTTTGTTGCCATCACTTAAATAAACATAGGACTGCCTCGTGATCACTAAAGTATGCAGGTAGCACTAGTGATTCAGCTCCATTACCTGCTGTTTAATGTAAATGTGATCAATTAAAGTGCCCTTCTGTTGTTGCTTCTGTCACAACCTGAACATATCCTTTGTCTGTTAAAAACTTGCACATTGTTGATGACTTGAAAATGTCTTCATTAAAATCTCCCATAACTGCAATGCTTTCATTTGCTGAATCAAGCCAATCAAGAAATCTGCCTAAATGTTCCTTAAATAATGTCATGGGATAACATGGTGGTCGATAAATTACGGCAACAAGTATGTGGTTTGTAGCAAATTTGGACACTATGCATTCCAAATTAAAAGAAGGGACTTTTACCATCTCAAATTCTGTGTTATCTGCAATGTAAATGCCAACGCCACCATGTTGTTGATCTCTCAATGTAACCAATCTGGGGTCATCACTAGTGTAGGATGAACTGCGTGAACAACCATGAAAACTATAACCCTCAATGTTTACTGATTCAACCGATGATGCTGCAACTAACCAAGTCTCAGTAACTGCAATACAGTTAAGCTGTAACCGCTGTGTACACAACATCAAATCTGGCACATGTCGAGTCAAACCCTGCACATTCATCAAAAAAGCACTAAACCTGCTTGAGCTCAATCGCTGCCCTGTCAAACTATCAACTAAAAATGGAGACATTCTCTGAACCGCATCTTTAATGTCACCCCTACAATAAATCTTCTCCTCATCAAACTCTTCGATGATCAAACCTGACAAACTCCTGACTCGACTTAAAGCAACATATGCCTGTCCAGCTGCAAATAGTTTGTCAAAACACACAACAACATCAACTGTGATGCCCTGAACTTTGTACATGCCCAAGGTAACTTAAGGGGAAACTGTCTTCACAAGCCACCATTTTTACAAGCTCTCTCCTCCTCTGGAGCAATAGCTGTAGAACCCACTAAATCAGCTGAAACACTTGGTGACCGTCTTCTCCTCTCTGCACCTACATTCTCATGATCAAATTTAACATAAACCTTTTTTGGAAACCTAACACCCTCTGATTGGACTATACATGTCACAACACCACATGCTCCATTCACCAGGCCATCACTCACATCAACATTCTGAGTCAACATGACCCGAGCCCCGACACCCACCAAAAATTGCTCAGCCAAAGAGGTATTCTTAGCTTTAGCGTGATGGCCTTCAATTAGCTCTAATTTTCCAGTTCTCCTATTGTTTTTAAAGTCCTGGGCTTCAACAGTCACATAGTCACGACACACATCATACAACCGCTGAATATTATGCTCATTTACTTGTCGATTTGTTGCATAAATGTGTAAAGCTGAGCTGACTTCACCAGTTTCACAACGTTTCAAAATGTCTACATCACTTTTTAGCAACGGTGTCTTTTTTTCATGAGTCCTAACCCTGTTCAGCAACTCTGAAAATACACTATCTTTCTGCCTGACTACCTCTGTCAACTGCACTACTGAAAACAAAGACCACAAGTCAATATTCAAATCCTCAACATACAAAGGTTTTCCTTTTACTGGAGGTAACTGGTAGAAATCTCCAACTGCAATAACACAAACATTTCCAAATGGACGGTTTCCACTTTGCTTCATTTGACGTAATCTACCGTGAATGTACGCCAATAGATTGGGATTAACCATAGAAATTTCCTCTATAATCAAAATTTGGAGATCACAAAATTTAGCCCGAATTTATTTTTTCTTCACCCAATGGAGTGTACGTTAAGCGTACATCAAGTCCAATGCTAAATGTGTGGTGAATTGTTGCTGCATTCAAATTGAACGCAGCAATTCCTGTTGGTGCAGTTATTAAAACACTGACGTTGTCAGGATGACTGCACAATGGTGACAACAACCGAATTGACTCGTACTGAATGGCTTTGATTAAATGACTTTTACCAGTTCCAGCACCACCAGTAATGAAAACATGTAGAGGAGGTGGATTTTTCCCTGAGACCTTGTTCAAACACCACTGCCGAATCTGATAAAAAACATGCATCTGTGTATGATTCAAAGACCTAACCAACGACAAACCATCACTTCTACTCATTACATTATTACTACTTTCTTAATGTTGTACCTGTTCACGATTAACCGCTAAATCTGGAATATTATCCTGGTGATCTGCCACTGCTTCCCGTCTCTCTGCAATTTCTTCCACAGCCTCTAAACGTTCCAGCTCCTGCTCAGGAGGATCTTCTTTTACACCATCTGCATCAATCATATTCTGGATACTTTCCAACATGTCTGCATCTACTTCAAACCTGCTCCTGTTTGCGTCAATAACTGACTTTACAAGATGTACCGATCGATCAGAAAACACAACAGTACCATTCTCATAAAACTGCTGGAACGTTTCAAAACCCTCTGGTTTTAGCTGATCATCTACACGATACGGCATGAACAACTGCAACCTACTCTGATGAAACAATTCAGGACTTTTTGTTTCAGAAAACCTAGCATAACGCACTACAGCAGGATCTGTTCTGACTCTTTTTCCACAATTATTACTCAATGCAATCTTATTTTTATTGTTCTCATTAACTCAAAACACGGTATTCAGACACAAACACTGCAATACACATGTCACTAAATGTACTATCATTGGGCATGTTCTTATACCTGTCAACTAAACTTGTCATCCACATTTCATCTGTGTTGATGTCATCTGAATCTGCCTTTTGTTTTAACACATTTAAAGGCAAACTCATCTTAACTACATTCTCCCCTGTTGGTACAAACATGACCTTCCTAGAACACTCCGTCAAATGCATGTTAGTCAACCTATACACTGCTTCCTGAGCACACACATCCCTGTTGTGCAAGTAAACACCACCTAATTTCTTCAATGCCTCTTTTGCACTAACATTACCATCCTTAGCTGCTTCCTTTTGTGCATTCGCCAACAACAAACCCATTTCCCTTTCTGCCTTAGAAATGTAAGAAATAATGTACACCACACATGCATAAGCATCCACCACAAACTGGATGTCCAAGTTAGCATTCCAACATTTTAAAAGTTGCTTATTATACTGGTTAACCCAAACCTCTTTCACCTGCCTCTTTAACACAACTTTTGTACCCTTAGTTATCCGACAGTATGAATCTTCAAATGCTTCCTGCGTTATCCCTAGGCTTTCAAACAACTGCTCCACTGAATCAAAGCTCTGGTTTTCATCTGAAAGTGCCTTCTTAACGTCTTCCAAAATCTCATTAGCTCTTACTTTACGCGCCCTTCTTTCGTCCAAATCACGGTTTTTACAAGTGAGACACAAAAACTCAGTCAAATCAGTTTTTTTTTTATCGGCTCGTCTTCTTTAAAACGATTTACAAATGTTTGTGCAGATGCTGGTCTCGGAAAATTAAAACGACAAACTGTGTTGTTCTTTTTACACGATTTAGAGTGGCGCTTTGAATGCATCTGCACAGATGACACAATGTCCAATAAAGTGTCTTCATCAGAGGGTAGTTCACATGTAACATATTTGTCAATAAAGTCAACTACCTCTTCATCTGTGTTTTTGTCAATTAAGGGGGTATTCTCGATCCAAAACAGGCAATGTACATGTGGAGACCCGCGCTGCTGAAATTCAACACGATAAAAATAGTCCTTGATTTTACCAATAGGGTGTGAAGGAGACATAAGGATCTCCTTCAAAAAACAATGCCACCGAAAATCAAACATTCTTGCTGCAGCAACTGGATTACGACGCAACAAATCACACCCGTCTGCCTACTCTAACTCCTCAGCTGTCTGCTCTCTCCCTTCCTGTTTCAAAATACTACTGAGTAAATTAGTCCAGCGCATGTCTGCCGCAGAAAATGAACAAAACCAAGTGGGTACACCAAGCTGACGCACACAAGCAAGTAGATCACGCTGTGCTGCTTGCCAAAAAGACGGAGTACCCCTAATGGGTTTAAGGAAACGATAACCATCGTCAAACTCTAACAACTTCCTTAAAGACTCCTCATTATTCAACAAATCGCTTACTCTCTTAGAAACCCGACTTCCTGTCCCTTTCCTCAAAGCTATGGACACATTTGACACAACCTGCTCCAACTCTGACATGTACTGTGCATAAAAAATATACTCTACATTCCGAGCAAACCTACCATCAGCGTGAAGAATCCGATTATTAAGATAACGTGACAATGTCAAGCGAGACTCTCTATTGTCATGAAACACAGGTTGTCCCTGTGGAAACAATACTGGATAACATTTAGCTTCATTTTCACGATTAGAAAGTAACTTCACGGGGCTGTTACCTTCTGCTGGAGCCAGATTCAAAACATCATCAAAGTACTGATCAAGAGCTTCCTGACCTATATCTACAGGCATGAGACAAGTGTCCTGAAACATACAATGTTGCTGCCTGTCATGCAACAGCTCATCCTCACCTTCATCCACCGCATCAGATGTTTCATCCTTTTCTACATGAGCATCACTTTCCTGTACTACACTCTCATTCTCCAGTTCCCTACAAAACTCATTCAACCACTCTTCATTAAAATCTACGTCTTTATAGTACTTGTTATTCTGTTTTAAATATGACAAAGCCTGCCTTACACGCATTGTATCAACAAACTGATACTCATAATGCCCTTTATACATCAGCTTACGCTTCAGTTTCACTCACAACAAGGATCCTTCCATATTGGAACGAGGAAGCAAATTATTGGTTTCTACAATGTTTGCTGGAACACGTCACCGGTCCATGAACACTGTTTTGGCCTCCTTTAGGCAATGCCAACACTTTCATAAAAGGAATATGTAATGCTATCAAATGCTGCTCTAAACTATTCAAACAAGCCAATTCGGGAGGCACAGGATGAACACCTAAATTATTAACAACACACTCAGGAGGAATCTCTTTTTTCATTATCTTGGAATTACAAGTGTTACAAATCCACAACTGACCTCTAGGTGACTCCAACAACTGACATGGACTTACACAGTTCTCATTACATGTGTGTAAATACTCCTCTGAAATACATTTATCAGCAATTAATGCCATGTCTGCACTCTTATTATAATTACTTTTCTTACAGCTCAAAACCTGGTATCGAAACAACGTTCTTTGACAAGAGGAACACACAAAATCTGGTCCATCATTATTAACTTTACGCAAAAACTGCTCGCTTACAAAATCAAAATCTGTTGCTTTGTCCTTCAACTGCTGCCTTTTCCCTTTGCTGCCTTCTCTAACACTTTTCTGAAACTCTGCATTATTATGATACTTGGTTATACTTGTGGTCTTTACTCTCAGTCTGTGAAATTTATCTAGACGATATTTACTTTTACTCATCTCTTTCACTCTGTCTTTATGCCCGACATCTAACTTATATTTACTTGTACTCATCTCTTTCACTCTCTCTCTGTGCAAGACATTTTGCTTGTATTTTCTTGTACTGCTCTTCTTACTTTTGTGCATAACCGACTCATCTTCCTGATATTTAACTTTACTCCTTTCCTTACGTTTTAGCTTATCTGACATATTTGTTCTATACATCATTTTATATTTTAAGAACCGTTTAGTTTTTAAATACTTAGAAAAACAATAGTTTATTTTTGAACCAGAAATTGTGGCTGTTCCCTGTGCCTCTACTTTAATGTCCTGTCTAAGATTGTAGCCTGTTGTAGTCTGACCTATTTTGCAGTAAACATAACAAGACTGTGTCTGTGGCTGATGAACACAAACAACAGTCTCATAGTGGTTACCATTGACATTTTCCAAATACACTGCCTGACTACTGCCTGACAACTGCCTATCCTTACAACTATATTCAAGCCAGCGATCACCAATGTAAGTAAAAATGGAAACTCCTAAACAATCTGCTGCTGCTTGAATTTCGACCTCTGTTGCCCAACTGCCAACATAACGCATCCTTGACTTACTGACATATTCTGACACTGAAGAGAACTCACTTCTCAAAATACCACAATAAGCTACAGCATTACCTTCTAATTGCTTGACTACAGCTAGTCTAATTTTCCTATGATACTTTTGTGAACCACACACAGCTTGACTGACTGATCTAAAGAAACAGTTACCATCACCAACGATTGTGTCCTTTTTACACGGAGCCCCCAACACACCGACTTTTGGAGAGACAACATCAACTTTCTCCGATTCAACATTTAATTTGTTACATAAAGTTTGAGCTTCATCATTACGAAGAGGGTTAAACACTAACTCCTTAACTGTAACCTCACTAACAAATACTACATCTGGATCAACTGGCTCACTCCTTTTAACCCTCTTTGAACTCTGAGTGCACATTGGAACAGTGTGCTTTGCACCAACCTGACAGCGTCTCTGACTTGCTCTCTTACCTGAATATGACTGACTAGCACCACCATCATCTTGGCAAACACCACCATCCTCTATGCCGAGACCACTATCTAATTTCAGAGTGACACGAACACCAACAAGCTCAAACAACTTCTGTGTCCCTCTGAATCCTGCAGCAAAGCAAGTGAAATGCTGAATCAAGTGGTCAAGATTACTTAAAAACACAACAACACTCTTCCCTTCGGGATCCACCATCCCATCTGCACTGCGTGCATGGGAGTCAACAACGGCAAACTGTTCACCTACCCTAATAATGGCACAAGTACTGGAGGACAATGTGAAAAAGCATGTGTCATATTCCCTACAGATCTTTTCAAAACCGTCCCTCAGAGTTGTGAGCACACATGCGTCAATAAGCTCTCCCTCAACCACATTGACATCTCCACTCACAATGTCACCATACTCAAACTCATAACTATGGCCATCTCTATCTAACTGCTTTGGCAACTCTGGAATACATGGCCTAGAGTGCCCACGACAAATCGCCTTACTGTCACGCAAAGATGTGTAGATCTTGTCACCAGAAACTACAGCATTGTCCAGATCGGCCGTTTGCCAAGAAAACACACTCTTGGTCTTATGCTTCGCCATGGCAGCCAAACTTACTGCCATACACTGCAAACCTCCATATTTAAAACGGTGGTGCTCCTGATGAAAGGATCCCCTCACAGAACCCACACCAAAAGTTAACGGCAATGCATCAGGGGAACCAAAGGAAATGGCAACCTCACTGTCTTTGTCAGAAACCACTGTGACCTCCTCTACACATGAACTGAGAGACCCTGCACCAAAAGTTACCGGCAAAGTGGAAGAGCACCCAGAAGAATTAGGAATGGCCCTACCTTTGAGGGAGTTTGAGGAGCGATGCCGAGCAGAGGGAAGGTCCTTGGTGGTCACAGGACTGGCAGTTGATGGTCCAGTCATCACTTCCACAACAGTTGCAGCTGCCCTCTCCTATGGAATCCATGCATTGGATCCAACTTTATTTATACAACACTTTAAATACAACAACAAATGAAACCAAGTGCAGTACATCAGAGATGAATCAATAAAACAAATAAACATGTCACCTAATAGACCTAAGAACAAACAATAAAAATACTGTAGAACATATAAAAACACAAATAAACCGGTCATTCAATAAAACTATAAAAAAAAAAAAAAAAACAGCGTCTCATACTGGTTCGAAAGCCAAAGAGTAAAAATGGGTTTTAAGATGCTTTTTAAACGTGGACAGTGATGGGGGTGTCTAAGAGGGAGGGGGCGTGTCTAGTAGTGAGGGGTGTACCTACGATGGGGGCGTGTCTAATAATGAGGGGCGTGTCTAACATTCTGTGGAGGATTGTTATACAAAATAAATTACTTCACATAAACTTTGTTTTCACATATTTACCAGCAACAACAATAAAGAAAAGCTACACACCAATTACTGATAATATTTATCAGCAATCGAACAAAAGGTTATCTTTGACTTCCAACTTTTTATAAGTAACAAGGTGTTGCATGCTCTAATCATAAATTGCACACAAACTGCCCTCACCGGCACAGTCCTTGAGAGTGGAGGCCACTCTTCCTCGAGCTCCACCTTAGGAAAAAAAAAGAAATTAACTCCATGTATTCCCACACTTTATTACGCAAAAATAGAAAATTAATATAACTTGTCAGACCTCCTGGTTCCGACGGTTCTTCTTTGGAGCAGAAGTCATCCTAGGACGCTTTGCACGCTAAAGGAAGAACAAGAGATTTTTTGAAGGGAACAACTTTGGATCATTTCAGCTGTCTTGACAGTTTAATATTCAAAATAAAATAATCAGCTAATAAACACAATTTGCATGCACATTACCGTTGGTCCCTTGGCAGAGGTAGTGGGCTCCTTGTCGAGATCAGCCGGACGGATACGGTCCATCGCCTCCAGGATAGTTGGGCTGAACCAGACAGGAGTGAGGGGGATCGAGCAGTCCTGCAGGAGTCAAAAAGGCTTTGAGCAACAATTTTTTTGCCAAAAAGTAAACGGATATATGAATCAGTAAACAGTGATCTTAGCACTGAATTAAAGAACAAACGTACCACAAGCCGAGATGAACTTCTCTGTAATGAAAAGTTAAATTTTCAAAAATGCAAATTTCGACCATTTGTGCAGTGAATTGCTTGGAGAATTTTCAAAAAATAAATAATAAATAAATAATAAATAAAACGTGCAAATTTACCTTCCTGGAAGGTTCAACAACCACCCAATCCAATGGGTTGCGTGGCAGACGTGGGGGGCGCGAGTCCCCTCCCGTCACAACCACCCTCGGAGCCGGACGAGGAACAGACACGGAAGCTGGTGAACTTGCTGTTGTTCTGCTCCCGCCAGCAGCTAAATGCTGCTGAGGTGGAGCAATGATTCCAGCACGTTGCCAGCTGCTCCATCCCGTATCTGTCGCTCAGGTGCACGCCATCCCAACTCCACAGTTCAGTTCGGCTAAGAGGAAAAAAATCTGCAATATCGTAGTAAGTCACACCTAAACAAACAAAGATACATTAGTTATAAATATCCATGTCCACATCATTTTTATTTAAACGATGCCTAATGTGATGGAACTTCCATCCATCCATTTTCTACTGCTTCATCCTCAATGAGGGTCATGGGGGTGCTGTGCCAATCTCAATCTATTACAATTTAACTTAATTGAATAGTTTTAGGACATACCCCTGCTTGACGCTACACGATGAAACGCCTGGTTGAAGAGCTTCTGCAGATCCAGGTCCACATTCTGGCGAGGAGGGAAGTCCAGGACAAACACCTATACAACACATAAAAAAAACAATATAATAATATCAAGCAGTCATTGAAGTGAAAGCCTATAAAATCACATCCATTAATTCATTACAATAAAACACGTGTGAAAATATTTAAATAATCTTGCCTTCGGCCACCGAGACAAGGCACTGATGAGAAGCTCATCAAAGTCCACTGCAACCTGCTCCAAAGTCCTACTGCCAGTCAGGTCGTTACTAGGGGCAATAAGACAAACCATATCAGGGATCCTGGCGACATCTGCTTTCATCAACTCACTCCTCAGCTCCCTGGCGCAGGCCCCCGGCGTCGACATGGCAGCAAAGGAAAGGGACTCGTCTGGAATCTCCACGATGCGATCAGCAATGGCGCGCAGGTGGAAATCCCCAACAAGAAGAACAAACTGGAACAATGGAAAATATTTGTTTTAAGAAATGTAATCGTCATGTCTCACATCAATCACTGTATTTGTAAATTCTGAAACAATACCTTCTTGTCAGGTGACCCGTCCAGGTAGACCAGTTTGTGACTCTTGTCAGTCACGGACGACACTGGCCAGGTGTTCACACGGTGGCGAAAACCCGTACCCCCTTGTTAAAACGATACAGAACATTACAATAGAAATACACATTTTGCTAATACATTGTAGACAAAAAAACAAACTTAAATGAGCATTCTCCATACACATTAAAGAAAACACAGGCGACTACATACGTGGGGGACGAGGAACTGGTGGCACAAAGCTGGTGGTTGGAACCTGGGGGGCAGACTCCACCACCGCTGCCAGGCGCTCCTCCATCCTCTTCCTGGCAGCCGTGCGGCGATTCTGGCCCTTAAGACGGGGCATAATAACTCACACAAACAGTTAAGTATATTACGGAAAGCAGTTGTATTAAAAGAACTTGTTAATCAAAATAATTTAAAACAAATCCTGTTCCTTGGTGTTGCTCTGTGATGTCGATGTGATTCAATCCACTGGAGAGAACAAAGAAATTGTACAAACTCAAATCAACAACAAAATTGAAGAATAAAAATTAAAATCCACATGCTTTCAACACATTTCGAAACTGAAAAAAAAACGCACTTTAATGCTAGAAAATGCGCATTCATTACATTTCAGAAAAACAATTACTATGTATTTTCTAAGTTATAACAATAAATTAAATGATAAAAACACTGCATAACAAAACCCACTTAAAAAAAACCCTGATTTAATGTTTTAGAGAACATGACAAAAAAAAAAAAGTACAAATATCGTTCTAGTAGCTGTGTTTTAAAATAACAATGCCTAATTAAATCACTCTTATCTGTGTCAGCACGTTGGCTAGCTTACTGCAGCGTGTAGAAACTTCCAGTTTTCAAAATAAAACATGGGTATTGAATGTATGAAAATATTTTTTTTTTTAAAGAAAGAAATGAAGAGGTTTGTCTCATTAAGCAATATGATCCTGCACTGATTTTGGGCCTGCAGCTGAAATAACCTGGAAGCTATTGAGATAAAATGAAAATATTTACTGTATTTTGTGTATTGAAAAATTCATAAAAACAAATAAAGCATTAAAAGAGGTGTGTCTCATACAGCAAGTGTAGTTCTACTGTCCTACACACATTTTTAGCCAATAGGAATCTCATGAGGTAATGCTGACATTATGATTCATTAGTAATTGACAAAACAATTAAATAAAAACAATACAAAAGTTTAATAATAAATTATTTAAAAAAGCAGCATACACCCAGCATGTGTTACTTTTTTGTTTTTATAATGACCTATTTGCAGAACATTGTTAACAAGCATAAACAACTCAGTACAAGAAGGTATCAGGAACATCTTTAACAATAACACAAATGAAAAAAAGAATGAAAATTATGAAAAAAAGACATCAAGTCAAGCCATGTGCTTTTTTTCACTATGGTCAAGCCAGCCGTGGTTCGTGTTTACCTGGTCAAATCAGCCTCACGTTTTTTTTCTAGTGAGCGAATCTACTAACGTGGAATGGCGCAAGCAAAACTGCACAGTCTGCTAATTGCAATGACAAATGTCTATACTTCAAGCATTTACGCAATTATTAGGACTATAATTTATCACTTTTTGCAGTGGGGTCTAAATGTGCATCATTTTGAATCTGTGTGTTGAGAAGTGCCGTGTGTGTGTGTGTGTGTGTGACAGAGCGAGAGGAGGACAGCCGTCTAATTGCAACAATATATGGTTTAAGCATTTGCAACTTGGGTTTTATATTTATATTTATTTATTTTTGAGAGTTCCCCAGTGATAATATCTCCACTACACCACTGCGCACCACAGTAAAAAAAAAAATTAAACTGCACAAAATGAATAAAAAAATTAATTAAGAAAACACTGAAAAACACCCATTGTACAAGCTGTAGCTGTGTTTTAAAGTGACAACACTTATTTAAATGACTCTTATCTATGTTGAAACAACTACATGGAGCTGAGGCGCCATGAATTCATTCAAATTAGATAAATAAAAACTGAAAAACTGTCACGATCCCACCTGCACCTTCCTCATATTTTATTATTATTTGTGTTTGTGTACTGCTGCTGCTGCTCCTTCCTTCCTTCTCACTCTGCAGGGGGCGTGGCTGACCTACATTCCCTCAGACGCCAGTGATTGTCTACACCTGCGCGGCTCTGCCTCACCTGCTCCTGATCAGCAATCAGGAGGACTTATAAGCGGAGCTGTTCCTCTTCACCGGCGTCAGATCGTTTTTCTCCATCAGTTGGTAAAGACTATGCTGTTCTTCTGTCACTTGAAACTTACCTGCTGTTGGATATTCACTCGCCTCTCCTCGCTCCAGGTCGCCACGTCTCCTGCACCTTCGAGAAGCCAATGGTCGTTTCCTGTTTCCCTATTCTCCTGGGAATCTCCTCAGTACTCCAAGCCAGTGAGTTTATTCCGTGCTTCCGTGATTCTGCCGAGCCGATCCTGTAGCAGCTGCACTCTCATTTCTCTCTCTCTGTCTATCAGTCACTCATTCACTTCCTCTAGTTTTGGAAGTCGCTTTATGTTTTCCTTATGTGAATAAATATTACTTTTGTTTTGAAACACACTTACCGTCTCCGTCTGCTTCCGGGTCCACCTCCTAAGTAATTTGTGACAAAAACACACATTCTACAAGCTGTAGTTGTGTGTAAAATGATGAGGCTTATTTAAATCACTCTTTTCTGTCATTAACATGGAATAAACAAAGCCCCGTGGAGTTCAGGCCTCTGTGAAAATCAGATTATGACGCACCATAGTGAAGAATTCAATTCAAACTAGATAAATAAGTAAAAACTGAAAAACACAAGAAGTAGTTGTGTGTAAAAATTATGAGGCTTATTTAAATTACTTGTATCTGCTTTTAACCGTGTGTAAAAACATCTCATTGGAGCTAATATGCTAAACACATATCAAGGCCAGCATTACACAGACAGGAGGACCATAAAGAAAAACACGGAATTTAAACTACATTCAACAAAAATAGAACTGAAAAATAATATCCACAGAAGCTGTGAGAACATTATTTTAAATAATTAGTTCAATTAAATCGTGCCATCGGTTTTTCTCAGTGTGCACACAGGGATCGAAATGAAGCTAATATGCTAATAGCATGTTAATTAGCCACCTGTAGCACCTGCTGCTGCTGCTCTGGCTCTGCTCTGCTGTGCTGTCACTCAAGTCCGGTCCACACGATGAAGAAGGTCTTTAAATCCGTTTATAGTCGCTGGTAGAGTTGAAATTCGCTGCTGAAAGCTGCTGATAGCAATGTGTAGTCGAATGCGTAAACAAACGACTGAGGATGTGGGCGTAGCCCGGGGGTAATAAATACCTGCGCGACCAATCAGAACGTCATTCTAGAACATTCCACCAGTAAAGCGAGTAAAGCCAAGAAAATGAGATGAAATCAAATACCGGAAACACCGTGTAGAAGCAGAACTTGTCAAAATAAAGGCAACACAGCATTTTATTTTTAACAAGGTACAATGAAAATGTCAAAACTTAAAGGTACACTGTGTAGTATTTATGGGTTTATATAACCCAAAATCCACTTTTTTATACATATTATGTGCTCCTGCATTGTCTAGTCGCTGTATAATAGTTTTTGTTTCATTTTCGTAGTGTTTCAAAAAGTCATGTAAAATAACATGACCGCAGACCTTGGTTGCATAGCCACTGTTAGCAGCAAGACGCCATGTTTCTACAGGAGCCTGTAAGGACAAACGCGAGAGAACAAATCAAGCGTCTCTTTACTTGTAGCTGAAGTCCCGCCTCCACTCTCTCCGCTTCGTCTGCTACGGCCGCGGTAGCTCGCCCTCTCTCTCACCTCACGAACCTCATCTGCTGACACGGAGAAAGACGACGAGGACGACATTTGACCAGCTGAGGATACCGTAGCGCTCAGGGAAGGGAGGGGGTGAGCAGAGCAGCAGGTCTTTGTTGTAAATTTCTCAATTATATTATAGTGCCTCTCTCTCTAGATGGCACTATAAACTACTTATTTCCCCTTTAAGTACATAATACTGAATTCAAAAGGAAACGCAACATGTCAAAATGTAATGTTTAATTCTGATATCCAGCACCTACTTTCGCAAGAAGGCAGGAAAGCTCTGGACCTTCATCAGCCCGGGAGGTACCAAGTACCAGCTTGACCATGTGCTGATTAGAAGGAAGTGGCGTAACAGCATGCTGAATGTAGAGGCATACAACTCCTTTGCAAGTGTCGGCTCGGACCACAGGATTGTATCTGCCAGAGTGAGACTCGGCTTGCGGAAAAAGAAGGCAGAGCCAAGAAAGAAGCAGTACGACTGGGAACTATTCAGGAGCAGAAGGGACATTCAGGAGCAGTATACGGTAGAGGTACTAAACAGGTTCCAGCCATCACAAGAACAAGAACCAGATGAATCTGCAACAGACCGGTATGGAAGGTTCATCAAAGCCACTGAGGAGGCAGCAGAGAGTGTGGTCCCTATTAAGAAGAGGAGAAGAAAGACAAGGCACTCTGAGGACTCCAGGGTGACTGAGGCAAGAGACGAGCTGAACAGGGCATATGGGATATACAGAAAAGACACAACAGAAGAGAACAGGCAAGTCCACAGTCTGGCAAAGAAGAAACTGAAAGAAACCTACATAGCAGTGGAAGAAGATAATCTCAACAGCAAGATCAGAGAGGTTGAGAAGGCACATGTGAACTGTAAGCATGGACAGAGCTGGAAACTCATAAATGACATTACTGACAGAAAGACAACAAGGAAGGGTCAACTAGAAGGAAACACGCAGGAAGAAAGAATTGAGAACTGGTACAACCACTTCAAAACTCTTCTTGGAGACCCCCCTAGCATCACAGAGGAGGACGAGGAAATTACCACTGTGTTTGAGGACCTCGGTATAAGGGACGTACCTTTCGACCAGGAGGAGTATGAAAAGGCAAGGAAGTCCCTGGTTGAAGGAAAGGCTTGTGGGGAAGATGGGATACCAACAGAGGTATTGAAGAGATGCAAGGTGTTAGACACAATCGGTCTTGACTTCTGCAACAGGGCTTTGATCGAGGGTGAGAAACCTGAGCAGTGGTCCCTGCTTAACATCATTCCTATACCCAAATCTGGAGATCTTAGACTGGGGAGCAACTACAGAGGTATCAGTCTCAGTTCACTTGTCGCAAAGACCTTCAATAGGATGCTGCTTAACAGAATAAGGCCAGCTCTGGATGAGCACCTGAGATACAACCAGAATGGATTCAGGGAGGGAAGATCGACCGTTGGACACATACTCGCTCTGCGTAGATTGATTGAGGGTATTAGGAGTCACAGCTTACCTGCAATCATCGCCTTCATCGATTTTAAAAAGGCGTTTGATACGATCCATCGAGGCAAGATGTTGAAGATCCTGCTGGCCTACGGTATCCCGGAGCGGATTGTTAGTGCCATAGGCAGGCTCTACGAGAACACCAGGGCGAAGGTGACAACACCAGATGGCGATACCAAACCCTTCAGGATACAGGCAGGGGTGTTACAAGGCGACACCTTGGCACCATACCTATTCGTCATCGTCCTGGATTATGCCCTCAGAGTTGCCATACAGGGAAAGGAAGAAGAGCTGGGCTTCCAGTTGATGCGCAGGAGGAGTAGAAAAGTCGGACCAAGAGTGGTCGTTGACCTGGACTTTGCTGATGATATAGCACTTCTCTCCGAGGAAATCCAGCAGGGCCAAGAGCTACTCCAGGATGTTGAGACGGTGGGCCTGACGATAAGGCCGGTAAAACCAAGTATATGGCATTCAACCAGAAGATTCCTGTCTGCTTGAAGACCAAAGATGGAACAGATCTAGGAGAAGTACGGGACTTCAAGTACTTGGGATCACACATGGAGAGCACTGCCAAGGATATCACTGCCCGGAAGGCGGCAGCGTTGAGGGCCTGCCACAAGCTTGACAACATCTGGAAATCAGACCTCACAGCTAGGCTTAAAGTACGCCTCTTCACCTCAACCGTGGAGTCAGTGTTGCTATATGGATGTGAGACATGGACCGTCACTACCAAGTTGGAGAAACAACTAGACGGATGTTACACAAGAATGCTACGGCGGGTCCAAAACATCAAATGGGATAGGCATTGTACGAACAAAGAGCTTTATGCCGGACTCCCGAGGATATCCCAAAAAGTGAGAAACAGGCGACTCAGGTTTGCTGGGCACTGCTTCAGGAACAGCAAGGAAGTGGTGTACAGTCTGGTGCTCTGGGTACCCCTGCACGGGAAGAGAAAGCCAGGAAGGCAGCCTCTCACCTACATGGATGTACTACAGAAGGACACAGGCATACCCTCTGAGTCTCTGGAGAGGGCAATGGAAGACAGGCGTTTCTGGGCTGGCAGAGTGGTTCGAGTGGCGGAGGATGACTGGCACTCGACATAAATAAATAAATAAATAAATAAATAAACAGCAATGTAACTCATGAAATACATTTGCTTAAAAACACAAACACATTTTTGAATTTAACTTGAATGCATTAAATAAGCAAAATAGCAAAATGCTTTTACAGTTACATGTAAAATATGTGCATTATTGCATCTGTCTCTACAGTACTCAGCCAATGACCCTGCGGTGCCAAGAAATGTCGTGGCATCCACAATCGTGGCCACATCTGTGAATGCCCTGGAGCGACGCCTCAAGGCACAAGAAAGCAAGTGTGCCTTCCTTGAGCGCCAGCTCCAGGAGACCAAAAAATGGCTCCAGGATGACGACAGTGCCATGGCTGGTTAGTACTAAAAACATAAAATTTGCAATAATAAATGTATTTGACAATTCTCACTATTGATGACACAAAATGTTTCCTATTAGCAGAAGCTGAGGAAAAAGTAAACCGTCAGTTTTGTGTCAAACACAAACAAAAAAATCATAAATGTGTTATTATCAGATGCTTATATAGGTATATGTGTCTCTTTCATATTTACCTACATTTAGGTAAATATTCTTCCATTAAAAACGATAATCATATGTTATCTGGCGGGAAAAATACTATTCTTTTCTGGTGGAAAAATAGACTATTTTATATTTTCCCCTCACTTCCGTAACACAGTCACAATTCTGTCATGCCAAACCACAGACAGTGTCTGAATGTAGGACTAACCTATCTGCGGAGGGATATGGGAGTGGCCAATCTGCGGTTTGAGCCGAATCACTGGCGTCACACACAATTAACTAAGACGATTGAGCGACTGGACGTAAGTACAAAGAAGTTAAGACAGATAAAATGAATAATTAACCGTAACCAACATAACATTATTAACTACAAATATAACGCTTGTTTAAAATTTATGTGTGTTCATAACTTCTTTGTGTATGTGTTTTTAAGATGGCTTCCCCAAGCAAAATTCCCTGTATGGGGAAAACTAATGAAGGCTGCAGCTGAAACTGCAGCTCCTTGCTGTAAGTAAAACACAAAACTTTCTCACTAGAATGTATTTTCATCTCAGGGGCATACAAGTACTTATTGAAACAAAAAATACACGTTAAAAAGAATATTTAAAAAATAATGCATTTTTAGAGCTGCTAGGAACTATTTTGATACTCAACTTTCTAATTTATTCTAAATATGATTGGTGAACTAACATAATACATCACAAAACAACTCAATGACTGTCAGTTACCACAGTTTATATTTACCCTGGAGCTGTTTTGTGCATTTGATAACTAACAATTCTATCAATACTAAATGATTACCTTTAAAAACATATATTGAATCTTTTTTTTATTATTTAACCTATAAATCAAATGCATTTCCTTAATAGGAAACATGGTTATTTTACCTCGAGTTTTGTGCTCAGTTCTCTATAATCTAGTGTTGCTTCCAACTAAATGATGACATGACTTTTATTAGAACAATGTACTCCCATGACAACAGACTTTAAAGTTTACACATAATTTCTTTCCTTGATTCATTCACAATGAAATACTGCCATTCTTTTGATATTTCCAGCAAAGACAGTATCACATCAGCAACAGCAATGTAACTCATGAAATACACTTGATAAAAAACACAAACACATTTTGGAATTTAACTTGAATGCATTAAATAAGCAAAATAGCAAAATGCTTTTACAGTTACATGTAAAATATGTGCATTATTGCATCTGTCTCAACAGTACTCAGCCAATGACCCTGCGGTGCCACGAAATGTCGTGGCATCCACAATCGTGGCCACATCTGTGAATGCCCTGGAGCGACGCCTCAAGGCACAAGAAAGCAAGTGTGCCTTCCTTGAGCGCCAGCTCCAGGAGACCAAAAAATGGCTCCAGGATGACGACAGTGCCATGGCTGGTTAGTACTAAAAACATAAAATTTGCAATAATAAATGTATTTGACAATTCTCACTATTGATGACACAAAATGTTTCCTATTAGCAGAAGCTGAGGAAAAAGTAAACCGTCAGTTTTGTGTCAAACACAAACAAAAAAATCATAAATGTGTTATTATCAGATGCTTATCTAGGTATATGTGTCTCTTTCATATTTACCTACATTTAGGTAAATATTCTTCCATTAAAAACAATAATCATATGTTATCTGGCGGGAAAAATACTATTCTTTTCTGGTGGAAAAATAGACTATTTTATATTTTCCCCTCACTTCCGTAACACAGTCACAATTCTGTCATGCCAAACCACAGACAGCGTCTGAATGTAGGACTAACCTATCTGCGGAGGGATATGGGAGTGGCCAATCTGCGGTTTGAGCTGAATCACTGGCGTCACACACAATTAACTAAGACGATTGAGCGACTGGACGTAAGTACAAAGTAGTTAAGACAGATAAAATGAATAATTAACCGTAACCAACATAACATTATTAACTACAAATATAACGCTTGTTTAAAATTTATGTGTGTTCATAACTTCTTTGTGCATGTGTTTTTAAGATGGCTTCCCCAAGCAAAATTCCCTGTATGGGGAAAACTAATGAAGGCTGCAGCTGAAACTGCAGCTCCTTGCTGTAAGTAAAACACAAAACTTTCTCACTAGAATATATTTTCATCTCAGGGGCATAAAAGTACTTATTGAAACAAAAAATACACATTAAAAAGAATATTTAAAAAATAATGCATTTTTAGAGCTGCTAGGAACTATTTTGATACTCAACTTTCTGTCACGATCTCACCTGCACCTTCCTCTCAATTTTATTGTTAGTGTTTTTGTTTTGCTGCTGCTGCTCTTTTCCTCCCTCACTCTGACTCAGCAGGGGGCGTGGCTGACCCACTTCCTCCAAGACGCCGGTGATTGACTACACCTGCGCGGCTCCGCCTCACCTGCTCCAGATGAGTAATCAGCAGGGCTTAAAAGCGGAGCCGTTCCTCTTCACCGGCGTCAGATCGTTTTCTCACGTACATGGGTAAAGACATGCTTCTCGTTTGCTCGCTGAACTTACCTGCCTGTCTTCGCTCCAGGTTGCCACGTCTCCTGCCGTTCCACGAACTCACTGGTTGTTCCTGTTTCCCTATGCTCCTGGGATCTTCATTTCCAAGCCCGTGAGTTTGTTCCACGCTGGAACTCTGCCACCCTGCCGAGCCACCCCCACAGTAGCTGCAAGGACATTCTTTCCACCCGTCTCTCTAACTATCCCCTACCGCTTCCCCTCGTTTTGGAAGTTGCTTTTTGTTTGTATTTTATAATAAATATCTTTTGTTTTTAAATATACTCCCGTCTCCGTCTGCTTCCGGGTCCACGCTAAACGAATCCTGATATAACGATCTGACCAACATGGACCCGGCGGACATTGACGCTCTCAGGCAAGCTATTTCCGCCCAGGGCGCACTCATCGGGCGTCATAGTCAGATGCTTGTTGAGATCACTAACTCACTCCGGGAATTAGCAGCTAACTCCGCTAGGTCGGCTAACCCTCCCGTAGCTGCAGCCGCTTCCGCTAATCCGGAGCGGGACGCTGCTCCTAGTAGCAGTAGGCTAACTACTTCCGCTAGTTCACCACGAGAGCCGTTCGTTCCCATTCCTGAGCGTTTCTCCGGCGACATAGGTAAATGTACAAGCTTCCTGTTTCAGTGTTCATTGGTCTTTAGTGTACAACCACTCACGTACCCCAGTGATAGTGCTAAAATCGCTTTGTTGTAAACCTGTTGTCCGGACGAGCCGCTCAGTGGGCAACGGCGACTCTCTCGAACGCCGCTCCCGCTTCAGTTAACTACGCTTCCTTCACCTCTGATCTCCGTAAGGTTTTCGACCACTCACCTCAGGAATCAGACATTTCCACGCGACTCATAAACACTGAACAGGGTAACTCTTCCGTAGCCGACTTTTCTATCCAGTTTCGCTTCCACGCCGCAGAGAGTAACTGGAACGATTCGGCGCTCCGAGCCATGTTTATTAAAAACCTGAGGAGGGAGATTCGTGATGAGCTAGCAATGCGCAACGACTCTTTCGATCTCGACTCACTTATCGCCTTATGTATACAACTCGACAACCGTATTCAGGAGAGAAGTCGGGAAAGAGCGGCGAACGTTCGTCGCGTAGCTAGTCCCTCACAATCACCTTCAAACAGGCCACTTACCTCGGTTCACATCCCTCTACTTCATTCTCCTTTTCCCACTTTTACTGGTTCGCCTGAGCCAATGCAGCTGGGGCGGACTCGGCTCACCTCCGCGGAACGGACAGTGAGGATCAAGAGCGGGGCATGTCTGTACTGTGGCGAACTGGGCTACCAACGGAACACCTGTCCAGTTCGCCCAAAAGACTGAGCCCGCCAACACACGCAGGAGTGTTGGCGGGCGGTGCCGTTTCCTGCTCGACCCACAAACGAGTGGTCCTCCCCGGTCAGCTTCGGTGGGCACAGCGGTCGATCTCTCTCTCCTGTCTGGTCGATTCGGGGGCCGACGACTGTTTCATCGACCTGCAGACTGCGAACCAAGCCGGGATCTCCACGGTTCCTCTCGAGGAGCCAAAGGAGATCCACGACCTCGACGGCAGAATCCTGGCCACCGTCACTCACCGTACTCAACCCATCACCCTGGTGCTTTCCGGAAACCATCACGAACTATTACAACTCTTCCTGATCCCGTCTTCATCTTCTCCTGTCGTGTTGGGTCTTCCCTGGTTGGCGCTGCATAATCCCCGCTTCGACTGGGCGTCGGGACAACTTTCCGGCTGGAGTGTGCCATGCCATTCTCGCTGTCTCCGCTCCACCTTGCCCTCACCTACGACCGTTCCTGCTCCTGCGCCCAAGCCTCCAGACCTGTCCACGATCCCCCAAGTCTACCACGACCTCTGGGAGGTTTTTTCGAAGGAGCTGGCGCTCTCTCTTCCTCCCCACCGGCCGTATGATTGTGGGATCGACCTTCTTCCTGGGGCCACGTTACCTTCCCGACGCATGTACAACCTGTCACAGACTGAATGTTCCTGTATGGAGGAGTACATTAATCAGTCGTTGGCCGCCGGACTCATTCGTCCCTCGTCTTCCCCAGTCGGTGCAGGGTTCTTCTTCGTGCAGAAGAAGGACGGTACGCTGAGACCCTGCATCGACTACCGCGGGCTCAACGAGATCACCGTCCACAATAAGTACGCTCTTCCACTCATGGACGCGGCTTTCAGCCCTCTCTGCAAGGCGAAGCTGTTTTCCAAGCTTGACCTGCGCAACGCTTACCATTTGGTGCGCATTCGGGAGGGGGACGAATGGAAGACGGCGTTCAATACCCCTGTAGGACACTTCGAATATCTCGTCATGCCTTTCGGCCTGACCAACGCTCCAGCAGTCTTTCAGCACCTGGTGAACGACGTCTTACGCGATATGCTGGACAAGTTCCTGTTCGTTTACCTGGACGACGTTCTCATCTAGTCCGAGGAGGAACACGTCCAGCATGTCCTTATGGTGCTGCAAAGACTGCTGGAGAACAAACTGTACGCCAAGGCCGAGAAGTGCACCTTCCACGCCTCATCTGTCCCGTTCCTGGGGTTCATAGTGGACCAGGGGAAGCTGTCGCCGGATCCAGCGAAGATCAGCGCGGTTAGGGACTGGCCCACTCCCTCCACTCGTAAGCAGCTGCAAAGGTTCCTGGGGTTCGCTAATTTCTACAGGCGCTTCATCAGGGACTATAGCAAAGTGGCGGGACCCCTCACTCGACTGGCGTCTCCACAACAACCCTTCTCCTGGTCCGACGATGCCGACGCCGCCTTCCAGCAGTTAAAGGTACTGTTCACATCTGCACCTATTCTCTCCCACCCTGATCCCTCCCTACAGTTTATCGTGGAGGTTGGCCCCCCCCCCCCGACACGGGAGTGGGAGCGGTGTTATCCCAACGCTCGTCGGCCGACCAGAAGCTACACCCCTGCGCCTTCTTTAGCCACCGCCTGTCTCCAGCGGAGGCCAATTACGACGTGGGGAACAGGGAACTGCTGGTGGTCATCCTGGTGTTACAGGAATGGAGACATTGGCTGGAAGGTGCGTCACTTCCATTTATCGTGTGGACTGATCATAAGAACCTCTCGTACTTACGAGATGCTAAGAGACTTAACTCGAGAGAAGCACGTTGGGCCCTCTTTCTGGGTCGCTTTGTCTACACCCTCACCTTTAGACCTGGTTCCCGTAATGTTAAACCTGACGCCTTATCTAGGCAATTCTCACCTGATCCACCTTCCCCTTCTCCTGAGCCGATCGTGACTCCAGCCTGCATCGTGGGGGCTGCTTCCTGGCCGGTGGAGGAGACGGTTCGTCGGGCCCAGCAGGAGGAACCGGACCCAGGGAACGGTCCACCTAATCGGCTCTTTGTGCCCGGCACGGCACGGTCGGAGGTTCTACAGTGGGCTCACAGATCAAGACTCACCTGTCATCCTGGCAACAACCGTACACTCCGGTTTCCTCGCCAACGGTTTTGGTGGCCTTCCATGCCAGAGGACACGTCAGCATTCATCCGAGCCTGTCCCGTCTGCGCCCGGGGAAAGACCTCCAACCGCCCTCCAGCCCGTCTCCTGAACCCACTGTCCTGTCCATCCCTCGACGTCCCTGGTCCCACATAGCGGTGGACTTCGTGACCGGTCTTCCGCCGTGGCTTCCGCCGTGGGATATGGGAGTGGCCAATCTGCGGTTTGAGCCGAATCACTGGCGTCACACACAATTAACTAAGACGATTGAGCGACTGGAAGTAAGTACAAAGTAGGTAAGACAGATAAAATGAATAATTAACCGTAACCAACATATTATTAACTACAAATACAACGCTTGTTTAAAATTTATGTGTGTTCATAACTTCTTTGTGCATGTGTTTTTAAGATGGCTTCCCCAAGCAAAATTCCCTGTATGGGGAAAACTAATGAAGGACTGCAGCTGAAACTGCAGCTCCGTGCTGTAAGTAAACCACAAAACTTTCTCACTAGAATGTATTTTCATCTCAGGGGCATACAAGTACTATAAGAAACAAAAAATACACAAAATAATGCATTTTTAGAGCTGCTAGGAACTATTTTGATACTCAACTTTCTAATTTATTATAAATATGATTGGTGAACTAACATAATACATCACAAAACAACTCAATGACTGTCAGTTACCACAGTTTATATTTATCCTGGAGCTGTTTTGTGCATTTGATAACTAACAATTCTATCAATACTAAATTATTACCTTTAAAAACATATATTGAATCTTTTTTTTATAATTTAACCTATAAATCAAATGCATTTCCTTAATAGGAAACATGGTTATTTTACCTCGAGTTTTGTGCTCAGTTCTCTAATCTAGTGTTGCTTCCAACTAAATGACATGACTTTTATTAGAACAATGTACTCCCATGACAACAGACTTTAAAATTTACACATAATTTCTTTCCTTGATTAATTCACAATGAAATACTGCCATTCTTTTGATATTTCCAGCAAAGACAGTATCACATCAGCAACAGCAATGTAACTCATGGAATACATTTGATAAAAAACACAAACACATTTTTGAATTTAACTTGAATGCATTAAATAAGCAAAATAGCAAAATGCTTTTACAGTTACATGTAAAATATGTGCATCATTGCATCTGTCTCAACAGTACTCAGCCAATGACCCTGCGGTGCCACGTAATGTCGTGGCATCCAGGATCATAGATGTGGCCACAATCGTGGCCACATCTGTGAATGCCCTGGAGCGACGCCTGAAGGCACAAGAAAATAAGTGTGCCTTCCTTGAGCGCCAGCTCCAGGAGACCAAGAAATGGCTCCAGGAGGACGACAGTGCCATGGCTGGTTAGTACTAAAAACATAAAATATGCAATAATAAATGTATTTGACAATTCTCACTATTGATGACACAAAATGTTTCCTATTAGCAGAAGCTGAGGAAAAAGTAAACCGTAAGTTTTGTGTCAAACACAAACAAAAAAAATCATAAATGTGTTGTTATCAGATGCTTATCTAGGTATATGTGTCTCTTTCATATTCTCAGTCAATACTTCTGCAGAAGGAGTCGAGGAGGAAGGTGAGACAAGTACAAAACTCAATCTTGACAGAAATAAGTAATGGAATGTAACAAAACATACATTTCATCTGAAGAAAAACACATCGACTCATATATCAAACTCTTTTTTTGCAGTGGAATCTCCTAAATAAAGTAAGTATAACAGTGTGCAAATAAATCCAAACATAAAAACATGGACCTGACATACTTCTAATGTTAATTATGTGTCTTTTCTCCCCTTATAATACAATGACAACTCCTGAAAAGTATTTTTGACTATTTACTAATAAAAAAATAAAACAAATATTGAACTGTTTTTTATTTTACTTTTATAGCAACTATTTCTGGTGTATTATATCATCTATTCCAACTATCTGAACCACTTTTAGGTGATGAAACACAAATTAAAACCATTTTCACATAAAGCTGCTTTTGCTTAGTCTAATCTATAAAATGAAACACAACCTTACAATAGTTGTAACACCAGAAACATTGTTTGAAAAATGTCAAATTCAGCTGTATACGATTTTGTACAATCCATAACTCAGCTTTGACAATGTATTATTCAGTGACTTGAAAAGAATATCAACCATGATACATTGATTCCATAAGCTCAGCTGCGAAGGGGTTAGACTCTGATGCCACCACATCAAGTTCACTCCTGTGGCTTACATTTTGATACATTCTCATTAAAAAAAATATACTTGTGACAATGTCATTATTACAAAACAGTGCAATTGTATGTAACTTTTACAGTTAAATACAAATGACAGATGAAAATATCCAGTTTCAAAAACAGCACCCAATGGTGGAGGAAGAAAATATGACATTTACAGTTTTTCATGTTGCTGGGATTAGGGATTGTTGTATATAGAGCTGAAGCGATTAATCAATGAATCGATTATTACTCGATTATTAAATTAATCGCCAACTTTTTTGATAATCAATAATCGGTTTGAAGCTTTTTTCATTATTAAAACAAGATTAATGATCGTTTTAGCTTCTTAAATGTCAATATTTCCTTGGTTTCTTTGCTCCACATAAAGAAATCATTAAAACGGAATCATTTTGGTTTGTGAACAAACAAGACTTTCAAGAACATCATAATTTCCAGCTTTGACAAACACTGATCAACGTTTAACATTTTATGAACCAAACGATTCATCGATTAACCGAGAAAATAATCTACAGATTAATCGATTACGTAAATAATCGTTAGTTGCAGCACTAGTTGTATACACCTAAAACTTGAGATGTGACACCACAGTCTCATCTGAAAAAGATGACCTCGCAACAGGAAGTGGAACATCTGAAACAGGAACGCTCCGACGCATTCGTTGCACACTTCGCGATGGCTCCACAGCCCGACATGCGCGGGAACAGCGCTGAAAATAACTAGTACTGAAAATAACTAGCCCCGCGAGCGGTGAATGAACGGGTTCGTGGGCGAGGCGCGCGTGGCGGCGTGGGCACACGGCGACTCGCGCGCATCGGCTCGAACCCGTTCAGATCCGCTCACAGGGCTAGTTATTTTCATTTTCATTGTGGTTCTTGCTGTCAACAGGTAGTGGAACACAGCTCTCCTGAAAGACGCCTCAATATTCCGCAGCTTGGTGGAACAGCAGATGGCAGAGTGATAGTAAAGACCATCGACTGGCAGACACATCTGAGTCCCTACATAATAGTGTTCCATGTGAACAGTGAGCCATGTTTTAAATATCCTGTTGTGTGCTTCTATTCTGTCACAGCTTTGATGCCAACAGACCAGGTGTGGTGCTTGCTCAAACTCACAGTGATGCAGAGCCTATCGAGTTTCAGCTACTGCGCAACCCAGGAGTTCTGCCCCCTGTTGACAGTCTTCCCGTCCTGGCCCCACCTGGACTGACCATGGACAGGCAGACGTATCTTTTTGAAAAAATCAGGCCTTTCTGTTCTGATGAGGCAAAATACTTCACATGCCCAGCACCAAAGGTTACAGCACAGAAGAGTAAGCAGAAGAGGGTGCGTTTGTGATGTCATCATTTAGTCCGCATATCAACTGTGATGGACAGAGTGGGTACAGCCACATTGTGGGGGAGGAACTGGTGTTGAAGATGATAATATAGTCCATGGTCTGGAAAATATTGAACTCTCCTTCACACACTTAGATACATTTTATTTGATATTTGAAGTATGTATCTATCTTTCACCTTTCTTGTTTCTCATTTTTATTCAAGTGCTTTTTGTAACAGAAGAATTTCCCTCCGAGGATCAATAAAGTAAATTCTGATTCTTATCAGTCCACTGAAGTACTTACAGCAAATAACACTACATTGACATGAACTACATTCATTCCTTTGTTTTCAAACTGCTACACTGTTACTGTCCTGTGGGCTAACAGACATCAGATGTCACTGACAGCTAGACTGGGTGGGGGGTTGTGACCATGTTAATGTGATGCAAATGAGCAGCTATTGGCCTGGCTCCTCAAGAAGGTCAAAATCTTTCAGGCTGAATTTCTCCCTAAAGCAGTTTGAGGAGTGCCTACATTCAAATGGCCACATCTTCTTCATGTGTTTGACATTGTTGGAAAGCTTAGAAATCACACTTTCGGAATCTGTAAATAACTCCAAATGTCCCAAAGTAGACTTGTGAACCCTTTTGCCATGGCTGGACACATATAGTCAGGGACCATCCCATTGATTAGATCAAACTTTGCTAAATGTACAATCACATGTGCCCTTTATGCCCAATATAGTCCTCCCTTCTCTTTCAGCAATTTGTCCTATTTCTACTGTGGTTTTATGATTTCTGTCACTTGGTTTTTCATCTGAACATGTGTAAACCCTTGAGTTTCCTTGTCCTTTCCTCTTTTGCACCACCCCAGGGTGAATGCAGACTCCACAGCCATATTTACCATTAAATTGCTTAAAATTCTGTAGTAATGGCCTTGCTACTGCATCACACACACAGCACAAATGGGTGCACCTTCACATGTCTCCATGACTGATCAATAGGATGATGCCACTCAAAACCACTCAAAAATAAAGAAATGTGTCAGGATTCGTTTAGCGTGGACCCGGAAGCAGACGGAGACGGGAGTATATTTCAAAACAAAAGATATTTATTACAAAATACAAACAAAAAGCGACTTCCAAAACGAGGGGAAGCGGTAGGGGATAGTTAGAGAGACGGGTGGAAAGAATGTCCTTGCAGCTACTGCGGGGGTGGCTCGGCAGGGTGGCAGAGTTCCAGCGTGGAACAAACTCAGGGGCTTGGAAATGAAGATCGTAGCGTAGGGAAACAGGAACAACCAGTGAGTTCGTGGAACAGCAGGAGACGTGGCAACCTGGAGCGTAGACAGGCAGGTAAGTATCTGGAGCAGGTAAGTTCAGCGAGCAAACGAGAAGCATGTCTTTACCCATGTACGTGAGAAAACAATCTGACGCCGGTGAAGAGGAACGGCTCCGCTTTTAAGCCCTGCTGATTACTCATCTGGAGCAGGTGAGGCAGAGCCGCGCAGGTGTAGTCAATCACCGGCGTCTTGGAGGAAGTGGGTCAGCCACGCCCCCTGCTGAGTCAGAGTGAGGGAGGAAAAAAGCAGCAGCAGCAAAACAAAAACACTAACAATAAAATTGAGAGGAAGGTGCAGGTGAGATCGTGACAAAATGTCCTTCCTTTAAACTCGCTTTTACTGTTGTGGATGAGGAACATGATGTAAGTGTTTCTTCTTGTGACTGTGAAGTACCAAGGTACTTAGTACATACTCTGCAGTAATGATGGTGTTCAAATTGATCTACAATACCAGCTAATGGTTTCTCCAAAAAATACTTGCTTGCTGGAACTGCACTTGTACCAGCAGAATGTAACTTTAGAAGTTTCAGCAAATCTTCCATCAATACACCTGTAGTGTTGTGTCTCAATGCAAAGGAGATAATTGAGATGCAACTTTGCCCTTCCGTTACTGTGATCCATGTACATTTACTCTGACACAGTTTCACATCTACAGTGAAACTTACACCTCTGGTGGAATCTCACAAGTGTTATCTGTAGTTTGATACCAAGATAATCCACAAAGAGCTTGTAAGGTTTACTCTATTTAGTTTGGGCATGTCATGTTAGAGCAGGGACTCCAAAAAGAGGGTCAGGGAAGAAGTGGTTAATGCATCCGCAATGTACATTTCTTTACCAGGCTTGTATCTCACCTGCAGGCTGTATTTCTGTAGTCTCATTAACATTTTCTGCAGCCTTGCATGAGCTTTGTGAAGTGGCTTTTTGAATATCGTCTCTAATGGTTTGTGACTCAACTTGAACACATCTGCCAAAGAGATTTGAGCATATCTTTGTTCACACTCTGTTAGTGTCCTTGAGCCATATGCCACCAGATGTTGTTCTTGTAGGATCACTGCTCCCAACCCACCTGAAACGGCATCAACTGACAGTGTGACAGGCTTCTCCACATCATAATATTGTAACACAGGAGTGTTACTCACCAGCTCCTGTAGTCGTGTAAAGCTATTTTGTTGTTCACTCTCCCAATACCAGGTTCTCCTTCCAGCAGCTTTCGGAGTGGTGCTGATACTTCCAAGAGATTTGGAATTAATTTAGCAAGTATTGCACCATGCCCATGAATCTCTGAAGTTCTGTTTTGTCTTTAGGCTTAGGAATTTCTTGTATGGCTCGCACTTTATCCATGTCAGGTTTCAGTCCGTCTTTGCTCAGCACGTCCTATGTAGCTGATTTCACTCAGTCCAATTTTGCACTTGCTTTGATTTAGTTTCAAGTTTATACTCAGTCGATCTAACAGCTTCCTTAGTCTGTTGTCATGTGACTCTCTATCTTCACCCCACACCAGAATGTCATCCATCATATTGACGACTCCGTCCAGTCCTTATAAATGCTGTGACAGACATATTTGGAATACTTCTGGGGCAGAAGATATTCCGAAGGGAAGCCTCTTAAACCTGTCTTTTCCTGAGGGTGAGTTAAAGGTGCATAGTTTCGAGGTCTCATCATCGAATTGGATCTGCCAGTAGCCTTGGTTAGCATCCACAACTGAGAAGACCTTTGCTCTCGGCATTTCAGCCACAACCTCCTCCACAGTTTTCAGAGGATATTGTACATGCTGCTGACCCATTCTGTAGGCTCCATTTGTTTTTCAATGACCCCAAGGTTTTCCATCCTTTTTAATTCCTTTTACACATTCTTTCTCAGGGCTACTGGGACCTTTCTAGGAGGATGAATCGCTGGTGTAACAGCTGGGTTTACCTGAATATGGTGAACTCCCGGAACACAGCCTAGTCCATTGAATCAATCTTCATATTCACTCGTTATGTCTGTCTGTATTCTTTCTTCCACTGCATAACTCCTTTTCACCATACCAAATGTGACACTAGACTCTAGTCTACTTTTAACTCTTTGCCTGTTAATTTTTCTTGTAATGTTCTTCTGCTCTAATGGCTTGACTTTTTTTCCCAACAAAACCCCACCAACTTATAGCAAGATTTGCTCAGGTTCTTTTCACACAAATTCTCTTTTGGATATGACATTACAGCTTGCACCTGTATCAGTACAGTGAGTGTCTGGTTGTTGATGTTTAGCGTTGCAGTCCAGTCATCATCGTTTGTTTGTTCATTCACTTTGTCTAGCCTGTTAACATGGCTCTTTTCTTCTTGTGTCAGTTCAAGTGTCCCTATAAACATATCATCATCACTTTCTGTGTCACATTCAATACTTGTATTTTCCGTTGGTTTTCTGTCCGTCCATGGCTCGTGCACATCTTTGCATAGTGATTCTTTCGGTGACAAGAGTATCAATATGTTTAATTCCAATGGCTGCCGTGGCCACGCGTTTGACGTGGGGGCGCTACTGAGCCATTTTGCATTGGTTTTTCACAATTCCATTATGTTATCGAATTTTTCGTAAGTTCCTATGTGCGTGGCAATTTTCACTCATTTTTAGCGGTTCAAATTCGAGATTCTGTGGAGAAAAAAAATAAGAATTCCAAGAAGAACAATAGGGTTATCTGCGTTTCCATCATGGTATGGCTCTGTTTTGTACAGTACAGTTGCCCAATCAGCTGACTGTCATGGGTGGAGCCAGTCTAACTGTACCATACCATTTTAACTCCCCAGAGAAGGTTACAAGGAATGAAATTGGGACTGGTTATTTTGGTACTGTTCCTAATGTCTAAAAAAAGAAAACGCACTGTACCGTATCAAACCGAACTGTTCCACCATTGCACTTTGAGTCATGTCATGTCCAGAGCTCTATCTTACTCTATGTTAACTGTATGTACAATATTTTCCTTTGTAGATTATACATTACTTAAAGGGACACTGCATAGGTTTATATAACCCAAAATCCACTTTTTTATACATATTATGTGCTCCTGCGTCGTCTAGTCGCTGTATAATAGTTATTGTTTCATTGGTCACGGGTTAGCAGCGAGACGCCATGTTTCTACTGGAGCCTGTATAGACAAACCCGAGCGTCGCTTTACTTGTAGCGGAAGTCCCGCCTCCACTCTCTCCGCTTCATCTGCTACGGCCGCGGTAGCTCGCCCTCTCCCTCTCCGGCTTCTGACAGCTCTACCGCAGCCACGAAGAGCTGTCTCTGTCCTCGTCCTCTCCTTCTCCCCCTCGTTGTCTGAATAAATACTAGAACCTCATCTGCTGACACGGAGAAAGACGACAAGGACGACATTTGACCGGCTGAGGATACCGTAGCGCTCAGGGCAGGGAGGGGGTGAGCAGAGGAGCAGTTTGTTGTTGTAAATTTCAGCCTCTTCTCTAGATGTCACTTTAAACTACTTACTTCACCTTTAAGTTCATAAAAAGGTTATAGTTTGAGCAAGGCCTTTTTCTATTCCAAAATGACTGTGTCCCAGTGCACAAAGCAAGGACTATAAAGACATCGTTTGACGAGTTTGGTGTGTAATGGTAAATTCTATTTATCTGTCTCAGAGCTACATTTGCCCATCACCGATACCTGCCGAACACAGAATACCAGGTACAGGTGCATAGTGTATTATATACTGTGTATTGTGTCTAGCCTGAACTTGCACCTTCCTGCAGCACCCGCAGGGAGTCGGCTCCCCGATGTCTACAGTGGACAAAGAGTTGTGTCACGGGGTTCTACTGCAACTCTTTAATTTGACAAAAAATGATGGCGTAGTCGGTGGACTGATGTGATGTTGCGCTTTTATTAAGCCGGCCAAGGTGTTTTCCACTTGTAAAAATATTTACAAGTGGAAAACAAAAATATGGAAAATGTCCAAAAATGTAAAAAAATATAGGTCCTGTGCCCCTCCCATCCAAACACAAATTATCCCTAATTAAACTAACACAAGCATGATTATTTCATCAAACAACCAAAATTAACATTAAACCAAAATATTTCCTAAATTAACAATCCCATAATAATTGTTGTCCCCACCTTTAATAACCTATATTAACAGATAATTAACAAAACTACAAACAAATGTGACGTTACGCCAACGGCGTCATATAATTGCGCCGCTGACGTAAACAATGTTTTAATGCTGTTCGACCATAACTGAGGATGAAAAAGTAAGTTAAGTTTTGAACCCAATCCATGTTAATCGGTGTGTGTGGTATCTGCAGTTTTGTGTGTGTATGTCGCTATGCGCTCTATCAGCTTGTGTGTGTTGGAATCTGTGGATGTGTGTGTGTATGTCGCTATGCGCTCTATCAGCGTGTGTGTGTGTTGGGATCTGTGGATGCGTGTGTGTAAGTGTGTCTGAGTGACGAGTCGCCGTCACATCATCTCCCTCCTCTGGGAGGTTGTCAGTGTATGGCAACCTGGAAAGGCAGTCCGCTACCACATTGACTTTACCAGAACGGTGACGGATGCTGGATTGGAAAGGTTGGAGGGAGAGGTACCATCGAGTCATACGACTATTGTGGTCTTTCATGGTGTTGATCCAGGTCAATGCTCGGTGGTCAGTTTCTAGATCAAACTCTCGTCCTAGTAAGTAATACCTCAGGCTCTCCAGCGTCCATTTAATGGCAAGGCCCCCCTTCCACAGTGGAATACCTTGTTTCCCGGGGCTGAAGCTTGCAGCTGAGGTACAAGATTGGACGCTCCTCTCCTGGGATGGCTTGGGCTAGCACTGCTCCTAGACCAACGGCAGATGCATCCACTTGCACCTGGAACCTCTGTTCGAAGTCTGGACTCCGGAGGACAGGGGAAGAGCACAGGTGAGCTTTCAAGGTGCTGAAAGTGGCTTCACAGTCATCTGACCAATTCACCAGGTTCTTCTGGTCCTTACGGGTCAACTCCGTGAGTGGGGCTGCAATGGTTGCGAATTGGGGCACAAATCTTCGATACCAGCCAGCCAATCCGAGAAATGACCGTACCTCTTTCTTGGTTCGAGGACGAGGACAATTTTGGATAGCTTCCACCTTATCCACTTGTGGACGTACCTCTCCTCGGCCCAGTTGATATCCCAGGTAGCTCGTTTCCTGCTTCGCCCAGTCACACTTTGAGAGATTGAGTGTCAGCCCAGCTTTTTGAATTTTTCCCAGGACCAGTGCCAGATCACAGACATGGTTCTCCCAGGTGTCGCTGAAAATGACCACATCATCCAGGTAGGCAGCACTGCAGTGGCCACAACCTTCCAGTACCTTGTCCATTAGTCGCTGGAATGTAGCAGGTGCCCCATGTAGTCCAAAGGGCATCATGGTGAACTGGTAAAGTCCTGCTGGAGTTCGGAAGGCAGTATATGGTCGACATGATCTCTCCAGTGGCACTTGCCAGTACCCTTTGCACAGGTCCAAGGTGGTGATGTATTTGGCTGCTCCGATCTTCTCAAGTAGATCGTCAATCCTTGGCATAGGGTAGGCATCAAACTCAGAAATTGCATTAAGCTTCCTAAAGTCAATGCATATCCGCAGCGATCCATCTTTCTTGGACACAATGACCACTGGACTGCCCCTCTCTGAGTTGAATGGCTCAATCACCTGGAGTCTTAGCATCTCCTCCACCTCCTGTTGTAATTTTCCCACCAGATGCTGTGGAACCCGGTAGGGACGCTGGCGTATGGGTTGTCCATCCTTAAGGCGGATGGCATGTTTCACCAATGTTGTCTTCCTGGGGTTGGCAGCAAACAAGGTAGGGGTATCCTTGAAAACCTGGAGGAGTTGGGCTGCTTGTTGCTGATCCAGTTGAGTCAGTACCAGAGGGGCAGATGTTGCCAGGGTTTCCAGTTCTATGTCAGGCTCTTCTTCTGACTCCACCTTCCTTACCATGAGGACCTGGCTAGAAATGGAGACTGGCCGCACCTTCCACTCCTTCAGAAGGTTGATATGGTACTTTTGCCTTGGCTTCTTCCTCTCAGGATGATGTAACTCGTATGTGACTGGGCCCATCTTCCGTGTAATGACATATAGGCCTTGCCATTTGGCCAAAAGTTTGTTATTAGATGACAGCAAGACTTTCTGGCCTGGCTGGAACTCCCGGTGTCGAGCCTGTTGGTCGTACCAGGTCTTTTGATGCTTCTGCGCCGCTGACAGGTTGATCTCAGCCTCCTCCTGGTATCTGGCCAACCGCTCCCTTATTTCCAGAACGTACTGCACAACCCCTTTCTCATGCAAGTTGGAAGATGGGGCCTCCCAGTGCTTCCGGAGCAGGTCCATTGGCCCCTGGACGTCCCAACCATACAGCAGTTCAAACGGAGAGAAGCCAGTTGATGCCTGGGGGACCTCACGGTAGGCGAAGAGGAGGAAGGGCAGCCAGCGGTCCCAATCTTTGCCCGTGTCATCCACAAACTTTTGCAGCATCCTCTTCAAAGTCTGGTTAAAACGTTCCACCAGTCCGTCCGTTTGTGGGTGGTATGGTGTGGTTTTGATAGGTGAGATACCAAGCTGTTTGTAAAATAGCTGTGACAACTTGGAGGTGAAGTTAGTCCCTTGATCGGTCAGGATTTCATCTGGGAACCCCACCCTTGAGAAGAGCTGCACCAGGGCTCGCAGTACAGCTGGTGCAGTGATGGAGCGTAGGAGAAAAGCTTCAGGGAAGTGGGTAGCATAGTCACACACCACCAAAATGTATTGGTGACCACCACTGCTTTTCAGCAAAGGACCCACAATGTCAATGGCGATTCTACGTTATGGAATTGATATGACCGGAAGTGGCTGCAGAAATGCCCTATCAGATTTACGGGTAGTGCATGATTTCTGACATGTAGGGCATGTGGAGCAGTATTTCTGAATATCACTGTACATGGAGGGCCAGTAAAAACGTGAACTGATTCGCAGATATGTTTTGTGGCGGCTAAGATGCCCAGCCCATGGTACTGAATGTGCAAGGTGCATGATGAGGTCTCTACGTTGGGCCGGGACTACTAGACGTTTGTGATCATTGTCAATTGTATACAACACACCATCATCAATAATACAATTTTCCCCCACACCGTTTCCATTTGTTACCTTGGCAAAAAGATTTTTTAGAGTGTCATCTGCACTTTGCAACACATAAATATTTTCAGGCACATCCCACATTGCACTAGACAACATATTTTTGCTCTCAGGCACGGCTGATCTTAGCTGTTTTTCAAAGCGTCGTTGACGCCTGGATTTTCTTGGGCCTTTGGTGCCACCCTCAAACAAACTATTGTCAAAATCTGAGAGAGGTTGGACATCAGTGACCTCAGCTTTTGGATCTGGAGTACCACCCTCACACAGACTATTGTCACAGTCTGTGAGTAGTGGGGTACCAGCCTTTCCCTGGGCTCGGGTAATTACTGGGCAAGTAACATTCACATCAATAACACACTTTTCCCCAGAGTCCGTCTTAACTGACATTTCCGTTTCCATCAATAAGTCCAAAAGAACTGGTAGGTCCCACCCCAGCAAGACATCCACTGGTAATTTCTCCACCACCCCAGCATTCAACATGTAAGGTTGTTTATCAATATTAACAGTCAAATCTGCCGTAGGGTATTTATGTTCATCCCCATGTACGCACATAATGTCCACAGTTCTGGTGTAATCACAGCTGGCTAATTGCACAAGATGTCGCCTTATACACGAGGTGAAGCTACCACTGTCCAACAGGGCTGTTACTTGTTGACCATTAATGACAACAGTTTTATACCTTTGAAGTCTTCCTTCCCCAGAAGTCTCTAGTGGAGCCTCCAACCGTGGTGCATAACAAGCGCCGGTGACCTTAGCTTTGCGTATGGAGCACACAGAAGCTTTGTGGCCTGGCTGCTGGCAGTAATAACAAACAAGGCTCTTACCAGCTGCTAGATGTGCTATGGCTTGGTTGGTGTTACCAAGGTCCCAAAGGACTCTCCCTCTTGGCGTGTCTGGGTGGTAGTGGCAGAAGTGCTGGTCTGGGCGCTGCACTCTGTCGTGTAGGTGGGCCTCCTCTGCGAGCGTTGAGGTATTGTAGGCCCAGCTTGGCAGCTGCGAGACCGTCTGTTGGCTAATGCTCCTTCACCCATGTTCTCACTTCTGATGGTAGCACGCAGAGTAGCTGCTCCAGGATGTTAGCCTTGCCAACCTCCTCCTTGGTGCGCTGCTCCGGTCGGATCCAGCGTCGGTACATACCTTTGAGGCGGTGGTAGGTCTCGGTTGGGTTTTCTCCGGGTGGAACCATTGTAGATCGGAACTGCTGCCGATAGGTCTCCGGAGAGATGTCAAACTTGGCTAGCGTCCGGGGTGCGGCGCTCACTGTTGGCTTCCCCCCCTGGGGGAGCGGGGGCGGACCTGGCCCTGCCGCACGGGTGGTGCCTGTGGGGAGCTGCGGCGTCGCCCCGGTCTGAGCGGGCTGGCCTCTGCTGGGCTGGGGGGCTGGGTGGGCGGGGATACACGGTTCTGCTAGTCAGGAAGCTAGCAGCCGGCCCGGGTGGCCAACCTTGCCTGCCCTCCGTGCTCCCCCACCAGATCTGGTATATCACTCTCACACATACAACTAGGGCATTGCTGGAGATACAGGAAGACCATTGGGGGGGTTGGGGGGCGGGCCCACCAAGTAGTGGGCCTATCCCCCATCTTCTCCTCCAGGGGTCTCCACTCTCCCCCAATATTTTATGGCATATTAGACACTAGGGCCTGGGGGTGGGGTGGGGCATATCGACTACCCCGCTGTCCGCAAGCAGCGGGGTGTTGTCACCCCATCCTCCCCCCCACATTTTAAATGCATACTAGATACCAACATCCCCCATACACACATCCCACAGCACACATACATACACACCACACCACATCCTGGTGGGGGGGGTGGGGGATGGGCGGGGGGGACCTCCCGGGTACCTGTGTCCCGCCCGCCTCCCGGCTGGGCTGGGATCAGTAGTTTGGGCTGGGGGGCGGTTGTGTAGCTCCGGGGCGCTGGCGGCTGCGGCAGGTAGTTGGGTCGGCTGTCGGTCTGTCGGGGGGAGCCCCGGGGGACTGGCCGTGGCTCTCCATGACTCCTGGGAAGGGTGATGGTGGGCGGCGAGCTGGTCGCTCGGCGGGGGCTGACTTTGGGCGCCCTGCCCTGGGTGGACGGTGGGTCCCTGTGCCGGGTGGGCGTGGGGTCCGCTGTGACAGGTCTTACGGCCTCTGACCCATACCTGTGTGAGGGGGCTTGCCCGGGGCGGATCCGGGACCCTGCTGCCTCCTGTTCCTTGGGGGCCCCCGGCTGGGATCCCTACATGAGCCTCTGCCGGCTCCCCTCTGGGGGGGAAGTCGTGTGGTTGGCTCCGGGGTAGGCGTCGGGGATAGCTGTGGCGGGCTCCGGCCTGCCTCCTGGGGGGGTGTTCTGGGGGAGGCTCTACTGTCCCTGGTGATGGGCTGGGCTGCCCTGGGGGCCTGGGTGGGTCCCGGGTGTGGGGACCTGGGGCCTCAGGACCTGCCTCGGCGTGTGGTGGGCTGGTCTGTGCTCGTGGTGCCGTCGTCTCCTGCCCCCTCGGGGCGTGCTCTGCGCGTGGGGGGCGCCGGCTCTGCGGCGCCCTGCCCTGGTCCTGTGCGGGGTGGACTCGCGGCTGGCCCTGGTTCGGGCGGCGGCGGGTATCTCCGGGCCCGGGGGGCTGGTGGACGCCCCGTGTGCCTGGGTTACCGCCGGTCTCCTTCCGGGGGGCTGGGGGGCGGCGACACGGTTTCACCACGGATTCCCGACCACACCAAGTGACAACCTCCGCACATACATATATATGGATGCGCGAATACACAGACATACAGATACACACACAGACAAACTCTGGTTCATGATAGAACCAATATAAACTGATACAACCGTTATAAACAAGATCACCTTATCTATATGTGGTTGTTAACAAATTCTAATGGTACTGTAATACAAATGCATATCAGTGTTATTAATGTTGTAATGTTGTCATTACTGCCTTAGTGTGTTATGCAACTAATTTCTACCTAGTGTCTCTCTTTCCCTCTCTCTCTCGCTCCCCCTCTCTTTTCTCTCCCTCTTTCTCCCCATCTCTCTCACACCTCCCTTGTCTGTCTACCCACCCTCACCCCCACCCCCCCTGTCCGGCCCGGTCCTCCCACACAACCTAATAAATAAAATCAATAAAAATAAATACATAAATAGCAGGACGGGCATTACAGCGCTGTAATCACTCGCCCTGCAAACAGCAAAATCTGTTCAACACCAACAGACATGCAGTCAACCATAGTGCATGCCCAAGGTACTGGACAGGACAGGTTTAAAAAAAAATAAATAAAAAAAAAAACTTGGCTAGCATTGCTGCCTTCAAGTCCTGGTAGCAGTGGGCCCTCTCCTCATCCATGGCTGTGTAGGTCTCCAATGCCTTTCCTGAGAGCAGTGGAATGAGTCTACAGGCCCACTCAGTCTCTGGCCATCCCCACGTTTTGGCTATGCGTTCAAAACATAGCAAGTAATTCTCAATATCCTCACCCCTCTGATATGGTGGTATCTTGGGTTCCCCATACAGTCTCCACTCTTGCCTTTGCAGCCCGTCTCTGTCACCTGCATCAGACAACCGAAGGGAAGGTACCTCCAACGGTGTCTCTGGGTTCCCACGCCGAGGAGCTGGTGTTGGCAGTTGAAGCCTGGGGCTGCTTGCTGTCTCTGTACTTGGTGTTGCTGGGACCAGTAGGGATGGAGCAGGTGGTGGTCGTGGAAGAGACATTCTCAGGCCTCGGATCTCTGCCAATAGACCCTCCTCTCTTTTGTTCTATGCCTCCAGGAAGTTTCTTACCATCGTCAGTATCTCTGGCCCTGGACCACCTGTCGCTCCCGCCATTCCTTCGTCTTCCTCCACTGTATCCCAGACCGCGTCAGCCTCAGCTGCTGCGGCTGCTGTTGTCTCTGAGAACGCAGCCCTGTGCGCTGTCTTGGGAGGTCATTTTTTTCCGGCTAGCCATCCCACTTCTGACACCATATGTCACGGGGTTCTACTGCAACTCTTTAATTTAACAAAAAATGATGGCGTAGTCGGTGGACTGATGTGATGTTGCCATTTTATTTAGCCGGCCAAGGTGCACACAGTGAGAAAAATATGTGTATAATATAAGTGGAAAACAAAAATATTGAAAATGTCAAAAAATGCTGTTAACCAAAAATATATATAATAGTAACTCAGCACAGGGTTTCAAAACAAGTCCAAGTCCAAATCAAAACAGTTATGAAAGCAATGTAAGCAAACCAGTGTTACCTACTCTGTAACCTAACAAAAACTGCCCCGGTGGGAGGCAGACCTCACTTTATATAGGTCCTGTGCCCCTCCCATCCAAACACAAATTATCCCTAATTAAACTAACACAAGCATGATTATTTCATCAAACAAACAAAATTAACATAAAACCATAAATATTTTCTAAATTAACAATCCCATAATAATTGTTGTCCCCACCTTTAATAATCTATATTAACAGATAATTAACAAAACTACAAACAAATGTGACGTCACGCAAAGCGCCTCGCCAACGGCGTCATATAAGTCCGTCGATGACGTAAACAATGTTTGAATGCTGTTCGACCATAACTGACCTAAACAAGTGACTTTAGATCGGATGCCCCATTCCTCCATGAGGGAGGATTTCACACTGGCCAGGTTTTCTGCTGTGTGTGCCTGCGGGAATTTGAGTACACCGAGTAGTGTTGACTGCAGACACGTCTTCTCATCAATAAAATGGCATGTTACAGCCAAGTATGCATCCATATTTAGAGATCTTTTCTGTTTATTGTGTGGACTGATCACAAGAACCTGTCTTATCTACAAGATGCCAAAAGACTAAATTTGAGGCAAGCACATTGGGCTCTCTTCCTGGGCCGCTTCGCCTTCACCCTCACCTTCCGACCAGGCTCTCGTAATGTTAAACCCGATGCCTTATCTAGACAATTCTCACCTGATCCACCTTCCTCATCCCCCGATCCGATCGTGGCTCCATCCTGCATCGTGGGGGCTGCCTCCTGGCCGGTGGAGGAGACGGTTCGTCGGGCCCAGCGGGAGGAACCTGACCCGGGGAACGGTCCACCTAACCGGCTCTTCGTACCCGGTGCGGCACGTTCGGAGGTTCTTCAGTGGGCTCACGGTTCCAAACTCACCTGTCATCCTGGTAACAACCGGACCCTCCGCTTCCTACGCCAACGGTTCTGGTGGCCTTCCATGCCGGAGGACACTTCTGCCTTCATCCAGGCATGTCCCATCTGCGCCCGTGGAAGGACTTCCAACCGTCCTCCAGCTGGTCTCCTGAAACCTCTCTCCATTCCTCGTCGCCCATGGTCCCACATCGCAGTGGATTTCGTCACCGGTCTTCATCCGTCACGCCTGAACACCACGGTTCTGACGGTGTTTGACCGGTTCTCCAAGTCGGTCCACTACATCCCACTACCCAAGCTTCCTACTGCCACAGAGACTGGGGACCTACTGGTCGACCACGTGTTCCGGCTCCATGGGTTCCCCCAGGACATCGTCTCAGACAGAGGACCCCAATTCACGTGGCAGGTGTGGAAGGCATTCTGTTCGGCTCTGGGCGCGTCCGTCAGCCTCACCTCCGGATACCACCCCCAGTCCAACGGCCAGACCGAGAGAGCTAATCAAAGCATGGAGAGCGCCCTCCGCTGCGTGGCAGCCCGTCATCCTGCCTCTTGGAGTTCCATGCTCTCCTGGGTAGAATACGCCCATAATTCCGTCATCTCCGCTTCGACTGGCATCTCACCCTTCATGGCTTCCCTGGGATACCAACCTCCCATCTTTGACTTCCAGGAGGAAGAGATCGCCGTCCCTTAAGTCCAGGCCAACCTACGCCGGTGTCATGCGGTTTGGAGACAGGTGCGGTCCTCCCTAGAACGATTTTCCCTACAGAGCCAGAAGCAAGCCAACCGTCATCGCACCCCAGCTCCAGATTACCAACCCGGCCAGAAGGTCTGGCTTTCGTCCAAGGACCTCCCCCTGCAGGTCGAATCCAGGAAGTTGGCTCCCTGGTACATCGGTCCCTTCACCATCGACCGGAGAATCAATCAGTCCGCCGTCCGACTCAAGCTTCCCAGGTCACTAAAAATACATCCCACCTTCCATGTGTCCCTGCTGAAACCTGTGGTGGAATCGGACCTGGTCCCTCCCTCCAACCCTCCTCCTCCACCCAGGTTCATCGATGGGAGGAGGCCTACACTGCCAGGAGGATCCGGGACAGCCGACGCAGGGGTCGAGGACACCAGTATCTGGTCGACTGGGAGGGGTACGGTCCTGAGGAGAGGTCATGGGTCCCGCGCCACTTCATCCTTGATAAGAGCCTGCTGCGGGACTTCCACCGGGCCCATCCCGAGAAGCCTGGTCTAGTGCCAGGAGGCGCTCCTTGAGAGGGAGATACTGTCACGATTCCACCTGCACCTTCCTCAATATTTTATTATTATTGTTATTTGTGTATTGCTGCTGCTGCTCCTTCCTTCCTCTGACTGCAGGGGGCGTGGCTGACCTACTTCTCCCAAGACGCCGGTGATTGTCTACACCTGCGCGGCTCCGCCTCACCTGCTCCTGATGAGCAATCAGCTGGTCTTAAAAGCGGAGCCGTTCTTCTTTGTGACGGTCATGGCATGACCGAACAGAGCAGCCCTCCCCGCGGACGGTGACACACACACACACATACGCACACACACACATACACACACTCATTCACAAAAAGGCTGCCGCTTGAGCAGGTGCAGTGAGCACCTAGTAACGAAGAGACATCGGAGATTATCTGCGATGCCGCGGTAATGTGCTCAAGCAGGGGCGCAAGCTTGAGCACAAAACAAGTATTAAGCCGGAGACAACTTACCGCGAGTGTTTTGTTGTGGTCCGCTGTCTGGGCGCGTCTGTCCGGCAGCGAAAGGGAGCCGTCCAGAAACAAGTTCGTATTTATTTGGTTCCGACCCTAATTGGCCTAGTCCACGGCGATTATGACCATGGGGAGGAATGAGGTGGGTCTTGATCAAACCCCCTCTGTGCAGTGTCATTCCTACAACTTAGGAAAATAAACTGTATTGTGTTTATATTGTAAATCTGCCTTTATGTATATTTAAGAACGTGTACGGTTGTTTCAGAGTCTTGTCTATGTTGCGTGGCATGCACTGTGACTCTGCGTACTATGTGGCTAGCAGATTGTCAATTTGGCCGACATTTGAATTTTTGTGACATTTTGATTTCTTTTGTTCATTTTGTTTTTTTTCTGCTATTGCCTTATTTGAGTTTTGCCATGGACACCTAATGCTTGTTTTCCACCTTTCAAGCCAGAAATTAAATTTTATTGTCCATTAATTCACTCTGCCTTTGATATTTTTGGCTAAATCCACGTCCACTTGATAGCGCACCCTCGGCTACCTTCACACTCTTCACCGGTGTCAGATCGTTTTACATGCTCAGTTGGTAAAGACATGCTATTCTTCTGTTGCTTTAACTTACCTGCTGTGGATACTCACTCGCCTCTCCTCGCTCCAGGTCGCCACGTCTCCTGCACCTCCGTAAACTACTGGTCGTTTCCTGTTTCCCTACGCTCCTGGGAATCTCCTCAGTTAACTCCAACCAGTGAGTTTGTTCCGTGCTGGGACGCCGCCATTCTGCCGAGCCGATCCTGTAGCAACTGCACTCTCACTTCTCTCTGTCTGTCTATCGATAATCACTCACTCTCGCTAGTTTTGTAAGTCGCTTTTTGTTATATCTTTTCTGTAAATAAATGTTATTTTGTTTTGAAATATACCCACCGTCTCCGTCTGCTTCCGGGTCCAACTCCTAAAACAAATCTTGACAACTCGCCCTAAACAACACAAGTGCCGCCGATACGCGCTACACTAAAGACTTCCGGGATTTCTCGACACACGCTCCGAAGCATTAACACGGTTCTACCTATCACTAGAAATAAAATGTCAATTGATCCCTCTTACCTTTGCTGTTCATCATTTGTCGCTGTGACATCCAGCCGCATGTAATGGTCATTCTAACACCTTAGTTAAATTATATATTATATTATAGGGAGAAAAGAAATGGGTTGAAGACCTGATGCTTGTCCTCGTGTGCCCGTGTGCATTTGTACTTCCTCACCACATGCATGTATAGGACGTCTGCAATATGGTAGTTGGATCTGCACCTTTAGCTCCTGAAAGACACCCCACTCATTGACATCCGAGAGGACAAATTACTTCTGGCATTCCACATCTGGTAGTAGTTGAGAGCAGAGGAGCCTCGTCTTCTGAGAAATATACAAAATATGTAGGACAAAGTGCACATAAATGGGGAGAACTGCTCTAACCTGTATCCCAATGACTTTCACTAGGTGTGAAATATTTCTTAGGGCTTACACTGCAAATAAATGTGTTATTATGTGCACATTTGCAGCATGACTTCATCATCAGTTCACTGTAACATTGTAATTTTCTTCTGAGGGATTACTTTTGGTATTTTGGGAAATACCAGTTGATAACAACATGCTACATGGTATTCTACACACAACAACCTAGAAACATGTATTACAGGCAAATATTTTAACAGTACAATGTGTACAACAACTGATTTACTGTGAAAACTGTAGCAGTAAAGTTTGTTTGGTGGCATCTTGGACCCTAATTCCTTATTATGGTCACTCTTTCTGAGTTAGAAATTAAGATTTCCCACAACAAATGGCATGCACCATGGACCACATTAGCCTAGCTTAGCATGATACAGCATAAAAAACTGGTGGAAACATGTAGCCTGTATGCAACAAAGTCTAATTTACAAAAACACTTTTTTGGCCTTCTGGATTGATTTAAGTTGCATAAAATATTTTTATAAAATTATTCTCATCTGTTTTTCTTTTTTTCTTTTATCTAAGTCATAGCTGACATGATTAAGACATTCTGGTCACATGGCATTGGTGGTACACATCTATATTTACTACCTGTGCATAGTGAAGCAAGGATTATTTAATTTAATATATATAATTTTAATTAAATATCCGTTTTCTGATATCCGATCCAGTGATTTTGACTGGTATGGGACAATACATATATTTGATATTTTACCCATTTCCTACTATACTATGCTACAGTGTGCTATACTGTCAACCATGCACCTCTTTTTTTTCTCTAACTTTTCAAGAATTTTGTCAGGAATTGTGTGGCAGTCCCTTCCTTAGGTCTGTACTGGTTATTTGCTTGCACATTGTGCTTTTAATACAGGTCCAGTTGTGGACCAGCACATTCACAGAGGTACACCTGCATGAGAAAATACACAGTCATTGTATTATCCTTATTAACACCTGTGGCTTCAAAACACCTGACTATGCATGTGATTTTTATTGCCATGTGCTTCTGCTCTCTGGAGTGATGTGTGACTGAAAGCTTTTTTTTTTTGTCCACATCATTCTCATGCAAAATAATTCATGAGAGAAGACGACATAGTCGCTGATATGCAGTAATTGAAGCTGTTAAAGCTCCATAATAGTTTAACTACAGTGTTTCTTTCCACCGAAGCATCTGCGTAATTGCTGCATAATTACTCAGTCATCTTAGTGCATCTCTAAATATAAATGCTTCCTGGAAAGTTAAGTTTTGGATGGATTTATGAAAAAAGTGAAGAAGCACTTGAGGGAGTCAACGAGGCAATGCCTCATAAAAAACTGAATTGATGAAGTGATGATCAGCATTACACCTGGAGGAGGAGGACAAAAGTGAAATCGGAGAGGCATGAAGAGAAATGTGATTTGGGACTGAGTGAGATGAAGCAGAGTAAATAAGAATAATACCACACTGCTAAGAAGTATGCAGTTACAACTAAAACATACAACTGTCTATACATCCAGTTTTTATACACTTTATCATTTGGGTTTTTTTTGCGTGGACCTGGAGATGATCTCAGCTGACACTGGGTGAGAGCAAAGGAAAAATCCTGGACAGCCACCGTGCAGAGATAAAACAACCATTCACACGCAGAACCAACTCATCTCAGTCTGCATGACTTTGCAGCACATGGAGGGTTCCCAGTGCTTCTGTGGTCAGTTTGTGTGTTCACTAGTGGTGTTTAAAAAGGATGAGTTAAATGCAGAGGTCAAATTCACTGTCACTTCTTGGTGTGTGTGTGTGTGTGTGTGTGTGTGTGTGTGTGTGTGTGTGTGTGTGTATGAATGAAACAAATTCTAATGTCCTTGGCCTTAGGGAGGACATAGGGCTAGACGATGTGGCCAAAAATATTTTCATAACTTTTGGATTTTACACATGGTCAAATATCCAAAGTAGTAGTAATGCTATATCTAAAAGTGTTTGTACAATAAATATATGTATATACCTCTGGTCATACAGTGGAGTTATATTGAGATATTCTGTATATTCTGGCTGTATAAGGTTGTAAGAAACCTGTTTTTTGCAATCTAAATGATTAAGTTTCAATGCAGATATGGGTAACCATATATAACCATATAAAGTAATTTAGGGCTGAGTTATAATTCAATAACAACATACTGTTTAACGCAATGCCATTTTCTTCACTATCATTTATAATTGATATTTGATTTATGTTTGATAGCCCGACTGCATCACAGTCTGCTAAGGGCCCACACTTTGGGAATCACTGGTGTAAAGTGTTAAAATTATAAATTTCTGGTCTCTCTCCACCACGTGAAGCGTTTTTGTTAGCGATTGAGAGGGTGTAGATTTCACAACCACACCCCTACACAGCTTTTTTCACACTTTGTTTAGTCATAGGGACTCCAGAGTCCCAAATAAGTACTAAAATGATTAAAAGGTTGATTTTGCATAATATTCTCATTTTGGATTGATCCACTGATTATTTTAGCATTTAGTATTGATTACATTTGCATGTACTTCTGAAACACTCTGTTAAGTTATTGGGTTAAAATATATTGGTTGTGATTACTTTTAAAAACATCACAAGCTTTACTTGAAACAACCTCCAAGTACTTCAAAAACACACAATGAAGTTTTCAGCCTGACTGACCTCGCACATGATCCACATGATAACACTCCATGCTGGAATATTAAGGACTGGTAATGACATCCTTTGTGGTCTAATGAGATTATGCTTTGCCCAAAACAATGTATTGAATTTTAATTCAGCTTAATTCAGTTCCCCTTTTAAATGAGGCTACTGATGGTTTTCAAAGTTGCAATAGTCACAACCCAGGTGTGGTGTAAGAGGTGACTTTGTTTTATCTTCCTCCTCTCAGTAGATATGCTTTGTCAGGAGGGTAACACATAAACAAATAATGCCCCTCATTTGTTGTCTGCAGTAAATTCAGCTTCAGTGAGCTGTTTAATGAAGTCTGGCCTTGTTTGCTGCTGACCGTGGCCACAGTCAGGGCCCCTCCGTCTCTTAGCTAATTAAAGTCATTCTTCAGTAATATTCCTAAATCAACTGTTTCCTCCTGCCTATTGAAGACCTAAGTGGAAGCATGTGCAGTAAACCCAAAGGGCTCCTTTTAACCCCTGACACTTTAAGAATGTGTCTGTTGCGCTCATTGATTTTTCCTTTTGCTGTTTTTTTTAACTTTCTTTCTTTCTTTCTTTCTTTCTTTCTTTCTTTCTTTCTTTCTTTCTTTCTTTATTCTTGCAGCCAGGCTAAATGGAACTGTGTAAAGCTTTGCCATTTCTAATTATACTCATATTTGTGGTTTGGTGTTTTGGGCAGACTTATCTGAATATCATCATCATGTGTTTTCAGTCTCCCGTCCAATGAGCTGTTGACCTGCTGCTTCATGCCAACAGGGGTTCAGCTAAGGCCAAGTCCAAGGGCAGGGGTTACAACTTTAAATGTCCAGCTTTCATTTAAAGGTTCAGGAAGTGAAATTAGGGTGCATTTATATTTATTTGGCAGAAATTGAAGATAAACAATCGTAATTGTTGTTTTTATGACCTGATTGTATGATTTATTGTTTTGAGCCTTTTTATATTGACATCAGAAGCCAGAGTCAGCCATTTTGGGCCACCATGTGTTTTACAACAGCCCACAATGGACAAATTATACATTGTTTGAGTTTTGATGATCACTGAAAGCTACATATGTTCTCCAAAACACTTATTCATATATTGCAACATTTGATTTCAATTAAGATTTCAGCTTCAAAGGGCTCTGAAATGTGTTCATCCTATTAGCTGATCACCTAAATATTTAGAACATTTTATATACGATTAGGTGGAACATTGGATGGGATTTGCAAAATAAAATATGTTAAAATGATTAATAGTATGAAGATGACAGGTAACTAAACTTTTTGCTGATCCAGGTGCAAATCTTCTGCTACTGCATTCACATTCTGTGACGCTGCTGAGACGCGCCGCAGTGTGGCCAGTGGAAATGCTGTCATTGATTATAATGGAAGCGATTTGCAACGGCGACCGCGCCGCTGTAGTGCTGCGGCTGTAATGCGTCCAGTGGAAATCCAGGGTAAGACTGCTGGGGGAATTTCCCATCATGCACTTATAATGAGCACCCAGACTTTGCACGAGCTGCACTTTCTCTACCCCGTCCTCGATTTCTCAACCCTCACCACTTACTCGATGTCCCCGGAAAGAACAAAGGATTACCTTATTTAATTTTAATTCTGAATAGATTTTTTTGGCAATGTCTCTCGATTTTTGTTGATGTTATACGGTTTAATACATACAAAAAAATGCATTGATTTAACTTTAAAGTCCATGTAAAGCAAAGACACCATTTTTCCTCTTCACACGTTATATATGTTAGAAAATAGCCCTAATGGACATGCCCCCAAAGTCTTATTTCTATCCACATGGAAACGAAATGAAAGGTAATTTTAAAATAGTGTCATTTCAGGAAATGTCTTCATCCACACAATATCAAGATACGTAAAGTGGTAACCAGCGCAGCAGTATCGGAGTAGTTTTACGAATACAAGTATGAGTATGCAAGGGCAACATCGGTATCAGTGCATCTCTACATGTTTACATGGACACAAGTAATCATAACAAAAGCCTGATCGGAATAAAATGTAAACATGCCAATCTAAAAACTCTGATTCAATACAGCCCATTCTGAGCGAGAGAACTTCTTCATTCAGATCGGTGTTCATGTAAACAGATCATGTTAGTCCTCCTGGTTTGGTACTAACGTGTCTGATCCACGTTAACATGATGTATTTCCTCTTCACTTCTGGAGAATTGGAAAACACTGCGCATGTGAAAACACCACAATCGTATCATTTCATTTTGCATCCATGTAAACAAATTGTAAATTCCAAACAATTCCCAACATTGTCCTCACACTGTTAAGTGAAAGGACAGAGAGTTAGTGAGTGAGAAAGAACCAGGGATTATTATGGAACAAGCAGACACCGTCTCCTCCTGCATCCGCTCTCAGAATTCTAAACTCGCAGCAACAGAAGAAGTGACACAAAAAAGCTGAGCTGCATCAAAGAACACTACTGCAGTCCCATTGTGTCACAGTCATAACCATCCAGACTTTACAAAGCACAGATCCTATCTCTCAGGTCTGAAGTTTACATATAAACCTGACGCACTATTCAATATATAAGACACATCTTACACCACTTCACTAAGACCAGTGTTTTTTGTGAGAATGTTGCAGGTGTTTCTTCAAGTCCGAATCTTGTAATATTTGGTGTGAGACCTTAATCTGGTGTGAAACAGCTGTGGAAAACCTACACCCAAACTGGAAATGTCAGCTTAATAAGATTTACCCAGTGTAAAAAAGGCGCCATCTGTAACAATGTGGCCAAAACGGTTACTACACTCAAAATCAAAACACTGTGGAGAGTGTATCAGCCGGTCAGATAGTCATTTCCTCCTCCTCGCTTCCTCTGACAATGGTTTTCTATCCTTCATTTTTGGTGGCTCTGCCACGATGAATAACGTGATCGCTGCCTTGATCGCATAGCCCGTACCTGGCCAGAGTGTGTGTGTGTGTGTGTGTGTGTGTACTGCTGTGAAGCAATCGTGTTTCTTGAGAGGTCGTAGACTTCGGAAGAAATAAACATACAATAAATACCTAAACCAAAAGTAATTTAAAGCTGTTTTGTATGACTACAATCATGATAGTTAGAAAGAAAATGCAGGTAATATTAAAAGCAGTAAGGTGGACAAATGGGTCACACACAACATTTCAACTGTGCAGTTTTGTTTTTTACCGAGTTATTATTTTCAGTTTTACTAACTTTTATTTTAAATACGTGTTCCAGAAAGTTTTTTTTACAGTGCACTGATACACCAGATGTTATCTGTTGGGCAGTTCTGCAAGAGCAGGTACCTTGGTGCTAATTAAAGGACTTTTTTGTGCACAACAACTATCTTTGCTCATTGTTCATCAATTGTTCTTGGATGAAGAGCAGGGTTTTACAGTACATCATTCATCTCTGCTTTAACCTCTTTTTGCAACAGACAGACAGAAAGGAAACAATGTGGGAGTTGAAGGGACAGTTAACAAGCCCAGAAAAATAGATATTATGGGATAGTTTATTGGCCATACAAGAGTTTAAGCTTGAAGTTATTATTCATTATTATTATTATATATTATTAATATTATTAACACATTATTATTTAAGCTTGAATATGAACCTGAACATTCACTCTAAAATATCATAGACTTCTTCAAATTCCCAATTGTAGAATCACCCCTGATGAAAGCTGGGAGACTGAGCAAAGGGATGTCAAAGGATTCGAGAAGGTGTGTGGCCACAGTGGCCTCTGCTGGGTGGTAAGGGAACTGCAGACAGGTGCAGGGTTTAAAAATGAAGAATGGTCTGATTCTGGTTCTTTATTAATCTTAATTAAGATCTTTATTAATCTTCTGCTCCCGCTCATTTTAAGATAATCATTCACAATCAGCCAGATGTTAAACTGGATTATAACTGACAAATGATCCCAACTGTTTACTGAGAGAGGCTGCGATGCTTCTCTCTTGCCTTTGCACAGCTGCTTGATAAATCTGACAGCAATGCTTGGCTTTATAATTGGAGAGGAGTGTGTCGGTGTTTGCGAGATTAAATCAGAAGTTAGTCATTAGTGTAGCTTATCAAAATATACCCAGGGTGTTTTGTTTGTTTTTTAAATAGAGGAATGAAAACTGTAATACCATCAAACTAGAAACATGAAAATCACAGTCATGGGTGTCTCTACTCCATTCTTTCTGCACATGTGCAAAGTGTCGCTACTTCCTGTTACCGCTAATGTTTTGCAACAGTTGTGGAATGAAGACTAAATGTTACGATTGCCTCGGGGAGGCGATCGTTGAATTTACAAGGGTGGACCCGAAAGCAGACGGAGAAGGTAAGTATGTGTAAAACAATAATATTTATTTACAGAAAGGTATAAACAAACTAAAGACTTCACTAAAGTAGGAAGTGAGGCGGGGAGAGCGAGGGAGTAATGCTGATGCAGCTGTGTCAGGTTCTGGCGTGGATAGGAGATCGAGCAGCGTTCCTTCATGGAACAAACTCACTGGTTGTGGAGGAGTCAGCAGGAGAAGTTCCCAGGAGAAGAAGACTGACGACGACCAGTGGCTCTCGGAGGTGCAGGAGACGTGGTGACCTGCAGCGAAGAAAGTCGAATGAGAATCAAGGAAGACAACGAGTTTAAGCGACAGCAAGCTAGAGTGCGACTTTACCAACTGATGTGGAAAAACGATCTGACCCTGGTGAACGGGGCGACTCCGCTTAAGAGTCTTCCTGATTGCTGATCAGCAGCAGGTGTAGACGATCACCAGCGTCTTCAGATAAAGTGGGTCAGGAAGAGCACAGCAGCAGCAAAACAAAAACAAAACAACTACAAAATAATGGCATTATGGCAAAAGATTTAAACAGGAAATAGAGACATCCTTCACGTGCCTTTTGTTTTAAAGCAGACCTAGACCGGAAGTTCCAATTAACGCTGCTTTTTAGTGTGTATCTGCGTCATTACCTTGTTTATGAAGCCCTGAAGGTTCTAAACAAACAGTTCAGCCACTGCTGAGAACGCTGTGTTTTATTGTAATCTCGGGCTCAGTGAGATCTCTGAAAAAACCCGGTCCGGTTACGTAAACAGCAGTTCTCCTGAACAGCAGATCCTCCTGCTCCGGGCACTAGTCCGGGCACATCCGGTTGCGTACATTGAACCACAGAAGAAGAATAATGTCCGTTGTGGAGGTGTTTCACGAGCGACAGTGTCTTCTGACTCCGGGTCAAAGGTCGTCAAAGGGACTGCGGCGGGGAGTCGTGAAGAAGCTATTTTTAGATCACAAGACACTCTGTCTTCTGGGGGTGAGATTAATGTCTGAAATATCGCGGCTCAGCACAGCGTCAGAAAAGAGGATTTCTATCGGCTCGCTTACAGCAACTAGGAGGTTTTTGACCATAAAAACAAGTTAATGTATGTAAGTAGACCTCCATAACTAACATATATGTGCAACAGGACCACTCTATGTGACCTTCAATTGCACCCTATAGGTGTAAGAGTGTAACCAATCTGTTCCACTACTAAAATGAAAAGACAATGTTAAAACGTGTATTAAGAATAACTACTAAAATTAAAGATACTGTAAAAATTTGTATTTTATTTAATTTAATTATCAAATTAAATAAACCACAAAAGTGTGCATTTTAGTGTAAGAAGAACTACTTGAATGAAAGATGCTAAAAACACATTACAGTATCACAGTATTCCAATAAGATAGGAACAATAAGACCTATTTTGACTCAGTTTTCCACTCAGCACTTGGCACAGCCCGTGTTCATATCCCTCACCTCAGCTGCTGCAGTGCCCTTCCAGTGGGCATCTTCATGCACAGTGAAACCTTTACAGACAAGACTGTCCAGAATGTGGCTCTGCTTCAGGTCTTCGATCACCGTAAAAGGGCATATGTCACTCCGCTGCTCATCGACCTCTCCGGTCTTCCCACGGCTCCCCCAATTAAATTCAGTTCACAAATGTTTACCTACAGATCGTCTTCGGTGCCGACACCTATTAATTTAAAGTCAGTCGTGCAGGTGAATGCTACTGCTTTGACTTTATTCTGTATATTCTGTATATCACCATTTATCCATCCATCCATTATCTACCACTTTGTGTATAAACTTTTGTCATTTGTTTTTTTCCCATTGGGTGATGTGGAACGTAAAATAATTACACTTTTATTTAAATGCACACTTACCTGATTACATAAATTGTTGTTTTGTTTTGAATACAGCATTATTTTGAAAGACTTTTGTTCAAATTGTTTGTGTACATGTTAACATAGCTTGTATTTAAGAAATGATTGAAGATAATTATTAATAACCTGCTAAAAATCATGCTGTGTTCCGTTTACATCGTAAATCGTGACATTCTAAGACTGACGTCAGCCCAGAGTTCCCTGCATACCAGTTGAAAATTCATGCATGCGAATGGTAACAGCAAAAACAGCAATAAAAAAAAGACAAACAACAATGTAAAAACGTGCAGAACAGTGCAAAATACATACAAAGGGTCCACATTTTAAAGAATAACATTTTCCCAAGGGAGGAGCTGTTCCCTATCGAGGGTTTTTCTCCTCCTGAGTTCTGTTAAAACTTGTTTATATACTGTGTTACTGTCTATTATTGTTTGTTTTATGACCATTGTTTTTTTTTATCATCGTTTTGACCCAACAATGCAAATGACCAACTGCATGAGGTTCTTATGTTTTTTTTTGTTTTTTTTTATCTATTTGTGAGTAAATTATTTTTTTATAATTGATATCCATGTTAAGACCATTATTTTTAAGTTTTTCCCAGACTTCCTGTGCTCGAGGTGCTGTTGTGTCTCATCATCACTGCAGTTAAACATAGGACATTGTTTTGTTTTAACATAGCAGCTCCAAGACATTAGTATTCTTGTTTTCCCATTTCTTTACTTCTTCTTTAACTTTAACAGTGTGGAAAAACTTGAACCAGAGAGAGATGAAAAATGAAATAAGTGTAAAAAAACCACACAAATGCCATTGTTTAAAGACTTAGCATACAGTAAGTCATGTTTTCCCATAAACTGCTCTCACTATAAAGCCATTTTCAGTCTGTTGAGATGAAAAACGCCACTGATGTAATCATGTTAATTGTTACCAGAGTTGCTTACCAAACGACCTAGTTTGACCTTCAGGCTCCAAGATGCAGAGAGATCAGCTATTAAAGTGAATAAAATGATACCATTTAATGAATCCCCATTGGCCTAATGAGCGTGTGGTGTTGTTTCATGTTTAGAGAAGTGCATTTTACAGTGTAATTGAAAGGCTTTTATTGCACATGGTGTTTGGATCCAAAGCTGGCACTGTCAGATAAAGCTTCACTCAAACATGAGTTTACATGAGAGAGCATTTCACAGAAGACATGAAAGTTTTCTTTCAGCAATAAACTGAACCAATGACACACATTTTCCACAGTTAAACAAGGTTTATCTGTCATCACTACAATTTAGGCAGATTGCGTTACCGTAGTCTTGACACAGTGACAGTTGAATCAACATGCCTTTGTGTACATTACATGGGATTAGGGAAGAAGTTTTGGCTCAGACGGAACTAAATCTGCAATGAAACCAGGAAAATATTTGACATGTGCGTTTTCTGTTTTATATCAAATCTACATCGACATATTGATTTTTTTTTAACTCTCCTTCTTTCTCAAGTACAATTTCACATCAAATCCTATAGGGATGATGACGGCATAACCTTTCAATAAAAAAAAAATAAAAATCCTACGAGACCAGAGCAACCGCCAAAATCTAATCATCAACATCTTCCATCCGTGTGATGTCATGACATCATCCCTTCCTCCTCTCAGAGGTCTGGATTCACTGATTTTTCCGAATCAAACACGGATGCTTTACAACTTGATCCAAATCTGAGAGACAAGCAGATAATAATGCTTGACTTTCACGAGGTCCTATTACACTGTGCGTCTCCCTGCAGAACTATCAAACTGAATATTCAATGTCTGTGATTGCAAACTGACATCACACGGCTCAAATTGCCCTCAAATGACATCAGAGCACGGTTTGCTTTGGCTGCACTCACCAGGTCATGAAAATCTGGGAGCATTGTCAACTCCAGACTTGCCTCTAATGACACACGTGGCACTGAAATGGGTCACAGCAAGAGATAATAATTTAGAGCAAATCAATCTGGGCCTTCAACACCAGAACAGGACTATGTCTGTGGAATGGTATCAGTTTGATCACCATGATATAGTGACAAGAATTAAGCATCTTCTAGATTATGCATTATTGCCATAACTATATTTATATTAGCACCTTTGAAATTGCTGTCTACAAAGTTGCAAAGTAAAATTAATGTTGTCACAATGTCTTGGACAAAAAGTATCCCATAGACCATTGACCTCGATGCTGAGACACACCTCTCCTTATCCAATAACAAAGAAATGAGTGCCATATGGAGAATTTTACAATTCCTCCAATATTGGCTCAGGTTTTAATGCTAAATGAAACTCTCTGATTCTGACTGCTCCCACAGGTTTGTTGGTGGCTTCATTCCCCTGGCTCTTTATTCAGGAGCAGAAGAAACACGGCAGAGTTTACAATTGTAAAGAAATAAGATTAAATAGCTGGATAAAACTGAGTGAGTAAAATAATACGTAAGTAGTACGTAAATGTTAGTGGATTTACTGGCTTTAAAATGGAAACAATTCATAAATTTCACTCCCCATCGTCACAGGGTTAACACATTTGCACCAGTACAGGAGAACGTAACCCAATAACTTCTTGAACATTTTTAACAAAAGAGAGATCCAACATATAATAATAATAATAATAATAATATGAGCGCCAATAAAATAATTACAATTAATAAATAACACAATTTTTACAACGTTTTTACAAACATAATTTGAATTTGAATAATAACACGTGAATGTTTGAATATCCTTCCTATCTTGTTCCTTGACATCAGTGGGAGTTAAACACCTGCCTGTTTTGGGCTTACCACATGATGACATACACCTAAACATACAAATGCATCATTTTGATTTAATATGATATACTATACTACCATTTTGTTTGATAAACAACTTTTTTCCGTTCATTCTTAATCATGTCCACAATCGCATTCATGTGTTTTGGTCCATGTGAGTTGCCGTACTTGACGGCGGCAGGAAGTAAGAATCATCCCCTCATAACAACAGCGACACAATGCTGAGCTATTTTTCCCTTAATTATGACAATATATCATAGATTTGTGTAAATATAACCGCACCACGATATGGTATCAATGAACAATTAGTCTGCTCTCCGCTAGAGTTTAGTCCGTGGACTTTTTCGCTTCGTTTGAGCCACTTTGCTAACGCTTATAGCATGGTGCGAAGTTAGCCTATGAGTTAGCCTGAACAGCTAACGTCAGAGTAACTTTATTCAAATGGATGAAGAATAACAAACGCGTACAATCAAAGAGGTGAGTGAATAAGTTAATGACGACCTACTTACTGTGATCAGTCTGTAACGTTTGGGAAAGTAACTATTTAGATGACGATACATTATCAGTTATTAAACGTAACGTAAATCTACCTGATGTAATATGATTTCTCATACGGCTCAATTCCTATAAGCTTTAAACATTAAATAATGTATTCTACTAATGCTTGACAACCAAACAATTACCTCCTCCAACATGATATATGTCTCTGTTTCTCTTTTATTTACATTAAGGCCATAGCACATTTAGTCCACACTTATTAACATATTAATAATCAACATGAGTGGTGGTTGTTTGTCTCTGTATATGGTCCTGCGACCATACTTACTGGCAACCTTACTGGCAACCCTTACTGGCAACCCGTCCAGGGGATACCCCGCATTTTGCCCTATGTCAGCTGAGATTGACACAGCACCCTGCGACAAGTCATGTGGAGGACACAACGGTAGAAGATGTATAAATTATTGTGAAAGTCCTTTTTGAATATTTTAACAGTCTCAGTTAAATGGCTCAAATGGAAAAACTATATATATATATATATATATATATATAGTGTGTGTGTGTGTGTATATACAAATACAGTACAGTGTATGTGAGTACCCTCACATTTTTATAAATGTTTTATTATATCTTTTCATGGTACAACACTGAGGAAATGATACTTTTAGGGCTGCAACTAACGATTATTTTAATAATCGATTAATCGGTCGATTATTTTTTCGATTATTTGATGAATCGGTTAAAAAAAGGAAACATTTGTAATTGCCACATCTTTATTCAGAAACGGAAGATTTCAAATTCACAGTGCAGACTAAAGTGTAGAAACAACTGGTTACTGCTCCAACGTCTCTGAGCTATCAAAAAGTAATATTAAATGATAAAAAACATCAAAACTTACTGGAATAACACAAAGAAATATACAAGGTATGATATACATACATTTACAGACGAGTCACATTTTTTAATATATAAATTAATTATTTTATACTCACACAGGTTAAAGTACACATGTATTTTTATACTAATTTAAGTATATTTAATATGTTGATTTTGACCCTGTCTGACGACATAATGTTCTACCTCACTTGAATCTCACCTGCTTACTACAGAAAATGTACACTTGAAACTAACTCATTACATTATTACATCATAGTTGTATGTAAACTCGTTTTTAATAACTTACAGCTGTAAGTGCTTTAAAAATAGAAGAAAAAAAGACACGCACACACTAATGCTTTTGTTAGTTTAATAAACTGTTCATGTTTGTAAAGCTGAATAATTTATAAATTAACCCACTAAAGGAGAAACATGAGAGACTAATGTTACATGTCCTTACTTCCTTACTCCCTTCCTCGTCACGTAGGACTCCTACGTGTTTTCTTTTTAGGTGCTGGTTAATCACCGTGGTTCTCCCGTGTCACGCCATTTCGCTCTTGCAAAGATTGCAGCTAACACACTTTTTAGGTTCATGAATGGTAAAGTGTTCCCACATATTAGAAGATTTTGGCCGAACGGTTTTCTCCGCCTCCGCCATGTTTCAAGTCAAATATATAGTTGTCGCTCACTCTAAAACTTTCCCGCACCGCTTATATGCTCGACTATTCACGCGCACACAAGGCTCGCTGTGGGCGTGCATCAACCGGCATGAAACAGTCGGCATCTGTAAACAGTTCCGCGCCTAGGAGTGACGTATTAATCGCGCGACTCAACGAATCGATAATTAAATTCGTTGCCAACGCTTTTAGTAATCGATTTTTATCCATTTTATCGATTCGTTGTTGCAGCCCTAGATACTTTGCTACGTTGTTAAGTAGTCAGTGTACAGCTTGTACAGTGGATATAAACACACCCCTGTTCAAATGCCAGGTTTTTGTCATTTAAAAAAAAAATACATCAAGATAAATAATTTCACAAATCTTTCAACATTTAACGTGACCTATAACCCGTACAACACAATTAAAAACAAACAGAAATCTTTCAGGGAGGTGAAGTAAAAATAAACAACTGTGATAATGTGGTTGAATAAGTGTGCGCACCCTTTTATAAGTGGGGATGTGGCTGTGTTCAGATTTAACCAATTATATTTAAACTCATGTTAAACTGGAGTCATCACACACCTGTCACCAATTAAAGCCACACTGATACGATCCTACCCCAAAAGACTGAGTACTGTAATAAAAGCCAAAAGTGCTGCAACAAAGTATTAGTTTAAGGGTGTGCATATTTATGCAACCAAGTTATTTTAAGTTTTTTATTTAATATTTTTGTTCAGGTTATAGGTCACATTAAAGGTGGGAAAAGTTGTGAAATTATTTGTCTTGCTGTCATTTTTTTACATCACAAAAACCTGGCATTTGAACAGGGGTGTGTAGACATTATAGAGACTATATAATATAACTGTATAACAGTGAAAATGCACTGTATCATTCAAAATAACTCAACACACAGCCATTAATGTCTAAACTGCTGGTAACAAAAGTGAGGACACCACTAAGTGAAAATGTCCAAATTGGGCCCAATTAGTAATTTTCCCTCCCCGATGGCATGTGACTCGTTAGTGTTACAAGGTCTCAGGTGTAAAAGGGGAGCAGGTGTGTTAAATTTGGTGTTATCGCTCTCACACTCCTTATATTGGTCATTGGAAGTTCAACATGGCACCACATGGCAAAGAACTCTCAAAGAACACTCTAAAGATGGCCATTCAGACCCCTGAAACTGAGCTGCAGTATGGTGGCCAAGACCATACAAAGGTTTAAGAGTCAGAACAGGCCTCGTAATGATGCACCGATGTGAAAATTGTGGCCAATACCGATATCCGATATTAATATTGCTGTTATGGCCAATACCGATGTTTACCGATATCGATATATGTAAAAATAAAATTAATTGATAAATAAAAAAAAATAAAAAAAATTCTGAGATGATAACATTTTGTACAGACCGGAAAATCATGCAAGCTGAATTTTTGGATGTCTTCCTTTATTTTCAAAACATGTTTTACCTCCAAATAACAAGGTCACTGGGCTACCGTAAAACACAAGTAACCAACTAGAATGTTTAATGTTCTAAGAACCTTTACCACTTGTAGCAAGTATGTAGTAAATTAAAGTACAGGTTAACTCCCTCAACTCACTCATAAATTACAATCTCAATATTGTAATTTACACAATGATAATAATTTATAATATCCTAACAAAGTCACTTTATCAAACTACATCTTGTTGCAGCATCTTGTGCTGCTGCTAATTGTAGTGGTTAAAAAATAGTTTGTCTCTGTTTCCTATGAGCATTTGTAAGACATTCACTTCTTTGTTGGAGAGATGAACTTTGCGTGACGTGTGTTTGCAGTTTGAAATGATGAGAAGGTTTTATCCAGTCGGTCCCTTTGACCATTTATCGCTTTCATAATGTAATGGTTTTGTACATAATCATGCAAATAGAAATAAACAAAATAACTGACGCTCTCTAAGACTAAAACTTTGTCACACAGCCACCAAAACACGGTCAATGACTGTTTGCCTTGCGTCTCTCCACCCCTGGCTTGCATCAGCACTCTTCTTTTATACAGCCACTGCCGCTACTAAAGAATACACAAACTTAAACAAAATGAATGCACGCTTATAAAAATTCTAATTATATTATTAATGTTCCCATATTCATATTTAAACTTAAATAATAACAATTAAATCTAAGTAACTGAAGAATGGCTCCTACACACCGGCCCCTAATTGTGTGTCTAAGGGCCAATTCCAATTCCTATCTTAACCCTCAAGCTCAACCCTTAATCTTAACTGGCCCTCAAAACCAAGTGTTGAGGGTTATTTTGTCACTTAGAAATGGGACACCCCTTAAATGCAGATACGTCTTCAGACTGTAGGGGGCAGAATAACGCGAAAGCTGTGTCCAGTCTGTCAACTCCAAAAAAGAAGAAGAAGAACACATTTACGTCAGGATTATTTATTACGATCCGTTTGTCAGTCAAGTTATTAGGTTGTCAGTTAGTTAGAAGATGATACTCATACAGTTACCACACACCACGGCTTATTGAAAAGTAAAAATAAATGTTACGCAACAATGACGTCAGTAATCCATAATATGGACCTAAACTAAGATAATACAATGGTTTTCATCATTTGTATATCTCTATTAACAAAGAAAATATTTAATTTGTAGTGTACTCATTTCAGTATTCTTATGTGAGAACACGCAATGCATTCTGGGTTCAAATTACGTCACTCAAGTACTGAACCTGCTTCCAACTTCTTCTTCTGTACATGTCTGACTTCTGGAACAATCTAGGAGGGAGCATAGAATGTGCTTTTAGAAGGAGAATGTGGTTTGGAGTTAGAGCCTCAAGGTCTTGTCCATCCTTGGTCACAGTGTTTATGGGCTGGCTGTTTAAGGTGGTTTCAATTTCACAAAGAAGTGTTTCAAGGCTTTCATCATCCAGCTGTTCTTTCAGGATGGAATAAATAACTTCTCTCACCATGCGGATAAACCTCTCCCACACTCCACCATGATGGGAAGCTGCTGGAGGGTTAAAGATCCATTGCACTCCTTTCTGAAGCATTTCCTTCTGGATCTTGTTTTGGTTCCATTCACTGATGGCTCTTTGCAGCTCATTCTTTGCTACGACCAGGTTGGTTCCATTGTCGTATCTGATGCGTGTTACTCGACCTCTTCTACTCAAAATCCTTTGCAAAGCATTAATGCACGAGTCTGTGTCCAAAGAGCGAGCCATTTCAAGGTGCACAGCTCTGCTGGTCATGCATGTGAACAAAACTCTTCCTCTTTTGTCTCCAAAGGTCCAAAGTAGTCTACTCCCACTTTACTGAAAGGTGGGAGGTCTGCTCTAAGTCTCTCTTTGGGGAGGTCCGCCAACTTCTGCTCACCCAGCTTGCCTCTTGTGCGTCTGCATACAAAGCATTTCGATCGCATCTTACGGGTAGCGGGCATTGCTGACTTGCTCAACCTCCCTCCTACTCGCAGAACTCCTTCATCAAGCACTGGGTCCAGTTTGTAGATGTTGCTCTGTCTGCTCACAGCTTTTCCAGTTCCCGATGTTTTCTCTAGCTGTGCAATTTCGTACCTCTGTCTTTGGCAGAAAACAATAATGGCTTTCTCTGCCTCCATCAGGTCCTTCTGACTAATTGTACATCTTTCTAGTGTGTTTTTTACGGCTTGCAATTGATGTTGGGCTCTGGTTCGTGGTGTTGTTCTAAGTAGGGATGCACTGATTGCCATTTTTGGGACCGATTCCGATTTTTCAAGAAGTTTGACCTGCCGATTTCAATTTTTTAAACCACTTTACAGCATACAGAAATATATATATTTTTGCATATTTTCTTTATTAGAACATTTTGACATAGAAATACAATCAGTTCACATCCAATATCCAACTAAAAATACAAAACCGAATCACTTCCTGTATGTGTAGTTTATTTAAGTTTAAACATATTTCACAACATATTACCTACACACAAATAAGTAAATTAACTAATGACCAAGAACGCACATCTCTCTCTCTCTCTCTCTCTCTCTCTCTCTCTCTCTCTCTCTGTGTGTCTCTCTCTCTCCCGCCCCGTGCCTCTCTCTCTCTCCTCACACAGGTTTAAATGACAAACAAACAAATGCTGAGTGCTGATCAAAAGTTTTGTGCAAGTGATTTAAGGTCCTGACTCTTGTCTCAAATATTCCAGGCTTCATTCAGTGATTGAAACAAATATATAAACATTAATGAAACGTTTACATGCAGAGCGCGCTCACTCGCAAAGCAGCAGCAGCGCGGCTGCGCGGATGTTGTTTAATCAAGTACACCGGTATGGTGGTATATTAAAAATTCATATCATAATGAAAAAAAAAGCCCTACACTCTACTACATGTGCGTGTAGCCGCGTGCACGTGTGTGGCTGATGCTGCGCGATGCGGGTGCATTTGATCGGCTTATTAAAATCGGAATATTTCTGTCTGATCGGCCGATCGCCGATTGCGGTCGATCACGTGAAAATCGGCCGGTTCCAGTCACTGGCCGATTAATTGGTGCATCCCTAGTTCTAAGACTGACAAGGTTTTTTATTTTTGCTATATGACAGAAGAATGTCTTTTACTTTTAAATACCATGCCACTGCCCGTTTCAGCTTTTGCCAACCAGAGAATTGTTCCAGTAGCTGGTTTGTTGGACTTTCCTGCTTTGGTGACACTGAACACAGCAGCACTCCTTTTCACCTCTGGATCATCCTGTGTGAGTGAGCGGGATTCCATGGGATCTTGAGGCCATTCCTCTTCTGTCCTCCACAGAAATTCTGGTCCCTGGATCCATTCTCTGCACCTCACCAGTGTGCTTGCGCTCACGCCTCTTGATGCCTTGTCTGCTGGATTCAACTTGGTTCCAATGTGCCTCCACTGCTCCACATCCGTTGTCCCGAATGACTGCAATTCTGTTTGCCACAAATGTATGGAATCTTGTTTGCTCATTTGCTATATACTTTAAAACAGACTATCAGTCCAAAACGTTGACTGACAGAGTCTCAACTCCATCTCCTTTTTCAGCATTTTGTCAACTTTCACTGCAAGTACTGCAGCTGACAGTTCCATGCGAGGGATGGTCATCTGTTTAATAGGAGCAACTCTTGCTTTACCGAGCATAAAGGAAACATGTATGATGTCAGCAGCCATTCTGAGATAACTCACTGTGCCATATCCACGATCACTGGCATCTGAAAAGTGATGTAGCTCAGCATGTTTACCAGTTCCAAATCCAGGTGGTTTCACACATCGGGCACTTCAAATTTTTCCATTTTCTCCATCTCTCTGATGCAGCAGGAGGGATTTTGCTGTCCCAGTCATGTTTGCTCCTACAGAGCTCTTGTAATAGCAACTTAGCAGGTAAGGTGGCGAGGCACAGAAATCCAAGTGGATCATAGATTGAGCTCACGATGGACAACACATTCCTGCGTGTCAGGTCTTTCTTTCACAATGATGTTAAACTTGAACATGTCATCTTCAACACTCCACAACAGTCCGAGTGTTCTTTCTATGGGCAGTTTGTCTCTGTCTATATCTAGTTCCCTGACCTCACATGCTCGGTCCTCCTTTGGGATGTTTGCAAGGACAGTTCTGCTGTTGCTCATCCATTTGGTCAGATGGAATCCTCCTTTTTGACAGAGAGATGTGAGCTCCTTCACCACCTGCTCAGATGAAAGGGGCTTTAAACAATCACCGACATAAAAGTTATTTTCAACTGTGCTTGTTATGCTTGGATGGTGGGCGTTATTATTGTCTATAGCTGTTAGTCTAAGTGCAAAGTTTGCACAACTTGGAGACGATACTGCTCCAAAAAGGTGTACCAGCATGCGGTGCTCAACTAGAGGCTTGGTGGTGTCGCCATTATGCCACCAAAGAAATCTCAAATAGTCAATGTCACTTTTTGAGACTCTGACCTGTTGGAACATTGTCTGAATATCAGTCATCACGGCAGCACGTTCTTGGCGGAATCTGGTAAGTACACCAAAGAGCGAGCTTGTTAGGTCTTGCAGGAGTTCAGAATTTAAAGATTTGCCATGAAAAGTAGCAGCACAGTCCAACACAACTCTTAAGGTACCTTTCTTGGGGTGGTATACACTGTGGTGTGGGATGTACCAGACTCTCTTCAATTCATCCTGCGGCACTACCTCTGCCTGTCCGTTGATGACTCCATTGAGGAAATCTGTATATTCAGCTTTGAATTGTTCATTTTTTTGGAACTTTTTCTTTAGACTTGAAAGAAGCTGCTCGGCCACCTGGTGGTTATTTAGCATAACTACGTCCTTTCTCCTGAATGGTAAGTCTAATGTGTAATGTCCATGTATTAGACTGACTGACATTTCTGCAATGGTCGTGAACCTTTTGTCCTCTTGTGACATTTCAAGTTTGTCATCCTGGGTTTCGTAAAAGTCATGATTGTATTGTTATAATATCAGCTTCTCCAGATTTTCGACTGATATTCTATTTGCAGTCACAGAAGTGTGGTTGGTCCTGCTATTTCCATTTAGAGAGCCATTGACAATCCATCCGAACACAGTCTTCACTGCATACGGTCCATCTCCTTGGCTTTTGATCACTTCCCATGGTTTTAAAACCTGCGCTTGTTGTGTCCACCAGAGTGCAGGATCTTGACTGGGTGAGATGCCGTCTTCAATCGTGTAGACAGCTTATTGTTGTGTCCCCCACCCCCGTCCTAAACATTAGCGCAAGCTCGTTCGCACTGCACACACACACACACACACACGCTTGGACACGCACAGCCACTGGAGAGAACAGCTGTTGTCACCATGTAGGTTAACGTTACAGGTGACTGACCACACACTCATCCTACAAACCAGCCTTTGAGCACCACGGACAGCGGCTGAAGCTCCGTAGTTACCTTACCGACCCGCCCTCACCTATTCCATTCACAAAAACGGGCCGGTGACTCGTCCTCTTCACGCGCGCACCATCATCTCAGAGCCCAGGGAGCCTGGACAGCAGGTTCACCTTTTCGTGCACAGCTTCTTTAACCTCGTTGGTCATTAACTTTACGTGTTTGTGACTTTTTTTAATTAATTTTTTTTTGTCGAGGTGCGCACGTGTGTCGATTGTCGATCGGTTTGTCGACAAAAAAGTCCCATCTATAACTGGCATCTTTCTCTGACCTCTAAACCTCTGGTTAGGGCTGGGCTGTATACTGGTTCACACCGAATACCATTTTTTTTTCTTTAGGATATGAATTTTTAATATACCACCATACCGGTGTATTTGATTACACAACATCCGCACAGCCGCGGCACTGCTGACTGCTTAGTGAGTGGGCGCGCTCTGCATGGAAACGTTACATTAATGTTGATATATTTGTTTCAATCACTGAACGAAGCCTGTCATATTTGGGACAAGAGTCGGGACCTTAAATTGCTTGCCTTTGATCAGCAATCAGCATTTGTTTGTTTGTCATTTAAAGCTCACATAGAGTGGTCCTGTTGCACATAAATGTTAGTTATGGAGGTCTACTTACATATATTAACTTGTTTTCATTGTCAAAAACCGCCTAGTTGCTGTAAACGAGCCGATTGAAATCCTCTTTTCTGACGTGTTCGTCAGCTGCGAGATTTCAGAGTGAACTTTCACCCCCAGAAGACAGAGTCTTGTGATTGGCCAGTACTATTCAGCACACCAGCTCTCAGAAGCGCAGCTCCCCCCTCTGGAACGGTGGATGCACTGCTCCTGATTATCAAAACATTGTTTTAACAATGTTTAAAAATAGCTTTGTCACAACTCCCCGCTGCAGTCCCTTTTATGACATTGACCCAGAGTCAGAAGACACTGTCGCTCGTGAAACACCTCCACAACGGACATTATTCTTCTTCTGCGGTTCAATGTACGCAAGCGGATGTGCCCGGACTAGTGCCCGGAGCAGGAGGATCTGCTGTTCAGGAGAACCGTTACAATTACGATTACAATAAACACATCGTTCTCAGCAATGGCTGAACTGTTTGTTTCGAACCTTAAGTGCTTCATAAACAAGGTAATGACGCTGATACACACTAAAAAAACAGCGTTAATAGGAACTTCCAGTCTAGTTCCGCTTTAAACCTGTGTGCACAGAGAGCGCAAGGGGCGGGCGAGTGAGAGAGAGTGAGCGAGCAAGAGATCTGGGCTCTTGGTCATTAGTTCATTTACTTATTTTTGTGTAGGTGCTATGTTGTGAAAAATGTCTAAACTTAAATAAACTAAATCTACAGGTAGTTAAGTCTTGTTGTATTAGTTTGTCCTGTTATTGACGTAATGCTATCATCGCCTGACAGTCTGGCTGATTGAAAGCCCCCAGATGCGCGATGCAAATACTATGAGAATATATTCGAATATCTGTGTTTTTTAGAGGGAATATTCGAATATCATTTTTGAGCAATTTAGGTTACTTACTGACATGTGTATTTGTTTTAATCTTATTTTGCAATGACAATGAATATTCAGTTCCATATTCAAGAGTAGTGTGACGCAACAAATGTCAAAGATGGAACATACTTGCACTATGGCATCTGGAAGGCCTGCAGTCATCCTGGAGAGGGCATCTTTCACAGCCAGGGTCTTCTGCACCGGAACTTCTAGTGTGGGTAGTAAAGTCCCATAAGGACAGTCACCTTGCAAAATGTCCAGTGCAGCAGTCAGAGGCTTCATGGCAGTGCAATACTCATGTAGGAACTGGTACTCTTTGTCTTTGAAGCACTTAACTCCCAGCTTGGTACACAGAGTATTCAGCTCACTCGTAGGGATTTCTGCAATTCTCTTTATAGCATCAAAAAAGAAATTCCACCTTGTAGATGTTGGTACCAGGAGCTTTCTTTTGCTGACCTCCTCCACTGTTTCTGATGCAACGGTAGACCTACTTGATATGGTCCAAAGAGCTGAGCATTTTGCTGTGCTGCTCCTATACACAGCCTTACACTCTGCATTGGAAGTTAAATATTTTTCCACATCATTTGTGGAAATTAGATTGATTGTGTGTGAAGCACACCTGTGGTGCGGGCGAAGAGACAGCTGGCCATCACTTTCATTCTCAGCTGAGAGGATTTCTGACAGATCTAAAAAAATTACATCATCTGCTGTGAGGGTGGACTCTTCCTCCTCCATCTCATCATCGGAGTCTGTGACAGGCTGATAAACTTTAAACGCCTATGCAGTCACTGTTGCAACTACTTTGTTGAGTATTCCATACGAAGAGTGAATGTTTTCGATTTCCGCACCAATAACATCATACGTGTGACTACCGCAAATTCTTCTACATGCTAATGCAGCCTTGTTGCACTCCAATGTGGATCTACAGATCCAGTGGAGCGTTACTCCAATATAGCTTCTATTGTTAGCTGTCCAAATATCCGCGGTAGTTGACATAAAGTTAACCTCATTTAGCGTGGACTTCAGATTTCTCTCCATCTCTGCGTACTCCTTATCCAGGTAAGAAGAAAACAATTTTCTGTGAGGCAGCTCGGCGGCATTGATAGTCTAGAATAGATAGTCTAGAATCTTTATAATGGCACGAAACGAGGGCGAGTCAACGGTGTTTAAGGGCAGCATTTCTTCTACAACATACTGCCCGACCAACTTATTCAACTCTCCCCCACTTATTGGTTTTGGACCGAAGTCCAGTTTTTGTTGTTTAGAGGGTGGGAGACCTTCTGCATTAGCAGCTCTGTGCTTCGCACTGGGAGGGACTTGCTCTTTCAGTGTGGCTGTGCCATGCTGAGACTCTAAATGCTTTTTTAAATTCGAAGTTGTATTTTTGAATGTAGATAAGACTTTGTCGCCAACACAGAGTGTACAACGAACCTCTATGTTGCCATCTTTTGCTGACACGTAGTCAAAATAATGGCTGTATTTCCAGCTGGAAAAAGCTGTTCTCTCTCCTCCCTCCATTGTTTATGTTTGTGTCTCCCTCTACATGTGCGTTGACCTCCTCATGCGGAAACGTGGTTTGTCGCGAGCAGCCTACGTCACCCCGAGACTCAAGAAGAAAGCAAATGGTTTTTTTTTACGAAGGGAAATGACAAAAATAGTAACGCACAGTGACATGGAAAAGTAACTTTAATCTGATTACTGGTTTGGAAATAGTAACGCGTTAGACTACTCGTTACTGAAAAAAAGTAGTCTGACTACTGTAACGTGTTACTAAGGAACGCGTTAGTGGCATCACTGCCCCTCAGCTCCCGAGGCTCCTCTATATCTCTATTTACTCACACCCTGCTATCCTACACTCTGAAGCAGGACAAATGTCCTCCTGCTCAGCAACAAACACCGGGAGCCGGAGATCAGCAACGGGAAAAAAAAGGCTCAGGGCCCAGAAGCCCCAGCTCATTCTGATTATAACCTCTGCAAAGGAGAGGATAGCAAGGATGGAAGGTCTAATGTTGGTCTAAGAAATAAGAAAATAAGAAACAAAAATACATATGTATATACACGTTTTTTTAATCATAAAATTAGGTGCATCATGACTAAACCTGGCAATTTAAGGGTTAAAAATATAAAAAATATATAAAATATATTAATATTTGATATGTATAGAAAGGACAGATGTTGGTCTAAAACCTAAAAAAATTTTTTTTTTATAAATACGAATGTATGCATTTGCTATAGCCGTGTACTTTATGAGCACCATTTGGTGCTCTAGGTGTGTTAACGTGATTTTATGAGACAATCTGACATTACAAAGAAAATAATAATGCACAAAAAAATGTTTCTGCTAATATTTCACATATACCAGGCTGCAATAATCCAAACAAAAAAAAATCCAGTTTGCATGAATTATATTGAAAATATTTCATTTTTTGTATTTTTTAGATCATAAAATGAGGTGCATCATGACTAAACCTGGCAATTTAAGGGTTAAAAATATAAAAAATATATTAATATTTGATATGCATAGAAAGTACAGATGTTGATCTGAAACCTAAAAAATTAAAATACAGATGTATACTATTTTTATAGCTGTGTACTTTATGAGCACCATTTGGTGTGCTAGGTGTGTTAACGTAACTTTTTTAAAGGCGCATCTGAGGGTTAAGACGCACAGGATCTTGTTAACTTAAATAATGTTTCATTGTTTCCCTTTTTGTTTATTGTACATATACAGGACAATGCCACGCTTGCAGTCTGGTGTGTGGAAACATTTTACCCCAGCCATCAAAGATGGGAGGGAAAGTGTCATGTGCAACTACTGTGCAAAGACATACACAAAGAATGCCACCAAGATGCAGATGCATTTGGACAAATGCAAGGAGTATTCTGTGGTGTCACAGCAGTCGCCAGGTCCAGACGGGAGCTCTGCTGCCTCCATCCCTGTTCCCTCTTTCTCCTACTTACCATCTGCCAATCCTGGAGGACAGTTCCTCATTGATTCAGTGGATCAGCGCAGCCAGGCATATGCTGATGAGTGTCTGGCGAGGGCTGTGTATGCCACCTCCTCACCCCTCACTCTTACAGACAATATTTATTGGAAACGATTTTTCAGCGTGCTCCGGCCCGCTTACTGTCCGCCCACCACGGATGCTTTGTCCTCTAATCTGCTGGACTGCGAGTATGACAGAGTGCAAAACCAGGTTCACGAGGCAATAGGGAAATCAGACAGTGTCACTATCGTTTGTAGCAGTTTTTCAAACATGAAAGAAACTGGAATCGTTTATGTTGTGGCAACTCCTGTGCCGCTGTTCTATAAATGCACAAAGACAAAGGAGCAGACACACTCTGGCACGTTTATCATCGAGGAACTGAAAGAAATCATAAATGAAGTGGGACCTCAGAAGGTCTTTGCTGTCATAACTGATGACGCCCCTGAGATGATGACAGCTTGGAGTCAGGTAGAAGAAGCTTTCCCACACATTGTAGCTATTGGCTGCACAGCATGTGGCATCCAGCAGCTCTTTGATGACATAGTAGCACAGCCATCTGTGAAGGCATTGTGTAGGAGAGCTGAGCAGGTGGTGAGGCATGTTAAAGAGAAGCAATTATTAGCAGAGACCTTCAGGTGCTGGCAGATTACAAAAAGGAGAAGCAATACTCCCAATTGGACAACGCTGGCACTGCCCACTAGCTCTGGCTGGTCTGGTGTGCTTAACATGTTCAACAGCCTCCTGGAGGGTCAGAGCTCCTTACAAGAAATGGCTGTCTCACCCACTCTCAATGTTGATGCATCCATCAGGGCCACTTTGCAGGATTCTGCATTTTGGAAAGGGTTGATGAGCAGTCATAACCTGCTCTACTTGATTGGGAATTCTATTGATTACATGAAAAGAGAAGACGCTGTGCTCAGTGGCGTTGTTGACATGTTCAGTCAGCTAAGATACCACATTGGAGCCTCACTATCTGGGTCTGTGCTGCACAGCACGGAGCAGAAAGCCGTCATGACTTCATTAGACCGACTTCAGGAGTTCTGTGTGAAGCCCATCCACGCAGCGGCGTACATGCTTGATCCAAAGTATGTTGGGCAGCAGACGCTCTCCGGGGAGCAGATCAACAGCGCTTATTATGTGATAACCAACCTGTCACACCATCTAAACCTTGATGAGGGCAAAGTGCTCGGCAGCTTTGCAAGGTTCTCAGCCAAGCAAGGCCTTTGGAAAGGGGCTGGGATTTGGAGCTCATGCCAGCATGTGTCCGCATCCACTTGGTGGAAAGGGCTGTGTTCCTCCGAGCCGCTGTCGGCCATTGCCTCCGCCATCCTCCAGATCCCTCCAACAGCGGGTGCGTGCGAGAGGCTGTGGTCACGTTTCTGTAGCACAAAGATCGAAGATTCTTTCACAGCTGACAAGGCCCAGAAACTGGTAGCAGTGCAGGCCAATCTTAATTTTTTAGAGCCAATTGATTGTGACTCTCTGCTGGAGTGTGAGGAGGAGAGGAAAGTTTCGTTTCAGTCTGAGACTCGGTAGAAAAACAAATACAGTAAATAGAACAGAGCACATGGGCTGTTAAGGACATTTAAAGAATAGTCACAGAAAATCACAGACAGCTTATTAATCAGTTTAATGATGAGGATGTAAATGAGTGAATTAATTGTACAACAACTTTCATAGCTTTTATTGCACTGTCCTCGCATTCCATATGGACTCACTGAAAAATATGTTTTAATGTGTTTTGTAGGGCTGTAAACAACCAAAGAAACTCTTGGTCGACTAAAGCCCTGAAATTTCGAAAAAATTGACTAATCAGGGGGCTGTGTTTCGCAGGTGCGGCTCTTTTCAAATTAAAAGAGGCTGGAGTTCAACAGTCTGGCGGCTCTGACAGTGTTTTACATACGTAGGGCCCTATGAAATCCGTTTTATTTTTTTCCAAATTCCGTTTTTTCCGTTTTATTTTTTTTTATTCTGTTTTTTTTTACCTTTTATACTTACTTTACCACCATAGAATGTGTGCTTTTTGTGTCAGTGAATAAAATGTCCACTGAAATGCAACTTTCTTCTTGAATCCACTGACTTCTCAATTGTTCAATTGTTTTGACTTAAGTTAAATCCTAATTAAAAAAGTAAAATAATTAACATAAATAAAAAAGTGGTAGTGCCCACTCATCTGGTGCAGACGGATTTCTGCGCACCGCCCCTGCGCTGTACTGTTCTCCCTCTCCTGCGCCGTGTGCTTCTCCGTATCCGACTGGATCATTTCTCTACACGCAATATTACCCCTACAACTCTGCAATTAAGGGAATAACAGATGCATCAGATGAGCCGATGTCTTTAGTTAACTGTTCAAAGAGAGACAATGTTCTCTGGTGTGAAGTGAAAGTCGCGGGAAGTTCATAAGTTTCACTTTTGCGCAGAGACTTTCCAGCATTTAACAGGCGATGTTCCACAGTTTACTCGCCGTGTTTCGGCCGCCGAATTATCAGTGCATTCCTTAATATAACATCTTTATTGACAATAACAATATAACCGTAATAATGGCGTATTTGATGGTGTGACTTGAGTTTCAATCGGCACCTGGACAAGGGGACGCTCGCCGGTTACATGCGGGTGCAGCGCACTTGTTCCGCGGTTTAGAAAAAAAAAGTGTATATAAAGTAAATAAACAAGCAACACGCACTGGGGGAAAACCCTGGCCGGGTGAGTGTTTGTGAGGAGATGCACGGGTGGTGCCACGAATGAGCGTTCCCCGGAACATTTCTCCAGACAAACGTTCCTTCTCCTCACGATGACAGCATTTCAGTCACATTATGTCAATTTCCGCGATATTCCGCGTTTAACATTAGATTCCGTTTTTATTGGCCAATTCCGCGATTCCGTCCGCGATTCCGTTAACACGGAAATCATAGGGCCCTACATACGTGCATCTGCGCAATACCATAGCTTGTGATATCTGAAAATAATGTACGATGTCAACTAGTAATATCAGCACAATAACTGATTATTTGGCTAAATATAGGAGCTCAGCTTCATGGGTGAGACACAAATAGACCGTGGGACGCTGCCGTTTGCACCTGCAGTTATAAAACGAATCAACGATTATTAGACTAAAACATTGAAAAATTACAATTCTGATATGTTCATTTACTCAAAACGGACAGAGCAAATTTAGGCTGAATCCCAATTCCACCCCTTAGCCCTCCCCCTTCCCCCTACCCCTTTGTCGGAGTTCCCCTTGGCCCTCAAAACAGAGTTGAGGGAGCGAGGGGTACGAACGTTCCCCTAAGAAATGAGACACACCTCCATTACGTCATCACGTCGCCCGGACTTGACGCTCGTGGACTGTTACATCAACAAGCCGATGCGATGCTTGTTGATGTAACAATCCAAAAATGCCGTCATCACAAGTAATGTCTGTTGCCTGGGCTATTTTTCTGTTTTTACGACTGTCAGCTGCTAACATAGGACATCGGCGGCGACGCTGTGAGGAGTGTTCACACACAGTTACAGCGACTGCAGACCCGCTGCATTACCATAACCACACACACACACGGTGCAGAGGGAGAAAGCTGCTTGCAGACAGAGCGGAGTAGAGCGGGACAGAATCTCCTGTTCTGTCCTGAAGACGTAACTGTGCACTCCGGCACATATGTTAATGTTAAAAAAATAGCGATAGCAGCTAGCTAACCACTTACGAAAGGAACGCCGGGATAGCATCGGCTACGACTAGCTAGTAATTCAAAACAAACTTGACTAGTGATTCAGAAACACCGTTGACAATTGAAGAAGACCACAATACAATCATTACACATGACTGTCGTGATTAAAATACTGAAAATACATTTGTGCGAGTCTTTAACGGCCAGCTTTGAAACTTCGCTGACAGGTGACGCGGCGGAAGCTGCGAAATTCCTCAAAGCCCTCCGTTTCAAGTGTGGTCCTGAGGAAGCTTCGTTTCGAGGGGTACGTAGCCCTTCGGCTTGGCCCTACCCCTTAACCCTAATGAGAAATGAGACAGCCCTACCCCTCACATGAACTCGCAAAAACAAGGGGTAGGGGGAAGGGGGAGGTCTAAGGGGTGGAATTGGGATTCAGCCTTACTTTCCCGTTTTTAAATGATATGTCATGTTTGCAGTAGAGCTGTGAAAAGCAAACTGTTGCTTGCAAAGTTTTGCGTTCCACTTTTTTGCGGTCATCTACTTTTGAAAAATGCTGCCACACTGCTGATGTCTTTGACATGGATGTGACAGAAGGACTGACTAGCCTAAAATGAAAAGCTCAAAGTTCACGTCTAATTGATGGCAACACTAATCTGTCTGTCTCTCATTAGCCACGGTGCACAATAACCCACTGGGTTGGTTGGACTAAACCAAAATAGTGGAAAACAAGGGGGATGTTCTTTGAAGACACGCTGTTACCTGTGAAACACAGGTGCTCTAAAACACCCCCATTAGCACTTTCCTCCTATTGAAATTCACCATGAAAAAATATAAAAATAAAATAAATAAATCGAGTCGACCAATCACAATTTTGGGTGGGCCAGAATGTGTCGACCAGTTAATAGACCAGTCGACTTGGAGTTTACAGCCCTAGTGTTTTGATCGTATATAATACATACTAAAGTAGTGTTTTTTTCCATTTGAACAAATATGTATCATTTTACATTCACAACAATTGCAGATGAAGTATGATGCAGGTTAAGGGACAAAATACAGACCAGTGAGAAGCTGTTATCGAAGCCAACACAACCAGCACTGGTAATGGAGAGGTACCTGGATGTGGAACTGTGACTTGGCTGGTAATTAATCAACATTACTTTTGTCCTTCACACCACTTTTTAGATTTACCTGAGTCTCAAAGTTCTTTGTCACATTGATTACAGGGTGTGAATAAAGGCATTGAATTAATATTACACCGTGACGGGTGTGATGTGATTTCTGCCCAGTGCTCTGAATGTCTAGTGAATGTCAATGTCTACTACTTGTTGCAACAGCACTGGTAATTGGTGTGCTTGCTGAAAGGCAGTACACTATTGTCCTTCTTAAGTTTTGTAATTCCTGTCAGCCTGTCAGCTCCTAGACCTTTTGAGAAAGCTCCACTGGTCCAACTCTGGAACGTCGGCCCGGAACCGGTGTAGTGTGGAAATTGAAGATAGTGTTACTGACCCTTGTCGTTCTTCCGCCACACTGGATTGAATAGAAAGTGAAACTAAACTTTCACAGGTCACAAATTGTGTCGGATCTTCACGAAACTTGACGTACATGATCCTTGGACCAAGCCTCACAAAAGTTACCAGAAGGATTTTTGATTTAGCATTTGCCCGTCACGCCAGACAAAATCGGCGGCGTAGCCACCAAACAGGAAGTTAGATCATATATCAGGAACACTTTCACGTACCGAAACCAGCCTTTGTACATGAACTCGGGACTCCAATATGAGGAAGCACAAGATCTGAAAAAAAAAAACCAGTTATGGATATTTCACAGACTTATTTACATGACCACACCAAGCAACTGTGCACCTTTGCCGCTGCACCTACACTATTTAACCGTTTACTGACACAAGTGCAGCTCTGCCTTGCCACGCATCATGCCATGGGGTTGTATGGGCTTACAGATAACAGTCATTTAGAAGCATGTGTTTTATATACCCAGCAAATTCAATACATTTCACAGTCATGGTGTTCAAATCTAACTTGTTTCATTGTGATGATAGTACAAAAGTTGATAGGAGAGTAATATTCTATTGTTTACATCCATAAAAGCATACAAATTTATACATTTACAGAAGATTATGTATTATTGTGTTGCTTTGCAGTGTTTAAAGACTAGCAATGCATTCTGGGTAGGCAGTTGCTATTTCACCAAAGCTGTAACATACTATTACCCATACAAACATTATTACGTTGCTGTGCATCCACTGGGTAAAACAGGCATATTTATATATCCCTAGACATCCTTTCCTGTTGGGCGACATTTGAGATTACATGTTGAACCTGTCAGTAGCTAAAAATAGGTTCATCTCACACTTTTAATGTTAATGCATTTATACACTAGGTGGCACTCTTGTGTTACATTTCAAGTCTAAATACGGTTAAATCATTACAATTACTGTAGATATTATGGTATACAAATATGTTCTGTGTGTCTATAAATCGAGAAACAGCAGATACAAGCTGCTCACATTAGTGAAATGCACCTGAGCAAGCACACTCTGCAGTTCCCCCGGAATCGATTCTAGTTAGCAATTAGTATTCATCTAAATCCGTTTCTGTATGGATGGGCCCTAACTATTTAATGCGGGTGGAGAGTCGGACACGCACACACACACAGAACGGGTCCGTTCAACTTCAGTAAATGCTTGCGCATCACAGTAAAACATGAAAATAAAGCGTTACCTTGTTGGCTACAAGGGTCATGTTTTTCTAAGTAATGTACTTCAGGTCTTGCTCATGCAAGTCCTATGTAGCGACAGCTTCCCCTTACTCCCAGAATTCAAAATAGAAGCACTTGTACAGCATGTTATAGAAAACAATTAATTAATAAATACCAAAACCGGCAACATTCCAGATAACTGCTTTAGTGATTTTATCATCATTCATTTTTAATTTCAGGAATTAAATCAGAAAGGCAGAGCTGGAGCAGGACAATCTGCCAATTACTGTTGGAGTGATGAATTGAGGTGTTCTCTAACCCCAGATTTCCACTGGACGCGTTACAGCCACGGCAGGTCAGCATCGCAGTTCTGCTTTGTCCTCTGCCCAGCGTCAATCCCCACCGGACGCGTTACGGCAGCGGCGCAGTGCCTTGGGAGCCAGCGGTATTCACGGAAGATCGCGTGATAATCTGGAACGGACGCGAGATCCCGCGATAGACTGTGTGTATAAAGGAAACGACAGCACCACAGCTTCTTTGGAAGAACTGTTGATCTGGTGTCATAAATGATTTCATGTTTCTCCACTTCAACAATCAGTCTCTCGTCGTACATTATGACTCTCTGAGACGCTCTGATTAATTGACTGTTGACCTGGTAGCATCGGTCACGACGTAATGTTGATGTGAAGTTGTGACAGGCTATATGACCTGCGTATTGTGTTTTATTTTGAAAGGGGGGCGGAAATGTTTTACTTTGATTCTGTGTCGCTTTTCCTGTCTGGTGTGAACTGCTCTGTTGGAATTTACGAGGTTCAGCAGCGGCAACGGAAAAGATAGAACTGCTACCTATCGATAGCGATGCGGTGCGGCGAGCTGCTTCTGGGACCACAGGCGTCTGGTGGAAATGCTCTCATTGATTAGAATGGAAGCGATTTGCAACAGTGACCGCGCCGCTGACGTTCTGCGGCTGTAACGCGTCCAGTGGAAATCCAGGGTTAGACTGTCAGGGGATGAGTTTATTTTTCTGTAAACAGGGAAAACAAATGTATGGGCGGTAAATAAGAGCGATGGTACATATCATTTGACAGCTGCTGATCCTCGATGTATGCGGTTTGTTACAGATGGTGATGTTTTGCTGTTTTTTTTCAAGTGATGTAGAAGACAGAATGTATGAAATGACTGATCTGGTTTCATCTTGCAGAAGGTTTATCATTACAAAGATGTGTGTTATCAGCTCATGAAGTGGTGTTCAGAATTCAACAAAGTCTAACTCTGTTAACTGCATGCTTTAATGTCTTATTGTCAACACAATGAATGGAAGTGTGTCCTATAGCTTCCATTGCATAAGAACAGTGATTTCCCCCACATCCAGGGCCCGCCCCGAGGGGGTAGGAGGCGACAACACCACGGGCACAGGCCAAACCTCCACACCCCCAGGTGGCCCCCGAGGCCCCAGATCACCACACCCGAGGTCCACACAGGCCCCCAGGGCGGCCCAGCCCACCGCCAGAGACAGCGGAGCCCCCCGCAGACCGCCCCTGAGGCCAACCACACAACTTCATCCCTGGAGGGGAACAGGCAGAGGCCCACGTAGGAAACACAGGGAACAGGAGCTGGCAGGATCCCGGGCAGGCCCCCAAGTACAGGCATGGGTCAGAGGCCCGAGGATCCGTCATGACGAACCCTGCGCCCCCCGGTACAGGGACCCACCGTACATCCAGGGGCCAAGGCACCCAGAGTTGGCCTCCATCCGAGCGATATGCTTTGTCGGTTTACAACCTATTATATTACTAAGTAGTGTGTAGAATAAAACCTCTTAAAGACACTCGAGTTGTCCGTTGTACTTGTTCTGCTCGCCCTTCCCAGGGTAGTTTAGTGAGCTGTAGGAAGCAGCCGGTAAAACTCTGGACAAGTTGTGTTGCTAATACTGTAACAGTTCACTTTCGTAAGCATCCAGAGTCGTGTAGGACTTTAAGTTCTCCTTGGAATAAAGACTCAGTGTCAATCAGGTACGAGTGGATATCGGGCCACTGCAGACGGGGCCACTCACTGGCGCCTAAAGCATATTTGTCATCAAGCTGTATCCCATTCACCAAGGTGAATTTCCAAGCATAACTTGCTTCATCACTAGGCGACAAGCTGGCGTAGTGAAAGGAAAACATCTCCTTTTTTTAAGCCATCTGAATTCATACATGAGAGCCGACAGACAACACTGCTACTTAAACGCTGAGTGGTGACCTACTGCAACTGCGCTGCGCGTGCATTCCTAATGTTTGTAAACAACCAAGAGCCCTATATGTGTGTTGTGAGATGTGTGTATGAGGGATGTTGATATGTAGCGTGCAATAAAAACTTGGAAGAGAAGATGAGGCGATGACACCCCGCTGTTTGCTGACAGGGAGAGCAGTCTCCTCGCTAAGGCTTTGTAGATAGTTTTAAGATCTGCATTTATGAGTGAGATTGGCCGATAGCTGGATGGTAGTGCGGGGTCTTTATTCGGTTTAAGGTGGAGACAGATATATGCTGTGTTTATACTTGAGGGAAGAGTGCCACTTTCTTTCATTTCCATTTCAATTTTATGGAATATGGGTGCCAGTATGGGCCAAAACGTTTTGTAGAATTCCGCTGGGAATCCATCTGGTCCTGGGGCTTTCCTGCTTGGCATGTGATGGAGGGCGTCATAGATTTCTACCATTGGCAGCCTTCCTGCTGTGAGGAGAATGAGCAAATCAATGCACCATGTAGCTATTAAACTATTGATCTAGAGACCATCTACATGGATGTTAATTGCTAAACCATGATAAACATTATTGCATATTTTTGGAGCAACATTTCCAGAATATGAACATTTTGCATTCAGAATAATATACTGTATAATATTAAATTATCAAGCAGACCCCTGAAAACGGTATCATAAAATATAATAATGTCCTGTTTGCAGTTAATAAGCAGAGGTACAGCACGTCAGCCACTCCACAAGTTTGAATAATGCATTTCAGAGTCTGGATTTTATTGTCACACAAATCAAGCATTAACAATTACACAGGACTTGCACAGTGTATCATTTATACATGCATTGCTCTGAGTGGCTGGTTGTCAGAACAGCTCAAACAGAACAAATGCTGACGCAACACCCATGACAAATCCCCCATTTTATTTATAAAGATTAAGTGAGAAAATCGCTTTGAAGCCAGTAATCATTCACTGAAACACTTTATTGTAAAGTTGAGATGACACTGAAAGTCTTAACTCCTCATTTTGCCTCATGTAAAGTCCTTGTCTTGCTCTGTGTAAATCTTTTTGGCTTTTTGGATTTTGTGTGTAGCTTTGACAAATACTCCAACCAACACCCACACCAACACTTTCCAGGTGTGCAAAGACATGAACTTGAGTCACATTGTGTTTGTGTTTCCTTCTTTGGGAGAGGCTCCTTCAAAGTCTGTTGTGGGAAGTAACTAGTTTTCTTGGTTTCTGTAATTTTAAGTGTAAGGTGTGAAATGCCTTGGTTTTTGTTTGTTGTTTTACATAACAATTAGCCAACGGTCAAGCTGTGAATAAATGCTGGGGGGATTGTAAAACGAAACTAAATTGTAAATTGAAACTCTGATGTTTTATTGTGTTACTATCAAAGATACTTTGATGTGACTGAATATATGGTGGCGCTATCTGGAGGAAAGGCAGAGAACAACACAGAGACTCTCCTCCATGCATGCAGTAAAGACGTGATTTACTCAACACCGATGACTCTAGAAATGTCTTATGATATGTATTTGTACAGTTCAATATGTTGAGACTTCAAAGTTTCTGGAAAGAGAACGGGAAGACAGTGGGATGAAGTCAGGAGGAAATTATGATGGCATTCTTTCCATCCAGCATCGTGCACTTTTTTTTTGCCTTTTTGAAACAACTGTTTGACAGTGAGGGGTCACACAAATCAGTAAATATCGGATGGGCTTTTTTTTTTTTAAATGGACACGGATGCAAAATGGATGACTGACATGGAAATGGCTCTGAAAATGTAGGAGGTATCACATGGGTTTCTACATTTTTTCTTCCACTTCACATTATTAGTGCATTTACATTATTAGTGCATGAGTACACACTATTAGCATAATAAATATTGAATTCATCATTGATAACGCATTAATACTCATTAGTATGTAGTTTATGGGGGTGAATATCATAACACTGTCATAATCATGACATGACACCTGTCATGAATATTAATGAATGCTTATGACAGTTGTCGTTAAGTGTCATTGGGTAAATTATGTCACCTTTGATGCAAAGTTGACATTGTTTGAGATGTCTTTGTTATGACAACTTGACATAAGCCAAGACAACATACCCTGTCACAAACATGACATAGTAGACCTCACTGTCAAACTTTAAAAAACTACTTAGCTTTATATCTTAACATGACATTAAACTGTCATATGTGGTTCATTTTGACATTAGCTGTCACAAGACCATTATGATTGTGTCCTAAACATTGTGCTTTTCATTAGGATGTCATTAAGTGTAACTACACTGCGAAAAACGAGTTTATAACTGTCATATATATCATTTACAATGATGTCGAGTAAACACACATATAACACATATACAATATCATGACAAACTAGCAATTAAAAACAAGTGCATGAAAATACAAAATGATCTTTAAGCATGTTTTTCATCCAGCCAGATCACCTAGTCAGGAAATACTATTTTCCCAAGCCCTTCCAAAAACGTTTTCCCACGTGACCTGACGTAGGTCTCTGATGATGACATTGCTACATATAAAGTGATATAAACCCTTACCCAGCTAGAAATGTTAGCCACTGAGATGGACTGAGTCATTGCTGCAGCTGCTGCCCAACTGACATGCTAACAGACACGCGCACAGACGGTTAATTCACTGTTGCTGCTGCTAAAAGTTTGACAAATGAACTCTGAGCTCTCCTCCTGCCAGTAAGCAGCTCTGGATCACTCTACAGCACAAAATAATAAAAGCCATTATCTGTGATAAAACAAAGGCTGTTTAAGGACATGTACAGTTGTCTGCTTTAATAAACTCAAGGCAGTACCAAGAGTGAGCCTGCATTGAAAAAATATACCGTAAAACCCAGACTATAAGCCGCTACTTTTTCCCCACGCTTTGAACACTGCGGCTAATACTACGATGCGGCTAATATATAATATAGTCTTTATTTTCCGACACCGGTGTGGCCTATATAAGTACAAAACTGATTTTCTTTCTAAAATGAGTGTGTGTGGCTTATATTCAGGTGCGCTCTATAGTCTGGAATTTACGGTATTCTTTTTTTACTTTGTTTCCTTATACACCTCTATGCTTGTCCACCCACCCCCACCCCCCTTCTTCCAGGCTCTGGAAAGACTTCTTCATCTTCAAGTTCGATGTCTCCTTGTTCCTCCTCAGACTCCAACTTCTCGTCATCCTCAGAAGAAGAGGAGAAGAAGAAAAAGAAAAAGAAGAAAACCAAGAAGTCCAAGAAACAGCCTGATTCTCACGGACGTTCAAGAAGTAAACACAAATATTGATCATCTTTATAACCACCTTAAAGTTGACAGTTTCTTAACTCCCTTCTATGGTTTATATTTGTATTACCACCATTGGCTTAGTTAATAATAATTTGGTGGGACCTAAGAGTTGCTATGTTATATCCATGTCCCACTTTAATGTTATATTTTAGTATTCTCTCTAAAAATCAATGATTTAGATCTCTACAGCCATGTATAGCTTTCTTGTTCTCCACAGGTTATTCTGTGGTCTTCACTGGTTTTGTTAGATATTTAGCCTCTGCTGGTTTAACCATGCTGGTTCACTGTGCATCCTCTACCCAAGCTGGTTATGTTTGGTACAGCTTCTGAGGCAGGTAAAAAAGGACATTACTTGTTTGGCATCCTCCTTCCATGCTGGTGATGGCAGATATTGCTCCCCACAGAGGCAGGTAGTTAAGGAGCTAAATCTAATATAACCAGCCTAGAAGGAGGATGCACAGTAAACCAGCAGTATGATATGTAGGATCCTTTATCATCTGCTAGTACTACAGGACCTATAGGGTGCCAGATCAACAATGCCAATGCATGTCTGAAAAAATCTGTTTGTTTTTCTGTTGTTTTGTGAAGTGACCACAACGGATGGAGTTATCCGCCGCTACAAGAATGCCCTCCGCATATTCAACAAGTCTGGATCCATGAAAAAGGCCTTTGCCAAACTTAATGTTGACCGCAACACAATTGCGAGAACAGCTGTAATTGCTGAGCTAGCGATCACATATCCAGACACCTTCAAGGACCTGCTCCCAGGAGATGAGAAGATGTCGGCATTTGCAGAGAGGTGCAGGGGGGCTATAACAGAGATGGCTGAAACCATCACAGCAAAGAAAAAAAGAGGAAAACTCCTCCCAATACTGTATAAATATACTTAAGACTGTTCATTTAACTTGTTTATGTTAAACAAGTTATTCTGTTTATACATACAAAGTATAGGTTGGAACCCTCTGTTTGAGGAGAAATAATACGAATAATGCAACAGTAATGCAACAATTGTGTTTTTTTTAATATTTTGTGTTGAAATATATGAAGGAAAAATTTCTTGACTTGTCTGTTGCTTTTGTTAAGGTATTTAAATCATTTAACTATGTAATTATACTTAATGACATCTTAATGAAAGGTTCAAAGTGTTCCACTTTACTTAAATACTTAGAAAACAGTCATGACACTGTTATAACCTGATTTAACTGTGTAATTACACTTAATGACAGGTTCAAATTATATATGACAGTTATAAACTCATTTGGCAGTGTTGTTACACTTAATGACATCCTAATGAAAAGCACAATGTTTAGGACAATCATAATGATCTTGTGACAGCTAATGTCAAAATGAACCACATATGACAGTTTAATGACCCCTCCTTGAACTGGCACCTTATCGTGGTGGAGGGGTTTGAGTATCCGTATGATCCTAGGAGCTACGTTGTCCGGGGCTTAATGCCCCTGATAGGGTCTCCCAAGGCAAACAGGTCCTAGGTGACGGATCAGACGAAGAGCAGTTCACTTAACCCCTTATGAGAAAACACAACAACAAGACGAGTACGTCGCCCAGACTGGCGTTACCGGGGCCCCATCCTGGAGCCAGGCCCGGGAGTGGGGCTCGCAGGCGAGCGCCTGGTGGCCGGGTCTTTGCCCACGAGACCCGGCTGGGCTCAGCCCGAAACAGCGACGTGGGGGCCCTTTCAAGTGGGCCCACCACCCACATGAAGGGCCATAAGGGGCCGGTGCAATGTGATTTGGGTGGCAGTCGTGGGCGGGGGCCCCGACGGCCCAATCGCGGGACAACAATCCTAGCTATGGGGACATGGAATGTCACCTCGCTGGGGGGGAAGGAGCCTGAACTTGTGCGGGAGGTGGAGCGATACCGACTAGAAATATTTGGGCTCACCTCCACGCACAGTCTGGGCTCTGGAACCCAACTCCTTGAGAGAGGCTGGACTCTCTACTACTCTGGAGTTGCCCAAGGTGAGAGGCAGAGGGCTGGTGTGGGCTTGCTTATAGCTCCCCAGCTCAGCCGCCATGTGTTGGAGTTCTCCCCGCAGAGCGAAAGGGTCGCGTCCCTCTGCCTTCGGGTGGGGGGTAGATCTCTCGCTGTTGTTTCGGCTTATGGGGTGAACAGCAGTGCGGAGTACCCGGCCTTTTTGGAGTCCCTGGAAGGCGTACTGGAAAGTGCTCCAACCGGGGACTCCGTAGTTCTGTTGGGAGACTTCAATGCTCACGTGGGTAATGACAGTGTGACCTGGAGGGGCATGATTTGGGAGGAATGGCCTCCCCGATCTGAACCCGAGTGGTGTTTTGTTATTGGACTTCTGTGCTAGTCATGGTTTGTCCATAACGAACACCATGTTCAAGCATAAGGGTGTCCATCAGTGCACGTGGCACCAGGACACCCTAGGCCGGAGGTCAATGATCGACTTTGTGGTTGTGTCATCTGGCCTCCGACCGCATGTCTTGGACACTCGGGTGAAGAGAGGGGCTGAGCTGTCAACCGATCACCACCTGGTGGTGAGTTGGATCCGCTGGCGGGGGAGGAAGCTGGACAGACTTGGCAGGCCCAAGCGTGTTGTGAGGGTCTGTTGGGAACGCCTGGCGGAATCACCTGTCAGGAAGGTCTTCAACTCCCACCTCCGGGAGAGCTTTGACTAGATCCCGAGGGAAGCTGGAGATATTGAGTCAGAGTGGACCATGTTCTCCACTTCCATTGTGGACGCGGCCGTAAGGTCTCCGGTGCCTGTCGTGGCGGCAATCCCCGAACCCGGTGGTGGACGCCGGAAATAAGGGATGCTGTCAAGCTGAAGAAGGAGTCCTATCGAGCCTGGTTGGTTCGAGGGACTCCAGAGGCAGCTGACAGGTACCGACAGACCAATCGGACGGCGGCCCAAGCAGTCGCAGAAGCAAAAACTCGGGTCTGGGAAAAAATCGGGGAGGCCATGGAGGAGGACTACCGGTCGGCCTCGAAGAGATTCTGGCAAACTGTCCGGCGCCTCAGGAGGGGGAAGCAGTACTCCGCCAACACTGTCTACAGTGGGGGTGGGGAGCTGTTGACCTCGACTGGGGACATCGTTGGGCGGTGGAAGGAATACTTCGAGGATCTCCTCAATCCCACTGACACGCATTCCCTAGAGGAAGCAGAGGCTGGGGACTCAGGGGTCGACTCATTCATTACCCAAGCCGAAGTCACTGAGGTGGTTAGGAAGCTGCCCAGTGGCAAGGCACCGGGAGTGGATGAGATCCGACCTGAGTACCTTAAGTCTCTGGATGCTGTAGGGCTGTCCTGGTTGACACGTCTCTGCAGCATTGCGTGGCGGTTGGGGACAGTGCCTCTGGAATGGCAGACCGGGGTGGTGGTTCCTCTTTTTAAAAAGGGGGATCGGAGGGTGTGTTCCAACTATCGGGGGATCACACTCCTCAGCCTCCCGGGGAAAGTCTATTCCAGGGTACTGGAGAGGAGAGTTCGGCCGATAGTAGAACCTCGGATTCAAGAGGAACAATGCGGCTTTCGTCCTGGCCGTGGAACACTGAACCAGCTCTATACCCTTCGCAGGGTGCTCGAGGGTTCATGGGAGTTTTGTGTTTTGTGGACTTGGAGAAGGCTTTCGACCGTGTCCCTCGTGGCATTCTGTGGGGGGTGCTCCGGGAGTATGGGGTCGGGGGCCCTTTGTTAAGGGCTGTGCGGTCCCTGTACGACCGGAGCAGGAGCTTGGTTCGCATCGCCGGCAGTAAGTCAGACTTGTTCCCAGTGCATGTCGGACTCCGTCAGGGCTGCCCTTTGTCACCGGTTCTGTTCATTATTTTTATGGACAGAATTTCTAGGCACAGCCGGGGTCCGGAAGGGGTCCAGTTCGGGAGCGGCTGGATTCCATCTCTGCTCTTTGCAGATGATGTGGTCTTGATGGCTCCTACGAACCAGGAACTCCAGAATGCGCTGGGGCGGTTTGCAGCCGAGTGTGAAGCGGCGGGGATGAGAATCCTGCCTCAGGTGGAGGAGTTTAAGTATCTTGGGGTCTTGTTCACGAGTGAGGGAAGGATGGAGCATGAGATTGACAGGCGGATCGGTGCAGCGGCCGCAGTAATGCGGTCGTTGTATCGGTCCGTTGTGGTGAAGAAGGAGCTGAGCGGAAAGGCAAAGCTCTCGATTTACTGGTCAATCTACGTTCCTACCCTCACCTATGGTCATGAACTTTGGGTTATGACCGAAAGAACAAGATCCCGGATACAAGCGGCTGAAATGAGTTTTCTCCGCAGGGTGGCGGAGCGCTCCCTTAGAGATAGGGTGAGGAGCTCTGTCACCCGGGAGGAGCTCGGAGTAGAGCCGCTGCTCCTCCACATCGAGAGGAGCCAGCTGAGGTGGCTCGGGCATCTGTATCGGATGCCCCATGGACGCCTCCCTCGGGAGGTGTTCCGGGCATGTCCCACCGGGAGGAGACCCAGAGGAAGACCCAGGACACGCTGGAGTGACTACATCACCTGGCTGGCCTGGGAACGCCTTGGGGTCCCCCCGGAAGAGCTGGAGGAAGTGTCCTGCGAGACGGAGGTCTGGGCGTCCCTTCTCAGACTGCTGCCCCCGCGACCCGGCCCCGGATAAGCGGTGGAAAATGGATGGATGGATGGATGTCATGTTAAGATATAAAGCTAAGTAGTTTTTTAAAGTTTGACAGTGAGGTCTACTATGTCATGTTTATGACAGGGTATATTGTCTTGGCTTATGTCAAGTTGTCATAACAAAGACATCTCAAACAATGTCAACTTTGCATCAAAGGTGACATAATTTACCCAATGACACTTAACGACAACTGTCATAAGCATTCATTAATATTCATGACAGGTGTCATGTCATGATTATGACAGTGTTATAACAGTCTTATTCATCCCCATTCAAATAAAGTGTTACCTTAATGGGTAACTCATGTGCTTAAGTGTTGGCATGTACTGAGTGACTGTTGGACACACTGAGAGGTGAGAGAGCAGTCCAGTGTAAGTCGATCAAAGAGCTTGTTTGTTGGAGGTGGATGCTGATTGGCTGCTTGAGTAATAGCAACTATTTGGACACTGTTCCTCAGCTGATGGGATTAGTAAAACATGTATAACTGTGTTTTTATTCATGCGTTATAAATTATGAATTCAATATTTATTAATGCTTAACTAATGCTAAAGTGTTTCCATATAAGGTATACCATACAATACAATTTATTGCACCAACGGGAATATATTAGGTAAGAACATGCCAGGCTGACACTTTGATCATGAAAGTTTTGATGATGCAAGTGTGAGGTTCATAGTGTTACTAAATATGTTAGGATCAGTGTCTAGATCCACAGAAGGGGTTAGGAGAAAGTACAGAACATGCAACTGGAGCCACAAGGTGTTATTAACAAAATGTAAAGCAACCACAAAAATATTAACATATGCAACTAAAGGATTAGGATTAGTGTAACACATTTTAAAGAAGAAAAGAATGAATTATTAATATAATAGTGTTTTAAAGGATACTCAAAGGCTATTAAAAGAAAAATACAACATTCGTTTAAAAAACAGTGATAGAAAAAATGTGGAACTTAAACGGAGAATGTGCAAAACAATGTACACTGCACATGAAAGGGCAAAGTGCAATTCTCATTTGTTATGATAATTATTGTTTTGATTGGGTTATAATTGGGTCTAATTGTGACTGTACTTAATATATATGCCACTGTGTATTACTATGCTTATATTACTGTGTGTATTTATGCATTAATTACTCTGCATCAACCTGGTGGAAATGAGTTAAGCTAGCACATTTACATGCTTTACATACATTTACTGCCCATTAAGGTGTGCTGTCCCTACTTTCAAATAATAAAACAACAACAAGTAAATAAACAGCATCAACAACAGCGTCATACATTAAATGGACATTTAAATAATACACTGCCTTTGTGTAAAGACATTTATCTAATAGAGAATAGTAAACTTTGACCTATTGCCAATAAGGATGGCGTTCATCGCATTCATCTGGACCACATTCATTACATCAAAGCCATTTATCCTGGGAGACAATTCATTAGACTGCAGAAAGCAATCAGCCTGTGCATCTGTAATTACCACTCATCTCTGCGATTGCCTCGATACCATTAAATACCGCACTAATATATGAGCCTTGTATTGCTATTATGCACTGCTTAATTAAAAATTCAAATCAAGGTCCCTCTAATTACACATTAACTGACATGGAAGTGGCTACACCATTGTGTGTGTTTGTGTATGTGTGTGTATGGGTGTGCAAGTGGACTGAGTAATCTGACTAATAGTTCAAACGAAGTGAGTTTCATGGAAATTTCATTAATAACTTTGTGTTAGTCAAACTTTAAAGGGTAAAATTAATCCCTGCACTGAGTGTCTCTGCCGCTGACATATCATGTGCTCGTAAGCAAAAACATAGCAGATGAAAAACAGATCTGAATCAGTCCTGAAGTGCATCCTTCAAGTATAAATGTTTAATCCTTGTGTGTTGCTCAGTTGTCTTATCCATCTCTACTAAGGTTATTGAAAGTGGTAAAAGATCATTGTTAGGTCAAGGCAACCCCTTCTCATCCTGTCATATACCACAGCTCTGTCATGTCCCTCAGCATCACCTGACACACGATATCATTCCTCTTCTGAGGAACACACAGTGGGCTTTCAATTGACTCCAATACAGACCCACTGGTGTTGTATTTACATGCTCAGAGCGGATCAAAGTAAAAGTTTATGATTAGGTACAAACATATGACTGAGGTTAGGGTTAGGATAAATATCCAGGTTAGGCATGATATCATTTCTGCTGCAATTAAATAATAATAGATGACATCAGGTAGCAGAATGGAATCATAGTCATTGTTGTCACGTCGATATCAGAATACAAATGGAAAGGAGTAGTGGTGATCCAACCAATAAAACATAAGGTAACTTTACCAACACTGAATCAAACAAACATTAATAATACTGTGTTATGCTTTAATTGAAACTAGGGATGAGTCACTACGATACTTAGTATCAGTATCCGTCTGATACTGGTTAAAATCACAGGATGATATCAGACATGAACATTTTGAATCCGATACAATCCAAAAATCCTAAATATTGTATGCTTTACTATACACAAAAATAAAAACGTAAATAACATTGTTTTGACTTTCTTTATGGGAGAAGAATATTTGTTACACAGTTGGACAATTATGTCCAAGCTTTGAAATAGCTTGAAATGGCACAAACAGCTTCAGATAACAGATATCGGAATCGGACACGGAAAAATGGTAAGTTACTCACGCTCACTCAGCACTATACCTATTATTCTGGCATTTGTGTTTTTTTTCCGTGCTGCTCTCTCACCCCCCTCTGCAGGAGGCGTGGCTGATCTACTCACTGAGGACACTGGTGATCGGCTACACCTGCGGCGGCTCCTCCCCACCTGCTCCTGATTAGCAATCAGGAGGCTTCTTAAGCCTGAGCCGCTCTTTCACCAGCATCAGATTGTTCTTGCATCTCCAGTAGTAACGTCCTTGTGATTCTCTCGTGTTTGCCCAACTCTGACTTCCTGGTTTTTTGACTCAACATTGCTCTGCCTCAGGTCGCCACGTCTCCTGCCTCCTGAGAGCTATGGACACCACAGACTTCTTGGATTGGATTCCCTGAAGCTGCTTGCATCTGCGCTCACTATTGCAGGTTTGTTTACACCTTAAAATGCAAGTTTGGGTGTTGTGGAGATGAGTTGTTTCACCTTATTGAAAGCGTCAACTTGTGCTGCGTCCCAGGTCCATATCGCATCAGTTTTCAGCAGGTCGTTGAGGGGTTTTATCACTTCTGACACGTTGGGCAGATAATGACCCAAATAATGAACCATGCCCAGGAACCTACGGAGGCCTGGCATGTCATCTGCTGGCTGTAGCTCTGTGATAAGCGGCTAAATGGCTAGCTACGTTGTTATCCAATATGGAAGCAAATTTGTGCCATTATCCAAATGAAAATGCATTAACAGAAAGGCTTTTTCTCCTCCTTGACCAGATCCCAAGGGAAGCTGGAGATATTGAGTCAGAGTGGACCATGTTCTCCACTTCCATTGTGGACGCGGCTGTTCGAAGCTGCGGCTGTAATGTCTCCGGTGCCTGTCGCGGCGGCAATCCCCAAACCCAGTGGTGGACGCCGGAAGTAAGGGATGCTGTCAAGCTGAAGAAGGAGTCCTATCGAGCCTGGTTGGTTCGAGGGACTCCTGAGGCAGCTGACAGGTACCGACAGACCAAGCGGACAGCAGCCCGAGCAGTCGCAGAAGCAAAAGTTCGGGGAGGCCATGGAGGAGGACTACCGGTCGGCCTCGAAGAGATTCTGGCAAACTGTCCGGCGCCTCAGGAGGGGGAAGCAGTACTCCGCCAACGCTGTTTACAGTGGAGGTGGGGAGCTGTTGACCTCGACTGGGGACATCGTTGGGCGGTGGAAGGAATACTTCGAGGATCTCCTCAATCCCACTGACACGCCTTCCCTAGAGGAAGCAGAGGCTGGGGACTCAGAGGTCGACTCATTCATTACCCAAGCCGAAGTCACTGAGGTAGTTAGGAAGCTGCACAGTGGCAAGGCACCGGGAGTGGATGAGATCCGACCTGAGTACCTTAAGTCTCTGGATGCTGTAGGGCTGTCCTGGTTGACACGTCTCTGCAGCATTGCGTGGCGGTTGGGGACAGTGCCTCTGCACTGGCAGACCGGGGTGGTGGTCCCTCTTTTTAAAAAGGGGGATCGGAGGGTGTGTTCCAACTATCGGGGGATCACACTCCTCAGCCTCCCGGGGAAAGTCTATTCCAGGGTACTGGAGAGGAGAGTTCGGCCGATAGTCGAACCTCGGATTCAAGAGGAACAATGCGGTTTTCGTCCTGGCCGTGGAACACTGGACCAGCTCTATACCCTTCGCAGGGTTCTCGAGGGTTTATGGGAGTTTGCTCAACCAGTCCACATGTGTTTTGTGGACTTGGAGAAGGCTTTCGACCGTGTCCCTCGTGGCATTCTGTGGGGGGTGCTCCGGGAGTATGGGGTCAGGGGCCCTTTGTTAAGGGCCGTGCGGTTCCTGTACGACCGGAGCAGGAGCTTGGTACGCATTGCCGGCAGGGCTGCCCTTTGTCACCGGTTCTGTTCATTATTTTTATGGACAGAATTTCATTTTTTTCTAGGAGCAACTGGATTCCATCTCTGCTCTTTGCAGATGATGTGGTCTTGATGGCTCCTACGAACCAGGAACTCCAGAATACACTGGGGCGGTTTGCAGCCGAGTGCGAAGCGGCTGGGATGAGAATCAGCACCTCTAAGTCCGAGGCCATGGTTCTCGACTGGAAAAAGGTGACTTGTCCCCTCCGGGTCAGTGGAGAGATCCTGCCTCAGGTGGAGGAGTTTAAGTATCTTGGGGTCTTGTTCACGAGTGAGGGAAGGATGGAGCATGAGATTGACAGGCGGATCGGTGCAGCGGCCGCAGTAATGCGGTCGTTGTATCGGTCTATTGTGGTGAAGAAGGAGCTGAGTTTATGATTAGGTACAAACATATGACTGAGGTTAGGGTTAGGATAAATATCCAGGTTAGGCATGATATCATTTCTGCTGCAATTAAATAATAATAGATGACATCAGGTAGCAGAATGGAATCATAGTCATTGTTGTCACGTCGATATCAGAATACAAATGGAAAGGAGTAGTGGTGATCCAACCAATAAAACATAAGGTAACTTTACCAACACTGAATCAAACAAACATTAATAATACTGTGTTATGCTTTAATTGAAACTAGGGATGAGTCACTACGATACTTAGTATCAGTATCCGTCTGATACTGGTTAAAATCACAGGATGATATCAGACATGAACATTTTGAATCCGATACAATCCAAAAATCCTAAATATTGTATGCTTTACTATACACAAAAATAAAAACGTAAATAACATTGTTTTGACTTTCTTTATGGGAGAAGAATATTTGTTACACAGTTGGACAATTATGTCCAAGCTTTGAAATAGCTTGAAATGGCACAAACAGCTTCAGATAACAGATATCGGAATCGGACACGGAAAAATGGTAAGTTACTCACGCTCACTCAGCACTATACCTATTATTCTGGCATTTGTGTTTTTTTTCCGTGCTGCTCTCTCACCCCCCTCTGCAGGAGGCGTGGCTGATCTACTCACTGAGGACACTGGTGATCGGCTACACCTGCGGCGGCTCCTCCCCACCTGCTCCTGATTAGCAATCAGGAGGCTTCTTAAGCCTGAGCCGCTCTTTCACCAGCATCAGATTGTTCTTGCATCTCCAGTAGTAACGTCCTTGTGATTCTCTCGTGTTTGCCCAACTCTGACTTCCTGGTTTTTTGACTCAACATTGCTCTGCCTCAGGTCGCCACGTCTCCTGCCTCCTGAGAGCTATGGACACCACAGACTTCTTGGATTGGATTCCCTGAAGCTGCTTGCATCTGCGCTCACTATTGCAGGTTTGTTTACACCTTAAAATGCAAGTTTGGGTGTTGTGGAGATGAGTTGTTTCACCTTATTGAAAGCGTCAACTTGTGCTGCGTCCCAGGTCCATATCGCATCAGTTTTCAGCAGGTCGTTGAGGGGTTTTATCACTTCTGACACGTTGGGCAGATAATGACCCAAATAATGAACCATGCCCAGGAACCTACGGAGGCCTGGCATGTCATCTGCTGGCTGTAGCTCTGTGATAAGCGGCTAAATGGCTAGCTACGTTGTTATCCAATATGGAAGCAAATTTGTGCCATTATCCAAATGAAAATGCATTAACAGAAAGGCTTTTTCTCCTCCTTGACCAGATCCCAAGGGAAGCTGGAGATATTGAGTCAGAGTGGACCATGTTCTCCACTTCCATTGTGGACGCGGCTGTTCGAAGCTGCGGCTGTAATGTCTCCGGTGCCTGTCGCGGCGGCAATCCCCAAACCCAGTGGTGGACGCCGGAAGTAAGGGATGCTGTCAAGCTGAAGAAGGAGTCCTATCGAGCCTGGTTGGTTCGAGGGACTCCTGAGGCAGCTGACAGGTACCGACAGACCAAGCGGACAGCAGCCCGAGCAGTCGCAGAAGCAAAAGTTCGGGGAGGCCATGGAGGAGGACTACCGGTCGGCCTCGAAGAGATTCTGGCAAACTGTCCGGCGCCTCAGGAGGGGGAAGCAGTACTCCGCCAACGCTGTTTACAGTGGAGGTGGGGAGCTGTTGACCTCGACTGGGGACATCGTTGGGCGGTGGAAGGAATACTTCGAGGATCTCCTCAATCCCACTGACACGCCTTCCCTAGAGGAAGCAGAGGCTGGGGACTCAGAGGTCGACTCATTCATTACCCAAGCCGAAGTCACTGAGGTAGTTAGGAAGCTGCACAGTGGCAAGGCACCGGGAGTGGATGAGATCCGACCTGAGTACCTTAAGTCTCTGGATGCTGTAGGGCTGTCCTGGTTGACACGTCTCTGCAGCATTGCGTGGCGGTTGGGGACAGTGCCTCTGCACTGGCAGACCGGGGTGGTGGTCCCTCTTTTTAAAAAGGGGGATCGGAGGGTGTGTTCCAACTATCGGGGGATCACACTCCTCAGCCTCCCGGGGAAAGTCTATTCCAGGGTACTGGAGAGGAGAGTTCGGCCGATAGTCGAACCTCGGATTCAAGAGGAACAATGCGGTTTTCGTCCTGGCCGTGGAACACTGGACCAGCTCTATACCCTTCGCAGGGTTCTCGAGGGTTTATGGGAGTTTGCTCAACCAGTCCACATGTGTTTTGTGGACTTGGAGAAGGCTTTCGACCGTGTCCCTCGTGGCATTCTGTGGGGGGTGCTCCGGGAGTATGGGGTCAGGGGCCCTTTGTTAAGGGCCGTGCGGTTCCTGTACGACCGGAGCAGGAGCTTGGTACGCATTGCCGGCAGGGCTGCCCTTTGTCACCGGTTCTGTTCATTATTTTTATGGACAGAATTTCATTTTTTTCTAGGAGCAACTGGATTCCATCTCTGCTCTTTGCAGATGATGTGGTCTTGATGGCTCCTACGAACCAGGAACTCCAGAATACACTGGGGCGGTTTGCAGCCGAGTGCGAAGCGGCTGGGATGAGAATCAGCACCTCTAAGTCCGAGGCCATGGTTCTCGACTGGAAAAAGGTGACTTGTCCCCTCCGGGTCAGTGGAGAGATCCTGCCTCAGGTGGAGGAGTTTAAGTATCTTGGGGTCTTGTTCACGAGTGAGGGAAGGATGGAGCATGAGATTGACAGGCGGATCGGTGCAGCGGCCGCAGTAATGCGGTCGTTGTATCGGTCTATTGTGGTGAAGAAGGAGCTGAGTTTATGATTAGGTACAAACATATGACTGAGGTTAGGGTTAGGATAAATATCCAGGTTAGGCATGATATCATTTCTGCTGCAATTAAATAATAATAGATGACATCAGGTAGCAGAATGGAATCATAGTCATTGTTGTCACGTCGATATCAGAATACAAATGGAAAGGAGTAGTGGTGATCCAACCAATAAAACATAAGGTAACTTTACCAACACTGAATCAAACAAACATTAATAATACTGTGTTATGCTTTAATTGAAACTAGGGATGAGTCACTACGATACTTAGTATCAGTATCCGTCTGATACTGGTTAAAATCACAGGATGATATCAGACATGAACATTTTGAATCCGATACAATCCAAAAATCCTAAATATTGTATGCTTTACTATACACAAAAATAAAAACGTAAATAACATTGTTTTGACTTTCTTTATGGGAGAAGAATATTTGTTACACAGTTGGACAATTATGTCCAAGCTTTGAAATAGCTTGAAATGGCACAAACAGCTTCAGATAACAGATATCGGAATCGGACACGGAAAAATGGTAAGTTACTCACGCTCACTCAGCACTATACCTATTATTCTGGCATTTGTGTTTTTTTTCCGTGCTGCTCTCTCACCCCCCTCTGCAGGAGGCGTGGCTGATCTACTCACTGAGGACACTGGTGATCGGCTACACCTGCGGCGGCTCCTCCCCACCTGCTCCTGATTAGCAATCAGGAGGCTTCTTAAGCCTGAGCCGCTCTTTCACCAGCGTCAGATTGTTCTTGCATCTCCAGTAGTAACGTCCTTGTGATTCTCTCGTGTTTGCCCAACTCTGACTTCCTGGTTTTTTGACTCAACATTGCTCTGCCTCAGGTCGCCACGTCTCCTGCCTCCTGAGAGCTATGGACACCACAGACTTCTTGGATTGGATTCCCTGAAGCTGCTTGCATCTGCGCTCACTATTGCAGGTTTGTTTACACCTTAAAATGCAAGTTTGGGTGTTGTGGAGATGAGTTGTTTCACCTTATTGAAAGCGTCAACTTGTGCTGCGTCCCAGGTCCATATCGCATCAGTTTTCAGCAGGTCGTTGAGGGGTTTTATCACTTCTGACACGTTGGGCAGATAATGACCCAAATAATGAACCATGCCCAGGAACCTACGGAGGCCTGGCATGTCATCTGCTGGCTGTAGCTCTGTGATAAGCGGCTAAATGGCTAGCTACGTTGTTATCCAATATGGAAGCAAATTTGTGCCATTATCCAAATGAAAATGCATTAACAGAAAGGCTTTTTCTCCTCCTTGACCAGATCCCAAGGGAAGCTGGAGATATTGAGTCAGAGTGGACCATGTTCTCCACTTCCATTGTGGACGCGGCTGTTCGAAGCTGCGGCTGTAATGTCTCCGGTGCCTGTCGCGGCGGCAATCCCCAAACCCAGTGGTGGACGCCGGAAGTAAGGGATGCTGTCAAGCTGAAGAAGGAGTCCTATCGAGCCTGGTTGGTTCGAGGGACTCCTGAGGCAGCTGACAGGTACCGACAGACCAAGCGGACAGCAGCCCGAGCAGTCGCAGAAGCAAAAGTTCGGGGAGGCCATGGAGGAGGACTACCGGTCGGCCTCGAAGAGATTCTGGCAAACTGTCCGGCGCCTCAGGAGGGGGAAGCAGTACTCCGCCAACGCTGTTTACAGTGGAGGTGGGGAGCTGTTGACCTCGACTGGGGACATCGTTGGGCGGTGGAAGGAATACTTCGAGGATCTCCTCAATCCCACTGACACGCCTTCCCTAGAGGAAGCAGAGGCTGGGGACTCAGAGGTCGACTCATTCATTACCCAAGCCGAAGTCACTGAGGTAGTTAGGAAGCTGCACAGTGGCAAGGCACCGGGAGTGGATGAGATCCGACCTGAGTACCTTAAGTCTCTGGATGCTGTAGGGCTGTCCTGGTTGACACGTCTCTGCAGCATTGCGTGGCGGTTGGGGACAGTGCCTCTGCACTGGCAGACCGGGGTGGTGGTCCCTCTTTTTAAAAAGGGGGATCGGAGGGTGTGTTCCAACTATCGGGGGATCACACTCCTCAGCCTCCCGGGGAAAGTCTATTCCAGGGTACTGGAGAGGAGAGTTCGGCCGATAGTCGAACCTCGGATTCAAGAGGAACAATGCGGTTTTCGTCCTGGCCGTGGAACACTGGACCAGCTCTATACCCTTCGCAGGGTTCTCGAGGGTTTATGGGAGTTTGCTCAACCAGTCCACATGTGTTTTGTGGACTTGGAGAAGGCTTTCGACCGTGTCCCTCGTGGCATTCTGTGGGGGGTGCTCCGGGAGTATGGGGTCAGGGGCCCTTTGTTAAGGGCCGTGCGGTTCCTGTACGACCGGAGCAGGAGCTTGGTACGCATTGCCGGCAGGGCTGCCCTTTGTCACCGGTTCTGTTCATTATTTTTATGGACAGAATTTCATTTTTTTCTAGGAGCAACTGGATTCCATCTCTGCTCTTTGCAGATGATGTGGTCTTGATGGCTCCTACGAACCAGGAACTCCAGAATACACTGGGGCGGTTTGCAGCCGAGTGCGAAGCGGCTGGGATGAGAATCAGCACCTCTAAGTCCGAGGCCATGGTTCTCGACTGGAAAAAGGTGACTTGTCCCCTCCGGGTCAGTGGAGAGATCCTGCCTCAGGTGGAGGAGTTTAAGTATCTTGGGGTCTTGTTCACGAGTGAGGGAAGGATGGAGCATGAGATTGACAGGCGGATCGGTGCAGCGGCCGCAGTAATGCGGTCGTTGTATCGGTCTATTGTGGTGAAGAAGGAGCTGAGTTTATGATTAGGTACAAACATATGACTGAGGTTAGGGTTAGGATAAATATCCAGGTTAGGCATGATATCATTTCTGCTGCAATTAAATAATAATAGATGACATCAGGTAGCAGAATGGAATCATAGTCATTGTTGTCACGTCGATATCAGAATACAAATGGAAAGGAGTAGTGGTGATCCAACCAATAAAACATAAGGTAACTTTACCAACACTGAATCAAACAAACATTAATAATACTGTGTTATGCTTTAATTGAAACTAGGGATGAGTCACTACGATACTTAGTATCAGTATCCGTCTGATACTGGTTAAAATCACAGGATGATATCAGACATGAACATTTTGAATCCGATACAATCCAAAAATCCTAAATATTGTATGCTTTACTATACACAAAAATAAAAACGTAAATAACATTGTTTTGACTTTCTTTATGGGAGAAGAATATTTGTTACACAGTTGGACAATTATGTCCAAGCTTTGAAATAGCTTGAAATGGCACAAACAGCTTCAGATAACAGATATCGGAATCGGACACGGAAAAATGGTAAGTTACTCACGCTCACTCAGCACTATACCTATTATTCTGGCATTTGTGTTTTTTTTCCGTGCTGCTCTCTCACCCCCCTCTGCAGGAGGCGTGGCTGATCTACTCACTGAGGACACTGGTGATCGGCTACACCTGCGGCGGCTCCTCCCCACCTGCTCCTGATTAGCAATCAGGAGGCTTCTTAAGCCTGAGCCGCTCTTTCACCAGCGTCAGATTGTTCTTGCATCTCCAGTAGTAACGTCCTTGTGATTCTCTCGTGTTTGCCCAACTCTGACTTCCTGGTTTTTTGACTCAACATTGCTCTGCCTCAGGTCGCCACGTCTCCTGCCTCCTGAGAGCTATGGACACCACAGACTTCTTGGATTGGATTCCCTGAAGCTGCTTGCATCTGCGCTCACTATTGCAGGTTTGTTTACACCTTAAAATGCAAGTTTGGGTGTTGTGGAGATGAGTTGTTTCACCTTATTGAAAGCGTCAACTTGTGCTGCGTCCCAGGTCCATATCGCATCAGTTTTCAGCAGGTCGTTGAGGGGTTTTATCACTTCTGACACGTTGGGCAGATAATGACCCAAATAATGAACCATGCCCAGGAACCTACGGAGGCCTGGCATGTCATCTGCTGGCTGTAGCTCTGTGATAAGCGGCTAAATGGCTAGCTACGTTGTTATCCAATATGGAAGCAAATTTGTGCCATTATCCAAATGAAAATGCATTAACAGAAAGGCTTTTTCTCCTCCTTGACCAGATCCCAAGGGAAGCTGGAGATATTGAGTCAGAGTGGACCATGTTCTCCACTTCCATTGTGGACGCGGCTGTTCGAAGCTGCGGCTGTAATGTCTCCGGTGCCTGTCGCGGCGGCAATCCCCAAACCCAGTGGTGGACGCCGGAAGTAAGGGATGCTGTCAAGCTGAAGAAGGAGTCCTATCGAGCCTGGTTGGTTCGAGGGACTCCTGAGGCAGCTGACAGGTACCGACAGACCAAGCGGACAGCAGCCCGAGCAGTCGCAGAAGCAAAAGTTCGGGGAGGCCATGGAGGAGGACTACCGGTCGGCCTCGAAGAGATTCTGGCAAACTGTCCGGCGCCTCAGGAGGGGGAAGCAGTACTCCGCCAACGCTGTTTACAGTGGAGGTGGGGAGCTGTTGACCTCGACTGGGGACATCGTTGGGCGGTGGAAGGAATACTTCGAGGATCTCCTCAATCCCACTGACACGCCTTCCCTAGAGGAAGCAGAGGCTGGGGACTCAGAGGTCGACTCATTCATTACCCAAGCCGAAGTCACTGAGGTAGTTAGGAAGCTGCACAGTGGCAAGGCACCGGGAGTGGATGAGATCCGACCTGAGTACCTTAAGTCTCTGGATGCTGTAGGGCTGTCCTGGTTGACACGTCTCTGCAGCATTGCGTGGCGGTTGGGGACAGTGCCTCTGCACTGGCAGACCGGGGTGGTGGTCCCTCTTTTTAAAAAGGGGGATCGGAGGGTGTGTTCCAACTATCGGGGGATCACACTCCTCAGCCTCCCGGGGAAAGTCTATTCCAGGGTACTGGAGAGGAGAGTTCGGCCGATAGTCGAACCTCGGATTCAAGAGGAACAATGCGGTTTTCGTCCTGGCCGTGGAACACTGGACCAGCTCTATACCCTTCGCAGGGTTCTCGAGGGTTTATGGGAGTTTGCTCAACCAGTCCACATGTGTTTTGTGGACTTGGAGAAGGCTTTCGACCGTGTCCCTCGTGGCATTCTGTGGGGGGTGCTCCGGGAGTATGGGGTCAGGGGCCCTTTGTTAAGGGCCGTGCGGTTCCTGTACGACCGGAGCAGGAGCTTGGTACGCATTGCCGGCAGGGCTGCCCTTTGTCACCGGTTCTGTTCATTATTTTTATGGACAGAATTTCATTTTTTTCTAGGAGCAACTGGATTCCATCTCTGCTCTTTGCAGATGATGTGGTCTTGATGGCGCCTACGAACCAGGAACTCCAGAATACACTGGGGCGGTTTGCAGCCGAGTGCGAAGCGGCTGGGATGAGAATCAGCACCTCTAAGTCCGAGGCCATGGTTCTCGACTGGAAAAAGGTGACTTGTCCCCTCCGGGTCAGTGGAGAGATCCTGCCTCAGGTGGAGGAGTTTAAGTATCTTGGGGTCTTGTTCACGAGTGAGGGAAGGATGGAGCATGAGATTGACAGGCGGATCGGTGCAGCGGCCGCAGTAATGCGGTCGTTGTATCGGTCTATTGTGGTGAAGAAGGAGCTGAGTCGAAAGGCAAAGCTCTCGATTTACCGGTCAATCTACGTTCCTACCCTCACCCATGGTCATGAACTTTGGGTTATGACCGAAAGAACAAGATCCCGGATACAAGCGGCTGAAATGAGTTTTCTCCGCAGGGTGGAGGAGCACTCCCTTAGAGATAGGGTGAGGAGCTCTGTCACCCGGGAGGAGCTCGGAGTAGAGCCACTGCTCCTCCACATCGAGAGGAGCCAGCTGAGGTGGCTCGGGCATCTGTATCGGATGCCCCATGGACGCCTCCCTCGGGAGGTGTTCCGGGCATGTCCCACCGGGAGGAGACCCAGAGGAAGACTCAGGACACGCTGGAGTGACTACGTCGCCCGGCTGGCCTGGGAACACCTTGGGGTCCCCCCGGAAGAGCTGGAGGAAGTGTCCTGCGAGAGGGAGGTCTGGACGTCCCTTCTCAGACTGCTGCCCCCGCGACCCGGCCCCGGATAAGCGGTAGAAAATGGATGGATGGATGGAGAAATGCTTTTTCATTTTCAAAATGCAGCTGTATTTTTGACTCATAAATAAAATGAATAATCAATAATCCAAACTGCATTTTAATTTTCAACTTCTAGACTGCTTATTCTGTGACTTAATTAAAAGACAAAGCAAACAGAGAAATGCTTTTTCGTTTTCATGTTCGCCGCAAAAGTGTTTCATAATTCAAATGAGTTTGCAATACGGAGCGGCGCAGGATAGTGACGTCACTGGCCACTGCCTTGTAGCTTCCCCATATATACACATATACCTAAAACCAGCTAAGATCAGCTAAAACCAGCTAAAACAGCATTTGTCATTTGCTGCATGAATGAACACACACCGACGCAAACATTTAATACCTGCAACACAGAAGTGGGACAGACAGGAAGCAGGGCGTGCATTCAGCATCAGGGAAAAGCTCAGTGACAACCACCCATTTTGTAGAATGCCATCTGCTGTGGCTGGTTGACAAGTAAGAGGAGCAATTGAAGGGACACACTAGACTGTCACTCATGGCATCTTAATTCTGCCACAGAGAAGAAGATGGAATTTGTCATAAAAACAGAATAAAATCCCAGTGTAGACGTGATAAAGACTAGAGGGGAGTGAGGGAAATGAGGATGAAGGTTTTTACATAAAACATAGAGAAAATGGTACAGTAACACGAGGGAGTTCATCTTGAGGTCATGGACTGAACCACAATACCCTACATGCGGTACTGTAATGTAAGTAGACAACTTATTGACATCCAGACATCCTAGTTTTATTTTGGATGCTTCCATTATTTCACTTTGCAATTAAATTATTCCACAACAACCACAAACTACCGGGGTCAAAAGGAGGCAACTCTTTAACACAGCGGTCCCCAACCTTTTTTGCTCCACAGACCGGTTTAATGTCAGGCAATATTTTCACGGACCGGCCCCCTTACGCTCTGTGGTCGCTATGGTAGCGCTTAAACGTGCCTTCAAAATAAGATACACAAAACGGCTGTAAACGTTTCATTAATGTTGATATATTTGTTTCAATCGCTGAATTAAAAGCATTGATTTGGAGATGTGGAACCTTTAAATCACCCCACAGCTAAACTTCACCACCTTTCCCTTTAATCAAAAAAGACAGGCTGAATAGCCCTTACTGGGGGAAAAGGTGACACACAGATCACCAATATCAAATCACACCAATAATTATTAAATTGTACATTTATTTCCAATACAAATTATTCATATCATCATTAATTTGGATCAACAAATTCTCAGTTTGATTTGACGCGAGTGTTATAGGACACTATGAGCAAAATGTATACAATGTCCTATTTCATATGCAGTTATCACTTAAAGCCTCTGTAAAACCAAATCCACAAAAGTCTTATAACTATGTAATTTAGGGTCTTATGTAAATAATATTTAACATGTAAAAATATTTGAAATCAGTTTTCATCCAAATTCGAAATATTTGTCTTTGTAACTGTTGAAATGTGGGTATGAATTGGGCGGAGTTAGACTCATTTTAATACTCTTATCAACATAGAAAAGTGGATTGGCTTGTTTTGTGTGAATGTTATTTGCATATTTTGGCATATACTGTAGTGTAGGGCTGAACAATTAATCTAAATTTATCAAAATTACAATACAGCTTACTGCAATTTTAAGACACAATATTTATAATATAATATTTGTTCAAGCCAAAATCAAATTTTAGATGAATTATTATTACACATCTTATTATACGGACTGAACCATGCTGTCAGACACAAACTAGTCTATGTTACAGGCTAAACCTGGTGTGTGTGAGGAGCTGTGTATACAGTTAGGCCCATAAATATTTGGACATCGGCACAGTTCTCTTTATTTTGGCCCTATACACCACTACAATGGATTTGAAATGAAACGAACAAGATGTGCTTTAACTGCACACTTTCAGCTTTAATTTGAGGTATTTACATCCAAATCAAGTGAACGGTGTAGGAATTACAACACTTTCTATATGTGCCTCCCACTTTTTAGGGGACCAAAAGTAATGGGACAATTGACCGAAAAGCTATTTCATGGACAGGTGTGAGCTATTCCCTCATTATTTCATCTTCAATGACAAAGGTAAAAGTTCTGGAATTGATTCCAGGAGTGACATTTGCATTTTGAATATGTTGCTGTTAACTTTCTATATGAGATCCAAGGAGCTGTCACTGTCAGTGAAGAAGCCATCATTAGGCTGAAAAATCAAAACTAACCCATCATAGAAATAGCAAAAACAATAGGTGTGGCCAAATCAACTGTTTGTAACTTAAAAGGAAAGAATGCACCGGTGAGCTCAGCAATACCAAAAAACCTGGAAGAACACAGAAAACCACTGTGGTGGACGACAGAAGAATTATTTCCCTGGTGACGGAGCGTCAGGGAGTGAGTGGTCCGTGAGATCATCTGATCTCAGCTCTGACAGCAATTCAGAGGATGAGTCAGTGATCCCTGTTTGCATAAAAAACGCCGACTGGAGTCTCGTACTCCTGCTTCTACTGTCACTAATTCAGGTAATTATCCAGGTATGAAGTGAACATCTAAGTAAAAAGCATTAGTAAACAATGGCATTACCACAAAGTATAGGGCATGAACATCACCACAGATAACACCACAGATAACTTTTTTACTTCACTTTAGAAAAGTTACAAGCCAAGAAAAAGAGCATGGTTGGCACAGTGAGTAAAATAAGAAGAGCTTCCCCTGTGCGCAAAGATGCATATATCGCTGTTTACAACACGCATCACTCACCGTGTAATCAGGGCAAGTCAAAGAAAAATCTTGACTATCACGAGTCGGCAAAAGGCTAAACCAGAAACTGTGACCTTTTACAACAGCACCAAGTTCAGTGTGGATGTGCTGGATCAAATGGCATGATGGCTGCAGTAAATGCCTCAGTGCTGTACAAAAAATGCATTGATGACACGATGGCACAGACAAACTTCATCATGTGCCTCGCAACTGAACTGCGTTCTGATCACATGAGCGACACGTCGTGGTGCACGAGCCCGGACAGGAGTGGCTAGAGATGGGGAAGAGAAGGCAGTGCTAAGTCTGCAAAATCTGCACAAAAAAACGAACAAAGGACACTTAATGAATAAATGTGACAGGGTAATGTGTGGAAGTTGCTCAGGGAAGGTAGAAGTCACATGTGTTGACTGTGAATAGGTGTTGCACAAGCGCCAGTGTCATGTAGAGTTCCTGACTGTCAGGCGTTTTGTTAGTTTGAGTAAATATGGACAACTTCCATTAATGCTTATGAAATGTTATGTGATATATATGTTAATGTAGTAATGAACTAAACAGCAGTTTTAAGGATAAGGAAACAATTGATTTAGATTGAGTTATAAATGAAAGAGAAAAAAAAGTGTTTTGATGTTTTTATCTGAAATTTCAACAGCGTCTTCAATTTCCTTTTGTCAATTAATATATTTTCACGTTTGAGAGTTAACATTTTGTTTCCTCGTATTTACTATCACCTTTATTCACATTACATATCTATTTATTTTCAGTTTGTACTTTGATTATTGAGATTATATGCAAATGAAGTATGAGCAGTCAAAATGACGGCCCTTGGTCGTTCTAGTAGGTACGTAATTCCCCGTAGTTCGAGTGTTAACAATCAAAAGAAGACTTCTCCAGAGTGAATACAGACACGAAACCCAGCGTCTGGTGTCTGTGCCTTCAGACTTCACGTTGTAATTGACTGAAAAGGATTTGCAACCAAGTATTAAACAATGAAAGTTTGATTTATTGTTGTTTAGTCCAATACTTTTGGTTCCTTAAAAAGTGGAAGGCACATAAAAAAAGTGTTGTAATTCCTACACCGTTCACTTGATATTTACAATATTTGTGGACCATATTATCAGTCACGTTATGCTATTGTGTGCTTTTTGTCAGACTTCTGAGGGTTTATCTCAGAATTCTGAGGGTTTATCTCAGAATTCTGACATCTATGTCTCTTCTGTCCATCCATTTACTACGGCTTTACAAAAAGCATCATTTGCTTTGAAGATGACACGTTATGCATTGTTCTTAATCCTAGAGTTCTGGTTGAAGAATCCCAAAAGCTGAACTCTCTTACTTTCTTGCTGCAAAAAATGTGCTGCACTAAATCGTGCTCAGTGTATATTCCTCTGTTGTTGACAAATAAAATATACATTTGTTAGGATAGAGAGTGGTGCCTGTTTTTAATAGTTGCCATTTCCCCAGCCTCCAGCACAAACTGCAAAAAAACATATCCAGTTCTCAAGAGTCACCTCAGTGAGCCAGCTGTGAGTACTTTATATCTCAGACTGAAATATTAGGCCCACAGGGTTAGTGTATGTTGAAGCAACACTCACCTATTCAGATATCAAGTTGCAGCTATGGCATTTATAAAAAACCATAACAGAGGAGGCAAGGCCTCTGCCTACAGCAGAGTGTAACTCTACACTATTGTGTTCCTTCTCCTCTAAAACAGTGAAATAGCCTGTTTTTGTTCACAGTCACAGTCACCAGTGGGTGGATATGTATTTATTCTCTCAGCTTTTGTGTCACAAAAACAGGTAAATAAAAGGCAAGTCTACCACGACCTGTGCACCCACTCACTTTCCACCCATGTTCACATCGAACAGAAAAAAGGTTATCTGCATTACATTACATAACATGTCATTTAGCAGACACTTTTATCGGAAAGTGATTTAAAATAAGTGCATTTCAACATTTGTTTACAAATGTACTTCAGAGTAGCACTTTATAGTTTGTTAGTTAGTGATATACAAGTAAGTACGAAGTGTTTTTTTGATGTTTTTTTCCCCGTTATTGTCGTCTTAGTCGAGGTAGAGTCGAAAGAGATGTGTTTTTAGTTGGCGGGGAAAGATGTGGAGGCTTTCTGCTGTCCGGGTGTAAATGGGGAGCTCGCTCCACCATTTGGGAGCCAGGACAGCGGATAGTCGTGAGTCATGGATGTATTATAAAATCTTGATAGAGCGCCCCCTCTGCCTTGAAGACAATTTGTGGCACACTGTGGGTACTGCAACAAAAAATCCCATTAGTCCCATTAGGCCCATTAGTGACCACAATAGTGAAAGAGACACGTGTAAAAGTGTCCACAGGACCTCCAGACATGGACACAGTCTTTTATAGATCACATGCTCGTCTCAATGTCACCCAACTTTTCATTTTGTTGAAATGATTATTGTACGTGCACATTGTCCTGAAAAAACAAAACAAAAAACAACCAAAAAACAGTTATACTGTAGACGTGCACAAGCTATAGACATTAACGTGCGTGTCACTATTGTACTGAAGCCAAAGCTTCAGACGCCTTAACGTGTGCATGTGTGACTGAAACAGCCTAAACTGTCACATCCTCTCTCTTGGTAAAACTTGCAGCTGTTAAACTACAGACGAGCGCACAGACGTCTGCTGCGTGTGCAGGTGACACGGCCTGAAATACACAAACACTACACAGCGTGTGTGTGTGTACGCTCATGTAGAATTTTACTTAACAGTCACGCGTGGTCTTCACATCATGTATTTGAGGCGTAGTTCACCCGTCACGTAGGCGTATGTGCAACAACGCGTGTGCAGCGTCTGCGTGACACATACGTGACGCCCGTCTGTCCATTGAAAGTGAATGGAATTTTACACAAAATTCACGCGCACGTTAGAGGTTTGATGTCATCGCATAGGTGCTGTACATGCGTTTTTAGTATAGTGTGCTGGCATAAAATGCCCTGATACACACACACACACACACACACACACACACACAAACCTTGGAAGATAAGTTAATGACACGTGATGATGATCATCTCATACAGCCACACATATATATTTGTGAAATACAGTGTAATTAACTGGAAACAAATACAGAAATAAGGCAAATTTAATGGCATACACAGTAACATTAATCTGTAAGTCATTTTAAATACGAATAGTGAAAATATGTCCTGGATTTCTCAATGTAATAGCATTGTGAGTGTCACTCAATCAATCAAACTGTATTGCACTTTTCATAGAAGGCAATGCATCTCAATGCATCTGGGGGAAGTGGACACATCACGAGTCCATCACAAGGACAACATATAGACACCAACAACCATTCATATGGTACATATATGGTGAAGTTTCTAATTTTAAATATAATATCTTAATCTTTAAGTCTTTGTTTTACTTCCAGTCATGGAAAATCATATTATTTTATATTTCTGTAGTAGATTCAGCTTGAATTTACAACAACATGATTGCCAATCATATATATCTTTGAATGGTTTCATGCGTCCAGTCCTTTAATGAGGTTCATTACATTGTCTGTGTTTTAAAAAACAGTGAGACCAAATTAGTCCAAGGTCATCACTATCACACTATTAAATGCAGCATCTGTGATAAAAAAAAAAAAGAAGAAGTCTGCTGCCTCAGGGTCAAACATTGAGTCCAATAATGATTCATCATGTAAGTTTCAGCCGCACACGACGCTGAACACACAGTGTTTGCCCGTTTTACCTTAATATCCCCGCTGAACTGATGGAAACAGCTTTTCCACTTTACCCCCCAAGGACAATTTGATTTTGTTTATGTCCCAGAGCCGTGTGGTGCTGCACCACAGTGGTGTTTAGGCTCCACGTATCCTCTCTGTCCTTCCTTGCGGGAGGTAAAATTGTTCTAAGGTGCCCCCTGGTGGGTTGTTGTACATGTGAGGACAGATAATGCTCCTCTGTCAGTGTGTTTGTGTACAAAATCAGTGTGTAAATGCGTGTGTGTGTGTGTGTGCGCAGAATAATGTAATGCACGCACAGTAACCAACCACTAGATGGCAATACAGTAGTTTGTATCAAAATATGCCATACTTCTTATACTATACAGGGCACACCTCGACTTGCAGGTTTCATGAGCCAGATCCAGTTTTGAGGCTATTATTATTATTATCATTATGTCATCACCCTTGTTATTATGCCATAATTAAAAGTCAGTATACATATATATATATATATATATATATATATATATATATATATATATATATATAAGTTTTGTCAACAATTTCTGCTGCTGCTTGTATAAATGACTGTAGTTCTATAAAGATGTCATCACTGACTCTAACTGTCCTGAATAAACTTATAACTTGATACAGTTTTTTTATATCTGCTCCTTTTCTCTTTCTTCTGTCTCGACCTCATCTCCCTCCCTCTTGTCCCCCTTGGATCGATAGCGGTATCGGCCAATACTCAAGGCTGCAATATCGGTATTGTATAGGAAGTGAAAAGGTAGTATCGGGACACCCCTACTTCTACCCCAGATGGCGGCACAGGTTCTGGTCCAGGCTCTTATCATCTTCACGTTGTCTCTACAGCAACTCCCTCCTGACCAGTCTCCCTGCGTGTGCAGAATGCAGCAGCTCGACTAGTCTTCAAACTGACCTTCACAGGCTTCCTGTAGCTGCTCGTATCCGCTTCAAGACTCTAGTTCTAGCAATCAATGCTACAAACAGATCCTACATCCAGGACACGATCAAACCCTACACCCCAGCCCGCTCACTCTGCTCTGCATCGGCAAACCCGGTTGCTGCCCCTGACTGAGAGGATCACAGAGTCACTTGTCGAACTCACAACATGGATGTGTTAAACAATCTGGATAGAGCACGGCCAACTATAACTTGCATGTTTATCACATTTAACAGTCACTTTATGAACCGATAGTGAAGATAAGACAAACATCCTCCCCGGGAATCAGTGGTGAAGTGACCGCAGGTCTCAGTGCATCACACGGTCACAGCTCCACAGTCCACAGCGTCATCAGTGGTGAGATGTCCGGGACTGAACACAGTGATAAAGTGCAGCATGTCAGTCTCCTAAGAAGGTATATAAGTCACAAGCACATTTAACTGCAGATTTCGCATGCGCACACTAAAGTCACAAATGTGTAACCATAAAGTTGATTTTGTACATTGTACATATTTTTTATACCTTGTTAACCCAAGATAGGGGCTACGGGTTCACAAATCCTTGTTACAGGTACACAAATCCTATCCCGTGCATCACAAATTCCAACAGTCATGCACTCGACACTTTTGCTCCTGCATGTTCTCAGATTATGAAACACGGACGTGCAAATGTGTTTTGCACCAAATGCACTGCAACGATTGGAAGTGTTGAGTGCATGACTGTTGGAATTTGTGTACCTGTAACAAGGATTTATGTACCTGTAACAAGGATTTGTGGATTTTTATGGCATTTAGGAAGATTTATCAAACACGAAACTCCATGAATTAAAAAAATATACAATATAAAGAGCAAAGACCTCAATACACGTGTCTGTATGCACGTGTATTGGACACTTGTTTTTCAGTCTTTACGCAGGCGTCTCGGTTAAGGCGTTTTAGTACAGTGTGCTGTCATAAAATGCCCCTGTGTGTGTGTGTGTGTTCTTGTACTTGCGGCATACTGAGGACCAGTGAGGGTTTTTAACCGACAAAGTGAGGTCATTTTTACGGAGTGAGGACATTTTGGCCGGTCCTCACTTTGTTTTCATTGAAATCACTTTCTTACATTTTTTTTCAAATTTTGGGTCAATTTTTTTTCCAAATTTTGGGTCAATTTTTTTTTCAATTTTTTTTTCAAATTTTGGACAACACAGTATAATATGACGTTTTTGTCAAAATTTGAACCAAACATTTTTGGTCAAATTTTGTTTTTTAATTTTGGTGGACATAGTATAGAATGACATTTTTGTCAAATTTTGTGTCACGATCTCACCTGCACCTTCCTCTCAATTTTATTATTATTGTTGTATTGTTGTGGCTGCTGCTCTCCTTCCCACTCTGACTCTGCAGGAGGCGTGACTGATTACTGCCAGACACCGGTGATCGTCTACACCTGCGCGGCTCCGCCTCACCTGCTCTGGATGAGCAATCAGCGGAGCTTCAAGGCGGAGTCATTCCTCCTCACCGGTGTCAGATCGTTCTCGTACTTTCATGGGTAAAGTCATGCCATTGCTCGCTCGCTATACTTACCTTGAAAAGATACTCACCACTCCGTCTCCGCTCCAGGTCGTCACGTCTCCTGCCGGTCGTCTTCTCCTGGCTTCTCTGGTTTCCTTCTCCCCTGGAATCTCCAAGCCACGTTGTGAGTTAAAGACTTCCTCAAGCTGGACTCTCCCTGCGTCCTGAGTCAGCTCCCCTCGCAGCCGCTGCAAAGACTTGAATCTTTTCCACTCTTCGCACTATCCACTATCACTTCCCCGTTTGGGAAGTCGTTTTGTGTTACCCCCCTTATTATAATAAAATTATTGTTTGAAATAACCTGTCGTCATCATCTGCTTTCGGGTCCACGCCACCAACCATAACATAACGATCTGACCAAAATGGACCCGGTGGACTTTGACACCTTAAAACAGGCCATTTCCGCTCAAGGCGCTTTAATCGGGCGCCATAGTCAGGTCCTCTCGGAGATCACTCAATCCCTCCGAGAGCTAACTGCTAATGCCGCTAGGTCGGCTAATTCCCCGGTAGCTGCTTCCGCTTCCGCTTCCGCTATTCCCGAACAGGCTACTACTGCTAACCGTAGCCAGTTAGCTCCCCCCACTAGCATGCCACGGGAGCCGTTCGTCCTGATTCCCGAGCGTTTCTCGGGTGAAATAGGGCGGTGTTCGAGCTTCCTTTTCCAATGCTCTCTAGTATTCAACTTACAACCACACACATACCCGGATGATCACGCTAAAATCGCCTTCGTAGTGAATCTGTTGTCTGGACGAGCCGCTCTGTGGGCCACGGCATCTCTTCGACCATTCGCCCCAAGAATCAGATATCTCCAATAAACTAATTAACACCGAACAGGGCCGTTCATCGGTGGCTGACTTCTCCATTCAATTTCATATTCACGCGGCACAAAGTACCTGGAATGATTCGGCGTTGCGTGCGATGTTCACACGCAATCTAAGGAGGGAGATACGGGATGAGTTAGCGACACGAAATAACGCCTACGATCTCGATTCCCTGATTGAGCTTTGTATTCTCTTGGATAACCGCATTCAGGAACGAGACCGCGAAAGAGCAGCTCATGCCCGTCGCCCCACTGACCACTCACGCCCCGCTAATCCGGTTCCTTCTCTTCACCCTTCTCTTCCTACTTCTCCTGGTTCACCTGAACCTATGCAGCTGGGGCGCACTCGACTCACCTCCGCAGAACGGACGGTGAGAGTTCGGAGCGGAGCCTGTCTCTACTGCGGCGAACTGGGCCACCTCCGTGCCACCTGCCCAGTTCGCCCAAAAGACTAAGCCCGCCAACCTGCATGGAGGAGTACATTAACCAGTCTCTGGCCGCTGGTCTCATCCGCCCCTCTTCATCCCCTGTCGGCGCGGGGTTTTTCTTCGTTGAGAAGAAGGACGGCTCCCTGCGGCCTTGCATTGACTACCGGGGTCTCAACGAGATCACCGTACATAACAAGTTTGCCCTACCACTCATGGACGCCGCATTCAGCCCGCTTTGTAAGGCTAGAATCTTCACCAAACTCGACCTACGCAACGCATATCACTTGGTTCGTATAAAGGAGGGGGACGAATGGAAGACGGCCTTCAACACCCCTGTCGGACATTTTGAGTATATGGTCATGCCCTTTGGTCTAACTAATGCTCCAGCAGTCTTTCAGCACCTAGTTAATGACGTTCTGCGTGACATGCTGGACAAATTCCTCTTCGTGTATTTGGACGATATTCTCATATTTTCCGAATCCGAGGAGGAACACGTCCAGCATGTCCGCATGGTGCTGCAAAGACTGCTGGAGAACAAACTCTATGCCAAAGCGGAAAAATGCACCTTCCACGCTTCCTCGGTGCCCTTCCTGGGGTTCATAGTCGACCGAGGAAAATTATCACCGGACCCAGCCAAGATCAGCGCGGTGAGGGACTGGCCCACACCTTCCAACCGCAAACAGTTACAACGATTCCTGGGGTTCGCCAACTTCTACCGTCGTTTCGTGAGAGACTATAGCAAGGTGGCTAACCCTCTCACCCAACTCACCTCCCCCCGGCAACCCTTCCTCTGGTCCTGCCAAGCCGACGCAGCTTTCCAAGAACTCAAGGTACGATTTACTTCCGCACCTGATTTACTTCCGCCTAAATTCTAGGCAGGCACGATGGGCCCTGTTTCTGGGGCGATTCTCGTTTACCCTTACTTTTCGACCTGGGTCCCGGAACGTTAAACCTGATGCACTGTCTAGAATATTCTCACCTGATCCACCTTCTCTATCCCCTGAGCCCATTATGTCTCCTTCCTGTATCGTGGGGGCTGCTTCCTGGCCAGTGGAGGAGAGAGTTCGGCGGGCCCAACGGGAGGAACCGGACCCGGGGAACGGTCCGGCCAATCGACTCTTCGTGCCCGGTGCGGCTCGCTCGGAGGTCCTACAGTGGGCACACAACTCCAAGCTCACCTGTCACCCCGGCAACAACCGCACCCTCCAATTCCTCCGTCAGCGGTTTTGGTGGCCCTCCATGATCCAGGACACGACCGAGTTCATCCGTGCCTGTCCCGTCTGCGCCCGGGGTAAGACCTCAAACCATCCTCCTGCAGGTCTTCTCCAGCCACTCTCTATTCCTCGTCGCACCTGGTCCCACATAGCAGTGGACTTCGTGACCGGTCTACCGCCGTCTCGCCTCAACACCAGGGTCCTGACGGTGGTGGACCGGTTTTCGAAGTCTGTACACTATGTGCCACTTCCCAAGCTTCCTACGGCCATCGAGACGGGGGAACTCTTGGTCGAACACGTCTTCCGGCTCCACGGGTTCCCACTGGACATCGTTTCCGACAGGGGTCCCCAATTCACCTCCCAGGTCTGGAAGGCATTCTGCTCGGCGATCGGAGCATCCTCCAGCCTTACTTCAGGGTACCATCCACAGTCCAACGGCCAAACTGAACGTGCTAACCAAAGCATGGAAAGTGCCCTCCGCTGTGTCGCTGCCGGTCACCCCGCCTCCTGGAGCTCCATGCTGCCGTGGGTGGAATACGCCCATAACTCCCTGGTCTCTGCTTCCACGGGCGTCTCCCCCTTCATGGCTACTCTGGGCTATCAACCGCCGCTCTTCGACTTCCAGGAAGAAGAGGTGGCCGTCCCTTCTGTCCAGACTTACCTCCGACGGTGCCACGCTGTTTGGAGACAGGTCCGGTCTTCTCTCCAACGATCTTCCAACCGAAGCCAGAGACAGGCCAATCGCCACTGCGCCCCGGCTCCCGACTACAGACCCGGCCAGAAGGTATGGCTTTCATCAAAAGACCTCCCCTTACAGGTCGAGTCCCGGAAGTTGGCGCCCCGGTTCATTGGTCCATTTGTCGTGGAGAGGATGGTCAACGCCTCCGCCGCCCGCCTGAGTCTCCCCAGGTCCTTAAAGATCCACCCGACCTTCCACGTCTCCCTCCTGAAACCGGTGGAGGAATCGGACCTGGTCCCACCCTCCAACCCTCCTCCTCCACCCAGGTTCATCGACGGAGGAGAGGCCTACACCGCCAGGCACATCCTGGACAGCCGACGCAGGGGTCGTGGACACCAGTAACTCGTCGACTGGGAGGGGTACGGTCCGGAAGAGAGGTCTTGGGTTCCACGCCACTTCATCCTCGACAAGGACCTGTTGAGGGACTTCCACCGGGCCCATCCGGACAAGCCTGGTTTAGCGCCCGGAGGCGCTCTTTGTTGTATTGTTGTATTGTTGTGGCTGCTGCTCTCCTTCCCACTCTGACTCTGCAGGAGGCGTGACTGATTACTGCCAGACACCGGTGATCGTCTACACCTGCGCGGCTCCGCCTCACCTGCTCCGGATGAGCAATCAGCGGAGCTTAAAGGTGGAGTCATTCCTCCTCACCGGTGTCAGATCGTTCTCGTACTTTCATGGGTAAAGTCATGCCATTGCTCGCTCGCTATACTTACCTTGAAAAGATACTCACCACTCCGTCTCCGCTCCAGGTCGTCACGTCTCCTGCCGGTCGTCTTCTCCTGGCTTCTCTGGTTTCCTTCTCCCCTGGAATCTCCAAGCCACGTTGTGAGTTAAAGACTTCCTCAAGCTGGACTCTCCCTGCGTCCTGAGTCAGCTCCCCTCGCAGCCGCTGCAAAGACTTTAATCTTTTCCACTCTTCGCACTATCCACTATCACTTCCCCGTTTGGGAAGTCGTTTTGTGTTACCCCCCTTATTATAATAAAATTATTGTTTGAAATAACCTGTCGTCATCGTCTGCTTTCGGGTCCACGCCACCAACCATAACATTTTGGACCAGTTTTCCAGCCCTTTTTGCTCTGGGGCTCCACCTGCAGACATGTTATGGTACTGCATCCAGTAGTTCTTTGTAGATATTTGTAATTGTGTTGATTTATAAAGTGGAAATGATGGTCCTCACTTTGTCAGCAACCCAGTCCTCAGTATGCAGCAAGTACAAGCGTGTGTGTGTGTGTGTGTGTGTGTGTGTGTGTGTGTGTGTGTGTGTGAGAGAAGAATTAATAGAGAGTTGTTGGGGTGTGTGGAGATCTGTTGGTCAGTTTTGTTTTCCAGCAGGTGGCACTCATGCTTCACTGTGCCTTAAAGTGAGGATAGATTGTACAAAGTGACGAATCAGAGGCAATGGACACATATGCTTACACTGACTCTGTTTATGCCTCCACAACCACCTCATATTCCTTTTGATAATTCACCCTTCAAGCAGCTATTATTCAATCAATCATGTTCTAGTTTATATATAATACTATAAGAGGACTATACATTTTTATTTTAGTACTCCTTTCATCCATGTAATTGTATCTGTTACTATTTATATATTTTTTTAATTGTTTCATTTAATTTTTACTTATTTAAGGAAAGGGACAATGCGTATCAATGAACATTAAAATGTAAATATGCCAGTTTATAACCTGAGAAGTTTTATAGATTAAACAAAATACATTCAGGGAAACAAAAACATAGGGACATGAGAGTTCACAAAAATACAAAAGTTACATAAATCAGGAAATACATATAAATACATCCGCACACACGCACATACTCACACACACATACACATACAGTACATAGATACATACACATATAAAAACCTTCTGTTTATTTGTATATTTATATTTTACCCTTCAATGTTTTCCCTCACAGCTGTTCTGTGTGTTCTATGATAACATTTCCTCACTTCAGCTGAGATGGTTGTTGTACATTACCATGAATGAAAGTTGGTGCAACAATAAAGTTTGATTGATTCATTGATTGATAATGATGCTATTAAACTGGAAACACAGAGAAAACCAGTATTGAAGTAGTATTGCCCCCTATAAAACCCTACCACACACACGCACAACCTACAGGAACCACAGCATATCCATATCCACTCTCTGCACATACTGGTTTAAATGAATCAAGAGTTTTGTGCAATGTAAGGTCCTGACTCTTGTCCCAAATATGACAGGCTTCATTCAGTGATTGAAACAAATATATACACATTAATGAAACGTTTACCTGCAGTGAGCGCCCACCTGCAAATCAGACAGCCCATTCCAATATTAATTTTCAATCCAAATCCAGTGAGAAACGAACCTTCGCTCTCCATGGTCACGGAAATGCTATAGATGACCTAACTATTTTGTGCCACACAAATTGCATATGTGGCCAGCGGTCACAAGTCTACCGAGGGGTTCCTGAATGAGCTGATGATGTGCCAACTCTCTGCTAGTTGCTAAATTATTAGCATCACAGTCAATACTTCATTCACAAATCTGTCTCATTCACACGATTCAAGCACATCAGCACATATTTGTGCCGGCCCTGGATCAAGTGAATAACAATGCAGGCACATAATGTTCTGAACCACACAGTGATTTTTAAAAGAAAAAAGAAAAACTTCCCTGTATGTGACTGAACACCAATCTACGTGACGTAGATTAATTAATTTTCACCTCAGAATATTTGTTTTTAAAACCTATTTGAATATAAATTTGAATATAGAATATTCATTGACAGCCCTACTACACAACCTGCACTATTTATGTTGTTGGTGAACAATGCGTCCTTTTTCTGCATAAAATGGCAATGTTTTATTTTCTCACTTTGTGATAACTGAAAAATGTTAATGTGAGTGTGTGTATGCGTGTGTGTGTGTGTGTGTGTGTGTGTGTGTGTGTGTGTGTGTCTCTCTCTCTCTCTCTGTTTGTGTGTGTGTGTTTAAGTATGTTGGATTTGGGTTTTGTGCACTTTTTTTACGTATATTGGATTTTATTGTACGTTGGTGTGTTTTTTTTGCAAATGTTAAAATCTTATGTACAGTATATGTATGGAGTAAGACAACTGTCAAGAAGACGTATCCATAATTCTAAACATTCGTATTCGTAATGATAAACATTTGTATTTAAATAAAAAAGTTGTACCCAAAATTCTGCAGTCATACAGGGCTTTACTGAGTGTTGGTCTGCTATTTCTGTTTATTAGACCGTTGCTAGGGACACCGCTCTGATCATAGAGGCTACGGAGGAACTATGCAGGATATTTTCCTTATGGTTCATCGTTTACCTTGATTGAACTGTATATTATTTAAAACACAGAGAAGATTTCGTAGTCGTAGAAATAAGAGTTGTACTCACAAGACTTTGCACTCACAGCTTTTAGATACACACACACATAAAAACAATCCTAACCCGAACAATTTCGCAGACTCATGTGTATGACAGCAGAATTTTGGGTACACCTTTTTTTTATTTACATACACATGTTTATCATTACAAATACGAATGTTTAGAATTATGGATCGGTCTTTTTGACAGTTGTCTTACTCCATATGCAACAGCAGTATTTTGTATTTATATAAAGTGTAGGTAAACTTAAACTGTATGGATATGCTGTGGTTCCTGCAGGCTTTGCGTGTGTGTGGTGGGGTGTGTGTGTGGGGGGGCCTCCATGTCCATTTTGCTTGGGGCAAAAGCCCCCAAATTCCTTCAAACGGCCCTGCTGGAGTAGACTGAGTTTCCTCTGTACCTTCATATAGAGGCTGTCTTTTCTTTTTATGCTAATCCTCCTCTCCCTTTCTCTTCCTTCTTTTCTGGCTTTCCGATGCATAATTCCGCTTCATAATGACTGCCAAGTTTTTGTATTTTGCCGGCAGCAGAGATCACGAACCTGGCTGGCTGCTGTCAGCGACTACTGGGAGGGGCTCCCATGAGGGGGATCCCGATAACAGCGTCATTGCACTTTACTGCATTGACTATGAAAGGGGTGTCGTTTCATTTTATTCATAACCAGTCGTTGTCTTGGGGCCCCAGGCAATTGCTTGGTTTGCCTGCCTTCTCGCGACCGGCCTGATGTATCTTTAACAAATGTGCGTCATCTCTACCTCAGCTGGGATGAATCACAAAATCATCGCCTTGTCTCTGAATGTTACATTTGTGCTGACACTATTCCCATTGCGACAGTTCACAACTCAGATCCTCCTTTTTTCATGACAGATACTGAATTCCCAAACAGACAGATAGTGAAAGGAAAAAAGATAACACGCACATGACTGATGATTTATTGACTTGACATGTCATGTTGATGGGCCAACTAAAAACAAAAAAAAAGGTCATGAGACAATTCCTGCAATGACTGAAAGAAACCAGTTTTCCCACCTAAAATGTTTCCCCCCTTGCTATCAGCAGGACTCCTTCTGAGTCTTTCTGGAGATAATGTCAGTCTAATAAATACTTTCCTCTCCTCCACATTGTCCCTGTCCCACCCCAGATCAGTGGCTATCAGATGGCCCACCTGCCCCGAGGATTTGCTTGTCCATAACTGAACGACACATACTCCTTTGACACACAGCACTCATAATATCTGATTAGACCCCACACCATATGCGCAGCGCTTCCTCACAGGTCATATGCACAACTGACTCTGACCAATGTTTAATGTTTCTTGACTCAAATGTTCTCAGAAACCATGTACTATACAGCACTGTGGGTCAAACCATTAAAAAGTTAATTTCCAAAAAAAATTTCCCTGCATTTTTGAGTGGTGCACCCCAGCTAATTTCTTTCTTTTATAGATGACAAATCCAGTTTTACATTAATATTCGAATGTTTTTCCACATTCGAATATTAATTTTCAATCCAAATCCAGTGAGAAACAAACCTACGCTCTCCATGGTCACGGAAATGCTACAGATGACCCAACTATTTTGTGCCACACAAATTGCGTATGTGGCCAGCCATGGCAAAACCGGTCACACGTCTACCGAGGGGTTCCTGAATGAGCTGATGATGTGCCAACTCTCTGCTAGTTGCTAAATTATTAGCATCACAGTCAATACTTCATTCACAAAGCTGTCTCATTCACACGATTCAAGCACATCAGCACATATTTGTGCCGGCCCTGAATCAAGTGAATAACAATGCAGGCACATAATGTTCTGAAACACACAATGATTTTTAAAAGAAAAAAGAAAAACTTCCCTGTATGTGACTGAACACCAATCTACGTGACAATGATAATGAAAATTCACCCCATAAGAAGATAGAGCGGTGCTGGCGTCATATCATCATCTCAGACAAATACTGTGTTTGTCCTGCTGTCTTTCGGCCGCTGAATAATCCATCAGTTTGTTGTTTTTGTGACGATTAAGTCTACTATTGTTTATGCTAACACGTTAGCATAAAGATAGCTAACTTAAAATGCTATCGAGTCCACTCACATAGCAGAAGTGAGATCTGTGTCTGTCTTTGTTAAGATGTACAGCCACAGTTTAGTTCCTCTGCAGTTTTTCCTTGTCCATCTTCATTCTTCAACAGTGAACACACACACACACACACACACACACACACACACACACACACATACACTCTCGCTCTCTCTCTCACACACACACACACACACATGCACTGCAGTAGCAGCAGCAGCTCCTGCCTCGGCTCTGTGCATATTAAGTAGCCATTCGTATTCTCCGTGACTGTCAGCTGATTGGCTGAAAAAACGACACAAAAGCTCTGGAATGTGAGATCGCCACACCCTTATAGCAGTGGTTCTCAAAGTTCTGATACCTGAGGGCCAATTTAGGAACCCAACATTGGACTGAGGGCCGCCAAAGGAAAAAAAAAACTTGAACTTATTGGTCTGTATCCAGTAATGTCCAATAAACATTTAACAAGCTTAGTAGCTCCTGGATTAAAACTATCAACTGTAATTCATTGCGGGCCGCCAGAAATGTTTCTGCGGGCCGCCATTGGCCCCCAGGCTGCACTTTGAGAACCAATGCCCTATAGGAATTGATTCACAGCGATCAAACAACCCTAATTCAAATACAAATGTATGGTTTTAAGACCCACAATACCGTGATTTTTTTTTTTTTTAACCACCCAGACAATAAGTGAGCAAATTAAATTAGCTATGTTGGTTTACTTAGAGTGAAAAGTTGCTCACTACCTGAAGTCACTTTTTACTGGAAAATGTCAACTAAATATAATAAACTAAAATAAATAAATGAAATAAAATAAACATGTTGGCTTCAGGTTGATAAACATTTCGCTATTGTTTTATGTGTTTAGTATTAGTAGTATTTGGGTGCATCTGTGTGTATGCTCTTGCTGCACACAAAACAGTGAAGTAACATGTCTACTGTTAAAAAGTTAAACCTCTTTGTACGACTTTCTTTTCAAATATACACAGTTGCTAACAAAATTGTACTTTCCCAAAAATTGGCTGTTACATTACTTACAAACAAGTCAATAATTAATATCTACAGTTTCAGGATTATTTTAAATCCTGGATAACAACACAGCTTGTCACAATCCACACTCATTCAATCATTCATCTCTGCAAGTTCCTGTGTTTTCCCTGCTGCTCCGTGTCTTTGCTCTATCTCTGCAGGGGGCGTGGTTGACCTACATTTCCTGATGACGCTGTTGATCACCGCACCTGCGCATCTCCACCCAGCTACTTAAGTGGGAACCAGCGGTGACTCCAGCGTCAGATCGTAGTTTCGCTACTGCCGGTAAAGATCGTTTTCCTACTTGCTACTTGAAACTATAGACTCCCAAGGAACTTGTCTCCTCTCCAGGTCTCCACGTCTCCTGCCTGCGGCAAAGACACGGAAGCTCCACGATCGCCACACTCCTGGGTTCGTCTCCGACTTCTGCCTTCTGCCTGCTTCCCTCCTCGTCATGCACCGCCCGTTGATCTTCACGGATCCTCTTTCCTCAGGTGATTCCTCGTCGCTTGCCTTCGCATCCGCTGAGACGCCGCCACTTCCTCGTTCGTCCTGTGGAGGACGTCTCGGCTGCTCACCTCCTCTCCTGAGCTTCTACACCCAGAGTCTGTTCCATTTGGGACACAACGACAAACTTTAAATCTGCCACAGAGGAACGGCGTTTCCTTCACCTTCCTGCTGCAGACTGACTCGCATACACACATACACATACCTACCTGTTGTTGTATATACTTACCTTGTGGCCTTAATAAAGTTCTTTAAATCTTCCTCGTGGCTCTGTCTGCATCCGGGTCCTCATATACTAGTCATTGGTTTCCCCGTAAAGGGAAATCATAACACAGCTGTAGGTATTTCCCCTTCTCTCTAATGGATTTATCAGCTATATGTCTAACTATGTAACATAAACACTCAATCTCTGGGGTGGAGGTTGGTGAGAATTTTTTTTGGATGCTGTCTTTTATAGCTGGTGTTTTCCATCAGTGGTGACAGGTGAGGACTCAGTGATTGAAAACCTTTCTCTTTATGACGTGATGAAAAAGTCAGCAACATGCCCACGTATGTTAGCTCACATCGATCAGATTGTTTCAACTTTGTCTCACAACATTTGAAATGATCGTCACAGGAAATTAGCACATATTACACATACTTTTGTAAAGTATTCACAAAACTATAAAGGACAAAAACATTATTTTGTCCTCCCTGTCATTATTCGGCAGCATTTTCCTCCAGTGCTACTCTGCAGCTGGTGGCCATCTAATGTCAATAGGAGGCAGGGTTATTTAAATCGCACAGCTGATTCCTCAATCTACCTCAGTGTTCCTATCACTGGGGTGACAGCAAAGTTTAAAGGTGAATGTGCAATATTCCCCGGAGTAATCAAATGCGATGCATGTGTTTGTATAATTCCTCTAAAGAAATCCACTGTTTTGCTGTTTTAAGCCAATTATTGTGTTTTCAGAGAGAACAGGAAGCAAATTCTAGGCATGAATGCACAAGCATGACGAAAATAGATCCTTCAGTTTTATCTGAAACAAAGATTTTTTTTGCGTATTGTTGCGTACATTGAACCGCAGAAGAAGAAGAATGTCCGTTGTGGAGGTGTTTCACGAGCGACTCTGGGTCAGACTCCGGGTCAAAGTCAGTTGTGACGAAATTATTTTTAAACACTGTTAAAACAATGTTTTGATAATGAGTAGCAGTGCATCCACCGTTCCAGAGGGGGGAGCTTCTGAGAGCGAGTGTGCTAATTATGTCACATCTGGGTATTGGCCAATCACAAGACAGTCGGGAAGGCTCCACGCTGGCTGGCCAATCACAATGTCTTCTTCTCGGCTCATTTACAGCAACTCTGAGGTTTTTGAGCATAAAAACAAGTTAATGTATGTAAGTAGACCTCCATAACTAACATATATGTGCAACAGGACCACTCTATGTGAGCTATAATGAGATGATTACCTCTCATACAATCATCATGAAATGGAAGTTAAAAACCTACTTTCTTTGAAAAATGCATTTCAAAATGTTTGAAAAATACTTTTTAAAGACTTGTCTAGATGCTTAATTTCAACCTAATTGGAAAAAAGGGTGAAATTGCTGTTCAGTCTGATTTAAAGATGGAAAAAGTACACCATGAGTAACTTACTCAAGAGACTCCAGGAGGACTTTGAAGTATGGAAAACAGCACTTGTAGTTCAATGCAAAACCTGTTATTTCAAAGATAACCAGCTCAAATGAAAATGTGATTAACAGCTTCTTTTTTTGCTCACAGTGTGAGTCGCAGTAACAATATTTTACAACGTGATGCCAGAATTTAAAAATGGCCTTCAAAGGAATGACAAATCACCTACCAGATCTAAGATAACACTATTTTCCCCCTCTAAATGTCCCACACAAGTCTGGAACTCATTTCTGTCTTTTGTCAGATAAGGGCAGGAGCAGCACTTTTTTTGTGACACTCTACAGAACGTATAGGTTTGAGCTGTCGGTCACACAAAGACTCCTTTCAGTTACTAAAGCAGAAATATCTTTTCACCGCAGATGCCATCTTTCCAGCCACATAGGGGACACTCGAGAGAGACGTGGCGGTAACACGCTTGGAAACGTTTTGGCAGCTCGCAGCCAGACATAGCTCAGGTATGTGTGGTGAAGTGAAGAGGGAATAAAACACAACACTGGAGTGAAATGAAGCAGCTCTCTGGAATAACCCGCTGTATTGATGTCAGATTTATTAAGGGACCACTCTGGGGGGAACGTGTCAGTTTTCAGATTAATCACATTTACTCTCAGTCACATACACAGACACACACCACACTGGTGGGGTCAAGAAAGCAATTACATTGGAAATCCTTGGCTAATTCTCTTTTCATCGATCGCGCTGCAGCTCGTTGGCGCATGTTCTGCGATTCCTGTCACATTAGACACGTCAAGTAGACAGTTGTGTGCATCCCGATGCCAAATCAAACACATCGTATCATAGGAAGAGTGTGGCATTGCAGCACTAGAGTCATATCGAGGTGTGTGCAACAAATTGACCATAATCCAAAGCAGCTGTTGAAGTGATTGTATAATTATAGATAAACAGAGACATCTCACACTGTTGGGATCTCCCAGGGCAACACACTTTATAGGGTGGTCTGTTTGCACAATGTGACTTCCAGGATGAATAAGGACGGATTGGTCATTGAAGTCTATTATTTGGGAAATAAAAAGTAACCCTGTCTTAATGAAACATGACGGCATACACTGTGTTTTCTATTTACTCAAGTTTTATTGTAACCTCTGACAAATGACTTCCTAATCCCTGCAGCTGCAACGGCACCTGACAAGAATATTGTGGAGGATGTCCTCTTGCATGACGGCTAAAACTGGGACTAAACCAACATTTGGGACTAATCTTGTAATGATTGAATTGGAGTATGTGTGTCTTACTGTACTAATGCGGCTGTTCTCAAGCTTGCTGGAATAGGTTTCATGTGCAGTGCTGGAGCAGCTGTCAGTGGTTGGTAAAAATAGAGAGGTGTAAGAGAGTGAAAAGACACTCATGCCCTCTCTGTCCTAACACCTTGCAGCAGATATGAAATGCAATTAATTCAGTGGTGCTTCCATGGTGTGTGGGTATAATCGCCTGACACTTCAGTGACACCAGGTCGTGGAGCTCGAGAGCAGAAAAGGCCGAACTCCCCTCTCATGCTTCAGGTCTTGAATCATTTTATCTCATCAAAGAACTGGGTGAACATGCATATGTGGTCTCACTACACTACATACTTTAAAATGACTCTAATCTTACATCTATGTAGGCTATGTTCTGTTAGGGCCATGTTTTTTACATGACTATAATAAGAATAAGAATAATGATACCTTTATTTGTATCACAACTTTAAAAAACAACAGTTTAGGAGGGAGAGAGGGAGGGAGAGAGAGAGGGAGAGACACTGGATATAAGTTAGTAGCATAACACAATAAGGCAATAATGATAACATTATAACATTAAAATCACTGATATGCGTTTTAATAAGTGCAGTACCATTAGTATTTGTTAACAACCACATATAGAAAAGGTGATCTAGTTTACAATTGCTGTATCAGTTTATATTGGTACTATCATGAACCAAAATGTGTATCTGTATGTAGGAGAGGAGACTGGTAGCTAAATGTTCTATCACCTATTATACTTTTTATTTATTTTCAGTAAGCCAGGCACGTGGAGCATCCACCGGCCACCTGGGCCAGGAGAGACCCGCAGCCGCCAGTCCCAGGGCCAGCTGCAAGTCCACCCCACATGAGACCACGGCGGGGAGCCGCAAGGTCTGAGTCACCACAAGGGACAGTGGAGCCTCCCCCAGATCACCCCCCAGGAGGCAGGCTGGAGCTCACCACAGCTACCATTGACGCCTACCCTGGAGCCAACCACACAACTTCTCCCCCAGAGGGAAGCAGGCAGAGGCTCACGTAGGGATCCCAGCCAGGGCCCCCCAAGACACAGAAGACCACAGGATCCCCGACCGGCCCCGGGAGGAGACCCAGAGGTGGACACGCTGGAGTGACTACGTCGCTCGGCTGGCCTGGGAACGCCTTGGGGTCCCCCCTGGAAGAGCTGGAGGAAGTGTCCTGCAAGAGGAAGGTCTGGGCGTCCCTTCTCAGACTGCTGCCCCCGCGACCTGGCCCCGGATAAGCAGTGAGCAAGCACACTAATAAAAAGATAAAAAGACAGCATCACATAAAGGCTAGTCTATAAAAATAAGTTTTAAGTAGTGATTTAAAAGAAGACACTGATTCAGCAAGCCTTATCTCCGCTGGCAGGCCGTTCCAAAGCAGAGGCGCCCTGATGGAGAAGGCACGGTGACACCTGGTTTTGAGCCTCGGCCTCGGAACAGTTAAGAGAGACCAACCCGCGGATCTAAGGCTGCAAACAGGCTCATATGGGGTCAGCATGTCTGTGATGTATTCAGGGGCCAGACCTTGACGAGCCTTAAAAGTGATCAGTAAAATCTTGAAATCAATTCTAAAAGGTACAGGGTGCTAGTGGAGTGAAGCCAAGATTGGAGTAATGTGATGCCGTCTGTTAAAACTGGTGAAAAGCCTTGGAGGTAGTTATGGGCCATCCAGCAGTTCACGTCTTTTAAACAGTCTAAAACAGCAGGAGAACCAAGCTTCTCGGATCGTTGGGTCTCAGCGGACCACGAAATCTTTCAAATAAATTATTTTGTGCCATGAAAGATAAAAGTTGGGAGGAAATTACTTTTTCTAAAATGTTTGATAAAAAGGGAAGTTTAGAAATTGGTTTAAAATTATTAAAATCAGTGGGGTCAAGATTGGCATTCTTTAAAATAGGTTGGATCGCAGCATGCTTAAAAACGGAGGGAAAAACATCATGGGTTAAAAATTACCTTGCAATGCAGTATTCATAAGGCTTCATGCTTTTATTTGGACAAATAAAAACATATTTATAGTGGGTGGTTTTAATACTCTTCCCTTACTTACTTAAATCTCCATGTCTGCCCTGCAGTGCCAGTTAGGCTGCATTATATCATCACAGCAAAGACAAAGTAGTCTGGCAGCAGTGCCAGTATTGCATTATATCACGGTTTTCAGTTTCCAGGCAGAAGCTGGACTGCATCTGGTCCTTTATCCAGCTCCAAGGTGACAGGGCCAATAAAGAGGGTGCTCGGGTGCTCACCAGAGGGGTATAAAGCTGTCTGCACTTAACAAGAATTTAGTTACAGCTGCACTCACAGATACCCGACACAAAAGTGTTAACGTAAAGAAATTGGCCTCAATAAGTTTAGAATTGAGTGCTCATCTAAATTGTTTGAAATCACTATTTCTCAGCTGTATAGTTAGCTTTGCAGTCATACAGTGATACTCTGTATAACTTTGATTTTGTCTTCAGTGTTGCCAACTTTATTTAGCGAGTATTCAGTCCCCTCTAGCAACTCTTTTTCAAAAAAGCAACTAGTGACAAATCTAGCGATTTTTTCTGGCGTTATTGGAGACTTTTAAAGATTCTGACATTAAAGCAGGTATTGTTTTTTTTTCTCAATGAGTAGTGAGTGCTGCCGTGGGCCCATCCCTCATCCCAAAGCACTCACAGGCGGCCCAGTCCAGACTACCATTGAATTGTGAATGTGCCAAGCTGCGTGTGTCTGCCTGGTCTGAATCATTTCAAACTTGACAGAGGTCTTGCTACAAGTAAGTGCAATGCTAAGTTTGACTTTGTTTGGATAAGTAATACAAAAGATATCTTTAAATATATTGGTAAAAGAAGCACATATTGGCTCTATTGTAGCCACTTCCCCTCTCACTCACACAGCACTGTGGGCTACCTGAGAGGATAAGTGGGCCTTTTGGCAGAATTGAATCCACAGATAAACAGATAAAAAGTTAAGCGTGATTAAGTTGAGTGCAAGAAATGGGTGATAATTATGTCTGACCTCAAGAATAAAGACTCCCTGTTTGCTTGCATTACAATGAGTCAGCGGATTTTACAACAACATGTCAACAAACACAGGTATGCAGTGGCTATTCAAAACTACATATGTAATGAACTGACACTTCAAACATCCCAGCCCAACTTTAGAATATGAATAAACAAATGACAAGATCCCAAATTTAAACAAGCAATAAAGGTCCCGAATTTAAGGACTTTTCAGAATCCCACACATGCAAAGCACAACCAGCTACAGACAACAATTGGCAGACAGAATAGCATCCTGCCACACTAATTGCCCTTACCCCTCCTAAAGCTACCTGCTCAAAACCACCCCATGGACGCTAACTGCCTATAATTAGTGTGCTTGATGAAAGGCAGCACACTATTGTCCTTAAATTTATTTTTCCTGTCAGCCTGATTTTTGGTCAGCTCCTGCTCCTAGACCTTTTGAGATCTCTCCACCTGTCAAACTCTGGAATGTCCGGCCAGAACCGGTGTAGTGTGGAAATTGAAGATAGTGTTACTGACCCTTGTCGTTCTTCTGCCATATTGGATTGAATAGAAAGCAAAACTAAACTTTCACATGTCATAAGTTTTGTCCAATCTTCACGAAACTTGATGTACATGATCCTTGGACCAAGCCTCACAAAACTTACCACAAGGAATTTACACAGCCAGACGAAATGGGCGGCGTAGCCACCAAACAGGAAGCTCATATATCAGAAACGCTTTCACATATCAAAACCAAACTTTGTACATGAACTCGGGACACCAATATGAGGAAGCACAAGACCTGAAAAAAAATAAAATCATTAACATTTTATGGATATATTTACATGACCACATCAAGGCAACTGTACACCTTCGTCACTGCCCCTACACTATCTAACCGTTTACTGACACAAGAGCAGCTCTACATTGCCACGCATCATCGGGATCATGCCATGGGTTTGTATGGACTTACAGATAACGGTGATTAGAACCATGTGTCATACCCAGCAAATTCATTACATTTCACAGTCATGGTGTTCAAATCTAACTTATTTAATTGTGATGTTAGTACAAAAGTTGATAGAGGGGAGCATAACAACCTCTTCACCGGGGCCAAAAACTCGGCCAGTGTTGCCTGGCGGTAAGACATAAATATTGCATTTGTTATTCCTAAAATATAAGCGTAATGTTTTGCCTATAATGATCATTTTATCTCTGAAAGGGGGCGGCAGCAGCAGTCTAATTTAAAACCCATGTGCTTGAACTACTGATACAACCTCTCCTGTTGTCTTTTGAATAGAATAGTTTTGGAACTGTTTTGGAAAATATGAACCTGCAGGGGTTACTCCCCTGCAGGCCAAAAAAAGGTAGGACAACTTAAAAAAAATATATATATAAAGTACGTATACATTATGTGGACAATATACTTTTTAAAATGTCTTTCATAGCTGCTATTGTTGACTTAAATGTTTGAATCCCCTGTTTCAGGATTACAAGTGTCCCAGGTCAGGGGAAGGAGTTAGTGGGAATCCCACTGCTGCTACTTGGCTCTGGTTTGTTCATATGGATGCGGTGCTTGGGCAGAAGCACTCAATTTCCCCGCCTGTCCTCATCGCCTCCATCCCAGACATACCAGGGCCAAGTTCAGCAGTGGGTGGACAACAGGAGCACAAAGAGGAAGAAGAGGTGGGCGGCGGTGGCCAGAACCGAAGACTGCAGAGGTCAAAAAGGAGGGATGATGAGCTCGTGGAGCTCCTCAAGGAGGACGTAAAACGTCAGAGAGAGCTGGACGAGAGGAACGAGAGAAGGATGGACAGGCTCCTGTCCATCCTTGAGAAATCCTTACAGAAAAATTAAAGATTATTATATTATTATTATTATATGTTCAATAGAAGTTCACACTGTTCATGAATTAATAAATTGTATTATTTTAATTGAAATATTTCATTTGAACTTAAATGAACTTTGAACTACAATTAATTTATTACTAAAACATATTATTTGTGTGTGTATATATATATAAACATAAAACATACAATTAACTTAATTACAGTCCACTATTTACATAAAAATACAAAAAAACAACAACAGACATTTGATAACCGTAGGATCAACATGGGTGTTCTATGCTTGAAAGGTTCCTCTATCAGAAGACACACGGGCTGGATTTTTTGGTGAGAAGAATGTCCCTGGTTGTGCTTCTGGACCTGAGCTGCCACAATGAAGACCCTGGTGTTTCTGATCTGAAGGTGGTCTCCAACGTGTCTCCACTGTCCACTGCATCGTCCATGTGATGAGTTTGCAGGTCTGGCTCAATCGACAGCTGCCATGTCACTGTGGTATTAGAAAGGAGTGAGGCAGAGTTTATCACATTGTTATTCTGACTCTGAAAAAAATAACCACAGTATTTGAAATGACAAAATTGGAATCTGAATAACCATATAACACTGCTATTAACTTACAGATTACAAGTAATCATGGTCAATAGGACCCTCCTCCAGGGCAGACACCTCTGCAGACAGCTGGTCACGTCAGGCTGCTCCGCTGGCTGCCTCCATGTCACACTCCCCCTCATCCTCGGCCACATCCTCCACAGCCTCATCTTCTGGGGCCATGATGTCACCGGCTCCCAGACAGATGTTGTGGAGGATGGCACATGCTGTTATAACCTTTGAAATTGACCAAAAAAGAAAAGTTAAAACATAATTGACTTTGCTTTTTGGCATTCTAAAATCTAAATAGAGAGATAACTTACATGTGGTACAAAGGTGTGGTGCACCACCAGCGCTTGGAGGAAGATGGCCCTGAGCCTCGTTTTCATCATCCCAAAGGCTACGTGCCTTTGAATGATGAAAATTGAAGCGCTGGGCTCCCACACCTCGTACTGTCCTCTTGTAGGGAGTGATGAGGGGGAGTGGCTGTTGGAGACACGGATACCCGCCGTCTGCGAGGATAAAGTGCCCTGGAGGAGGATAGAGTGCTCGACTGTACAGAGGGCTGTGGCGGAGCACTCTCACATCGTGGATTGACCCTGGCCAACCCACGTATACGTCAATGAAGCGACCCTGATGGTCACAAACTGCCTGCAGGATGATGCAAACAGTTTCCTGTTTTTGTAGCAGTGACCATCAAGGCCGCTTGGAGGCTTGATCCTGACATGGCAGCCATCGATAGCTCCAGCTGCTTTGGTAAAAGCTGGATGTCTTGCCAGCCCTGCAAACCCACGGGAAACGGAGTCAGTTCCTCTGGGGTCCTTGGGAGGTAAAGGACCCTGTGGCGCAGAGCCACCAGTTCCTCTGTGACCCTGTGGACGATGCGGTGGACAGTGGAGCGAGGCATGTCAAACACCCTGGAGACCACCCTATATGATGCACCACTTGCCAGCCAGAAAAGAACCACCAGGGTCTCCATTGTGGCCACCCACCCCCAACTCCGTTCTTGATTCAGAAGGGCCAGAAGCACATCCAGGGATTCTCTGCTCAGCCTAAAGTCTGGCCGTGTGTCCTCCTGCCCGAAGAACCTCTCCAGCACAGGAACACCCATGTTGATCCTACAGTACTGTATTCTAGACTGTGAAGGAATAGAAAAACTGTTAAAATATAATATTGATATTTGCTTTTAAAGCTTAAAGGTGCATAATGTAACAATGTGGCCAAAAACGGGTACTACACTCAAAATCAAAACACTGCAGTGAGTCGTACCCAAATTACCACCACACACCCAATATATTTATTTATGGTAATATTTTATGCATCACAAGCTTATTAATGCTTTATACAATAATAAGGTAAATAATAGGGATGCACCGATTGCCATTTTTGGAGCCGATTCCAATTTCCGATTTTTCAAGAAGTTTGACCTGCCGATACCGATTTTAGCCGATTCCGATTTCAATTTTTAAAACCACTTTACAGCATGAAATATATATATATTTGCATATTTTCTTTAATAGAACATTTTAACATATAAATACAATCAGTTCACATCCAATATCCAACTAAAAATACAAAAACGAATCACTACCTGTATGTGTAGTTTATTTAAGTTTAAACATATTTCACAGGTCGGTGCCTGGAGCGGAAAAGAGAGCGGGCGTCCGTGATTTAGGAGCGTTTGTAAAAATCACGATCTCCTCTTCTGCAGGAATAACAAGGAATAACTCGCAGGGAGTTATTCACGGAGTCTCTGATCAAAAATAAAAGAAAACAAAAAGGGGAAAAAACAAAAATGGGGTAGGAATGGACAAAAGAAGAATCTTCACAGCTCGGCCAGCAAGGATGTAGATGTTCACAGTGTTCCTCTCCTTAAACACATATCTGCTCTCGCTAAGAAATATGGTGGAAGAGGCAGAACTGGGTGTTCTTTCAGTTTTGATACCTTTGCCTCGGGGGCGGGGCCTCCCGTGATACCCACCAATGGGTAGTAGTTGCCTGTTGTTGACGTCATCTGCCACACTGGTTTGTGGAGAATGAGTCCATCACAGCTGGAGCCCCCTGGGGTTGATCCTCTCTTTGTTCTCCACCATGTGGATCCCACATGGTGGAGACAGTTACCCACATATATGAGAGACCGTTTGAGAAATAATTCAGTCTTCGCTCACATGTTACATCATACTCTCTCACAAACACTATCATAGTCACATATATTTATTATCATACTCTCTCACAAACACTATCAGTCTCTCACAAACACTAATATAGTCGCGCACACTTACTATTATACTCTCTCACAAACACTATCATATTCTCACAAACACTATCATAGTCTCTCACAAACACTAATATAGTCGTGCACACATACTATTATACTCTCTCACAAACCCTATCATAGTCTTGTCACGATCCATTCCACTTTCAACATTTCTGCTTTTAGTTTGCTTTGTCCTTTGCTGCGCCCTGGTGTTTGTTCTCTCTCTCTCTCAGCAGGGGGCGTGGTTGACCCAGTTCCTCAGATGACACCAGAGATGACTCCACCTGCGCAGCTCCTGCCCAGCTGTTCCTGATCAGCGATCACGCGGACTTATAAGGGCGGGGCTTCACACTTCTCTGGTGTCAGATCCATGTTTTCACTCCGCTGGTAAAGACGTACACTTACCTAGCTTGTAGAAACTTTGACTCCAACCTGGTACTTACCTGAACCTTCCTCTCAGGTCTCCATGTCTCCTGCTGCTGAGAACAACACCAACTCTCCTGCGGATTCCATTCTTCCGGGATCGCTTCCACCTGTTGTGTCTCCAGCTTGCTCGTCATCTCCATTTCCACACGAAGCAGCCTCGCCACAGACTCTCTAGGACTTACCTTCTCCTCCATTACATCCTGAGTGAGTTCGTTCCACCTGGAACACAAGACAGACTGTGTTGCCACGAGAGAGCTGTAGTGGATCCTGGCTCAGTTGTATTCGTTCACTTTAACTTACCTTCGTGTGGTCATTTCCTATGTCGCTTGTAAACATCTGGTAGTTAATAAAAGAATACTTTTACTTACCTGCCTCTGTCCTGTCTGCATTCGGGTCCTCCTATTATAATCTCTACGTTTTCTTTAACGGAAACGTAACCAGTCTCTCACAAACACTATCATACTATATCACAAACACTATCATAGTCACATATTTATTATCATACTTTCTCACAAACACCATCATACTCTCTCACAAACACTAACATAGTTGCGCACTCTTACTATTATTACACTCTTACAAACATACATACAACACAACTGGGAAACACATGACAGAAACAAGTTCAAATGTGTTTTTTCTCTCTCTCTCTCTAATAATCACAGTTACGGCCAAACATCTTTTGACAAGGTTTGTGTTACGCCCCAGCATGGGAGCTCATCCTCACACTCAGGCAGGCACTCCTGTCTCCTTGCCATTTACAACAAAGCCCACACCAATGTTTTTTCTTACTTTCCTCATTTAGAGGCTGATGCTTATCAGAGGTGATGGGTTCATTATATTACATTGGGACTTCACATGTTAAGAGGCGTAAACAAGGTTACAGCTGAGGTTATGCGAGACTACAAGTCTTTTCGAGCAACATTTCTCACGAATCTGACAGAGGAAAGTAATGCTCATTTTCATCAGTTTATGCTATGGTAACACTGTTTGTAAATTCTAATAGCTCCATTGGCAGCAGGTGGCTAAACTGTTTCTCCAGTTAGGTCCTTTGAAATCACTAAAGAGGAAAAATGCTGTTTACATTATGAACGCATGTTTATATTTGCTTAATGTAAGAAACTGAGGAATTTCACAGTTTCATACATTGGTCCCAACTGACTTTTGAGTCCCATCAAAAAGTAGATGGAGATGTACTCTAAATAAACTGAAGATCCCTTTACTTATACGCAGTAAATTGATTCTATTTACTGAAAGATTAAACAATACTATAACTACACCATTACGTTTGAATGGTGTAATTATCTCAGATCAAATATTTAGCCACTGGCAGCTTTTCAAGAATCACACTAATGTGTCAATAAGTTTAAGTGAACCTAATCATTAACTACTCTGCACAAAATTTGGTTATCATACTTTTATGAAAATAATTTTGTTTGTGCATAGATAGACACAAGAATATTATTTACACTGAACAAGAAAAAAATCCAAGTTAAGAGACAGAGTGACAAATAGAATCAGAAATGCTTTCATAATTCCCACAGTTACATATAATGAACTAGAGAGGGATATGAATTATGTTACGCTCTTGTTAACAAAACCGGTTTAAAGAGAGTTGGACCCGAAATGGCTGAGGAGACAGAATAAGGTAATAAACAATTTTATTTTTGGGCCCACGGTTGGTGTAGGGGTTGCCTTTGCAGCAAGGAGACCTGGGTTCCTGGGTTCGAGCCCCATTTGGATCAACAAGGGCCTTTCTGCAAGGAGTTTGCATGTTCTCCCCGTGTGTGAGTGGGTTTTCTCTGGGTTCTCCTGCTTCCTCCCACAGTCCAAAAACATGAGATATGGGGATTAGGTGAATTGGTCACTCTAAATTGACCGTAGGTGTGAGAGTGAGAGTGAATGGTTGTTTGTCTCTGTATGTGGCCCTGTGATGGACTGGTGAAATGTCCAGGGTGTACCCCGCCTATCGCCCAATGTCAGCTGAGATGGGCACGGCACCCCCGCGACCCTCTACAGGATAAAGAGGTGGAACAATGTTGTTTTTTATTTTTCTTTATGGTTAACGAAGAATAATACGATGCTAAAGGGGAGCTAGCTGGGGGAGAAGGCCGATGCAGCTGAGCCAGGGAAGGGCGAGAGTCAGTGGTCGGGAGGAGATCCAGAATGGAACAAACTCACTGGAAGTAGAGAAGTCAGGGAGAAGTTCTGGGTGTTGACTGAAGCAGTAGCAGTCTGTAGCTCCTGGGTAAAACAGAGATGTTCGAACCTCTCTCGACGCAGGAGACGTGGTGACCTGAGGCAATGGTGAGTCAAAAAATCCAAGAAGTCAGAGTTGAGCAAAGCAGGAGATTAACTAGCCATTTACCATTGGAGAGTAAAGAATAATCTGACGCTGGTGAACGGGCAGCTCAGGCTTAAGAAGCCTCCTGATTGCAAATCAGGAACAGGTGGGGAGGAGCTGCTCAGGTGTAGCTGATCACTAGCGTCCTCAGTGGAAGTAGGTCAGCCTCGACCTCCTGCAGAGAGGGACGAGAGAGAGCAACCTCATCCTTAAACACCTTGAGTGAAATAAAAACCATGCCAGCCAGTTTGTGGACTTCTCGTCAGCTTTTAACACCATTCAGCGCCACCTGTTGGTTGAGAAGCTCTTGCATCAGTTCCAACTGGAGACAAACCTTGTGGGCTGGATATTAGACTTTCTCACAAATAGATCCCAGCGAGTGAGAGTAAATGGTCATCTCTCTGACTTGGCCCTTACATCAACTGGCTCACCACAGGGATGTGTTCTCTCCCCCCTCCTCCTACATTCTATATACCAATGACTGTCGCTCTGTGACTGATAACGGACACTTTGTGAAGTTTGCTGATGATACTGTTATTGTCAGCTTACTGAACAACGAAGAATCTTCACACGGACCGGTCATTGATCATTTTGTAACATGGTGTCAGCATGCCTTTCTTGAACTGAATGCCTCAAAGACTAAGGACATGCACATGAACTTTAGGCATAATGTCTGTAACACTGTAAAAACTAGTATAAATGGTCAGGAAATTGAGGTTGTCAAAGAGTACAAGTATCCCCCCCCCCCCAAGTCATACTTTTGGATATGTTGAGCCTTTTATTACTTTATTTATTATTACTTTTTTGTTTTTTAACAATGCCTGCAATGTAGGCAACCTTTTAACTGTGTATGTGTGATTGTGTGTGATCTGTACTGTACTATTGCTGCACAACAAATTGCCTCATTGTGGGACAAATACAGTACCTTGACTTGACTTGACTTGAGCAGCAGCAGAGAGCACCAAACAGAATTAATAATACTAATAATAATGGTGAGGGAGAGTGTGACAAATTCTCTATGAAATAAATATTTACATCTATGTTAAAAGTATGTTATAAACTCAACTCAAACTTATATTTGTTTAGAGGATTTGCCATTGCTGTGTTGTAAGGCTTATATCGAATGAGTACAATGCTATAAATGTCAGTAAGGACTAATGAGCAAAGCCACAAAAGTATGACACTGAACAGAGAGAATGCAATGCAATATGTCAATAGCTGCATTCATGGATGAACATTGGACTGAAGGAGTTGTAAATGGGAAAGGTTATCAGTCATTTTTTTTCGTTGCTACAATTATAAAACGGCACATAAATGAAAATAAGCAGCATTTTCACTGCAAAATCCCTCACAGAATTCCCATTGCATATACAAGAAGTCAAACACTTATCCAAGCATGAGCCAATAACGCCTTACACAATTCTTAGCTTTTAACCTCTTTCTGTGAAATAAATGTTTGGTCATTTTAGATGTGCTTTCTAACTTGCACAATTTAAACTGAAGCCAGCCAGTTTCCCACAAACTGAGTTAAATGTGAAGAGCTGCACTTTCAGCATGTGAAGCCAAATGGAAAGGATCTGTCTTGTGTTTGTCTCTTTTTATTTATTTTCCATTAAATTTATAAAGATGACCACATGGCTCGTCAGAGGTCAAGAGATCTACTGTAACCGTTTCTTTGCCCATTCGCCGCTCATCACCCTGTTTAAAAACCACAAAGGTACACAATATGTCAAGATAATGAGTCATTCATTAAAAGAACATTTTAGGTACTGTTGAAAGCCTTCTCTGGAATTAAATTATCGGGGCAGGGACATTATATCACAAAAATCAAAAGCACATTTCATATCAAAGGGAGGAAGGACTGATTTACAGTCTTAGGAGAAGTCCCTGTTATAACATTGCCAAAGAACTGAAATATCATGAGTCAAGTTGGCCCAACCTGCTCTGAAATCTGCAGAGAAACGAGCCATCACAAGTAACTTGGGGATTTAAACCAATCCTCCTCTTTAGTACCTTTCTCCAATAGATAAAGGTGCTTGTCAGACCTGAAAAGAAGCATTGACAGGCCAAGCGTTTTAACAAGCCCTACAAAAAACATCATTTTTAGGCAACTTTCCATTCATGGAGAGCTTTTCTGGCAACCAGAACTCTGCATATGAAGGTGTTTAGTATTTAACGTCTCCCTCAACATGGCAAGGTGAAACAGTGGGGGAAAGGGAGGTAAATAAATTAAGAGTTGGCATGTTAAAACAGCAGAGGAGGCATATAGTGTCACTCTGGCTGGTTTCCACTGTTGTCTGCAGTGTTTTGTGATAGCCAAGCCACGGGTGAAATAAAAGGTTCTGACCTAAACGTTCCTGCCTTTACAGATGATGGTATCAATGAAAAGATAGAGTACTTTAAAATTTTAAAACGTCATTCCAGGTTTTGATTTTTAAACCTTTTGCTGCGAAGAAACTGCATTTTTAGCATCAATCAAAGCAACAAGCTCAACACTCAATTTCATAATTTTTACACAAGACAACCTTGAGAGTGGTTTGTCATAGGTTTAAGATAAATCATATTCATGACCATAAGTTTGGATCCCACATGTTAGAACTTTTTATGTTGTTGTAGAGCCCTCCAACTAAAATGTTAATGTAGTCTTTTACTAAGGCTTCATCCTCCACTTGAGGGTCGAGGGGAAAGCTGGAGCAAATCTCAGCTGACAGGGCGAAAATCGAGTTAAGCTGACCTTTGCATGGTGTTACTTCTTCCAGTAACAAGTAATCTAATTAATTAATTCATAAATTAAATTAAATGAAATAATTTATATGTTAAATGCGGATTACGCACTGGACAAAACTGCTTCTCCACGTTGTAGGCAATTCCTACATAATGAAAGATCTTTCAACATCAACTGTTCCCACGAAATGAGCGGCTATTAACACCAAAGAAGACGGAGACAGTGCCACGCAATCAAAACACCTGAAGCTTCATTTTTCGGCCCCACACGTTATGTCTCAGACCAAGCTGAACAAACTGGTAGCCAGGTTTGTTTGACTCACTTTGTCCTACAGCATTATTACAGTAGTTTAGATTTGTGTACACGGTCACTGTTAATAGTTTATTGTATAAAGTGTCCATTTCATTATATTATTCAGATTTTCTCCAAAGACAGGTTGGAGGTGGGGTCCAAATTCTTTGAGCAATTAAAATGTACTTGAAAGTAACACAGTAGTTTATTTCTCATGGTCAATTTAGAGTGCCCAATTTGCCTAATACCAAAAGCTGCATGTTTTTGGACTATGAGAGGAAAGAGGAGAACCTGGAGAAAACACCACACGCACACTTGGACAACATGCAGGTTCCACAAAGATTCCTTGTGACCTTATTTCTGCGAGTCAACAATGCCAGCCATTGCACCACCACATTCCCACTAAAATGTTGCATTATATACATATATATATATTTAAAAAACATTTATAGAACAGAATGGGTTGAATTTCATAATTTCACTTACATTTTCACTCAATTTGTTTAATTCACAATGGCATTTGACTTCAAAGAAACACTGGAATTCTACTCTTCATATGTATTCGTATGTAAGACATAGTTTTTAAAAAATGACTGAGGCTGGCTTTACACGACAACGCTTCCGAGTGAAACTGACAAAGTATTTTATCAGATGTGCATTTCGTTTCTACGGCGACTGCGTTTTTGGGGCTTAAAAACGACAAAAAAAATTAACCCACCCTCCAAAGTGGAAATCTCTATATATACGTCTGCCTATATGTGAAAAGTGGAAGCACTGTGCACCTCCAGGCGTTCCTTCTGTCAACCGTTATACCACTAGGAGAAACAAACAGAGCCAGAGAGATCAGCAGGTTGGTCAACCCTTCATGTCAGGGGGGTCATAGACCATGTGGTGGTGCTTTTGCAACCCATTTACTAAATGTGTTTCTATTTATTTTTACTTGGTAAAAGCCACTTTATTGTGTGACAACTTCATAGATACACACCCTCAAAGTGGTGCTAAGGAGCCATGGTGGTGTGTCCTGAAGGCAAGGCAATAGGGCCAGTCATTGATTATGTTTAGTGTTGGCCCTCTGACCCATGCAACAAAGTGACGTGATGTGAACCACTGGTGCACTTCTGGCTTTATTTGATGTGACAGATCACTAGTCAACATATACACAGCAGAGCTAAGTTTATACACCACTTTTCCACCTTCCAACTAATTTCCTGACATTAATTTGAAGTGGTCAAATCTCTCTTTTTTTGAGGGAATTGATTCATCAGTCATGACAGTTTAATGATAACATTTATTTCTGATGAGCAGCCAAGGAATTAACTCCAAGAAGCAACTCAAGCATTTTTCTTTCCTTAAAAAGTGTGAAGGTGGAGCATGAGGATCTGATTTGTAACATAGTCAGTTTTTCTGGCAGATCACTAAAACCTACCCGCCCCAAATCGCCAGGTATTAGAATAACTGCCAGTTTGCTAAGAGACAAGTGTGACATGCTCTTTTTATTATTTCAGTTTTAATAGACAGCTAATAGCCCTGACCTCATTGTGTTTCCAGTGGTTGAGGCAATTGTCTGACAGTGATTTGATGATGCCTCACAGGTTATTCCCTTTTTCAGAGAAGCAGTTAGTGCAAATTTTAATGTATCACTTTTTTTCCCAGCCACACTCCTGCTGACGTTATACTTTAAGGGCCTGATTTACTAAAGCTTTGCGCATGCAAAAACGTGCACAAACTGGATTGCACACGCACATTTGCGTTGATGCTGATCTATTAACAGGGCACAACGAGGAGTTAGTCCCTCAGACGTGCAAAATATCACTCGCAACCCATTTAGCGTTCTTGCCTTAATGCATATGCAATGTGGGGCGTTTACACGCAATTTTGCGTGTGATGGGAGGAGAAAATGTAACATTTTGTGCACGCGCAAAGTGATTTATCAAACCTGAAACTGATTGTGGTGCTTATTTTTGCGTCTATATTTAGCACGTTTGAAAGGCAGGTCTTAACTGGCACAGTGGTGCGCACACATGGCTGTGGTTACGCACAAATCCTCTGAGAAATACATAAACAAAAATACTTTTTGTAAATCAGGAAATTGCGCGTTTCCTGAGCGTGTTCAACTACGCGTTCACAGATGACGCACATTCATTTCTTTCTGTTCAGTGGCTTCAAATTTCATTCTGCACTTTCTCCATGTGGACAACCCTTGACTAGCGCAAAATCCTTAATTAAATAGGGCTGTCTTAACCACTTCTGCGCCTGTAGGCAATCTTAGTAGGTCACCCGCAAAACGCAATCCAGCAGCAGGCGCAGTCTTTAAGCTCGCGCACGCAATTTAGCGCTCTTTATTTGGAATCTTAGTAAATCAGGCCCTAGGTGTATAAGAGTCTCCAGTTATCAGTGGGCACTGTCAGGCGAAGCAAGAGGTGCTATCAACAATAGTGATATGTGTTATTTATTTTATTCATATCACTTTGATGTTAAACACAATCCCATGCAACTCGCTAAATCTTACAGCACTGCATAAGATCAACTTTTTTGGCAAGAGGGAAAACAAATGAATTGCTTTGGCTCACATGACCTTTTAACTTCACAAATGTGCCTCGGGATGTGGTCATATCTGTTGGGTGCTGTTTTCCATATGGCTGTCATGAACATGTGATCCTATAAGCTTCAAACATATCCTTTCAGATTGTTATTAATCAAATGTTGGCACAGTCGCAGGTTTGGCACCAATCAGCATAAAATCACGACAGCATTATCTGATTTTAAGTGGGTTGTCACCAACTGTTTTGTGCACAAATGAAAATAACCACCCTAAATGGTAAAAGCATGTATTATCAGTCTGTTTAGGATAATATTTTGGTGTTTAATCTCTGTGAACAGCTATAAATAGCAATTAATTTAACAACATACTTCATGGAAGTTTGACATTTTAATGTCACTTTTAAAGACAGCCTCAGATGTTATTCATGAGCACATCATGATTTCTATTTTGTTTCCTTTAATTTAACTGCAGTGAACTTGTGTCCTGGTCACACATGGTCACAGAAAGAAAAAAAAAGACCTTTGAGTTACATTGTGGGGCCACTGGTGTGGTGGAAAGGCAATGAGCAAACAAAAGCAAAACAATCTGATTCCCTTAAATTTCTCCAAGAATGCACGACTTGCTTGAAAATTAGGGAAAAGGTTAAAACCAACAACTATTCCCCTGGATAACATGTTTATTTCCTCCTGTCTCCTGATGTGTGCTGATTTTGGTGACTAAAATATATAAATATATATAATTTCAAAATATGTTCCTATTGCATACAGTCATCAAACTTGTAGTGTGACATGAACCGTGGCAATGAGCCTGAGCTGATGACAGTACACTGTGCAGCAGGTTATCTGGGTAAGGGGGTGACATGTGGTTCACTTTTGATTAAAAATGGTTTTCAAACTACCTTACCTGTTACGTGCATGTAAAGGCACAGATTTGATGGAACACTTGGTGATGACACGAGAATGACCAAAATACTGTATGCTGCATTACTATAACCTTTCATAAATTTCATATAATTCATATAATTTAACAGTAATTAACAGTATATGTTGGCAGCATTTTAAAGTAGAAACCTGATGATGACCACTTCTTTAAAGTCAGTCAAGAAAACTGATGAAGCAACTGAACAACAAGCAACCTAAACCCTGAGTGGTATCACCATTTACCATCATCAAGCTGCTGATTAATGTCAGGGTGTCACCGATGGGATATATAGGAGCCAATGTATGTTGTCATCAGGTGATTCAAATAGAGGGCATCATTGGAGACCATTTTGTGCATGTACGAAAGATAGAAAGGAGGACAGGAGAAATATAAGGCAAAATACTAAATATTTACATGTAGTTACATACAGTTGCAGTGCAATTTTACTGAAATCAATGACATGCCAATTTATAAAGTTGTAAGTGCAGATTGTACAAATTGTGTTAAAGAACAGTGGTTCCAGAATTGAGCCTTGGGGCACTCCACACAACTTATTGGATAATTTAGTCTGAAAATGTGGACATTATTTGTTTTTGATTGATCATTTGGTTTCCTTTTATTTAATAAGGCAAATCATTTTTGGTCTTTTGCAAATGAAACACGTGACATTGGCTTGCAGTGTTTCGGATTTATTCGAGCAACACTCAACATATTAGGTTCTCATTGCCCTCTTGTACATATTGGTTAACTACAACATAACACAACATAAAGGATTTGAGTTTCTCTGAAGCAGAATATATCTTCATATGTTACATTTTGTAGAACTGCTACTTTTCTCTGACACAAATACATATTTTGTGATTTACTGTAGCATGCTATTTAACATACATTTCCAACCATAGTTTTCTAACAAATATTCAAATAATTCTCGATTAATTTCACAAACATCCAGCAGCAACAGTTTAAGGGAACAATTTATCGGTTTTCTTAAATTTAATAAATCAAACCAGTAATCTTCACTGTGTTTGTTGCATTATGTTTCTTCATATTTATTTCATTTTGACTGAGCTGGCTCTCCATATCTTCATGCCATCACTTGAAGATAACAGTTTTAAAGATGAATGTTCCATCAAATACAGAATCGTAATGATCCATCTTCTCTCAGGAGTTTTTTTTAAATCATACATCTCCTGACACACCAGAGACATTGCTGACATTCTTAGGCTTACCATCGTTACCATCATGACAGAATCGACAAAAACCCTGCTCAGCCTGGTGCTGGCTGTATCATACCTCATAATGTTCACAAACAGAGATGTGAGTAGGTGTAGGGAAATGTACAGTACAAGCCTTGTTCACTGGACCTCTTATCAGATCCCTTACCCTCCATCCGTCATGTGGTATACAAGCAGTCATGTTGAGGGTGGTCAGTTCTGAGGTAAGGCTGGAGGTTTGAGCAGTCCCTTACTTATTCATCTCCATAGACTATCTCTTTCTCTTTCTTTGGATGTGATGCATGGCAAAGACACAGATAAGGATTACACATAGTAAGTGTATCTTTGGCAAATTGTGTGTGACATGAATTTTTAGCACAGGTTTCCTGTCTGTGTAGATTCTTATTTTATCAGGTCATAGTTTTCCAATAAATAAATAAATAAAAACACCTTAGTGAATCCGTAGCAATTGAACTTGTTTTCTTAAAGATGTTTCACCTCTCTCTCATCCAAAGAGCTTTTCAGTTCTCTATCCAGAACAGACATTTGATAGGTGAAACACCTTTGAGAAGGTCTTTTACTTACTCTAGTTTTTTTTCCAGTTTACTATGATCACTGAGCAAGACATCCAAAAAAAAATTCAAGCATGACCACATCACACACCTACGCACTGACTCCATACGTGCTGTTGTTTCCAGAAGTATGTAAAACAGCCATGTGCTGACATCATGCTCTGCCCTTTACCACAGAGAAAAATACAACATGAGAAATGGCAGCAAGCTTGCTGCTCGTTAATTTAAAAAGCATAAACAAGGCTTGCTAGCAATGAAATGTAGCAAAGTAAGATAATATAGCCTGCTTTACTGTGTATGCTCAAATGTATGGCACTGGACAATGTAACCTATCTGAAGCCAACAATAGGCGTCGCCATGATTGTGTCAGACAGTGGTCCAAGTAGCTAGGCTAAATTAGTTACCACTAATTAAAGCAGCATTTCTGCCTCATATCCCAGAGAAGATCAGGTTTCATCATTTCCATTGTGTCATGCAGTGCTGACAACACTAGGGCGCAGGTGCCACACTATATCACTGCATTTTGTTCTTCCTGACTGACAGAGACTGACAAGCATGTTTCTGTTTATGACCACTATCTGATTTTGTAACCTTTCTCATATTGTGAAGGAAACATGGTGATATCAACAGTCATCAGGTTGTACCAGGCGTCAGAGTAACAATGTCCAAAATAAAGTTCACCTTATCTGATGTGGCAGAAAGCGATGGAAAAATTTGCAGGAAATATAAGCTAAAGGCAGAGGAATGTGATGGGCAAGGGTTTTATAGTCATGAATCCTGGAAACCTGGAGCCTGAGCACATAAGACATGGACTTGATTAGTCTTTTTTGAAGGAATTGATAAATTTCCTTCTTAACCACTGGCGTGACTGACCGTCACAACATCTAGCTACGCTAATGCTAATCGATAATCAATAAAAGGAAAACATTTGTGTTGTACCCAATGAGGTTGCACAGTGTTTAAATGATGTTAGCCCTACGCTAATGCTAATCGTAGCCTCGCTAGCTTACCTTTGGAAACAGGTTCACCAAGTAAGCCGTAAAGTAGTAGCATGCTTGTGCTCGCGTATTGGTGAATGGACACCTCGTCGTTTCAGTATAACACCATGTTCTGCGGTGAACCGTGTGAAAATGTCTCACCCACCGTGAGGACAGCCTCTTCACTCCCACCTCCTGGCTCCAGACAGCACAGCTGCTGCTGATGATTGGTGGCCAGCCCGTCGGCTGGTGAGCACCTGTCTCACCTTAGACAGGTTTTCTGGCGCCTCGACGAGCACGGCTTGATTGTCAACACTGCGAAGTGTCAGTTTGGGCTGCCGGTGATCGATTTCTTAGGCCATCGCATTTCGTCGCAGGGCGCGGTTCCTTTGCCGTCTAAGGTGCAGGCGGTGACAAACTTTCCCCGTCCGGTCTCGGTCAAGTTCCTGCAGGAGTTTTTGGGCATGGTAAACTTCTATAACCGTTTCCTGTTTCGTGCGGCCCACCTCCTGCAGCCACTATACGGGGCCCTGAGACTGAAGAAGGCCAACGACCAGGTCGACTGGACCGACGAACGAATCCAGGGTTTTGACGGGGCTAAGTCTGCCCTGGCCAACGCGGCGCTCCTGGCGCATCCCGTGTCTCGGGCGTCCATTGCTCTCACCGATGCGTCGGACGTGGCCGTGGGGGCGGGGTTCGAGCAGCGCGTGGGGGGTGCGTGGCAGCCCCTCGCGTTCTTCAGCCATAGTTTGCGAGACAACGAGCGCAAATACAGCGTTTTTGACCGGGAGTTGCTTGCGTTGTACCTCGCTACGCGCCATTTCCGTTTCCTGTTGGAGGGCCGCTCTTTCACAGCCTATGTCGACCACAAACCTTTAACGTATGCAATGGCGAAGGTGACAGAGCCGTGGACTGCTCGCCAGCAGCACCACCTGGCAGCCATCTCCGAGTTCACGACGGACATTCAGCATGTGGCGGGTAAAGCGAACCCGGTTGCGGATTGCCTGTCGCGTGTGCTGGTGTGTCCTGTGCATCTCGGGGTCGATTTTTCTGCGATGGCTGCCGATCAGCCTGGTGACCCAGATATTCTTGCACTTCGGTCAGCTGGTACCGGTCTCAAGTTAGAGGAGGCGGTGGTGCAGGAAGGTGCACCTTCCCATGATGCTTAGCTTTTTACAGCAGCATTTACAACAAATTCCTGTAATAATGTCATTAACTTCCAGTGCTGTTATCCTATTATTTTTCTCACAGAATGCATATTGTATGCAAACTAAACACACATACCTGAAGTGAAATCATTTAAGACTGGGACAAATACAATGACAACTGATGAGTTGGTGAAACAGAGTGAGAGACCCCCCCCCACACACACACTTTTTTGGGATGTTTTGTGGCAACGCTATTGTGCCATTCTTTGAACTATTGCAGGACAGGAGAATGCCTACTTTCAATGTGAATATCCCCTTTTCAAAATATCTGCCTCTGTTTCTGTTTTGAAAGAAGAGGTGGGTGTAAGGAAAGAACGCCCCCTTCACAACTGAAATAAAAGATCCATCACCATTGTGAGGGACACAGCCCACCTTTCTTTTCAGTTCACCGTGGTCAGAACTTTGGAGGATGACAGGGATTGAGGTGGGACTGGAAAAGGGCATGGCTTCTTTGACAGCAGATAGGCGCCATGTCTGTGGTGAGTGCAGACTGAGGGCCCAGGGAAGTGGGAAACGAGGACTGACAGCCACTTTGTGCTAATGGCTCTGTGGTGTCACTCTTCCATTGGGTCTCACACCAATGACATCATCACATTTGAGAAAACTCATCAAATCCTCTACTTGAGCCCATATTGATGGCAGCAATTAATAAGCATATATTTATTTTATGAACAGATGAGTTGAGTCTGTTAGTTTTTTTTACATTAAAACCAGATGATTATAATTATGATGGCACTCTTTGGTTTGTGAAATAGCATTTTATTTTAATATGTTGGCAGTGTCATGTGGTTTTTTTAAAAACCATAAGGAACCATATTTAGAAGGGCCAAATGAGAGCTCTTCCACAGCAGTACATCTACTAAGTGGATCTACTATCTACTATGCCCCAATGCATGTTGTGGTTTATTATTTATTTTACTTTGAATAGAATATTATTTAACTAAACTGACACCATGCTGTATTGACACGAAGAAATGGGCTGAGACTTCTCAAAAACAAATTTAAATCCAGGGAGAATAGCCAATAAAAGCTACACACTTGAACGTGAACATTACAGTACTGCAGTAGTATGAACAGTACAACAGTAGTGTCCCACTCTGGGTGTTTGCCTACATGAACATACACACTAAATTGGTGTGCATTGATTGGTGTTGAAGTGTATTAGACACAGCAAATATGTTTACTATAAGTCTCGGTCCACATACACTATAACTAGGTTTACAAATAATTAAGTTTACGACGGAAGCTGGCAGGCCGTGCCTGAACATTGCCTTCTTTTATCTTCAGGTTGACCATAAAGTGGATGCATAGGTTAAGCATTTGTCCTTGTGTGGTCAGTGATGTGCTCCCTAAGGGAGACTGAAGGTCGAATGGCTAACCAAACCAAGGGCACAGGGTGATGTATAGGAAGAGGAGCAGGTAGCCCTTTATTAAGTGTGGTCTTGCTCAGGGAGAGTTAGCGAGAGAGTTTAGAGCATTTGGCTGAAGCTCTCCCAGGTGATCTGCAGCATCTGGAATTGACACTGCTTGATATTCGATATCTGTTCAAACTTGATTTTTCTCAAAAGTTACAGCCCTAGTGTGTATGCATGTGTATATGTGGGTGGATGTGTGCGTATGTCAACTGTCATGCATGACAGAAAAAGATCTTACGTCACACATCTTCATAGATGCCAACTCTCACGGATCGGCTGTGAGACACGCATTTGATTGACTTCTCACGCTCTCACGCCACACCTCCGATTTGTCACGCTGAAGTACACATCACGATTAAAAACGGTTCTGAATATATCTGACAGCTGAGTTTATCTGTGATCTAATCTGTTGAGCCTGTGAAAAGCCACTCGTGATCAATAAGTTAAGCTTGCAGAGACTACGAGGAGTACAATATCAAACTGGCTCTGGTTGAGCCAATACATCTCCATGGGCTGAGCTCGTGCCAAGCATATGGTGTGAATATCATCCATCCTCTGAAACGTTTGAAACTGCTCGCACCTGTGATACCTACACAGTTCGGTTACGATGAGTTGCATCATCCTGGACTGAGCAGCAAGAGAGGTGTCCGAGCTTCAATGGTTCTAAGAATTTAGCCAACATTACCATATTATTATTATTGTATAAATTATGATGAGTAGCTGGGGGCAGCTGTGGCGATAATCAATAAAAGGAAAACATTTGTGTTGTACCCCTCACTGCTCCCCGAGCGCCGCTCACTGGCATGGCAGCTCACTGCGCTGGGTTAGCATGTTCTCCACCTCACTGTGTGCTGTGTGTGTTCACTAACTCACTGCAGAATTGAATTTCCCCTTGCGGGACTTAAAGGGTTCTTAATCTGAGTATTAAGAATTAATAATACATAAAGCATATTGTATAAAGCATTAATAAGCTTGGGATGCATAAAATATTACTATTAATAAATATATGTGGCCCGCCACGGGCAAAGAGGGCGTAAGTCAGCCCAGCGCAAAACGAGTAAAACATGAAAAAAGGGATTTTCGTTTTTTTCAAATTTGTTCAAATTGAAGTTTTGAAGAAGCCATTACATGCTTCAAATCACAGTATTGTGGGTCTTAAACCATAAACTTTGTAATTGAATTAAGGTTGTTTTATCGCTGTGAATCATTTCTAGTTTGGGTGTGGCGATCTCACATTCCAGAGCTTTTGTTGTTTTTTGGCCAATCAGCTGATGGTCCCTAGAATACACATGGCTACTTAATATGCACAGATCCACGCTGGCTGTGGTGGAACTTTCTAGCAGTTGTTACGCATGTGCACTGCAGTGTAAAATCAGAGTGTGATTGTCATCAAAGCAGTCGTCATCAAAGCTTTGTTGACCAAAGGAAGGCAAAAAAAACAGGACAATAACTAAACTGTGGCTGAACTTCTTAACAAATACAGAGACAGACACATATCTCACTTCTGCTCGGTGAGTGGACTCGTTAGCATTTTCAGCTAGCGATCTTTATGCTCACGTGTTAGTAGACTTCATCGTCACAAACACAACATACAGATGATTATTCAGCGGCCATAAGAGAGCAGGACAGACACAGCAGTTGTCTGAGATGATGACGTGACGCCATCGCCGCTCTCTGTCCTTATGGGTGAGTTTTCATTAACCTTGTTAATCTATTTAACGTTAGCGTTCAGTCACATACAGGGACGTTTTTTTCTTTTCATAATCGACAGTGCGTTTCAGAACGTTATGTGGCTGCATTGTTGTTCACTAGCTCGAAATGTGCTGATGTGCTTGAATCATGTGTGAATGACACAGCTTTGTGTATGAAGTATTGACTGTGATGCTAATGATCTAGCAATGAGCTGAGAGTTATTAGCACATCATCAGCTCATTCAGGAACAGACTGATCCATCCACATTACACCACAGAGCCACTTCAATTTCTTTCATTTGTGCCTGCAGCGGCAAGGCAGTTTGTCCTCACGCTCGTGTAGTCATACAGTGGTATGTAAAAGTTTGGGCACCCCTGTAAATTTTCATGATTTTCCTTTATAAATCATTGGTTGTTTGGATAAGAAATTACAGTTAAATATACCATATAGGAAACACAGACAGTGATATTTGAGAAGTGAAATAAAGTTTATATGATTTACATAACGTCTGCAATATCAGCAGATTCTAGAGAACACTGTCCAGGAATCAGTGACAAAGTTGAAGTTGTGCCGGGGCTGGACACGACCCTAAACACTGCTCAAAATCTACTAAGGCATTCATGCAGAGGAACAAATACAACGTTCTGGAATGGCCATCTCAGTCCCCAGACCTGAATATTGTTGAAAATTTGTGGTGTGATTTAGGGTAATGTATTGTATATGTATTGTTCTGTGTAGCAGTGTAGCTCACAACAATAGTGTCTGTGCTCATACAGAGCAGGGTGTGGTTTCACTGACAGCTTAGACCAGGAGGGGGTTGTTCTATGTAAATGTGATAATTCTGTCTCTTTGCTCTCAGAAGGTGTAAATCTTTCAGGCTAAAATTCTCCCTAAAGCAGTTTAAGGAGTGCCTACATTCAAATAACCATATCTTCCTCAAATATTATCCGATTTGCATGTGTTGGACATTGTTGAAAAGCCTAGAAACACATTCAGAATCTGTAAATAACTCTAAATGTCCCTCTGTAGACTTGTGAACGGTTTTGCCATGGCTGGCCACATATGTCAAGTTTTTCTGAGGCATAGCCAAGCCACTTGCTAACCAACATTTTATGACGGTAATTGTGTCCTTGACTCGTTTAATTCACATTTGTTTGATGTGTGTACCAGAAAAATCTTGAAAAGAGCAGGTAAACTCTTCTATGGGTAACTAAGGACATCAAAGCCCTCCTCAACAACAAAAAGAGAGCCAATTGGGACAATTACAGGAGGAAGCTGGAGTGGAAACTCCAGCAGAACAACATGAGAGAGATTTGGATTGGTATGAAGACCATCACTGTCTTCAGGCTATCCAACAGCAAGGGAGCTGAAGGTGGGGAGGATAGGGCCAATGAGCTGAATTTGTTCTTCAACAGATTTGACTGCTCTCCCTCCAACAGGCTTACCTGTAGTTGGCCTGCAACCCCCAGCGACTCCTCTTATGTGAGACCTGACACCCCTCCTACACCTGTCACCTTCACTGACAATCAGGTCCAGAGACAACTGATGAGACTCCGCTCAGGCAAGTCTGCAGGACTGGAAGACCACTGTATGTGCGCATGCAGCACTGAGTGTCGGACAGGTTGGTCTGCAACACCGGGGCACCACAAGGGACAGTCCTCTCCCCCTTCCTCTTCACCCTCTACACCAGTGACTTCAGTTACCGCACAGAGACCTGCCATCTTCAGAAGTTCTCTGATGACTCTGAGGTAGTTGGATGCATCAGAGGGGGTGATGAGAAGGAGTACAGGGCTGTGGTGAATTCCTTCGTTACATGGTGCATGCAGAAACATCTGCAGCTTGATGTGACGAAGACGAAGGAACTGATTGTGGATTTTAGGAGGTCCAAGATACCAGTGACACTTCTTTCCATCCAGGGGGTTGATGTGGATGTGGTCAAGGACTAAAAATACATGGGAGTCCACATCAGCAACAAACTGGACTTGACAAAGAATGCATACACTATGTAAAAGGTGTGAGGTGGCTTAGGTCATTCAACATCTGCTGGACTCTGCTCATGATATTTAGGATATTAAGTCTCTGCTCAGCGAGGCGATGGCTCCAGCTGGGTACCCACTCCGCTGAGGTCGTCATTGGACAGGTGGTGCTGGAGTAAGCCAGGCCAACAATGATCCCGACGGGCCGTCCCAGTCCGGCCCCAAGGAGGAGATTCCCAGTGACAGCCCCCTCTGATGCATTGCCCCCTGCACCACATGCACACATACACACACACACACCCGGAACATGCACCACTCTGGGGCTCAGATAACCTTCCATTCCGCAGGCCCAGCTATGTGTCTGATCAACCAGCACCGCGGGGGGCTCCTCAGACGCCAGAGGCATTCGGGTGGATGTAAGTCGGTGGTGTGCATCCTGCTGAAAATGCCAGTTAGTCAATCCTTCGGACACCTCAAAAGTGCTGTTGTGCCCATTACCACTAATTGAGATCCCTTTTGATATATTTGCCATGTACCTCATCGGGCCATTAGACCAGAGCGCATGGGGATATCACTTTGTGTTAGTCCTAGTGGTCAAAGCAACACGCTATCCAGAGGCAGTGCCCCTGCGCAGCATCTCTGCGAAGTGTTGCACAGGCACTCTTTCAGGTCATCTCCCGAGTTCGGATCCCGAAAGAGATCCTGACTGACCAGGGAACTTAATTTATGTCACATACACTATGCAAGCTATACAAATTACTGCTATACTACAAAAAAAATTCAGACAAGTGTGTACCATCCCCAGACCGATGGCCTGATGGAGCAGTTTAACAAGACACTAAAGAACATAATTCGTAAGTTTGTGCACGAGGAGAGTGATAATGGTTGGATCCTCTGTTGTTTGCCATGTGGGAGGTTCCCCAGGCCTCCATGGGATTTTCTCTCTTTGAACTCCTGTTCAGTGCCATACACCTTTGGAAACTAGTTAAGGAAAACTGGGAGACGGGTCCAAGCACCAGCAAAAACGAGGTGCAACACTTCCTGGATCTGCGAGCTAAACTCCATTCACTGGGTCAGTTATCGCGGGAGAATTTCCTCCAGGCCCAGGAACGTCAACAGTGGCTGTACAACAGAGGGGCTAAACCTTTATAGTTGTCTGATTTCGGAGATAAAGGGACAATTTCAATTCCTATCTTAACCCTCAATCTTAACCCCGAAGCTCAACCCTTAATCTTAACTGATTATTTTGTCACTTGATCAGAAATGGGACCCCCCTTAAATGCAGACTGTGGGGGGCAGAATAACGCTAAAGCTGTGTCCAGTCTGTCAACTCCAAAAAAGAAGAACAGATTTACGCCATGATTATTTATTATGATCCGTTTGTCAGTAAAGTCTCTGTCTCTACCTGATGTGTCCTCGTTTGAATATCTGGCCTTCAAATCAAAACCCCCTTCCAAGATCAATGCTGTACTGATCTACCGGCCGCCCAAACCACACCCATCCTTCATCACAGAGATTCACGACCTTCTCACCTCGCTCTGCTCTCTATCCTCCAATAACATCATACTTGGTGATATGAACATTCACATTGATAATCCCTCCTCCCCCCTGGCAGCTGATTTCCTTCATGTACTGGACTGTCTCAACCTCACACAGCACGTTGATGCACCTACACACACCAGAGGGCGCACTTTAGACCTGGTCATCACAGACTCTCCTTCCATCAAAGATCTGTCAGTATATGACCTGGGCGTCTCTGATCACAGCATCATTTCCATGGACATTTCCTGCCCATCTCTCCTCCCCCAGCCTAAACGCGATATTCATTTTCGCAACATAAAAAACATCAACCCTGCCATCTTGCACTCTGACCTTCAACTGCTGGCCTCAGTCAACCTTCCATCAGTCAACAAATCGGTCGATCACTACAACCATTCTCTTCGCTGCCTCCTGGATATACATGCCCCTCTCAAAACAAGAACTGTGTCTTTCTCCCGCACTGCCCCCTGGTTCACGAAAGAACTGCGCAAGATGAAGGCTGCTGGCCGTGCCATTGAGAGGCGTGTCAAATCATCTGGCCTGGTGGTACACAAGCTGGCCTACAAAAATCACCAGAAGGCCTATGCAGCGGCCCTTAAAGAAGCCCGGTCCATCTATTACTCCAACATCATCAATAACAGTCCAGGAAATTCAAAACAGCTGTTTTCCACCATAAACTATCTCCTTAATCCCAAAAACCAAACCCATACAGAACCCACAGTAGAACACTGCAACAGGTTTCTTGCATTTTTCAAAGACAAGATAAATTCCATCCGGTCCCAGCTCTCAGGCTCCCCAGCTCCATTTCTGCCATCTGCCTGCCCTCAACCTGCACTTTTCAGCACCTTTGCTACAGTCACACAGACCGAAGTTGAGGGTTTCATCAAAAAGATGAAGCCTTCCACCTCCCCCCTGGACCCCATCCCTACAACACTCATCAAATCTAACCTGTCTGTCATAAGCCCTCTTATCACACAAATAATAAACCACTCGTTAAACTCCGGCCATGTCCCGCCCTCACTCAAGACTGCCGTTATCAAGCCTCTCCTGAAGAAACCCAACCTCGACCCAGAATGTTTCTCAAACTACCGGCCCATTTCCCATCTTTCATTCCTGTCTAAAGTGCTTGAAAAAGCTGTTGCCGCACAGCTACAGGAACATCTACAACTTCACTCACTGTTTGAAATATTCCAATCTGGTTTCCGCACTGCCCATAGTACAGAGACAGCATTGTTGAGAGTCACCAATGACCTTCTCATCTCTGCCGATTCTGGATCCCCCTCCCTGCTCATCCTTCTCGACCTTTCAGCGGCTTTTGACACTGTCGACCACCATATCCTCCTAAGCCGCCTCCACACCGACATTGGTCTCCATCATTCCACACTGGACTGGTTCACCTCATACCTCGCCGACAGGACAGAGTACATCAGCCTGGGCTCTGCCAGGTCCCAAACAGCCCCTGTTACATGCGGTGTCCCCCAAGGATCTGTCCTAGGACCCCTCCTCTTTATCCTGTACATGCTGCCACTGGGTCGTGTCATCAGCCGGCACGGCATCTCTTTTCACTGCTACGCCGATGACACTCAGTTGTACCTCCGAACTGACCCCAACCTACGTTCAACCCCGGTCCACTCATCATCACCTACTCTAGCCCTCTCCAACTGCCTGGAGGAGATCAGGGCGTGGATGAGTCACAACTTCCTCCAGCTGAACAGTTCCAAAACCGAAGCCATACAAATTGGTACCCCTCATCAGGTCCAGTCATCACCCATAACCACCATCTCCTTCTCTGGTCAAGACATCCCCCTCTCTACCTCAGTTACCAACCTCGGTGTGAAGCTGGACCCACAACTTACCTTTGTAAAACACATCAAACATCTGTACAAAACCTGCTTTTTCCATATCAAGAACATTTCTAAACTCCGCCCATTCCTCACCTTCTCTGATGCTGAAAAACTCGTCCACGCCCTGATCTCCTCCAGGCTTGATTACTGTAACAGCCTGCTCATCGGTATACCCAACAAACACCTTCAGAAACTTCAATTCATTCAGAACTGTGCTGCCCGAACTCTGATGAAAACCCGCAAATACGACCACATCACCCCCATTCTTCAGAACCTACACTGGCTTCCCATAACCTCAAGAATCCAATACAAAATCGCCCTCATCACCCACCTTTGCATCTACAGCAACGCCCCACAATACCTCAAAGACCTCCTTACCCCTCACTCATCCACCCGTAACCTCCGGTCCCAAAGTACCAACCTCCTCCATCAGCCCCGCACACGACTCCGCACCATGGGAGACCGAGCCTTCTGCTCCACTGCCCCCCACATCTGGAACTCCCTCCCTGAACACCTACGACAACCCCAGTCTGTCGATGCCTTTAAAAAAGGGCTTAAAACATTTCTTTTCGAACAGGCTTTCCTAGGTCGTTCCTAGATGTTTTTATTTTCTTTTCTGCACTTTCTTCTCCTCCTTTAGCTATTCTTTTTTCTGCTGATTTTAATCGTGTCTGATTTTAATCGTGTCTGATTTTTCTCTTAGTCTTTTGTTTATTTTGTTTTTTGGTTTCTGTAGCACTTTGAGATAACTTTATGAAAAGTGCTTTACAAATAAAATTTATTATTATTAAAGTTATTAGCTTGTCAGTTGGTTATAAGATGATACTCATGCAAATACCACAACCACAGACATATTCAGCTGACAGTTACCACACACGACGGCTTATTGAAAAGTAAACAATAGCAAACGATCACTTATCCGCACTGGCCGGCACAAGACAAAACGACAAATGACCGTTAAATAAATGTTTCGCAACAATGACATAAGTAATCCATAAAATGGGCTTAAACTAAGATAATACAATGGTTTTCATATTTTTTATATCTCTATTAACAAAGAAAATACTTAAATTGTACCGTACTCGCTTCGCTGCTTTCGGCGCCATCTTTGCTATGTCAAAACATGCAAGGAAAATTGTTCGGGCGGAACTTCAGGCTATGTTGGAGATGAGGGTAATAGAAGAGTCCAACAGTGACTGGTGTTGCCGCATCATGCTGTTTCGCATGTCCGGTTCTGTGTGGACAATCGTAGAGGCATCAAAGTGTCCAAATTTGATGCATATCCAATGCCCCCGGTCAACGAACTACTGGATCGGCAACTCCTGGATCGACTAGGCAAGGCTTGCTACTGGCTGGTTACTATAGAAGGTTCATTCTGGCTTTCTCAAAACTGACCAGTCCCCTAACCGACCTGACCCGAAAGGGTGCCTCAAATCTAGTGTAGCGGGTTTGGCTAGTTTAAATGTTGAGGTGCCAGTCAGAGTCAAGTCTGACAAAGTAAAATAAAACAGAACATAAATAGTTTAGTCAACCCACACAAAATAATAACCAGGCAGATCAAACACATCAATCACACAAAACCACAAAAGCAATCAAACAAACCTGCAATTCGATTTCCACAATATATATTTTAATTAAAGCGGACCTAGACTGGAAGTTCCAATTAACGCTGTTTTCTAGTGTGTATCTGCGTCATTACCTTGTTTACGAAGGCCTGAAGTTTCGAAACAAACAGTTCAGCCACTGCTGAGAACGCTGTGTTTTATTGTAATCTCGGGCTCAGCAAGATCTCTGAAAAAACCCATTCCGGTTACGTAAACAGCGGTTCTCTTCAACAGCAGATCCTCCTGCTCCGGGCACTAGTCCGGGCACATCCGGTTGCTCAACGTCCGTTGTGGAGGTGTTTCACGAGCGACAGTGACTTCTGACTCTGGGTCTGACTCCGGGTCAAAGGTCGTCAAAGGGACTGCTGCGGGGAGTCGTGAAGAAGCTATTTTTAAACATTGTTAAAACAATGTTTTGATGATGAGTAGCAGTGCATCCACCGTTCAAGAGGGGGGAGCTGTGCTTCTGAGAGCGGGTGTGCTGAATATGTCACTTCCGGGTATTGTCCAATCACAACACAGTCTGTCTTCTGGGGGTGAGTGTTCAGTCTGAAATATCGCGGCTCAGGACAGCATCAGAAAAGACAGATTTCTATCGGCTCGTTTACAGCAACTAGGAGGTTTTTGACCATAAAAACAAGTTAATGTATGTAAGTAGACCTCCATAACTAACATATATGTGCAACAGGACCACTCTTAAAGAAAAAGGAAATTGAGTGGAGAGTAAGTCGTGTGTGGATATAGCATCCTTCCTGCACCATAGACATTAAATGAACACATGAACACTAACTGACGTAGACATTGTGGCGGTTACATCAAGGCAGTGACCCTTACATAAGGAATGCACCATGACCTTGGAAAGTTTGGAAGTTCTGACTATGAATGGAATGTGTCCCCTCATGGTCACAAAGGACTGGACTCAGAATATGACACGTCCACCTGGAACTGAATTCACCGCATTAGCACTTGGCAACAGATCTCCCCTCTGATGACTCATTGGTATGGATGCTGGCACTGCTCCAGCATTGCCATGACACTGTGTTTGAGAAAGAGAGAGAGAGAGAGAGTGTGTGTGTGTGTGTGTGTGTGTGTAGTATACCACTATAATCACCATGACAAATGGTGAACCTCAGCAAGCGAAGGACACAGTGCCATCAGAGGTTTGGCAGTGTAATTCAACAGTTTAATCAAATTCAAATTTTCCCAGTTGAAAGAAGATGGTAAACACTGAGGGAGCACCATTCAAGCACGTCTGAATGAGTTGCTGAGGAGTCAAACAGAACGATTTCACTTTATCTCCTGTGACAACTGCATTTGTAACCACAAGTGTTTTTAGTTCCCGGCAAAGGATTAAGGATCAAAGACTCCAAGTTATTATTGCAAAGTATGAATCATTTTTTAAATATAACAGTTAATCGTGAATAATAAAAAAAAGTTTACATACCGTCAGCTTTGTACTGTTAATATTGTATTTTGTTCTTGTCTGCATGTTAATGGTCTTATTTCTGTTTTTGTCTTTCAATAGATTTCATTTGAATTTCCCCAATGGGAAATTAATAAACAACTGCTCTCTGTTACAATGGGGGTCTTTTTTTTTTTTTAGCAAATTTGCAACTTGGATAACCCCAAAGCTGAATAGTAAGGTTGCACAAATGCACGTCTGCCTTGAACAGCAGCTTTAAATCGTTGCACGCTTTGCTATTATTATAATAGTGCATCTTACTACTGTCTTCTTCATGATGTCTGTACAAATAGGGCAACACAGGCAAAAATGGTTTGTCATGAAATACTTTGATTGCTATTTAAAATCATACTACTTTCACTCTGAAAAAAGAATACTTATACACAATTTTCTATTTATAAAATGAAGATGGCCAGATTTAATCCTGAAAACACATTATTTTAATACCTCTGACTGGTATGGTGGCCAACAGGGGCAAACACATGCAGGAGGAGAAACAAGCTGCATATTCACAAACACTGTAGATTCAAAAACACAAACTTAAACAAAAACACACAGAAGCAAAAACACACGCAGAAGCTAAAACGAACAAAAACACCAGCATACTCTAAAACGGAAGTGGGTCTTTGGACAATGGTTTTCCTGCAGCTCTACGAGCCGTTCTTACTCTTTTAAGAGACCTTTGTTAAGAGGTTATCATCCTGTTCCTCCTGATCATAAAAATGCAAAGTGTTTCAATTTGGCAGAAGTTTGCTCTGGGCGTAGAAAAGTATGCTTTTATTACATCTCAAAGTTGATAGTAATTCGTATTAAAAGAGCAAATCTGACTTTTAATTCAATTTGTTTTCAAACATTTACAATACAACTGATTTACAGTACACTATCAGATATCAATGCATACAGTACAGATGCTTATGTCAAATTAATAGGTCTCTGAAACTTAGCTGCGAGGTGATGTGCTTTAAAACGTGGACACAGTGATCTGAGTGTTGAGCTTGACTGCATGCTTTTTACCATAAATCCCTTTGTAAAAATTCAGCGTCAGATAGTTTGACGACAGAGAAACGAGTGTCGATAACTTGACTGCTTTCGGATAACCTCTTAATAAAGGTATTTTAATAAATAAAGAATTAAGTAGTCCCAGAGTATGGTAACGGCTGGCCAGAGAGTCGCACAAAAACAAGCACTCCCATAGACCCAATTCCGTTTTAGAATATGCTGGTTGTAATATATTCGGGTTCGTCTCTAAGTTTACTCGTGTAGTGAGGGACACGGGACACCAGCGTGGATGTTACTCGGATACTTTATTAACAACACACGTACGAACACAACGTACGTAAAGTACGTTACCTATGCGCGCTTCCGTAAACACACGCACATAATATGACGACATAACCTTGTCAGAACTCCCTGCAGTATAATAAGTGGTAAACCCACAACTCAGTAATAATATATATCAATATATTACACTCCTCTCGTTTAAATAAAAACTCCTGCAAGTTTTTGTTTCCAATGAACATAAGTGCTACACAAACTGCATCTTTCAAAATAACAATTCAGTTTCCCTAGGCTATTCAATTATCAAATTTAGATGTCCATTATTTTATATATCTATCAATAAAGAACAAAATGATAGTCATATCTTACTAATCAGATGCACAACAATCGGCAGTTATCTATTGCATTGCACTCTGGAACTTCTACTTAACATTTATATTTGTGATTTCCCCATTGTTTAGTCCAAGGGATTATTCTGCCCTTTAAACAGCCTTGGGTCCTATTTTAATCTGGGCTTGACAGGCGTAGTCAGATGATTTCGGGGTTTAACTATACTCTGTGATGGTTGAGTATGTGTAGGGCTTGGCAAATGTGTTTCCAGCTCTGATGTCTCAGCAGTGCTGTCCATGGTTGGCTCTCCTGGAGTGTGAGTCTGTCTCTGGGATAGCAGGTGATTCTACAATGTCCCTCATAAGTGATAAGTCATCATTGGCAGTCTGGTGTGACGTCTCAGTCTCACGTGAGTACAGCAAATGGTCAATGTGAGTAGTGCGCTCTCTTCGACCATCGTCGATGACATACGTCACTGGTCCAAGACGTTTCACAATGGTAGCCTTTAACCATTTTTCTTTCCCTCCCCGGAAGTTTCTCACATGTACTTGGTCTCCTGGCAACAGGTGTCTCAACTTTGCTGTAGCCTGGTCATGGTAGAACTTTTATTGCCTGTTCTCTACAGCTCCCTCTAGACTTGGCTTAAGCAAGCTAAACCGAGTTCTCAACTGACGCTTTAAGAACAACTCGGCCGGTGAAACTCCTGTCACTGAATGGGGCGTGCTCCTGTACAATAACAGAAAGTTTGCCAGCTTGTGCTACAGTGTCATAGTCCTCTGCTGAGCCTCATCCGCCAGAACTTGTTTCTTGAGTGCTGCTTTCACTGTCTGAACAGATCTTTCCGCAGCACCATTTGATGCAGGATGATAGGCGGGCACTAATGTCTGCTTTATGCTATTGCTTTTCAGGAATTGCTTGAATTCACCAGCTGTAAACTGTGGTCCATTGTCCGATACCACTTCCTCCGGCAAACCATGTGATGCAAAGATGTTTCTCAGCACCTCAATGGTCTTCAATGTGGTCGTGGTTTTCATGTGGACCACTTCAAGCCATTTTGAATGACTGTCAACTAAAACCAGCAGGTGTTGACCATCTTTTTAACAAAAGTCAATGTGTATTCTTTGCCATACACGAGCAGGCCACTTCCAACAGTGAAGTGGGGCTACAGCAGGTAGCATCCTTACTGACTGACAGGTACCACAGTTCTGTACAGTGTTTTCAATGTCAGTGTCCAAATGTGGCCACAACACATACGACCTGGCCAGAGCTTTCATTCGGCAGATGCCTGGGTGTCCGGCGTGTAGGTCGCTGAGCAGCCTTGCCCTGTGTGCTGCAGGCACAATCACTCTCATGCCCCACAGGACACAGCCGTGTTCTTCAGACAGCTCGCTCCTCCACAGGAAGTAAGGTCTGAGAGCCTTGTCACTGACATGATTTGGCCGTCCATTTAAAGTGAGATCCCTCACTTTGCTCAGTACTGGATCCCTTCGGGTGCTCTTTGAAATGTCAGTGGAACATACAGGGAGCTCATCTACCACTGAAAAATAGAATATTTGACTTTCTTCAGCTGTCTTGTCATTGTCATTGTCATGTCTCGGCAGTCTGGACAACGCGTCTGCGTGATCTGCTGACTTCCGATACTCGATGTCATAATTGTATGCCATAAGTATCAATGCCCACCGCTGCATCCGCAGCGCAGCCAATGTCGGGACAGCTGACATGGGCCCTAGAATTGCCAGCAGTGGCTTGTGATCAGTGGTGAGAATGAATTTCCTACCATAAAGATATTTATGGAATTTCTTTACACCAAAAATAATGGATAGAGCCTCTTTCTCTATCTGTGCATATTTGCACTCAGCATCTTTCAGCCTGCGTGATGAAAAAGCTATGGCCTTTTCCTCTCCATTTTCCATAATATGTGATATGACTGCTCCCACTCCGTAGGGAGATGCGTCACATGCCAACTTCAATGGTTTAGTTGCATCATAATGCACTACAGCCTTGCTCTCAATCAAAAGTGTTTTTGACTTTACAAATGCCTCCTCACAATGCACTGTCCATTTCCAGGGACTTTCTTTCTCCAGGAGAGAGTACATGGGTTGCAACAGCGTGGATAGATTTTTCAAGAATCTTCCATAATAGTTTAACAGTCCGATGTACGAACGCAGTTCTGTCACACTTGTGGGACTGGGAGCATTTAATATGGCTTCCACTTTCTGATCTGTTGGATGAAGACCTTCGCTGTCCACAATGTGCTCCAAATACTCCACTCTGTCCTCCATGAATTTGCACTTTGACCTCTTCACTCTCACTCCATATCTTTCCAGGCGACTCAACACCTCATCCAGCTTTTTTAGATGATCATCCTTAGAGCTGGCTGTGATTAGGATGTCATCCAGGAAGCCGGTCACATGGTCTAGTCCTTGTAGGATCTGGTCCATGACTCCTTGAAAAATAGATGGTGCACTGGAGACTCCATATGACAGGCGGTGATAAGTATACAGGCCAAGGTGTGTGTTTAATGTTAGATATTGTTCATATTCTTTATCCACTTCTAACTGCTGGTAGGCATGAGACAAGTCCAGCTTAGTAAAAACTTTTCCTCCAGCCAGTGTAGCAAACAGATCCTCTGTATTTGGTAGTGGGTAAGTTTCCTCTTCCACACTTTGATTTACAGTCACCTTGTAATCTCCACAGATCCTGATGGAATTGTCTGCTTTTGGAACAATGAAGATTGGCGACGCCCACTCACTGTGATCTGTTTTTGAAATGATGCCCATTTTTTCTAATCTGTCCAGCTCCTTTTTAACTGGTTCTCTGAGGGCATAGGGCACCGGCCTAGCCTTTCTACAGATGGGCTGGCTGTTTGGTTTCACCCTGATGGTGGCTTTGAACTCCTTGATGGTGCTGGGACCCTCTTCAAACACTGCCTTGTGTTGCTCCAGCACATCTTCAAGACTAATGACCTTTGCATTAGGAGTCATTTTGACTGAGAATATCTCTCTCCAGTTCAACCTGAAAGTGTCCAGCCAGTCACAACCGAGTAGAGCGGGCCTGTCACCCTTTACAATCATCAGCCGCAGCTTCGCTGTCCGCTGTTTATATTGTGCATTCACCTTCACTTCTCCCAAAATTGAAATTTCTTCTCCGGTGAAAGTGAATAACTTCACAGAGCATTTTAGTAGAGGCAGGTGAGACAGAAACTTTTTGTACAGAATCTCTGACATCAGAGTTGCCTGAGCACCTGTGTCAAGCAACATCTTTACTCCCTTGCCTTCTATTTTAACTTGAATGTGAATGCCACGTTGTTTGCTTGTTGTAGTGAACACCGTGCACACCCAGCTCATCTTCATCTTCATCATTTGTTACTTCTTTTACAAACTGTGTCTTTTTATTCCGACATGCCCGTGCAATATGTCCAACCTTTGAGCAGAAATTACATTTTTCATTTTTGAACCTGCATATCTGTGCAGCATGCTTACCCCCACAACGGTAACATGCTTTGGCCCCCGGTTGTTGTCTGTCCTTTCTTTGCGGTGATTGGAAACTGTTCTGGTCTTTGATTAATGTTGACTTGCGTTTCCACTGAGTTTTCTCTTTCTCCTGATGCACTTTATTTACCATTCCAGCATTTTTAAACTTTGCAGAAAATTCCTTTGCCTTGCGTGAGGCAGTTTCCATCGCTGCTGCAGTCTCACATGCATCCTGAAATGTCAATCCTTGCCTTGACAAAAGTCTCATTTGCACGTCCTCACTTTTTAATCCACTCACAAATCGGTCACGGAGAGCATCATTGAGGTGTGCACCAAAATTGCAATGTGTTGACAGTTGCTTCAATGCAACTACATAGTCAGCAACTGACTCACCATCATGTTGATTTCTTTTCTGGAACCGGAATCTTTCGACAATTACAATGGGTGTAGGTTTATAGTGCTCACTCAGTGTTTCGCACAGCTGTCGGTACGTACTGGTGTTTGGTTTATCCGGGCTTAACAAGTTTTTCAACAGTCGATATGCCTCAGCTCCTATTACTGCAAGGAACACACTGACCCGTTTTTCTTCCGGCACATCGTTTGCAATCATCCACATGTCCAGTCTTTCCAGGTAAGATTCAAAATCTTCCTGTCCCTCTTTATATTCACCAATCGCACCGATTTGGAAAGCAGCCATGGTGGTGTGTAGTTCCATCTGCGTTAGCCTTCACGCTAGCTTCCTTGTTAGCCTCTTCTTCTTTAAAAGCTACAAGTTTAGAATCTACTTGTCAGGCTTTGTGCTTCTTCCCAGGGATTCTCTGGCATTAGAGGAATCCCATCCTCGTCGCCACTGTAATATATTCGGGTTCGTCTCTAAGTTTACTCGTGTAGTGAGGGACACGGGACACCAGCGTGGATGTTACTCGTCATTAACAACACACGTACGAACACAACGTACGTAAAGTACGTAACCTATGCGCGCTTCCATAAACACACGCACATAATATGACGACATAACCTTGTCAGAACTCCCTGCAGTATAATAAGTGGTAAACCCACAACTCAGTAATAATATATATCAATATATTACACTGGTGTTTTCTGTTTTGCGTTTGTTTACACTTCTGCTTGTGTTTTGGGGTTTGTGTGTGTTTTTTGTCCTGTCTGTGTTTTTGGATTTGCGTGTGTTTTTGCTTCTGCGTGTGTTTTGGGACCTGTGTATGTGTTCGCGTCTGTGTTTATGAATCTGCAGCATTTGTGAATATGCAGCTCGTTTCTCCTCCTGCATGTGTTGTGGGTCGTTACAATGCGTTTGCCCCTGTTGGCCACCATAAACCGTAGATCTTCTGTGAATAGTCGTAAAGGTGCCATTGATCACATTGATAGAGCAGCATTAATGTTAGATTTCAGGGCTGACAGGAAACATTGAAAAAATCCTCCAAACCTAAAACAATGTTTAAAATGCATGGCAGCAACAGTAATACAACATGTTTGAGCACATTTTATGAGGTAGGGGCTTTTCTATTGTCCCTGAGACTTAAGAGATGCAGTGGTGACACCAGGAAGGACTGAAAAGCTTGAAAATCCTCCATGTTCCCACATCATATATTAAATGTCACATTACATGCGGAAGGCACTGTCAATCAGATTGATGTTGAGTTACATACAATGTCCTCCCAAACTTCTCACAAAGCAAAACACAAGCCAGATTCCCATGAAGGCCAGTTGCCTCCAGGCATCTCTCCCAATCCGATATGACCCGCCCTCTGCCTGACTAAATCATTATTGCACTTCGCTGAGCGGGCTGATCTTTTGATCTCAATAAATTGAGATTACAGCAGATCCAGATTAAAGTCTGTCTTTCCTTTTGAGTTCTGTAGCATGTTCACATGAGACAAGTAAATGTTGCATGGCTATAATACAGTGACTCACTATGTGGATAAAAGTATTTGGAGGCCTGACTATTATACCAAAAGGGACTGTCATGACATATTCAAATACACATACAGTACTTTAATATGAAGTTGTCTCTTTTGAAGCCATAACAGCTTCCACATTCTTGTAAGACTTTCCTCAAGATTTTGAAGTGTTGAAGTGTGAATTCCATTCATTCTGTAGAGCATTAGGATGTTGGACAATAAGGCCTGGCTAACAATCTCTGTTTCAGTTCATCCCAAAGGTGCTCAGTGAGGTTGTCAGGGCTCTGTGCGGGCCAGTCAAGTTCCTTCACACCAAACTCAAAGTCAAACCATATCTTTATTGCTTTGTGCACATGGGGCACAGTCATGTTGGAATAGTCAAGGGCCTTCCTCAAACTGCTGCCACAAACTTGGAAGTATAGCATTGTCCAAAATGTCTTATTATGCTGAAATGTAATGTATGTATGAAAAACATACATGGGAGTGTAGGTGACCAAAGGAAGTCTAGCAGAGCATTCATGTGGATTTCACAAAGCTACTTTGCGTTTCTGATTATTCAGAGCCACATTTGTAGGGTCACTTGCCACTGAGCCCCACACTTTAGGCCACTGTCCTCCAGTGGCTCCAAATTATCAGCTCACTGTCATTGCATGTTATATGAATGCTACTTGTGCCCAGTACTGAGTTGTGTGTGAAATACTTAGCTTCAATAATCAAAGTTAATGTGAAAAACAACATGTCAGACTAAACATACTACATCCATATCTTATTATGTTAAAATTCCAAGAGACTTACGCATTTCTGTTAACCCTGCTTTCTTTTTTTTGACCTAATAATATTTTGAAATTATATTCTAATTCTAATAACTAATATTTCTCATATTTATTTATTTGATTTTTTTGTCAATTCAATTCCTTGTCATAAAACAAATAAAATAGCTTTTGGTTCTAGTTCATCAAAATGCATATTAGATGACATGATGGTTTTTGGTGGCACCACTGGGACCCCCACCCATAGATCTCATAATATCAGTAAGAATTGAGCTTCTTTCAATTGAAGGAGTTGAAGGAGGCAAAATAAAGCTTGTTGTCCATTGCCCGACTTCGGGTGGGGCAAAATGCTGCCACGTGTCTTTTAACTGGCACTAGCTTCATTCCATACAGTTACATACATTTTAGGATTCCTGCTACATCCTCACAGATCCTGCTCACTCAGCTTAGCGCAGCTCAGCTCATCAGGTGCTCCTGACTGTGCCAAAAACTAAACACAAGCTCAAGAGGGGACTGGCAGACCTGCCAAACTCTACGCAAAACGGGAACAACAATGTTCAGTTAGGTCCATAAATATTTGGACATCGACACAGTTCTCTTTATTTTGGCTCCTTACACCACTACAATGGATTGAAATGAAACAAACAAGATGTGCTTTAACTGCACACTTTCAGCTTTAATTTGAGGGTATTTACATCCAAATCAAGTGAACGGTGTAGGAATTAGAACACTTTCTATATGTGCCTCCCACTTTTTAGGGGACCAAAAGTAATTGGACAATTGACTGAAAAGCTATTTCATGGACAATTGTGGGCTATTCCCTCATTATTTCATCTTCAATGACACAGGTAAAAGTTCTGGAGTTGATTCCAGGAGTGACATTTGCATTTGGAATCTGTTGCTGTTAACTGTCAATATGAGATCCAAGGAGCTGTCACTGTCAGTGAAGCAAGCCATCATTAGGCTGAAAAATCAATACAAACCTATCAAAGAAATAGCAAAAACATAAGGTGTGGCCAAATCAACTGTTTGGAACATTCTTAAAAATAAATAATTCACCGGTGAGCTCAGCAACACCAAAGGACCTGGAAGACCACAGAAAACCACTGTGGTGGAGAATTCTTTCCCTGGTGAATAAAAACCTCTTCACAACAGTTGGCCAGATCAAAAACACTCTCCAGGAGGTAGGTGTATGTGTTTCAAAGTCAACAATCAAAAGAAGACTTCACCAGAGTGAATACAGAGGGTTCATCACAAGATGGAAACCATTGGTGAGCCTCAAAAACAGGAAGACAAGATTGGAATTTGCCAAACAACACCAACGCCAAATACTTCACAACTCATTGGACAGCGCTTCACAGTTCAGATGGACAATGACCCAAAGCAAACTGCAAAAGCAACCAAAGAGTTTTTTAAGGCAAATATGGAATGTTATCAGTCAATCACCTGACCTGAATCTGATTGAGCATGCATTTCACTTGTTGAAGACCAAACTGAAGGGAAAATGCCCCAAGAACAAGCAGGAAGACCGTGTCAGTAGAGGCCTCACAGAGCATCACCAGGGATGAAACCCAGTGTCTGGTGATGTCTATTAATCAATTAACGCTGAGTGTGTATCTGCCTCATTACCTTGTTTATGAAGCCCTGAAGGTTCTAAACAAACATTTCAGCCACTGCTGAGAACACTGTGTTTTATTGTAATCTCGGGCTCAGCGAGATCTCTGAAAAAACCCGTTCCGGTTACGTAAACAGCGGTTCTCCTGAACAGCAGATCCTCCTGCTCCGGGCACTAGTCCGGGCACATCCGGTTGCGTACATTGAACCGCAGAAGAAGAATAACGTCCGTTGTGTAGGTGTTTCACGAGCGACAGTGTCTTCTGACTCTGGGTCTGACTCTGGGTCAAAGTCATAAAAGCGACTGAGGCGGGGAGTCATGAAGAAGCTATTTTTAAACACTGTTAAAACAATGTTTTGATAATGAATAGCAGTGCATCCACCGTTCCAGAGGGGGGAGCTGTGCTTCTGAGAGCTGTGTGCTGATTATGTCACTTCCAGGTATTGGCCAATCACAAGACAGTTGGGAAGACTCTACTCATCATATTTGATGACTGAGAGAAATATCATGTAGTTATGTTCACGTTAAAGCTTTCAAAAAGTGGAATTTTAAGTCAACTTTGTTGGAGTGCTGAGGCCACGCCTTTTGTCGTATTGAGAATTATCAATTAATAATAAGTTAATCAATAACTTGTCTAGAACATATGTACTGAGTTTAGTGGGGCATGCTCAAACATGCATTGGAAGTTCATTAGTTTGGAATAATGAGAGCAACAACTATGTGGGACTTAGACACAAAAGAAACAATCTAAAATTTAGCATTTAACGCAATTTTGACTACCACTATCTCGCGTTAAAATTTCCCAAAAGATTTCTCAAGAAAATTTGGACTAAGCCTAACACACTCACCAAATTTTGTCCAGAGCGGACGACTTTAATCCGATCATGACCCTACTATCACAGTGTGCTTTTGAGCCCTGGGGCTATGAACCCCTGGGGTTAGTGGCCTATGCCTCAATTGCATTTTTTGCCAACCTGACCGCCGTGCCAAATTTCAAGAGTTTTTATTCATGCTACCCACCACAAAAAACGAGAAAAATTATAATCTGAACAGGAACAATAGGTTCCTCACATATTCGTGCTTGGGCCCTAATAATAGTAGTAGCCTCTGGATCTGGATCTTGCAACCTGCAAGATGAGGACAGAGAGAGAGAGGAAAGGAAGGAAAGACACAAACTAGGGAGAGAAAGAACTAATTTAATGACATATATTGTAGTCATATTCATACCCTGAGTGTGAGAGAGTGAGTGTGCATGCACCACAGGAATTTCCCCAGCAGTCTAGGTCTATAGCAGCTTAACGAAGAGATGCTGTAGATTTCCCTGAGCTAGCTCTATAAGCTTTATCAAAAAGGAAAGTTTTAAGTCTAATTTTGAATACAGAGAGTGTCCGCCTCCCGAACTGTCATTGAGAGCTGGTTCCTCAGGAGAGGAGCCTGGTAACTGAAGGCTCTGCCTCCCATTCTGCTCTTACAGACTTGGTACCACAAGTAAGCCTGTATTTTGTGAAAATACAGGCTTACTTGTGGTACCCAGTGATCTGTTAGGGTGATAAGGTGAAACTAAATAAATTCAGTCTCGACCTAATGAACATATGTACCAAGTTTCATTCATGTACGTTAAACCCGACATCAGATGACCTAATCTTGACTTTAGCCCCGGCCACTTCCGATTTTTTACGCACATTCCCCGAACCACTTTAAGACATAAATTTTCACCAGTTCTGATGCAAAAATCTGTGAAGCATGTTCAGGCGATTTATTTTGCGTGTGGAAGTCATGCTCGAACCCTATAAAGTTTGTTTAAGCTTTCCGGTAAAATTCTGCAAATGTCACTTACGCCCCTTGTGCTTCTTAGCTGGCTCTTTACAGGCTACCGTAACTTTCTGCAGTGCTCACTCACCCTTCTTTCCCCTCCCCCACATCAAGTCCCTGCCCACTTTTGTATACTCAACAAAAATATAAACACGCAAATTTGAAATGGTGAACAAAAGTAGAAGGTCATGACATTTGCTCAGATTCTTGATGCATTTGTTTATGGAATGTTTTGATTTGCTCAAACCCAGTAGTCCAGTGTCACTGGGCCACTCCTGTTGACTATAATCTCAGATTGAGTATTTCAACTCACAAGAGTCATGGAACATGGCAGAGTGGTGATCAATATGCATGACCAGTACACAGACACTCCTTATGGTCTGGTCAATAAAAGGGCACACCAAAATGTGGACTTTTGTCTTGAAATTATCTTAATGCTCGCAAATTAAAGCCACTTTATTGATAAAGTTGTACTGTTTTTGGATAGTAAGTCTGTTTTGTCACATAATAACTACAACTTTTTCTTCGTGCATTTATATTTTTGTTGAGTGTAGATTTTAGAAATGTAGGTTTAGTTACTCTTTAAGATTCTAGCGCTGTCATGTTAAAATCTTGTTGGAGTAAATAACACACTCTTATCTTATGTCTTATCTTATCTATGTCAAATATATTAAGACGTACATTTAAAGTGAATCAGAGTAATATAAACAACAGTATGGGTTTAAATCACATATTAATTAAAAATTGCCTTTTCATTAAAAGAGTTCTCGTTTTGCAGAGGGGATGGTCATTTCATCCTCCTGGAAGTCAAACAGGGTTGGTTGGTGTCCTAGTGAGGCCATGATGGGAGACATGCCGGTGGAAGCAGAAGTGAGGGAGTTGTGTGCGTATTTGACCCAGGGGAAAAAAAGTGCTCCATGCCGCCAGGTGTCGTGTGGTGATGCAGCATAATGCGCTCTCCAGGATCTGGTAGGACCTCTCCATTTAATAAAATCCACTGCGATGTGGGACCAGTGACGTCAAGGAATTCCCAGGGGTTTAACAATCCTGCAGGAGGGCGATTGGAGGATTTGCCCCGGGCACAAATGGGACAGGCAGAGACTAAGGTTGTGATATCATGGGACATGGAGGGCCACCAGAAGCGCTGTTTGAGGAAGTGGAGAGTGTGTGCAGTTCTGGGGTGGCAGGCCAGCTTAGAGGAGTAACCCCACTGAACCTCGGAGTGGACAGGCTTAAGTACATACAGTCGGTTGGGGGGACCGCCTCCGGGGTCTAAAACATCGTCAAGTGCACGCCATTTGGAAAACACCTTCGCCAAGTCATGCTACTGCTTGGGGACTGAAGTGAGGACTGGAGGCACAGGGGGAAGCCCGGGTCCCGTTGATGAGCCGGGCAGAGCGGAGTGAAGGCAGAGGGAGAGGCATTGAATCAGAATCAGACTCAGAAAAGCTTTTATTGCGATTTAGTACGATTTAACACATACCAGGAATATGTTCTGGTGTCATTGGTGCATGACAAACAACAATCTCTAAATATAAACTATTAACATTTAAAATTTAAAACTATAACAATATAAATATAAGAACACAGATTTTAAAAGTAAAAGTAAAAGAGCTGTACAGCTGTGCAGTGATAGTAGGTACCAGTGAATGTTACAGTGTGCAAATGTTCACAGTACCAACGTTAATGTAAAGCATAGTTTATAGATGCAATGTCAATGTGACATGTAGAGGCAGAGGTGGAGTGTGAAGAGTCAGAGAGTATCAAGGGGGTGAATCCTTATTGATAAGGCTCGTAGCAGACAGAAAAAAAACTGTTCTTGTGGCGTGAGGTTCTGGTCCTGATGAACCGCAGCCTCCTGCCAGAGGGGAGTGTCTCAAAGTCCGGGATGGGAGGGGTCAACCACAATCTTACCTGCACGCCTCAGAGTCCTGGAGGCATACAGGTCCTGGAGAGATGGAAGATTGCAGCCAATCACCTCCTCTGCAGACTGAATGACACGCTGCAGTCTGCCCTTGCCTTTGGCGGTGGCAGCAGCGTACCAAATGGTGATGGAGGAGGTGAGGATGGACTCAATCATGGAGGAGTAGAAGTGCACCATTATTGTCTTTGGCAGGTTGAATTTCTTCGCAGGAAGTACATCCTCTGCTGTGCTTTCTTGATGAGGGAGCTGATGTTCAGCTCCCACTTGAGGTCGTGGGAGATGATAGTTCCCAGGAAGCGGGAAGACTCTACAGTGTCAATTGTGGAGTCACAGATGGTGATGGGGGCAGGTGAGGCTGGGTTCTTCCTGAAGTCTAGAACCATTTCCACTGTCTTTAGAGCGTTGAGCTCTAGGTTGTTTTGGTTGCACCAAGTGACCAGATGATCAACCTCCCACCTGTAGGCGGACTCGTCACCATCAGAGATGAATCAGATGAGAGGGGTGTCGTCCGCGAACTTCAGAAGCTTGACAGACTGGTGACTGGAGGTGCAGCTGTTCGTGTACAGGGTGAAGAGCAGAGGAGAGCGAATGTAGCCCCGGGGGGATCCGGTGCTGATGATCTGTGGGTCTGAGACGTGTTTTCCCAGCTTCACATACTGCTTCCTGACTGACAGGAAGTCTGTGATCCACCTACAGGTGGAGTCAGGCACGCTCAGCTGGGAGAGCTTCTCCTGAAGCAGAGCCAGGATGATGGAATTGAAGGCAGAGCTGAAATCCACAAACAGGATCCTGGCGTAGGTTCCTGCGGAGTCCAGGTGCTGGAGCTGAGGGCCAGATTGATTGCGTCGTCTACAGACCGGTTGGCTCTGTAGGCAAACTGCAGGGGGTCCAGGAGGGGGTTGGTGATGGCTTTCAGGTGTGAAAGCACGAGACGCTCAGAAGACTTCTTATCACAGAGGTCAGGGCGACTGGTCTGAACTCGTTAAGTCCTGAGGTCTTTGACTTCTTGGGAACAGGAATGATTGTAGAGGTCGGGAGAGCTTGGGCAGCGAGCTTGTGGTCCATGAAGCAATCATCAGCTCCGGAGTCGATGAGGAAGGTAAGTGGAAGAGATTGCTGAGACCAACTGAGCTTGCCGGAAAGTGTGACCCGATTAGATTTGCGGCAGGAAATATATCCACTCACCAGCACTCCTGCGTGCGCTGGTGAGCTCAGTCTTTTGGGCCGAGAGGGACATGTGGCGACGAGATGGCCGGGCTGACTCCAGTCTTCAACCTCTTTTGTCTGAGTGAATCTAAGTTCTGTGGATCTAGGTTCTGTGAGCCGTCGCAAGTCACTAGCTCGTCCTTTAACTACTCACACAGGTTTTTGTTCCACCTGCTTTCTGTGGCATGGATATGAAAAGTGATCAAAAATTCAGCAAATAATTGACTTGGCGGAGATTAATCAACCGTAGAGTGCCGTAATTCCCCTGGAAGGGGTGATCAAAAGCCTTCCAGAGGTCGGAAGTGAACATATCATAGGAAATAGCGGCTACTCAAAATGGCCCTAGCCCGTTGTGTGCCTCTCCCTTTAATGACAAATGCGATTTTAGCGTTATCGGATGTAGAGGGTTGTAAATTGAAAACCAGGGAGCAGTGAAACAGAAAGCTGGTACATTTGCCGAAACGTTCGGGAATGGGAACGTTTGGTACACGTGGAGCAGGTGGTGGAATAGAAACTACAGGTGGAGGTGGGTTGATGGTGGTGGGGTTAAGGTGATTACTTCTGAAAGTACCGTGTCATGATGCCCGATGAGTGTGCCTTGCGCCGCTAAAGCCTGTCGGAAATTATTTCCCTCTGCTGGGTCTATATTTGGTCAGATCGATATGTTACGCTCTGTTAAGAGAACGTTTACAGAGAGTTGGACCCGGAAATGCAGAGGAGACGGTAGTAGAATTATGAACAATATTTATTGAATAAAACAGAGAATGATGCGAGGCTACGAGGTGAGCTAGCATGGAGGTTAAGGAAGGACGCCGATGCAGCTGTGCTGGGAAGGGCAAGAGCTCAGGGCGAGAGTCAATGTTTGGGGAAGGGCCCAGACTAGAACAAACTCACTGGTTGTAGAGAAGGGAGAAGTTCCAGATGCTGAGTGAAGTGTAGCAATCCGTAGCTCTTGGGTAATCAGAGAAGTGTGTTGTTTCCGTAGCTCTCAGGATGCAGGAGACGTGGCGACCTGAGGCAGAGCAATGTTGAGTCAAAACCAGGAAGTCAGAGTAGCGCAAACACGAGAGAATCATGAAGACGTTACCACTGGAGATGCAAGAACTATCTGATGCTGGTGAACGGGCGGCTCAAGCTTAAGAGGCTTCCTGGTTGCTGATCAGGAGCAGGTGGGGAGGAGCTGCCGCAGGTGTAGCTGATCACCAGCGTCCTCAGTGAAAGTAGGTCAGTCACGCCTCCTGCAGAGAGAGAGCAGAACAGAAAAACCCACACATGCCAAAATAATGGGAATAGTGATGAGGGACAGTGTGATTGTGACATTGACACCATTTCATTTGTTGGCATTATCTTATTTTGTTTCTATTTATTTAATTTGTTTTATTGTGTTTCACTGTATGGCTGTAACTTTTACCTTTGTATTATGTCTTTTAATGTATTTTATTTGTGTTTTTATATGTATGTTATTGCATTGTGTGAGTTTTTTTTTTGATCGATTATTTATATACTTTGGTACTCTGTGGTTGTTTTAAACCAGGTTCAGCAGTTGTAGTGTGAAAAACATTTAGTTTAGATTTAGTAATATTGTTTCATAGGACTGATAAATAAATCCACTTTTGCAAAGTGAATAAACTATATTTAAAATGTCCTTAATGGAAACAGTTATTAAAAGTACAATGATAGTGACAGATTTGCAACTTCAAGTTCAAGTTCATGTTTTTTCACATGAACTTAAAGTTCATTTTTTTGTTTTACGCAGAGGTAGGTAAAAACCACTATAGTTATTTTTAGCCAACGAGTGATTTGATAAATAATTGGCTCTGCGAGTCAGTTGAAATCATTCTTAATATCTTCAGCTGAGTTATTTTTTGAAAACAAGCAACATTCACTGAAGACTAGACACAACATCTCCCACCATGATGTCTTTGCTGATCATAGAAGTGATGTGCAGTTTTAATTTAGCTCACTCTGGGTTGTTTAGAGGTAGCAATTATCTCCAACTTAGTTTCCATTGGAAGCAGCAACTTGGCGCCCCAACTTTAAGACAGCAGTGAGGTACACGCCAACCAAATACAAGCTTACTGATAGATAGTTGCACATGCTTTGTGTCCTGGCCAGTCTAGGTTATTATAAGAGGTTTATTATCTTGGATCACATTTGTGCATTCTCCCACACAGAGGCCCCAACTCTCGAAAGTTGGGGCCTCTGTGTATTAAACAGTCTCTATCAAGCACATGCAGGAGACAAACATGAGAAGGCTTAAATATGTGCATGTACAGTACATCATATGCAAGTAACACACACACATGCACTGTCACACAGATTTGGATGTTTTAGACTCAAGAGGAATTTTGAAGTTGGGCCAGAATCCATACAGCTGTGCCTCCCAGAATCAGAGACTTTTAATGGACTGGTTATAACAGGGACATGACTTTTGACCCAAAAGCCTTTCTGTGCTCTGTTTTCTCATTCTGCTTCTTTCCTCTGGCTGATGATGAGGGGACATTCCATCTGACATTTCTCATTCTTGGATTTCACATTTCAGTTCCCGCAAACAAAACAACAAAGAGGGCAAGTATATGATGGGGTTGCATATAAAATGGGTAGCCCTCAGAATTCAATTCTTATTCCCAGAGACAAAAATTATCCCAAGGATAAAATTAACTTTAGATTAATCTATCAAACGGTTTATTCATTTACCAACTGAAAGTGACTGGTTTATGTATTTAACATGAAATAAAGAATGATTTATGTTATGTTATGAACTGAAAAGCAATGGTTTGTTATTTTTAAAAGAATATGTCCCTATATATACAGCCCATGGGCCAGAGTGGACCCACCAGAATGTCCAATCCGGCCTGCAAGATGAATTTGTGTAAACAAATGCTGTAAGAATGCTGCAGCCACTTTAATAGTGTACGTGCCGGGAGAGAGAGAGCAAGAAAATGCACAATGGTACCACACGAATGAGATCCATTTAGCTGTATTTACTGCAGGTGGACACACACACACACACACACACACACACACACACACACACACACACACACACACACACACACAGAGGAGCACAGCACACACACACACACAAATTCGCAAACAGACACACACAGCCCACATCAACAGTCGCAGACGTGTGGAGTTGAATTTGTTCCACTGATATTTGTCTATGTGCAGATTGTGATCCACACGTATTTCTCGATTTGAATGTGTGTTTTGGGATCCACAAAAAAAAAATCAAATTATTAACTTGTACATTTATTCTTACAAATAGAGATGTGCATTTGTAAGTCATGTGACATTTGTGAAACTGAATATTGCATTTGTGAATTGTGGATCCGCATTTGTGGACCGCCACACGCATTTGTGGATCGCATGGTATATTTGTCTCCATAATGCCTCCATTCATCAGCAGGTGGCAGAGTTTTACAAGTAGAATCTAGCTTCACTACATGAACAAGTTGTTCCTTTCTTTAAAAAGATAAAACCAGAAATAAAAAAAACGAAAAAACAACTTGTTTTCTCAGTAATTGTTTACAAAATCAAAATGAAAAAACCGATAACGATCTTTTCCCATTTAATCCAATTTTGATAAATGCAAGTTGCATGACCCAGAAGTGACCTGTACTAGAACTCTGCACATTTGTGTGGATCTGTGTGACTTTCAAGCAAATAATGTCTCAAAAATCCGTAACTTTTGAAAGCCAGGAATGCGTCTGCTGACGATCCACAAATGCCAAACCACAATTCACAAATGCAGTTTTCAGTATTACAAATGTCACGTTATTTACAAATGCACATCTATAGTTGTAAAAATCCAAATACAAGTTACAAATTAGATTTTTTTTATCTGTGGATCTCAAAACACACATGAGTGAAACAATTTTAACTTCATACAGACGAGCTGTGGATGTCCAGTGCAATGGACTGTGTGTGCAACAATCACTGATCTGTTTTGTTTTCTTCTCGGTTTATTTTACAATTCAACACTTTTCACCCCCCTGAGTGAAATCTCCGTAAGACATGACCTATTCTTGTGATATCTAGTGTCTTCTCACACTGACTTCAGTTACTTTTAATTGATAGTAGTTGGTAACACTGTCAAACAATCTCAATACACCAAATGACAGTGCAAGTGACATGGGAATATGACGTGACAATTTTTCAAAAGTAGCGTATTCTCTGTCTCCACGGAAACGTGTGGACGGCCCCTTAATGTGGGATCATATTTAATTATACAGGATGCCGACTGCTGACGCCACTGTTTACAAGTTCAGATTTTTCCATCATAGTGAAATATCTGAAGTTGACGGTGAATTCTCAGTTAATGTGACCCCCACTTGAGAGAAATAAACGCTCACACTCTTCCAGCATGAAAGTTGACATTACATTGAAGATATCACCTACAATTATGTAGTTATACGTACAGTCATTTATGATTTTGGGGTCGAATTTTTATTAGCTCCCACTTTAGTTTCAGAAATACTAGACTTTTAGTTCCAGATACATGTGACTAAATGCTTTGTAAATTTGTCGATCCACTGTGATCTGTAAGTTGATTTGTTCATGTGTAAATGGTAAATTTAAGCACATTTTCAGGTTTTTCATATTATTTTTTGTGAAAAGATTAATTAAATGCAAAACAGAGGGAAAACATTGGAGATCACATCACATCCTTGTCTAGGGTTTATAGAGGAAAAAGAAAATCCATTGAGTGACAGTTCTCAGGGGAAGAAAAAGCCCTGTTGATGCCTGAGGTCAGACGAGAATAGCCAGACTGGTTATAATTTCCTTTCTACCATCTCAAACCACTCATCACAACTAAGGTATGCAGATGATCAACACACAACACATCAAACCTTAAAACAGATGGGCTTAAGCAGCAGAAGACTTTGCCAGGAGAGAGGCCACAAAATCACCAAAATGGGGCAATTGGAGATTGTTAAAACATTACCTGGTCTGATGAGTCATGATTTCTGCAATAGTATTCGATTTGTATGATCAGAATTTGGTGTAAACAACATTACAGTATGGATCCATTAAGCCTTCAATGAATCAGGCTGCTGGTGGTTGTGTAATGGTCTGGGGGGAGTATTTTACTGGAATTCAATTGACTAGATGCCCAGAACTTCACTCACAACTACTAGTCAGTTGTCGCTAAGGGAAAACTTGGACTTTTTTAAGTTAACATTAGCAATTTAAACTTCTGATATCGAGACAATTTATTTAGACTGTCTTTAAGTAGTTGTTTTAGCAATTAACCCCTGAGGGATTCACCATGGCTTAAAATGTTGGTGTTGGTGACTTCTTGGCTGACCTGAAATTGTCAGGTTATTGAAAACCAGGAAGTGACTGTAAATATCATCAATTGAATTGCGTTGTCTTTTGGGTTTGTGTTTGCCAGCATACGTAATGCATATGAACCTTGTATGATAACCTTTTTAAAATGCCCATAATCAGCTGTTTCTCGTTGATGCCATCATGTTACTGACCTTGAAGCAATGGTCATATTTGACTGAAAGTTGTTTTTTTTACTTCCTGTGGTTTCCATACTTCTTCCATTGGTGTTGTAGCATTAGGATGCATTTGTTATAGTAGCTCTCACCCTGACACTCAAAGTATTGGACCCAACACTCATCCTGGGGTAGGAAACGTTCTAGAAAACCAGCTGGATCTGGTTCAAAATATGTCAAGTTCTCTATGACAAGTTTGTTGCGCAGAATGTTCTGTACTCCTTCATGGGAGATGCTTAAAGCATTGGCTATCTAATTAACAGTCAAACGTCTGTCATCCATCACCATGGGCCAGTTGTTCAAAAAATCCATGAGGATCACCCTGATCCAGATTCACAGTTTTCAGGATTACCAAATCCGGATTACCAGCTATGTAAAGAACAGGTAGAAGAGCCAACATTGGGTCACTTCCATTCATAATTGCTTTTATGACCCTTTTATGACCCATGTACCTGAGCCTGTTGAAGAACCAGACCAACCTCTGGCGTTCTGTCAGAATGAGGGACTGACTGGACGTGGAGTAAGGGATGCAATTGTTCGAAATTATTTTTAACAGGTTCATGATTGTTTCTTTAACATTAATATACAGTTATGATTGACAGTGACAGAGATGAAAACTTGTTTGTGGGTTTATTTCATGGGGTCAAGATGATTTTTATTTTTACTTTACTATACTGAAAGGCTTAATTGGTAGCCTATGTCTACTTAATCACTGTAATGGTTAAACAAGTCAAGTGCAAAATATGAATAAAAGTATATACACTAAATGATACAAATGTATTATTTGACCAATTTTAAAGTTTTACTACATTTTCTTCCTGAAATCCTACCCCTTGTTGGGATCAGGGTAATCCTATTTTTTGGATCAAAGTTATCCAAATCCTACTGAAGGTTTGATCCATTTCCAAACTAGGATTGGATTACATGATCCTAGTTTGAAAAATCATCTTGGCCCATTTTTTCAAAAGTGATCCGCTCGGATTTTTGATAACGGATTGGATCAAATCTTGAAAATGGGTTTTACAAAAGAAAAAACGGATTACATAATCGGATTAGATCACGTCATCCAATCTTGGTTCCGCTCTCAGTTAGTTAAGGCATGCAAAGCACCTCTTGATAACTCCATTTAAATGCTCAATTGCATTGCTATTCTATATTCTACTTGTTGCTCTTTGCATATCTATAGTTCTACATTGTTGATTTCCTATCCTATTTAAGCTTACCCAGATTTGGTGATCCTGAAAAGTTTCAATCTGGATCAGATTGATCCAATCCGATGTTGCTTTGAAAAAACGGCTCAAAAGTAAGATGGATTACGTGATCATGGATAGCAAAAAAAGGACTACCAAATCCGGATCAATTTTATCCAGATTAAACCTTTTGAAAAACCGGGACCCTGGTCCTTATGAAAGAAACCCGCAAACAGATTTCAGTAACAAATAAAAATAATAATTTCATAATATAATAATAATAATAATAATAATAATATATTCAGACATGAACCTGTTAAAAATAATTTCGAACAATTGCATCCCTTACTCCACGCCCAGTCAGTCCCTGTCAGTCCCGACAGAACGCCAGATTTGGTCTGGTTCTTCAACAGGCTCAGGTGCATCATAAAAGGGTCATAAAATAAATGGAAGTGGATGTTTATGTTTTGTGTTTCTTCCCAATGGGTTACCTGTTCTTTACATAGCTGGTAATCCGGATTTGGTCATCCTGAAAACTGTGTCTGGATCAGGGTGATCCAATCCAATGTTGTTTTGAAAAACCGATTTAAGAGTAAGACGGATTACCAGATCCTGGATATCAAAAAATGGGATTTTACATTTTTTAACAACTGGCCCCATGTGATGAATACCATCAGTGTTTTCTTGGGTGGTTGCTGTGGACCTTGGGTAATCTTCAAGACTCCCACCCTTCTTGGATTCACCTGCCCACTATTGCACAGTTGATAAAACTGGAGAATCATCCCCTTATGTAGCAACCATGTCAGCATGAGTGTTAGCCACCAAGGAATACCTGACCCTTCAGTCAATTTATGACAGACAAAGCATAGTTTCAATAGGCAAACACAATCTTTTGAAAAGCTCCTTTGTGCCTACATCTATCACAATTTTAATTAATGCTGCTTCAGGCCGTAGGGATTGTGCAATGAATGTATTGAGATGAATACAGTGTCTTTTTTGTTTTTATGTGAGGGCATTTATATGCACAGCATGAGTCCCAGACTAATTTCCCTATGGGACAACAAAACATATATTTTGATTGATTGACAATATTTTGTCATTTACTTTATAGACAGGCAATTCACTCATTGTCTATAACACAATCATTGCCAGCCATAGTAAATAAAATATAACATACTGGATGAAAAAGATCTCTCTAAAAATCTAACTTTGCATGATGATGATGTGTTTCTGTTGTACAATATTACACTCAAAAAATTCTTGAAATATACCTTCCACATGTAATAAAACACCTGTCTGTATAGTGTTCTATAAGAGGGTGTAGAGATGTATGTAGAGGAGGAGATAAATTAAACACACACATTCAGGCAATGTTTCTGTGTCAACACACAGAGGAGAAGAAGGCATGTCAACCACATGAGTCTGCAGTCAGAGAGCTTGTAAACTGATCCTTTTACTCTAAGCACATCCTCTGTGCTGGGGTCCCCACTCTGCCAGGTTCACACACAAACACACACACACACACACACTGGTTCGTGCACATACTCACATTCCTCTGCAGGCTCTGCAAGGGGCAGGCACAGTGTGCTGGAAGCTTCGAGTTGTTCCTCACAGTGAGCGGCTCTCTCTCTCTCTCACTCTTCCCCCAGTCATCCAGCCAGACAGCAAAGGAGAAAGGGAAGGCAGACACCAGGGGAGGTCTGACGACACCATCACCTACACTAAAGCCACATACTGATAAAAGTATGCCACACAGCCTGCTCTCATCTGACTTTGATCCAGAGGAACATCAAGGTTTTATAACAAGACTGAGACTCTGAAATTAATGTGTGCACACTTCACTGCCAGGACAAGATCTTAACGAAGCTTTGGGTACTTGGCATGTCGAAGTGTCCATATTAAGAGTCTGCTGTGGCTTTCAATACTGGAGGCCCAATCTAAGGATGGATGACACATGTTCCAGGCCAACGGTGTTCTTCACCGTTTTCTGATCCAACTTTAATAAGAAACTTCCAGCCAAGAAGAAAGAGGAAGACACAGCTGAAGAAACAAAAACTCAATTGTCATTTTTGATTAAAAGATGCTGTGGTACAACTTTGGCCACCATTTGCTCTCGCTGGTGGCCCTTCTGGTAATTGCGAGCTGCGGAGTAGGGCAGTCAAGAAGAGGGACGGAAAGCAGCACCAGTGGCACAGGTGGCAGCAGCAGCAGTGGATCAAATGGCAGCAGCAGCAGTAGTAATTACAGCAACAGACGTTTCCACAGGATCCAGCATGGCCAGTGCACCTATACCTTCATCCTACCTGAGGAACAGGGAGCTGGTGGAGGCTTGTGCAGGGAGGCAAAAGCCGGTAGCCTGCAGTACAATGCCAACTCTCTGCAGAGGGATGCTCCACCACCTGAGCCAGAGATTCCCACTCAGAAGATCCAGCAGCTGGAGAACATTATGGAGAACTATACCCAGTGGTTGCAGAAGGTAAGGAGGTGGTGGGCTAATTGCTGCAACTTTATAATAAATATTTCTAAATTATTTCAAAGAGAATAATATATCAAGTTGTGGACAGAAAAAAAGAATGCTGTTGAATTTTAATATGGGCACTTGCATGAAATTGTATCCACTTCTTTTGTAGTGGTCACACTGCAGTACATAGTTTATTGAGATATTTATGTTTTGTTGGGTGTGTGGTCTCCACAGAGCATGTGTGTGTGGCTTCAACATAACTTACCCAGCTTGTTTGCTGTTTTCTCATCGTCATCGCCTTGTTTGTAAAAATGTCTGTCGGGAGGAGAGTTTATGTACTTTAGACATTGAGTTCTCTCTTTTTTTTTTCTGTCACACTGCCACAGAAGACATTTTCACACAAAGTGATGGTAACATGGACAAAAGTTGCTCAAAAACTACATTAAATTGTGCTCACTAAAAGAAATAACTAATTTTAAGCCAGAGTCACCATCACTCTCTACAGGATATTAACTCTTCCATGTTGTTATGTAACTGTTTTGAACCTTTTGTCCTGACAACCACGAGGCATCCACACATTCATCTTAAATATGAATCCAACACATCACGTCTCTCTTTTCCTGGCCAACAATCCAAACTCTTGGTTTTTGTTCTCTGTTTTTCCCTGCGTAAATTAACGCTGACTAAATTCCACACATGTCCAGTTGATTGTGTCACAGAGCGTCGCTCACAGAGCAGAGGTAGCTGAATGTCAGTCACCCCCTGTTCTCCAGCGGGCTGTCTCTTTAATGGCAGGAAGTCAGATAGATTCCCCAGAGACGCTCTGAGGAGGAAGAGAATGCTCCCTTTATTTATCCAAGTCAAGAATGTGTGAGTATAACCAAAAAAATACAGACTCGAATAAGAGAAAGCTGAATTATAACCAGTCTGATGTCTCAATAGAAGAAAAGTAAACACTAACTGATTATGTTGATGCTTTTGAAGTACTTTTAAATGACCATGTTTATTTATAGCGCCACCAAGGTGTTTACTTTGTTCAGATATGGTTCTAATGTTAATGAGGTGTGAATCACGAGGCTGTTGCTGATAATGCTTTGCAGCCGTGCTGCATTTTTAGGCTTTGAGACTTTGTGTCTCCAAAGACAGCGCTGAAACAAGTACATGATTTGAATAAACAAACTTCCCACATTCGGCAGAACCAGCTGTTCTTCTCTTTGACGTCCCCCACAACATTGTGAACCTCAAATGTGATTTCCAGGTTCAATTTGTGAGCAACTGCTGAGGTGAAGAAACAAGGTAATGGAAATAACCATTTCTGAGGTACATCATAATGTGGACCTGGACGATTCTGCATGCAGTGACATTGCCTTTTGATTAAGCTGCAGAATGTATTATTATTATTTATAAATACATGTTTAATTTATATAAATATTTCAGATAAAAATACAAATTATGCCAAATTTGGAACAAATAGATTAATTCACAACTGTATAACCCACTGTGAACAGCCTTTGTATAACTCTTCTTCAAATCTGTTGTATGCTGCAGTTACAGTTTTGTAAAATAAGAGATGAGCATCAAATAATAAATAAAGTAGATTCATGCACAATTGTATAGCTATGCTGATGTAGTTGTAAACAGATGAGCATGTTCACCAAAGTGAGATTGAGATTCTCCTGAATACATATCTCTGTAAGAGAAGGCCTGTAATGTTCTCAGGACTGAGCTTCAGCTCATGAGGACTGCAGCTTCTAGATACTTTTCTTGTGCATATATGTAAAAAGGCACAACTGGAAAAAATGTACTTTACAAATACAAATGTAATCACCAAAAAGTTTGGGAACACTTTATATTAAGGAACACATATTCACCATTAACTAGGAACTTACTAACATGCATATAAGTAGCATACTCGCCCTTTATTCGTAAATATTAAGCACATATTAACACCTTATTTAGGAAAAATCTTAAGTCATGTTGTAATAGAGGTACAATAAGGTTATGTAGAATAATGTGTTAATAAGTGCTTAATAATTACTAATAAGGGACTAGTATGCTACTTATATATGTTAGTAAGCACCTAGTTAATGGTGAATGTGTATTCCTTAATATGAAGTGATACCAAAAGTTTAATTTCATATTTAAATTCAAATATAATTGAATATATTAAGCTGCTTTTACCGATTGATGAAAAAGTAGACATGTCCATGAATGTATGAAATTGAAAATGTGTGCCCTAATGGACAAAATTGGTAAAAATATATATACATATATATATATATATATGTTTATATAGATGGACATCAGATAAGACCGGCGCCAAAAAAAAAAAAAATAATCACATTGCCCTACAATAAAGTTACAATTTTATGTTCAGTGACATATTACAGTGGTATGCAAGGGTTTGATCACCCCTGTAAATGTTTATGATGTTCCTTTATAAATCATTGATTGTTTGGATAAGAAATGTCAGTTAAATATATCATATAATATAATAATATATTATAAAATTATCCTCCTATTGCAGAAATAACAGCCTCTAAACGCTTCCTATAGCTTCTAATTAGAGTAAGGATTCTGGAGGAAGGTATTTTGGACCATTCTTCTTTACGAAACATCTCCAGTTCAGTCAGGTTTGATGGTTTCCGAGCATGGACAGCCCACTTTTAATCACACCACACATTTTCGATAATATTCAGGTCTGAGGACTGAGATGGCCATTCCAGAATGTTGTATTTGTTCCTCTGCATGAATGCCTTAGTAGATTTTGGAAAGTGTTTAGAGTCGTTGTCTTGTTGAAAGATTCAGCCCCGGCACAACTTCAACTTTGTCACTGATTCCTGGACATTGTTCTCCATAATCTGCTGATATTGAGTGGAATCCAAGTGACCCTCAATTTAAACAAGATTCCCAGTCCCTGCACTGACCACACAGCCCCACAGCATGATGGAACCACCACCAAATTTTACTGTAGGTAGCAAGTGTTTATCTTGGAATGCTGTGTTCTTTTTCTGCCATGCATAACGCCCCTTGTTTTGCCCAAATAACTCAAATAAACAAATAACTTTAGTTTCATCAGTCCACAGCACCTAATTCTAAAATGAAGCTGGCTTGTCCAAATGTGCTTTAGCATACCTCAAGCAACTCTGTTTGTGGCTGGTGCAGAGAAAAGGCTTTTTCTGCATTACTCTTCCATACAGCATCTCCTTGTGTAAAGTGCGCTGAATAGTTGAACGATGCACAGTGACACCACATGCAGCAAGATGATGTTGTAGGTCTTTGGAGCTGGTCTGTGAGTTGACTGTGACTGTTCTCACCATCCATCACCTCTGACTATCTGGTCCGCCTCTTCGGGCTTTAACTAGAACTGTGCCTGTGGTCTTCCAATTCCTCACAATGTTCCTCACAGTTGAAACTGAGAGCTTAAATCTCTGAGATAGCTTTCTGTATCCTTCCCCTAAACCATGATGTTGAACAATCATTGAAGTGAAGAACAAGAACAGCATGTAATGACTGTAACAGTCTGCTTCACATGTGACAGTGATGGTGCTTACAGCGCTGTGGCATCTGCAGGTAAATCCACTTTCACCCTGGTGTGCGGTTGAAGACACTCTCCATCTTCAGTCACTTTCAAAACCTTCAAACTCCTCATGTTTATGATCGCCCTCGTCGTCTTATAACATAATTATGTCTTAAACATAAAACCCGGTCGATTTGTTCAGCGTGGTCAGAGTCATCAGCAATGATGTCATCGAAGCCGAGAAACTCCTCAAAATCACTGCCTTCAGAAATCTCTTCGCTGTCAAAGTCCTCCATGTTTGCTCGAATAAATTTTAAAGCAATATCACGAGGAACCCTTATACCCCCCCCCCCAAAAAAGGTGCCCTTTTAATGTTCACCCCTTTTCTACCAAACGTCCATGCAAGCCACTGGTGGAATCTAATTGTATTGAATCGCTGATATGATAATCATAATTGAGGCCTTTGTCCAGTGAAGAAGTCTTAGAACTTGTTTTGTTTGATTGTATTAATAGTCAGTCAATAACACACGTTTATTCATTAGCAATCAGTGTGCCCTCCCAAATGTGTTTGGCCTCCTCCTCCACTGCATTCCTGATTTTCTAATTCTCTGAGAGAGTAAACAATTTACTAATCAAAATGAGAAAATAGATATAACTGAAAAGGAACAGATATCTTTAAAAAACCAAGATACAGGACTAAACTGATGGAATGTTGCTTGTTGTTTGTATCCATTTAATGTACATGCAACATGAAATAGTAGTACAGGGGTTGACCTGCCCACTGGCTGGACAGCCTCCCGAAAAGTTGGCCCTCCAGAAATTTTAGTTGAATAGCCCTGGTTTAGGGGAAGGATACAGAAAGCTATCTCAGTGATTTAAGCTCTCACTTTCAAATGTGAGGAACATTGTGAGGAATGTGAAGACCACAGACACAGTTCTAGTTAAGGCCCGAAGTGACAGACCAAGAAAAATCTCAGATAAGCAGAGGTGAAGGATGGTGAGAACAGTCACAGTCAACCCACAGACCAGCTCCAAAGACCTACAACATCATCTTGCTGCAGATGGCGTCACTGTGCATCGTTCAACTATTCAGCGCACTTTACACAAGGAGATGCTGAATGGAAGAGTAATGCAGAAAAAGCCTCTTCTCTGCACTCATCACAAACAGAGTCACTTGAGGTATGATAAAGCACATTTGGAATAAGGTGCTGTGGACTGATGAAACTAAAATTATTTGGGAAAAACAAGGGACGTGATGCATGGTGGAAAAAGAACACAGCATTCCAAGAAAAACACTTCCTACCTACAGTAAAATTTGGTGGTGGTTCCATCATGCTGTGGGGCTGTGTGGCCAGTGCAGGGACTGGGAATCTTGTTAAAGTTGGGGTCCCATGGATTCCACTCAATATCAGCAGATTCTGGAGAACAATGTCCAGGAATCAGTGACAAAGTTGAAGTTGTGTCCGGGCTGGATCTTTCAACAAGACAACGACCCTAAACACTGCTCAAAATCTACTAAGGCATTCATGCAGAGGAACAAATACAACGTTCTGGAATGACCATCTCAGTCCCCAGACCTGAATATTATTGAAAATTTGTTGTGTTATTTAAATCAGACTGTCCATGCTCGGAAACCATCAAACCTGACTGAACTGGAGATGTTTTGTAAAGAAGAATGGTCCAAAATACCTTCCTCCAGAATCCAGACTCTAATTGGAAGCTATAGGAAGCGTTTACAGGCTGTTATTTCTGCTAAAGGAGGATGTACAACATTTTTCTTATGCACATGCCTTATTGTGATTAAATAATCATTGCAGACTTTCTGTAAATCATATAAACTTTATTTCACTTCTCAAATATCACTGTGTTTTTCTCCAATATGATATATTTAATTGAAGTTTTTTATCCAAACGACCAATGATTTATAAAGGAAAATCATGAACATTTACAGGGGTGACCAAACTTTTGCATACCACTGCATATATATATATATATATATATATATATATTCTGTTTGGCTTTTGGATTTAATTTCAGTAATTTTCAGGTGATTAATCACAAAAATCAAAACAACTGTCTGATGTAGTTGAATGAAGAGTTGTATTCAAACAGTCCTCTTCATCATGATGTTCAATTTTCCATGAGTCCTTTACATCAAGACATTTAAAATTGATCGAGTTATTGAGACATTGAGATTTTTTGTTGTGGTATTGCCACCACTGTTGTTAACTTTAAACAGACACGGGTAATTCTGGCTAATTGTGCTGCATGACACACACACACACACACACACACACACACACACACACACACACACACACACACACACACACACACACACACACACACACATCTGGATGAATTTAACTAATGAGACAGAAGATTAACTGTCCCGCTCAGTCTTTATGTCTTAATCACACCAGCGTTTTTACTCCTTGTCTGAAAGAAAACTGGCCATGATGTTTCTCCATCGGGCTCTGATGAAAGAGAAGAATGGAAGAGAGAGAGTTCCAGATAACACCACCGTGCCTGGCCGCTCAGTCCAGTGTAGAGTGTGTGTATGTGGGGGGTTAGTGATGCAGCTAACAGCTGCTGGGGAAGCATTTCAAGTCTGAGATCTTTCCTTCCTCAATGCAGGAGTAAAGTATATGGACCCTGATAACATTCCTGACCAGTCAAAGGTGACTTGTGTTTGTAAAAGGATTACTCCTCTGGTTAGGAGGAGCTAGGAGGAAATACAAATAAATTCATGTAAAACAATGTATATGAGCAACACTAGTTCTCAGCAGTGGCTGAACTGTTTGTTTCGAACCTTCAGGGCTTCATAAACAAGGTAATGACACAGATACAAACCAAAAAAACAGCGTTAATAGGAACTTCCGGTCGAGTTCCGCTTTAATTCAATCCTCTAGTCAAATAAGAGGATCCCAAAACCTGAGTTGGGAACCACAAATGGGTTGCTTTTGGGTCCCCAGACAAATTAGCAAATTTAAAAAACGTTTATTCAATTAAGTTTTAATTCATTTTAACTTGAAATGATTAATTCAAGTCAAAATGATATTAGGTGTCACAGATATGGCTGAAAATGATGCACAATTTTGCTCGTTAGATTTATAGTGGGGAATTTGGGTCGCATCCCGATATAGAGAGGTTAGGAAACACTGAGATGAATGTATATTTTGACAAATTCTACGAACCAGTATTGATATGAACACCAACCGTAGTCTTCTGGTACTTAATTGCACAAATGTCCAAGGCCCTGTTTCAAGTGTGCTTTACTGATTTTTTTGAAAAAATTTATGATTTACGTTCCTCATAAAATTGAAATAAAGAGCTCAAAGCACTCTGTTAAAAGGAGACAGGAGTTTGTCAGCTTACTGAAGGGATTGGCAAACTGTTGAACTTCAAAATTTAAGGAAAAGAATATGAATGCTATTAATCTTGTTTTTGTTTTTTTGTTATTTCATTCCACGGAGTGTCTTTTGGTAGCTCTGTGTGTCTGTTTGTTTGTTTGTGCTTCCATACTTGCACTTGCCAATATGACCAACAAAGTCCACCAGTCCACCAGTCTTCTGTCAAAACAAGGTTTTGGGGCTTGGGGATGCTCTGAGAGATAAAGAGTTCCTTCTTCCTGACCCCAAAAATTTGTGAAGAGGAAACCATGGTAATAGCTTGAGGACCTTGCAATAACAGCTTCCAGAAATGTTGTTGGTTGTACTTGCATGATGGAAGAAAGAAAAAGGAAATAGAGCTTTAGGCTTCGCATGTCCTGGGAATAGGATGAAAAGACGAAAATCCAGCCCAGGTTTGTTAATGTTAGGGATTTCCAGGAAAAGGGGCATGATGGCTGTTAAGTAGTTCTGTCACAGTCAATAACTTGAACCACTTTATTGTTGTTTTTGTGTTTAAATCATATTTCATTGCATCAAACTAAACAGACAGGTATATGCCTGCACAGAGGAGCAATGAATGAAGTCATAAATTTCAAGTTGGCAATGTTGGCTATACACTTGAATCTGTCACGTTTATCTTATTGCAGCCATAAAGCAAGCATGTGGTTCCTTTCCCATCACGCATTTTAGCGAATCACTCTCTGGTGGTTACTTAAGCAGAGATTGAGTTTGTTTTAATTACCAGGTTATACGTTTGGCTAACTGGATACAGGATTTATAACATCCCCTCTGAAAACACTGATGCTTGCTTGTAGCTTTGCACCCACTACTACATCTGTGGAGTAAATGGAGTGTTTCCTCTGATATGTTTGTGTTTCCACACACTCTAGAGCAGGCATGTCCAAAGTCCGGACTGGGGGCTAATTGGCCCATTTTCACATTTTCACAGGCCTGCAGCCTCAGTTATAAAATAAATGATATGTGGCCCGCCAGCACTGTTGACCTGAGTATTAAATGCACTTGTACAAAAAAACAACTATTTTATATTTCAGCTATTTTATATCAAGGGGTAAAAGCAGAGGGGGGCACAGGTGTCACCGTTGAGCTCTTTGGAGGTACGGTGTGCCTATCGTGGGAGGTATCGTGAGCCTCCTCATCTTCCGAAATATTGTAGTGAAATAACACAAAGTATAACATCTTACATTTTTAGGACAGTTTACTCAAACTCCACAGTAATGGTGTCCTGCTTGATACTTAGTGTTTTGGCTTTGTCTATAAAATACATAAAACACTCATGAAGCTGCAGAGTGGAATGGATGGAATGGAATTACCACAAATGTGTGTGAAAGAGGCAGCCTTTTATGCAGTTGTGGTCATTCTATCCTGTTAACATAATAACATTGATTTTACAGCTTTAGAAGAATTATGGATTCAATTGCTCTTCAGTGAGTTGTAAAGGTGGAAGTGATTTTCAAATATTTAATTGCACTGTGTGACTTGAATGTTTTCTATAAGTAAGTATAAATAATATTATTTTGGGCAGACACGAGGAAGCTATTAGTAGTGAATACTTGTGTTACGGTCACAAAGATCATGACTGTAGCTTTGTCACTGCTAAAACTGAGTGATTATGAGATAATTAAGGCAGACTAACAGACAAAGTCAATCAAGTCAAGTCACAATTAATATTGTGGTGTTATCACAGGCTGACGATTGTGCTTGAACTCACTTGAGTCATCCAACCAGTTTATGGTTGTCGGAGATAAACAGTGCCAGTGATAATTTTATTTTCTCGTATCTGTTGCTCTTTATTTTCCTCCAGATTTCAGGTTCATTTTGGCTGTAAATCAACGTTTGATGACAGTCAAAGGTAGTGAATCACCATGGAAAAAAATGTATGAGAGGTTGAGGCACTTGCAGTGAGTACCACAGGATGTCTACACAGTGTGAATTTACAGTAATGCGTCAGACTTTTTTTTAACTTTAAGGAAAAGATAACACTGCAAAACATGCATGTCTCATTGCTGATTTTGGCAAGGCATGGGAGAATGAAAGTTTTAACCTCTTCTTCCCTGACCCTCTTTTTGGAGTCCCTGCTCGAAAATGACATGCCCAAACTAAATAGAGTAAATCTCTGCAGTTACAAGCTCTATGTGGATTGTCTTGGTATCAAAATAAAGATATCACTCGTGATATTCCAACAGAGGTGTAAGTTTCACTGTGGATGCCACTGTGTCAGAGTAAATGTACATGGAACACAGCATAACTGAAGGATTATTTTTCTCTCGCCTAAAAAAAAATTGGATTTTAAAGCAAATATCACCTTTAAAATATGCAGTAGGGGCTTAAAAACACATGGAGGTCACGTGAAAACATGTGGACATGAGCTTTAATTAAACAATTACAGAGGTTTTAGTAAAAATATGTCTATGCATTCTCTCTTTTGGCACAGTTTGGCACCATCTGTGCCATTTGAGATTTCTTAAGTACCAAATTATTAAAAACCAATTTAATTTTATTTCTGTCACTACAGGTCTAAAAAAAAAAAAGTATGATAACTCGCTGTAAATCGTTGCACTAGCTTAGAGATGCTGCCTCAGCAGAAAGAGAGGATGTGTTTGTATAATTTGTTCACAGTGATGATGATGTAATGCACAAAAACACACTGTTGACTATTTTAATGTAAACACAGACAAGAACTGAGAGAAGATCAGCTTCTCTGCAATTTGTGTGCTGCGAATGTCACACAAACACTCACGGCAGCTCTCTGAGATATTAACGCCATTCACACAAGTCGTACTTTTAGTTTTAATGAGGATATCCACAACAACACCACCAGTGTAGTTACAATGAAGTAAGTACAACAACAAACATGTTTGCCTGTTTTACATGTTGCATCACACTCGTACGGTAAGGGTGATGCCAAAACGGAGGTACGCATTGAACCATGATTTGTGTCACCCTTCACACCCTTAGAGTGAATGTGAAAGGGAAAAAGACGTAGATGTGGACAGAGCATAAGATACAGGGTGAAAGATAAACACTTTCACTCCTGCGCAGTGTGGGCTACAAAGACCTTCAAATGACTAATGACCCTATTATTTTTGTTTTGTTCTTGCGGTGCTGGGATGGAAGCCACTTGTTCTTAATGCCTTTTGTCACAGTTGAGAATTAGCTCACTTATTTATTTAATCTCCTTGTCTCTCTGTGTTGCTGAGAGACAAGGAGTTGCTGGGTGAACCTTGTGTGATGCATTCATTTACAGTTACAGATGAGTCTTGGAACTGTTCAGAGTGGCAGGCTGATTATATTCTGTGTCTGTTGTATGTGTGTGGTTTGGGTAGTTGAGCGTGTTCCACTTTATTAGTTAAGTGCTGTGATTGGTGAGCCATCTCATTCAGGGTCACTCACACACAGACAGGGATATAGCAGTTTGTGTTCACAAGTTCTGTGCATACACTGCATCTCTATATGTGCTTTGAAAACAGAAACACTCTCTCCTAACTGTATCCAGAGCAGTGTTTGCCTTGTCTGGGACCTGAGCCAGACCTTTTGACTTTCTACACACAGTACCATGGCAGGAGCTGGCAAGGAGACTGCAGATGTGAAGGGGAGACATAGTAAAATGATGTAGCTCCTGGTGTTACAGTTTATTGTTTAATAATGTAGTACATCACCAGTCAGAAGTCCTCATAAAAATCACCTTCAACAGTCAAGTCCATAAATATTTGGACATCGACACAATTCTCTTCTTTTTGGCTCTATACACCACTACAATGGAATTAAATTAACAAGATGTGCCTTAACTGCACACTTCCAGCTTTAATTTGAGGGTATTTACATCCAAATCAAGTGAACGGTGTAGAAATTACAACACTGTGTCTCCCACTTTTTAGGGAACCAAAAGTAATGGGACAAACTAAACAATCATATATCAAACTTTCATTGTTTAATACTTGGTTACAAATCCTTTGCAGTCAATTCCAGCCTGAAGTCTGAAGGCATAGACATCACCAGACACTGGGTTTCATCCCTGGTGATGCTCTGTCAGGCCTCTACTGACACGCTCTTCAGTTCCTGCTTGTTCTTGGGGCATTTTCCCTTCAGTTTGGTCTTCAACAAGTGAAATGCATGCTCAATCAGATTCAGGTCAGGTGATTGACTGATAACATTCCATATTTGCCTTAAAACTCTTTGGTTGCTTTTGCAGTTTGCTTTGGGTCATTGTCCATTTGCACTGTGAAGCTCCGTCCAATGAGTTCTGAAGCATTTGGCTGAATATGAGCAGATAATATTGTTGGAAACACTTCAGAATTCATCCTGCTGCTTTTGTCAGCAGTTACATCATCAATAAACTCAAGGGAACCAGTTCCATTAGCAGCCATACATGTCCACACCATGACACTACCACCACCATGCTTCACTGATGAGGTGGTATGTTGTGGATCATGAGCAGTTCCTTTCCTTCTCCACACTCTTCTCTTCCCATCACTGTGGTACAAGTTGATCTTGGTCTCATCTGTCCAGAGGATGTTCTTCCAGAATTATAACAGCTTTTTTAGGTGTTGTTTGGCAAATTCTTATCTTGTCTTCCTGTTTTTGAGGCTCACCAATGGTTTACATCTTGTGGTGAACTCTCTGTATTCACTCTGGTGAAGTCTTCCTTTGATTGTTGACTTTGAAACACTCCACTCCTGGAGAGTGTTTTTGATCTGGTCAACTGTTGTGAAGTGTTTTTTCTTAACCAGGGAAAGAATTCTTCTGTCATCCACCACAGTGGTTTTCTGTGGTCTTCCAGGTCCTTTGGTGTTGCTGAGCTCACCACTGCATTCCTTCTTTTTAAGAATGTTCCAAACAGTTGATTTGGCCACACCTAATGTTTTTGCTATTTCTCTGATGGGTTTGTTTTGATTTTTCAGCCTAATGATGACTTGCTTCACTGACAGTGACAGCTCCTTGGATCTCATATTGACAGTTAACAGCAACAGATTCCAAATGCAAATATCACATGGAATCAACTCCAGAACTTGTACCTGCTTAATTGAAGATGGCATGAGGAGGAAATAGCCCACACCTGTCCATGAAATAGCTTTTCACTCAATTGTCCCATTACTTTTGTTCCCCTAAAAAGTGGGAGGCACATATACAAAGTATTATAATTGGAATGCAAATACCCTCTAATTAAAGCTGAAAGTGTGCAGTAAAAGCACATTTTGTTCTTTTAATTTCAAATCCATTGTAGTGGTGTATAGAGCCAAAAGGAGAGAATTGTGTCAATGTCCCTATATTCCTTTTGGAGTTAGGTTATAGGTCCTCCTTTACTCCAGATCAACTAATATAATTTTCTTCTTTAATTTTCCCCACTTACTTCCAATTTGCCATGCCCCTTCACTAAACCCTTTTCACAGTTCCATGTTCACCATGAGCCGTGTGTGCAAAATTGTGTGAGTTTTTGCATCTTTAAACCCTCATAAACGCACTTCATTGGAAGGAAGATAATAATATAATAATAATAATAATGGGTCCTCACACTACTCTGACCATCTTGCTTTAATATGAATACCTCAATATTATTAATGAAAATCTACTCAAAGCTTTAAGGTGGTAGTGTAGGTTTTCTTTACTGTTTTATATAACTGATAAATTGGTCTGATTTTTAGGATTTGACACATCTAAACATTGTAAGCCAGCCTCATTTCATATTTGGAGCAGCCATAGTCAAAATGGTGAGTGAGCTCATTTATTTAGATATTTATAAGACAGGCAGAAACTTTACTATTCACTCAACATGCGTCTGGCCACCTGTTTTATGAGTTTCAATATTCAGTCACATTTCAGTTCTTGAGTCTTTGTTCTAGTTTGTCTCCACCCATTCCAGAGGGAAATGTCTGGTTCTTTAGCTGCTAAATGCTCCTTAAGCTCTGCACAGTTTTTTCCCTGCCACTTGGTACTGGAAAGGTAGCAACACATGTGTTTCCCAGAGCTTTGTTTTGTTGCTGAAAACAGAAACCCGATGGGGCCTCACATCATTCAATGAGCACAATTTACTAACACAGTTCAATTGTGGGCCATCAAAACGAGGCTAGGCTAGGCTCCACAAATATGGATCTATATGGGATCATAAAATCAAATCAGGTGAAAAACACTCATTCTGCTGTGGGTTTCATATGGCACAAGCCTCATTTGTTGCACTTTAAGGAGGGCTATATTTACTTTAGGGTACTTTTGTAACCTTCTTTTTTTAATTGCACACCACCTTGATGGTGCATCTTTTTACTGCTCATGTGTAGCAGGGCTGATTGTGCCCAGTTAATAATTAAAATGACTGTAAAATTAATTGCCTTAAATTAATTTAGTGGGGGAAAAAAGCCTGTATATGTATCACTATCAGAATCGGAAATTAAGTTTTGGATAATCTTGGCATATAAAAAATCTGTAAAAAAAAAGAAAAAAAAGAAGCCAATATTGTCTCACAAAGGCCACTAAATTGACATAAACATTTAGTTCACCTCATGGACATTTAGATGTTGGACAAGCCCCCAATTTTTATGTCCAGGGGAAAAAGTTGGGCGCAAGATGAGGAAGTGAGACTCTCTCTTCCCGGCAAGATTTATTAAAACCTAGAGATAATGTCTGCTGCAGTATAGCTGAAAGTGGTTCAAGAACAGTCAACTGAAGCTTGGAGATTAGAGAGAGAACCTGCAAATTGTAACATCATCCCAAAAGTAAGAGTGCCTCACTGTAACGGAAATGTGCTGCTGGACAGCGACCAAACAGGAACTCTCCCATAAATCTGTCATGGATCGGACAGATGGATGTCTGTGTTTATAACAAAAATACAAATGGTTCCTAATGTTTCTTTAAATGGACATGCAGCAGTCCTGAGATGGAGAGGATAATCCTGCTGAGGCCCGTGTGTATATTTCTGCACGTGTGAGCATATGGATGAATCTGTCACAAGAATGTCCAGTTCTGCCTATGAGTGTGTGCATGACACTCTTTTAAGTACACATGAGTCTGTATTTGGATTTGAGGACCTCCAGCTTAACTCATGGCCCGTAAAGGATAAAACATAATGTTCAGTCTTGCAACCCAAGTTGAAACTTGGACAGAAAGCAGCGTGTCACAATTTGTCCAAAGCTTTCAAACAGCACTTCTGTACGAGTTAAGATATACTATATGTTCAAGTGATGCATGAAGTATATTTATGGGGTGCCCTGTAGGCCGTAATTTCTTTTTTACCTCACCCATACACAATTTTACCTCTCACGTACACAATTTTACCTCTCACATACAATTGTTTTTACGTCTCGCATACACTCTTTTATTTTGCTTTACTTAATTAACATAAAAACGCTTCACACACACAAGAAAAATGTATGCAAGAGGTGAGTTTTGTGTAAGTGCAAAGTAAAAGAGTATATGTGAGAGGTAAAATTGTGTATGTGCAAAGTAAAAGGGTGTATGTGAGAGGTAAAATTGTGTATGTGCAACTTAAAAAGGTGTATGTGAGAGGTAAAAAAATGTATGTGAAAGGTAAAAGAGATACCAAGATAATCCACATAGAGCATGTAACTGCAGAGATTTACTCTATTTAGTTTGGGCATGTCATTTCCGAGCAGGGACTCCAAAAAGAGTCTCAGCGAAGAAGTGGTTAAGGTTGTTTGATCGTTGTGAATCAACGTCAACGTTTTTCGGCCAATCAGCTGACGGTAATGGAGAATACACATGGCTACTTAATATGCACAGATCCACCTGGCTCTGTGTGGGTGTGGGTGTGTGAGAGAGACAGTGTGTGGAACTTTCTAGCAGCTATTGAGCGTGTGCGAAAGCATGATTGTCATCAAAGCAGTTGTCATCAAAACTTTGTTGACCAAAGGAAGGCAAGGAAAACTGGAGAATAGCTAAACTGTGGCTGTACTTCTTAAAGTCTCTGTAAACCCAAATCCATAAAAGTCTTCTAACTATGTAAATTAGGGTCTTATGTACATAATATTTGTACAAAGCAATTAGATCTTGAGTCAATAAGGTAAAATCAAGCACAGTATTGGAAAAGAAAGTTTGTAAAATTGGTCAGATTGGACCTATCATGCAAATAGAAAATGTAGAGACTGATAATCTGCTCTAGTCTAGTTATTTTACAGATAGCTGCTGCATTCATTTATAGGGTTACATAATGTTCATATTTCATGTTTCATGTTATTGTGAGTCCAGAAAGTTCATTCCCAATCTTGGAAATGGTAGTTGACAATACAAATGGCAAATCTCACCTTTGGGCCCATTTAGTGCCTTAAATTTCCTGAAAATTTATGTTGGCCAAGCTACAGGAAGAGATTTTGTGTTTGGGTAAATAAAGCACAACAGCTGATCTGAGCTCATAGATGTCCATTAAAATGATGGGATATTCCAGAATGTTTCACTTTGTTTTCAGAACATAATGTTTAACAGTTCAGTTGCTCTTGTTTTGGTTATTTGATCCATCCTCTGCTTATTGCTCTGACAAATTGTGCGTTTCAGCCAAAGAAATAAATAAACCAAGACCTGGGTACATCAAAGACCAGGAATTAGATATACTCTGTGTCCTCCAGGCTTATCTCTTCTTTCCCTCTTTCTCATTTTTCCTACTAGAAATTATCCCGAAATAAAAGTCTTTTTGACAAACTGTGCTGTCAGATTCCCAGGCATGTTTCAACTAATTAAAGAAAACCGAATCACAAGAAATATATATATATTTCGGAAGAGCTATATCACAGCGGACGAGGGGCAATAAAGACACAAAAATAACACAAACGTTATCAGCATCTTCATCTGTCATCAGGTGACGGTTTGACAAGGGCAAAGTTTTGAACATTGTTGGATGGCACTGTCACAGTAGTGGCTATATGGATGAACTACACATTATCATCAACCATGGCATCTATCCTCTCCCAACAGCCATTGGTGTGCAGTTCACCAATGGCCAGGTCAGGTTCAACTTCACTTTGGGAGAAATTTAGGCACATATGCCTACACACACACAAGTGATGCACCACTATCACTACTTAAAACTGCCTCATACAGCCATACAGCCACTTTTTGATATACAGTAGGTCAGTGTGGGTAAGCCTCCAGTAAAAACAACAATGAGAGAGAAGAAAATGAGTCATTGGTAACATAATCTGGATGTGATGTGATAGCGTCAGTCCATCTTTGGTGAGTGAAGTGAAGGAAAGCAGGGACTGAAAAAGAGAAGTTGGGGCTGGGGGAGGGGGGGAGGGGAGGAGGGGCACAGAGTGATATAGTGAGAAACCAAGAACGTTTAAAGCTGTGGTTGGCAAATGCTGTGGTGATTGTAACCCTGGAGGACTGGAGGGAAGGGTTTATAAACTATGGGCGTCCTCGCTTAATGTGAGATGTGGGATGTTAGAAAGAAAGATAAACATAAATGTGATGTTGAAGGAAACAACCTCTGTCATTTCATGCCCATTCATTTTGATTAGGAGAGACACTTGGCGTGATAGATTGAGGTGCTGGCACTCAACATGGAACACTGCAGCCATTTTCTTCTATACATGTTTGCCTTAGCTAGGAGGTTTAACATACAACAGCATGTGTATGAATGTTTCTGTCGTGGCTAAGGGTGAAACAAAACATGTCATTTTGCATCTACTTCTACCACTTTTCGGCAGAGGGACCCCCCTTCTGTGATGTTTCGAGTGGTGCACAGGAATGTTGTCGCAAATATTTGGATGCCCGATCCTTGGGACAGTGGGGTTGTGGTTTATTTCTGTGTACTTTGGTAAAGGGGGCAGACTGACATGACCTGTAGTATGGACACAGACACAAAAAAGCCATCAATATGCACATTCCTGCTTGGATGTGTCCCTGAGGAAAAATTCCCATGTTGAACAACTGCGTCACAACATCTAAAGAGTGCTTCTCTCCTCATACTCACCGCTTCAGTCCTTACCAGGTCTGAGTTTGTTTAGTTGTTTGGTTTTTGTTACGCTTTCCCATGTCCTGGCTGCATACAAGGACTTCCTCTCCCATACAGCCTGATACGCATAATTAATTAGTGTCATTTCTGGGACCACTTTAACTTTAGAGAACAGCACTGAAACTGGAGGATTTGTGAAAATATACATTCATGGCTAAGCTCCAGTGCACTGTATTTGTTTTCATTTTACATGGATGGAAGCCACACGATGCCTCTGATAGTGATCTTTGTATCTGCTTGATGAAGGAGTCAGACATGACATGAGACAAAGTATAGTGTGTGAGACTGTCTGGGAGAAGGTTGAGTGGGTCCAGTTTCATCCAAAGCATAGGTCTGAAACGCACAGCCCGTGACCGTCATGCGGCTCCTGAATCGTTTTCATGCAGCCCACCACTTTATATCAAGTTATTCCTCTCTGTTTTGATATGGATGATATAAGATTCACAATACTTACGATGCAAAATTAATCTATAAATATTAAAAAAAAAACATTTATATTGAAATTTTGTGAACTATCACCAAAAATGTTGTTATTTTGATATCATGATGGAATATCAGTATTTCATTTTAAGCTCATATCTCACACCCCTACTTAAAATGTGTTTTTGTTCCACTTGACTGGCCCCCTCATGACCAGACAAGCTTGTATTTGCTCTTATGCCAGGCATGTCCAAAGTCCGGCCCACGGTCCAATCACGGCCCTCTGAGATTTTGGCCTACAGCTTTGGTTTTATAATGTATGATTATAATGTATTACCCGTGGGAAAACTGTAACGTTGCATCCCTAACAGATCCTAACATCCCTAACAGATCCTAACAGTTATTTCATTTCAAATCTTAAGAGGATATTATGTCCAGTTTTTTCATGTATTGTATATGTATTGTTCTGTGTAGCAGTGTAGCTCACAACAATAGTATCTGTGCTCATACAGAGCAGGGTGTGGTTTCACTGACAGCTTAGACCAGGAGGGGGTTGTGCTATGTAAATGTGATGATTCTGTCTCTTTGCTCTCAGAAGGTGTAAATCTTTGAGGCTAAAATTCTCCCTAAAGCAGTTTGAGGAGTGCCTACATTCAAATGGCCATATCTTCTTCAAATATTAATCCGATTTGCATGTGTTGGACATTGTTGGAAAGAATCTGTAAATAACTCAAAATGTCCCTCGGTAGACTTGTGACAGGTTTTGCCATGGCTGGACACAAATTGTCCTGTAGTGTGAGGGACTAACATATTTTAATATCATCAAACGCATCAGAATCTTCCCAATTTGCAAGAGCGAACATGTTTAGTACTTGTGATTGGGGCATGAGAAGAACACTACAATAACCCATGAGAGTGAGTTGACCGGGAAATGTATGTTGCATACTTTTGTACAAGCCAAGTTGATTCCGTCTTCTCAGCCATGTCTTCATCCAAAGGTTTTTTTTCTTTCGAACGACCAGCCACAGGTGGCTTCACTGAGCCTGATTACATGAAAATGTAGAGGGGATTATAGTCCTTATGTTTTAACTGTGAGAACTTTTAGAGGAACATCAAAAAGCCCAATCTCTGAGCCAAAAGACTATTTCTAATGATTACTAGGTCAACAGTCGATATTGTGAGGCTACTGATGTAAATCATCAATTGTGTTTGTATGCATGTTGAATGAACATAATAGTCTCACTCATTGATTTCCTATGGTGATCGTTTTTTTTTTAAAGTTAATGCTTTGTTGAATAATTTGAATTAACCACTCAAGAAACAATTTATTAAAGATGTTCAATATAGATATTCAAATGATTTGTGTGGACAATACAATTAGATCTTGAGTCAATAAGGTAAAATCAAGCACAGTATTGGAAAAGAAAGTTTACATGTTTGACATTGTTGGAAAGCTTAGAAATCACACTTCCAGAATCTGTAAATAACTAAAATAAGTAGACTTGTGACCGATTTTGCCATGGCTGGACACAATTTACTTTTGCATGTTTTTGGGACGGAACCAGATTGTTTTTTTTTTCGTAAAGCAACAATGCTAGCCATTAGTCCACAGTGTGTCCCATTTAAAGATATTTCCTTTTATATACTTTATATACTGCCAATTAGTATTTTCAAACAATAGCACCAAATTCTTTCTGAAATTCAAAGCTGGGCTTCTTCTGATGTAACTTAACATAAATTAGCTGAACACAGAATTCATTAGTCACATAACGGAGTCAACAAATTGGAATTTGACATCGCATTTCCACTTTTACAATTTATGGTTCAATTGCAGTAATAGTACTATTTAAAAGAATGTGATTTATTTATTTATTTGTTTATTTGTTTATTTTTTTAAATAAATCTGGAAAATTAGTTTAGCAGAGGTTGGAGGCTCTGATTAGTTTTTCCTCAGAAACAAGTCACCAGGCCAAAAGACTCTACCATCAGCCAAATATTCTTACTCTCTTTCATTCCCTGCCCTGTTGACAAATCATTGTGATAGACAATGTTTGAAGTTTGGAAGACGGTCTGCTTTTTGACTTGCCAAACTATTTTTGGGCACCTCAAAGTGTCCCATGATTTACACAGAGGAGGATTTGGTTTGTTTTCAGGTTGTGTACACAGGCCTCATTATATTATTGCAAATGTGCAATCGAAACACAGTTGACATCAGCACAATAGCATCTTGACAGCAAGACAAAGGGAGAAAGGCAAGCGGCAAAGAATGATCCAAAGGAGTGAAGAAAATGGCTCAGGCTGTAGGGGGTTTGTTTGTGGTATGACAATCAGCGTTTGTGGTTCAGGGGATCTGGAGTCAACTATTCAGGGTGAGAAACAGGGACGAGGTAGGAACCAGACCACCTACCACGTTTCAAATGCCTATTCTACCAAATATCAGGGGAATTAGGTAAGAAGCTGACGTCGATGCAGGTGGATGCCTCACTAGTGTCCTGGATTGTGGATTATCTCACTGCAAGACCACAGTACGTGCGCCTGCAGCACTGTGCGTCAGACAGGTTGTTCTGCAACACCGGGGCACCACAAGGGACTGTCCTCTCCCCCTTCCTCTTCACCCTTTACACCACTGACTTCAGCTACCACACAGAGACCTGCCATCTTCAGAAATTCTCTGATGACTCTGCGGTCGTTGGATGCATCAGAGGGGGTGATGAGACGGGCTGCACCTGGTGCACGCTGAACCATCTGCAGCTTAACGAAGGAGCTGATTGTGGATTTTAGGAGGTCCAAGACAACAGTGACCCCTGTTTCCATCCATGGGGTTGATGTGGATGTGGTCAAGGACTACAAATACCTGGGAGTCCACATCGACGACAAACTGGACTGGACAAAGAATAGACACACGATTTAAGGTGGCCAGTGCGATCCTCAATGCTGTTGCTTGCTGGGGCAGCAGGCTGAGGGCCAGACTCAACAAACTCATCCACAAAGCCAGTAACCTTGTGGGAGTGGAGTTGGACTCTCTGACGGAGGTGTATTAGAGGAGAATGTTGTCCAAGTTAAGGACAACACTGGACAACAACCTCTGTCCACTCCATGACATGCTGGTCGGCCACAGGAGTTCGTTCAGTGAGAGACTGATTCCACCAAGACGCACAACTGAACGGCACAGGAAATCATTCCTGCCTGTGGCCATTGGACTTTATAACTCCCATCTGTAGATGCAGTTCATTCATTTATTTAGTAATTATCATATTGATAATGCCTGTCCTGTACACATTGTACATTTCTAAGTTTTAAATAAGGTTTTGTGCTATTTTAATTTTAATCTTAAATATTTGTGCTCTTTAAATGTTAATCTTAATTTGTGTGCTCTTTTTGGTGCTCTTTAATGTATTTTATTTTAATTGTGTGCTCTTCTTGTACTCTCCTGTAAATTTATTGAGTCTGATATGGAGCAACTATAACTAAACAATTTCCTCTGGGATAAAAAAGTATTCTGATTCTGAATTAATCACTGAATAGGTACTAATAAGTTGAGCCTGCCTTTCATGCCCAACATAGACATTTGCACAATGAAAGTGGCTGATTTATTATAGTTTTTTATTACAAAAAGACTGGGATGATGTGAGATGTAATTTTGTGCTGTCAGCTTAACACTTCAAAATACAGTTGAGCTTGTGTAAGTTACATTACTGATTGAAAACACTCTACATCCGACTTTTTCATATTGTAGACTTCATATCTATGTAGCTTCATAGCTATTGAGGCTAAAGCTGCAAATAAAATGTCCCATGGTCCCCCTGCCTATGATCCCCCAGTGGCTAGAAATGGTGATAAGTGCAAAGCAAGCCCTGGGTATCCTGCTCCACCTTTGAGAAAATGACAGCTCAGATGGGCCAATCTGGAATCTTCCCTTTATGTTGTCATACGGGGAAAGGTTACCCCCCTTTCTCTGCTGTGCCTGCCCAGGTAATTTGGCGCACCGCCTTACCCATGTGAAACTGATCTACGACTGTGAGAGCGCCCCTTTGTTTTTCCTCGAGAGACATCATGGTTAGCAAACAGTACTGTGAGTGAGACAAGGCATCGTCAAGCTGAGGCAGATGATGAACGCAGTGCTCGACTAGCAAGTGAAGCTGCACAGCAGACAACGCCCCGTGAAGCTGAAGCAGCCGACGAATGCAGATGATAAGCAGGCTGCACAGCAGACAAGGCACTGTGAAGCTGAGGTAGCAGACTAATGCAGAGGATAAACGGGCTGCGCGGCAGACAAGGCGCCGTGAAGCTGAGGCAGACGACAAACGCAGTGCCTCCAACCACAGACTTTTCACCCCACTCCCCTCCGGGAGGCGTCCACTGTAAACATTGGTGCATGGTACCATGGCTGCAAGCTAGTCAAGACCACATCCCAGCCCCAGCTTGACCTGGGGGTGGTGAAGTATTATTAAAGCTACAGACAGAAATTTCTTGTTTTAGGAAAGCTCATTTAGGGACTGGCTTGTAGTAGCTATAATTCTGCACCAAGGCTGAATTTCGTGAAAGAGACTTCAGATAGTATTAGGCGGCCTCTAAGGCCAACATAAACGCATCCAAAAAGCAGCATGTCATAGGATATCTAAGTTAAGGGGCCAACCTCTGAGTTTGACAACAGCTATTTCAGAGAATGGCTAAAGAGTAAGCCATAGCTAGCCAAACATGATTCATGATTACAATGCATTATGTTAGCTTCCTGAAACTTTAGCTCTTGAGTCTTGGATTGAAAATGCTTATTGCAGATAATGAACTTGAAAAGTGTTTTCCCCTCCTTATTGATTATACTCATAAGGAGAGGGGTTCAATGATTGTTCAGTTAGATCAGCCCTCAAGTTTGAGAATTATTTTTCTACTACTAGAAATTTGCATTTGCACACAGCAAGCTCTGTTTGATTTTGTCTGTTGCACCACCAATTGCTTTTCTCCCAGTTAGGGAAGCAACTATAGCCAAGGTTATATCTCATTCTATTTTTTAATGTAGTTATGGTCCATTATTTTTGCCTTGTCATCTCTCATCATGTGAGTATTCTCTGCTGTTGTTTTCATTTTCAATCTCGGCCTGTTGCTCACTAAAACTAAACAAAAACTGTATCTTCAATGTTTATAAAAATCAAACAGATATTGGGACAGTATGTGTTTGTCCGTGAAGACAGTGCAACATGTAAGTGAATACTCAAATTCAAAATGCCTCATCTTCTTTCTGAATTTCTGAAAATCTGGCAAATACACCAAAACGTATATGTGTTGGTTTATCTTTTTCTTTCTTATTGTTTTGTTTCCTCTTCAACTCTCGGCCAATCTCTATTTTGGGACTGATATTGTGAAAAGGGGGGAAAAAATGTGGCAGCAATTGAGTTAAAGTCTGGATGTCGGCCACCGGGGTGAAGGTCACGTAGGTCAACTGTGAGTTGTGACTCACTTAATCTTGACAGAGTTTAAGACAGAGAGCCTTAAAGGTGGTTTTAAAAACAAACAACCCAATGATTAAGTAAGACAGCTCACTGCGATACAAACAGAAGTTAGCTGTATCTACAATGTCAAAGAGTTGCAGTGTAGTAAGTCAGGGTTAACTCCTCCTAAAGCCTTGCTTTAAATAATGATACGCCCAGGTTTCAAGGAGGGGTGTCAAATTCACCTTTAATTGTCAGTGGGTGATAAGAAGGAGTGAGTGTATTTGCTGGCATTGGTCCAAATGTAGCTTATGATACACCAGGAGGTTCTGATTTAGGGGAAGGGTAATAGCCTGCATGCTCTTCTCCATTGAAGTCGCCTGAAATGGATGTAGACCTGAGCGCAAGGGATGTATCCCAGAGACCAGGTCTAAGGAGAAGCACAATCACCTCCCCACATTCACACACACTCACAGAGCCAGAGATAAGCAGAGATGTGACAGAGCATCAGCAGTAAGTGCCTTATACAGTCCAGGCCTACCGTTGTCTAACTTTCACACTGTGTGCACTGTCATGGCGAGCAGTTAAGAAAAAGTTCAAGACCAGTCCCACTTTTGGAATGGAACTTACTCCAAATGGGAAATGTCAGAAAAGTGGTTAGCATTTGTGCTAATCTGTTACATAGATAGCAAGGAGTATCATCTTGAAGGATTATCCTGTTCTTGGCTTTCAAGTGATGGAATTTAGCAGCTTATTTGATGCCTTTTTGTCTCCAATGTGCTCCATAAATATGTACACTTAAATACTTGACCATCTGTATGATGAACAGTTCATTTGCTTTTGAATTCTGCATCCTGCAACATGTTTGGCACAGATTCTATTTTTTGTGTCTGTGACTGGGTCAGGATACTTGTTTTTGGATCGCCAAACACATTTTTCCCCACCTTTTAGTTCAACTTTTAATGTATAGATTTAAAAACCTTTGTAAAATGAAGTTATACTTTATTTCCCAAACATCTCCTGAACATGATTAGTTTACCAATTCAAAACGATTGGTTATAAAGTCACCACTGCACTTTGCACAAACATGCTCTTGTGACAATTGATATTGTGATTTGAATAAAGATAGTTTGACATCAGTGATGAACAATTAATTACTTAGTACTTCAAAAACTGTCTAAACTCTCAAATTGTACATGCTGCATTATAGCCGTGCAATCAAAGTAATAATAGGTTTTCATGGAGATGTTGCATAAAGTTCACATAAAGCCAGAATGTGCCAAACATCTTTAATCCTTTACCTCCTCATTAAGTACCACTGAGGGATGCATAATCTGTACGTGACTCTCGTTGAGCCAATGATAATTTTGGAAGGCCAATCCCGAGATTTAGCAGTATTTTAAAGCAGAATCTAGTTTTATTTTACCTTCTGGAATGTCTATTATGGATCACTATGAGCCAAATGTATTTTTAACTTTGAGGAAAGTGTTATTTCACTTGACTGGTGTGTAGATTTAGGTTTTCAACTGAAAACATATACATAAGTCTTTTGAAATACATCCCATGAAATAATAAGTTAAATAAAGACACAGCAAAGCAAACCTTAAGGATACACTCCTTAGCTTTGCATCTGAAGCCATATTTGGTCTGATATGATCAGCGGCGTACGGTGGCTAATCTCAGCTAACTCAAGGTAAACATTGCTGTATAAGGGATATTGGATGTATGGTTAAGGCTGACATCATGCTTTTGCTTTTTTAAACCGATATTAACACAATCCATGCAGAGGCTAACCAAATTGTATATGTGTCGACTCCAATGACGCACTGTATTTTATTTCATTGGCTTTTTTGACCCTGTTGCTTGATGAAAATGAACAGAAAACAGCACTCAGAATAAAATGAATTGGCTCCAGTGTCAGTTTGACTTAAAATAATTGGGTTATTCTCTGGAGAGAATGTTATGCTGACATATAAGAACCTCTGGTCAATCACCATCACATCTGCAGTCACATATTGCACTCATTTATTTCACCAACAGAATCAAATTCCAAAATGATGTAAATTTGCTTTTCACATCTGGCAATAGAAACACATATTGTGTTCACTGCTGACAATAGATTCTATTTAAAGTGACTGACTGCATGCAACAACACAACATTTAACTGGAGTCAATCTTAGAAACTCTCTAAATACCCTAACACCCACATATGCTTATTTTATAGCTTCCCAAGTGGTGATTCTACATGATTGGATGTATTTGTTTAATCTTTCGCCTTGGTACTTTCCATTTATGACCCCCCCACAAGATCAAGCCATGAGTCAGCCACATTCCCTCAGAGACAAACCATGAAGTTTCCCTCAGTCATCTGTCCCTTTTATGTATTTTCTCTCAAGATGACTCTCACTGTGTAGAGCCATTCATTGTCCTTAAACAGTGGACACAATAACCTGAGCAGATGAGTAAACTGTAGCGGAAAGACTGCTGATGCAAGGTGGTCTTAGCTGTAAAGTTTAAGGATGTAAAAGCAACAGTGTTGAGAAAAATGTACATGTCTACATGGACTGCAAACAATTTTCACAGTCATTTTCTATGGTTCATTATCAAAGTAATCCATCATTACTTTGAGTGTTGTGGACTCCACTCCTTGTTTCCTTTCCAATTTCTTGGGCCAGACCATCGTCTGTTATGTGGATAGTGACACTTGAATCAGCATCATGTATTTCACACTTAGTAGAAGCTGTATTAAATCTTAAATCTGGCAACTAGAACTAATTTTACATTTGACTTTAATATATATCTACCAGAAAGGATATTTGATTTTAAAGTTAATTCCATTTGGTGGAGCATTGTAGATGGTTGTAAATTTGTGTGCTTCTGCTGAAAAGCAAAGATAGCTATCACTGCTCAGTTGTATTGCCTATCATGATTAGATTGACCACATTGAAAATCCACACATGATATAGAAAAGCAGAAAATAGGAAAAAAAAAAAATGTTTATTGAGCCATTCATTTGATCAGATGCGAACTGAAACTACAATTCCTCAACTATAGTGAAAAGAAGAAAAAGAAAAAAAACTTTTTTATCACTTTACTTAGCCCATTAACGAATGCGAAAATGTATTTGTTTTTTTTTAAGTTCAGGAACTCTTGTTTTGGAAACCTATTATTTACCTTCAGATTCATGGTACAAAAATGAACCCCATAAATTGAATTACACCCTCACACAGATGAATGGGAACTGTTGCTCAGATCACAACACATATGATATTGCTCTCTTTGACAATGATTTGTCTTGGCTTAGACGTGCCAGATAAATGGCAGTTATAGCCTATTGATGAGCCAAAGCAGAACACAAAAAAACATCTTTTGTAGATCAAGTGGTTGAGATTCTCCCCACTGGCCGTGTTGGATCATCTTCAGACTGTGAAGACGCCATTTAAAAATCAAACCAAGTTATATTTACTGTATCTGTAAAACAAAAGGATGTCTATTGCCATATCCTTCTATCTAATAAGTTCAGTTGAGGTTATGTGATGATGTAAAGCACAGTACACAAGGAGACAAAGTACAAGGATGGAAAGAAGAATCTGTGGGTTTAATTAAAGGTTCAGTATGTAGCATTTAGGTTGTTTTATTGAATCCACTACCCATAAGAATAAGCCCTTTAATGTGATTTAGGTAAGGCCTTGCTTGATTTTTTTCTTTTTTTTTCTTTGTTTCTACAGCAGCATTAATGAACAAACAAGTAGCTGCTTATTGTGAAAATGAAGATCATCTCCAGGCACAAAAACAATGTTGTATACTGGCCATTAAACCTACAATTATATAGTTCAGAGGACAGTGAAAGACAGAATATAAAAGCACATTGCTTCATATTCATACAAAATATTGTTCAACTGAAAGCTTTATAGACTTATTTTATATGTAATGGTTCCTTCAGGCATATAATACTTCAGTAGAGATCTGTTCACATCCAGCTAACCACATCTGGCTCTGCAGATTGAAACTTAACTGTTGTATGAACATGGCAAGATGGTGGCTTCTGTAAAGCAAGACCTTTGCCTTAAGTAAATACATAGTTTTATATGAAAACATGCTTTTTTATTGTGTTGTAAAGCGATTATACAAGTGTGCAAACATACAGTACTGTGCAAAAGTTTCAGGGCACCACCAGCTTGTTATTTTTCTGTCAAATTCTGTGATCATTGGAATTTGGAATGAAATGACGCGACTTAAAGCTGATCTTATACATTAGGAAGCTGTCAATGAGTTTAACTCATGCAACGTGTGTAATGCTCAAGCATGTCTTGAATAAACCTGGTGCAATATATATATTTTTTCCAGCAGATGTTTCTTTAAATGAAATAGTTGGACAAACACAGGGTATACCTTTAAGTAAGGTTCCACTCCAGCATCAACAGAGCTGTGTTATTGTTCAAGTGTAAGGGTAGATCATGCTAAATACTTGACACCTGTAGGGGATGTTTTTTTCTTTTCCAGATTATTATTATTATTTATTTTTTTAAACAACGAAAAACTGCATACGTATTTTCTGGATGTGTTCTGGTATAGTGAAATATAAATAATTATCCTCTATTGCTGTTATAGCATTACTAAAAGAGCAAATCTAATGGTGGCTTAAATGTTTGCACAGTACTGTACTTATGGGTAGTATATTACATTTCTGTCAATACGCCTTAATCACATTTGACTTGGTATTCAAATTTGCTGGACTGGAAATCTAAACTCTTTTTTTTTTTTTTTTGTTGGTGCAGATTGAAAACTATATTAAAGAGAGCATGAAGACAGAGATGGCTCAACTGCAGCAGAGTGCAGTCCACAACCACACTGCAGCCATGTTGGAAATGGGCACTAACCTTCTCTCTCAGACAGCAGAACAGACACGAAAGTTAACCGACGTTGAGACACAGGTAACACCTAATAAACTCACTCATGGTATGTGATGAACTCGCTCTGTATTCTCTTTGCTTTCTTTCTCTCACGCACATGCTGTAACACTAAGAGGGATCCATCCAATGCTCCATTAACCCAGCCATTCCACACTCAACTGCCCCAAAAAGGTTACAGAGAATTGGCCAAAGTCAATAGGGATGCTATATAAATGTCTGTTCCACCGTTGAGTTATTTGGCCCAGGCTCCTTTCTCTGTTTAACAGAGGCTTTATGGATTGAGGTTTTAGGAGGAGGTGATGGAAAGTTGTAAAGTTAGTGGTTAGTAACTTTTGCTTAAGCACTAAGAAGATAACTGCAATGTATAGAAGAAGGTAATTACATAGCAGAGAATAATATCATCTAAGTATTACCATGTGACAAAATGAAAACAAAGTTGATTTGTGCTTTTAATGTACAAAGTCTCTTGAGTTTTTTTTTTTATACTCAGGCCTCAGTTTTTGTATTTTTCTTTCAGGGTTTGGAGCAGATAATATATATGTTTGCTATGCCTGCAGCTATAGCACAGTATGGCCAACATTGTTATTCTTCTTCTATTCCTCACAACTATTTATTTCTTTTCATGGCAGGTCCTGAATCAGACGTCAAGGCTTGAGATCCAGATGCTCGAAAATTCTCTTTCCACCAACAAGTTGGAGAAACAGTTAATGGTTCAGACCAATGAGATCAGCAAACTGCATGACAAAAACAGGTAAACAGACAACATGGCAAGCAAATACATCTCAACAAAAGCACCAAAGATGGTGGAGAAATAAAAGATGATAAAGCAACAGATGAACAAAAACAATCTTTACTGGAACTACTGCTGTTCTCAGCAGGGTTACATAAATAAAATCAAAAGCTTGCTACCAGCTTTCATTGACTGCCACTTACTTTGTCCATTTTCCAAAACAATTTTCACTTGTATAAATAACTGCATAATCGAGACGCATTTGCCCTATGATGTTCCGTAAATCAGCCTCAAATCCATGTGGCTGTGCTTTCCAAGTTGGACTGCTGTGTATTTGTTGCAACACAGAGGAGGTAAAATATGCCTGGATGGATCTCCATGTCTCCAGAGCTTGTACTTTACAACGATTGGTCCTGGGGGATTGATGATAAAGTGCTTAAAAGGGTTTGGTCCACATTTCTTGTTGGTGTTTCCATGGACACACATTGCAATCACTTTAGATAAAAACAATATTCTTCAAAAGTTATTCTTCAATTCTTCCCTTGAAAGCAGAATCTCCAGAGAGTCTGAATTTTAAATTCTTCTTGAGTTTTATGCAGATAGATCTCTGAGGTCATTTTCCCTAAGCTTGTGCAATTATGACATGTTTCCATCTTACACGTTATCTATTCTTTTTCCTTCACCAAATCAGTAACTGAGGGAAAAGATGATTTCTTAATGCATGAAGTTCATTTCATCTTTTAGGAAGTAAATTGTACAATTCTGAAGCTCAGATTCTGTCAGGGCTTATTCATTTCCTCTCAAATATGTGATGTGCATGATGGAGGGTATAGTTTGTACTCTGCAGAGAACAAAGCCACCAACCCTATGCAGACGTCAATGGTTGTATTTCTGTATTACTGAGTATGAGCCACTGGGAAGGGTGTGCATTACAGCAATTAAATACTAACAGTTTTCATCAGAGGAAAAGCAGGACATTAATATGGAGGAATCCTATTAATTATGCCCAACACAAAGTCACAATGGCTACATAAAAAAAAAATATCACATGCATGTTTCAAGCTCACATAGAGTGGTCCTGTTGCACATGTAGGTTAGTTATGGAGGTCTACTTACATACATTAACTTGTTTTTATAGTCAAAACCTCCTAGTTGCTCTTTTCTGACTGTGTTTCCCAGCCGCGAGATTTGAGACTCAACTCTCTCACTCAGAAGACAGAGTGATTGGCCAGCCAGTGTAGAGCCTTCCCAACTGTCTTGTGATTGGCCAGTACCCGTAAGTGACATATTCAGCACACCCGCTCTCAGAAGCGCAGCTCCCCCCTCTGGAACGGTGGATGCACTGCTACTCATTATAAAAACATTGTTTTAACAGTGTTTAAAAATAGCTTCTTCACGACTCCCCGCCGCAGTCCCTTTGACGACCTGTGACCCGGAGTCAGACCCAGAGTCAGAAGACACTGTCGCTCGTGAAACACCTCCACAACGGACGTTATTCTTCTTCTGTGCTTCAATGTACGCAACCAGATGTCCCCGGACTAGTGCCCGGAGCAGGACGATCTGCTGTTCTGGAGAACCGGTGTTTACGTAACCGGACCGGGTTTTTTCAGAGATCTCGCTGAGCCGGAGATTACGATAAAACACAGTGTTCTCAGCAGTGGCTGAACTGTTTGTTTAGAACCTTCAGGGCTTCTTAAACAAGGTAATGACACAGATACACACTAAAAAACAGCGTTAATTGGAACTTCCGGTCTAGTTCCGCTTTAATGATTGGAAACTTGTTAGTTTTATTGAAACAGTGACGAAACAAGATTCAACCATTTAAATCCTGTAAATAAAACCTCAGTCCAAATTTCTTTCTCCAGCCTCATGGAGCAGAAGATGCTTGAGATGGATATGCGACACCATGAGGAGCTGGAGACGCTGAAGAAGGAGAAGGGAAGTCTCCAGACCTTGGTAGGGAGGCAGAGCGGGGTTATCAGGGAGCTAGAGACCCAGCTGAGCCGAGCCACGGGAAACAGCACAGCCCTGCAGAGACAGCAGCAGGAGATGATGGATACCGTCCATAACCTGCTCAACCTCTGCTCTAAAGATGGAGGTAAGTTATCTGGAATCAGTGACTTACATGTCAGGAGGTTTGTGACCCAATCTCTTTTATCCACTGGAGATTTGGCAGTTGTGTCGTATGACTGATTGAGATGAAGAAAAGCCGTAACATATTTGAGGTGGAAGTAAATGTTTAATCTAGAGGACAAGCCTGATACATTGGCTGAGCTACAGAGAAGGGATCCAGCAGCTCATAGCTGGAATAATCAGTGGTTTAGATTGATGACAATAACAAGCAGGGCGGTGAAGTTTGAAGTTAAACAACAAGGCGAGAGAGCAACAATCATGATTTATACTGTGGAAGGCCAGCCAAAAACCATTGTGTGCTCAAATACATCTGTGAGCAAAGGTGTAACGTGATATTACCAACCTATCCACTATATGTTTAGCCATAGTAGCAGGAAACAGTAGTTCTAGGGCTGGATTATTGGTCTGTCAGTTTGTTTGTGTGTGCGATACATGAATAGATGGCCTTGAAAAAAAATAACATTTGAATAATAATTTGTATGTCTTCATTTTGTGTCATATTACAGCAATTAAGACATCTGTGTTATTGTTATTACACAGTTAATGTTCCAGTGTCAAAAATGAAGTGTCAAAGTATCTTTATACAACAACAAGAGTAAAAAGTCGCCCCCTCCCCCTGCAGTGTCAGTGTCAATATTCAGAGTTTAAATCCTGGTGTAAAAAGTGAATTAACACTGTCAGAGTCAATTTAACAGTATTAAGTGTTAATATCTTAATATGCTCCGCCCACTCCTCCTCATTTCAAATCATCGAGAACTTTCCAGAGTCAGACAAAGAAACTCATGGACAGACGCCATCTTCTTGCTTGGTAAAGATTGTGGTAAGTCTCTCTATTTGCTCACATTTTAAATGCCATTTACATTTTAGTGAATGGAACGTTTTATACCAGTTGTATTTCCCGCTCACCGTACAGCCAGTAGCTTTTTAGACTCTACCTTTAGAGTCGCCCCTTCGCAGTCGCGTCTGTTTTGTTACTTTTTGCCTTCCGATATGTATCCACTCTGCTGGCTTATGATCGCCAAACTCTCCTCAACCTCCCAAAGCAGTAACCTCCTCCATCAGCCCATCAGCACAAGACTCCGCACCATGAGCTTTCTGCTCCGCTGCCCCTCACATCTGGCGCTCCCTCCCTGAACACCTGCGGAAACCAAAAGGGCTTAAGACTTTTTTGTTCAGGCAGGCGTTCTTAAATTGTCCTTAGATTTCCCTCATTTCAAAACCCAGCCCATTACCTAGCTAAAATGCTTGCATCACCACATCACATTTTGCATAGTGCCAATTAGATAATAATGTTATGTTCTTGGATGTAGGGTGCTATGTCGTTATTATTGAAAATATATATATTTTTAACTGTGACTATGTGGTTGGCTAAAATATTAATTTACTGCATATTACATATTGTATTACTGCATATTAGTAAACCTGTGCAGTGAACACCACACACGTGATGTAATCAATGCCACTGTCATTTATTGCGTATGTTCGGTTTATTGTGTTCGCCAAAATACGACATACTTATATGGGGCGGGTAAGTGTAATTAATAATTTGTAATTTTAAACCCAGACTTTTTTTTATATTTCTGCCACAATAGTTCATGCTTTGTACATGATTTCTCACCAATTATTTCTTTTTTTTAATGGGAAAGATTGATTTGATGTTGTTGGTGTCATGTCATGTCGCAAAATTATAAAAAACAATTTCTCCATCTTATGCTAAGACAATTTTAAGCATTTTGTGATGCATATTATAATGTTAGTTTTCTGTTTTTACAGATGACATCATGTTGATTAAAACAAAAATCAATAGTGATCAGAAAGGAGATGATCTTCGTTTCATCTCCTTTGGACTACACGTAGATTCCCTGATGTGGCTTCCAGAGCAGCTGATGTCACAACTAATTCAGAGCTGGAAAATTCATTGAATAACCTTGATGAAACAATCGTTCTTGAATTTGTTTCCGGTGACTCTGATATCATGTTATCTTGGATGAAGACAACAGCCCCTCAAGAAAACGGCAGAGGGAGGATGAAGATGCCAAACATGTAAGCTTCCTTTTTAAGATTCTGGAATTTCCTGTTTTCCTGACACTCGGTAAAGATTGAAATTTGAAGAATGAATTCAGATTTATTTATTTTCTAGTGCTGAAAACATTTACATATTATAGGGATGTTTTGCCATTTTGCTATTTTGCAGGAGCATTTCTATGATTCTGAGAATGGCAGTGGTTACTTAGCGTGGAGACTGAAAACCATACAGAGGAGGAGTGTTTTAGCAGACAGCAGAAGGCCAACGCGTCAGCCCACTGGTGGAGGGCCCACAGCTAAAAGATGACAGTGATGACAGTGTCATAGACGATGAGGTTGATTGGCCATTGCAAAATATTGATGAAGTGCCCAGCATCTCTCAAGTCCTGCCAGTGAAAGTCTCCGTGACTTGTGTGTATCTGCTATTGCACAACTACAAGTTGCTAGTGTTAGTCAGTTTAATTACAACAATTTAGTGTCATCTATGGAAGAAGTGGTACTGGAGGTACAAAATCAAGCAAAATATACTATTTTAAATAGTTTACCTTATCAAAAAACTAATTGAGCAGAGTTTTGGAAAGCTTGAAACCCCTTTACTTCACTCAATTTAGAATCTAAACGAAACTGCTATTTTACACATAAATGGAACATTGTTGAACCTGTAGAAAAAGTACTTGGTGTTAGATGTGAAAACAGTAGAAACAGATGCGCTGGTGCATATCATCCGGGAACTGACACTGTCACTGACAAATTCGCTTATATTCCAATTTTGGAAACATTGATGTCCATATTTAGTTATCCAAAGTATTTGATGTACAAGAGTCGCTGTACTTTAAACCATTAGATTTTCAAATGTCTTATGGAAATACTGATGCCTCACTGTTTATAATTCCATAATAATATTTTTTGCCTTGAAACGCATTTTTGTGAAGAGTCAATTTTGGTGAATTACATATTCAATAGCATTTTATAAATGTATTATTTTTCATGAAACTGCTTTTTTGTTTAATAAATGCTGTGATAAGACATGGATTTAGTTGTATTTATTTTATATATATATATATATATATATATATATATATATATATATATATATATATATATATATGTATATTCTCCTGCATTTTTCATACAAATGTTTAGATTTTAACACTAAAGACAGTGCTGAATAGGTTTAACACACATCAAGAGTAGTTAAGAGAGAGTTAATTCTGAATAACCTTAAAAAGCTGATGTCAATTGTGAATAACTCTGAGTGTTGATTGGTTCATAGTGTTAATCTTTATTAACACTTAATAGTGTAGTGTAAAATATTAACACTGACAGAATTGAACACTGAAATGTTAACTCTATGCTGAGTGTACATTTAACACACTATGGAGTGGGATCATATATTCACTGACCTAGTGTTAAAATTGACTCTTTAGGTGTTAAATTAAAACTGCTATATTTACTGTGTATGATTATTATTGTTTACATTAGTCTGGTAACTGGGAGCGGTAATAGCAATTCACATAAGTAATTTGTGCCAAATTACTCATGCTATTTGTGGTACTGTATCATTTCTATTTACTCGTGTTACACACGCAAGAGTAAATACAACTGGTGACAACGCACATAGAGCTAATGCTAGCGGTTACCAACACCCAAAAACAAGCCATAATCGTGCATTGATAATCGTGCATTCTTTCCCCCATCTCACTTGCTCTCCTTGTCACTCACTCACCAAATACCAAAACTTTTCTCTAGTCCTGATTCACTCTCTGGATGATGGAAGCATCTCTCAGTGCTTAGAGGCCTCTGCAACATCACATCACACAAATGTTTCACCTTAATTCAAATAGTTCAACTCCAGCAAATGAAGACAATGAACACAAGGAGTCCCACAAAGACACTGACTTTGTGTCTGCGTGGGAATTCACGAAGTGCAACTGATGCAAAATTCTTTTTTTTTGTTTTTGCATGTAATCTCATCTCACAAAAGATTAACCTGATATTCAATGCGAACAAATCTTAAAAAAGAAAACCCTAACCCACAACTGTGCACCTTAAATAATAATACATTTTATTCATGGGCACCTTTCAAGGCCATTTTGCAGATAGAACAGAGAAAGAAAAAAAGTTAGCGATTCTAAACAGGTGGGTTTTGCCATGGGTTTAAAAGTGAGGCGTGTCAGGGATTTGTGGGAGAAAGTTCCAGATATAGGGGACTGACAGCTCTATGGTCCATAGTGGAAGAGCAGACAGGAAATATAATGAGGACTATAGAAGGGAAGGATCAGAGTGTAAGTAGGAAAATGTAATTAGAAATTAGCTCAGCGTACAGCATAAAATAACTGCTAGTGTAGAAGCTATTCTTTGATTCGTCAATTTCTCTGCAGCAAAATCTGAATCATCTCGGATGTACTGGCTTAGTCCACACTGAGGAGTGTTTGTGTTTATTTTTTCAGTCAAGGAGTATGGAGCATGTCAGTCAGCTGTCAGTTGCTTGTACACCCGAGTTTTATTCACCTCCACTGGCGATAGCTCTAACCTAAGCAAAATCCAGACCACAATGAGCAAAATAATGTTTGCAGACTGGCTGTGAGTGAATTAAACTCTGAAGCAGCACTCAACTTGTTTTGGATTACCAAGTTTCTCCAATAAGAATTCACAGCTACAACATCCTTGTTTTTTATGATCCTTACAAAATTATGATGACACTAGTTCTGTAAACTAGTGATGGGATCGGCAGTTCATTTGAGTGTATTGAATCACTTGAATCAGTTCATTAAAATGATTTGTTCAAAGGATTCGTTCACCGAATCGTTCAGTGCTTAGCAGGAGCCCAGTGCCCTGCTACGTGATTCACCTCCTCCCTGAGTGCAGTATGTTCGCGCCGCAGGTCATTGAGTGAGTGACAGCGCGGACGAGATTCATGTCCTCAGCCACAGTTCACCAGTTCTCTGTGTGTCAGTTCGTTCGCGAGATTCTCAAATCACAGCAGCACGACAGACACAGTTCTTCTTACTAGTCACTCCCTCCCCGCTCGGCGCATGTTGGCTTGCGTCGTTTGCCGAAGATTCACAAGTGAGTGACGGTGTCGGCGAACGACTTCACGAGTGATTCACAGAACGCGGCAGTTCCACTCCTGGCCGCCACGATCGCTGCTGAGCTCAACTGAACTAAGAAAGGAACGAATCAGTTCATTAAGTGATCCCAGTCAGTTCGTTCACTCAAATGAACGAATCATTCATGACCGACACAACACAACTGTATACTTTACCTCATACTGACAGACACGGGCATGCACCAGCGTCATTCTCTGTATCAGTGAGAACAGCATGAAGAAACAAACATAATCTTACCATAACCAGGTTCAGGTGCCACTCGTAAACCACCATGGTATCCTTTTCTTGCAACAGTCACTTTTCACTCTTTCATTTTATAATGTCCATGCACAGAACTTATGAGGTAATAGGTTTATTTTTTATTCCCTCAGAGTCTGTTCCTTCTGTGGGATCAGGGATTTCCACTGACTCAACGTTTAACCTGGCAGTAATTCAACCTTTCTCATTTTGTGAGACACACTGAACTAATTTACCCCTATCATGGCCATTTAAACTTCAAACCCACTTGATCCTAGAACAGTGGCTTTAAATCCTGGTAGTCACAAGAGATTTTACATTTAATGTCTATGTTTGGGGATTGGCTGCAACCTCGTGTTCATTTGTGGATTTCCTGCAGACGTGCCTTAAGACCCCACAGTGCCTCTTGATGTTTCCCAACAGAAACAACAGGGGCATGAAGGGATGTAGGAGTCACGAGTGGATAGCTGTTGTGGATGATTAACTCATGCCCCGTATTTATCATTCTGCTCCCTTTTGTTATTTTAATGTTCCGTGCAATCAATTTCAAAGGATAGTATAATTCGCATTCACACTCTCGTCTGTTTATTCTGGATTCATGTATGTTATATTTAATTACCAAAGGTCTTCTGAGACCATCTTGGCCTGACTGGTCTTTCTGTATCACTCAGGTTGGACCTGATTTTACATGTTCAGTCTCAGTTTTATTGCATTTTTAACCTGTTATATTTGATTGATTTCACTGGAAGCTATCCTAGATAGCTTTTAGTGTGCCGGTTAGTGTTTATAGCTGGATATCTCAAGTCACACCCCTGCCCAAAATTGGTGGCTGCCTTAAAGAGAGGTGAAAGAAATGGAACATGACCACTGCTGCTCTGTGGTTGGTCTTTTCCTGATTCACGGCTGCATTGAAAATTGAGCGGGTATGTAAGTCAGAGGTCTCCCCTTTCCTTCACCTCATCTCGATTAAGTCAAACTCTTACAGCTCCTGAGGGAGAACTTGTCAAAAGGAGTTGAAGGAGTAGGTAGATCTCACTGATTGTCCAACACACTGTCCCTTGTTTTAAGCACAAGGCAGGGATTTCGTTTCTCAAGTGTTTGTGTTTCATGCCATGGAGTGGCGTCTGCTTGTGTCAGACTATGTAAAGGCCATGTAAAAACTTCTGGCTGCTAAATGTGAATTTATTTTACAGTTTTATTATTCCACTTAGTGAGTGGCAGTCATCACTTTTACAGCAGAGTGTGATGCCTCAACACTAGAGTTTTGGTAAGTGTTCTATTTTAAAGTTCAACATGATTAAGTTCATACTTCAATGACCATGAAAAAGACGTGGAAAAACAGATTTATATTGTCTCTAGCTGGCAGTTATGAAAATATGAAATCTAGGTGAAGGTGCTAATTTCTGCTGATACTTTATTTTGGCAGTTGCAATGCTGACTTCACTTTTGTAGTATTCCAGCAATCTGAAATCACTTTGTTGCAGCTGAGTTTGTAAACAGTACAATAACTACAATGAAACCTCCTGCAAATGTGAAAATATTCTAACTTTCTTCTCAAATTAAATTTTAAAAGATTGAAAACTGTGCCAAATGTTAAACCAGTGTGGGAAGTCTAATGTTATTACCTCACAAGTTCATAGGAGGGAGGTTAAGGTTGGTATGTGTGTAAACAAAGCATGGTAGATTTAAGTAGATTTAGGCCACTAAAATGCTTGGTTAAATACAAGGAAAGACTGTGGCTTTGGCTGTAAAAGTTAATCTTTTCCATTTCCCTGTGCATCAACTGAGTGTTGACATTGTCAGTGCTTACACAGGCTCTTAACTAACCCCTTAAAAAACAATGGCCGATTTGCAATGACATCTCAGTAGGAAACCTTCCTAAAGGGGCCCCACCTCACTTTAACCTCTGTGAAGTTATCATTCTGCAAGTTGGAAAATAAAAAAAAAGGATTATATGCATATCTATCATATAATTTGCATTACATATGTGTAATGCATATATTTTTTTACTCAGTTTATATATGGTTTTTTTCAGTTATTTACAGTATTTTATTGTTCTATATATTTATATTGTTTTATAATGTGGGTTCTTTACAGTGCAATGTATTTTTTACTAAGTTTATACATATTATATTTTTTAAAAGATATTTACAGTATTTTATTGTTCTTTACATTTATATTTTCCACATACTTTTTAGTTACAAGGTTTTTCCATGTTATTTCATTCACTTTGAAAAAACCCCAAAACATTTTGAACTCTTTGAACTTTTCATTGGTGTCAGATTATTTGTAACATAATGATAATGAACACTGGTTGCGGGCCCCCTGGGAATTTTTTCTTAGGGCCCCTACAGACTCTAGAATCGCCTCTGATTACGTGTGTTGCCTAAACATGACAACCATGGGTTGCAAGGACATTTTAAACAATAGAATGCGTTGACATGTTTTCAGATTTCCTTGATGAACCAAAAAAATCTTTGGGATCTCCAGTGCAAATGACATGTGAGAACATTCTAGCAGTTTGCACCTATTCTTCACAAAGCAGTTCAAAGTAGGATGTGCAGCATTGACTAAGTATAACTTTAACTAACTCCTAAATCCTTCACACAACTGTAATTCATTTCACATTGTACTGTGGGAAGTAACTGAAAGTGCTTTGCATCCTTCATATATGAATACACCAGAGAAACTAATTAGTTATTGTATGAATCACTTCAACCCTCAGCAGTATTTAAAGACTGATTATAGTCACATGGGGGCTGTGATGTCCATTTAGCTCCATTATTCACCCTTTTTTAGCTCAAGTACTTTGGCTCATTTGGCAAGGGTACTGATTTATGCAAACACTGAAGCCCTGCTGGTCCTTTCACATGAACCCCCTACTGAATACAAGTCCCCACTGAACCACAAAATATTTTCTGTAAATAAATATTGGGACATAAAAAATATTTGTAGAGCTGGGCAGCAAGCTGTTTAAGCGAGCTGCTCCTCTACTGCAGCATCCCGTCCATCTGCAGACAGCATCTAAAGGCAATTGTGAAATAATTGTTCACACTGTTTTCAACGATCTCCCTGCCCTCTAAATTACCCCCGACTGAATGACAGTGAGGGGTAAATTACCACCTGACAGGGCCACCCTTTGTTGTATTAGAGTCTGGTGTGCAAGGGTCCACTCGGTCAACCTGTAGCAGTCGGGGATTCTTGTTTCTGACACTTAATACTTTGTCAAAATACTTGCATGGTACACCCAAATAAGCTCCCTTCTTCCACCGGGAAGTTTGCTGCAGGGGGAGGGATCACAGCACTGACACATTTCACTGACGTCTTCTTCCACCTCCTCAAGTCCAATAATAAAAACAATGGTGTGAAAACTGAGATGAAGACAGGAGAAAGGGCGAAGAAAAGTGAAAATCGGTTTTCCAGTTTTTTCATCAATAAACCCAGGGCTTCAAAGACAAATATAAACCACTTGTTATAACAGGAAGTTGAAATGTATAGCTTGTAGTATTGTATCCTTAGTGTCTTGCTTGGTTTCAAAATCTGCACAGCCATAATTACCCACAGATGGAAACGGATGCAGCTGGTCTGTCACAATCTGAAGCCCTCTCTCAGAGAAAGAGAAATCATTCAGTCGACAACAGCTTCACACTTTGTTAACGCGTTGGTGTTATAAGATATTCACAGTGAGACCTTTTCAATAAGATTCTGACTCTTTTTTACATTCTCGCCTGTCAGATAAAGATGTGGAATTTGATAAATTGCAATTAAGAGTTGGTTAGAAATTTCATAAAAAGTCATGTGTGACAAACAAGGTTGTATGAAGGGTAACGTACTCAATAGCTTGTACTTTATTTAAAGTGCTATTATTATGCTCTATGTTTATTTGAGCCCTTCTTTCATCATAAAATAATGCAGCTTCAACACCTGAGCTTTGGCATTCTTGTAACATGTCAAATCATAACAGAGTATTATGTCCTTAAGATAAAGGGGAAGTCTGAACCTGGTATTTACGTTAATAAATGCTGATTTGAAAATGCTCACTAAAATAAACATTATTTTTAAAAGCGGAGGCAACTAGCTTAGACTTATAGACATAGACATTTCAAAAATGGTTTCCCTCAGTCCTCTTATCACTTTAGAGGAACTGGAAAGCAGATGTTGTTTATTAGAGCCCGGCTACCTGTTTCTCCAGCCTCCACGATGTATGCTAAGCTAATCAGAGTTTATGACATTTACTGCCCCAAAAATATAAACTCATATATTTTAGTGTTCCCTTAAATAAATGTGATTCCTACAGGTTGTTAAAAGCCAATAACCAAAAACAACTTTCAGTATAATTATTTTATCACCATAATCAGTTTGAGACACATTGTGCTCATTTTAATATCTAGTCACTTTACAATAAGACTATACTAACAAGGTTTATAAGTGGATTCTTATTTAGCATGTCAACATTACATTATATCAATGTTGAAATAAATAGTATCTCATAAATCACATTAAAAAGGGCAACAGTGATTTGTTGCTTGCCAAATACTTGCACGTCTGTACTGTGCATTTTATATTTTCCAATAAAGCTAATGTTTGCCATTAAAATACATAGTAGTAACTCATTAGTGAGATTACTGTGTAAGCAGTTACAATATCCCACCAAATAAAACCATATAAGTGTTGAAAAAAGTTATAAATTGTCCATAATTGTTTATTAATGATTATGCTGAAAACCAAATTAATAACCTCATTATAAACCAATCATATTTTTCATCATGGAAGTGTGTGTCACCCAACTGTGTTTTATTTCTGATTAAGTATTCTACATATAAAATACATCCATCATGTTTTGTGTTCCAACAGTTGTTCCTAACAGTACAAACGTTGAAGAAGAAAAGAAGTTCCGTGACTGTGCTGACCTCTTCCAGGCCGGCTTCCAGAAGAGCGCCATCTACACGATCCAGCTGAATTCCCAGGAGACCAAAAAGGTGAGAAGCTGTGATGTGTCACGGCGATGCTGGTGTCTAATGTAATGTGAACATGTCCAGGAAGATCTCTGTGTAGGTTTAGAGAGTTTCACAGTTTTTTCCTTAGAATTGGACATCAGCCGGTGATGAGTGTAAATGATGGCTGCTAACTGCTGCAGGATGCCTGGGAGCTTAAAATACACTTGGCAGATGACTGGAGAGTAGCATTGGCGTGAGAGTATTGAAACAGGTGTAAAACAGTGAGCTGATCAGGATGGTGTGTTTGTGTATGTGTGTTCTTTGTCCCAACACTTATCTTACATACTCTTGATAGTTGGCTGTTGATTTTATGTTTTGACAAAAGGTTAGGCTAGGTGTCGATTTGTGATTGTGACTTTTAGGGAACTAAGGTGGCCTTTGCATACCAGAATGGATGCAAACACTTTTCACAACTCTCTACACTCTGCTGCCTTCCCACTTTCGGTGCCATTTGCTGGCTTTGTCGATGCCTTGGGTACTTTACTGCCTTATAATATGAAACAAACGTCTATTTGTGCTGCTGAAGAAATACTGTATGTAAGCCCAAGATCACAGCCTCCATAAAGCAAAGGCCTTACCATTTTTTTATGTGATTACACTATACATTATACAAACATTATACTTAGTATATTCAATTTCTGCCACTGAACACTACATCTTATACACAGGACCTTGAAAACCAAAGAACAACGAGTATTTTTGCAAAATATCACGGAACGGACTAAATAATAAAAAAAAAACGAGAGAAAAAAGGTTTACACTTGACTCTGGAGGAAAATACCTTTGTGTGACTTTTTTTGTGCATACCATGAATGATAAGCTCGTCTTGGGGAGAATGATAATGTCAGGTCTACTTCCTGAATTATACCAAGACTGTGTTTGTGTGGGTTCAGCTGTGTGTGCTGGCTGAGGAGTGAGACCCTCTCCAATCTACCCTGGGGTCTCCTCCTGAAAACAAAGAGTGGCGCTTGCAGATAGAGGCACCGACCCTGCCTTATCAGCTTACACACACTGAGGTCCAAGGTTAAGGGCAACATTACACCCAGGTGTCTGCTGGTATGTGTCCAGACTGGACCTCCACTTTGATCCTGCAGAAACAAGGCCCTCTGATGAGGAACGTCGCTGGGGAGCTGGTGAGGGATAAGTAGACGCTGATTATGTTTGAGGAGGACATAGATACGATGCATTCCCAGAGATGATTCATCATCAAAGCCTGGGAAGGGTAGTGTCTGAAAATGGTTGTCCAAATGACCCTTCATTGTGCTTTAATGCCACTGAGACTCACGGTGAATTTTGAATCCATTAAATTTGTGGTTGGGTTACGTATAGGTCTTCTGTTAACTTCATACATCTGTGTTTTCTCCCACCCTTCCATTTCACTCTGTTCAATCATGTAGGTGTATTGCAACATGGAAACAGCAGGTGGTGGATGGACGGTCATCCAGCGCAGAAATGACGGCAGCGTGGACTTCCAGAGAACGTGGAAGGAGTACAAGATGGTGAGTGAAGACACTTCCGGCAGCAGGACACACATACATGTCCATTAGGTGTAAATTACGAAAATGTGCAAAATGAGCAGAACATTCTGTTACAAAAATATACTTGTGCGCATGGATTATGACAGATAGCATGCACTTTTGACCTTTCAATGTGTCGAAAAACAGAAGCAGGATTCATTTCATTCACGCCGAGACATTTTGGAGGGCTTCATCCAGATGTCATTCCTCCTCAATACCTCCCCTGTTGTTACTGTGTATACAATATTACCCAGAGTGTCCTCAGATGAAGTTGCAGTTATATACTGTTATTCTTACTCTTTTCTGACCTAAATCTAGGGGAAATCACACACAAACACATTTGTAGCCCACAAGAAGGGTAGCCCGGCTCCGGACACTAACGTTTGCTCCCCGGCACAGTTGCTCTCTCCTGTTCAGCAAAATACGACGGGTTTACCCACAAAACCACTTCTAATAAAGAACTACACTTCCCAGCATGCTTTTGGGACTAGTCCCGGTCTGATCATTAGAGAGCGACATTAGAGCGTTCTGATTAGAGAAGGGTGAATGTCCGCATAAATGCGTCATACACATTTATGTCCTTTTGAATGGCTCATAAAGTGATTCACATGCATTTGGAGACCGGGCCTGATTCTATGGGTTCTATGGGTAGAGGTTTAAAACGACCTGTCAATCACCCACATTGACCAAGGTAAGCCAGAGCTATGGCGCTGAAGACACTGCGGAGTCAGAGTTGTCATTATGCTCCGCACAGGGAGAAAGAGAGAGAGATGCGCAGACAACATTAACAGTGACAGTGTCTAGGTGTGGCATTAAATGGTTAAAGTAGTACAATGCAGACAGAACATACTTCACAGAACATAAACAACACTAAACAATTAAGGTTATACAAAACAGGCAGCGCATGCTTCACAAGACAGAACATAAACAACATTAAACAATTACATTAATACTGAACATACTTCACAGAACATAACAACATTTGATTGACATTCATTTGTATAACAGGTATGGTTCCTAATAACCATTAACGACAATATCAAGAGAGGGTATCCAGGTTTACAACAGCTATATCAGTTCAGTTTCATCTTATAGTGTAGTGGGGTGCGTGTGTGTGTGTGAGAAAGCATAAGAGCGCACGTGTGTAAAAGTGCAGGTGTTGTCATTAGATGTGGTTGGAATCGACCGAGTCATTGTCCGAAGAACCCCCAACAGCGAGCCAGTAAGGACCCCGATGCCCGGGACACCCAGCGGTCATGCAGGGCAGGAGGAGCCCGTGGCCACCGGGTTAGAAATCTCTCCTTACTGACGCTGTCCTCAGCCACCGTGTTTCAGACTGAAATCTCACACCCAGAAGACAGCCTTCCCAACTGTCTTGTGATTGGCCAATACCCGGAAGTGACATCATTCGCACACCAGCTCTCGGAAGCGCAGCTCCCCCCTCTGGAACGGTGGATGCACTGCTACTAGGCCTGGCAAACTCGATTCTTATAAAGGATTCGGGCTATTCTGAGTCACTTACTCAAATGATCCAGGTTATGCGAGTCACTTGAGTCAGTATTGCTAAATCGCCAAGAAAACTCAGTCCTAGCCTAGCCTAATTATTTATTAATTTCCTTATAAATTAAACAACGGGGCACCACTCCTTCAACAGAGGAGAAAGACACGTTCAGAATGACCTGTCACTTCATGACCTTTAGATAAGTCTCATTGATCAGACATAAATTTAGATTAATATGACAAATATTAATTCTTAAATTTGGAACGGAAGGTGTGAGATCGTACACCGGCTTCTTGCAATTACCCTTGTCACAGGCATACAAACACAAAAGGCAAAGTAGAGTATTTTAGATGAAAAAGATCAAATATTTATTAAAGTATTATTTATCAAATTTCAATCAATCAAATTTTATTTGTATAGCCCACAGTTTACAAAACATAGTTTGTCTCACAGGACTTCACAGGGTTGGTAACATCCTCTGTCCTTAGACCTTCGACCAGGGTAAGGAAAAACTTCACTGGGGGTAGAGAAGTGCGGCTTGTGCAAAGTCTGTGTGCTCATTCTAAGTGCATGATGGGAAATTCCCCCAGCAGTCTAAGCCTATGGCAGCATAAGTTAGACTATTCTAATCAGGACATACCTGATCTAGCTTCGACTATAGGCTATGTTAAAAAGGTAGGTTTTCAGTCTCATTTTAAAGGTAGAGACAGAGTCAAACTCTCTGACTGAAAGTGAGAGTTGGTTCCACAGGAGAGGAGCCTGGTAGCTAAAAGTTCTACCACCTATTTGACTTTTATTTATTTTAGGAATAACCAGTAGACCTGAGTTCAGGGAGCGGAGCGGTCTATTGGGTTGATATAAAGTGATTATACTAATATACGCACACGCAAATATGTGTCCAGCCATGGCAAAACAGGTCACAAGTCTACATAGGGACATTTTTAGTTATTTACAGATTCTGAAAGTGTGATTTCTAAGCTTTCCAACAATGTCCAACAAATGCAAATCGGATTATATTTGAAGAAGATATGGCAATTTGAATGTAGGCACTCCTCAAACTGCTTTATGGAGAATTTTAGCCTCAAAGATTTACACCTTCTGAGAGCAAAGAGACAGAATCATCACCACATTTACATAGAACAACCCCCTCCTGGTCTAAGCTGTCAGTGAAACCACACCCTGCTCTGTATGAGCACAGATACTATTGTTGTGAGCTACACTGCTACACAGAACAATACATATACAATACATGAAAAAACTGGACATAATATCCTCTTAAGACTACAGGAGTGTAAGGACAAGAAATGATAACAGAATAAACCACCCCCGCCCCTATATTCTTTTAGGTTATTTCATTTCAAATCTTAAGAGGATCCGACTTGTTCCCCCTTGGTCCGTGGCGGGTCACATATAAGAAGGCTCTTGATTATTTAGGGCCTTGTATGCGAGTAGAAGTATTTTAAAATCTAATCTACTTTTTACTGGGATCCAATGTAGAGAAGCCAAGACAGGAGTTATATTTTCCCATCTTTGCTCCTGTTTTTGGACATAGATGGCCCACCCACTTTTGTACTGGCCCACCCAAAATATTATTTCTGCCTACGCCACTGGTTTAGTCTCTGTTTATATCCTGGATAGTGGTGATTCATCTGTTTGACATTAAAGCTATACTTACCTTTCTTGCATGTCTCACAGCACTTAGAAAAAAATTTAACATGAACACCTCCGCCTCCCTCAAAGTCCCACCCTCTAGGGTGGAACGGCAGCGGCTACGTTATCTTATGTTTTAGAGTGCCATATAGTTATTAGGAGCAATATAAGATTACAAAAGAAAAGTGTAAAAATGCATCAAAGGTAAGTATAGCTTTAAGAAAAGAAATCAATGCATTGCATTAAGTCCACACTAAGCTGCATATACATGTTCAATCTGGTTTATTATTGCTTGCAGGTTCCAGTGCTTGTGTTTGACTTAGAAGTCACCTGTGTTTAACTTCCTTTAGCGTTCATGGTTTGTTTTTGTATGAACTGTATCCCTTGTTCGAAGTATTCTGTTTCCACTTGAATTGTTTTCCCCCCTCGTTGCTCCTGCTGTTGATTGACCATCTACATTACGAGTCATGTTTTGGGTGCGAAGCAAGCCAAGGAACTTTCACAGCAGACCAAATGAAAGCAAACAACTGTGATGAAATTATTTATAGCCTTGAAATCTCCACATCAGCTGTTTTAAGGAAATATTTGAGCAGAGCTTTTGGACAAACATCAACTTAAACAGCATATCAGCATTTGGGAACAAGAAGGACGGTCATGGTCTGTCAACGTGACCAGGGTCTCTCAGTGTTTGGGGGTCAAAACAAGGAGATTAAATGGTATGAAGAAAAGTGGAACAGACAGAAAACTGTTATTTTCGGTTTTCTCATCTGTCTGAGCTGAAAAGGAAAATTTCTATAAGACAGACATGGCCACCTTTAAAGCCATACTTAACTTTCTTGCATGTCTCACAACACTTAGTATACATTTTAACATGAACTAATCCGCCTCCCTGTGGCCCTGTGCATGCACGATTCATTAGCAGCCTGGACACAGAGTATAGAGGTTGTCCACCCTGCTCTGACTGTAGGCTGGGACTGCGGAGGTTACCATGCTTTGGGAGGTGATCCCGGCAACACTGCTGCTTGTTGAGCACAGTAAATGCAGAGTGATACGTGCTTTTACGTCTCCAAATACCACAAAGTCGCCACGTTGGTAACACTGCTCTGTAAGAGATGCGCGCGACTCGCAAGCTGTGACAGCGATCGGCGAGGTGCGCGACAGACGACAGAGGCGAGGCGTGCGACAGAAGACAGACGGGAAGCTCGGCCAATTGGCACTCCTGGATGTTTGGTGGGGCCCCTGACTGGGGCGCCGTGGGGTTGGACATGGCGGTTCCTCTGACCTCTGTTCCCGCCTATGCTTGGAATCTCTGCCCTGGACTGGCTTGAGGGTCTCCCCATCTTCCATCTTCGGGGGGGCACCTGGCTCGGGGTCCTACGTGGGCCTCTATCTGCCCCTCCTGGGGATGGGGGGGCGTGCGGTCGGTCTGTGTGTGGCGGAGGTGGTCGTGGCGGGCTCTGGCCCCGCCCTGGGGGCGCTAGCAGGCTCTGGGTGCGGGAGGCCTGGGCCTCTTCGATCTGCCTGGGTGTGGGGTGGCTTGGCCTCTGTCTGTAGCTTTGCCGCCGGCACCTGGCTATCCTGGGTGGCGGTGGCCACAGGCTCCTCCTGCCCTGTGCGGCTGCTGGTTACCCTGGGCGTCAAGGTCCTTATTGGCTCGCTGCTGGGGGTTGGTCGGACAATGATTCCAACCACGTCGAATGACAACTCCTGCACATTTACACAATCGCTCATGCTCTCTCACACACACGCACCCCACTACACTATAAGATAAAACTGAACTGATATAGCTGTTGTAAACCTGGATACCCTCTCTTGATATGGTTGTTAACGATTACTAGAAACCATACCTGTTATACAAATGAATGTCAGTCAAATGTTGTTTATGTTCTGTTCTCTGAAGTATATTCTGTGTTTGTATTACTTTAATTGTTTAATGCTACACACCTAGACACTGTCACTGTTAATGTTGATGTCTGTGCATCCCTCAACGCAATTTCATTACAAGGAGACAAATCACAACAGGCCAAGCACAATATCCTGCACAATTTTCTTAAAATCTCCTAATATGTGAACATTAATGCCACAGGTGTCGCCACAGAGGAGCATTTAATCAGTGGGCATCATTCAAACTTGGTTGCACATCATCCAGTATAGAAGTAATTTGTAGAAATGATGTGCGAGCGGAGCCACCCGGTTGCTGTAGTGTTTAGAACGCTTGCCTTTCCAACAAGAAGACCCCGGTTCGAGCCCCAGTTGCATGGAGTTTGCATGTTCTCCCCATGTGTGTGTGGGTTTTCTCTGGGTTCTCCGGCTTCCTCCCACAGTCCAAAAACATGCAATATGGGGATAAGGTGAATTGGTCACTCTAAATTGACCGTAGGAGTGAATGGTTGTTTTTCTCTATATGTGGCCCTGTGATGGACTGGCACGACCCTCCTGTGGAGGATAAAGCGGTAGAAAATGGATTGATGTGGGAGTGAATGTAAAAGATAGTATTTATAGTGAACAGAATAGCTTGTTGCCCACTGCCTAGATATTATGCTGAGTAGTTGGGAGTGGAGCATGTAGTTGGGATGGGGCAGTTTAAAATGTGACAGCATGTAATAGATTGTGTGACAGGTTGTTATTGGATCAGATGAAAAGGAGAATATGCCACTTGAGCTGGTAAGACAGTCTGAGCATTTGTATTGTATTATTTGCATATGAGCAAGTACAATGGGGGAACCTAGCTGAGTCTGCCAGTGCACTGATTTCACTTCAGACACGTCTGGCAAGTGATGCATTTTTGGCCAACTTCAGAATCTAAAAAAAAATGGGAACCATTCTCAAACCCCTGGCGTGCTAGAGGCAGGCTAAACTTTATTATGACATAGAAGCGACGTCTAGCAGTTTTTGTACACATCCCTAATGGAAATGCGGCAAGGAATTTTTTAGGGTTTTATTTAAGTGAATGCAACAATCAAATATTGCTACAACTACAACTATAGTTTATCCTTGTGATGACAAGAGGTTTTGAAACTGAGTCTTGAGCCATCAACATTTACAATTGCTTATTTTTATGTGAAAATTGAATTTAACTAGGGATTCGAACCAATTGCAAAAATATGACGGACCAACTCCTTGTCTCTTCAGAGCTTAACAATGTTGATCAGGTTTGCGTGTGAACAAACATTGGGACAATGTGAGAGAAAACCATCCACAGAGATCGACTATGCGCCTGTTTTTCAGCCAGGGTTCTGCAGATAAACCACAGTCCCAGTTGGAGGCATTGGACAAAGCTAAAAGCCAGTCAGAAGGGAGTGTCTCATCAGGAGTTAGATCAGTTGTTAAGAGGGAGGGAGAGGGAGGAGAGAAAGCTGTTATATGGGCCCCAGTCAATTTCTCTTCCACCCACTCGGCAGGACATGCCTAAGGCCAGAGGAATGCCCCATATTTACTTTCCCTCCTTCCCATTCCTCATCACCACACACGCTCGGCAAAAACACAGACTTTGCCTCCACCCCTCCCTTCTTCATTTTTTTTTCACCTCCGTCTTTAATGGAGCAGTTCAGACCATCCTGTCAGAGGTGTAATGTTATCCTGCTTTGCGCTATCTTGCCGCTGTCAGAAGCACTTTACCTGTGACCGGCAGCAACGCCGATCAAATACTCAAATTGTAAGGTTGTTGCAGAGTATATTTGGAGAAAGAAGTTTTCAAGTAATAATGAGTTTAACATGTGTGACTTGAGTCAACCGCAAAAAGGTGTCTGTGTCACCTGGTACTAATTTACACTTTTATAGATGGATGTCAATGATGAAGTAAAAAAAAAAAAACTCAATGTGAAAATAATTATTTAAAAATAAATAAATAAATGTTTTAAGAATGTGTCCATTCTGATCCCATTTTTAAAGAGACAAAATATAATCATTCTGGGGAAAAAATAATACAATTTAGTTTATAATTTTTAAAAACTATTATTTTTCCTTTGGTATTTCTATGCTAATTACTTGTTGTTTTCTTCTGCTACGACAGGGTTTTGGGAGCTTGTCTGCAGAGCACTGGCTGGGGAATGAATATGTTTATCAGTTGACCAGCCAGAGACAGTATGCCCTCCGTGTTGAACTGACAGACTGGGATGGACACCTGGCCTTCTCTCTTTATGACCGCTTCCAAATTGGCAGTGAGAAACAAAATTACAGGTAAGCTGCTCATTACTACTAGATTAAGAGTGGGAGAGCAGGATTTTCAGGTCAAAGAATGCACAAAAATGAAAATAATATACTTTCAGTTGTAAAATTTCATCAAATCTATTATCAAAAACATGGAGGGGACTTATCTGTTTTGCAGTTTCCTTGGGATTTGAAATTAAACCAAACCTGAATGAATGCATGGATGTGAAAGTAAAGGAACAAATTATTTAAATCACATTAGCAGAACTGGTGGAGATTCTGGCCTGTTGCTCTCTGAAGTTGATCCAGACAAAGGAAACAGATTGATGCCATTTCAAGGCATTTAATACAGACATTCAGAATGAATGTTAATAACTTCCACGCTCTTTTTGTTATTTTGTCTGGTGCCACCATGTTTTTTTTTTTTTTTTATCAATTTGCCACAGTCTATTCAAAATCTTACCAACCATTGTTGCCCCCCCCAATTCAAACAAACATTGTTGTGAAGAACATGGATGCAAACTTTTCTGGGGCTAGTTATTATTAGCAATTGCTCTACACAATATACAATGTGACCAACTGACTTAATGTGAAACAAAACTAATAAGAAAGAAGTACAATTAACAGTAAAAGTGTTTCAATTTAGGAATCCTAAATTTGGGTTCAAGTTGGGAGTCCGACTTCAGGGGGAGCTCCAGTTAAGGAAATGCCCCTCTCACACTGAAATCTTTCCGACTACATCTGGAATACACCATAAATGATGTCCAATAATGTTAGCTATCTGTCATTTTGGTGACTTTAGCATTAAATATTTACTGCTGTAACATACATTAGTATGAAAGCAACTGAGTTCAGAGTTCAACACTAATAGTCACTTTGTTAAAACAGACATTTAGTACACAGAGGGGGAAAAAAAGGTCAAATATGTTAAGATATAATTCTATCATGTCAATTATAGTTATATAATTATGTGGTGAGACTTTTCTAATTTGAAAATTCCTTCAGACCCTGATGTATCATTTGTCATTGTGTCCTTGTTGCAAACCTTCCCTTGATGGATGCTTCCTCTTTGTGTATTGCGGGGGCGAAGCTTTTTTGTTTTCTTTTGAGGGGGCTAATGATAACAGCCCTCAAACTATGGCAGATGCTTGGCCTCACTTTGACGTGGAAAACTACTGCAAATTCCACACACTTCCATGCAATATAGCTGGCTTCAGAGGAGGAGCTCTGGCATCTCCAATTGTAAAGTTTTCACTTGATGGTTAGCTCACTCTGATAAGAGGTCCCTTTGGTTTCGAAATGTCTTGGAATGACAAAATAAAGATGAGATATTGAAGCTTAAAAGCCTTCTACCTCTTGCATTCCTGACACCCACACTCGAGAATAGAACAAAGGTTGTCAAGCGTTTCCTTACTTCGGGCAGATCGTTAAACTTGTTGCCATATCCAATTTTGGCAATTGTCTCCCATTGAGGGGGGTTTGAGTTTGCAATGTTTCAAATTTAAGGAATGTGCAGCGAACCGGAGAAATAGATTTCAATCAGGCCAAAGAGATTTTTTTTTTTTTTGATTTCTCACAATGTTGAGGTTTTGTGTGACCACAGTTTTAGTATCAAATCTATCTGTTGTTACCTTAGGTCATTATTTTTGCTCCGTTCTGACTACATTATGTGGTATGTGGTAAATACAGTACTATGGAAGCAGGAGCAAATTGAAAGTACACCAGTACTTGCTGTATATTTGATGTCGAATTGCAAGAAAAAACACTGACATTGTGTAATTTTGTAAAGCACAAATATTACATTTGAATGTGTTTTAAAGTGACACAATTTAGTTTCAACCTTCAAATGTCAAGTTATGGGTGAGAGTGAAGGGCACCTCTGAGCAGCATTCAGCTTCTGCATTGCCTGCATTGCACTATGGAACATCTGGTTTTGGATCCATGCCACAAAAATTACAACATTCTTCCTCACAGCAACACCTCACAGCCAAATCCTACACATACAAATACATATGTTTTATCATGTCTTTCTTACAGTTTCATGATGTGACAATAATTGGCCAAATTTCTGTCCTGATCTGGACCTTGCGACAATCATGGGTGCTTGTGATTTTAGGCTGATTTGAAGAGATTATCTGGCCAAAGTATTCTGTAATATTCTGCAATTTTAGAGTCTTCCCAATTTGAAATCGTAAGTGTTTGTTGGCAAAATGTTTGATATTTTTGACTGAACAGCGATTGGGGTGTGAGCAGAACATCGCAATAACCAATGTGAGTGAGTGAGACTGATTTATTAAGATTCCAAATAGAGAGCGCTAAATTGCGTGCGCAATCTTAATGATTGCGCCTGCTGCTGTTTTGCGGGTGACCTACTAGCAATTGACTACAGACGCAGAAGTGGTTCAGACCGCCCTATTTAAATGAGGATTTTGCACTAGTCACGGGTTGTCAACATGGAGAAAGAGAAAGCGCAGACTCAACACTTCGCAAAATGAAATTTGAAGCCACGGAACAGCAAGTACAGCTGAGATCGAGGGATATGATATCGTTGAAGGGGCCGTACCTATGTTCCCCGCTGTTCTGCGTTGGTATGATGGACAGAGCGAGCGAAGGAGACCCGATCTCCCCACATCCAGTGATACCCCCAAGACACCCCCCACCCAAACAGCCAGCCCCCAACTCGACCGAGGAGTGTGTGTGTGTGTGTGTGTGTGTGTGATATGGGGTATGAGGGATGTTGTAAACTAATTATAATTGAAGGGGAAGGCGTGGCACGGACGCCCCACTGCTGGCAGACAGTGGACGTCAACATGCTCCCTCACCCACCAGACCCTGCTGTCTATGATGCGATAAAATTAGGGGGAGAGCGGCAGATCGTCAGGGGCCGTGGAGAGTGGCCCCACCATGTGGTGGTTCCAACTCCCATCAGCCCTGTCCCCCTAGTGCCCTAAATGTATGTGGAGAGGTGTATGCATCCTGGAGGGATATAGAGGTGGGCAAGAGCAACCCTCCCGTAGAATGCCAGCTTCCTGACTAGCAGAGCCATGTGCCCCGACCCCGCCCAGGTCCCCGCCTAAGGAGGGGGGGTCTGTCCAGGCCAGGGACATACCACAGCGCCCCACGAGCACCACCAGAGCAGAGGGGCAGATCCGCCCCCACCCGACCAGGGGGTAGGCCACCGATAGGCACGGCAGTTCGGAAGTTCCAGACCACCATAGGCTTTGGCTTATTGAAGGGTTTTTAAGCTAATGCATGCTTGTTTGTTTTTCCAGTGGAATTTAGTTGTGGCAGCGTTTAGTGGTTTAAACCAGCTTGATGAAGGTTGGGTGGGGATCATTGAGAAGAGGTAGTTGATTTTTGGTAAAATCTTCATTTTTATAGTGGCAACTCTCCCCATAAGTGATATATGTAGAGAATTCCATCGTATGAGGTCATCCTCTATTGATTTAAGTAGTGGAGTATAGTTTAATTGTGTTAGATCTGGCAGCCTGGAGGAAAAATGTATACCCATATATCTGATGTTTCCTGACTTCAGAGGACTGGATGGTGATGGTCTGAAGCTATAATTGATAGGTAGAATAATTGATTTTGTCCAGTTCATTGAGTAATTTGATATGGCTGAGAATGTATTAATAAGTGAAATGGTTTCGGAGAGAGAGCTTTGTGAGTTTTGAAGGAAAAGTAGTACATCATCAGCATAGAGGCTTATTTTGTGATGTATTTTTGTTGTTTGAATACCTTTAATATTTGTGTTTGCACGAATTGCTGCTGCGAGTGGTTCAATAAAGATGGCAAACAGTGACGTAGAGAGTGGGCAACCTTGTCTGGTGCCCCTCTGGAGGGTGAAACTTGGAGAAGTTTGATCATTTGTCCGGACAGAGGCGATGGGTGAACTGTACAGAATTTTGATCCAGCAGATAAAGTTTTCTCTGAATCCAAAAATTGCATTGTAACAAGAAGGAATTCCCAGTTTACTTTGTCAAATGCTATTACTGCATCTAGTGAGACCATTGTTGCTTTAAGTTTATTGATTGTGCAGTAGTCCATAATATTTACTAGTCTGCATGTATTAGTAGTTGAATGTCTATCCTTAATGAATCCTGTCTGATCTGGGTGGATTATGAAGGGGGTGATGTTTGCCCCACATAGTTGCTTTTGCCCCACTGATGCAAGCAAAGGGCATCCCTAGCCATGCCAGCCTTTTTTGAATGCAGGCTCATGCTGTTTAGAATCGACATTATGATCTCTATAAATAGATTTGTTCTGAAAAAATAGTTGTGGTATGACAATCCACATTGCTCCTCTGAAACACATGCCAAAACAAACTGCACAGCCTGGCCCCAAACAAACAGACACTGCCACGGACTCTTGTTCTTTCGACTTTGGCACCTTCCTGCTTTTAAAGGTCGAATAATCTGTGACAAGTTCTCCAGATCGCATGTACTGCTGTGAAACACAAGAGTCGCAGTAAGTGATATGGCTTGTGTTTTAGTTAGTTTTGGACTGTTTTCTTCAATCCATGGTGGTTTACTGGAATACAGTCTATGTCAGCATGACTCAGGCAAACATTAACAAAGACCACATATGGTACAGTAAATCTGGCTTTCTCTCCTTTACACACACACATACACACACACACACAAACACAGACTTTAAGAGAGCCAACGTACTTGAATCCACTTTCCATCTTACACTCACTTATCCTGTTTGCTTTGTTCAACTTGCTATCATCTATAGCAATGATTGATACAACATTGAAATATTTGAAATTATATTTTCAAAATAAGGTACCGTTTCTGTTCACCCCTAGCTCCCAGTTGGTGATGGTTTCTTTTAAATTCTAAGATTGGGAACACTTTAAGAGTATGTTTCAGTTTCTGGCAAAAGTGTAGTGGTTGTGAAAGAGACAGAATGTGTCCGGGTAGATCTCAAAAGCAAGCAATATTTCAATAATATGATGTGTGTGCTCAATGTCCCAGGGCCATCAATTTATTAGTGTAGGGAAAATCATGTTTTCCTCAGTTAATACCTTTGGACTTCATTTAAGGCCATTTTCAGGAAGGCTTTCCTGCTGTCCTGTTATTTATTCCATTAATCAAAACTCATAAGTGCATAACTGACAGCATCTTGTTAACACAGCTGTGTCCAAGCAGTGGGATAGGTTACGTTCAATGGCTTTGAGGTCCAAGGATTTACCGGAAAAGAGATCTATCACTGTATAAAGAAGAAAGGAATTCTGCATTTTTTTCCACTGTGTTATTGGTGGTCACTAGCTTTGATAATTGGTAATGGTACCCATTTCCTCATACAAGAAATGGAACGGTGTGTCCAAACTTTTGACTGATAGTATACATATGTGTCCCGCCATGGCAAAAGGGTTCACAAGTCTACTTTGGGACATTTGGAGTTATTTACAGATTCCGAAAGTGTTATTTCTAAGCTTTCCAACAATGTCAAACACATGTCCATCTGATCATTTTTGAAGAAGATGTAGCCATTTGAACGTAGACACTCCTCAAACTGCTTTAGGGAGAAATTCAGCCTGAAAGATTTTGACCTTCTTGAGGAGCCAGGCCAATAGCTGCTCATTTGCATCACATTAACATGGTCACAACCCCCCACCCAGTCTAGCTGTCAGTGACATCTGATGTCTGTTAGCCCACAGGACAGAAACAGTGTAGCAGTTTGAAAACAAAGGAATGAATGTAGTTCATGTCAATGTAGTGTTATTTGCTGTAAGTACTTCAGTGGACTGATAAGAATCAGAATTTACTTTATTGATCCCCAGAGGGAAATTCTTCTGTTACAAAAAGCACAAATAAAAATGAGAAACAAGAAAGATGAAAGATAGATATATACTTCAAATATCAAATAAAATATATCTAAGTGTGTGAAGGAGAGTTCAATATTTTCCAGACCATGGACTATATTATCATCTTCAATACCAGTTCCTCCCCCACAATGTGGCTGTACCCACTCTGTCCATCACAGTTGATATGCGGACTAAATGGTGACTTCACAAGCTCACCCTCTTCTGCTTACTCTTCTGTGCTGTAATCTTTGGTGCTGGGCATGTGAAGTCTTTTGCCTCATCAGAACAGAAAGGCCTGATTTTTTTCAAAAAGATACGTCTGCCTGTCCATGGTCAGTCCAGGTGGGGCCAGGACGGTCATCAAAGTGTTTGATTATGTCAGTCAGAGTGCCTTTGCCAATTCTGAAAGAAAAAAATAATACTTGTTTCTGATCATGGTTCATGTTAACAGGCACTTTATCACTGAATCAGTATAGATTGATCAGTAGTATTAGATATAGTAGTATACAAGCTAGAGCATAGCTAATAACAATGTAGCCAAACGGCGTTATGAAACCCACAGTGGATTATTAAAAGACAGCGTCCCTATGTGCGTCTGTATGTGACTTTGAATGAACACTAACATAACATAGATTAACAACGTTAATGAAAACTCACCCCATACAATAACATGAAAAAACGTCAAAATATTTGCGGTACTGGCGTCACGTCATCATCTCAGACAACTACCGTGTGTGTCCTGGTCTCTTTCAGCCACTGAATAATCATCTGTTTGTTGTTTTTGGGACATGAAGTCTGCTAACACGTTAGCATAAAGATCTTACTAAAGAACTTAGTAAAACAGGTTGACAGATTCTCAAGAGCGCACTTTTCATTGTTTTCACTCTCAGTTTTCAGTCTCAATCTTTGTGTAGAAGACCTTTAGCGCTATAACTAAGGGAATAACAGATGCATCAGTTGAGCTGATCTCTTTAGTTAACTGCTCAAATTGGGAGAGAAGAGAGTTCTGTGGCGGGGAGTTCATAAGCTGCGCTGTTTGCAGCCAAGTTTCACTTTTGCGCAAAGAGACTTTCCAGCATTTATTTATTTATTATTATTTTTATTTATTATTTTTGAATAATTTATTTATTTATTTTTTTTTTAAAAGCACCTTTCCAGACTTTCCAGCATTTATTAGGTGCTGTTCCACCGTGTACTCACATCTTTTTGGAATCGTTTTATTGGTGTTCCAAACTGATCTTGGACAGACTCTAAGCGGGTATAACAGGCCCGTTCTGGCCGCAGTTTTTGCGTGCATCATCACAACATTGTGTCGGTCGTTACCAGGGGAAACGGGGTAAAAAATAGGGCGTCTTTAGGACGTCATGCCTAAAAGTAGGGCATCTAATTTCTTATTATTTTCAGGATGCCCGGACGCCCTGCTGGCGAAAAAGCCTCTTCTCCGGTGTCTCCATATTCATCTCCATTTCTGTCCTTTGCACCAGCAGCTACGTCACTCAAATCGATCTCCATGACAACAGTGCCCAGGTGTGTGATTTCAATATCTTTAGCACTAATTACTGGAACTCAAAATTGGTTTGGTAACCTCAGTGACCCTTGACCTCCATACACAGGTGAATCCAATCATGAGAAAGGGTATTTAAGGAGGTCAATTGTAAATGTTTCTCCTCTTTGCATCTCTGAAGAGTGGCAACATGGGAGCCTCAAAACAACTCTCAAATGACCTGAAAACAATGATTGTTCAACATCATGGTTTAGGGGAAGGATACAGAAAGCTATCTCAGAGATTTAAGCTCTCAGTTTCAACTGTGAGGAACACTGTGAGGAATGTGAAGACCACAGGCACAGTTCTAGTTAAGGCCTGAAGTGGCAGAACAAGAAAAATCTCATAAACAGAGGCTAAGGATGGTGAGAACAGTCACAGTCAACTCACAGACCAGCTCCAAAGACCTACAACATCATCTTGCTGCAGATGGTGTCACTGTGCATCGTTCAACTATTCAGGGCACTTTACACAAGGAGATGCTGTATGGAAGAGTAATAGAGAAAAAGCCTTTTATGTGCACAAACACAGTCAGTTGAGGTTTGCTAAAGCACAGTTGGACAAGCCAGCTTCATTTTGGAATAAGGTGCTGTGGACTGATGAAACTAAAATAGAGTTATTTGGGCAAAACAAGGGGCGTTGTGCATGATAGAAAAAGAACACAGCATTCCAAGAAAAACACTTGCTACCTACAGTAAAATTTGGTGGTGGTTCCATCATCATGCTGTGGGGCTGTGGGGCCAGTGCAGGGACTGGAAATCTTGTTAAAGTTGAGGGTCACATGGATTCCACTCAATATCAGCAGATTGTGGAGAACAATGTCCAGGAATCAGTGACAAAGTTGAAGTTGTGCCGGGGCTGGATCTTTCAACAAGACAACGACCCTAAACACTGCTCAAAATCTACTAAGGCATTCATGCAGAGGAACAAATACAAAGTTCTGGAATGACCATCTCAGTCCCCAGACCTGAATATTATTTAAAATTTGTGGTGTGATTTGAAGCGGACTGTCCATGCTCGAAAACCATCAAACCTGACTGAACTGGAGATGTTTTGTAAAGAAGAATGGTCCAAAATACCTTCCGACAGAATCCAGACTCTAATTAGAAGCTATAGAAAAAGGAGGATGCACAAAATGTTTTCTTTTGTGATGCCTAAACTTATGCACATGCTTAATTTTGTTTAAATAATGTGTTTGTCTCCTATATGATATATTTAACTTAAATGTTTTATTCAAAAAACCAATGATTTATAAAGGAAAGTCATGAACATTTACAGGGGTTCCCAAACTTTTGCATACCACTGTATATATTATATTGATAGCAATTATTCATAGTTTTACATTATTTCCACATAAGTACACAATAATTTGCAACGATAATATGTATAGAACAGCATGTGCTGATTCATGCATAATAAAAATGTATTTAGTTTTCTTGTGGCATCAGTAGCACTGCTTTAATGTGCAACATTTTGAACAAAATTCTATAGTCTGTACTATCCTCATAGTACTAAGTTAGGTTTGACTGAAGTTCCCACTGAACCACAACCTCATAATGTTGTGAAATTAGCTTCTACACTTGTTATCCTTCATTGTGACTGAGGTCAACATAATTGCAGCGGTTACTGTTCCCTATCATCATCATCAGATGATTTGGCTGCAGCGTGGGTTGCAGAAAAGAAAATAATGAAATCAAATATAATTTGGTGACATGTATATATTGTTGCAACAATAACCACCAGATCAACAGATAAAGATCACCTTCATTTATCAACATTTCTTTGGTTCAAAATGTGGGCTTTGTAGTGAATATTTTGAACGCTAATTCACAAAAGAGGCTATGCAGCTAGCATACAGAAAAAAATACAGATGTCACGAAAAGGTCAAATAGTCCTCAAATTACTTGTATCATTATTCTAACTACTCCTGTAAACTTTTTGTTCATTCATTTACCCCCCAAAAACATTCTGTGTAACTTAATACACCCTGTGTTTATGGCCAGGCGTGGTTCACTTTTCTCCAAAATAGGTAAGTTTCATTTATCTCTTTCAAAGCAGTGAAATCTGAGTCACTGAATGTCAAGGTGTAATAAATGCATCTTATAATGCAAATGCTGAGGTGAAAATGTAATTGAAAAAAAAGTACACTAGGCACTTAAGACAACAGTCATTTCCAAAACAGTTTGTTTGGGTTGAGTATATGCACAGACACAGATCCCCTCTTGTTCGGACAGCCAAGTTCTTAAATGCAGTGATTTCTCCATAGTGTGCGGTAATGGCCCGAGTTCCCCGTGGAATCAGATACATTTAGTTTCTTTGTTTTTCATGTGGGGATTTAGGAAAAAAAATTGGCAAAGATTTGGATTTTTTTAAAACATGGTGACCTTTCACTTTTCCAAATCTCACACTGAGATAATTGTAGACATCTCAAGTTATGCCATTCTGAACCTCATCCACACAAGCCTCAGGTTCCACACTTTCTTACTGTGAGATAAAACATTGTAGAATTTATGGTTTGTCAATATTAAGAGACATACGTTAACATTGATGTTGTTTTACTTCACCACAAAATACAAATAATGAATTAAAGTAAAATATAACAAATATAAAAATGAAATATTTTCCCAACCTGGAGCTTTTATCCAGACCTTTCAAACTCACCGCAGTTTTAATAATTTAATGCAGTTTAGCCAGTTTTTTAACACATCCCCATGAAAACCAACCAAACTGTGGCATTAATTCTAAGGTCAAAAATGAATTTCTATGTCTAGCTCGACACACAAACACAACAGGTTTGCAGAAAGTAAATTAAAAAACAGCTATCTCTAATATTTCCAACATTTTATGTGTCTCAATGGAGCGATAAGGCAACCAAGAGAGCAGCCAAACAGGTCTAAGCCAGCCAAACACCTCTGTGGCCTCGCAGTAGGAAGCAAACCCTTGGTCAGGATGACTAACCCCGTCAATGGGCCAATCTGACTGCAGTTCAGTGGGCTAATGCCTGCCAGGTGAATAAAGCTTGAGCTGGACTCTCAGTGGACTGGGTTGTTGCCATCACGAATGAAGATGAAAGGAAACACGTGTGCTGAGCTTGGCCAAAGTCTAAGTGCTCCAACCACTTTCAGTAAAGACTTTCATGTAAGACTATGAGCACACTATTGGGATCTCTCTCTTATACCCTTACAGCTGGCATTTTCTTTCAAGAAACACTTGAACTTTGAACACAGAAAAAAAGTGCCCCAGCACCCAGTCTGTTTAGCTGTAATCTAGCAAATTGCTTCTGTGTGGGCAGAGGTTGCCATTTCTGCTAAAATAAAATAAAAAGTGACTAGCGACAAATCTAGCGATTTTCTGTCATAAACGTAAATATTTTCAGAGAAAGCACCATTGTGCCTCACGAGTGAGATCCAGCTGACTGTACTGCGGGCGGAGAGTCAGAGTTTTTCTCTTTATTTTACGATTCAACACTTTTGCCCCCGTGTGTGAAATCTTGAAAGACAGGAAGAGTTCTAGTGATATCTAGCGTCTTTTCAGGCTGAATTTCATTGACAGTAGTTGGTAACAATGCCAAACAATCTCCAAACACAAGACAATGAATGACAGCGCAAGAGAGAGCTGGGAATATGACGTTTTCCTAAATTATCCTATTCCCGATCTACACAGAAAGACCGGCGTTTTGAGATTTTCCCATTTTGGCAGGCGTTTTCAGTCTCTTCTATCTGACTGACTGCAGGCAAGTGACTGTTTCGCGCTTACAAGTAAACAAACTAATTTTATTGCATTAATCTCGGCTGTATTAATCACAACAATTAACGTATATTAACTTTGACAGCCCTAGTTAAAATATAATTATCATAGTTATTCATGAATTGATTGATTGATGATTGACTGTTTCACAAACAGAAACAACAGAAACAATAGTAAAGGACTTAACAGAAAAATCAGTTTCAGTGGTTGAATCTTATGCTTGATTAATTTCTGACTTCTCAGAATAGCTCAGTCAGCAGGCTCAAATGTGAGTATAAAAAGGTGAACTCCAAGTTTTTGAAATATTTCCAAAATATGTAGTTTTTCTTGTTTTTTTATGACAGGTGGTCTAATTCTAATACATTTGTTAAGCACTGTGCATACGTATAAAAGACTGTCATCTATATATACACGTATTTAATTAACATGGATCAAAGCACTATTCATTACCATGCAGTTTACAATTTACCCATCTTTGGATTACCCCACATATCATAAGTATAAAAGAGTTTCATCTGCAAATAATGATCATGGATCAAAATGACTGGTGTCCTATCCATTACTATACTGTATTTAGTCATCTTTGGTAAATCATTTCAGCCTAAAATGAACTCTAACAGGAACTGCGGTTGGGTTGCAGATTATTGATTGGCTAACTAGGCAGCACAGCTGGTAAATGCAACCATGGACTATTTAAAGCAGCATGTCACACTGAAAATCATTCAGATCACTTCATGCAGAGATTCGTCAGCACCGCAGCATTCATAAAAGCTTTGGAGAGTGAATGTGTTGCATGGTCTGGTCTTTATCAGAGCAGTAGCAGACCTCATCCTTTGGCATGTTACATGTTTTGTTCCTCAGAAACAGGAATAAACTGATAGAAGTAATGCTACCCATAAGTGAGTTCGGGGGTGAGTTTACTGCAAGCTATCTGCAAGACATCTGTTGAGTTGGAGACATCAGCTGGTACTAGTACTTGAGGAAATGTATCACAGATGGACATAGTTTTCACAGCAACCTACACGTGTATACATGCACACAAGTCATGACCACTGGTCATTTGCTGCCACTGATTAGACACATGTCTCACACACATATATATTGTAGGATTACACATGCTGATTTCGTGGCTTAGTGAATTCCCGGTGCAGGTTGGAGGTGCATGCAGAATGTCCAAAGTCTCCTGAAAACATAGAGACATTGTTTTAACATGTGTTATGTTCTCATCTGAAAACTTGAACTGGGTGCAAGGTTCATTCCACACCCATGGTCTCCTGTTGTTGTGAGACAAACTGAGGATATTACTTCCTTTGAAAGTGAGCTGTATTTAATAATCAAGACACCATTGACTCAATGCTGCACTTAACATTTGAAATTGTTTCTGTTGGGGAATAAAGCAAAACTGAGAGAAACAAAGAGAGAAGAGCAATAAAACCTGATACGTGATATGACAAGAGAGAGAATGGCGTGTCCTGCTGGTATTGATAAAGCTGTCAGTGCGATGTAGGAGCTGCCACATCTGAATGCAGGCTTTTCCTGTCATTTATAATGTGACACACCCAGGAGAAATCTGCCTTCCCATACAATATTAATTTGTGTGTGCACTGATCGTGTGAAGAAATTCAGCTTGGGAGCGATTCCTTGTTATGCAGTTGGTCATGTCTTATATAAATATAGTTGAATAATACTTTACAGAATTAATTCATCTCTATCGCTATTCTCAGCAGATGCTCCGTTGCAGCCCCATGACATTCATGTCTGTACATACGTCAGTTGTCTGAAGCACATGTACAGTATGGTCTATGACAGGGTTATTGAATTACAAACTCAATGAACCAACAGGCATTTTCCACAGCCAGTAAGCAGCAGGTGATGACACATTTTAAACCAGCACAAATGTATATCAGACACTTAACCGCGACAGCTACAACCAATACTGTTTTGGTCACCTCTCATAGTGAATATGAACAAAGATGAGTTAAGAGCTGAAACCATTAATTGATTAATTAATTATTAATCGATTACTAAATGAATATATTTTGATAGTCAATTTATCGGTTTGAAGCTTTTGTCATTAAAACAAGATTTCTGATTGTTTAAGCTTCTTATATGTGAATATTTTCTTTGTTTCTTTGCTCCACATAACAAATAAATCATTAAAAACTGAATAATTTTGGTTTGTGGACAAAACGAAACATTATAGAACATTGTCATTTCCAGGTTTGACAAACATCATTAGTTGCAGCTCTAAATTAGTTACTTCTGTATGTTTTTTATTACTATGTTTACTGTGTCAGAAATATGTTTATATTGTCAACTTTTTTTCGTTCCATATCAAAAGAATCACTTTTAATGTGAATTTATGTGAAATATAGTCATACATATTATTATTTGCATGTCTTTCTATCAAAAAGTTGGCCTTTTTTGACTTAACTGGCCCCTTACTGACCAAAGTAGACACTCAGTGGCCCCCAGGTCATTTGAGTTTGAGACCCCTGGCTTACATGATCATTGTGTAGTTAATATTAAGTAAATAATTAACACACTATTGCTTATGCACCAATTTAATACACATTTTGAACTGCTACAATATGAGAGTGATGTCACACATTGACTCATAAATATCATGCAGTCTCTGTTAGTTTATTCTAACAGTTAGAATTATTTAGGTATTCATCGTGGTTTCTGGTCATTCCATCATATGCTCTAAGTTTTGTATACAAATGCGAGTTTCGAGATGAAGTATTTTACCTTTGTTTCAATCCAGACGCCTCATGCTTATTGTTCTTTCCTCTCTGCCTCTCCACGTATAACACATTCCCTTTTGGCTGAGCAGGACCTAAAGAGACTCACATACTGCAGAGTCTGCATTGAGTTTGAGTTTGAGTTTGAGTTTATTTAAAGCAGGGACAATGCATATTAATGAACATATACATGTAAATATGCAAGATTATAGCCAAATGGCTAATTTCCATCTTTCGTCCCTTCGGCAGGTTGATGTCAACAACATAGCATAGTAAAATCATCAAAACAACAGTAACAACAAATAGAATAGGTAGCCTTCATGGCTAGTATGAGTAGGAGGAATAATTACTGAGAGAGAACACAATAGGAAGAGATTAAAGAATAAAAAAGAAAAGCAAAAACAATGAAGAGTTTAGTGGGTCATGAAACACATGTGCAATACACAATATACATGGTTGTGGCAACAGTGCTGTTCTTCCAATAGCCAAACTTTAAGATGTTTGGTTAAAGAGGTAATTGGAACATGGTTTTTATATATAAAACAATATAATATAATACAAAAATGAATGGCTGAATGAAGAACATTAGCTTCTGTGCAAGAGGAGAAAACCAAGAGAAATATTGCATACTTGGAAACTAGAGAACCACTTTGAACATGTTCTACCTTTGCAGCCATGTATGGATGATGGGTTTAACATGTTGCTTATTGCTCTGCTACTGTGGTTATATGTAGGTATTTAATGATTTAGTCTGTTGTCATTGTATTAATTAACATTCTGTGGCCTTGCAGATGGAAATGTGAGTCCCAGACATTCCTTACACGACACTCTCTTACTTTCCATCTGCAGCTCTTTCATGAGCCCCGTGCTTTCTTTCATTCTTTATTTTATTCTCGCTGTCTACCCTGTTAATGTTGTTCCAGGTGTTCTGCATGGACTCAATCACAACAAAAAGTAAATATCTCTCAGGGGACATAACATTGCACCATGTTATGCCCTCTCGCTGTCTTTATTGCTTACACCGCTGTACTTCACCCCCACCTTTCCTCCCCTCTCCTCCGCTGATGTGTTTTCATGTCCTGACTCCCTCCTCGTTTCCCTCCTGATGTCTTTCAGGCTGTTCCTGAAAAGCCACAGTGGAACCGCAGGCAGACAGAGTAGTCTGGTGATCCATGGAGCAGACTTCAGTGCCAAGGACATGGACAATGACAACTGCCTGTGCAAGTGTGCCCTCATGCTCACTGGAGGTAAGTACAGCAAAGTGTATAACAGTCATAGATTGAATGTAAAATGGAGGTATAAAAAAAACCCTGAAACCTGTATTCTCTTGAATGGCCATGGAGCAACCTCACATACCCCAATTTAGGATTCCAGGATGACTACCACCAAACAAACACTGCTTATTCTATTTTTGTAGCACTTTTGTCTTATTTGTTTCACGGTATATCAGGCATACACATAATACTGTTTCATTTTAAACTATAGACATTAGGGGTGGGAATCACAGCATACCTCACGATATGATAAGCGTTGGTCCACGATACCAATGTCACGATACAACATTTCTGAGATAATCAGTATATTTCAAGTCAATCATATAGTGATACATCACAATATCTGTCTAGCTGAAGAAATCAGAGCATAGAGAACAAAGTACATACAGTCTAAGTATTAAATGTGGCTGGGGCATTTCCCACCATTATCATGCTGTAAACTCCCTCTTCTTCAGCCCGAGTTTCCCTCATTCATTTGAGCAGCACCACTGCAAGGTGACATGAAGTAGTGACACTCTGCGACTGAAACTGAGACTGTACTTAATGCACATATATGTTAGTTATGGAGGTCTACTTACATATATTAACTTTTTATTATGGTCAAAACTCCTAGTTGCTGTAAACGAGCCGATTGACGCTGTTCCTGAGTCGCGATATTTCAGAGTGAACTCTCACCCCCAAAAGACAGAGTCTTGTGATTGGCCAGTATATTCAGCACATTCGCTCTCAGAAGCACAGCTCCCCCCTCTGGAATGGTGGATGCACTGCTCCTCATTATCAAAACATTGTTTTAACAGTGTTTAAAAATTGCTTCTTCACGACTCCCCGCCGCAGTCCCTTTTATGACTTTGACGAAGGACGTTCTTCTTCTTCTACGGTTCAATGTACGCAACCGGATGTGCCCGGACTAGTGCCCGGAGCAGGAGGATCTGCTGTTGAGGAGAACCGCTGTTTACGTAACCAGACCGGGTTTTTTCAGAGATCTCGCTGAGCCCGAGATTACAATAAAACACAGCGTTCTGTTCAGCAGTGGCTGAACTGTTTGTTTAGAACCTTCAGGGCTTCATAAACAAGGTAATGACGCAGATACACACTAAAAAACAGTGTTCATTTGAACTTCCGGTCTAGGTCCGCTTTAAGAATGCTTTAATGCATTAATTCAAATATCAGTATTTTGCCCATGTATCAATTATATTGTAATTTTTATTGGAAGGACGACGATATATCACCAAATATATGCTGTTTCTGTGCAACTGTTTAGAGGTTGTTATGAACTGACACTGCTAACAATAGCTAAAACGGGATATGTTTGTGTCCATGTTTTTTTCTGTCTTGTCTCTGGAACAAAATCAAATCATACATCTTTGATTTATGTTTTTATGTTTCTTGCACGGACTTTCTTATAGCCATGTTGCAACCTACTTAAATCTCAAGTGCAGTGTTTTTGATAATGGATGAAATGAAAAAGTTTCTTGGTTTGGTGTTTCTTCAACCTCCATAAAGCCTTTTGCTCTGGTTGCTTTTATGACAAACCTCACACAAGTCGCTACTTCAGGTCATAATACTTATAACTTGCTCTTGTAAGACATATGCAGTTGCTTACGTGGGCACTTAAACATCTATCTGCACCATTCTTATCCTGTGAAACGAGCAAAATATGTCTAAAATGTATGTCTAAAAAATTAAATAAATCATTGGGCACGGCACCAAGTGTCAGAGAGACTCTTCTCCTGCTGGGTAAATGGAACCCTGTGACCCTTGCAGTCACCTCTTGGCAGCTCTATTGCCATGAAGTCTTGACCTGGTACTAATCAAGCATTTCTAAGAGCAGATGTAAGATCAGCTTGATCTCTTAGGTCATTGTGAATGGAGTATAGTTAAAGGGAACATCTGATCAAAACCCTCACTCTATTTGAATCATGACCGGCCTACAAGGCAACACAAAGCCTGAGTTAAAGTTGGTCTGAACCCAACACTGTACACGCCGTTATATACACAGAGTATCATCTGATGTATTCCCTGCATTATTAAGAGCAGATCCGACTTGAAATGATGTAAGTGTCTGGAATATATCTGAGCTACATTTATGAAGACAAACGCATCATGGCATGTTAAAGAATATGGAGGAGGACATACTGTGGACATTTCCCCAGCACCAGAACTTACAGTAGGGATAAAACACTGACAGTAAGAGGTATGGTAAATTCCATTTATCAGTTTTCGCCTTTTTTTTTTTTTTTTGAAAGAAGACATCATCATAATTTTTATGAAACGTTCCTGGAAACAGGGAGGATACTGAACCTTCTACAGGATTGCTGCCGTGCACATTGAATGTTTATGTGTGTGGTCTGTGGTTTATCAAAAGAAGAACATGTTACATGTTACATGACTACATTTTGTTGAGCTTGTGCAATGAAATGAAACAACACACACTTAAAGGTACTGTGTGTAAAATGTTGCAATATTGGTTAAGTTGTATGTTGCAGATGAATAACCCCACCCTTCCCTTCCAAGTGTGTTAGAGAACCTATGTTCTTGCTCCTGATACAACTATAAAATGCTCATTCTGGGGTATTAACATACTTTTGTTAATGATTTTACTCTAATATAATTCCACCTAACAGTTTCACCAACATTTTACACACTTCTACGCAAACTACTGTGACTCAATTCACAGTATAAACCATTATGTGCATGTATTTACAGCAATATCTGGAACACATGATATCATTTTGAATTGGTTAACAGATACTTTCCAAGAGATGTTTGGTAAATTGATTAAAATGTCATCTTATGCAAGTCATTAACCCTAGAACACTATCGCTCAAATTCAAAACACTATCACTAACACCAGGTGATTTTTACCCAAGATAACCCACACAATAAAAAGTACTTGTCATCAAAATATATCAAAACATGACAATACATGACACATTTGAGTAGTGTTCTTTTGTTTTAAACTGTGTCATGTCTAACAAAATGAAAGAAAAGTATCACGAGGGGACCATATAAAAATGCTCCAAAATTACTGGAAAATTAGGAATTTGGGAACATACAAAAAAATAATGAAGATGAAAACTTGGTTTTTGATCCACCCATTCCTGGGATATCTGAGACTTCCCTGGTGAAGGCTCAGTGTCCTTGGCACACAAATAGCTGCGGGAGAGAGAAACGAAATATGTCATATTTTGAATGGGTAAACATGACCAGCTGACTAAAATAACTGTATGATAATATGAATTATCTTGGAAATCACCACTTTGTGATAGTTATTCATAACCACTGCATTACATAAAGACAATATGCTATTCCAGGACCACTCTTAAATAATAAGTCTTATAATTGTATATGATAATGTAGCGCTTGTCTGAAAGAAAGAACATGCACAGTATGCTAGCTAGGTAATATAGCTTCAAGCTAAAAATAAGTAATAGGAAAACACCCATGATATCTTTGATGTCAAAGACAATGCTGAAGCTACCCAGAGACCCATGACACTCAGATAAACGCAACATCATGAAAATCACATACATTTATTTGGTCGGGTGAAAACCACCCGGCAATGGTGTTCTAGGGTTAAAATCATATATACATAAATAAACTACTAAATGTTTGCTCAAATTCAGCAAATTTGTTTGAGGACCCAAAAAATATCTCAGACAGATTTTGGGAATCACCTAAAGTTAAACCATGTTACCCAAACATATTTTATGGGGACCCAATTTTATGTTACCCAATTGATAACATAAATCATTATTAGAGATATTTGTTTATGATGTAAAGTTTTTGCCGCCATTTCTGCACCACATATACTTCATTTATACAGGAAGGAAAGGAAATTACAAATACAAACACCTTTTTATTTACAATAATTCACTATAGGACATTACCTTATCCAGGGAAAAAAAAGTTAAGAAAAGATACTAAAACGTGATGTAATGTGGTAACAGGTTTACGGTTTCAAACACATCTTTATTAAGGACTAGTTTGTACAGTGTCTTTAACCTTTTACTCCACTGGTACTCCTACATAACAGTCTTGTGTGTCAATCTGTATATAATCAATCACATCTGTGTGTTTGATTCCGACTGGTGCCAGTATTGTGTGTAAGTGGGCGTCCACCAGTTTCCATTATTTTCTGTGTACTGTATGTGTTCTACAATGAAGTTGCAATCAATGTGAAACTATAGCTGTGTGATTCCTGCCAGTAACAAGGGCAGAACATTGCCCCGAATTACCCTGTTCCTCTGGCTGGGAAGCATGAAATATCATGGTGTTGTCCACAGTGGTATTCAGGTCTGTCAGAAGAGAAGCTCAGCCATTTGTGACTGACACATGCCATTCCTCGGTATAGATTTCTATGTCGGACTGTATCAGTGTAATCTCAGTCTAAATCTTGACTTGGACTTGGACTCAGGTATTAAGGACTTGAGTTAGACTCTTGTTTGGTGACTAAGGATCATTCACCAAATTGGTCCATACCCTAACACACGCTTTTATTCATCGTCCACTCTAAATGTGATTACAATTCACAACATCTTGCTGAAGTGAGAAAGACTTCAAGTGACTGTACGATAACAATATAAATTGAAATAGCTATTGTAGGTTTTTCTTCTGAATCAGAATCGGATTTATTTCCAGGCATAGCTTTTGGTCTGGTCATTAGTAGAAAGTAGAATGTAATTATTTACAAAATATAAATGTGAATATAAATATAAACAACAATCTGTGCAGTGTATGTTGTATATTTTAAAGGACACAAGATTACAATGTGTGCAATGTGAAGTTGCAAGTGAAAAGTGGCAGTTTACAATGTCAGTGAGGTAACAGTCAGAGGAGTCACTCCCTCTGGTGGCCATTCAAGAGAATACAGTTTTCAAACATTTGCTTTACTTTTTGGTCTGTACAACATTTTTTTTAATATATATACAGTCTATAAATGTATTCATTGGCTTATTTATTCACCTGTGGATTGTGTGAATTGCATGTTATGACATTTTGCTCAGTTGTCCCTTTACTCAAACTAATACTGCACTTCTGTCCTCAGGTTGGTGGTTTGACGCCTGTGGTCCGTCCAACCTTAATGGCATGTACTTCACTCAAGGGCAACACATAGGGAAGTTGAATGGTATCAAGTGGCACTACTTCAAAGGCCCCAGCTACTCGCTACGAGCCACGGCCATGATGATCCGCCCACTGGACTTCTCATAGTCCTCTGATCTTCTACCTTGCATCTAGAATACTAAAAAGGGACACCATTTTAGCATTACCATTTCATTTTGTTGGCCATGGGAGTCAATAAATCTTTTACTCAATGTGGTCCTTCCTCCCAGAGCAGCAGCTACTGCTGTGCTTACTTTTGCTTCATAACCTTTCCCCTCTTTTGTCCTTTTGTCATGAGGAGGAAGACAGCTGCAAGATACAAGATACTTTTGTCTGAACTGATTTCTGTTCGGTTTACCCTCACCTGGAATTAGGGCACATTACGAGCACGGTATGAAGTCAGCTTGAAGCATGACGTCAAACTACAGTCCCTCCATTTATTCCTGGGGCCCCAATGCAAAGGACTTGACTCTCCTCTGGATGTGAAGCAGCTGTCACAGAGCAGCAGTGACACTTTAACTGCAGGACAGAGCATATCTGAGGACACAAATGAGAAATGTGGCTTGTTTTGTAAAGTATTGCTCACAGAATTACATGACTTTGTTATATTTTAGCACTATTGTTATGTATACACTACCCAAAGTGAGATAACATTGTCTTTTCTAATGTACAGAGTATCCCGAGTATTGCATGTTCACTTTTTAAGATGACCTTGTAATCCACATGATGACGTGTTGGTTATTGTTACGAGGGTCACTTGCAGTGCTGGCAGTTCCACATTTGCCGTCTTGATGTGTTAGTGTGATTATTTTTAGAGTTCAAAATGTGAGGTTATTATTGGATTACATTCTGGGCTCGGATCAATTTAGCTTAATGATTGGCTGAGAGACATCTTGTACCTGCCAAGATGCAAATTGTGCGATCACCTTACCTCTGAATAGGAAAAACAATTACATTCATTTTATCAGCGATATGTCACAATTACATCTGTGTGCTGGGGGGGTGGAATTTTTTTTTACATTTGCATGTACGAGTAACAGATATGACATATATTCCTGAGTGTAATGATGATGTAACACGTCATGAGCCTTATATAACCACAAAAATGCTTATATTAAGCTGCTGTCCCACACACAAATATTAATTTTAACAGACTCTGTATTCCGTTTCAGTTTCTTCTTCTCCTAACTTATGGCAATAATGCAAAAAGCAGCTCATCATGACAAGTTGCAGCCAAAATATTTGTCTTTATTTTTTTATACAGTATTAAATTCATGGCAGTTTCTGTTTCTCATCAGTGCAGCTAAGAAAAAAAAAGAGCTGGATTTGGATATGAACCACGAAATTAATGATTTCACCAAGTGATCCGTGTGAACACATACTGTATTTCATAACTTCCAGCTTATAACAACAGACTCTACTGCAGAGTGTTTACCAAAGGTACATGTGGTGAGAAGATAAAATGTATCTGGAACTTGTATAACTGCAATTCACATGCTTATTAGCATATTATAATTTAACATGTGTGTATGTAAATCAGCTTTCCTGAGGAAAGCTACTCTTTTTTTCTCCTGTTTTTACTCTGCCAGAAGTACAATAGTCATTTGAAATTGAGCATAAAACATGGGAGTTAAGATAATAACCCTGGAGAAATGTGCCTTTGATAACTCTGCTTTTACCTCATTCAATTCTAGATTTGCAGATTTATTTAAACATCTTTTTTGTAACATGTGGTCAGTGTTGTGTTGCTAGATTAAAATAAAAGAGCTTGTGATGCACTAATGTTTTCAATCTGTGCTTAGACTGCACTTTTTCATCCAAATTGATACGATGATAGACATGGGGCTCCAAAAGATGGAAGTTGTTACATCTGTCTTGAAGCAGACAAACTGTAGCTTCGAAATAGGTTTCCCTTCATGAGAAATTAAGTCTGTACTGTGCAAAGCAAGCTTATTGGCACAGAACAACTTGAGATAAATCACACAGATAGAGGGACATGTTCTCTTCCGCTTCTTTCAGGACTAAACCAGATGGTGCAAAGATTAGACCTCATTCTCCTGCAAAGTCACTCGAGTGGATATTGTCTCACGCGGTGACTCGCTTTGCTTGCCTGCTTGTGGGAATTTGACAAATTGCCAAAGTGTCAAACGATGCTGTCAGGACCTGTAGTGTCTCCTCATAGTTGACATTCCTGGGCCTAATCAGAGGTTAAACAAATTACTGCAGCTTGCAAACCGCTGTGTGTCCTTCAGCGCCTGCACTGACCCGACACCCTTGCTGGAATGTGTGCTATAGAGACTCTGAGGCAGCAAAGTGTGAAGTGGGTCTGCACAAGCTGGCAAACACCTATGTGGGTCCTAAGATGTGTCCTTTGTTGGTGTCGGAACAGGAGGTACTGGGGACCACTTCTAAACCGGGGGGGAGATTTGTCTCCAGTGGAATTTCTGGTTGTCAAGCAAAGTGTCATTCCACATCACATCTTGACAATGCACGCATTATGCAGCCACATCACCAACTCTCTTTAACTAATACTTAAAATTGTCCCTTTCCTGTCAAGTGAGGAAGAGCTGAGGGCTGCTGAGCCGATGAGACTCCCACGGGTGGTGGGGGCCAGAGCAGCATGCAGTCGGATAGTGTTGGACCCCGACCAGATCAGATACAGAATACAGTACATGAAGTATTTGAATCCCCCTAAGAGACCACCTGCTCACATGGAAATAAACAAAATCATTGAGGAGACAAAGAGAGAGGAAGTGAAAGTAAAAATAGAACATCTGCCTTCAGCACTTGCATTCCCTTACATCAGATTTAATCATGCATTTCCCCAAGAATGTTCATTTGAATTGCTCATGCACAGACCATCATTATTTGATTCTGAGATAAATGCAATTCAGGTAAGTAGGACTTCATCTCCTGTGGTAATTTGTTGTCCTTCTGCAGAGTCAGCAGAGGAGAACATGATGAAGATGATGATGTGAATGGCATACATTTAACATCTACATTTTTGGAGTAGGCGTTGATTAAAGTAATACAACGTAGGATTTCAACCTACAAACTACGACCACTCGTAGGACTCGCAGTCATGAAAGGGCCCTCACTCCGTGCAACTCGGGAGCGGAGCAGTTCCCCAACCTCCAAGCTTTCAAGGGCAGGGAGTTACCCTTTAAGCTCTGGTGCCCGACTCGGTCAGATTCATGGCGTTACTGAGCCACAATGACTCCGTTCCACATCAAACCAAAAAAAAACGGAAAAAACAACAACAAATAATTCAAAATAAACAATTACATATCAATTGACTCATCATATTTGATGACTGTGAGAAATATATCATGTAGTTCTGTTCACGTTAAAGATTTAAAAAATTGGAATTTAAAGGTCAGCTTTCTTGGAACTCTGAGGCCACGCCTTTTGAGTTATATAAAAGCTATACAAAAATATATAAAAGCTTTTTAAAAAATTGATCACAAACGTGTCTCGAACATATGTACTACGCTTGGTGGGGCTAGCTCAAACGTGCTAGGAGGAGTTCATTCAAATGCAGAGAGTAGTAATTTTTTGTTTTTCCAAAATGTCTGACTTCTGGATGGGCAGAGCTAATGGACATACATGAGGAATTTGTTTGGAATCATGAGAGCAACAAGTGTAGCAAGTTTGGTTCAAATTGGAACAACTTTGTGTGACTTGAAAAATGAAAAATGTAGCATTTTGCACTACATTTGTCTGACCATAACCCAACTTCTGGGGGCGCTTTAGTGCCCTCGAGCTTTGGGGCCCTATGCCATTATCACATTTTTTTCCCACCCGACCTCCGTGTCACGATCCACATTCCCACTCACATGTCCACAAGCTTTCCTGTTGTTTTCCCTACTGCTCCGTGTTTTCTTATTCTCTGAAGAAGGCGTGGTTGACCTACTTCCAGAAGACGCTGGTGATTGATTCCACCTGCGCGACTCCTCCCGCACCTGCTCGTCATCAGCGATCAGGAGGACTCTTAAGGCGGAGTCGCCCCTCTCACCAGCGTCAGTCCGTTGTTTCAACTCAGCCGGTAAAGACCTAACTTACCTCGCTACTCGAAACTCTTTGACTCCTAGTCGAAACTTACCCTGCGCTTCTTCAGGTCACCATGTCGCCTGCCGTTCGAGAATCACGGAGCACCAGTGGATTCCACCATCTATCGGGGTTTCACTTCCCACATGTCCAGCATGTCCGCCTGGTGCTTCAGCGGCTGTTGTAGAACAGACTTTTTGTAAAGGCTGAGAAGTGTGCCTTCCACACTACGTCTGTCCCTTTTCTAGGGTTCATTGTGGCACAAGGTAGCCTCTCTCCCGACCCTTCGAAAATTGCTGCTGTAAAGGATTGGCCAACCCCGACAACCCGGAAGCAATTACAACGCTTTCTCGGGTTTGCTAACTTTTACCGCCGATTCATAAAGAACTACAGTCGCATTGCTGAACCTTTAACAAAACTTACATCTCCCAAACAGACTTTTCTCTGGTCTGAGGCACCCAAAGCAGCGTTCCAGCGACTGAAGGAGATGTTTACCACGGCTCCTATCCAGTTACACCCCAACCCCGAACTACAATTGGTAGCTTCTGACCGTTGTCCTTGCTCTCCAGGAATGGAGACACTGGTTGGAGGGAACCGCCCAACCCTTCATTGTATGGACAGATCATAAGAACCTGGCGTATCTTAAGGCCGCCAAAAGACTCAATTTCCGACAAGATGGGCCCTCTTTCTGGGCCGTTTCAGTTTCACCCTGACTTTCCATCCTGGTACCCGCAACGTCAAACCCGACACTCTCTCTCGCCTCTACTCACCCGATCCTCCGAGCCAGCAACCTGAGTCCATCCTGCCTCCCTCCTGCATCCTGGGCGCAGCATCCTGGCCGGTAGAGACCAGAGTTCGCAGGGCCCAGCAGACCGAACCTGATCCTGGAGGTGGTCCTCCTAACCGGTTGTTTGTCCCCGAAGCCATGCGCTCAGAGTCAAGACTCCACTACATTCGTCTCTGCATGCCCCGTCTGCGCAGAGGTAAATCATCAAACCATCCACCTGCCCGAATCATGAACCCCCTCTCCTTCCCTCATTGCCCTGGTCCCACATCACCGTCGATTTCGTCACTGGTCTCCCTCCCTCCAATGGCAACACCACAGTCCTCACAGTGGTCGACAGATTTTCCAAGGCCGTACATTACATTCCACTTCCCAAACTGCCCTCTTCCACAGAGACTGGTGACCTATTGGTCCAACATGTGTTCCGTCTCCATGGTTTCCAAAGCTTTTCCTCGGGTTACCACCCACAGTCCAACGGGCAAATGGAGAGATCTAACCAGACCATGGAGGTCGCTCTTCGCTGCGTCACCGCCCGCCACCCCGCTGATTGGAGCTCCTTCCTCCCGTGGAACGAATACGCTCACTTCTGCCTCCACCGGCATCTCCCCATTCATGGCTTCCCTGGGTTACCAACCACCCTTGTTCCAGGAAGAAGAGGTGGCAGTGCCCTCCGTCCAGGTCAACCTCCAGCGATTCCAGGCATTTTGGCAACAGGTACGAACATCTCTACTAAATGCCTCTCAAATGTCTCAAAAACAGGCAAACCGTCACCAGTTTCTGGAGAGAAAATACAGTAGAAACTAAAAGCCAATATAAAATATATACCCTGTACTCTCACATGAGATGTTCAGGGTCTTCATTGAAGTAAACCATTAGTGCTTTCAGTACACAGGCTCTTCTTGTTTCAACAGCATCATTCTACAGTGGAAAACAAGGGAATCGTGTAAAGGAGGTTCAAGGGGATATATTGATAGTGCATTGTGCAGCAATTACCATAATGTGATGTTGTATTCGGCCAGATCACTAAACAAACAAGCAAACAGGTGTACATGGAGATGCAGCACAAGGTAGAGGTGGCAAAGGCCAAACAAAGGGCGTATGATGACTTGTATGCTAGGTTGGAATGTAAGGAGGGAGAAAAGGATTTATACAGGTTGGCAAAACAGAGAGCTCGAGATGAGAAAGATATCCAACAGGTTTGGGTGATTAAGGATGAGGAACATGTATTGGCAGAGGCCACAGAAGTAATGGGAAGATGGAAAGAGTATTTTGAAGAGCTAATTAATGAGGAAAATGAAAGAGAAGAAAGAGTAGAAGAAGTGACTATTGTGAACCATGAAATAGCAGAGATTAGTAAAGGTGAAGAGAGGAGGGTATTGAAGAGGATGAAGAGTGGAAAGGCAGTTGGTCCTGATGATATACCTGTGGGGGTATGGAAGTGTCTAGGAGAGGCAGCTGTATAGTTTCTGGTTAGACTATTCAACAGGATCTTAGAGAGTGAGAGGATGCCTGAGGAATGGAGAATAAGTGTGACAGTGTCCGTTTTTAAGAATAAGGGAGATGTTCAGAATTGCAGTAAATATAGGGGAATAAAGTTGATGAGCCATACAATGAAGTTATGGGAAAGAGTAGTGGAAACTAGACTGAGAGCAGAAGTCAGCATTTGAGAGCAACAGTATGGTTTCATGCCTGGAAAGAGTACTACAGATGCAGTATTTGCTTTAAGAATGCTGGTAGAGAAATACACAGAAAGTCAGAGGGAGCTGAATTGTGCCATTGTAGATTTAGAAAAAGCATACGACAGGGTGCAGAGGGAGGAACTATGGTACTGTATGAGGAAGTCTGGAGTGGCAGAGAAGTATGTTAGACTGGTGCAGGACATGCATGCCACATGTGAGACAGCAGTGAGGTGTGCTGTAGGTGTGACAGCGAAGTTCAGTGGAGGTGGGACTACATCAGGGATCAGCTCTGAGCCCCTTCTTGTTTGCAGTGGTGATGGACAGGCTGACAGATGAGGTTAACCAGAAATCTCCATGGACTATGATGTTTGCAGATGACTTTGTGATCTCTATTGAGAGCAGAGACCAGGTGGAGGAACAGCTTGAGAGTTGAAGATATGCTCTAGAAAGGAGAGGAATGATGGTTAGTCGCAGCAAGAAAGAATACATGTGTGTGCATGAGAGGAGCCCAAGTGTGGGGAGTGGAGATAAAGAAGGTGGAGGATTTTAAGTACTTAGGGTCAACAGTCCAGAGCAGTGGAGAGTGTGGAAAAGAGGTGAAGAAACATGTTCAAGCTGGTTGGAACGGGTGGAGAAAAGTGTTAGGGGTAATGTGGGATAAAAGAGTATCAGCCAGAATGAAAGGAAAGGTATACAAGACAGTGGTGAGACCAGCGATGCTGTATGGTCTAGAGACAGTGGCACTGAGGAAAAGACTGGAAGCAGAGATGGAGTTGTTGAGGTTCTCTTTGGGAGTGATAAAAATGGATAGAATCAGGAATTAGATTTTCAGAGGAACAGCACGTTAGATGTTTTGGAGATAAGGTCAGAGAGGCCAGAATGAGATGGTTTGGTCATGTACAGAGGAGGGATAGTGAATATATTGGTAGAAGGATGTTGGGGTTGGAACTGCAAGGCAGAAATAGAAGATTTATGGATGCAGTGAAAGAGAACATGAAGTTAGCTGGTGTGAGAGAAGAGGATACAGAGAACAGGGTTAGATGGAAGAGGTTGATTTGCTGTGGCGACCCGTGAAGGGAGCAGCCGAAATGAAAAGAAGAATAGAATGTATAGTGTACATAATAGCCAATGTCACTCAACACATGGAATTTGTTTGACAGCAGAAGCAGATTACTTTTAGGAGCAGTTGCATTGGAATGAAGGAGGTGACATGGTTGCACGTGAACTTGCAAACAATAGTCTTTTCAAAACATGCCTGGTTTCACAAAAACACTGCATGAAAAGAAGTGTAAAAGAAACACAAATTATTTCATTAAGTTTTCGGACAAAAGCCTGGTGTTTTGCACATACAACAATGTTATATGCAGGTTATGTAAGTAACAGGTACTGACAGATCATGAATAATAGTACACTAAAATACTAATGGTGTCTGAGCTGAATCATTGCCATGGCACAGAGGGAGAGACCAGGGGAAACTTTCAACCTCAATTGTTAAATATAAAACACTGGTCACATTCCAACCATTGTCAAACACTTCTACATGACTCTCAGGCCCTCATTAAACCTGATGTTATAATGTGTTTTATGTGATCTGATTGTGATCAGATAGCACTTCATTATTTTCATTTACACCTGGTCTGCTATCCATCCGATCAAGGTCACATTTTGCCTGTACTTGCCAGGTGTAAAGGGGGACTCTCAGTATAGCTGTGTTCAGAGTTTGTGTTGCATTACTGTGCAGCACTCAGGAAGTGGTTAGTTTTATGTAAATACAGATGAAAGCAACAGTGACATTCAACAAGTGAAGTGATGGCTGCAAAGGCATTAATTGCATGAAAAGAAGTGTGATTGACAAATGATTTAATTAACTTTTGCGTGTTTTGCGGAGTGGAATGGTCCAATAACGATATTTGCATGTTAAGTAAATCTTTGTAAACAACTCTCCTGAGGTCTTTTTCGGGTGGAACTTTACTCTTAAAGCATTTGCATTGGACACCTTGGTGGATTTTTTTATTGGCCACCCCACTGGTTACTGGACTGAGACTTTGATTTGTTTGGGTCCAAAACTTTTTCACCTTTCCAAGCTGTCAAAAGCGCTATTTACTCTGCCTCCACATGCATTGCAGTACCATAAAAGTCAGATGATGCGCTGCAGCAAGAATGATCCCACCTTCATCAAGTTTACATTCACGTCAACCCCTTTATTGTGATTCCAAGTCAATGATGTAAGGAACTTGTAAGTGGACATTGTCTCCTCATCGGGGAAAGGAACTAGAGAAGTGTCAATAGACTTGAATCAAATGTTTTAGATACATTTTAAACTAAAAGAAGGAGCTGAACTGATCCAATATCCATGTTAAGTTAATGTATTTTGGAATTTTGATTTCACAAGATTACCAATGGCCAACTTTCATCTATTATCTTGGCTTTTGTAATGGCTCCCATTGATTATCAACTCCATGTTGTGTTTTGGTCAATCTGGTAATTTGATATCCAACTGTGGAAAGAAATACCCAAAGATGATTTAATTTCGATTTTGAGTATAATATTCTGTGTTCTTGCAAAATAAATGGAGTAGAATAAGAATGTAAACTCAAGTTGAGGTGAGGGACTCCCTCGTCTACAAAAAGTCAGAAAGACCGGGATATGATGGATGGTCTGAGGGAGTTGGAATGACATGAGTTGTACACAGATGGTGTGAAGCTAAGAAAGGCTCGAGACTCCATTCAAATTGATGATAAAGTGATGGATTTTAGCCGCAAAGATTTAAACCTTCTGGGAGCCAAGAGACAAAATCATCACATTTGACCCTCCTGGTCAAGCTGTCAGTGAAACCACACCTCTCTGTATGAGCTACTTCTCATCAAACTAACCCTAACCCAGATACTATTTTGTGAGTTACACTGCTACACCTTGGTCAGTGGCCCTACGCTTCAAGAAGTAATGATGTAGGTACCCTTTTAGCGTTTGATTGATACGAGACCTTGGCACTGTCAAGTTAGCAACAACACATTTACCCACGTCCGGCTGGTATGAATAAAGCCAGAAGAGAAACGTTTCATATTTTATGAGCAAGAGTATTACTACCACTGAAGACTCTAGGTTTCTTCCTATTTCATAAATACAAATCATGCTGCAACATTATTAGGACAAAAAAGTATAAAGTTAGTTGACTCCATTTCCTCTTTCAGCGCCCCCGCTGGTGAAAGACGGAAGACCTGAGTGACGAAATCTCGCGTTGCCTCGCGGTAATAGCGAGTGACGCTATTTTACGTTGAATCATTACATGGATTAAAGTTCCGAGGACTTACCATGAAGACATTTCCACTGCATGGTATGGCTACATTCGATAAATAGATAGATTAAATTAAATTAATTAAGCTCAATTGATTCGGCGGGAAATTCAAGAAGAACAACAAAAAAAGCATTCCCCCACTACCAGAAATCTTGCAGTCGAGTTTCCCACATTTGGGGAATTCTCAGGGTTCAGCACTGTCAGAGTGCAATGGCTGAGCCTCACCCTGGGTGAACCACCTTCTTGATCATGTAGGTCATGGGTGTCAAACTCTGGCCCGCGGGCCAAATTTGGCCCGCCGTGTAATTTCATTTGGCCCTTGAGTGTATATCAAATTAACATTAGAGCTGGCCCACCGGTATTATACAGCGGCACCGCCGCTGTAACACCGCATTCACCGCTAATACTACAAATCCCATAATGCTCTGCTGTTGTTTTGGCGTGCCAGCCATGCTCTCTCCTCTGTGTCAGTAGCGATCCGTGTACTTGCGCAATGCTTCGGCTGAAAGCCGGCCGGCTCACCCCGCCTCCCCGTGCCTCTCTCCCAGACGTGCTGTGGCCTCATACTACAACTGTCAGTGTCACTGTGTCACACCTTCCAAAAATGGCGAAAAGGAAGGGAGAAAACAGAACTTTTCTGGACAGGTGGGAGACAGAATATCTGTTTATATATGTAAAAGACAGACCTGTTTGTCTCGTTTGTGGAGCCAACGTGTCGGTAACTAAGGAGTACAACATTAGGCGACACTATGAAACGAAACACCAGGACAAGTACAAGGACCTGGACACGACTCAAAGGAGCCAGAAAGTAGAGGAGATGAAAAGAGGTTTGGTTTCACAACAGAATATGTTCAAAAAAGCCACAGCACAAAATGAGCCTGCTGTAAAGGCAAGTTATATCGTGGCAGAAGAAATCGCCAAATCAACCCGACCCTTTAATGAGGGAGAGTTTGTTAAAAAGTGCATGCTGAAAGTTTGTGACCAAGTGTGCCCAGAGAAAAAGCAGGCCTTTTCAAACGTAAGCCTGAGCAGGAACACAATAGCTGAGCGCACATGTGATCTTGCCACCAATCTGCATGACCAGCTGATGGAAAAGGGAAAAGATTTTGTTTCTTTTTCTCTTGCTGTGGACGAGAGCACTGACGCGTCTGATACTGCGCAGCTGTCAGTCTTCATCCGCGGTGTCGACTCAAATCTGTGTGTTACGGATGAGCTTTTGGGATTTAAATCCATGCATGGCACAACCACAGGGAAGGAAATCTTTGAGGAGGTTTGCAAATGTGTAACTGAAATAAACCTGCCGTGGGATAAACTCGTAGGATTAACCACTGATGGTGCGCCAGCGATGAGTGGTAAAAAGAATGGACTGGTGGGTAAGATTCATGAAAAGATGCGGGAAGAGAACTGCGCAGGTGAGCTATCTGTTTATCACTGCATCATACATCAAGAGTCACTGTGTGCTAAAGCCCTAAAGATGGAACATGTTATGACCACAGTAACACAAGTTGTTAACTTTATAAGAGCCAAAGGTCTGAATCACCGCCACTTTAAGTCTTTTCTGGACGAGTTTGGTTCGGAACACACAGACGTGCCGTATCACACAGAGGTGAGATGGTTAAGCCGCGTAAAAGTACTGAACAGATTTTTCGAGCTGCGTGAAGAAATATGTCAGTTTCTGCAAAGCAAAGGGAAGGACACAGCAGAGCTCCGGGAGCAAAAGTTTCTGTGTGAGCGGGCCTTTCTGTGTGACATCTCAAGCCATCTTGATGCGCTGAACCTGCAGCTACAGGGGCGGGGCAGCATCATCACAGATATGTACTCGTCAGTGAGAGCTTTTAAAACTAAACTCTGCCTGTGGGAGAATCAGCTGCTGCAAGGAAACCTTGGCCATTTCCCCTGCTGCCAAACCATAAAAACGCAGATCTCTACCGCAGTGTGCGCATAGTTTGCTGAAAAACAGTATGCTGAAAAACTCGGCGCTGAGTTTAGCCGGCGATTTGGCGACTTTGATGGTCAGAAATCTAGATTTGAACTGCTTAGTAATCCCTTCGCAGTTGATGTGGAAAAAGCACCAACTAACCTCCAAATGGAGCTGATTGAACTCCAGTGTGATGACACGCTGAAGTCAAAATATGATGCTGTTGGCGCCGCACAGTTTCCACAATTCATCCCTGACACAATGCCTCAGCTCCGCACCCAAGCTGCTCAATTGCTCTCCATGTTCGGCAGCACTTATCTATGTGAGCAACTTTTCTCCTCAATGAAGATGACGAAAACATCTCACAGGATACGTCTGACTGATGAACACCTTCGTTCGATAATGAAGGTTGCCTCAGCTCAAAGCCTGAACCCCGACATTAATGAACTAGCATCCAAGAAAAGATGCCAGGTATCTGTCTTGGGCACATCAGATGAGATCAGTTTGTCGCAAACTTAGCAGTAAAAAGGCCTGAATGGTTGATTTATTCATTGTTATTTTATTTTCAAATTTATTAGCTTGGGGAAAAAGTTAATGTTGATATTTACCTCAGAAGGCTGCAAATAGAAAAGAGGAATTACATTTTTTATTTAAATTTTATTTACTATGCCATTGATGTTTTTTCGTTTGTTTTTTGAAAGTTGATTTTGCACTTTTAAGTTATATAAGCGTTGCTTGTTCCATATTCAGTGTTAAAGCAATTCAGTGGAGCAAACTGAGCAATAATTAACGTTTTATTCATGCACTTTCTCTTGCTACTTCAAGGCTTGAATGTTTGATTCATTCATTATTGTTATTTTATTTTCTAATTTATTATTATCCTGTGGAAAAAGTTTATTTGATATTTACCTCAGAAGGCTGCAAATAGAAAAGAGCATTACATTTTTATCCATCCATTATCTACCGCTTATCCTGTATTTGGGTGCATTCAAATTTTATTTGATATGCCATTGATATTTTTTAATTATTATTATTATTATTTGAAACTCGATTTTGCATGTCACTATAAAGTTATATAAGCCTTGCTTGTTCAATATGCAATGCAAAACTTGTTTGGGTCCCTATTAAAAGGTTAATTTGTTCAACCTTGGCCCGCGGCTTTGTTCAGTTTTAAATTTTGGCCCACTGTATTTGAGTTTGACACCCCTGATCCAGTACAACACTGTTGCTGCTGGTGAAGACAAAATTGACACAGAAGCAGCATGCAGTCTCTCTGATGATGTAGTTCTGCCTTGGGAAGCGCAAGGAGATGGTAAGTTAAGTGTTGGCATTTGTGTGCTTTAGAAAAGAGCTGTTTATAAAAGTAAATAAGAAAAGCAGCTAATTGGCCAATATTGATTCGATAGCATATCAGCATGAATCATACATGCTTTTATTACTATTTTTGTAGTATGGAATGTAAGAAATGACTTGATCAAGTGATATTACTCAAACGGAGAACAATAGTCAGCAACAGTAGATCTGAGAGAAACTGACCCATTTATTAATAACCAATGGGTTGCATACATTCTTACCTTAAACATAAGATTATTCTTCTATTGATCAATATCGGAGATTTTAGATGCAGGTCGATGTAATCTCTCGATGTAGATTTTTTTTTTTATGATATTGGACAGATCAATTTCAGATTGGAACACCCATAGTATCTTAATACTGGGTTGAGCAGAGGCATGCAGTTTTTTGATTATTTTCAATGTTGTATTTGCATTATAATAGTTAGGGATGGTGTCATTCGGTTTTCATAGCTGCCATTACTGCTCTATTTGTATGTGAGAATGAGTGTGAAAGCTGAAATTTGCACTACGGACAGAAATTATCCCTAGAATTCGAACCTGTTTTTTTTACAATCAGCTGTGATTCCAGCCATCCATCAATTGAACATTTGTGAGCTACATAATGATCGACACTGTGAGGATTATGGTGGAACATGTGCAAAAGTTTTGATTTGATTGATAGTGGTGAGTCCACGTACGAAGCGCCAACTTTTTTGACCAGGTCATGGAAGAGGAGAAGCCAATCATTGTGAAGGAGATGACCCAGCATTATCAGTGCCTGAGAAAGGCATTGGAAAAATTAGACAACCTCCTTCATCCCACTGAGGAAAACATCAAGAATCACCTGCCCGGTATCATACGTCAATAAAACCAAGACCACCACCCAGAGGGGAAACTCTGTCAGATGTGCAGCAGCAGCAGCAGCAGCAGCGTGACCAGCAGACGCAGCAGCAGCGAGACCAGCAGACGCAGAAGCAACAGCAGCGTGACCAGCAGACGCAGAAGCAACAGCAGCGTGACCAGCAGACGCAGAAGCAGCGAGACCAACAGACGCAGCAGCAGCAGCAGCAGCGTGATCAGCAGACGCAGCAGCAGCAGACACGGCAGCAGCGAGAGCAGCATCAGAAGCAAGACCAGTAGGCGCAACAGCAGCAGCAGCGTGAGCAGCAGCAGAAGAAGCAGCAGCAGAGAGACCACCAGCAGCAGCAGCAGCAGCAATCTTCTGGTGTCCCACCACAACAAGAAGATCAGCAGCAGCATGGTCCATATGGAGACCCCCAGCAGGCCCACGTCTCTACCGACCGTCAACCCAAAGACATCCCTCTGGAGGGATCCAGCTTCTCAGGTGAAGGTAGCTTTAATAATCTCAGCGGATCTGAAAGTGAATACTCAGACAGTGACAGTTATGAAAGTGCGAGTGAGAGATCCAGTGAGGACATCAGTCCCTCCGGACTGACTCCTGGTCAGTGAGCCTGCAGATCCCCACTGCGCCCGCAGACTGATGCTGAGAACATCCCGTACAACCCCCCCGAGTCTGATGAGGATGATGAAACACCTCTTGAAGAGGTTAAGAAAAACAAAAGAAAAGCTCACATAAAATATAAGTTGAACAAAAAATGCTTAGAAGATGATCCCACACCATAGCCTTCCCCTAAAATGATATGACTTTTCTAAAAATTGCATCTTGGAATGCCTGCGGCATCCAATCAAATGCATTTAGAGCCCAAAAAATGGCATATTAATTGAAAACGGACTTTGACGTAGTGTGCTGTCAAGAACTGAGGCTGAAAACGAGTAAAGATGTAGCAGAGGTGTCCAACATGTGGACGAAAGGTCTATCAATAATATCTATAGGGGAAAACAGTGCAGATGGTGTGGGTATCTTTTTTAAATCCTTGGACGTTACTGTTATTAGGAGACGTGACTTTATCCCGGGCAGATTGATAATGATTGATTGTTTTTATAAAGGAGAAAAATGTAGGATTATTAATGTGTACCCTGCCCCTGAAAGAACCAAAAAGGTTCAACTTTTTAAGAGACTCAGGGAAGTATTAGGGGTTGGATATTAAATAATATTGTGTGGCGATTTTAACACAGTAACTGAGCCAAACGATAAAGTAAGCTCAAGGGCTTTTAAACTCGGCACAGAGGGCAGGTTGTTGATGGATATCTGTAAAGAAGCCGAGCTGACGGATGTCTGCAGACGCATAGATCCTGTCGGTATTCAGTTCACACGATTTGATTCTCAAACAAAAACACGTATCGACAGGATTTATGTGTCCAAACATTTTAAAGTGGTTCAATACAACACCATTTTAAACAATCTCTCTGATCACCTGTTGGTTAAAACCTCTTTATCTTCAGGATCCTCTGAAACCAGAGGATTTTGGAAACTCAACACTCATTGCCTCACAGATAAGAATTTATTAGTAGAGTTAGAAGAAGAAATTCATAAAATAACACAACTAAAAACATTAACTAAATCTAATATCATATTATGGGAAATGTTAAAACATAGAATTAAAGATTTTTTCAAATTTAAATTAAATAAGTAGAGAATTAAATAAATTAAAAAACATTAAATATAATAATTTAATGGAACGATACATAGACTTCAAACAAATGAAAAAAAGATCAAACTCTGAGGACGAAATCATGAAATATTATATAACATGTATAAACAAACGTGATGGCGATGAAGTTTACAAAGAGAAAGAGAAAAGACAGATGATCAGAGAACTCTGTGCTGAAGCTTATAAGAAAATAGAAAAAGACACTGAATGTACTGATATTTTATTAGAAGAGATTCCCTCCTACAGCTCTCTGGACTTTTCACAACTCGTGTGAGAAATCAAAAATGACGAAGTAAAACTAGCGATTCAACAACTGAACGTGGGTAAAAGTCCCGGCCCTGACGGTCTGCCCACTGAGTTCTATCAATTATACATGGATGACGTCATTGACCTGCTCACGTCCATGTATAATGAAGGTTTGACCAGGAATGGGGGAATCTTTTTATATGGGAATAATGAATTTAATGTATAAAAAAGGAGAAGATAACGATATAGACAATTACAGACACTTAACGTTAATGAACACTGACTATAAGATTTTAGCTAAAATAATACTGAACAGATTAAACGATGTTCTGGAGGAAATCATAGAAAAAGAACAAACCTGTGTCGTTAAAGGTCGACTCATGTGGGATAATCTCTGCACCTTGAGAGAGACAATCTATAAAAACGAAAAGAAAAACTTTAATATCATCGGGCTGGACCAAAAGAAGGCATTTGATTACATCTCTAGAGACTATCTGTGGGCAGTCATGAAGTCTTATGGTTTCCCAGAAGCGTTTATACATTTAGTTAAGTGTCTGTATCATAAATCAAATGTTTGCGTAAATGTTAACGGTGTTTTAACAGAATCTTTTAAAGTAGAACGTGGTGTAAAACAGGGCTGTCCTCTGAGCGCCTCTTTATACATTTTAGCGATAAATCCTTTAATCAAAAGCATTAATTGTGTCCATCTCCATCAGCAGAAATGCTCTGTGGGTTGGTGAACTCCCTCACTGGAGGAAGAAGAGAGGAAGAGCCAGAAATGGCCCTGAACACAGACTCATATATGGGGATTTTATTGATAAATACAAACATCTCAACATAGACTGGAGCGGCCTTCCGGCTAAAATGATTTTTAAGAAAATTAATGACTCCACATATGGTGGTTTTATCAGCTACAAACATTTAAACAGAGATGAAACACAAGAGCTTTTAAAAATGTTTAAAAACAAACATTTATCAGAGAGTATCAGAGACCAGAGATGGCTTCTGTCTCTGAACAGACTTCCTGTCAGAGCTGTTGTGTCTTGGAGCTGCTTTGTTAAAACTAAACAATGTCCTATGATTAACTGCAGCGATGATGAGACACAACAGCACCTTTTAATAGACTGTCACCGAGCACAGGAAGTCTGGGGAAAACTGAAAAGCAATGGTTTTAACATAGACATCAATTACAAAACAATCATTTATTCACTTATCGATAAAACAATAAACCAGAGAGATAAAGAGCTCATGCAGTTTGTCATCTGCATCGTAGGCTCAAAGTTATGGAAAACAAGATGTGCAATGGTCATAAAACAAACTATTATAGACAGTAACACGGTATATAAACAGGTTTTAACAGAGCTCAGGAGGAGGAAATCTCTTGATAGAGATCAGCTCCTCCCATGGGAAAATTTAAACCTTTAAAATGACCTTTTGTATGTATTTTTTTGCATCTCCGGTTACTCAGGTGACGTAGAGATGTAATGTGTCATGGGTTTATTGTTGTGTGAAATTCAATAAAAGTCTCTAAAAAGCAAAAGCGGTCACAAGTCTACATGTGGACATTTGGAGTTATTTACGTATTCTAAAAGTGTGATTTCTAAGCTTTCCAACAATGTCAAACACATGTACATCTGATATATTTTTAAGAAGATATATCCATTTGAATGTAGGCACTCCTCAAACTGCTTTAGGGAGAATTTTAGCCTCAAAGATTTACACCTTCTGAGAGCAAAGAGACAGAATCATCACATTTACATAGAACAACCCCCTCCTGGTCAAAGCTGTCAGTGAAACCACACCCTGCTCTGTATGAGCACAGATACTATTGTTGTGAGCTACACTGCTACACAGAACAATACATATACAATACATGAAAAAACTGGACATAATATCCTCTTAAAGGTCCCATATTATACCCTATTAACCCAAGTTAAACTAGGTCCTGATGCCCTAATGAACATGTCTGTGTCATGCTTTAGTCAAAATATCATAAGGATGAAGCACAATAGCAGTTCAATAACTCTGCTAAAACAGCCTTTTTCAGAACGCTCGGTTTTGTGCCTGATCATTTACATGTGAATGAGACCCAGGTAAACACACATCACTGCTTCCAGGGGAGTGTCGATCTAACTTACTATCCACAGCCATACTGTCACCACTTATCACCTATTGTCATGCACCGTAGCACAACCCCCGCTCCATATACCCCATAGTAATGTCCGTTTACCCGTTGTTACTGCGTTTCACCGTAATGCATAGAGTGAACACAATTTTGGCTTCTCGCGATCATAAAAAAATCGATGAAAAACGATTAATGGGCCGCGCGGCGTATATGTAAATTCCCATGCTAGAAAAAGACCCTGAACGCACCAGTGTAACTGCGGCTCCAACTGGTGTGTGGATCAACAACACGAGGAGAGAATGTGGAAACACGACAGAAAGGCAGCCTTTGGTTGAGAAGAAATGTAGGACAACATCTACATCTTTCTGCAGTGCTTTCAAACGCGTGCTCCTCATTACACCGATCCACACATGTTACGCTAACCGCAGGCATGTAACTGGTGCATTCATTGTGTCCCTCCAGCATAGGAATTTACATACACGATCAACAACAAAGGGCTTGTGAAGCTTGTGAACATTTTTTTCATAAATAAAATATATCCACTGGACACAAAAATCTTCTGAGGCTGGAAGTTTGTGTAAAACACTGTGCAGCCACTTTTCCTCCCTCGCCTGCACTCTCGTATTTCACAGGGACAAGGGGGAGCTACGGTGGAGCTGTGAAGTACTCTGTGAAGTACTCTGTGAAGTACTCTGTGAAGTACTCTGTGAAGTACTCTGCCTGGCGGGGTGCCAACATTCACGGTGAAATGTCCGCACTGTCGTCACTTGGTCGGGAGGTGTAAACATTGCGTGTCTTATCGCCTATACTTACACAAAGTGGAGTGAGTGGAGTGAGTGTTGTTTTTTCACATTTTGGGGACTGGTATGGCCCACTGAGTCCCAAATATAAGTACTAAAAGATTAAAAAGTTGATTTTGCACAATAGGGGACCCTTAAGATTTGAAAGGAAGCAGTGTCTTACCCGAATCAGTTAACTCGTCTCTCGCCTCATCATTACTGTGTTATCATCCAGTATATGTACAGTATAGGCAACGCTCCTCAGACGCTCGGTTACAATAACAATTATTAGCCATAATTTTACTTGTAAGACATTTATTAGCAAAATATTAAGGTGCAAATAAATTGGGACTATATTAACATGGTCATTTAGCTCAACAAGTGCATTGCCTCACAGAGCTGCTAGCATGACTGTGTAGCCTCTGAATGTTATACAAAAGCCATTAGCAGTTATCAGTGACAGACGTGAAACATATCCAACACTAAACAGTGCTGCTTCAAGACACCCCGACTGTAAACAGTTGCCACTTGAAAGAGTTCCCATGTTATATTCTGTCACAGTCGTTCCTCTTCTGCTTCTATCTTCTTCTTCATGTAAAAAACTGAAAGCCTTTCACATCAATCCAAAGCAGAGACCTGATCCTCCTCCAGCCTTAGATGACTTGTCTGGCTCCAGTGGTGCTCTCTATCATCTTGTCAGTCCCACTGCAAAGGGACCAGATTTCCTACTCAGCATTGTGGCCTTCACTGACCTTTGTGTTTGGCTATAGCTTTAATTTACTCCCCTTTCCATCTTTATCTCAACCAAGTGGCAAAGCCAAGCATTTACAGCTTCTTCAAAAGGAAGTATTAGTAGATTACACAGTGGTTTACTTTTTTTTGGCCAGAACTGATTTACAGGCTTTGGCTTCAGTATTGAGGTCATTATCAGCAAAAAGATTTATCAAAACTGAAGGTCAGTGAAGTAATTTCAAGATGATATATTGGAGAATTAAAGATGTTTTTTGGGAGAAAAAAAATACAAAAACAAGACAAAATCACTCTTGCTCAATATGCATCAATTCTCACTAAAGTGATGAGGTTTCAGTCTTCATAGATTCTACAAAATGAGAATTATTGGGACTTTGGCACTTATTTATAATGTAGCTCACCCCTACTTGACACATCACAACAGTAAGCCTCCACCTGTTGGGAGGGAGCAAACAATCAAGGCAAATTTGGCAATTTTAACATACATCGAAACAGAATATACCAATATTAAAAAGATTTCTAACACATGAAAAGACAAGATTTTATCCTCAGTATACACCTATTAAATAACTTTTAACTATAAAAATCAACATCAAAGGAGAAAAAAAAAGCAAAAAAAAAACAATCACATAGAAAACAAACACTTAAACACAGGTCATAGACAAAGTTCAGGTCCATGTGGTGCCTGAATTTTTCAAATGCTAACTCCAAAAGTGTTCTTTTCTTGAAAGTCAAATCTCAACGTTACCTCATCTTCTTTTCAAATCAACACAGTTGTCACATGGGTTACGATCGGTCAGCGCCCCCTAGCGTCAGTCCTTAACGCACTGGGTACCCCTTCAACGTCAATTTTCAACCCTTGGAGTAGTCACATTGACTTCTATAGAACTCTCATAACGTCTGCATATGACGCCACGAGACCGAGTCGGCCAGACCGCAGTCCGTTGCTTGCTGGTGAATACGGGGCGATCGATTGATTAATTGATTGATTGATTGGTTACAATAAATTATATGATTTGAGCATTGTCTTAGGCCATACAAAATTAGGCAACATTACAGCAAATAATAGGCTCATATGCTTTTTGTTTATCTGTCTGTGAGGTCTGTAATCGCGAAAAAAACAAATTTTAGCCCACTTTTGTGGAGATTTGCAGTCACAGCAGGGGTTCACAAGCATTTCTAATCACAACACGAACTATAGTATTTTTAAAGAATGACGCAAAAGTAAAGATCCTTATTTTTATCGGGAAACGCATCCTTTTTTTTCTAAATCAGAAGTGTGACGTCATTGTATGTAATTGTATCAGACCTGGCAACCCTGATCCAGTGTCCCATTGCTGTTCCCTCCCTTGGTAAGTACACCGATGCGATGAATTAATTAGACAGGTGACATATAGATATAAAATCCTTAAATGTACGCCTTAAAAACGTGTCAGGTCAAGAAAAGTTGTTGTTAGCATCTTTAGGAGAGCAGGGTACTAATTTCGTGTGTGTCTGTGAATTATTTAAGACATTTAAGTATAACTTGCTGCACCAAATGCACGTAGGTTAGCTAACACTTGATGCTGTAAGCGAGTAGTTAGCACGTGACACTTTTTCCGTGCTCAATTCAACTTTACGTTATGTAGGTAGGCCTACCACTTAATTTGAAGGGCTGTATAAGACTGACATGAAACTGTCATAACCATTTGTGCACTGGCTTACTGGGTCAAAGTTTTGATTGATTGATTGATTTTATTTGGCCATTATTGATATAGTATGAAACAAGCACTCTGTGTCATAGATCAAATTACAAAATAATAAGGGATGACACAATAAAGCCAATAAGCTCATTTCCATTGTGGTCTCTAGCACAATGGAATCATCCTGGACACAGTCATAGTAAAATACTAAGTCAGTATCATACAATGTAAATATAGTATAATATAGGCTATACACAATTGGTATATTTATATCGATTTGTATGACTATGTTGACACGTGTTTGTGTTCAATTTTAACTTAGCCTCAGTGTTCTTTATGTTTTGTGATTTTCTGTAAGAAATAAATTCTAAACTGTTACTGAATGTGTGTCAGTTGTATGTTGACACACAAGCAAATTACATTACAGATATTACATTTTATTTTATACATACCAAGATAGAATTTCTTCACTGAATTTTGAGTAGAAACTGTTTATTTTTTTAATTAGACCATATCAGGAAGAATTCATCTCTAACCTGTATGCAGAATGACAGACATGAGTTTTGGCTCCACATGATCACAGCTGATGGAGGCTACAGAGCTTCATTCTGATATACTATCTGAATGTGATGTTGCAAACAGATCTACTGTGCAATAGTTGACACTTTATATGATGATGCTCACTGTAGTTTATTCACTGCATAGATACCTGTCTATATCTATAGATGTCTTTTTTCTGTCCAGCTCTCAGGATAGCCACATTTCTGTTTGAGAAAATGAGATTCACCAAACCTATAGATCAAGAGGTGTTCACGGGGCGACACCTGCTGGTCGTTTGTCATAATTACACAGCTACACATGAGAATGCATTCTCATGTGTAGCTGTGTAATTATGAAAAAAATATATTATATATAATCAAACTCTGTTGCATTACTTTTTAACCACACAGCAGATGACAGATGATTTCAAAATCAATCAACCATTTAGTATTAATGACCACACATCCAGCCCTGCGATGTTCTGGTGAACTGTCCAGGGTGTACCCCGCCTATCGCCTTATGTTAGCTGAGATAGGCACAGCACCCCCCACGACCCTCTGCAGGGTCTCTGCAGGTTTCAACAAGTCAAATTTAAGACTTTTTAAGACTTTTTTAAGACCATAATGAATACAATTTAGGAGCCATTTCAACTCCGTACTGGCAAAAAAGTACAAAAGACATGAAAGAAAATTGGAACCACAAATTGTTGAACTTGCAATTCGGCTTAGCTTGCCTCGTGGTACTCAATAAATTGTCACCGGGCAGCACAGGTGGCCTACTTTAGTTCCGTGTTGTAGTTCTGTTATCGCATCCTCAAAAATAGTATAATATAATTTGTTTTATAGGCTTCAACCCATATCATCTTTCTTGAAAAGCCATCTATGTATCTGTATATGATAGTAATTCCAAATGGTTTAAGCTTATCGTAGCCATCAATGGGCCCTACGTAGTTTGGACCACAGCTGTGGTAAACACGCCGTCGTAGTCTGTTTCTTGATCTCAGATCAACACCTTCACCATCCAATAGTCGCAGCAATATTCGCACGGTCTCTCTGTCAGTCACAATTCCATAACCAACACTTTTGGTGCATCCATCGGTGCCCATGACACTGACCAGACGTTTGCAACTGCTGTTTCATTAAAGCTGCCACATCAGCCATGTTGGTTTTATTCTTCCTTCGCCATAACTTCTTGCTTAAAAAACTCTCCAGAGTACGTTTGCTTAATATAACTCCATGCGAAACAGCAAGCAAATCAAGTATTTCATTTGTCATAAAGCCACGTTTGAAGTAATCCTCTATGTACTCCATTTCTGCATCTGACTCAAAGCGATTTTGACTGGTGTTTACTATCGAAGATTGTCTCATAATTTTGACTTTTTATCTCATAATTTTGACTTTTTAGCTCATAATTATGACTTTAAATCTCATAATTACGACTTTTTATCTCATAATTTCGACTTTTTATCTTATTATTTCGACTTTCTATATCGTTATTATGACTTTTTATCTCATTATTATGACTTTTTATCTCATAATTTTGACTTTCTATCTCATTATTATGACTTTTTATCTCATTATTATGACTTTTTATCTCATAATTTCGACTTTTTATCTCATAATTATGACTTTCTATCTCATAATTTTGACTTGGTATCTGGCTAGTATTTTTCCTCCAAGTGGTGGAAATGGGATTCCATAGTGTTGTCACATGAAACGATATAATAAAAAATTTATAAAATGTGAGGGATGTACTCACTTTTCTGATATACTATATATATACATCCATATATATATACATACATATTTATTTACTTTCTGTCGGATTCACTGACCTTGTATAATGTGGCTGTATGAATGTTTATAAGGAATAAAACTCACCCTGACTTGAATCAGTACACTCAGATTACGGCCTTATTTGGTCTGGTATGAACAGCTTCTGGTGGCCAATGTCAGCAAACAGTAACTAATTTAATGTATAATCAGCAAGTAGAACAACCGTAGAATCCACATACTATTTCAAGTCACTAAACCTAAGACTGTAATAAGCCTGTTTGTCCAAATGGGGGAGCACTAACCTTCCTCTCAGATGGGAATTTGATATGTGATGCTGCAGAAGTATTTTAACCACCAGTTGACTTGGTTTGAGTAGAAGTGCTGAGCTGATGAGTCACTTTCACTCTTCTTGACGGACTCCTGACAGCTGCAACCTCACGTCTGTGTGAGTGTTTTCAGCCAAGTTCTATTCATAGCACACATGCACCCACCACCACCACCACCCCATGTAAACATTCTGAACACTCACATAAAACATGGAAAAACAATTCTGTCCAAAGCATAAAGTTCATGGATCTAAAGTCAGAATTCTACTTTTCACACTCTTAAGCAAACCTTGATCTCACAACCCTCCGCGCTGCAACACTAACCTATTCACAGGCAAGAAGAGACTCCTCCAGGTTTCAGATTCTCCTGGTCAGAAGTTCATGGTTTGTTTTGTCATCTTGGATTAAGTGTCTCCTTGCTCCTCCCCTTCTATCTCAGCTGTAGCTCATGCAAGACTCACACTGGGGATTTTTTTTTTTTTTTTTTACTTTATTTTTCAATCAACATTACAGAAACAAAGCACAAATACAGGGGGGGAAACACTACTATCTTGCATAAAGGTGCCACTTTGTCCATCTTGCAGTGTATGAATCTGTCTTAGTTCGTAGGCTATAGGTCATTTGTTCCATTGATCGTATTTCTTCCACAATGTCCAGCCAATGGCTCAGTCCAGGTGGCTCAGTTTTCAGCCAACTTCTTGTAATGGCTTTTTAGCCGCAAGGGATAGGATCTTGAACAGGTAAACATCTTTTTAACTATTACCACACTGGGGATTTTGAGTGTTTTTGAGATCACTTGCAAAATTTTAAAGATGCACAAATAAGCAGATTATGCTTTTGATTCTATTTTTGAATTTGGATTTTAATATTTTCCAGTATTTGGAAATGTAAGACCTATAATATAATTAAGGGTATATATCAAGACAATACCAGTTGCAGAGAGACAGGTGCACACTTCCACTCCTGCTTCACCTTAAGCTTTAGTTGGAAACCTACTGTTGTCATGGATCGTCTCCTCATCCGTCTGCTGATCATTTTCCTCTACAGAGGCAGGACACACACTTGCACAACCAATTTACCATCACAACAGTAATCTACCAAGGTGCAAACCTGGCTTTTAAAGGAAATGAAAGATGGCACTTACTGGGACGGTTGTGATGTCGCTGTGCCAGATGGTACCTGGCCTTTGCTGTTGAGAAGGATTTCAATGTTTCAAAGTCCATCAATTTGTCAACAATCTGTATTTTGTTCATTGCACTTGCCCAAAATACACCCATTACGATAACAATTTTGAGTTTGTTATGTGCAACTTTTTCTCACAAACATTGTTTATTTGCCCGAAAATCACCTTTTTTTTACTAACCTACAGGATTCTTTAAAACTTTGTCTAGCAACAGAATCTCCTGACAAAGACTGCTTTTGGGAATGTACATATTGAAATAGGACCTATGTGTTACTTGTCATCCCCACTAGGAATAAAAACTATGTCAACACAAGATCATTTTTATTGTCCCAGTGTACAAGGCCTCCTGATTATCAAACTTCCCTTGATATACAGTAAGTGTACAGGACATTTTGAGTATCTTGTATGTATCAAACTTAGCACTACTGCCCTGTTCACCTCTTACAAGCTACAAGAAGTTACAAGCTGCACAGTCTGTGTCAGGGAAAGATGATCATATCCATGGCCTGGCATGACTCGCATACTTTCCATCGTGTTAGGGTTTGCCCTCCCCATTTTAGAGTTGTTGCTGCGAGCGTGAGGTTAGACAGCAGCAGCAGTGGAGTGGAGATGACTCTAAAGTAGCAACATCTGACAGCTAATTTTTAAGCAGTAATTGTGCCTGGATTGACACATTAATACAGTTAAATATGTCTGACAAACAGAGCAGCCAAGCATCCCAGAGGAAAACAAACACCAGCAGGAACATCAAGAAGCTACGCACAATTACCATGGTGTGCAGCCTGACAAGCAGCTGGCAGCAGTGGGTTTCAGACAATCAGCAAAAGCAGGCCAATGAGCCTAGTGGTTGGGCTCCAGTCTCACTGGGAGGACCAACAGAGGAACTCGAAAAGACATGGGTCACCAAGAAACCTCCTCCCACTCAAGTTCAACCAAAAGCAGTGGCTCAAACTAATGTGGCTGCTTCTGGAGAAACCGACAAGACATCAGCTCATCACAAGAAGATCGAGGAGGCTGTGACCTCCACTGAGCCACCAGTTGCTTCTCTTATCAAAACAAAACAAGTGGTGAAAACGGTGACAAGTGGAGTTAAGGAGAAAGGAATGGGTGTCGGACTGCTGACCGAGAAGATCAAGAGAGACACTCTGCCATCAAGTGAGGAGATCGATAGGCAGCTGACTAAGAAGTGTTCACCCACACGCCGCAGAAAGTGCTCCAACGTGGTGTCATCGCTAACCAAAAGCTGGAAACAAGTGGAGACTGAGCAGATGCTCGGAAAAGAGGGCATTTGGCCAGGAAAGTCACTCACCGGTGGTTTGGATAAAGAGGACAGTGGACATCCTGACACAGAGAAGGACAGAGGACACACAGTGAACACTGAAACACACAATGACAACATTTTAAAAGAAACAGGGCAAAAAGACAGTGAAGGAGATGCTGAGTCAGCCGTGAGGATTAAACGACTTCCAGTCCCAACGTGAGTATGCGTGTGCATGGAAAAAGTACTAAAATATTGTACTCAAGTAAAAGTACCAATACTTTGATGAAATATTACTCAAGTAGAAGTAAAAGTAGTCATATGAAAATGTACTCAAGTAGAAGTAAAAAGTAGTTCATTTGAAATACTTGAAGTACTTTAAGTAAAAGTTACTTAGTTACTTTGCGTGGGGTGTGAGGGTAGTAGAAATATGACAAGGGGTCAGAAATCCCAAACTATTTTGGAGCTCACGCGCCCGGCACGACACAGGATATTACATCACTTTTATCACTCACTCACTCTATGTAGGTCTTCATTGTGCTGAATTTTTATTTTTACTCAGTAACGGATTGGATTTATAAAGTAACTACGTACAATACTTGAGTCAATACGTACTCAAGTATAATACAACATCCTGATTTTAAATTGTACTTAAAGAATACAAAATACACAAAAATAGTATTCAATACAGTAACTTGAGTAAATGTATTTCGATACATTGTAAATGAATAAATGAATGAATGCTTTATTTAGAACATGTGAACATACAATACACTTAAAAAAAAAGAAAACACACTCCAAATGGGTGTGATGTACAGAGGTGAAACTACTTGCTTGAAACTGTACAATAACTATTTAGAGGTTAATGTTAATGTTACAGGGATCACACAGTGGAGTAAGATTGAAGAAGTTTATTTGTCCCACATGTGGAAATTTGTTTTCACAGATTGCACAATGAAGGACATACATCACAAACAGACAATGCTTTACACAACAACATCCACAGCATCAGTGACAACATACAGTACATGACGACACAGTGAAACAGCAGACAGACAGATCAGTGTTGGACAGACAGATCAGCGGGGCCTGCTGTTCAGGGCTGCTATAGCTGCAGGGATCAGGCTTTTTCCCAGACGAGCCCACCTGAATTTGAGGGTTCTGTATCTTCGTCCTGAGGGTAGTGGGGTGATGTATTGGTGCAGTGGGTGAGTGGTGTCTTGAACTATGGAGTTTTCTAGGCGGTTGATGGATTTTTCATTCAGTTCTGTGAGGTTGGGTGTGGGGAGACCAATGATTTTAGCAGCTGTGTTTGTGATGCGTGTGAGTTTGGCCCGATTTGTGACAGAAAGCATGGTGAAGAAACATGTGGAACAGTACAGAAGGATGGGTTGAATAATGCTTTGATAGAGTAACAACAGGAGGTGAGGTGCAACGTATAGTCCTTTGAGTTTGCGGATGGCTGACAGTCTTTGTTGGCTTCTTTTTTGGATGTCCGTAGTGTGCTGATCAAAGTTGAGTTTGTTGTCCAGAGTTATTCCCAAGTATTTGAAAGTGTCCACTGTCTCGACTGTTTGGGTGTTTATGGTGGTGGGGTGCTGGGGTGAGGGGGAGCTGAACAGTAATTCCTTTGTTTTATTGACATTGGTTAATCCTAACCATAGCACTGTGCACATTGGGTTTTTCTCCGATTTCCTCCCACAGTCCAAAAACATGCAGAGGTCAATTGGACACTCGAAACTATCCATAAGTGTGAATGATGAATGTGAATGGTTGTTTGTATTGGCCTGTCCACAGTGTACCCTGCCTTTTCCTCTCTTTGCTCACATTACCTGCACAACAAATACAGAAATGTTCAACTTTTCATGCAGAGGCACTAATGCCGTCCAGTCAAAATAAGTTATTCAAATATACTGACAGGTTCTAGTGAATTAAATCATGTTTTGAGTTGAGCTCAAATACGACAGGGCCTAAACGGAGTTCTAAGGTTGTTTTACTGGTTCCAAACAAGTTGCACCCAACAGTGATGGACACAGCAGACATCACATCACTTTAACAATGGTAGCAACACACATTTACAAGTCAGTCGGCTGAAACCATGTGTGCCATTATCCAAATGAAAATGCATTAACAGAAAGGCTTTTTCATTTTCAAAATGGAGCTGCATTTTGTGACCCATAAATAAAATTAATAATCAATATTTCAAAATGAATTTTTATTTTCAACTTCAGGACTGCTCATTCTGTGACTTAATTAAAATGATAATGAAAATGACATTTAAGATTTCATTTTCAAAACGTCCTCTAGCAAAAAGGTAACAACATCCAATTTGAAATGTCAAATTTGAAAATTAAAATGTAGAAATTTGAAAAAAAATTTCATAATAATGTAGTCTATTTATTGTAGCAGATGGAGTGACCAATGTTAAGATAGCAAAAACTTGCAAAAAGCAATGTGCTGTTATACGGCATGTTCAAAATTTTATAAATATTTGTCAGATAAGTCCAAAAAATATTATAGCTCATTACAGCGTTAAATTAAACATCACCAAAGGGAAGCATGGGTTGAAAAGCACAGTAGACTACCTTTCCTTACCATCAATGCGCATATCCTACCTTCAAAATTCACATTTACAATTCATATTGTGTTGTGTTGCATCAACAATACCTGTAACAAAAATGTATAAAAGCCCTGCAGACTGCAGTATAAAGTGTCATGGCATGATAAATTCTCGGCACATCTATAAGTTGTCGCCAAGCTCCACACTGAAAATCTAAATGGCATTTAAGAGTCCTTATATTATATAATATATTATACAACCATACACTCAAAAAAACTCGGGGGAAGGTAAACAGAGTTGCTGTTCTTAGAATCCAGATCATTCTGCTCTTAAAACTACATGGAAAACTTCCTCTTTGGCATTTCCATGTTATCTTTGTGGTTAGGATGGACATGATTGGAGTGAGCGTATTTGAGGGACAGCTCAGTTTGAACAGTTTGGAGATGAAGAAAGAGAGGCAACGCTGGGATGGATTGGTCACATGCACGACGGATATGATATTGCACAACGGATGTCTAAGATACATCTGCCGGGCAGGAGGAAAAGATGTAGACCACAGAGAAGGTTCACAAATGTTGTGAAGGAGGACATGTTGGTATAACAGAAGAGGGCACAAGGGAGATGCTAAGATGGAGGCAGATAATCAGCTGTGGTGACCTCTAAAGGGTGAAGCCAAAATAAGATCTTTGTGGTTTGTACAGTTAAATGTACCTGAATGAATCCTCATGATCTCATCATAAGACCTTTAGATCTTTTCCCCTCATACATCACTCAGACATTCATCTGATAGGCCATATGTTATTATTATATATTACAACTGTACATGTAGATTGTCATGCTTCATACTTCATACAAACTGGCAATGAGTACATCGTAGACTTGATTTTGTTTGTAACATCTCTTCCAGTTACAAAAAAGAAGCTGAGGACGCCAACAAGATCAATGCTCTTGCCAAGAAATACAGTCCGGTGGGAAACCTTAAGAGCCGGTGGCAGAACTGGGCCTCAGAGCACACGGTTAACCAGAGATTAAACCCCTTCAGTGAAAACTTTGACTATGACTATTCAATGTCTCTTCGCCTTCAAAGGGGCCAGGAGGGCTATGGACGCCCCAAGGAGGGTACCAAAACAGCAGAGAGAGCCAAGCGTGCCGAGAAACACATCCACCGTGAGATAGCAGACATGTGCTACGTGATCAGGACTATGGCTGATGCGGACCCAGATGGAAAGACCCGCATCACATTCGGAGAGCTGTTTGAGAGATATGTGAGGATCTCTGACAAGGTGGTTGGGATTCTGATGAGAGCCAGGAAACATGGGAAGGTGGCGTTTGAAGGGGAGATGCTGTGGCAAGGGCAGGATGATGGCGTGATTATTACTCTGCTGGGGTGATATCAACACTCGGATCAAAGTTGCACTGGAAATCGTCTCACTGCTAATTTGTATCGTTTTTCATTATCACACAGGGCTGAGAGGAGGATTTAAAATACAATTTGGCCTTGGGTATATTCAGTGTACACATGCAGAACAATGTCACAGGGATACAGACATGACAAAGCCTGGTGGATGAGGCCATGTTATGACAAAAAAAAAATGATGTTATTTTTATAGAAGACTGCAGTGTGAGTTATAGTTACGCATATGAAGTTTGAATTCTCAAGGTACATATCTGGTTTCCATTCAGTATCTTTTGCATTTTGGCTTGGTTTAATAGATAGTCAAGTCTGTTATACACAAAGTACCAGCAGCTTTGCAGTATGCCATGGTACATTAATTCAAGCATGGACTGGGTTTCATTACCTGAATTCCTGCGGATCAGCATTCTTTACAATGTACCAAGCACAATGTAGGGGAGCAGAGCAGACCACTAAACTGTCTCCTGGTCTGTTAGACTCAGACTGTTATAATTAATGTAAAGAATGACAATGACTTTCTTTCACTGTCAACCTTGGATTTTAGAATAATTGATTAGAGTTATAGAAACCCTTAACAACATTGCTCTTGTTGGGGGTTAATGTCAATTAGTGATCCAGTTTCAACACAACAGAGTGTCCAGACCTACACCAAGGCCTTTAATACTTTTTAACCTTTTTTATATTTTGATCCACTGGATCCAGGGTTTCTAGATAGAAAAGTAGAACCATTCCTGCTCACAGGTGTCACCATCTTATTGAGCATGACGCATGACTGAATTCATCCTAATCGGTTAAGATTGTAAGGGAAAAACATTATTTGGTCTTCTCTAAAGTTATCAGCTCCCATTCCTAAGCACAAGCCTAAACAATTGAGGACGTTGCGTGCCACAACTATCTATCTAATCTCAGCAGCCTTGGTGCACTGGCTCCAGTCTGTTGTCTACAGAATTCATCTCTTCATGTTTTCGCTGAGCCTGACCGGACTGGGGCAGATGACTGACGCTATTGCGCAGTCCTCCCCAAGGGCAGCTCCATGAAGCACCTTTAAGTATCCTAACTCTGGGACTCACAGGCAGACTGACAGAGGATGCCCAACTGTTAACTCATCTCTGACTCCAGAATACTCCATCTTCGGTCGACTCAGTAATAATCAAATCTCCGCAACAAAAATGTCACTGCTATATACACGTGAACTTGTTATTTTGAGGCATCCATAATATGGATTTGAACCAAATTTAATTTCGTCTGATTGTAAAGATATGTTTTGTGTCCACTATAGAGATGGGGATTCCATGACATTTTGAAAAAAATTAATTGTGATGTCATCGGTGGGGATAGAGTTTACTAAAATTAAATAAACTAAGACAAAGCTGAACTACAGAACCATAGGGGGACAAGTAAAAGGGTATCATATTGGGGTAAAGTAATGAAACTGTAGATACCAAGGGAAAGTATTTGACACACTAGTGAAAGTACTTTGTCTTGCATCAGACTCAGATACACTTAAGTTTCTGCTGGAATTTCTGAGAGACGACTAATCAGTCGACTGCATAGCTGTTACATTTTGGTACGAAGATTACCATTCTCATAGTTAGCTGGAAAAAAGTTTTGCGTTTCATTAACACCCATAGTTTTATGAGGAGATAAAACTGTTGATGCTCCACCGTAAGTTTATTCTGTCAGATTTCAGTATTTAGAGATAAAGCATGTTAATAGTGAATTATTTTTCAGAAGGACAGAGCCAGGCTATAAGTCCCACTATTTTCAGGTTATATGATAATGAGCATATCGCTACAGAAATTCAAACTGTTCCTTTAACATATACTTCAATGTTGAGCTTTTGTTTTTGTGTAAAAGTCAATAGGATTCTACTGCAAATAAAAACAATTTAAAAAAGAAAGAAAATTCGGTCTTTATTCTGATTAACAAAGGTGACAGTATCATCTTCTGAACTGAGATTGAGAGACAGAGTTGCTTGTCTGAGATTGCTATTTATTTATTTATTTATTTATTTATTTATTTATTTCAAACTTGTCTAAAGTTTTACTTGAGTTTTCATTTATTATACTCCTGTCATTCTCATAGGGTTCCACATTGTTGTGCTAGCTGTATAAACAGCCACATTATATCATTGCTTGCAGATATGTGGGTGTGTTCTGCTGCCTTCCTCAACTTTAAATTGCACACTAGGCTTCACAAACAGGGCTTTTTGATTCTATTCTTTGTTTTTAATTTACCACCACAAAGGTATTTTTTTTGCACTGAAACTCATGATTTATGCTGTTATTTTTAGTATTACACACAAGAACACGTATGCTTGTGTATATTGTTGCTCTAAAACCTCTCAGGCAGGCTTAACTGTTCTTAAGAAGAAAAAATCAGGAAGGAAACTGACAACCACACCTGTTTGACCTGACATGTGTTACCACACAAGAATGTACTGTAAAACTGTACTGACTTCCTCATACTTTCATAAACAGTCATGTCTTCATCTAAGATATCAACAATGACACTCAAACACTGTGGCACACTCTGTAATAGAAGGGCATAGATAGTATATGTAGGGACCTGAGGTCCATTTCACAAAGCAGGTTCAACAAACTCTCAGTCTAACCCTGAACTCTGAGTTGATCGACTCTGAGACAGGAAACTCTGTTTCAGAACAGCTGAGCTGAGTTAGTTTGTTTAACTCAGAGTAATTTCACCTGGAGTTAAGCGTGAATAAAAAGACAGCATCAATGGAGCCCCGTTTCAACGAGTCACCATGACAACGGGGAAGTGGAGGGCGACGTTATTCACCCAGTGGAGTTGGAAAATATTAATGCGCTCATACGGTGAGCGCAAACAGGTTCAAACAGGTAAGACCTCGGTATAATCTCATGGGATCAACCTCATTTTGTTCATGTTTTACATAAAGTAAATATGAAGTGGCTGTTTGACTGTACAGTTGTTTTATCACCGACATAATGTATGTATGTAAACGATGGACTGTGACGTTTTGATTATGTTTTTATTTTTCTGAAAAATGCTTGGTTTTCACAGAACCTGTAGTCATATCGTATCGATATCGAGATATCTGGCATAAATATCGAGATATGAAATTGTGTCCATATCGTTCAGCCCTAGATCAGATCACAACTTGGTGCTTCTCACCCCCTGCTATGTGCCTCTAGTGAAGAGGCTGCCTGTGATCACAAAGACATAGAGAACATGGTCAGAGGATGAGGCCCTGCAGGGCTGTTTGGAGGTGACTGACTGGAATGTACTCTGTGAGCCACATGGAGAGGACATAGATGGGCTTACTGAGTGCATCACAGACTACATCAATTTCTGTGTGGACAACATTGTCCCAGCAATGTGTTACCCAAACAACAAGCCCTGGGTAACAAAAGACATCAAAGCCATATTCGATGAGAAGAAGAGGACTTTCAAAGATGGGAACAGGGAGGAGCTGAGAGACATTCAGAGGGAACCAAATGATAAGATCAGGCTGGATAAGGACAGTTACAGAAGGAAGTTGGAGAGGAAACTCCAACTGAACAACACGAGGGAGGTCTGGAGTGGTATGAGGACCATCACTGGTTTGAGACCCACTGGCAGTGGAGCTGATGGCAGCTTGGCTATGGCCAATGAGTTAAATCTATTCTTCAACAGGTTTGACACTGCTGCCCCAGCCCCTGCTGCTTCTCCTGTTGACTGTCTGCAGCCACCACCACTTGTGACCTCCCCTCCTCCTGCTGATAGCACCTCATCCAACTTTTTGAGCCCCTCACACCCACCCCCCCACTTCTCACACCTCTTCTGGCTGCCATGCTACCTGCCTTCTCACTATGGACTCCAACTCTCCCCCCTCAATCTGCACTGTTTACACCGCTTAATGTAAGGAGACAGCTGAGCAAACTCCCTGCTGGTAAGGCTGCAGGCCCTGACGGTGTCAGTCCACGTGTTCTAAAAGCCTGCGCTGAACAGCTCTGTGAAGTGCTTCACCATGTCTTCAACATGAGCCTGAGTCTCCATAAGGTCCCTGTGATATGGAAGACGTCCTGCCTCGTTCCTGTGCCAAAGACGCAGCAGCCCACTGCTTTCTCGGACTACCGACTGGTGGCACTGACGTCACATATCATGAAGACCCTGGAGAGACTCGTCCTGCAGCAGCTCAGGCCTATGGTCAGGTCGCATCTGGATCCCCTCCAGTTCGCCTACCAGCCCTGGATTGGAGTTGAGGGCTATTGAACTAAAATTTCCCGAGGGCCAGCTTTTCGGAAGGCTGTCCAGCCTGTGGGTCGGTCAACCCCTGTACTACTATTTTGTGTTGCATGTACAGTAAACAGATACAAATAGATACAAAATGTTTTCAATTATTTAGCACTTATTTATTGAAATAGCTGCGTTTTGTGCTAAAAAGGTAAGTAACAAAACCACCAACATTCAGGTACAATACAATTTGCATATAGTGCAAAAAGGTTTTTACAGTACCACCAACATTTGGACAAGGCTCTTACAAAATTAGTGGTAACAATATAAACAACATTAAGGTGCAATGGCCACAAAAGGCTATTTTTGCAGAAATATAAGTAACAGTACCAATAATATTCAGGTACAACCGCTACAGTTGGCTCATAGTGCAAGATATTCTGGTACATACATAGGCCGCCTACAATTACAGCTGTACTAGTATTTGCCAAAAAGGGACGCAAGTGTCACGAAGTGTCGCAAAGTGCCAGAAATAGGCGAAGCTATGGTTTTATTGGCTTTTTAATAATACATTCATTATTTATGTAACTGTAAACTGTAAACTCACTGCTTATAATCCGACTGGTTCTCCTGGAATCACATGACAACTGTAACATTTATGACAGACATACTTGTAGATTGTTTTGACAAACCAGTTGCATATTTTCATAAAATATGTATAGGCTCTGTGACATTTTGGGGAAGAAACACATTGAATATGTATAACCCATTAGATAAAATGATCACTCTAATAACCTGACTGTCTGTACATTATTATAAAGCTGGAGCCAGGAGTTATTTAACTTAACCTAACTAGTTATCCACCGATCTATCAGTATCACTAAAGGTTATGACTGACTATTTCCATAGGTTTCACATTGGTTTAGCTTGTCAAAAATGAGGCATGCAGTCCAATTTGAAAAACTTTAGTTTTGTTTGTAAAATATAGATACTGTAGATATATCAATAAAATAATAAATTATGTAAAACTTGTGTGTAACGTGATAACATGAATTTAATTTGTTGGGTGGTGTGATACAAATTGGACATGAACACTTATTTTATACAGTGGTGACCACAAAGTGAGTGTTATCCATGGTAAAGATGTCCAGGTTGTAGAATCATACAAATACCTTGACTGAAAATTAAAATTAGATATTAATACTGAATCGGAGGTAAAAAAAAAAATAAAATAAAAATAAAACAGCAGAAAGTGATAATTGGAGTCAGGCAAAAAGATTTCATGTCTCTCTGCGAGAGGCAGGCAAGAAACACCTACACCTCTATTGTCAGCTGTCAAAATAATCCAGTGATAATTTAGTAATGGAGGACGGAAGTTGGAGCCAGTTCAGAGAGGAGCATTCACAGAGCAACATGCAGGTCCTGTTACAAGTGAAGACCTAAAGATCTAGAAGAAAAGCATTGCATGTATCTGTCTTTCTGGGTGTGTTTCTGAATTTTTGACTGAAAAAAACATAAATAAACTGAGTAAAAAAAGATATGCATTACACTGTAAATAATCCTCTTCATTTTCCAACTTGCAGAACGATAACTTCACAGAGGTTAACGTGGGGTGGGGGGGGGGCCCTTTAGGGAGGTTTCTTACTGAGATGTCATTGCAAATCGCCCATTGTTTTTTAAGGGGGACTGGGATGTGGCTGCTCACTGCACATTTCAGTAAAACCAGCCCTCCGGCTCCAAGTGTCAGGGGCCCCCTATCAGCTTGGGGCCCCCTATCAGCTCGGATCCCCAAGCAGTTGCCTGCCTTGCCTGTTCACAAGCTGCGCCCTTGCCCTTACCTTCCAGAAAAACATGTCTTGCCATCTCCTAATATAATCAATGATGCACATGTGTTTCGTCAATCACGTTACCAACACCAAATTGTTTTAATAATTAATTAATAAGTGACACTTCAGAATAAATCTGGTATATTATGAAAGATATATCATCCCTGTTTACATTCAGAGTGTTTAGAAATGAAAATAACAAGTAATACATGTGATTTATATGAATGGATATGTGCAAATGCATATCAGCCAAGCCACTGTATGCTAACAAAAACTATTATACAGAGACTAGACAATGCAGGAGCACATAATATGTATAAAAAAGTGGATTTTTAAACCCATAAATACTACACAGTGTCCCTTTAACATTAAAATAGGTTATTTACATTTTCCTTTTTTTCTGTTTATTATTATATATTATGTATAGAGAGGGTATTCTAAAAGTAACGCAATTGACAATTGACAATAGAATACCTGTTCAAGAGACATGTTTGTTTGTAGACTGTAAGTGGATTTGGTATAGAATATTATGGAAATTAATACTCACACTTAATACATGTAAAACTGTTATTTTATTAACATTAGTGAATTTTCAAAGCAATTACAACGACAAATGATAGACCCAAACATGGATTTTATGAATGGGAAATGTTGATTTTGACAACTGAAAACATTACACATTGTACCTTGAAAACCCTCCATGCTTTTCTGCTGCACACAGAGACATACTAACAAAAGCATATGGAATACAAATTCATATTAAATCACTTTTCTTGTTCACAATAGGTTATTTCACATTTTAACATATTTTAATGATTTAATGAAGACTGTACTATATCAGGTCAATACACAACAGTATTAATTTGCAACATATTATAATACAATTACAAACTTATTTAGGGACAAAACATGCTATTCTTTATATAAATAAGATGAATAATTATGTATTGTATGAATAATTCTAAACAAAGGAACATGGCAGGAAATGGGTTAATTGATTTTTATCTTTTTTTTTTTTTTTTAAATAGATTTATTTTCGACCTGTTTATTTGTGTTTATTTTATGTTTTCTATAGTCTTTTTATTGTCTTATTGTTTGTTCTTAGGTCTATCAGGTCACACGTTTGTATGTTTTATTTATTTATCTCTGATGTACAGCACTTTATTTCAGATGTTGTTTTTAAAGTGCTTTATCAATAAAGTTGGATTGGATTGGATAAACAGTGGGGGAAATCGGGGATGTGAATCGATATGTTTAATAAAATGGAAATTTACTTTTAATATCGTAACTCTGCAACTCGAGCCATGACGACTTATGATCCATTGAGCTGTCACTCCAAAACTCAGCTTCCTAAGACCCGCCCGCAAAAAAAAAAACACGGCAAAGACCAAATTAGGGAGTGCAAAAAACAAGAACAAATGTATTTTCAAACAATAAAATAATATATTTTTGAATGATTAAATCATTTTTTTTTTTGCTTCAGAAAAAGTGTTGCTTGTTTCACGAATAGTGTTGTTTGAATTGTGAAAAGTGTTGTTTGAAAATATTGACACAAATCTAATTCCATATCTCTGAGCTCAGGGAGTTCTGAGCCTACATTTCCCAGAATCCACTGCGGCGCAACAGCAGCAGCTGTGATCTCCGGCTTGCCCGCAGCAAAGTGGTGATAATATAAACGCCGAACAAGGTATAATGAGAACGCGTTGACTGATTACATTTCGCCCGCTTCCTTTTGCCAGTGATGCCAAAATCTGTGGAGCAGCAACATGGCTGTTGACGGTAAGACGCTTCTCCACGCGTGTCCGCTTATTGTGAAATATAAAAGATGATATTGCAATAGTATTGACAGCTGGGTGTTGTGCTGTAATGTGCTGTGCTGGGTCAGCTGTGAACGCTTGTGACTGTGTGATGCTCTTTTACAACACTGTCCTGATCGTCTGCTCCATTTTTCCCCATTGACACGAGAAAGAGCTGCTTGTTCACAATGATCGCACACCATAAAGACGCGTGAAAACGCGCAGCCTCTTTTTCCGTCTGCACACTGTGTGTGTTTGGGGGGGGGGGGGGTGGGAGAGAGAGAGAGAGAGAGAGAGAGAGAGAGAGAGAGAGAGAGTCGTGTCACAGGTCTGCGTCCGTGGAGCGTTCAGTCCTCTTCTTTTGCAAAATACCCATTAATAACCCTGCAGCACTGGCTCTAGTCTCTTCCCTGTCAGATGTGGGCTTGTTTGGGCCTTTTCCACAATTAATTAAAAACATTAAAATCCAAAATTACAAATAAGATAATTTGCATGTTGTGTGGTTATAAAGGTTAGGAAAGCATGGAAAGCGTATTATGTATGTAGATCATATATGTAAAACTGAAATTACAAACAACTTTCGGAAAAAAACATGTTTTCCAATTATGAGGCGCCGATTGTAAAGTTGCGAATGCTAAAAAACAAACAGCAACTTTATAGAATGTGTATGTCTAAAAAACGTGAATTTTTTTTTGTTAGTTTTGTCCAGATTTACAGCAATATTTGTGAATTTTGTGATATTTACTTCTCTTGTGTGAAAATATAATTTCAATGTTTAATCTGAATAAAAAAAATCTAAATCTAAATGTTAAATATAAATGTTAAATCTCAATGCTAAATATACATTTAAATCTAAATGTTTCGTTTGAAACTACATATTTAGCTAATATGCAAATTCACACTGCCGGTAACCGTATGTACCAAAATAAAAGCTCGAGGAGGTCAGGCTGTGTTTATACAATCAAATAACGAATTAAAACCACACTAGTGGGGGAAATAAACTTAAAACATACTATCATGATAACAACTACCTAATAACTACCCCCCAGACCCCCCTGTATTTCGCACAGTGTGCATAACTGGTGTTCCCAGGAGGACACAGCAGCACAGAGGTTGCGCTAGACTTTTTTGTTGTCTATCATTTTGACTGACAGGGTCATAAAAATCCTGTCATAAGCTATTTTTACAGGTCACTTTAATTTATTTAATTTAAATGATAATAAATATTAAATTGCATTTAATTTTAATTAATTTTTAATTAATATTCAGTCCAAAAAAGCTGAACAAATAATCCACAGCGTGGATACACACGTCAAGCAGAATATTAAGAATATGTCACTTTTTCTCCGCAGTAACAAAAACATCTGACTGTGGCTCCAGTAGCTACATATGAACATAGTGAAATATGAGCGAGTCACAGACGCTCCAAAGCCTCCTGTCCAGCTCTTTAACGCGCTGTCAGCACCACCCGGATTTTTCCATCCTGAAGTTTGTCCTTCATCTTCATCTTCATCTATCCCTCTTTTTTCACCTCTTTTATCAACATCGTTATTGGGCATTTAATGTCACAGCAGTTGAGTGTCAGAAGTTTCTTTAGAAGAAAAGTAGAAAAGAAGAATTTTTTTTTCTTCTTTTCTACTTTTCTTCTTCTACAAGAGCCAATAACTGCAATATGCTCTTCGCCACCAAGTGGTCAGGGGTGTGAATTGCAATCTGTCAAAGTGACGGACGGCCCTGAGATTTTTCCGTCGCCGTTTAAAAAAAAAAAAGGTCAATGACGGAAAATATTGGGTTAACGCGACCCCTGCAGCAGCAGCAGGGCTGGGACCTTCCATCTGTCTGATTGCCTTTTTTTTCTTTTGGAGAACATTCACCTGCGGGCGATGCCATGTTGTGACGCAACACAGTGACACGTGAGTGTCTGGGTGCTAATGTTATTTATCCACCATCTGTTTGGCTGAGGCTGGTTGATCTGGCTGCAGGTGATCACACAGGTGATTAAGCTGAAAGGAACAGTCAGTGGCTCTTTGATCAGGGATGCTTGTCTCCTCTTCAATTGGGGGCATCTTGTGGATCCAGAATCCAATGAGATGTTATGTATGTTTGGCTTTGTTCTGACTCTTAGAAATAAATCTGATAATTTTTTTGAAATTTTGAATTCACATTGTTTATGTTTTATGCACACATTGATACATTTAATGTGTGTGTATAATCGTCAACAAATGAAAATATGATTTGTGTGTCTACTCATTATGGAAGCAGGAGTGTGATGGATGGCCATCATCTGTTTTGGATTAAATACTGATCAATTCATAAAGCTAACTGTAAGTTAAAGGGTGACATTAGTCACACTTAGTTTCACACTAGTTATGTTTACATGGACACAAGTAAACAGAATACAAGCCTGATCAGAATAAAAATATGTCATGTAAACATGCACATCTGAAAACTCTGATCTGATACAGCCCATTCAGAAACAAATGTAATCCTGTTCGAGAGGCCTGGTATATGCTGATCATTATTCAGATCTGTGTTCACATAAACAGTGGATCCCATCATGACTTCCCGGTTTGGTGATCCACGTAACATGACATATTTCTTTTTTATTACTGCTGTATTTTCATTCCAAAAAAGAGTAATGAACAGACACGAAAGTCACAAAAGAGGAGGAAAATAAGACAGTGGACAGTGAGGCGACAAGCAGAGATGTGTAGTGTTTGTTGACTACAGAGGCCAAAGCGAAGCTTCTGCTTCTGGAGAAATATCAAATAGTCCATTCTGAATGAATGCTTGATGGATGAGTACTAATTATATCATTTCATTTTATCTTCATTTAAATGACGGAATTGTGAATTTTAATCAGAACAAATAATCTTGGAATGAAGAAATTATGCACATGTAATATATTTTAGATGCCTGTTGGTCAACTCTGCTCTATACAAGGTGGTCTCCACACTGATTAACTCTTGGGTTTGGCAACTGAAAATGGTTAATAGGCAAAAACAGGTGTCACGAAATGAAACAATCCTCGCTTGAAAGGCATAAGCCACTGGTTTCAGCCCTCGCCCCCCATTGCCCAAGTTAAAAGAGTCATGTGATCATAGATTACACACAGGTGTATTTACATAATTTCATGGTGTCCTATTTTTTAAGGATGCACAAGTTTTCTTGACAGGGGAATATCTGGTCTGTCCTCTTATATTGGAGCCACAAATGCACATATCACATTTGTATCTGATTTATTTCCACATATGGATGAGGACTGAAACTGATCTGATATCTGAATCTGTGTGGGGATTTTTTCTGTTTACACTGTCATATGTCATATCTGATTTGTGCCACATGGGATGAAAAGATCAGAATTGGGTCACTTTCACAATGCAGTGTAAATGCAACCATAGATACTGGTGGAGCAGAGAGTTTATTGTTCCAGAGACAATTTGTGGCGTCAAGGTTGTAGACAGATGACCATATGTATCAGCCCTGGCAAGATGCTCATCAGAATCTGAGGTAGTTTCCGCCTGCTCATGTCTGATATTACCTCTGTTCTTCTCAGTACTGACCTGTCTTCAAAAAGGAGAAATGGAAGCTATCCTGGGAAAATCAAAAATGCTGTTGGGATTTCTGTCCACACGCCTTGAAAAAACAGCAGATCTGTGCGACATCAATTGTGTGTATTGCATCACTCTTAACATGGCATGTCGACACCAAAACTGATGCTGGCTATATCCACGAATGCTTCACAGAACAGTGATATCGGTGACTTCAGTACAGGATATTGCAATATGCTCTACTCTACATTGCTGAGTTTTTGGCCATTGTTTCAAGAGCGGGATTGTCAAACTTTTTCCTACATCTGTGTTTTAAAGCAGTGCCACAAACATCTGATGTGCCTGCTGCCTGAACACAGCCTATGTAGTGGGTCTTGATAATGTGTATCTGTACATTTGCCAATTCAGGTGTGGTTGGTATGAGAGAGTGGAACTCCTACATTCCTGTAGCCCTACAGATCAGGTTATTCATCTCCAATGGCCATTGCAGCTCATTGTATGCACAATAATGTCCACACAACAGAGATTTATGAGAAAGTGGGGTTTCGTGGGGATTTTCACTTAGTCAGTCAAATATTTACATGCACTGATAAGATTATGCTGCAAGAAGATTCACATACAAAGTATCGTTGTTGTTGTTCTGCAACATGCTTCCCATATTTTCCCATGTCAAGCATCCAAAATAGAAGCCTCAGGTTGAATTTTGGTGAAAGGTTTCACATGGAAATCCCCTCCACTGATAGGGTTTACAGATTTAAAGGTGCATTATATGATAAATCTAAAGCAACTGGCAAATGGTAAAAACACTGAATAAAGAAAAGCTTATTATTATAGTGATTATGTAAACAGTGGAGAATTCACAGATTCTAGCGGTACCATTTTTATCACTCTACGAACAAGATTCACGGATCCAGCCCCAAAATAAGAGCAAAACAAAAACTGACTTCAAGAAATACAAGCGGAAATGTTGTCTTACCTTTGCTGTTTATCAAAACAAGTTATTTCCACCGGAACAAAACTGCTTCTCATGAAGAACTACACTTCCCAGCATGCTTTGGGAACAAATCCCAGTCTGATTGATCATTTACTTTGTATTTTTCAACAGTATTGTTTTGTTACAGAAAAGAGAGAAATTTAAAATTGATTGCCAACACAAAGGAGGCATACAACTCATCCTCCCTCCCCCCTTGGAAGATCTGATCACAACCTGGTTCATCTCCTTCCTGTGTACAAACCTCTGGTACAAAGACAACCAGCTGTGACTCGCACAGTGAAAGTATGGTCTGAGGAGAGTGATGAGGCTTTCATGGACTGTTTTGAGTCTACTGTGTGGGAACATCGACATCGACAGTCTCACACACACAATCACGGATTACATAAACTTCTGTGTAGAGAGCACTGTACCCACCAGGACAGTACAGTGTTTCTCTAACAACAAACCCTGGATTAACCCTGACATAAAGGCTCTCCTTAAGGAGAAAAATAGAGCTTTTAGGTCAGGAAACAAGGAGGAGCTGAAGACTGTTCAGAGGGAGCTGAGGAGAAAGATCAGGGAGGGAAAGGACAGCTACAGGAAGAAGATGGAGGATCAACTGTAGCAGAATAATGTAAGTGGTGTCTGGAGAGGCCTGAAAACCATCTCCGGCCACAACAAGCTGGACTCCCAGACTGTAGGGGACCAGAGGTGGGCTAACGACTTGAACCTATTCTTCAATAGGTTTGATCAGGGGCCCCACAGGGAACAGTTCTGGCTCCATTCCTCTTCACCCTGTACACTGCAGACTTCTCCTACAGCTCCCCCTCCTGTCACCTGCAGAAGTTCTCTGACGACTCTGCCATTGTCGGCCTCATCACAGGAGATGACGACAGAGAGTACAGAGAACTTGTTCAGGCTTTTGTGGACTGGTCCCTGCGGAACCGCCTCTAGCTCAACGCGGGGAAAACTAAGGAGCTAGTGGTGGATTTCCGCAGAAGACGACACTCTCCTCCATCACCGGTGAGCATCCAGGAAATGGACATAGAGATGGTGACATCTTACAAATACCTGGGTGTTCACCTAAACAATAAACTGGACTGGTCTGATCATGCTGCTGCGCTTTACAGGAAGGGTCAGAGCAGACTCTACCTGTTGAGGAGACTAAGGTCTTCAGGAGTTCAGGGAGAACTACTATCACGTCAGCTCTCAGAAGCGCAGCTCCCTCTCTGGAGCGGTGGATGCATTGCTACTCATTATCAAAACATTGTTTTAACAGTGTTTAAAAATAGCTTCGTCACGACTCCCCGCCGCAGTCCCTTTATGACTTTAAACCGGAGTCAGACCCAGAGTCAGAAGACACTGTTGCTCGTGAAACACCTCCACAATGGACGTTATTCTTCTTCTGCGGTTCAATGTACGCAACCGGATGTGCCCGGACTAGTGCCCGGAGCAGGACGATCTGCTGTTCAGGAAAACCACTGTTTACGTAACTAGTACGGGATTTTCAGTGATCTCGTTGAGCCCCGAGATTACAATAAAACACAACGTTCTCAGCAATGGCTGAACTGTTTGTTTCGAACCGTCAGGCTTCATAAACAAGGTAATGACGCAGATACACACCAAAAAAAACATATTACACACCTTATTTAATAGCTCAGCCTTGTTTCCTTACACTATAAATACCATGTGCATACTGTGTATATTCTGCAGACCGGTTGTAATGTACATTCTACATTCTATTTTTAAACCTATTTTTATAGTCAGTGTTAATATCTTATATATTGTACTTTATTTATTCTATTTCTTTTTGGTAATGCATGTTTATTATTTATTATCCTTATCTTTATTGTCTTGCTGCTGTAACACTGGAAATTTCCCCACTGCAGGACGAATAAAGGACTATCTTATCTATTATAAATCTGTTCACAGTGTTCCAAAATATTTGTTATTAAATGTTACATTAAGTTGTTATATAAGTAAATAGTAAGTTAAAAAAAAAATCCTGGAATGTATCAAACCATGGTTCAAAAATTGTGATACAAATCGAATTGTGAGTTTTTGTATCGTTAAAGCCCTAATTCTAATCAGTGACAGCATTTCCACCGGACGCGCTGCGGAGCGTCTCAGCAGCGTCCCAGAAGCGGCTCGCCACGCTGAAGTGCTTTCAATAGGTAGCAGTTCTATTTTTGCCGTTGCCGATGCTGAACCACGTACATTTCAACAGAGCAGTTCACACCAGACAGGAAGTGCGACACAGAATCAAAGCAAAACATTTCCGCCCCGCTTTCAAAATAAAACACAATACGCAGGTCATATAGCCTGTCACAACTTCACATCAACATTATGTCGTGACCGGTGCTGCCAGGTAAACAGTCAAATTAATCAGAGCGTCTCTGAGAGTCATAATGTACCATGAGAGACTGATTGTTGAAGTGGAGCAAATGAGATGCCTCTCACGGTTCTGGCAACTGAGGCTTGACCCAGAAAGTAGGAAGTACATCACCTTTAACACACCATTGGGATGTTACTGTTTCTTGAGGCTCCCATTTAGCATTAAATCAGCGCCAGAGATCTTCCACAGAACAATGGAGTCCATGATAGAGGGTCTGGACGGCACCAGATTTTATATGACTTGGTGGTCTGGGGAAAAACATGTCAACGACATGATGAAAGACTGGGGAAACTATTACAGAGAGTCAAACAGAATGGACTAAAACTGAAAAGAGAGAAGTGTCTCTTTGGTGTCACGGAGATGACTTTCTTAGGAGACAAGGTCACAAGTGAGGGGGTGGAACCTGACCAGTCAAAAGTGCAAGTCATATTGGATATGCCTGCCCCCACTGACAAACAAGGTGTCCTGAAAGCCAAGAGGATGATCAGCTTCCTTGACGATTTCATTCCCAATCTTACCTCCAAGACATCATGCATGTCTTGGAGGTCTGTCTCACAACATAGTGTTTTAATTGCCTGCAGGGTCAGTCCTCACATTCTTTGACCCATCAAAACCAACAAAGATCTGCACTAATGCTTCAAAAGATGGATTGGGAGCTGTACTGCTACAAATGAATGAAGACAAATAGCAACCTGTAGCTTATGCGTCCAGATCGATGACAGAGACCAAGCAACGCTATGCTCAAATTGAACAAGAGACTTTGGGTTTAGTGTTTGGTTGTGGAAAGTTTCACAGATATGTGTATGGACTTCCAACCTTTACAGCAGAGACTGACCACAAACTGCTCATAACAATCAGAAAAAAGAACCTTAATGACATGTCACCCAGAATTCAACGCATTGACGATGGCATTGCAGCGTTATGACTTTGAACTTATTTGCACAGCAGGAAAATACATTGTACTGGAAGATGTTATATCATGAGTGCAGGCTCCAAAAAGTGACATGCCAGTCAGCCCTGTGACTGCTGATGCTGAAACACACATTGTATATGTTCACTCCTAGTGTGTAATAAGGATGGGTTAAATGCAGAGATCAAATGTATCATCTCTTGGTATGTGTGCAAATAATGTGCCTGTCATTCTATATTTTTCAAATTGGATTGGCTGGTAATGGTTTCATGTTTAACTCTTGTATAATAATTGGGGGAAGACGGGTTGTGTAATAGTTATTTATTTGTTTATTAGGCCTCATCCCCATCTGTATCTGTGGAAATATGGCACTGTTGTTTTACCTCCCCATTAATTTTCTCCCTCCATTTTAACCAAATCTCGTTGAGAAAAAAAGATCTATCCCTCTTCACTCGTCATGCTTGCATGGCGCATGTCGGGGAGGAAAGAGGGGAAAATGTAATGGTGCTATTTATAGCAACAGTTCCTGGTTTAAAAAAAAAGAAAGAAACATTCCTCCATATGCAAGCCCTCCTGACCCAACCCTGCCTCACTGTAAAGTCCCTCATCATATATCCCTCAATCCTTCTTGCTTGTACTGTTGTTCTCTGTTCTTAGCAAAATATGTATAATTAATATCTTCCTCAGAAAGTGGTGTGCATCAGTAATGAACAGTGTCATGGCAAGGAAGAGAGGAAAGGAGAGAGAGAGAGTGACCTAGGAAGAGAAGGGAGAGGAATAAAGATTCAGTCAGAGGGAGCAATGCTTCGTGCCACGCATCTCAAGTTGGCTTTGTTTGAAACAAGGACCCCTCATGTATATTCTGTCAGTGGTTTGAACAGAGCTTATCAGGACCTTGGTTTCTTATCAGGGAATAAGACAATGGGTTTACAACATGGCTGTCATTAGTCTACAATTAAATCATAATAACATTTATATTTCTATTAATTCACAAGCTCTCCATCACTTAAAGAAAAAAATGAAAGAATCAGAATCTGTGTTGTTTGCAAAACAAACCCAGTAGCAAAAAAATACTTGGGATGGCAAACAAACACACTGAGGACCCCACATGGACAAAACATTAAACTATTACATTAAATTATTTATCTAATTGAGTATTGATTATATACATTGCGACATGTTTTGGATATGATTGTTACATTACTGGACATAATGGCAAACGCACTTTTAACAAAGGAGTTACAGGAAATGAATTCTTCATGATGATGATACCACAACCATAGTAGCTTATGTAAAAAGGTGAGATAACCAGGCACAATGCTTGCTCAATCAGTGCTAGCTAAGGATACTTGCTGTAACAGCTTAAAACTTCCTCATGATGAGAAAAAGATGGCTATTAAATTAGTTATTTCATGTATCATTAATCATGCTGTTTCCTCTCTAACATATATTATATACTTTGTACTCTGTGTATGTATATCATTATTATTTATCATTACTGTTGTTCTTATTACCCACAAAAGCTCATCAGGCTTTATGGGGTTGAATTTTTGTTGGGTATTTTAGCATTTTATTTCACTAGTTCTACTAGTGAACATTTGAACCCTTACTAGTATTAGTAGTAAGCACTTGGGGTTCTACTAGTTCAACTCGTCAGCATTTTTGCATTTACTAGTAGTACTAGTAAGGTCCAAAATAACCCAACTAGTGCTACTAGTGATTGCTCTGGCTCTTACTAGTAGTACTGGTAAGGGCTATAGTGTCCACTAGTAGTACTAATAAGGTGTTTGGCCTACTAGTAAGGGTCCAAATGTTCACTAATATTACTACTGGACATTTTGAGCCTCACTACTAGTAAGGTCAAAAACATCTTACTGATGCTACTAGTGAACATTTTGTCTCTTACTAGTACTACTAGTGAGGTCAAAAATGACTTACTATTGCTACTAGTGGGCTACTCTGTTTGCACACTAGTAGGCCAAAAGTACCACTAGTGGTGGAAAAGGCGTTAATTGTAAGACACAGTCATTCCACGAGTGCACACTAGTAGTTCTACTAGTGTGCAAAATTGTCTTACTAGTGAGGACAAAAAGCTTAATAGTACATGGACCTTAAGTCTGATATCAAGGATATCGAATAAATGATCAGACGGATTGCCATACAGATGTTGCTCCTAGTGTTGTCTTGGTGCAATTGCTTGGTGATCTTATAGCCTGAAATATGTCCTGGGTGAGCTTGCAGTTTTCAGAGGCCTTGCCAACGCCAATTTGTCTACAGTGGCCTTTTTTTCTATTTGCTGCCCACAAAAAAACATCCAAGTGTTTTGCTAAACAGAGCATTATGCCTTGTTTCTTTTTTCTCTTTTGCATTTTCAGGTTCAGATAAACCCACATAATGAGCCAAAACAGCCCCCAGGTCTGATAACAAAATGTCTTTTTTTTTTTCTTTTTTAACCATTCCACACAAATTTTCTAAAAAAAGGTGAGCAGATGACAAATGGCATAATTCGGTGACACCTCACTACTCACAGCTTGTTGGGAAAAATAAGCATAAAAATAATCACTCAGTGGAGGAAATGGTACTGTATTAGTTTCTAGCTATAAGTGCAAGCTTTCTGCCGATACATGTATGTCCTTTTTGTCTTTGAACACTTACGTTCTTTGAAACTCTTATAAGCTTATAAATAATATCTGGATATTTAAATGTTATATATTGATACACAAAATATACAGTATATTACACACATATGGTGTTTGGTCTCACAGCTGCACAGCTCGAAAAGCAACTTAGCCATCATGTAGCATTATTTGCTGCCATCTAGTGGTCTTTTAGCATCCATTTTGAAGCACTTGAAGACTGAACATGATGCACATATTACTTTTACAACCAATGTCAGGAAAATATAATTATTTAACATGGCATTACTCAAGATCATATTGTGATATGCATTTTTACAGTAGATCATAATCTAATTAGTTTAAAAATAATGCTTCATGAATTACCAATGTATTTAATTATATTTTTTCAAGTTCTTTTATCAGGTTATTTATGTTTGCCAACTTTCCTTTTCACAGCTGTTCACTGCAACCAAAGTCAGAATGGCATCGACCACCAGATGTGCAAAAAGAACATGACATCACAGCTGGATGAAGAGGAGGAGTCTGTGGACACTGGGGCTGTTCTGCTGGATGACAACAGCCCGAGCTACAGGGACATCAGTCCTCCGATGTACCAGCGACGCTCCCCGCCGCAGCGCTCGGTCTCTGAGTCTGAGCTGACACGGGTAAGAGGCTATTTAACAGGACAATGCACAGCGAAGTTTTATACAGAGAGAATGGAAGTGAAGTTCATCCATCCATTTTCTACTTCTTTATCCTCCTCCATTAGTATGCATATACGCCAACCAGGTTTACATTAAAACCAGTTATACATGCATGCTTGTATCCATGTCACTACAAACATGTATACATAATACTTTCAGAATGTGTGGTATGTGGCTTCTCGTTGTCTAAAGCCATTCGTTGTCTACCACGATCTCAGCTGACATATTTGCATATTTAAATGCATACACCCTACACTCAATTTAGAGTACACTATTCACCTCAAAGTTGTTACAACTCGAACCCGCGTCTTCTTGCTGCAAAGGCCAGAGAACTAACCACTACACCAACCGTGGGCCTGGTTTTCCAAATCTGTGGGTCTCGACCCAGTCTCCGGCAACCACTGTTTAAGTGCATCAGCATTTTCTCATACTACGACTGAATACTGTTTCCTAGCATCCTGAACTCAGACAGCCATTGGCATGAGTATAAACACAGTGGCAGATAGAGCTCTGGTAGCTGATGTCAGGTAACGCCCCCTGGTGGGGAACAACACTGTTCACCTCTACAGATATATATACGAGATAACACTTAAAGCAGGCAATATGTAGGACAATTTGACTCTTTTCCAGATGTTTTCACTATAAATGTAAAACCAGGAGAGTATTTTATGAAATGTAAATCATGGACTTGATTTACTAAGAGCTAATCTGCATAGCAAAGCTAACGTTATGCTATCGTGACACTTAAAGCGGACCTAGACCGGTTGCGTACATTGAACCACAGAAGAAGAATAACGTCCGTTGTGGAGGTGTTTCACGAGCGACAGTGTCTTCTGACTCTGGGTCTGACTCTGGGTCAAAGGTCGTCAAAGGGACTGAGGCGGGGAGTCGTGAAGAAGCTATTTTTAAACACTGTTAAAACAATGTTTTGATAATGAGGAGCAGTGCATCCACCGTTCCAGAGGGGGGAGCTGTGCTTCTGAGAGCGGGTGTGCTGAAAATATCACGTCCGGGTACTGGCCAATCACAAGACTCTGTCTTCTGGGTGAGAGAGTTGAGTCTCAAATCTCGCGGCTGGGAAACACCGTCAGAAAAGAGGATTTCTATCGAGTCGTTTACAGCAACTATGAAGTTTTTGAGCATAAAAACAAGTTAATGTATGTAAGTAGACCTCCATAACTAACATATATGTGCAACAGGACCACTCTATGTGACCTTTAAGGCAGAAGTTTGCAAGATCCTGCGATAGACTGTGTGTATAAAGGAAACAACAACGCAGCTTCTTTCATTCTACGATGTGGAAGAGCTGTTGATCTGGTGTCATAAATGATTTCTCCAGACGCTCTAATTAATTGACTGTTGACCTGGCAGCACCAGTCACAACCTAATATTGATGTGAAATTGTGATAGGCTATATGACCTGCGTATTGTGTTTTATTTTGAAAGGGGGACGGAAGTGTTTTACACTGATTCTGTGTCAGACTTTCTGTCTTGGTTATACTATGTCTGAAGCGACGAGAACAACAGTATCTGTAACATGTGATTTGTGCTGCGGGGTTTACACAAGCATCATCGTGTAATTCCATATCTCAGCTTTACTAAGTTTGAAGCACAAGTTCAGTCTGAATTGCATTAGAGACCTGGAAAGCAGCAGTGTATTAGCTGAAATCATTTAACTGCTGGAGCCGGTCTCTGTGTTGTGCGTCTGCATTGCTCTTAAGAGTTTTTTTCTTTGAGATAAATTCAATAGATCAAGTGCATGAAGACTGTGTAATTCTATCAAGTGGTAATCTACTCTATTATATAATCCATCTTTGGGCCAGATAGTATTATAATAATGCTATAAGAATCTGAGCCCAATTAAGTGCTGAATGAGAGGGTTTTCTGCTTAAGAAGTATTAACTTTTAAAGGTCTTAAGCTTAATTAAGGTGACATTATGTCTGAGAGAGAAGAAAGGTGCAATAATATATATAAGTGCTTTGAATTTCAAGACCAAGGAGAGCAGATTTAACGTCAAACTGCTGCTGCAGCTTCACATTTTTTAAATCATGTATTCATAGTGTTTTTTATGGTTCAGGGCAGCACATAGCCCAGTGGACAGGGAACTCTGCCTATAAACAGGGGGTTGTCAGTTGAAATCATAACATACATTATCTCAAGGCACTGTACATAGACGACATCATGCAGAGCAGAGAAACCCAACAGTTCACACAATGAGCAAGCACAAGAAAAAACTCAATTTTAACAGGAAGAAATCTGTGACAGAACCAGACTCAAACATGTGCAGAACCAGACTCAACCAGTTGGGGTGAAAGGAAAAATGGGGGACAGACGAGAGGTTAGGGACAGAAAGGGGGAGAGAAAGGACAAGAGGGAGTTGAGGTAGAGACCAGGAGCAGATATACAACAACTGTAACAAGTCATAAGTTTATACAGGACAGTTAGAGTCAGTGATGACATGTTTATAGAACTACAACATTATTTATACAAGCAGAAATTGTTGATAAAATTTATACTGATACCGACTTTTAATTTTTCATTTTAACAATAATGATAATAGTAGTATTCTCGAAACTGGATCTGGATCCTGCAACCTGGAAGATGAGAGAGGAAGGGAAGGAAAGACACAGACAAGGGAGAGAAAGAACAAGGTTAATGAAATATAATAAAGTCATATTCATACCCTGAGTGTGAGAGAGTGAGTGTGTGTGTGCACCACATGAATTCCCCCAGCAGTCTAGGTCTATAGCAGGATAACTAAGACATGGTCAAGCTTTATCAAAAAGGAAGGTTTTAAGTTTAACTTTAAATATATAGAGTGTCCGCTTCCCAAACTGTCATTGGGAGTTGGTTCCACAGGAGAACAAACAGAGAAGAAAAGCTAGCTCTGGCTGGTTTGTCCATTCTGTCTGCCATATAAATAATGGTGGCTACTTAAAGCAAGGCCCCAAACAGGTTTTGTTCTAATGTAATTAGACACTTATACCCATATACGGTAACATTTTACATATTTTACATTTTGTATACATATAAACTTTATTTCACTTCTCACAGTGTTTGTCTCCTATATGATATGTTTAACTGACATTTCTTATCCAAACAACCAATGATTTATAAAGGAAAATCATGAACATTTACAGGGGTGCCCAAACTTTTGCATACCACTGTATTTCCATCATCTGTTTTTGTTGTTTCATAAGAATGAAAAACAAAATATACAATGTATACTTAAGAGAGAAGGATCAAACATATACACATAATTCTAATATCAAATCAAACTAGTGAGAATACCTTGCCACCACAGGCACTAATGAAATACATTGAAGTGGCTCTGTGGTGTAGTGTGGATGGATCAGTCTGTTCCTGAATGAGCTGATGATGAACTCTCAGCTAGTTGCTAAATCATTAGCATCATAGTCAATACCTCACACACAAAGCTGTGTAATTCACACAAGATTCAAGCACATCAGCACATGTTTGTGCTGGCCCTGGATCTAGCGAATAACGATGCAGCCACATAATGTTCTGAAACACACAGTGGATTATTAAAAGAAAAAATGTCCCTGGTATGTGACTGAACACTAATGTTACGTAGATTAAAAATGTTAATGAAAACTCACCCCATAAGGAGATAGAGGGGTGCTGGCATCACGTCATCATCTCAGACAATTACCGTGTCTGTCCTGCCCTTTTCGGTTACTGAATAATTAGGGCCCTATGATTTCCGTGTTAACGGAATCGCGGACGGAATCGCGGAATTGGCCAATAAAAACAGAATCTAATGTTAAACGCAGAATATCGCGGAAATTGACATAATGTGACTGAAATGCTGTCATCGTGAGGAGAAGGAACGTTTGTCTGGAGAAATGTTCCGGGGAACGCTCATTCGTGGCACCACCCGTGCATCTCCTCACAAACACTCACCCGGCCAGGGTTTCCCCCAGTGCGTGTTGCTTGTTTATTAACTTTTTATACACTTTTTTTTTCTAAACCGCGGAACAAGTGCGCTGCGCCCGCATGTAACCGGCGAGCGTCCCCATGTCCAGGTGCCGATTGAAACTCAAGTCACACCATCAAATACGCCATTATTACGGTTATATTGTTATTGTCAATAAAGATGTTATATTAAGGAATGCACTGATAATTCGGCGGCCGAAACACGGCGAGTAAACTGTGGAACATCGCCTGTTAAATGCTGGAAAGTCTCTGCGCAAAAGTGAAACTTATGAACTTCCCGCGACTTTCACTTCACACCAGAGAACATTGTCTCTCTTTGAACAGTTAACTAAAGACATCGGCTCATCTGATGCATCTGTTATTCCCTTAATTGCAGAGTTGTAGGGGTAATAATGCGTGTAGAGAAACGATCCAGTCAGGATACGGAGAAGCACACGGCGCAGGAGAGGGAGAACAGTACATCGCAGGGGCGGTGCGCAGAAATCCGTCTGCACCAGATGAGGGGGCACTACCACTTTTTTATTTATGTTAATTATTTTACTTTTAAATGTGACCAGCATTGCATGGCTTGTTTTAAGATTCACTGGCATTTACTTAATTAGGATTTAACTTAAGTCAAAACAATTGAACAATTGAGAAGTCAGTCGATTCAAGAAGAAAGTTGTACTTCAGTGGACATTTTATTCACTGACACAAAAAGCACACATTCTATGGTGGTAAAGTAAGTATAAAAGGTAAAAAAAAACAGAATAAAAAATAAATAAAACAGAAAAAACGGAATTCTAAAAAATTAAAACGGAAAAAACAGAATTTGGAAAAATAAAACGGAATTTGGAAAAAAATAAAACGGATTTCATAGGGCCCTAAATAATCCATCGGTTTGCTGTTTTTGTGACAATAAAGTCTGCTAATGTTTATGCTAACACGTTAGCCTAAAGATTGCTAGCTTAAAATGCTAACGAGTCTACTCACATAGCAGAAGTGAGATCTGTGTCTGTCTCTGTCTTTGTTAAGAAGTATAGCCACAATTTAGTTCTGCGTTTTTTCCATGTCCATCTTCATTCAACGGTGAACACGCACGCACACACTGCAGTAGCAGCAGCTGTCTTGGCTCTGTGCATATTAAGAAGCCATTGCTTTTCTCCGTGACCTTTGGCGGATTGGCCAAAAAAACTAAAAAAGCTGGAATGTGAGATCACCATACCCTAACTGGGAATCGATTCACAGCGATAAAACAACCTTAATTCAAATACAAAGTTTATGGTTTTAAGACCCACAATACTGTGATTTGAAGCATGTAGTGGGTTCTTACAAACTTCAACTTGAACAATTTTGAAAAAAACGAAAACCCCTCATTTTTTTTCATGTTTTACTCGTTTTGTGCTGGGCTGACTTGCGCCCTCTTTAGCCGTGGCGGGCCACAAATGTACTTAAGTACAGTAACAAAGTATTTGTACTTAGTTACATTCCACCACTGCTCATTGATCACAACAAACTTGTTCTTCCACCAATCTGCTGGCCTGTAAGCTTGAGTGGTAGGACAGATTTGCACTTAATTGCTCCCTTGCATATTCCAGCAAGGAGAGAGATATTACCACCGGACCCACACAAATTAAAGGTGTGGGCTCACTCTATAGAGATTGAATCAAATCCCCCGGGGTTCATTTATTGAATATATGTGATTTACCAGGTTGAAAGTGATAGGTTGTGCTGTACTGACGGTAATCCAAATATATATATATATTCAACCAAATGTTTTGAGTGTGTGTCATTAGTCATCTACCTTGCTCTAGTAGTCGAAACTTAGTAATTGGCCTAGTATTCAATTATTCCAATGGTTGAGACGGGTGTTACAAAGGCGTGCAGTAAGTATCACATGTACAGAGCAAGTTTAGCAGATAACAGACAAAACAACATATTTGCAATAACTATTAATACCAAATAATACATAATTTTAGTTATTATATACTAGTGCACTGCCCGTAGGAAATATGTATTCCTATAGTGGAAGCTAAAGAAGATTTTTCAGTTATGGTAATGATAAGATGATGACGATAAGAAACGTAAAGGCTAACATAATACAAACACTGTGTTGTGACTGTCAGCTATGCTAATGCTAATGGAAAATGAAAACGTTTGCGTTGTGCCTAATGAGGTTGCACAGTGTATGTATTATGCTAGCCCAACGGTAATGCTTATTGTAGCTTCGCTAGCTTACCTTTGGAAACCGGTTCGCCAAGTTAGCCGCAAAGTACTAGCATGCTAATGCAAAATAAATATGTGGTCACACATTGGTAAATGGACACCGTCTTCGTCGTTTTAGTATAACACTATGTTCTGCGGTGAACCATGTGAAAATGTCTCACCCACCATGAGGACAGCCTCTTCACTCCCACCTCCTCACTCCAGACAGCACAGCTGCTGCTGATGAGCCACTGCCTGCCTGGTGTAGCGTGATAAATCAGCGAAAATGCATCATGATATATCAGCAAGAATTAAAATTCCTCCAAAAAATTTGAATAATCAAGGACGCACACCATCGGGCCATGCTCAACCCATAAAGTCTTAGGGTGATCTGAATAAAAGCGACCAGGAGCAGGCGAACCCGGTCTGTAAAATATGCCGGCGGTTGGTACCAACCAGGACAGGGAACACAACAAATCTTTTTCATCACCTGAGACAGCACCACCCCAGTGATTACACTGAGAGTGTGACTCTGCGGGCTCAAGCTAGCACGACGTCTGCCATTTGTGCCAAGGCCATGTTTACTGTTTTTGTACTGGAGATGTTCACTAGTGTCCAGCCAAAGCAATTTAAGTCACAGCTGTTTATATACAATGTTTAAATAGGTGAAAGCTTGTATTATTGTGTAAAGGGAGATGACTCATGTTTACATTACAAAAGATGTGCACAACCTTTTATTTTTGCACTTTTCAAATTCACAATATTATTATTGTGGTTTAGTTTTGACATTTATTTTATCTTTGTTTAGCACTTGAATGTGTCATAGGGCGTGACCCACATGTTAACTTAGTTTGGTTTTGTGCTGCCTCTACAAATATTTGAGATTATTATTATTTAATAATTGTTTTTAAGTTGTTTAAATAAGTTGTTTTTTTATGTTATTAAACGTTATTATAAAGTTTCAGTGAATCTCTTATTTCTAACCCTAACCCTTCACACTGGCTGCATCTGAAAAACTACATATATCGTGATAAGAATCGAGATCGATCAATATAGAAAAACATATTGTGGTAATATTTTTTTCCATATTGCCCAGCCCTAGCTGAAAGTCCACATTTCATGTGTTTATTTAGTTTTTTTTTACAGCGATGCTGTGGTAACAATGTGTGTCAATGGAGGAGCAGGAAGGAAAAACATAACATATTATCTTACAGGCTGAATAAAATTGTACCACTGTCCGATGTGAACAACAGGCCTTGAGTTTGACACGCGTTTTTTGTTTTTTGTATAATATGGGATTAAAGCTGACTCCTGTGCCTGTATGGCTGGATTTGTAATCAAACCAAGGCATAGCCATAGATAAAAAAAAAAACATGGGGCATAAAACAGCCTTTTAGACTCAGTGGATGCCTCGAACCACGGCAGCAAATCAGCTAATCTCAGTCAAAATCAATATCAAGTCTGAGGTGAATATACTTTGTTTGGTGTTAACACCCTGCAATGCTTTATAGACCCTGTCGAATGACAAAGTGGAAGTCTTGTGGAGGCTCTTCATGAAGGCTTATTAATATTAGCACCATATTCTGCTGTCCACAGCTCTCTGGACCCCACATACATGCTCACAGACTTATCTCTTTCCTACATGTAACAGATTAATGAATGCAGGGAATTTTCATCTTCTGTCAGTTGTAGCCAAGGGTGAGAGGGTAATGCAGAGCTGTTAATTAGCTGCCCAGTGAACGGCACAGTCACTCCGGGTCTCAAACAGCCATTCACTCACTCGATATATGACACTTATGGCAGGAACCCTGCTCCTCTCAACACTTTTCTGCCCTGTCACAGTCACTGAAGTCGATGCGGTGTTAAGTTGTGACACTAGAGGGTGATGTATAACAGCAAATGTTACATTGGTGCAACGTAGGCAAAAAATAATGACTTATCTGTCAAATTCTGTAATCTTTGGCATTTTGTGTGAAATGATGCAATTAAAAATTGGTCTTGTATATTAGAAAAATATTAAAATCACTTAAACAACACATGTATATGTATTTATACAAACCTGACTTTAATTACAGTTCCACATAAAGGACATGATTTATCATACTTCATTTTGGACACTAATTTCTATATTTCTGATTTCTTATTCTCCTGCATATATGTATATGAATATATATATAATTTTTTTAATCATGAAATAATAAAAGCTAAAATAAACTTCAGAGAGCCAGGGTCCTGATAGTCAGACTGAAGGTCCATGTACTATTAAGCTATTTGTCTTCACTAGTAAGACAATTTGGCACACTAGTAGAACTACTAGGGTGCACTAGTAAAATGACTGTGCCTTACAAGTAACGCCTTTTCCACTACTAGTGTTACTTTTGGCCTACTAGTGCGCAATCAAACCTTACCAGTAAACTACTGTGCTGCACTAGTAACACTACAAGGCCCTACTAGTAGGCATGCGTCACACACTAGTAGCCTCCTGGACCCTACTAGTACCGACAAAATGTCCACTAGTAGCACTAGTAAGATGTGCTACTAGTGCACATCTACTGCGCAACTAGCGCGGTACTAGTATGCAATTGCACACTACTAGTGAACGACTACATGCAACTAGTAAGACATTTCTGTAACATGTAAGACATTTCTGTCTCACTAGTGGACAACTTTGACATACTAGTAGGACAAATAAGTCTTACTAGTGAGGCAAAACTGTGCACTTGTTGACAACTCTGCGCTACTAGTAGGCTACTACTAGTGACACTATAAAGTTCTAGTAGTTAACATCTAGTGCTTCACTAGTAGTACTAGTAGTGCGACAATGTCAACTAGTGCACAGTTTTATCTCACTAGTAAGATGTAGTTGTCCAACTAGTATGCCAAAGTTGTCCTACTAGTGGGCAGAAATGTCTGACATGTTACAAAAATGTCTTAACAGTCGCATGCAGTCATGCACTAGTAGTGTGCAATTATATACTAGTAGTGTATTGTGTCATACTAGTACAGCCAAACTCCTTACATGTTAGGTTCAGAGGCTCACTAGTAACACAAACTTTCTCCGACTAGTTACACTAGTAAGGCAAAATCATCCGTCACTAGCAACACAAGTGAGCATTTTTGGTGTTACTAGTACTACTAGTAAGGTGCAAAATCTCCCACTAGAGCAGCTAGTAGATATTCTGCCACTTACTAGTGCTACTAGTACACATTATGGCCCTTACTAGTAGAGAGTGTACAAATGTTCACTAGTATTACTAGTGGACATTTTGTCTCTTTCTAGTACTACTAGTGGGCATTTTGGTATTTACTAATAGTACTGGTAAGGTAAGACATACCTTACTAGTACTACTAGTGGGGATTTTGGTGCTTACTAGTAGTACTAGTGAGGGCAAAAATGCCTTACTTATGCTACTAGTGGGCATTTTGGCAATACTGGTATGGTCCAGGAGGCTTCTAGTGCATGACACATGCCTACCAGTAGGGCCTAGTAGTGTTACTAGTGCAGCGCAGTGGTTTACTAGTAAGGTTCGATCGCGCACTAGTGGGCCAAAAGTAGCACGAGTAGTGGAAAAAGCTTTACTTGTAAGACACAGTCATTCTACTAGTGTGCCAAATTGTCTTACTAGTGAAGACAAAAAGCTTACTAGTACATGGACTTTAAGTCTGATATCAAGGATATCGAATAATTGCTCAAACGGCTTGCCATACATCTAGCTACAACTGTGTAGTGATAGTGATAGGCAACCCTGTGTAAACATTCACATTTAATTAATGGTGGCAGAAGCTGAATAACCTTGGATTACATTCATTATAAATGTTCATTATAAACTTTAAGTTACATTTGAGTGTTTAAAGTTCACCTGGGGAAACTGACGGGGGGTGCTGTGTCTATCTCAGCTGACATAGGGCGATAGGCGGGGTACACACTGGACAGTTCGCCAGTACAGTTAAATGTAACCTCGTTAAATAACTTTTTTCTTGCTCTTGTTGATGTTGTTGCCAAGAATATATAATGTATGTCTCTCTTTAAGCAAATGTATCCTACACCTGGGTAAAGGATGAATGAGTTAACTATCGCAACCATGACAACAATATGTTAGTAAAGACAAGCAGCCACAACCTTGTGAAAAACTACTGCAACGACAGATTCGTTTGAATATAAGACACAGATATATTTTCACCTTTAGTTTTTATAGTATTTCAATTATCTTGTTTTTGTTTTGTTTTTTTAATTGCACTTTTTCACACAATTTATTGTTTGAATCCAAGCATTTTTCAAACAAGCAAAATATATCAACTGACTGACACGTGGTTGTTATGGCTTCATGTTTCCTTTTAGACTGGAACATTAAGAATCTGCAGTCTTGGCTTTAGCCTTGGGGTTCAACTGTGAAGTTTGTGTTTGTTGTTCTGAAGGATGAACCAACATGGGATATCAGTGGGAGAAATGCAGAGCTGCTTTGAAGCAGATAAAAGAGGGAAAATCGATGGGAGCCATTGCAAAGAAACACGGAGCACAACCAATACAACTGTTTGAAATATCCTGAAAAAGTACTAAGCCTAACCCTAACCCTAAAAAAATGTTTTTTCATGTTTTACTCGTTTTGCTATGGCGGGCCACATTAAACCCAGATGAAGCCACACCGTTTACACAGGGTCACAATTTTGTGGGCGTTACGTTACGACACCCTTCACAGTTGTAGCTTGATGGATCATATTGATTTGATTAGCTAAGTAGACCTGCTGTAAAACCACTTACTGTCACCTATCACAGCAATGAGTTAAACCAGATGAAAATAACAAATACAATAGCATTAATAGTCTAAACATAACTGTTGTGTTTAATAAATATCTTCTGATTTTAGATTTGTTATACTAGTTAGCTACATGGCCCTGCAGTGCAGTGATACAAGGATAACCAGAGCTTCTCACGTCTTGACTATTGCAGACAAGAGTAGCCCGAGAGAGCAGAACAATAAAAAGGAAGACCTCCATGATAAAACAATAATTGGTTTTAAAGTATTTTTATGTTTGTTATGTTAAATCCATATACATTTGGGGATTCTTGCGAATCCCTCTGATGATATGTTTTTTTACTGTACTGTTCTCTCTATGTGTTTTGCTCTTGCATGAACACAGATTAAACAGCATGCCAAACACCTTATTCAAGAGCCAGGAATTGAGTGGCTTCCTCCTTTAATATTTTCTTACACATAAGTCAGCATTTCTGACTGCACTGAATTCAGTGTAAAACTAGAAAAGTGTCTTAATAAACAGTAAATATCAGTATCAGTGTATTAACTGCTTAACATTAACTCAACAAGCACTCTCCTGTCACAAAGGGCCTCCCGTTATTACTTCTGGGTTAATTTAGCTGAGTACATTCATACTGTTTCTTAAATGCTCATCAGTGTTAGTGTGATTACTTGCTCCATTATGTATGTGATAGTTTTATTCCCACTCTGGTCGACGCTAATATATGGATGTTTATTTTTGTCTCTGATTCATATTACTGTCATGCATTTGCAGCAAAGGCTTCCTTCTTTTGTCTTTTAATTATTTTATTCTTTAGTAATTGTATTTTTTTTGTCCTTGCACTGTTGCTAAGGTAACGTGTATGTACTGTAGAGCTGTTCTGGGCTTTGAGATATCAATTAAAGCCAAAGACAACAGTTAACTTGGATTGTGTGGAAAAGTGTTATTTGTACATGTGTGTTTGAGTGCCTGGGAAGTACGTGTGTGTGTATGTTCCAGGTGTTGAGGGGACTTAAATCAGTTTACACACTCGCATTATGGGGACTTGTTTTCCTTATGGGGACAAAAAGTAAGTCCCCATAATGTATTGCATTTTAAGGTGAAGACAATGATTAATCAATTTGAGGTTGTTTTTTTCATTATTAAAACAAGCTTTCTGATTGTTCAGCTTCTTAATGTTGATATGTTCTGGTTTCTTTGCTTCATAATAACAAAGAAATCATTAAAACTGACATGGCTGCAAAAAACACATAAATGAAAGTACTGCGCCCTCTACAGGCCAAAAAAATACTACTACAAGTATAAATGTACACAGTTCCAACACACTGATCAAAATTGTTCAACATTTTATCAATCAAAAGATTGCTTGAATGTAAATCTTGTTATGTCCTCCACAGTCATGGAACACAGAACAGAGTGTGTGTGTGTCTGCTCCCAGATATATTCCACTTATAAATAAACCCCTGCTTGTCTCTCAGATCTCTAATTGGGTCCGAGTATCTTGAACACAGCTCTTGGAGCATGATTGGACTCCTGTTTTCATCTCCCTGCTGTTTTCTCTCCAGCCTTTGGCTCGGCTGTGTGGTGAGCTGTGAGGCAGCGACTCACCTATTCGACCAGCCCCATGAAACACAGCTATGAGGCTAAATCAGTGCAGAATGTAAAACACAGGTGTCCATTGACTCACAAATGGTTTCATGGAAAATTAGTCTTTTGTGTCAAACTCTGCTGAGTCCACTCTGGAGCCGTCACTTATTTTTCTCTGCCTCCATCAGTCTCACCATGTTCCATATTGTTGGTATCAGGTATGTATTGGTATTAGGGACAGACTAATTGTAAGAGATCAATTTATTTATTCAATATTTCAGTTGACTTTATAAGAGATGCTGCTGAGCCTGGGAGCTTCCTGCACTTTCTGTTATAATTTTAAAACAAAGATGTTTATTGTCTAAGATTGAATGCATCGTCATCCCACTCGCATTCTGTGAAGAGCTGCTGCACTCTGCCCGTGATCTGATAAAATCACTGGGGTTTGTTGTAAACTTTGCCCGCGTCCACGAGTGATTCGTGCGGCTGACGGCTGTCAGATGTAGGCTACAGAGGATCCGCTCCGGCCTGATACACCTGTTGCTCAAGGTCTGAAGTTCCGCTGCTTCCAGAGGAGGCGGGACATTGTCCTTGAGATCCGGCTGCAGAGACATCCTGATAAGCCAATTAGAAACTGGAAATTCAAGTTGACTTCCGTTTCAATCAAACTCTCTCAAACATACTAGTATACTCGCATACACTGCATATCATTGTCTCATACATTCACTATCATGTTGTTGCATCCATAATACCGTGAAAGAGAGTATGATAGTAAATGTACGTGACTATAGTACTGTTTGTGAGAGACTATAATGTAACATGTGAGCGCAAGACTGAATTATTTCTCAAACGGCCTCTCATATAATCGTGCACCCCTAAACTTTCTAATTGGAAGCTTTCACAACAAATTTGTGGGTGAGATTGAGCGCTAAATTATGGTGTTCTTTTTGATATGACAAATAATCTGTGTAAATGTAAATTTGTTAAAATCTGATTTATTTACTAACAAATGTCTGTGTCCTCATGGCCCTGAAAAAAATTGTGTTTCCCAAACGTTCTACATAACTACACACAATCTATTGTGACCAAAATCAAAATATCAATCAGGGCACAAGCATTTTTGTACATACGACTAATTTGTAACCATATCTGTAACACCTAATATCATTTTGAATTGGTAAATTAATAATCTCTAAGAGATGTTTGGTAAATTGTGCATGTTTTTAAAAACAGAAAGGTTGAGAAAATGCTGCAAACTGCCTAGTAAGGGCTGTGTAATACTTTCTGTAGCGGTCCATTGGGTCTAAATGTAAATTTCGTCCTTTTTTGCCAATTTTTGTGGGGGGACCACTTAGACCCACCACTTTCAGTAGCACAACACTTTCCAGACCAGCGGGTGGTGTGCTCTGGCTGGTCAAGAGACAATGAAGAAGACAAAAAACATAGAAAATTACTTTATGCCACTTCTGGAACAGAACGTGAAATGTAAAACAGCTCTCTACTGACACAGAATGCACAAAATGTGCTCTTCGCATGCAATCCATCCGTGCCCCTCTCTCTTTTCATGGTTTATCCTTCACTCTTTTCCCATCCTCGCTTCGCTTTTGCTTTTTTCACCTCAGACACCTAGTCAGGGTTAATTAGCATTGAGTAGAGCTGTGTTTAATGGTTAATGTGGTCTCTTCCTCTAAAACCACCACCTTATACCAAGCATTTATCCACACAGACTGCCAAGCTGTCGCATTAGGACCAGTGCCCTCGCCTATACCTGCCTTTCTGCTTGCTTTGGCTGTCGGTCACTTCCATATGCCCAGACAAGCATTCATATCTCCCTCAATTTCTCTCTCTCTAGGATTCAAGATATATAGTGAGTGGGAGCAGTGGAGCTACACGGAGAAAATAAGGAGGGTGTGAGGTAGTACCTTATTATAAGAAACAGGTGAGAGCGCGAGAGAAAGTGATGGGAAAAATGAAAGATACAATATGTGTGGAGAGGAAGACAATGTGATAGATTTGCCAGGGACAGAGTGAGATTGAATGTGGGGGAGAGATGAGGGATGGGGTGAAAGGATCGGGAGTGTTGAGGGAATGCTGCTGGAGCCTGTTATTCTGCCTTCATTCAGATAGAGAAGAAGAGAATTGCAATGCCACACCACGCTGCAGCCAAAGAGCAGGCTGAAGTGGAGCGGAGTGGATGTGAAATTTTAATCATCTCTCGCTGTTTGTAATTTAAGCAGACCCTCAGTCAACATCCAAAACAGTAGTGGCACTTAAAAGAGTGATCTATTGGCACATATTTGTCCTAAATATTGACAGTGGAATGGCATGATGTAAACAGATAATGTACTACAAATATTCCAAACACTTTTCAGTGCTGAAATCAGTCAATCAAATCAATCAAAAAAGGCAACTCAAACAACAACCCAACAACCTTGTTGTGAGTTAAAAAGTGAGGAAAAGAAGGAAGGAAGAAAAGGAAATGTGGATCATGGATCTCCCAAACATTGAGTGAAAACATTAAAATACTGATATACTAAAAACGGGGCAAATAATATTAAAAATGTCATTGAATGAATGATTTGTTTATTTCGGGCATGACAGTTAATCAACATCTGCACACATCCACATGGAATGTGTAATTTCATACACATGACAGAAAGGGCAAAAGCGGGAGAAGCAAAGCTTATCTAGTCCCGCCCCCATTACCACAGAGTAGTTTTTTATTAATTTTTTTTTTCTTCTTCTCTTTTCTTCTTCTTCCCTTCTTAATTTTAGACAGTATTGAATTAACGAGCAGCAGTATCATAAGGCTGCAGTTCATCTCAAGACAGTAAATAGTCCACGTGCACGACCGTACATGTGTTCTTATCGAACCGTCACGAGCGTTCACAGTCTCGACTTGTTGCCATGGTGTAACAACGTCACAAGATGGACCAATCAACAGAATTCCTTTCAGTGGTGCGAATATTAACTTGGATGGTGAGAGAGCCCGTTTTTGCAGATTCATTCTTCATCCCTCATCATCCCTCTCCTGCATAGCTCTCACTACACTCAGCTTCACCAGCTCATCTCGATTAGCTGCGTCCACTCCCATCTTCACCACGCAGTCACGTGTCAGTGCACAACCCCATCACAGCACTCCGAGTCGTGGCGATGTCCACTCTCGCATTGAGCTGCTCAGCAGCGGCCTTTCTCAGCTTCCGATATTGCATGAACATTCCACCTGCCAAGGTTAGCATTCCGAGTATCATGAATGTGAATATGTACACATCCTCCACATCCTCTATGTCCAGCGCAGCAAGGCACGAGACTTGCCATTTTCCCCAGGCATCTTTGTTGTAGCCGGCAGGGAAGGTTCCGCCTGGGCATTGAGGTTCATCAGAGCCCGCACTCCTAGTAAAGAACGCTCTGTCAATGGCGTTCAGAGACCAGCTCAGCAGATCCATTGTGAAGTTGAAGTATTCTCGTAATGAGTTAATGAGTCATTGTAACAGATCAAAATTTAATAGAAAATGTGGTTATAGTTGGTCCTGCGATGGACTGCTGAACTGTCCAGGGTGTACCCGCCTATCGCTCTATGTCAGCTGAGATTGGCACAACACCCCCTGCGATCCTCCTGTGGAGAATAAAGCAGTAGATGGATGGATGGAATATGGTTATAGTGGTTATAATTTTATGATAAGAAATTATGAATATTGTAATACCATTTTGTTGTCATTGTAATTTCCAAGTAAGAGCTTGGTAATGACAATGGAAAAATTGGCCATAAGGGAGGTGGAATTTCAACTTTCTATAACATAATTATCAATTTCAATTCTCATGACCGTTATTACATGGATTTTGCTTTGTAAATAACATGGTTTTGCTGCAGTATTACCTCCTAATTACACTATTATCATTTTAATTACAAAATGATTTCCTTAATATTATCTACTATGTTGTTAACTGTACTGTTATGTAAAATGTTATGCCAAGACAAGTACAGTATTTGTAATGTTCTGAACGTAGATTTCCCAGGACATTTCCGTTGGTAAAAGGTTTTAGTCGTCTCTATGGTAACTGCGCTATCCTTCAGCAGACTATTTTAATTACGTTGTATCATTGAACCAAACAAGAACACTACAGGAAGAACATGTTTTTATTCAGTCACATTGCTTGACAAATATGTCATGGTGACATAAGAAAATTCTACAGTTGTGTGACATGAGAGGAAAATGTCAGACGACCGTGTTATGTGTTTAAAATACAGTAAATTATTTCCACCTTAATTTCTGGGTCTGTATCTCTTTGTATTGTTTGTATCTCTTCCTATTTGGACCAGGTTTACATGTAACAACTGAGATTTCCATGAAATTTTGTACAAACATTGCTGGTGTCCAGAGGATGAACCATTATGACCTCAGTGATTTCTATCCTCATCGTACTGTTGACATTTGTAGTTTTGATGGATTTGATGATTTTGTTTTGAATTGTTTTTGAAGCTTTGTATTGAATAGCAAATCATTTGGAGGTATTGCAGTGAGTTTTTGAAGGTAAATGGACCCTACTGATTTGTCAGGATATTCACAGTACAATATAGATAAACAAAATGTAAACACTATCAGATTTATTAAAATAATTTTGTGATACATCAATGTTGGAGATGCTGATACAGATTTTAAGCCCAAACTGGTCCAAGCAAAATGTGCTAAATTTCAACTTACAGTATATCCCTTAAGAGTCTGGGTGTTGTCCTTGATGGCACTCTCTCATTCCAAACCCACATCAATAACACCACTCTGTCAGCCTATTACCATCTCCGCCTTCAAATATAATGCATTATTATTATTATTATTATTATTATTAAGACAAGAAAAAGACAGACAGTATTCACATTCTCTCAACAATATTCTCGTTTTGTACCAGTATTCACAAGAGAGTTATGCAAAGTGGATTTCTCTTTTTGTGAGGAGTTATTTATCCTCATTATTTATCATATATCTGAGATTCATACTATTGATCTTTGAGAGTAAATGTCCCACGGCAATATGACCAAATCAGTTCAGTGGAAGGCTTCATAAAGATGTCAACCGATTGAGAAATATGACAAATGAAGTAATTGATTGTGTAGTTACTGCAGCTTCTAATCAAAATGTGAAAGTGGAAGACCATCAATAAGATGTACATGTTTCACTTTGATAGCTGTGCAAACAAGGTTTCCAAACAGGAGCAGCAATGGACAAAAAAAGACAGTTTCTTAATTGTTGTTCCATTTGTCTGTTCAATAGCCAGGGTTTGTGAAGCTGACCAAGCCAGTGGCTCTGTGGACACAACAGGACGTGTGCAAATGGCTGAAGAAACACTGTCCTAACCAGCACCAGATCTACAGTGACTCCTTCAAACAACACGACATCACAGGTACTTTTTTGGAATCTGCAGTATTTTTACTTTATTGTTACCATCGCTAGGCAATAGGGGATTGCTACCTGTTGTATAACAATCCATATAAAATATAAAGCAAAAGTGCTTCTTGGGTGATACATGGCTAGGGTGACACGGAAGCTTTAAAAAAATAAATGGTAGTTTAACGGTTTATTTTTTACTCACTAGGCAATAAGTTTGTTTAAAGGGCCCATATTGTGCAAAATCAACTTTTTAATAATTTTAGTACTTATATTTGGCACACAGGAGGCCATACCAGTCCCCAAAATGTGAAAAAACAAGACTCAGTCATTGTCGGTCCCGTGTGGTGCACCACTTCCTCGCCTCATGCTGGAGTTGACAGGAGTAGTCGGTTGTAATGTCCAATATGTAGGTGTGTAGGTAGTCGATTGTTGTTGTCGTTGTTGTTGTTGTTGTTGTTGTTGTTGCGGAGGGTGGCTGTGGGGGGTTTCTTCAGCGCTTTCAGTGTGGCGAGGTGGGGTGGTACTGACGGGGGCCTCCCTTTGGAGTTTCCGCCGGCATGTCAACCCACTTATCAGGTTCTCCTTGTCTTCCTCCAATGACAGGAAGAGCTTCCATTTATTTCTTCCGTGCGGACGATAATTTGCCCAAGCACTCAGGGCGTCTCTGAGTTTGGCGAGTTTTAAGTCGAGTTTTCCACTTTCGATCTTCTGCTGTTGGTCTCTTTACCAGCAGTCCACACGGCTCCACTTTACTCTCGGCTACAGTATTTCTTGAGTCCCTTAACAGCACCGTTAGCTCTTGCCCTCGGCTCCTCCGTTGTAGTGGCCACTTTCGCCCTTTAACGGCCCCGTTGGCTCTCAGCTTTGGCTCGCTCGTTGTGGTGACGTCTTTGGGGATCCCGGCGATGTTCTCCAACGACGGGTGCTCTCCGTTCGGCACCGTGTTCTTCGACAACGATTCCGACAGCGGTTTACAACTGTCAGTTTTTACCAGCTGCTCCTTACAGCTCGATAAACTACCCTCTGGAAAGGGCGACCAGAACAAGTATGGCGGACAACTCGAGTGTCTTTAAGAGGTTTTATTCTAAACACAACTTAATACACTACTTAATAGGTTGTAACAACAAACAAACAAATAAAGGATTTGCTATATACAAGAAGCACTTTGGTCATCAAAGCTTTGATGACAATCGCCCTTTGATTTCGCACTGTACGCGCTGGGCAACTGCTAGAAAGTTCTACAGTCATGTTTTAGTGGTTCCACTTAGTGTAAGTATAGACGATAAAACACGCGATGTTTAAACCTCCCGCCCAAGTTACGACACAGCGCACATTTCACCGTGAATGTTGGCACCCCGCCAGGCAGAGTACTTCAGAGCTCCACCGTAGCTCCTCCTTGTCCCTGTGAAATACGAGAGTACAGGCGAGGGAGAAAGAGTGTCCAAAGTCTGAACAAGTGTCTTGAATCCTGGGTTGCTTACGGTACTGACGCTTACATGTCCTTCACTACCATAAATGTCACAGCCTCCGTTATCTCCTGATGTCGTTGTGGGATATGGGGCAGCATTATAAAGAGTCTGCCGTGAGGACCGTGTTGTTCTTCTCAACCAAAGGCTGCCTTTCTGTCGTGTTTCCACGTTCTCTCCTCATATAATTGATCCACACACGTCACGTAACACAGTGACATTCAAGGTGTTTTTCTAGCATAGGAATTTACATACACGCTGCGCCGTGCGGTGCATTAATCGTTTTTCTTCAATTCTAATGTTTTTATGATCGCGAGAAGCCAAAATCGTGGTCACTCTATGCATTACGGTGAAACTCAGTAACAACGGGTAAACGGACATTACTATGGGGTATATGGAGCGGGGGTTGTGACGACGCTGCATGACAATAAGTGATAAGTGGCGACAGTATGGCTGTGGATAGTAAGTTGAACATAACAGTCGAACATAACAATGATGTAACGTTATTACGGAGGAGCTGAGGATAAAAAAGGGTGCTATTACATTCCCGCTGGTGTGGAGAACACGGGAGTAGCAGCTCGTTACTGAAACAAATCTAGAGTTTTATAACCAGTGAGTTACACAAACAGCTGCCGGCAATCGCAGTATTTAGTCCGTGACCGTTTTTAGAGCGTAAAAACACAAACATTTTTAAGAAAAGTTCCAATAGAGATCATCACTAACCATTCTGACAATCCTGTTGCAGTCTACATACAACTTTTTATGGAGCTTCCTCCGCCATGTTCCTCCCCCGGTTCGCGTTCAACTGTTGTCATGGTAACATGAGCATGCCGGCGTCGACACTCCCCTGGAAGCAGTGGATGTGTGTTTACCTGGGTTTCATTCACATGTAAATGATCAGGCACAAAACCGAGCATTCTGAAAAAGGCTGTTTTGACAGAGTTATTGAACTGCTATTGTGCTTCATCCTTATGATATTTTGACTAAAGCATGACACAGACATGTTCATTAGGGCATCAGGAACTAGTTTAACTTGGAGTAATAGGGTATAATATGGGCTCTTTAACACGATATACTAATTGTCCCAGTGGGATATTTGCCTTGGACTTAACAGTGTCTGCAGTATCAAACAGCACATGCATTAAGATTCACTATATTTAGAACAAATGTGACATGTTCACGGATTGAAGCTAGATTTTACTTGTAAAACACTGTCACCTGCTGATGGAGGGAGGCATTATTGAGACAAATATATCATGCAATCCACAAATGCGTGTGGCGATTCACAAATGTGTGTGTGCCGATCCACAAATACCGATCCACAGTTCAAAATGCAATATTCAGTTTCACAAATGTCACGTGATTTACAAATGCACTATTTGTAAAAATAAATATACAAGTTACAAATTAGATTTTTCATTTGTGGGTCTCAAAACACACATTCAAATCAAGATATACGTGTGGATCTCCCTCTGCACATTTGTGTGGATCTGTGCGACTTTCACGCAAATAATGTCTCAAAAATTTGTAACTGTGGAAAGCGAGGAATGCGTGTGCTGACGATCCACAAATACGGAGTTACAAGTAATGCTGTCAACCTCATGACAAACATACAAATACATTTGATAAATGTTAGGCAGTGCTGTGTTCGAATACTTTAGTAGCGCTAACATTTAGCAAAGGTACATTCAGCAAAGCTAAAGTTTAGCAAAACGAATGTATAGCAAAGCGTTCCAACTTCTTTCAGCTTCTGCCTTTAGGGGTCGCCATCGTTGCTGATTAAAGGATGAAAGTAACACTCATTATGATGACACTGTGTACCGACTACAGATTTAAGAACTTTTTGTGCTGAATAATCCCAGAGACAACTTCAGTCAAACAGCATCCACATACATCAGTCCAAATAGAACTTATCTATTCTCTCTCTATCTGTATCTACAATTTTTAATAAGATAAAAGATAAATGATGTCAAGTGCAGTCATCCAGTCAGTCATGTTAGAAATGTCTCATGAGACTCATATTTTATTAAGTAGAGTAAATCTAACTTTAAGATTAAATCCCCCAATGTTCCCGGCAAGTCTAATGCAGTCACTTATAGTCTGTAAATAAATTATATTTCCTCTTATTAGTATTTCAGTAATTAAAATATTACAACACAGCTTCCTAATGGTGTATTGACTCAATGACCTGTGTTTGTTATTGAGGTGTAATGATGTGAAGAGTGAAAGGGGTTAAGCTCATAAACATGCACGCACAGTACACTCACGTGTTCCTGCCGGCACAATTAGGAGATAATGACATGCATCAAAAAAAAAAAAAAGTAATTCAGTTTGTCTTCACATTGAGCCTTAATTAACAGAACCCAATTAAAAGTGGCCAAGCCACACCAATTTGGCTCACGAGGCAATTTGCATCCCAATCAATCTTTGAAATATTATGCAGATTCTCATTCCCACACGCTATCAGAATAAACAAGGTGGGAGACAAGTGGAAATTTGTTGTGGAAAACAATGTTTTATACATAAACAAACATTGTATACATCTGAATACATTGCTGTAGTGGTTAGCACTCTTGCAGCAACAAGACCCAGGTTTCCCAAAACATGCAATGTGGGGATTAGGTAAATTGGTCACTTTAATTTGACTGTCAATGTGAGAGTGGATGGTTATTGTCTCAACTGTATATGTGGCCCTGTGATGGACTGGCAAACTGTCCAGGATGTACCACGCTTATCGCCCTATGTCAGCTTAGACAGGCACAGCACCCCCCGCGAACCCTCTGGTGGAGGATAAAGCGGTAGATGATGGATGGATGGATATATATATGTATATATAATATAAAACAAAATAAAAACAAAACCCTACACTTATGTAGTATACACTTGATTTTCCAGACTTAGACATTTCATTCAAAACATAATACCCAGCCCTCCTTTCCACTGCCAGTGGTGCTCAATCTCTCTTGTCTTGGTAACACAGTCATCCTCATCATTATTAGTCCAAAGGTCTTTATGAGAGTATGTATCTTAAATGTAATCAGCACAAAAGGTGGGGAGGGTAGGGTATGGTAGAGTGTGAGTCACTATTAAGTTCTATTTTTCAGTCCAAGAAGACCGTGACATTGCACTCCAGAGCATCTCCAAAGGTGTATAAAGTCTGAATTAGAAGAAGCTGTAGCGCTTTGCTGCAGAGACCATTTCATACTTGGGGGCAGAGTTATGACAGAAAGAGGAACCTCCCAGACAAGGGAGGTGTGAGAGAGATGGGGAGAAAGAGGGAGAGAAAGAGAGAGGGAGGGAGGGAGGGAGAGAGGGAGACACTAGAAAGAAATTAGTAGCATAACACACTAAGGCAATAATGATAACATTACAACATTAACAACACTGATATGCATTATAAGTACAGTACCATTAGAATTTGTTAACAACCACATATAGAAAAGGTGATCTTGTTTATAACGGCTGTATCAGTTTATATTGGTTCTGTCATGAACCAGAGTTTGTCTGTGTGTGTATCTGTATGTCTGTGTATTCGCGCATCCATGTATATTTGTCACTTGGTGTGGTCGGGAATCCGTGGTGAAAACCGCGTCACCGCCCCCCAGCCCCCCGGAAGAAGATCGCCAGTAACCCAGGCACATGGAGCGTCCACCGGCCCCCTGGGCCAGGAGAGACCAGCAGTCGCCCGACCCAGAGCAGCAGTCTCTGCGTCTCACTGAACAACACAAACACGAGCGTGACAGCCATTTACCTTTTCACATAAGTATTTCCCACTGACCGCGAACCTGTTCTGGTTTATAGAAAGTGTTGAAAACTTAAACAGAAAAATGTAGTCAGTCAAAATTCTCTTTCGTCCCGTGGTCGTCCCGAGAGAGAATATTGATCGTCCCTTGTGAATGACGTTCTTCTGTTTAATTTGAATTATTGCATTGAAAAACTGAATCTGAATAGTATAATTTGAAATTGAATTTTTCAAATTCAACACGAATTCAGTTCTCAAAATTCAGATTCAAATTACTGTGACAGACATCAGGGTAGTTCAAGGATGAAGGAAGAACAATCGAGCGCAGATACAGGATCTGCCGGCTTGACGTTGATAACAGCTGCCATGAACGGCTTCATTAACCACTGACTGTAGCTCTATCCTACCGGTAAGTTTACATTAGTTTGTTTACTTGACTGGGTTTGTTTATGTGCTACTGACAAACTCTCATCAGGTGGGCCCCTTTTAGGGAGGTTTCCTACTGAGATGTCATTGCAAATCGCCCATTGTTTTTTAAGGGGGATGGGAATGCGCCTGGTCGCTGCACATTTCAGTAAAAACATCCCCCAGGCTGCGAATGTCGGGGCCCCCTATCGGCTCGGGTCCTCAAGCAGTTGCTTGCCTTGCCTGTTCACAAGCTGCACCTGTTCATTCGTGTACATGAGCGATGAATAAATGTTTCTGCATTTCTCAGCACTTGCTTCAAATATTATTTCACATTTCTACTACATAGATGATCTATTACATGGGTGTCAAACTCTGGCCCGTGTAATTTCATTTGGCCCTTGAGGCAATATCAAATTAACATTAGAGCTGGCCTGCCGGTATTATACAGCGGCACCGCCGCTGTAACACCGCATTCATTGCTAATACTACAAATCCCATAATGCTCTGCTGTTGTTTTGTATTCATTGTTATTTTATTTTCAAATTTATTAGCTTGTGGTAAAAGTTAATGATGATATTTACCTCAGAAGGCTGCGAATAGAAAAGAGGCATTTTTTATTTAAATTTTATTTAATATGCCATTGATGTTTTTTTGTTTGTTTTTTGAAAGTTGATTTTGCACTATTAAGTTATATAAGCGTTGCTTGTTCCATATTCAGTGTTAAAGCAAATCAGTGTAGCAAACTGAGCAATAATTAACGTTTTATTCATGCACTTTCTCTTGCTACTTCAAGGCTTGAATGTTTGATTCATTCATTATTGTTATTTTATTTTCAAATTTATTATTATCCTGTGGAAAAAGTTTATTTTGATATTTACCTCAGAAGGCTGCAAATAGAAAAGAGGCATTACATTTTTATCCATCCATTATCTACCGCTTATCCTGTATTTAAGGTGCATTCAATTTTTATTAAAATTTTATTTGATATGCCATTGATATTTTTTATTATTATTATTATTTGAAACTCGATTTTGCATGTCACTATAAAGTTATATAAGCCTTGCTTGTTCAATATTCAATGCAAAACTTGTTTGGGTCCCTATTAAAAGGTTAATTTGTTCAACCTTGGCCCGCGGCTTTGTTCAGTTTAAAATTTTGGCCCACTCTGTATTTGAGTTTGACACCCCTGATCTATTAATAGACATCCATCTTCTCAACGGTGAAATATCCCTTTAAAAATTGCTGTTCACAAGCACAGACCATCCAACTTGAAGGAGCTGGATCAGTTTTGCAAGGAGAAATGGGTAAAAATCCCAGTGGAAAGATGTGGAAAGCTCATAGAGACTAATCCAAATTTGCTTCACAATAAAAATAATAAAAAATCTTCAAAGTTGTGGGCATGTTCTGTAAACTAAATGATGCAAGTCCTCAAACAATCCATTGTAATTCCAGGTTGTGAGGCAGCAAAAAAAGAAAAATGCCTAGGGGAGTGAATACTTTTGCAAGGCACTGTATTTTTTTCTCCCATGCAGTTTGGTTTATTCCACGTTAAGTTATGTGATCTCAGTGGTGAAAAATAAATAAAAAGTGTCAATCAGCTCACTAACAATGGCCACGGCATAGTGGGGAGGTTCTGGAGTTAGTCCTGAGTCTGGAGGCTTGAACTGGAGCGTCAGGGTGTTTGTGGGTGCCCAGATCTTTCCGTTTCCAGATTTCCACAAAAGTTCCGCTAGTGTCACCTCTTCCCCACAGTCAGAAGAGTCAGTGGGACATGAGAAAGACCCCCGGGAAGTACTCTTCATCGGCCGTATTGGTGCATTGCGCTCCGTGCGCTCGTCTTCAATGACCATTTTTAGCACCTTTGCAGTGCCGCTGTGGTGCTTCATTGTGTGTGGTTTGAAATGCAAAGTCCAGCTATGCTCCTTAGCTCTGCACAGACACCTCATCACCTGTATACCTGTGATCACTGCAGCACGGCGCACAGGTGCACAGATTGGGTTTTTGCTGTACATTTTATGTGCTGGGAAATCTCCTGTGTTTTGGATATTTCAAAGCTGTGGGGAACCCATAATTTAGATGTCGGGGTGCTTTGGAGACTGTACTTTGAACTTTTGGTGCTTTGAAAGTTTGGAAAACAAATTTCACTTGAAAGCTACTTGCGCTTTTACGCATTCTGTCACACTGTAAATGCACTGTGGACGTTGAAGACGTATGTAAACACGCGCACACTCACATGCACACATGCCCACACACATATTCACATACCCACGCCAAATTTCTGCCTCAGATCTTATGTGGAGAGAGAGGGGGGGGGGGGTGCGGGTTTAGTGGATGCTAAGCAAACCATCTATTTATCCCGAGGTCAGAGTACCATGTGTTGTAAGTGCTGTTATATTAAGACAGACATAAGAATGAAGCAGACAAACCTCTATTTCTGCCAATCTGTATTTTGTTACATGATGAGTTGCCAAGATTCATAACAGCATTCTTTATGAGCATGTCAGTTTTCGTCTGTCAACTTGTTGACTCTCTCACACCCCAACATTCTGTCGTCTGCCTCTCCTCTGATTCATTATTCCTCTCTCTCTCTTTCCACCTCACTAATCTTTGTCTTCCCATTTAATATGCTCCGCTCACTTCAGAGCTTTTGTGGCACTGCTTCGCTCCCCCAGTGTTTATGCACAGTAATGAGTACTCTGAGCGACATTTTGCTTTGAAGTATCTTAACTATGTTCAGCATTTTAATCCCCATCTGGCTGCAGCGTCAAGCAAAGAGCTGCTTTCGCAAAGGCGGGAGAAATCAGGCCGAACACAGCCGAAGTTTAACCACCAACACTTAAGGGTACTTAGCTTTTCCAACCCCTCACTTTTGTGCTGTGGTTGCAAAGTGGTAATGTGGGACTCAGCATGATCTAGAATAGACCTGTTGAACAAGTCAGAGACGTGCAGTTATCCTGTGGTGCTTTTCTCTCTGTTGTTGCTTTCAAAATGAACATTAAAGAAGAGTGAGAGCATCTAGTCATTGTATCTAAATTCAATTTCAGTCTTGCATTAGTCATGAATGGAATTTAATACCGTATTTGTTTATATAAATGATCTGGGGCTCAAGGGTGGGGAAAAATCTATCTCAATGTAATTTTTATGTCATTTGATATTATAAATAATTAATAATTAATACATCTATCGCCCTATGTCAGCTGAGATAGGCACAGCACTATTTCTATGTGGCTGGGTGATAGAGCTCATAAATAATATCTGGATATATTTAGTCTGTATCCTGATATATAAGACATACATGGATATAAAGCTGCACACAGGTTGTTTCTCTAGACTCATGAAAGCTTTTCTTTCGAAATGTTTGTGCTTCTCAAAGAAGAATGACAATACAAATTAAAATATATACTGTTTATGATCTATATTACATGATCTTGAAATACATATATTACCCTTCATTTCAGATAATAGCTGCTTTATTTATTTGGCTTTTTAATGTTAAATGACAAATAGTTAAATCACATAAACTATGCCATTGCCTATAAATAGGATGCTTTAACACAAATCATATATACACATGTGTATATTAGGGGTGTGACGATACACTCAGCTCTCGAGACGAGACGAGATTCTGAGAAGATTACAATGACAACATATATATGACTGGACCAACAGATTTATTTAAACAAGTTGCACATGCATTTTGAAATGTATAACTCTTTACATGCATGATGTAAGGATGAGCTTTTAATAAACTTCTTCTTCCACAAATTGAAACAAACATTCTTCTTTTCCTTCTCCTTCTTTAGGTCACAAATCTCGCGGGACAGTTTTTTACCGCGACGAGAAATATCGTCAAGTTTAATCTCGCGAGATCTTGTGGCACGAGACGTCACACCCCTAGTGTATACATATACACAGATATATATATATATATACTGTATATATACGTATATATATATACATGTATATGTATATATATATATATTGCCCAGACCTAGAATAAGCTGAGTTTAAACAAACTGGACTGAACTGTCAGCCAATCAGAAATGGTTTTCAGCCATCATGGAACTTGAGTAAAGGGAGCAGTCGGGGGTCCAACCTAATGCCTCGTAATTACTCAGAATAATCATTCCTATCTGCTTACCATCCCACGTTAGAAAGGCACTCAGAACAAGCATTAATAATTCCACCATACCACCCTTTTTATCAGCAGCCTAAATCCCTCTCATTGAAAACTGATTTGAATGATTAAATTATGGATTTTTATACAAGGATTTGCAATTAAGGGAAGAGCTGTGAGGGAATTTGCTCCAGGGAAACACAGCACTGATATTCACATGAAACGTGCTGCGGTTCAAAAACAATATGCTTCACAGTGGTTTGCTCCAAGCTTCAGGCTAATTGGGGGTCACATAAAAGACCTGGAAAACTTAGATTTTTTTACGCCTCATTATTTTCTTTAATGTAGGACCACATTTTGTTTTGCACAATCAGCTCTTCTTCTTACATTAATCCTTCATCTTTTATGTCTCTAGCAGTGTATCCCCACAGACTTCTTGCTGCATATGTTCCTTCACCTTAAGTCTTGTTTATTTTTTTTATCCACATTTTAGGGCGGGCTCTGATGAGATTGACAGACCGAAAGCTGGAGAGAATGGGCATCATGCAAGAAGCTCAGAGGCAGCACATCCTGCAGCAGGTACTGCAGCTGCGGGTCCGAGAGGAAGTTAGGACCCTTCAGCTTCTCACACAAGGTAGACCTTGTCTGGACTTTCTGTAAAGACGTGTCACTTTGATCCTGTGAATCACATCCATGGCATTTATAATTTGCGCACATAATCTTAACAGCACTCTAGATTCCAGATGTAGCTGACATTTCACCTGGATGAATCAAATCATTAACAGTGCAGAATACATTCATGTGCCATATGGACTCATAGCACTCACTAAAGCTCATAGGGTTAGGGTTAATATATACTTTTGGATATAATTAAGTTTAAATTATTTCATTACTTTTCAAAGTGTTAAAAACTACAACTTATCAGTGTCTTTCTAAGTATTTTTAACTGTAAAATAGTTAAAAATAGTTAATAGTTAATTAACTGTATCTGCAGTTCGGCATTGTCCGGTTTGCTTCTTGTGCTGGATGTCACACTCATGACTTCCAGTGACGACACTCTGACCAACTAGTGGCCAGCAGTCTGTTGACGTCACATTTGAGTATTGGCTCAGCTCGCTGTAACAGAGCAGGTACCAAAAAAAACACAAGATACCAGGTACTATCACCAATGGAAAAGAAAAAAAAGAGCCATAAATAAATTTGCAACAAATCTTCCAGATTTTTGGGATCGTATCCAGTATGCTACATGAAGGTCATTTAGGGGGGTTTATTGTAGTGATGGGAACGACAGTTCATTAGAGTGAACTTAATCCCTTGTATCTGTTCATTAAAAGTATTTGTTCAAAAGATTTGTTCACATAATTGTTCAGTGCTTAGCAGGAGGAGCTCAGCGACACAGTCTCATTTACTAAACGTGATCACAGTCCTCTTTCTTCTTTATTGTAGCATTTACCAAATAAATAATAATAATTATTATTATTATTGTTATATTTGTAGCAGAGGCCCAGAGGGGATAATAATAATATGCATGTGTACAAATACATTTTTTATTATTATTTTTACATTTACTTTAAGTCTTGCAGCTTGCCTTGCACTGGCACTCGCTCTTATGTCTCCCCTCCTCTCTTTACTTGATAAGTATACCTGTTAAGATAATGGGGGCTCGTGCCGCAAGCTCACAATTGTGACTGACTGTGTCTCTGAGGAGGAAGTGAATCTCGTAAATCACAAACTCTGTCAATTCTGCAGTTTCGCAAATTGCAAACGTAACTCACGTCCTCCCCTACAGTTCTCTGTAGCTTCGCAAATCATGAGTGAGTGACATCGCAAATGAATCGCGTCCTCAGGCGAGTGAGTGAGTGACAGAGAGCGGCAGTTCGTAGTCCTTCTCCGCTCGCAAGCTGGCTGCCATCATTCGCCGAAGATTCATGAGTGAGTCACAGAACGCGGCAGTTCCACTCCTGGCCGGCACGATCGCTGCTGAGCTCAACTGAACTAAGAAAGGAACCAATCAGTTCATGAAATGATTCCATCCAGTTCTTTCACTCAAAAGATCCGACACAACACTTTTTTATTGGATGAAATTTAATATACTACCTATATAAGAACATTTGAACCCTTGTTCTCACACAGTCCCAAAACATGCAATATGGGGATCAGGTCGGTCAGGTAGGGATGGGAATCTTCATCATCGAAGCGATGTGATACACATCTCGATACACTGCCACCGAGTTGTTAACGTTACATTAACGATTCATGAAATTACCAACGATACGATACGATTCTCCCACCTATTGCGATACAGTATGATTTAATTTTAACACAATGCGATGCAGTGTGATACGATATGATACGATGCCATGCAGAAGAAAATTATACTATGGAATACATAGTAGTTCTCAAGTTATGGCACTTAAAGCATTAAAGCTGTTTGTGACTTTTATTTTGAAACATGGGAAATACAACAGAGATCAGAGAGAGCTTAATTGTGCTGAGACACTGCTTTGAAGCAGAGACAATGGATTGTTCACAGGTATCTCTGGAACTGATACAAGTGTAACCTTTAACAAAAAATCTGAAAATATAACTGTTATGTATCAGCCGAAATGTGTTATACTGTTTGCTACAAGTAGATGGCACTAAGCAACTAGTGCATAAGTTCTTGTTTACAATAAAAGAAGCACTGAAGAAGTGAGTGAATGTGTCTGCGTAGCTCTGTGTGTAAAAGTGTTTACATCGCATTTGATTTATCCAGCTCTCCACCACACTTGTAAAAGCCAAAACTTTTCCACACACTTGACTTGATGCCTTGATGCCAACCAGCGAGTTTATGACATCAGGTTGTTCCTCCATGTCTCTACCATCTCTGACCTGACTCATCGCCTCGGGCTGCGGAGAGAACTCAAACCAGAAATAAACCAGTTTTTATAGTTTATACACGTTTTTAATAATAGATAATAACAGATTTTGAACCGATGCAGATGTTTGCCATCGATGCAACCGCATCGTATATGTTCATATCGAATTACCGATGCAAATCAGTGAATCTTCACCCTAGTAAATAGGTCACTCTTGAGAGTGTGAGTAAATGGTTGTTTGTCTCTATATGTGGCCCTGCGATGGACTGGCGAACTGTCCAGTGTGACCCCGCCTATCGCCCTACGTCAGCTGAGATAGACACAGCACCCCCCACAACTCTCCGGTGTTGGATAAAGCGGTAGATAATGGATGGATGGATAAGAACATTTGCAAATGTGTATAATTGCTTTAACATGAGCTAGGCCTCGATTTTATCGATTAATTTCGAGTTTTTTGTTCCAGACGATTTTAAAAATAAAAACATTGATTATATCTGATCTTACAACGGCACACCTTTTGCCCCCCCCCCCCCCCCCACTTGTTTCCCGTCTGGACATGCACACTGATGCACAACGCGACAAAGGTCAGGCTTTATGGAGCCCATCATTTTGTGCTGCCACTAGATTTAAACTAAACGTAAAATATTTAAAGAAAATTTATAAAAATATCACAGCTATATTAGGAATAAAAAAATTGTGAACAGTTGGAACAGTTTGACTAAAAAACAACAACAATTAATATTTTGTGCAAATGTGTGAGATAGTGCAGATTAAGAATATGACTGACCAGTTTTTAAAAGGCTTCAAGTGTGCATTTTTTCCAATTAAATGAGGTGCAGAGGTGCATGGATTTGCATATTGGCTCATGTCCAGATTGGCAAAGCAGAAGTGTTGTACAGGTTTATTGCAGTGTGAAAGATTGCCTGTACCGGTTCATGTGAAAGCAGAGGTGTAGGAGCATTTTTCAAGAAGGTACTGTGGAGCCAACTGTAGTTCCACGCACCAGGGACAGAGAGCGGTGAACAGAGGGTTCTACAGTCCCACCGTTAGATAGTAATTCTCACACACATGACCTTTAATGGCTCAACAAAAACTAATTTAACCTTTCTTTAATACTCAACAGTTGAGGGAGAGCCCAAGTTTGACGTTCTACCACTATAATTTTATGGCACAAAAACTTATGAGCTAAGTCACGATTGGTGACATGAGACAAATTCACGTAATCTCTGGGAAAATAAGAAACATACACACACAAATTCTGGTTTCCATGACTTCTGGGGACATTACATTGATTTACATGAATTTCCTGGAGACTTACTCTAACCCTAACAACTGGCCTACCCAAGACCTCATCCTAACTATGTCTTCACCTTACAATAATAATTATGGAGACTTGATTTTTGTCCCCAGTAATACCTGGAAAACACACACATGCTTGTATCCCATACCATATATCTTGACAAACAAAAAAGACCACTGTCATCCGTCATTACTTTTTCCTGTGCATGCTGGCACCCTGCAATTTCTCACTTATACTTCACTCCTTTGTTTTCTGCACAATGTACATCAGACTTTTACACATTGCAACATCTTGTTTCATAACAAAAATCCATGCGCCGCTCTTGTCTATCCTCACCCTGGCTTTTCTCCTCACCACGTTATTCCCAGCTTCCCTCGTCTCCTCCTCTGCAATTTTAGAGGCTGCCCTCCTCCATCACTACCAGCAGCACTCTGCCTCACCACCACGCTTCTTTTACCGTCTGCTCACTAACTCTCAAATAGCGCTCTGCCACAGGGGCCGAGAAACAAATTCTAGGGATCTTTGTCACACTTGAAATTCTTATAAAACAGTTGGTGTGTAATAAAAAAAACTCTGTCTTCACTGCTGATCCCTGAGCAAGAGAAAAATAAAGAGTCTAAGAGAGAAAGTTTAGCTGAGAGACGACTCTTTGCTGAGCAAACTTTTAGCCTCTTTTTTCCCCTCCTCTCTCTCTCCATGTTTCAAGATATGGGAAATGACAGCACACCAGCATCAGCAGCCACAGGCCGCTGGTCTTAGCAGGCGCAGCATGTTGGAGGAGCATATCTCAGCCTCGGGGTGGAAGGACAGAGGAACAGTGAAGCCAAAAATGCAGCTGATTGTAGAGTAAGAGTAGATACAAATAAATGTTTTTTTTATCTTAATTTCACAAAAATTGGGTGCAAATGTTTTGTATAAACTCAAAGAGAGAATATAGTGTTGGTTGTTGATTGTTAAATGCGTTGCCTAAACAATTGCATTCATCAGTATCTGTTAAATGTCTAATGTGGTTTATTAGCAGAAATCATAGCTAGGAGAAAAAAGTTCTGAATAATTATATCGTAATAAAATGTCTCATTATGTAAGATTAAGTGAATTGCTTCTAAAAACTCTTATTGAATAGAAAGCAACAAGTACTAAACAGAGAATGAACATAAAATATCAATTATGTCTGAAAATGGTTGCATTGTTCATGAACATGATATTGATATATTGTAAACCTTTGTTTTGTTGATAATGAAAAACTATTATTGCAATTAATATATACATATATATGACTATTATGTATACATATATATATATACATATATATATATGTGTGTGTGTGTGTGTATTGAACTATTGTCCAGCCCTACCAGAAAATGCAGGGGTCTCAAACTCTGGGCCCAGTAATATAATGGACGTGTCTATCAACTGAAAGGAACTATTTCTAATGTAAAGGAACACGTACTTACCTTCTTTGGTTTAGTGTGTGACACATTAGGACATACGAAGGCAACAATTACCATTCATATAAAATATATGAAATTATATTATTATACATTACTGCATAACTTCAGTAACTTAACTGTCAGTCCCATTAGTGCTGGACACTGTTTTGCTGTGACATGAAGACATTGTCTCTTTGACAGTGAATACTCTTACAGCTGTAAGACACAGAGGAATATTTAAAAAGTTACAGCCTCTGTCGAACACATTGCGTTTCATGTTCAGATGAGGGAGGATGTTCTCACTCAAATGAACACAGAGGGAGAACAAACTCCAGTTATGCACCATGTAATTATGTCAGAGTACACAAGAAATCAGAGTACGAGACTGTACCTAAAAAGGTACAAATTCTTTGTCGCTCCAGTTGTACCTGCTTGTTTGTAATGAAATATTTCTGCACCCCTAGTGGCAAAAATGTACTGAGAAAGGTACAGTGTAGGGTCCAGCGACAGAAAAAGGTACAGTCTAGTACTTTGATTTCTTAGTGTGTAGAATATTTGAGGAGTTTCCATTCCAACACTGCTCTGTGTTCTAGTTACATATGTAGAACTAAAAACTACAAATAACATTTAGATGTATGTAAAATGACCTGTTCCTGTTATTTTCAGTAGAGATTGTGGGGTATTTCTAAGCCAAGGATGCACTTCCTGGAGATGTTGCTTTGGGGAAATACAGCTGTAAAGTGTAGCAAGAGAGGGAGAGAAAGAGCAAAGTAAGTGACAAGGTGTCAGTGAGTGGTGATGAGATGATGATGAGTGGGGAGAGATGGATGAAGGTGACAAGAAGGTGGGATGAGAAAATAAGGGAAGAGATAGATGTAATATAGAGGTAATACAAGAAGGAATCCCACTAATGTCTGAAGGAAGACAAACATGAAATATCTGCCTTGATCAGAAGAGACATTGAATGTGGTGACGCTGTAGCTGATCACTATCTGAGTGTACAGTGTAGGATATTAAAGTTGAAACTCTTTTCGTCTGTGTATCCTCCATTTGTCATCCCTGTGACAAACAGAGAGAAGGGAGATGTTTTCAAAATCCCTTTATTAAAAAAAAATCAAGGAAAAACCAGATAGTTCAAATTATTGCTTCAGGTCAAAAACATAGAAACTCATAAATTAATAATTATTAGCATCTGATAATATGCATGTTCCACCCTCAGTTGCACCGGGCAGCTGGCGACCGTACAGGAGCTGCCAGCTGCCCAGATGCGTAATGGTACTTCTAAGGCTCTGAGTTGACTGTAGGTGGGGTTCCTCACTCGTCCTGTCTACAGTAACATCTAACGTACTGTTAAAATCTGCACAAATGTTGTGTATTTTTTTTTTTTTTAGCAGGTCCTACTATCTCTTCCCTGATTTGAGGCATACATGCTAACAAGGCAGAACACAGAACTCTCTATTTCTGCCCTGACAATCAGTAACTGACTCTTCACAACCTCAGTAGAAGATAAAATATTTGCATTTGCAGTTTCTTTAAACAACCTGCACAAATAAATCCCTGATGAACACACCACTTTCTATTCTATAGGATGATGAACACGTGGCTCATCTTTCAAGAAAACAACCACCTCTTTGTTCATTCGTAATGTGTAAGATAGTTTATCATGTCCTACCTGCTCACCGACAGACAACAAAACCTCCTCCACACTGACAGTGCCATCCGGCGGGACTATCCTTACTCCCTGCTGGGTGGACAGAGGACGTCATCCCTCCCGAAAAAGACCTGCCGAAACACCAGCCCTTAGCCGAAGTATCAAGAAATCTTACCTGATCATTCACAAAGAACAGTGGAGGGGAATCAGGCACAAACAATAAACAGTAGCTTTCACTGTTTTTGAAATCAGTTCAAAAGAGGAGCAGAGGAGAGGGAAGTCTAATTATTTTACTCCAATAGCCCAGCAAACCTTAAAGGTTAATCACTGTCCATCCAACTAATTCTGGGTACACTGCAGTAATTACAATACCTTGCTAGCTCTCCCTCGTCTGCTCTCTCACCCTTTTCCCGTTTTTTTTCTGTGCTCTCTCTTTATAGTGTATCTCTCACTCTCCCTCTCGCTTTCTTTCTGTTGAGGAGATGGCTCTCTGTGCTCTTCTGTCTAACATGGACCTATAGTACATGCTTCATTTTAGTTTGACAACAGATCAGACAGGCCTTAGTATATGTAACCATAGAGTTATCATATTTTACCAAGACCTATATCTTCTACTTCTTCTTTTGGCTTCTCCCTTTAGGGGTCACCACAGCAGATCATCTGTCTCCACCTTGTGTCCTCTACTGTTACAACAACTGTCCTCATGTCCTCCATCACAACGTCCATGAACCTTCCAAGACAGATCTACCATGTTAATGATCTGCTTTAATGTTTTTTTGTTTTTTTTACTGTTTTGCTGTAAGAAAAATACATTTTGTTTCACCAAGGATTTTCATCTGGCTCTTATGAATTTAGTGGTTATTTGAAAGTATTAAAATGATTCCTGTTACCTACCTACCTACCTACCTACCTACCTACCTATCTATATTGCAGACCACCATAACCTAACCTAAACCTAACATTCTCATTTGCTTTTCATACTTACCTGCCCACCTAACTTACCTATAACTTATCTTAAATACCTACATGACTTGCCTAACCCACATTCCTACCTACCTAACCTTCCTACTTGGCTTACACAACTTATACCAGCTTACCTACCGTACTGACCTACTCAACACGTTCTCCAATTTGACCTACCTGCCCACCTGCTTAACCTATAATCTATGAAGTTATCCTAAGAACGTACCTGTCAACCCATCTACCATTACTACCTACCTACCTGACATACCTAAAGTTAGCTGTTACCTATTTTACCTAATCTACCAGAATTCACAGTTTGTATGTAATTACCTGCATCTGAGACAGATTTACTAGTCACAAGGTGTATATTTAGCAGTAATATGTGTATCCATAGAAACAAACCAAAGATCTTGCACATGAGACACAATATGGAGGGCAGTGTGATGAACCAAAGTATTGGTCTTTCCCTTCTGATGCCACTAAAAGACAGATTGTAAAACAGAGAAGAGGAGAACCTTGTATTTAAGAAGATTGTTTTCTCTGTGACATTTAACCGCAGTTGTGCATTAAAAAAAATGGAATGTCTTTGGAATAAGTGCAATATGGAGCTCTGACTCCAAAAAACACAACTTATCTATTCAATTTCATGCTTATAACCATTTTCTGAATTTTCAATAACAGCTGCACGCCAGTAAATAAGCTATTACTTGTGAAATCATCACTCTTCTATGAAACTGGAATTACACAGCTGACAGAGCTCTATGAAAGTGGTTTTATGACTACACAGCACTAATCTGTGAATGTAGACACACGCTCGCCATTTATGCTTCATTTACTGTAACAGAGCCTCATTTAAAAGCCAAGATGAAGACAACTCAAGAAGAAATTAGACAAAGATGCATTACAGTTTCACTCTGTGCTCGATATTATCCACCAGAATTTTTTTTTTCTTTAGCTACCATGCATTTATGTTCTTGATCCTACACAGCCAAATTCCCAGTGTATATTGTACTATATAAGTGTACATTTAACTCCGGTTTCCATGTATATACAGGTCCAAAAGTGTCAAATATATACTCCAAATAAAGAATTACATTTGAAACCTCTGAGAGTCCAATTGTACTCCGTCACTGGTACTTTTAGACACTACTTTGGTGCTTTTCAACACTTGCAGTGTACACCTAGAACTCCCAGAGAGTAAAATATATACTCTTAAGTAAGTAATTGGTAGCACTTTGCAGAGCTGATTATTTAAAACTCTTTGTTCTAATAATTATTACCACAGATTCTAACAAGTATATTGACTTAATGTTATGGAAGTGAACAGTCAACTCTTGTTACAAGGACATAAAACATGTCTTAAGTTATGGAGCCATGGTGCAAAAAAAAAAACGGGACATTTTTGTAAAAATAATTGCCAAGATGAAGAAAAAGCATGTTACCAATTAAGTAACATTTCTTATACAAAAACATGCACAGGCACCACATACTGATCATCTCTGTCAAAACCATACGTTGTCTGCAGATCAAGTGGCTTAAAGGGACACTGTGTAGTATTTATGGGTTTATATGACCCAAAATCCACTTTTTTATACATAGTATGTGCTCCTGCATTGTCTAGTCGCTGTATAATATTCTTTGTTTCATTTTCGTAGTGTTTCAAAAAGTCATGTAAAATAACATGGTCGCGGGCCGCAACTGCATTGCCACGACGCCATGTTTCTACCGGAGCCTGTAAGGACAAACACAAGAGAACAAATCAAGCGTCTCTTTACTTGTAGCTGAAGTCCCGCCTCCTCTCTCTCTGCTTCGTCTGCTACGGCCGCGGTAGCTCCGCCCTCTCCCTCGCCTCACGAACCTCATCTGCTGACACGGAGAAAGATGACGAGGACGACATTTGACCTGCTGAGGATACCGTAGCGCTCAGGGAAGGGAGGGGGTGAGCAGAGGAGCAGTTCTTTGTTGTAAATTTCAGCCTCTCCTCTAGATGGCACTATAAACTACTTCACCTTTAAACAGGAGCAACTCATCAACTTTCAGCATGGAAACATTTTCAGGATTTCCCTGTCCGACATGATAAGAATGAAAATGCTCTGCGAAACTAAGTGTCTCAAAATCTTCTGCTACAAGAAAATACTCTCCATTAAATGCAACAATGTCTTTTATCTGTCTGAATAGTGGAAAATCCTCCTCTATGTTTGAACAAATCTGAAGGCCTGGGCGATACTCTGTCCCAAAACAAGTGAGCCAAGATGTCACATCAACTTCACAGTCCAAGTCAACCTGCTGTTCTTCATCAATTATCTCACCATTTGCCAAGGCATTGAGCTGAACAGTTTTACTGGACCACAGTTAATACTTTTAAATGGCATTGATTCCCAGTGGTATGCCACAGCCATCTGATGTTTTTTAGACAAGACTTTGTTATATTTTTGAAATTTTTGAGCGTGTTCTTGAAAAACCTGTTTGGCTTCAAACCTCATTGCCCAAACATGAAGAATTGGACCAATATTCGAATGGATCTGGGATAATGAATCATGAAGTGATGTTTAGGAATCAATTTGCGATGTGAATAAAGCTCTTTGAAAAGTTTATGATGTTCAAGAATGAGATGCTTCAGACATACTGTCATACCATCAGTAATGACTGGAGAAAATATGATGTTTGCAGCAGAAGCAGCAAGAGACTCCAATGTGCATTTCCTTCTTGTACAACATCTCCAAATATCAAGGGCACATTTCGGATCAAGCAAAATGTCTGAATGGCATTTAGACCAATTCCATTTCCAGTCCAAAAAATAGTTTGAACTGAATGATTCTACATACCCAAGTAGTGAGTGCAATCCCAAATTGTCCCCAGTCACCTGTGCAATTGTTCCACAAACTGGTTCATCAGAGAAAGGAACTTCAACTCCTGTACTCAAGCACTTTCAGATCATGTACGAGGGGTTCTAAAATAACATTAAATCCATACTTCTTTACATCCTCTGTATGGAAAAGTGTGAATATTCATAAGCGCTGAGTTTATCTTTGGAGACAGATTCCGTAAAATAAATTATATATACTTTTAATCTTATGGATACCATGTTTCGATCCTAGAGGATTTGCCACTTCAAAATCATCATAGAATATCTGTATTTGGAGACAGTTAGTTTTTTTAGAGAAGAGGGAATGACCTTTAAAATAGCTGCCATCACAGAAATCTTTATAAAACCCAGTCTTCTCACAAGGCTGCAAAATATGATTTCAAATCTCCCTGTTGTTGAATATAAACTTCATCGTTTAACATTTGAGTGCAGTTCCTCTACAAGCTCCTCCATATGTTCAACAACAGTCGTTATGACATTAGTAGCCACACCAGAGTTGTGGAGTTTTGCAATAAGGGATGCACACATTTCTTGGGTATGTTGCCTAGTCTCATTAGAGCTTTGAGAATTCACTGGTTGCTCTGAAATTAAAGCTGACATTGTTTGCTGATCAGATACAACAACTGAAGGAGTGACAGATTCATTATCAATTTGAACTAGACTTTCAGGACTATGCTTAGAATGGAGATTTTTCCTAAAGCCTGAAAAAGTGCAAAATCTCCGACGGCATCCAATCTGGTCAGACACCAAATGAAACTTCCTGCCGGGAAAAAAGGCATGTGTAAGTTTGAGATGACGAAGCAACTGCTGGATGGTGACAAACGTAGACTGGCAAACAACGCATTTATACATCGCAACTTCAGTTGAGGAGCTATTAGAAATCTAATAGCACAGTTGCAGGATCGCTTAAAAAAAAAAAGAAAGAAAAAATGATTAATCAAAATAACTATGGAATTTATTTATGTTAATTGCTATTAATAATATTATAAATAATGTGTTTATATGTATTGCTATTATATGTATTGCTATTTGTAAAGTACTGTAATTATAACAAATGTGTTTATATTAATTAAAGTAAACCCTCTTTACTATATTCTTAGATCCAGATATTTCCTGACTGAAAGGTACTTTACCCAGTATGTTGTCATGCTAACCCATCTTGTGACTCTCTCTCTCCCTGTGGGAAAATCCGCTTGAGAAATGATAATGTTTGGTCAAAACATTAATTTGTTTTTGGAGTGTGGATTCCACTCATTGATATTGGATAGTTTCAAAATGGAAACAGAGTGGTCCACTGCTGTCTGAGGTTTGAGAGCTCCTTCTCCGAACTCCACTGTTACTGCCACCACTGAGTTCTCGCTGTGTGTTTTTAAGCTTCCAGGCAATGTAGCCCTCGTTGCTATCAGCATCATAGAAATGCTCCTAGAAACAATGTTGAAAAAAAAATCTCCCTAAAGCAGTTTGAGGAGTGCCTACATTCAAATGGCCACCTCTTCTTCAAAAAATCAGATTTACATGTGTTTGACATTGTTGGAAAGCTTAGAAATCACACTTTCAGAATCTGTAAATAACTCCAAAAGTCCCGAAGTAGACTTGTGAACGCTTTTGCCATGGCTGGACACAATTAAACATTTGTATTGACTTTACAACTGCAGAATGCAACGCCCAAGTCAGCTTTAAGTTAGCTAACCTAAATTGAAACTGTGTTTGCCTCCTTAATGTATTAACGTTAGCGTTTTTTAAATTTATTTTACGGTAAGTTACTTCACTGTATAGATTCTTACCTTCAGTCCCGCGGAGCTGTGTCTGGCAGTTAGTGCCGTGGCTGAACACCTGCAGGAGAGTGTGGAACACGTGACTGGATTCAACCAATGAGAGAACTTGGAGAGCTGATGACGAAATCGAAACCTAACTCTCGGTGCGGCCAGGAAAGACTCAATCAAGCAATAGACACTCTGGCAGTCCATCGTTGTAAAACAAACACTACAATAACTCTACACTAACACTATTCATAGAGGAACACCACAGAGAGATTATGGTTCACCCTGAGAAGTGTACTTTGTCCCCATTTGACACCAAAGTGTAAAATATTCTACTCTCGTCATCAAAACTCTGGGATTTTAACTCTCTGGCATTTGCTGTGTACCCATTACCAATGTATCACAATAAGGAAGAAAAACTAAACTAAAAAAAAAAAAATGACATTATATATGTTTTTCCACAAGAATATATATATATATACACAATAGTCACGTCTGAGCCTGATCCAGGTTCCAGAGTGAAAAACGTCAGTGAAAGTGTTTTGCAAACAACTGTGGCCCTGGAGCAGTAAATAAAAGATACTTTCCTGTCGTGCTATACTTGAACTAGGTTCCTTTTGCTCTGGGCACCTTAATGAAGTATTTGCTTCATGGAGGAAATCTCATCAGTCAGAGATCTTCACTGAACAGGATGTCCTCCTGCGGTTTTGTTCCATGTTGCTTTTTTAAGTAGTTTGACGTTGCTGACATGAATATCTTGAGTGAGTGGAAATTTTTACTGAGCTAAGCACTAATAAAAGGTTATAGAGCTTACATTTTTTATTATTATGGGATAGCCTGCAGACAAATCAATATTTTTTTAGTATTTGAAGAGAGAAAGGTGTACAAAGTGTGAATATTATTTTTATTCCCAAACTTCGACTCATATTACACTTACTTTAAGTGAACTTTTGTACAGCTGCACCAAACTGACAAGGATACAGCAAGTGGCAATTGACTGTGACATCACCCACTGGTTTGGGAAGTGCCATGTTGTTGTTTTTTTAAACCAAGATTAACCATATTTGGTAATGTGGATACATGGGTGTGACAGAGAGCTCCTCAAACTATGCCTGCAAGCATGCGTCTGTTTGATGGTACTAGCTTTGTTGCCTATTCAACTTTTGATTTTGTATAAATTTATGTTATGCTCAGTGAAGAAGACCTGAAAGAAGCATTCAACACAATCAACGTTTGTCTTCTGAGCCTGCACTTCACATTTCGACTTATACTAAACGATTGTCTGCATGACTCTAGCATTCAACCCATTTTATGCCAGCAATTTCTTACACTTTTTTATGTCCTTGTATTGTACATGTTTGGGTACCAGCAGACGTCCAAGTTTCCATGGTCACCATCTTGTTCATTGAGTTTTTTGACCAAAACAAGAGTGCACCATCAACTGGACCAGAAATTGTCTGTGTCGGGCATTTCTGCATTGAGAATACTTGGAAGCGAGTTAATGTTAAATCACTAATGGTAAACAAAACTAAGAATTACATTTATGTTGAGTGGAACCCAGAGGCAAACTTGATTTATAACCAAACAGAGAAATTACCATTTGAAAGTTCTTGCGGTGAACTATTCGAAAGGGTTTGGAGAACGGGACCTGTGCTACAAGCAAATTACGGTAACGCTTTCTTTTACAGTCCCCTAATTACCTGGTATTTAGCTGGTAAATTCATGGTAACACTAAAGTGTTGCTAGGTAATTACCAAGGGTAATAAGATCAGTAAATACAGTGAAACCGTTGCCAAAATACTGGGTAATGCACGGTAATGTACTCGGTAAGTAAAGTAAAACTGTACTGTAAAAGAAAGCCAAGCTTGTTTCCATGTAATTACACACATTTTTAGGGTTAGGTTTGTTAGATTACCCCTTGGGTAAATAGCTAGTAATTAGGGGACTGTAGGTACCTGCTTATTACCAGTTTATAACCCAATAATACACTTACATTTACCATAGTTTTGCCATAGTTTAGCTGTATATACCTTCTTATTAACAGCAGTAATAACACGCTATAATTAACTATATAGTTACCAGGTAAATGCCCAGTATTTTGGCAACAGTTTCACTGTATTTACTTTCTTATTACCATTGGTAATTACCTAGTAACACTTTGGTGTTACCATGAATTTACCAGGTAAATACCTGGTAATTAGGGGACTGTAAAAGAAAGCGTTACCCAAATGACATATATTGAGCTTAATTGTATTTCATTTTACAGGGATTTAAAGTAAAACACTGTGGAAACCTAAAATATAAATATTTAAGCTAATTGAAATAATCATGTGATAATCAAACGTTTTGCTAAACAAGACCAGAGCTATTCACTGACAAATAAAACCATGAATTGGTTGGTAGGCAAACTTGATATAAATTCACCAATGCTGAGGTCAAACTGTTGAAACTTTTTTAATATAACATCTTTACATATACAGGCCAAAACATGGCCTGGGTCTTAAACAAAGGACATTCAAGAGTGATTTGAAGGTCTTTAGCCTAAAGTCTTGATTGAATCTCTTCACTCTGATGACTTCAGGAGCTCAGGGTGACACTCTCCTTCCTTCAGGCTGTTAAGTGAATAAGATCTCGTGCTCTCATGCTGGGAGCTGAGCTCTCTCATTATCCTAGGTCCCTCTCCAAGATCCTGCCCACTCTGGAGGCACTTCCTCCTTAAGCCTCCCTTGGCTCCAACTATCCACCCTGCCCTCTGAATATGACTCTCTTTGTCTCCATCCCCTTTTCCTTGCTGCAAGCAAAGGTCAAGTTCATTCTCTTTCATAATTTCCTGTCAGCGTGATTCCTCCCTCAGAGATTCATTCTGGGGCTCAAGTCATAGTTGAAAACAAATGATATATTTATTATTATTTTTATAGACACAAAGGGTATATGGTACCATAGTTTCTAGGGGAGTTAATATTAAGCAATATGAATTTGCAATCAGGTGGGGGAGCCCATGGCTAATCGAAAAGGGAAATTAACTTGTAACCAAAGTGGAGATTTTTTAGGTCCTGGTATCTTGTGACGTTCCAGGAGCTGAGCCGTTACTAAAATGTGACCTCAAAAAACCTTTGACCACTGATTGATCAGAGTGTCTTCACTGAGAGTCATGAGAGCGAAGTCTGACACAAGACCGAGACCAAGATCAAACTGATCTGAACTGTAGATCAGTTAACGACTTAAAAATCTTGAATACATGTTAATCTCGAACATTTCCTGTTGGATCATAAAATCTAAAATCAGACAGACAACACCACAGCTGCTGTGAACAAGGCACGGCAGCGACTACATTTCCTGAGGATTCTAAAAAATGACAATGTCTGTGAGAAAGTGCTGGTCCTTTTCTACCGCTTCACCATAGTGAGCATTCTTATGTTTGGTTTACCGTGAGCTCAGCAGCTGACAGGAAAACAATACAGAGGGTCATAAACACAGCACAGAAAATAGTCGGTTGTCCACTGCCTTCTTTAAAGGAATTTGGAAATTGTTGACTTCTCTCCAAAGCCACTAACATATCAAAAGACTGTACTAATCCTGCCAACTCACTGTTTGAACTTTTGCCCTCAGGGAAGCGTTGCTGGTGTCTTAAAACATGAACGAGATTCAGAAACAGCTTTTTTCCAGAAGCAGTGACTGCTTTTTGAATTGAAACAATTGAAAACACACTAATCAAAGGCACTGCACTTTTATCATTTTATTATTGTTTTCCTTTTTTTTTTATATCTTCTTATCATTGCCACTATTTATATCATGTATGTGTGTTTGATTGAGTGAGTGACATGTTTATGTTTATGCTTATTATTGCAGTTGTTTTCTATCTATGAATGGCTTAAGCACTTAACTGGAGCAGCGGTCCAATTTCGTTGTATTTAATGCAAGGACAATAAAGGCATTCTAATTCTAAAACAATGTAGGGGTGACGTGCTGACGTTTTGATACAATAACCGTCCCTCTTGTATCTGAAATCCACTCATTTTTACTAATAAAATTGACTACTACTTAGCACTTCACTAGCGTCTCTGGGAAATCACAACGACAACACAATCTACCGGAAGCAGCCCAACGTACCAGCAGCCATGGTTGCTAGGTGGAAGTTCCATTGTGCACGTAGTGTATTGATCATTGTTAATAGGATTCTCTAAATTGACCAAAGCCTCAATAAATAGGAGGGCATATGGGCCAACCCCTAGAAAGAGGAGAAAATGGTCATCAGTTCAAGATTAAAATCAATATATAGACCACTATTGATATAAATGCATTTTGAGCTGATCCCATCTTTTAATGTTATGAATCAATTGAAGCTACTAATCTGTTACTTCCTCATCGCATTGATTCTAATTCACTATGACTAGTATCATCATGTTACCTTCTGCAGTTGGAATTATAAACCACTTAACACACATTACACAATGATAATAATGATGAGTGAGTGAGTGTGTGTGTGTGTGTGTGTGTGTGTGTGTGTGTGTGTGTGTGTGTGTGTGTGTGTGTGTGTGTTCACCATTTAATGAAGATAGTAAATAAGATAAGACAAGGAAAACTGAAGAATAACTAAACGGTGGCTGTACTTCTTAACAAAGACAGAGACAGACAGAGATCTCACTTCTGCTATGTGAGTGGACTCTTTAGCATTTTAAGCTAGCAATCTTTATGCTAAATTCATCGTCGCAAAAACAAAAAACAGATGGATTATTCAGCCGCCGAAAGACAGCAGGACAGACACAGTAGTTGTCTAAGATGATGGCGTGACACCAGCACAGCTCTATCTTCTTATGGGGTGAGTTTTCATTAATGTTGTTAATCTTCATAATGTAAGTGTTCAGTCACATACAGGGACGTTTTTTCTTTCAATAATCCACTGGGCATTTCAGAACGTTATGGGCTGTATTGTTATTCACTAGCTCCACGGCCGGCACAAACATGTGCTGATGGGTTTGAACCATGTGTCAATGACGCAGCTTTGTGTATAAAGTATTGACAGTAATGCTAATGATTTAGCAACTAGCTGAGAGCTAGCACATCATCAGCTCATTCAGGGACAGACTGATCCATCCACACTACACCACAGAGCCACTTCAATGTATTTCATTAGTGCCTGCGGCGGCAAGGCAGTTTGATTTGATGTCAGAAATATGTGTCTATCTTTGATCCTTCTCTCTTAAGTAAAAAAGGTGACTATAAATAAATAAATCTTGATGGAGTTATTGAAATATGATGTTGACATTGACATTTCAATGACATGATGATCCTTTATGTTAAAAACAATATTAACAATGAATGTTAAATGTCAGATTTAGTAGAATTAGACTTACATCTGGTTTTTATTCCTAATAATGGCCAAGTTAAATGACCAAGGTCTTCAAAATAGGGAAATTACCTTGACCATGACCTTTCTAGGTCAAAATCACTGAATATGGTCATAAGAATATCCATAACACATCTAAATTGATATATTACATGTATATATACATTCAGAAACAAAAAAGTTGGATTTTCATCATAGCTGATAACGGCCATATTTGATTTGACCATTACATAATTCGTGGCACTATGGCAGACGAGCACCTCTGTAATTTTTCATCTCTGGGGACCTACTAACTCAGTTCAGGTGAGAAAATCCCCCAACACCAAATTGCGAACGGGTCTACAGGCCAGGTACTGGATTAATTCTTCTCACACCAGCTGACAAAGTCCATGATAGTACTCCTGTATTCCTGATCGTCCCCCCTGACACACAGCCCACGATGGCGGTGTCCAATGTGTATAGGGCTCTTGGTTGTTCACAAATGGATGTGTGTGCAGCTCGGTTGCAGAAGGACACCACTCAGCGTTTAACTAGCAGTGTTGTGAAGTTAGCCGGCTCTCATGTACAAATTCAGACGGCTAAAGAAAAGATGTTTTCCTCGTACTACACCAGTCTGTCGCCTAGTGATAAAACAATTTGTGACTGCCACAGACCAAGGGGGAACAAGTCGGCCTAGTGCAAAACGAGAAAAAATAGTTTTGTTTTTTTTTATTCAAAATTACACATGTTGAAGTTTTGAAGAAGCCACTACATGCTTCAAATCACAGTATTGTGGGTCTTAAAACCATAAACTTTGTATTTGAATTAGGGTTGTTTTATCAGCCATCGTGGATTCCCTGTGAGGGTGTGGTGATACCACAGTAAATTAACATACTGAGTTTCGTTCTTTGTTCATTCAATGGCTTTTGTTGTTTTCGGCTAATCAGCTGCATGTTAAGGCGGCGACACATGGCTACTTATGCAGCCGCCGCAGAGGCTCCTCTCACTGTCACTCCTGCTTCGAGAAGCTGTGTGTGTTTTTATTAGAAGAAACCGACGGGAGTGACTGTATTACACTGGAGAACATCCCTGATCTACAGTTAACTTTAGCCGACAAAGAGTTAATTGGTCTTGCGGCGGAGGAGCTGGAGCGTAAGATATCTGAAGCAATATCTACGGTGACATTTGAAGATGATAAAGAAAAAGAAATTGAAAAGATCCGTAATTTTGACTGCAAATGCCATGGAAGAAGAAAGGAGAATTCTCTAATCGGGACACAGTCCTGTAGCCGCAAACTTTCTCCTGAGCTTATATACAACATACGAATGGATTCTCTGGCGGCCGAAAGAGAGTGGCAGGACATGCGAATAATTGGACATTTGGAGCCGAACAGACGCACAGTGGTTACTTAAAAAAACATGTCATTTTTAAATGTTGTTTGAATAATATATGAAATAATAACATTATTTAAAACATTGCTTACCTAGTAAATGCTTATAACAGGGTTAAGCAATGCAAATTAATGTAGCTTTATTATAAAGTTAAAGAGATATTTCACCACTTGGAAGTTGAATGTCTATTAAAAAAGGGTCATCTATGGAGTAGAAATGTGAAATAATATTTGAAGAAAGTGCCTTCTTGGCTGAGAAATGCAGAAAAATTTATTTATCGCTCATGTACACAAAAGACAACAACTCACAGAATGCTCCGCTCACTTCCGCCTCCAAATCTCGCAGCAGCGTCATGAGCAGCATCCTCGCTTCCTTTACCACAGTGACGCAGAGAGTGTTGTGTAAAGTTTATACGGCTCACGCCTTGATGAATTAGTTGGCGAATACAATACAGATCTGCAAATTCCATGTTTTTTTCTTCTATGGTGCTAAATTGTACCGGGACGTGCAGTAAAAACAACAAAAGGACACGCAGTAAGTTCCCATTATTTGCCGGTCAGAAATTCAGAGCGGTGAAGGCTTCAAGTCGGCTATGCTAAGCTATGCTAAGCTTCTTCACCGAAGGCAAACCTGTGAAGTCAAGAGGGTTTACGATCTCCATTTCCAGCAGGAAGACGTCACAGAGAGGTAAGACTGACGATAATACTCCACTCTATTTCTGCTCATAATCGATGTGATATAGTTGTCGGCAGTGAATCGACAACTTACGTTTATAAGTAACGTTTGATAGACAATTACACACACGTTATATACACGTAAACTGTTAGCAAAGTAAAGTCACCTTGCTTTCGCTGGAGAATAATGTCAGTGTTATTCAAATGTTTTATTCTTATTCATGTTTGTTCAAGACGCCTATATAGACAACAGTATAATGCTCACAGCTCACCCAGTTGGTATATTTAGCTGAAAGGTTTGTTTTCCTGAAAAAAAGTAAAATCTTTGTTCATATTTTATGGGTAAATGTATTCATTGTCCTTTACAGTTGAAGCATGTTTTAATCAAGTCTTGGAGAAACACTTGTGTAAAGTAAAGACTTGAGGAAGGAGGCTGAATAGTTACTGATTTTATTAATTCTGAAGTGTTTATCAACCATTTTCTCCAAATTAAATCACTTTTCATCTAATAATACTGTAATGGAGGAAGACTAAGGGCTAGAAAATAAACCACAACATATATGAATTTACATTTTTAATATTAATAGTCATAAAAAGAAAAATCAGACTTATTATCAACAGTCTTCATAGACACAGTACTGTTTTCATGAGCTGGGTATGTTCTTCTGAACAACACAGTCAGGTAAAACAAGACGATCATCTTTCCTCAGTCTGTGGATCCACTTCAGTGATGGTAAGCAGTAAGGTGATATGACTGTCTTATAACGTTAGTGAATCAAAGTATCTGTTCTTACATTAGCACAGATGTAAATGAACTGTAAATATGCTAACATTAGCTCAGCTGGCGTTTCATATAAACATGGATAAATACGGTGGTAAAAATAAATATAAAACAAAATACTCACTTTATATTGAGGCGGCCGTTTATCCCGTTTCCTTCATCCACCGGACCGGCGCCCGCTACCCCCGTTGCCCGCCCGGCCGAGTTGGAGCGAGCTGCTCCAGGTTCGGCCAGTGCCAGGCTGAAGTGTGTGCAGCTCCGCTCCGCTGCGGCAGCCAGAGCCCGCGGCGGCACATTCAAGTGCCCACAAAAAGTTCTCCAGGTACCCGGTTCCGGCCGCGGGCAACGCCAAAAAGCAGGTCTTTTCCCTCGCAGCCATATCAGTTTGAAAACTACATTCTGTCATTGTCTTCTCAGTTTACAAGGCCAAATTAAAGAGAGCGAGAGCCGGTAGTAACTTTTAGCAAAGATGGCGGCCACTGTGTTTACATTCTGGGAATGAAGTCTCGTACATTCTGGGAAGTCTCGTCCCCCTGTGGGTGAGTCCAAAAATTGCAGAACTAGTGTTGTAGTTCTAATCTTGACGTTGTGCGTCACCTCCTCTGAGGAGGTGAACACAAACACTAGTTTTTAGAAATCAGGGGAAAAATGAGGGAGGGAAGCACACCTTCTAAAATATAATAATGCTATTCTAGCAATACAAAGCCACATCCTAATCAGTGAAGTATTCCTTTAATAATAGTAATAATAGTTTTTTTTATTACCTGGAGCCAACCATATATACAGTATACCCTTGACATGCAGTGAAGACTTATTGCTCAGGGCCTCCTATAACAGACTTTTATGTCACTGTGTCAGTCATTTTCTTTATTCTGCAGGAAAAAACAGGATAGAGGAAATTGATCACATTTTTCTTTTTTTTTGGCAAAAACATATTTTGGTCGGCACATTTTGCACTAGAAAAATAATAATTTTAACTTTGTCTTAATAAGATACTACAGCTTACTTTATGCAACAAGCTGAAACATGTTAAATACAGAAGAAGCTATACATTATTAAAGTCAGCCTAATCAAGTAAAGGAAGATTCATCTTCATACAATCTAGTTTGAAGAATTATAGCCATAAAATATATATATATATATATATATATATATATATATTTTTTAATCAATTTAAGAACATTTGTTTATTTTGATAGGGCTGATTTTGCAGTGAACATGTGCCGATCTCTTTATGAAGCAGAAGGATAAAGAGAAGCAGTAGAAATCAAAAAATGATGTGAGAATGAGAAAAGGGAGCGGGAAAATGGAAATAAATAAAGGGATATGATCAAGAAAGATGCACAGAAAGAACAATGGTAAATGTGCTCAGGTGCTTGAGGCAGAGCATCACTGCTTGAATCATACATGAAATTCGTGGATGTGAGTGTCTGTGTGTTTCTAGCCTTTGACCCATGGCCAGGGAAAACATATTGCTTTGACAGGTTCAGTAACATCACATGCTCTTTTGTCTGCCGGGAGTGTCCATGGCTACCAGATGTCCAGAAGGGTTTGAGGCATTACTGTATTTTGTGCCCAATAATGTAATGGTTTCAAAGATAAATCAGCAGAGAACTTGGCCGTCATTATTCTATATGTACAAATGGGATCTTGCACCACAAAGTCCAAGTCTTAGGAGAGATTCATTGCAGAGTTCATGATGTCCACAGAAGTAAACTCACAAGCTGAACTCCAATATAACAAAAATGGCCCGATTGGTCGATGAAATCCGAACACTCAGTGGTTTGCTCTTTTATGCCTGTTAAAACCAGAAGTGGTGGGTTGGGTTTCACTGCCCTGAGCCGCACTCATTAGTTTATAGTGAAATGAGAAGCCATTAAACAGTCGTTGTATTGGTTGCCTGGCTGCATGGCTGGTTCCACTCTGTCTGCTGCCGTCTCCTGCCTCTCTGACCACCTCCGGACATCCAGGAGCCCAGACAGCACGGAGAGGCCAGACTCCAGAGCACACACATTCAGTTTCCCAGCACTCGCTCATGAGCCTACTAACCTGGATCAATAGCCATAGGACACTTACTGTACTCTGAGACGAGCCATTACGCCATAAAAATGCCCAAGCACTGGCTCCAGATTTACTGTATGTGGGTGTAATGGAGAACACAGAAATGGCACTCAAGAAGTTGTTTCACCAGTTGCCACTTTCTATGCAAGGGCAACAATAATTTGTTGTAATGTGGTGGTAAACCTCGGTTAATGCATTCATCATATTATGTTAATGTATTTCTGTCCCTTGGTATTTTAGTTGCGGAAACATATTAATAAGATATATTCATTGGGTTTCCACCTTTTTCTATGGAAGACCGCACAATTAAAATAAACATACACAAAGACACACAGAAACAATGACAGAACGTTTTTGCTTGACAGAAATCGAATTTGTTCCTCTTTTTTTTTTGTAAGTATTTTTCATTATATTCACTATATTACTTATCGATTATAATTCATTTTGATTACTATAGAGGAGGAGGGCCTAGTATAAGCTATAAATTATTTATCCCTCCTCCTGCACCTGTTTTTATCTATTGTGTATCGCATTATATATTATGTATTTTTTTCTTGTGAAAATAAATAAACAAACAAATTAGCATATTTATATTCATGATTATGACTTCAGCTAACTATTATTTTGGTAGTTGGGTTGAAATTGTTATTATCATAAAACAAACAGATGAATTTATGGTGGGTGGATAGATAGTGAACGTTGGCTATATATAGGCTAATGCATTAATTAGCAAGTATTTATAATATAATTCTAGTATTGTAGTATTTATATATAATGTAATGTATAATGTAGAAACTGCTGCAACCTGAGCAAGATGTATGATGTTCTAGTCAGCCCTGCTTTCCACTTTTAATGCAGCAAAATATCTATATTCAGTTTACAGTAGCTCATATTTATATAAATATAATATAACAAGAAAAAATCAAGTTGTAGTAAAAAATTTAATTTAAAATACAATTTTGTTTTGAGGTTTTCTGTTCAGGGTGCTAAATGTGTATTTCACATGGTTTTGTTGAGATAAGATATGAAGGTCACATTTTTAGATTTTAAACTTGGGAATTACACTGAGCTATTTGTTACTTTTAGTCCTTGACAGGTTGCTTTGTGTTTATGTAAATATTGAGTACACTTGACCACCAAAAAAGGACATCGATTAACCTCAGAATAGACACAGATTTATAAAGACGAGATGATAAAGGGAGTGTGAGGAAAAAGGTGTTGAGAAGAAAAGGATGTGGGATACCAAAGACATTTTGAGGGAAATGGTGTGCATTGAGTAGGTAAATAAAAGGAAATGATGTATGTTACACTCGTGTGGGATCACTGTTTGTGTTTTGAGGATTTATGACAGTGTACTTTGCAACAGTGTAGCACCCTAATTGATCATCCATTATAAATTCCAACATATTCACTTTGGAGACAGACATGATTGATGAGGAGATATTAATGACTTTGGTTTGAAATGGTTATTATCACAAAAAAAACGGGTGGGTCGGTGGATAGGTAGGTAGATACAGAGGCGATTCTAGAGTCTGTAGGGGCCAGTTCAGTTTCATTTTTTCCAACTTGCAGAACGATAACTTCACACAGGTTAACGTGAGGGGGGGCCCCTTTAGGGACGTTTCCTACTGGGATGTCATTGCAAATCGCCCATTGTTTTTTAAGGGGGATGGGAATGCGCCTGGTCACTGCGCATGTCAGTAAAAACAGCCCCCAGGCTCCGAGTGTTGGGCCCCCTATCGGCTCGGGGGCCCCAAGCAGTTGCCTGCCTTGCCTGTTCACAAGATGCGCCTCTGGATAGATAGATAGATAGATAGATAGATAGATAGATAGATAGATAGATAGATAGATAGATAGATAGATAGATAGATAGATAGATTAAAAAATATACAAAATATTGTGACCAAAGCCCCACCCCTTTGGTATCACTGAAAAGCCATAAATGTCATCTGTAGATAGCAAAATAGTCAATTCAATAGTATGCGTTGGGTGGGGGTCACATTTGGACTACTGGTAGGAGGATATTAATGCCTCACTTAGATTGGAATCATTGAGCTGAACATTATGTCATTGTTTGCTTTGAGACTGTACAGTACACCTCACTATTGTTTCTTAATACAGGTGCATCTAAATAAATTAGAATATTGTGGAAAAGTTCATTTATTTCAATAATTCAACTCAAATAGTGAAACCCTGTAATACACACCGACTGAGTCTTTGGTTCTTTTAATTGTGATGATTTTGGCTCAAGTTTAACAAGAAAGTTAAATTCAGTATCTCAAAAAATTAGGATACACCATAAGACCAATTAAAAAAAAAAAAAATCTCTCTCTAAATTCTCTAAAATGTCTTGGTAAATGGTTGCAGTGACTTTGGTTTTCAAAAAAACACAGTGAACCAACACCAGTAGATGACATTGCACCCAAACCATCACAGACTGTGGAAACTTAAAGAGCCCATATTATACACTATTACCCCAAGTTAAACTAGGTCCTGATGCCCTAATGAACATGTCTGTGTCATGCTTTAGTCAAAATATCATAAGGATGAAGCACAATAACAGTTCAATAACTCTGCCAAAACAGCCTTTTTCAGAACGCTCGGTTTTGTGCCTGGTCATTTACATGTGAATGAAACACACATCCACTGCTTCCAGGGGTGTGGCGGCACTTATCACCTATTGTCATGCACCGTCATTCCAACCCCCGCTCCATATACCCCATAGTAATGTCCGTTTACCCGTTGTTACTGCGTTACTGTGTTACCCGTGGTCACTCTAATGCATAGAGTGACCACGATTTTGGCTTCTCGCGATCATAAAAACATTAGAATCGAATAAAAACGATTAATGTGCGGTGTGGCGTCTATGTAAATTCCTATGCTAGAAAAACACCTTGAATACTGCGGCTGCAAGTGACGTGTGTGGATCAATAATGAGGAGAGAACGTGGAAACACGACAGAAAGGCAGCCTTTGGTTGAGAAGAAATGTAGGACAACATCTACATCTTTCTGCAGTGCTTTCAAATGCGTGCTCTTCATATTATTGATCCACAAATGTCACTCGCTAAAGGCCACATTACTGCACCGGCACGTAACTGGTGCGTTCAAGGTGTTTTTCTAGCATAGGAATTTACATACACGATCAACAACAAAGGGCTTGTGAAGCTTGTGAACATTTTTTTCATAAATAAAATATATATACTGAACACACAAGTCCTCCAAGGCTGGACGTTTGTGTAAAACACTGTGCACCGCTGTGCAGCCACTCTTCCTCCCTCGCCTGCACTCTCGTATTTCACAGGGGCAAGGAGGAGCTACGGTCTGAAGTACTCTGCCTGGCGGGGTGCCACGGTGAAATGCTCGCTATGTCGTAATTCCGCGGGAGGTTTAAACATCACGTGTATTATCGCCTATACTTACACTAAGTGGAACCACTAAAACATGACTGAGTCTTGTTTTTTCACATTTTGGGGACTGGTATGGCCCACTGCGTCCCAAATATCAGTACTAAAATGATTAAAAAGTTGATTTTGCACAATAGGGGACCTTTAACACGACAAGCAACTTGGGTTATGAGCGTCTTTGAGTTGATTCCCTGATTGGCATGTGACACCACCAGTTTCAATAGTGAACTTTTTCCATCCATCCATCCATCTTCTTTCACTTATCCAAGGTCGGGTTGCGGGAGTAGCAGCTTGAGCAGAGAAGCCCAGACTTCGCTCTCCCTGGCCACTTCATCCAGCTCTTCCAGGGGAATCCCGAGGCTTTCCCAGGCCAACCAAGAGACAGAGTCTCTCCAGTGAGTCCTGGGTCTTCCCCAGGGCCTCCTCCCAGTGGGACGTGCCCAGAACACCTCACCAGGGAAGCGTCCAGGAGGCATCCTAACCAGGGGCCCGAGCCACCTCATACGACTTCTCTCAATGCGGAGGAGGTCGCTTACCGGGGTGAACACCAATGTACAGGCCCCAAGCTGGGAGGCAATGAGTATGCCCACACCCGCTCGCCGCCTCACACCAGGGGCAACTCCAGAGTGGAAGAGAGTCCAATCCCTCTCGAGGAGACTGGTTCCAGAGCCCAAGCTGTGTGTCGAGGTGAGCCCGGCTATCTAGTCGGAACCTCTCAACCTCGCACACCAGCTCAGGCTCCTTACCTGTCAGAGAGGTGTAGTTCCACGTCCCTAGAGCCAGCTTCTGCAGCAGAGGGTCGGACCGCCAAGGTCCTCATTTTCAGCTACCACCCAACTCACAATTCACCCGACCTCCATGGCCCCTCTCACAGGTGGTGAGCCCATGGGAAGGGGGACCCACATTGCCTCTTTGGGCTGTGCCCGGCTGGGCCCCATGGGTGCAAGTCCAACCACCAGACACTCACCATCGTGCCCCTCCGACAGACCTGGCTCCAGAGGGGGGCCCCGGTGACCCGCTTCTGGGTGAGGGAGAGTGTGGTCCATTTATTTTCTTCTTCATTGGAGGTCTCTGAACCACTCTTTTTCCAGTCCCTCAACTAGGATCAGCACCTGTACTTAGTACCTTGTATTTTGCAGGAAAATATCCCTCTCCTCTGGCACTTGCTGAAAAAGACAAATATGGCAGTGACTCACTGGAAAACTCTTTTCAGCGGGAAAAAACAAAGCAAGTCTTGCATAAAAACACTGATCTACCTACCCCACATCAGTTGTAATTGCTGTCATTAGTCATTTTATGCTTGATTGACTGAAACAATTATGCTTGATTGACTGAAACAATTGTATTCCCAAACTATGAGGAATCAAAGGGGATTGTGTTATTCTTCCTGTATCATGTGACAGATTTGGAAACATAAACATTGAAAGAGAAAATAGAAAGTTCTAGAAAATTATCCTCAGTGTCAGATTACTACAAAAGAGGTAAAACCCTCTGGCAGGAAATGACTATGTTCACCTCTATAGACGTATATACTACACAACACAGTTAGTTAGGCCATTGTTTCCTTTTGGAACATAGGCCATTGATGAATCGCTTCCACCCTCGTCAGTTTTGTGCCATCCTCTCCAGCTGTTTCCATGTCAGTCCCTTCTTTTTCACATCTAGCTCTGTGCTCCTTCAAAAATTAGAAAACATGAACAATATTTTTATTAATATCGATTATTATTATTATTATTATTATTATTATTATTATTATTATTAATAATAAAAATAATAATAATAATAAACATTTCGATTCAACATTTATATAATCAGATTGTTCAGAGACGAGAGGAAAACTGTCACTGTCAGCTGCACAACTGTCAGCAGAGAGAGTTTCCCCGGTTTGTTCACAAAAAAAAGGTTTGATGTTCCCTGGTCACACACAAAGCAGGAAACGGCCCCATTTAAAACAGTACAATTTAATGAAATAAATAACTTAATAAAAATAAACAAATATTGGATGTGTTATTGACTTTAGCTGCGATGCTTTCCTCGCGGTGTCTATTGTTGCACTCGGCAGCCGGCTTTGGAGCATGCACGTTTGGTGCAATCGGCGTTCGATTACTTTCCTCTGTGACCTGCCTGTGACCTATGTGACGTCATTTCAGCACTTTTCAACTCGTATCCGTAAACTAGAATTCGTCTTCACAGAGAAGTTTTCGTAGTCGTAGAAATTAGAGTTGTACTCACAAGACTTTGCACTCACAGCTTTTAGATACACACACACATAAAAACAATCCTAACCGAACAATTTCTCAGACTCATGTGTATGAGAGCAGAATTTTGGGTACAACTTTTTTATTTACATACAAATGTTTATCATTACGAATACGAATGTTTAGAATTATGGATACGTCTTTTTGACAGTTGTCTTACTCCATAGCTTTGTCTGAATCATCTGTGTTTACTTTGTATAAAATGGAGAGAGAGTATGGGGGCCAAAAAACCTTAATTTAATCTGATCGGGCTAACTGCACCCCCCGTCCAAACCCTGTGGTGGAGCAAGTGTGTGGTTTTCACAGTCCCCATTGAAAACAGATGTATTAATCTCTGTGCTCTACACCATCTGTCGTTCTTCCCACTGTGTACAGTACATACAGGCCTCTGCATGTCTTCTGAATATTCACAGTATTGCACCTTTTAGCAGAAGACTTTAACCAATCACAGGACAGTTCAGAATTTCCATATATATATATATAGTTTGAACATAAAAACAGCTATACAAAGAAAAGGAATTTAATGGGCTACAATATTATAATGCAACTGAATAATCCAAATACAAACCTGTGCAGAGACAGCTATGTAAAAATAAAATCACATTTACATGCTTGATACAACCTGTGAAGCGTAGTTGTAATTTATTTCTTTCTTTGTTCTTGTTAGTTAAAACACTGTGTGTGTGTGTGTGTGTGTGTGTGTGTGTGTGTGGACAGCAGCTCACATCCTTTGTCCATCTGTCATGTACACAAGCACTAGCAATTAAATCTCACAATCACAGTGTATGCTGATTACGAGAGGGAACACAGTGTTTGTAACTCTGACAAATAAAAGCAAACCTCTGACCTGATATTCAGTTGGATGTACACATGCACACAAACACACATGCACACACACACTCCCAGCTCCATTAACACACACAAGCACACACAAGTGTATGGTGTCCTGACCACAATTATGCAGATGGAGAGAAAGTATGTGGCTCGTAAGCAACACTTTAATTTGAATTCCTCCTTTCACCCTCCATATTTTGCTAATAGTTCTATTTACAGTAATATGTTGTGCCTCAGGCAGTGACTCATTACAAAGGCAATTGGATTTGAAACAATTGTGTATGCACACACACACATGCACACACGTCCTTTTTGTTCCCTCCTTATACATTATTACATGTACATCCCCTGCTACTCCTCAGCACCATCTTTTCTCAGGAGAAGGAAAAATGATATGTTTATATTATTCAATATCGACATAGGTCACAATATTCATCAAATCAATATTGCTGTCTAGGTAAGGCTGGGCGATTCATGAAAAGTGTTCTTTTGAGAAGTGTTTTGCTTTTCAAAGGAGAGTGACAATACACTGTAAATACACCTCTAAAATAAAAATATCTACTGTTTGTGATCTGTGTTACATGATCTTAAATTACACTTTACCTTTGATCTGAGATAATAGCTGCTTTATTTCTTTGGCTTTTAATGTTAAATGAAGGATATTTACATGTGTTAGAAACAAAGAAAGTGCCTATAAATATGGTCAAACCTAGGCTTAAAATGTGTGTTAAGAGAATTTTGTTGATTCCATGTATGTTTAAATCAATATATAATATTGAGGGTATTTAACAAATGTATTCAATATAATAAATATGATGATTATCAATGAAACAACCTTCACAACCAGGAAAACTCATCACAGATATGACAATTTGATAATATCCAAAATCCAACACCATATATTGTTTCATGTCATGATCAATACATGATATGAAAGCCTTTGTGTGTAGTTATATCACTATTTCAGTGCCACCACTATAAAGTAGAGGCAGGTTAACTTTTCTCTGCCATCCTTTTACTGCCTTTGCACAGCAGTGTCATGATACATCAATAAATACTTGCTTGACACCAAATCTTCACAGTGGATATTTATTGGAAATATATTATTTTACACTTTAAATCACAACTTAAAATATCAGGAAAGGTTTTCTTTTTAATCTGTGTAATTCCACCCAAGTCTGAAAACATCTGTATGAACTGAGTGATTTAAAAAAAACAAACAAATGTATGTGTAATTTCCTCATTACCACAGTGACTTGGCTGTAGTTCACATTTGAATGCCTTTAACTCCAGCACTGTCTGTTAGACTCTGACAGCCATGGTGCAGATTGCTACTGAACCACTTCCCAGCAGAGAATATGGCTTTTCTTTTGAGGGTATAACCGCGGTGTGATGTATGTATATTCAAGGGCACCAGGGACAACAACAACATCAGCATTGTGAAAGCACCTGTAATCACATTAAATAACATGCAGAAGGATATATATATATATATATATATGTATATATATATATATATATCCTGACAGCACTTTGACCTGTTCATGTTTTATATTGATCACTATTGTGCAATAACTGTTGAACACAAACTTCTCATCCACTTTCCAACATCACACCTTTATTGTCCAAGAGTGAAAGGTTGCTCTGCAGCAACCATCCCTGACTTCCCTGTCACACTTGAACGGCATTAAACATGTCTGAACGAGGGTATAACTAACAAGTGGGAGCGAGTGAGTCACTGCACTCATTTTTGATCCATGCATACTCATTAGGAACATGGACCCACAGGCCTGTGCATTCAGTTTCAGTCGGTGGCCTGGTTTTCTTCAGCCTTTTCTTCATGCTTCAAGTGAAGGCTCTCAGAGGGAGTGTAAGGAGTTACATTTTGTATAAATGTTCACAGATACGTGTGTTGCAATAATCCCACAAACGTAACACATTTTCAACAAGCGTAATAGCCACTGCCTACTACAAATGAAACACGCTTTCAACTTTCAATATTGTAATCTTGTGATAACGCAATGAGTAACGGTCGTTGTGGTTGTTGTTTGTTTGCCTATACACACACTAACACTGACCTCGGCTGTAAATCCAGCTGCTGGCTCTCCGCTCCGCTAACAGAGGATCCACGCACGCACGCAAGCAGCATTGTCATTCCTTTTCAGTTCACAAAATTATTTTGAGTTTAAACATAAACAGATGCATTTCTTTGCATAAGCAAAATGCTTCTTGCTAATGAGGAGCAGCTCTCTCTCTCTCTCTCTCTCTCACTCTCTCCCTCTCTCTCTCTCTCTCTCACCACTGTCCATGGTGCTGAACCAAAGAAGCCCTGAACATGGTGCAATTGAAAATGTTTGAGCGGCTGGCAGTCAAAAGCAACTCGAGAACTTGAGTTTCCAAAAAAATATGATTTTTGTTTTATTTTTTTTGGGAAACTCGAGATCTTCTTTTTTTTTTGTTTTCCCCATGTCACTTCAGGGGGTCCGTACATTATAGTTCTGTCATCTTCAGTTTTATGCGGCCCATGTGTTATTTTAAGACAGAGTGAGGTCGACTTAAATATTACAGAGATAACTATTTGCTGAAAAGAGCAAGTGCTTTGGTTGGATACACACCCTTAAAAAGAAGTTTAAATATATGAGAAGAGTAAATGGTCTGTATTAATACAGCATTTTTCTAAACTTGACAACCATTTGAAATGCTTTAGACTTCATTCCATTTACACCAATTCAGAACGCCTATACACTCATGTGTATGTAATGCTTTTTGTCACACGTCATTTATTTCCAAACACTAGGAGCAAATTGTGTTCAGTGTTGAATGCGACCCAACCCTTATGCTACATGAGGTTATTCACAAAGTTATCTGTAACAGGTAGAGAGCTGATGTGTATGTATGTGTAAAATATTATGTAACAGTGTTGGTTCATCTAGCCTGGGTGAATCCAGCTGTCTGCCAGCAATTTGGTTTCACTCTGCGGACACGTCTGGCAAGGACACTATTCTCGACATCTTCATCAACTGTCTTTTGATTTGGCTCCATGTTAAGCGACTTGTTGTTGGATGTCATTACTTGATAGCTATCACTAGAAAACTACAACAACCATATTTGTTACTGTTTTCAGTCACTCTGCATATGTCATCCAGATCATTGGTCTGACTGGTTGTAGGTCTGTCCAATTGCGTACCGAGGCATTTTCATCTACGATCTGGTCAAACTTCTTGAAAGTGGAGGTGACGACACCCTTTCCAGACTCCATTTTCCACTAAATGTGAATATAATTCATAAAATCGACATCACACTATGTGCTTTTGACACCTGAAACTAGTGATTGAGACAGTAACCTTATTTGAAAATGTTTACTGACCTTGTAAGCCAAGTGGGAAGAAGACTTTGTATTCTGCTGGCTATGGTCGGCACATTTTCCCATAGACATACATACAAATGGAGTACTTTTTCGCAACCAGTGGAGTTGCCCCCTGGTGGCTACTTCTGTGGTTGTTTGTCACAAGCTGAGACGAAATCCTGGACATAGACATATAAGCTTTGCTAAATTAATGCAAAATATCACAGTGGGGATACTGTGAACACAGACAGAATCCTGACAAACCATGTGAGAACAAAATATGATCAATATAATTGATCGGTCACACAAGATTATGAAAAGACACTCAGCATGCCTCTGCAGTTTTCTGTAAAATGATATGACGAACAACGTGGCTCATTTTCCATCCAAAAAGCTGTCATTCTGCTTCTCAAACTGAAACTCTAAACACATGTCACAAACAGATTATTTATTAATATACATTGAGCACACAGGAACAGTGTGTCCATTTATTGTACCAAATGACTGGAATTAGTCTCTATGTTGGAATATTGATGATTTTCCTAACCAATAATCATGCAATTTGCAGTTTCAGGTAAAGAAACTCTTTTTCTTTTTACTCTCACAGGCATTTATTTAATGGCATTGCTTAGAAACTTGCCAATTCCGCAGACATTAAGCGAAATTAGCATTCATTTGAAATCATGTTTTTGTCCCTCTGGTAATCTTGAATCTAATCTCTTTTAGCTCTATTTAAGTGTGCTTATCATTATGTTCATTTCACCAAAATATGGTGTAGTAAACAGCTGTTTATTGCTGTCATGGTTGGCTGTGCACCATATATAAAACCGTCAAAGAATGTTGGCCAAGGAAAAAATAAATGACACACCCAAGCTACTCTTAAAGGATTAATTAACATTCTTTTTCTCTGAATAAAACTTTGAATTTACAGATTTAAATCATCGCATTGCCTCTGGTTAGCTTCTGCTGGTGAGTTTTATGTTCCTGACAGGCTGCATTTTTGGAAAATACATTACATTTAATGACATTCACCTTCAATAAACAAGAGCCCTATAATCCAATATATTTTACGTCACCATGGCTATTCTTAGACACTTCTTCGGAGACGATAGTACCTCAGTGGTAGAGCGAGTCGCCTTTCAACTCAAAGGGTGTGGATTTAATTCCTGGCTCCACCGATGTGTTGTTAGGAAGGCACTTAACCCCACGTTGGTCTTGATGCTGTGTCGGCAGCATGTGAGTGGGTATGAAAGATGAATAATAGAAAATGTGCTGCACATAGATGCACTGTATGAAAGTGTGAGTGAATGGCAACACTGTAGTGTAAAGCAGCTTTGAGTGGTCCTCAAGACTAGACAAGCACTGTTTTAAAGGGCCCATATTGTGCAAAATTAACTTTTTAATCATTTTAGTACTGATATTTGGGACTCGGGGGGGCCATACCAGTCCCCAAAATGTGAAAAAACAAGACTCAGTCATGTTTTAGTGGTTCCACTTAGTTTAAGTATAGGCGATAAAACATGCAATGTTTACACATCCCGCGGAATTACGACATAGCGACACATTTCACCGTGAATGTTGGCACCCCGCCAGGCAGAGTACTTCACAGAGTACTTCACAGAGTACTTCACAGAGTACTTCACAGAGTACTTCACAGAGTACTTCACAGAGTACTTCACAGCTCCACCGTAGCTCCCCCTTGTCCCTATGAAATACGAGACTGCAGGCAAGGGAGGAAGAGTGGCTGCACAGCGGAGCACAGTGTTTTACACAATTTTCCAGCCTCAGAGGACTTGTGTGTTCAGTGGATATATTTTATTTATGAAAAAAAATTTCACAAGCTTCACAAGCCCTTTGTTGTTGATCGTGTATGTAAATTCCTATGCTAGAAAAACACCTTGAACGCACAAGTTACGTGCCGGTGCAGTAATGTGGCCTTTAGCGAGTGACATTTGTGGATCAATAATATGAAGAGCACGCATTTGAAAGCACTGCAGAAAGATGTAGATGTTGTCCTACATTTCTTCTCAACCAAAGGCTGCCTTTCTGTCGTGTTTCCACGTTCTCTCCTCGTGTTGTTGATCCACACACGTCACTTGCAGCTGCAGTAACACTGGTGCATTCAAGGTCTTTTTCTAGCATGGGAATTTACATACACGCCGCACGGCGCATTAATCGTTTTTCTTCGATTTTAATGTTTTTATGATCACGAGAAGCCAAAATCGTGGTCACTCTATGCATTACGATGAAACTCAGTAACAACGGGTAAACGGACATTACTATGGGGTATATGGAGCGGGGGTTGTGAGGACGGTGCATGACAATAGGTGATAAGTGGCGACAGTATGGCTGTGGATAGAAAGTTAGATCAACACTCCCCTGGAAGCAGTGAATGTGTGTTTACCTGGGTCTCATTCACATGTAAATGACCAGGCACAAAACCGAGCGTTCTGAAAAAGGCTGTTTTGGCAGAGTTATTGAACTGCTATTGTGCTTCATCCTTATGATATTTTGACTAAAGCATGACACAGACATGTTCATTAGGGCATCAGGAACTAGTTTAACTTGGGGTAATAGGGTATAATATGGGCTCTTTAATAGAGACCACACAGATACCATTTACTTATTACACAGTACCATCTGGTCATCTGCATCTTATGTGTGTTCTCTAGGAGTGTGTTCTAACTGAAGGCTGGTGTAATTAAGGTTTTGGACCAAGGAGCTGGTTATGATTCTCTGAGTCACAATATGGCAGGTTATTAAAAGGTGAGATTCATGAGCAGTGTTATTGTAATTCAAAATGAATATGTGCACTGTTGGTATTGTTGGTATGACCGCTTAACTAGTGGCAGTAGCTGCATGGGAAATTATAATTTCCTCGCTATACATGCTTTTTGGCCCCTTTTCCACGAAGCAATATTCATTTCACTACATTACACAATTATTTGCATTTCTATTGTTGAAGGTTATGAAGGGTAAAGAGAATAACATTTTGCCCCCTTACACATGCATTAGAATGTGTTTTCTGTGATCTGATAGTGATCGGATAGCGCTTAACCACATTTACAGCTGGTATTAAAATGTGTCTCTGGTGTCCACATCATTAAGATCCTTTTACTATCCAATCACGGCCATTCCCTCTTACGTCACCTGCTCTTCTTCAAGGAATACCAGCAGCAGACTACAGTGTCACACCCTGTGCCCTGCCATATCAACAAAAGCAGTGTTAGCCACATGTGAAGTTGCATTATTGTATGGGCTCCTCTTTGCTTTTCCAAGCAGGGGAAGAAATCATCCTTGACAAGCGTAACACCAACAAAAGCAGAGGAGACTGTGCAGTTTTGTCACTGCTTTAATATTAGCTGTGCTCGGAGCCATTTACCTATTCCCACTCACTTACTTGTGGAGTGGAGAGGCATTCACACATCGGGTCTGGTCTTGTATTTTTACAACTGTACTACACTATTTTTTCAATCTGAACACAGAAAATGCTTTTTAATGACAGGTGTAAAAGGTAGCCTATATGTACTGTTACACTTCTGTTGGGGTACTCTGCAATATGATGATTGGTCTGTAGTAAATCATCTTTTCTACATAACAGTGGAAAAGTAATGTGAAAAAAACCCCAGAGAGAATGGACTTGAGACCATTGGTGTTTCTTTTGGAATGAACAATGTCAGGAGCAGTAGCTGAATTTTTTGGCAGGCTATATTGTGTCACACTAAACATGGCAGCTATCACTCTCCACCCTACAAATAATACAAGCAAAATCAGTGTTTTATCTATTCCAAAACATTGTTGTGCCAAGCTGAATTGGACTGTACCACTTGGTGGGAACACTGGACTGCTGGTATTTTCAGATATTGCACCTGGTAAGGCTCCAGAACAATTAAAAAAATATATAGATCAGGCAGTTCTGATACTTGATTACTCACCCAATGAACACGTTCACAGCTTGAGCTTCCCTTAAACTATGGGTTGTATAGACAACACATAGCTCCTGAAACATTTTATGATTTTGTATAAGTCATAAAATCATTTGGTACTTTCAAATGGGGTCTGGTTTACCATATTTACATGAGTCAATTGTTGGAAAATGTTTTATTCATGACATCATGTTTTTTTTTTTTAAATTGCAGAGCTATTTTTTTGTGAAACGTAAGTTAATTGTAATTTCAGTCATATTCAGTAAGCAGAGATTTTTTTTAAAAGATTAAGCTTACTCTTATTTATAACTATAAATGAGTGCCTAAATTAAATAAAGAATCGTGTCAAATCAAACCAAATTGTTCAATAATAAAAAGCCCATTTTTTGTAATCACACAAGGTTCTTTGTTTGTTGATTTGTAGGGGGGAATGGGGGGATTTCCCCTCCTCTGTTTTTTCTATCCCTATCTCTGCTTAATTAATTTTATTTCCGGTTGGCACAAGGACTTCCCCCCCTTGATAGCGATGGATGCAACTAAACTGATGGTACATAAACTCTTAGAATCTAACGATCTTCAAACAGGGTCAATCAGAGTAGGTTATTCAATACTAACATCGCATAATATAACTCGGAACAATTCTGAGCGGCCGTCCTGGCACCAGCTCAGTACAGAACAGGCTATTAGCCAGCAGGGACGCCCTGTGAGCCAGGTGGTGACTGAACCCTAAGTCGCACTATCAAATATGTCATTATTACGGTTGCAGTGTTCTTGCCAGTAAAGGTGTTACATTTAGGGGCGCACCGAAAATTTGGCGGCTGAAAGATTTTTATTACCGTAACAAAGCCACCTAAATGATGTTGCGATGCAAAAACTTCGGCTAGCATGCACCTGTATATTCCCGCTTAGTCTTATTAAGGTTTATATGATAGGGACAGATACAAAAAACATAGACAAGCTTGAACAGTCATCTGATGATTGCATCATAATGTTTTTAGCTGAAGCTAATTCACAACACGAAGATCAGTTTGGAGCACCAATTAAACGGTTCCAACAAGATGTGAGTACACTGTGGAACAGCACAAATGCTGGAAAGTCTTCTTTGCATTCTTTACCCTCTGAAAAAATGTAAACTTCTCTAGTTCTCCTGCTGCTGCCAGGCTCCAGGGATGCTTGTTTCTGGCTTTTTCAGGCATTTGCGAATGCCAATTCTGAATGAAAATATAGCTGGTAGCTTGCGCTTGAAAATCTGTGATCTTTTTTTTCCTTGTGGTGGGAAGACACACTGACAACAAGAAAACAAAATGAATAAATAAATACAAAACATCCCCCCTCTGTTTTTTGACAAATCGCACCCTGGACAGATCAACTAGCAAACCTTCTCATCTAATGAAGAGCAGTGAAAATAGAAGACAACAAGACATTTAAGAAAATAATTTCAAGACACATTTCAAGATATACAACTTTTTTGAGGCATTTTTGAGCCCAAATAGATACATAACATATACATATAAATTAGCTGTTGTTACTAAAAGGAGAAGAATATACTTAAACTATAGTGACAGACATAAGACTTCTATTCTTCTAAAAATGTCAAATCACTTGTGTACAAAAGATAATTATTGTCTCGTTTCCCTTTTTTGTCATCGTTTTGATCATGTTTGGGTTTTTTTCACATTATTGAAGAGTTATCCCAAACTATTTTCAGTGCTCTTTCTCCAAAAGAGAATACAACAGTGTAACAATTAACATGAAAAACATTTTTCACAAACACCAAGAAAGATGATAGTCATCAGCTGTTATTATGTTCAGCCCTGTATGCTATCCATCATTGTTTACCGTCACTGGGTCAATGCTGAGCAAATGTCACACAAATGCTAACTTCATCACGACGGTCCATATCCTGACAGGAGGTTGTCATGTATACGTGCATGCTCACACCCAGCCCTCAAACTATAACCATCATCCACAACCTTTTATAGAAGTAGCCTATCGTACATCATGCCTATGTCAAATCAACCCTTGGTCCATCAACAGGTGATCTTTTCAGATATCTGGCTGCTGTCAAAGTAGAAGTGTGTGGAGGTGATGAAGTCACCATTGTGACACAACAACACCACACAACAATGGTGACTTCATCATCTCCATATTTACAAGCTATTCCACATAGAACACACTTTAAGCCAATCTGTCTCACTGTACACTCTTAGAAATAAAAGTGCAAAGTAGAGCCATATAAGGTTCTTCGGCTTGTCCTCATAGGAGAACCCTTTTTGGCTCCAGGTAGATCCTTTTTATAAAGGTTCCACCTGGAACCATTTTGGAGGGTTCCACTAAGAACCCCTTCAAAACTCTTTATTCAGGAAAGGGGTTTTAAAGGGTTCTCTGGATCAAAATGGTTCTTACTGGAACCATTAGTGTTACCAAAAACCCTTTCCCAAAGAAAGGGTTTTTCAGAAGCAAATGGTTCCTCAGCGCTTGTAGAAGAACCCCTTTGGAACCCTTATTTCTAAGAGTGTATCATCTTTGAACAACATTTTTGTTTATTTGTTTTCCTCACGTTCCATCTTTTTTGTGTGCACTGTCTTTGCTCCTGGTGTGAGAGAGAGAAGGAACTGGTAAACAGAAGGCTAGGAAGTGAGATTGGGAGGTGTTGAAAGTGAAGATATCACTGTCACTAAACAGTAATATCTTTGTATTTCTTTCTTTAGTTGTTTGTTACCCAAGAACAGACTATAGAGCAGGTCTGCATTCACAGTGTGTAATGCAAAAGTGCAGAATTGTTAACATTTTTCTGACAGTCTTGTTGTTAGGGACTGTATTCCCTCTTTTCTGACGCTCACTCAGCCTAATGCCTGCATTTGAAAAAAGCCAAGAAGTCTGCAGAGATCTGAGGGAGCAGCAGCCTCTCAATTACTCACACTGTGTCACAATGAGCCTTGTACTGGTTGGACAAGAGGGTAATGGAAGACTGTATCAGTGAAGTGTCGACAAAGAAAGCCAATTTGAATGCAGTAACTTGCTGCCGTTAGCATTCCCCGACATCACCTCATTAACATGTTTGGTGATAGGACAAGCAGTCACGAGTGACTGCTTGTTTCTGTTGCTTTTTGGCCTTTTGTAATCAAAGAAGAGGGAAAACAGGACATCTAAATTCACTAATTTTCTTCATAAAAGTAACGACTTAAGTTTGAGAAATATGCATGAAAAAAATGTACTCTGATACAGGCTTTTTTTTTAGTTTTACTTCACATGAGAAAGTAGGATTTATACAAATATTTCTTGCACTGAATCATTAAGCTACTTATAATAACATAAATAGTTTCCCCTGAATTCCCCTTTACTAGATTTACTGTTACCCCTGAGACTGAGATACCACATCACTGAGCAAACACTCAGTACAATCGTACAACGAAATTGTGATGTCAAACAGAGGGCTGATCAGAGCCACTGTGACTAACCCATGCCACCATACGGGATCAACCTGACCGAATGTTTGTAACATTCTGACATTCAACATACAAATGACCTTCTTCTTACTCTAAACTATTTCCTCCGGGATAATAAAAGTATTCTGATTCTGAACTTTGTGTGTAAAATGTTTTGAATCTGATGTGAAAAATACAGGATGTATTTGTGTTTCTGACAGAAAGACAGGGATGGATAAAAGGGATGGAGACAGCCAGATGTGAGAGAGATAGAGTGAGAGACCTAGTGAGACTACTTACACTGCATCAGACTCAAGGGAAATCTAAATCAGACAATATCCAAACCGAGTCACTGGCTCCAGCCACCTTAGCCCCACACAATTACAATACTATCTGACAAAGATATTGAGTGCAGATGCCTTGCTATTTCTGTAGATGCGTGTACCCAGGGCACAAAAAATGGAATTAATGCAGACTTATTGAAAGGGGGCTCTTTTTCAAATTAAAAAAGCATGCAGCTCTTTTATGGAGTTAGATTTGTGTCTTTATTATTCAATCAAAATAAAGTTTGCTTCAATCAAAAAAAATATTTTCAATCAAAAAAAACTTCACTTAAATCAAAAAAAAAAAACTTTTTAATCAAAGAAAAAAAGTGTTTGAATGCAAAAATATATTTGAGACTCAAAGACTTTTTTGATTGAAGTGAAGGTTTTGTGTTTGGGCCATATTATGGGTAAGACATTTGTGTCTTAATTATTCAATCGCAAAAAAGTTGCTTCAATCAAAAAAAACATTTTCAATCAAAGAAAAAAAATTAAGTGTGGTTGTTTTTTATTGAAAATTTTTCTTTTTGATTTGAAGTGATTTTTGAAGTAAAAAAAAGTTTTGAAGTGGTTTTTTTTTATTGAAAAGAAAAAAGTTTTAAAGTCGTTTTTTTTTTTGATTTAATCATTTTGAGCACCCGCCCACTGCTGTTGTTATCACGACACAACAGTGCTTTTAAAAAACTCCCCTCCACTCCACCACTGCTCCCTGGCTTGCTGGCGACCATGACTTGCTTGTCAGAAAGATGTCGTTGGTGTAGACACTTGTCACACAAACAATGGGGACCAATGGGGAAGCACCTGCCCACTGCGGAACGTTTGTGTCAAAATGATTCAATCAAAAAAAAAACGAGTTATTTACAGATTCCGAAAGTGTGATTTCTAAGCTTTCCAACAATGTCCATCACATGTAAAAATCAGATAATATTTGAAGAAGATATGGTCATTTGAATGTAGGCTCTCCTCAAACTGCTTTAGGGAGAAGTTTACCCTCAATGATTTACACCTTCTGAGAGCAAAGAGACAGAATCATCACATTTACATAGAACAACCCTCTCCAGGTCTAAGCTGTCAGTGAAACCACACCCTGCTCTGTATGAGCACAGATACAGTCCCTGACAAAAGTCTTGTCACTAATCCATTTTGTAGAAACAACAGTTTATAACCTGACTTTTAATTAATCCATTGGTTTTAGAAATGCCTTATATGAAAGCTAAAACCCTCCCAAATGTATGTCTAATATACTACAATAAATTTGCTTCACTGAAGAAGTCCTTCAAGCTCATGGAATTCATACAAGATATTAATTATGGATCTTACAGCACCACTATTTAATTCACTGATGTTATCCAACATATTTTTGTATTTGAAGTAAATTTTTTGTTTAATTTTGACATTACTCTCTGTAGGCGACAAAACCTTTGTCTTGCCAAAATCGGACCTTTCTGTGTTCATTAAATGATCAATCTTTCTTCAGGGAAGCAAATTTATTTTAATTAATTAAACATAATTAAACATTTGGGAGGGTTTTAGCTTTTAGCTTTCATATGAGCTATTTCTAAAAACCAATGGATGAATCAGGTTATAAGGTGTTGTTTCTACAAAATGGACAAGTGACAAGACTTGAAATGGCCAATTTTACCGTTTATAATTAATTTGAATATAATTTAAATGATCAAAGTACAAAGTGAAAATAAATAGATGTGTAATGTGCAGTGATGGGAATAACCGCGTTATAAATAACCGCGAGACAATCACAAAAGTGATGTCGATTGGTTGATGTTGAGGGAAATTCTATGGTTAGCCAATCAGAGGTGAAGTTGGGCGGGTGTTTAGTCTGCTTACTCACACTGTGTGCAGCAAAGGTGTGCAGTAGAAACAGTAATGGCGAGCCCTGCAGCTTATATAATGATGCAGCTAATCTATAGATTTCTACGGGCTAACGGCTTCCACGGGGCTCATTAGCAGGAAGCACAAGGGTGAGACAGACAGGTGGAAGAGATAATGCACCGAAGAAGACGCTAGTGCGAAGAGCAACTTTTGCTCAAGTCTGCCAGTGGATCCTGACAACATGGGGCAGTGTGAAAAAATCCACAATCACCAGTGGGTTTGGAAAGGCTGGACTGCTGCGTGATGAAGAGAACGACACACGAACAAATTATTCGTGAGAGCGACAACGAAAGAGAAACTGTGTCTGACAAAGTCATTCTGAGGCTGAAGAAGATCACTTCAGTGGTTTAAGTGTGCAGGAGGAAGATGAAGATAGATGAAGATTCAAGGAAGTTACTTACATCACGTAAAATAATAGTATACTAGCAAGGAAGCAACATGTGAATTCTACCAAGGGAGACAATTGATGAACAGACATTGAATCTGCTCTTACAGCTAAATTACAGCTAAAAGCCCCTTTATTTTAGTATTTTTCATTAATAGCTCAATAGAAAGTAATTATTTCAATGGTCATAGCTGTGTGGACAGTGATCAAAATGCAGATGTATTTTTGTTTTGCCCTGGTTGACCGTGAGTGATGCATTGTCACTTTTCAGCACCTGTGTGGTGAACAGCGGCATTAGCATCTTTTTACGCACCGGAGAAGCTCTCTTCTGACTTTCAACCAGGCTTGTTTTCTTGGCTTCTGATGTTCTTGCCAACTCAAGTGAAGTAAACATGTTATCTTTAGTGATGTCCCGGCCTTTTCCTGTGTAAGGCTCCACCAATATCAACACCACACTGTCTCCAAGCCTCTGATGTCGTGCATAACCATGTCTTCAGGCGGCGCAGAGTAGAAAATGTTCTCTCTGATGATTACCGGGAGCGAGTCGCTGAAGACGTCACCGTGATCATTTATAATTATTAGTTTCCAGATAACTTTTTGCATTTTCATTTTTATTATTTTCTTTTTTTCCACTTTATTTTATGTATTTGTTCCGCAGTGGGCAGGTGCTTCCCCATTGGTCAGGCATGTTTGATTGACAAGTGTCTACACCAATGATGTCTTTCTGACAAGCAAGTCATGGTCGTCAGCAAGTCGGGTTGCAGTGCAGTGGCAAAACAGTATTAAAATGATTTGTGTCATGTTATTATCCCACTCTGTTTGATATTTCGATTAAACATAAAGCTTGGTGTTAGATATCTCACGCCGTCATATTGTCAGGCAGGCTAGCACGGTGCACGAATGGCTAGCTGATAACATTAGCCCATGGCTCTGCACACTGAATGAATTGTTTATTTTACAGAGGCTTGCTATGTACTAGTGCTATGTTATGTTATAATAAGTAACGTAATTAGTGGTCAAACAACAGTCCACAGGCCAACTGTTGCCTGCAGCCCTGCCTGTTTAGCAGCAACAGGTAATGCAGAGCCTGTGTTCTCACACAGTACAGCTGTTTGACTATGTCGATCTCTCCGTCTCCGTAGTTTACAGCTGCTCGTCAGAATGCTATTGCGGTCAAATTGCTATGCTTTATTTACAAAGACATGAAACTGATCAACTTCCCGCAGGGTTCTGGCCTCAAAGACTTCATCCAGGAGCTTGAGCCAAGGTGCACTGTTCTTAGCCGCACCACCATCAGAGACAGAGTTGCCACGGAGGCATATGTGACAGTCTTATTATATATAGGGCTTATTATTAATGCTGTCATGAGGCACCTGCAGTCTGCCTGTTTCCCATGCATGGCCCATTGGACAGAATGTATAACAACCACATATTAAGTTAAAATGTAATAACATTTTAATTGAACATTCGAATGCAATTAGAATATTAAAAATAATAAAGAATGGAATTCAAATAAGATTATAGAGGGAAATTGACAGCCCAAGTGTGTACAATGAGGAGAGAGGAAAAGGAAAGAACAGGGTCAGCAGACTCAGTGCTAGTGTTTTGATTGTTTTGTTTTAGCTTATTTCGGAAATTTTACTAACCCCAGTGCACCCCTTTAAAAAGTAATGTAGAGATCCCTCTCTGAGAAAATGTTCCCCTCCTAAAGTGCTGTAAAAATATTATTTATAAATATTTTTTCCACTTTTATTTAGTCAGATCTTTTCAACAACTTTTCCTGATCATAACTATTACATTTTCATTCATTTCAAAAACACAAAATATTTCAGGCACTGAGTAGTGGGTAGCTTTCTTTTAAATTTCCCACTTAGTTAAGTTGAACCACCTCAAGGAGTTGAATTTGATTTTAGATTAGACCTACAGTTTACATTCTATTTTGTTTAGAGTGCTTTATTTATATGGGAGGTCTACCAGTTACCTCAAACTAATCGAATAAAATCATGATGTAGTATTTTATGTATATTTTAGTGAAATTGATTATTTCCATGGCAATTCAAGGACAAGGAGGAGGAGAATCAAACCTAGAGTGCGGAAGCATTTATTGACCCTTGCCATAGAGGCTGTGGAACAGGCAGATCAGGCAGTGCAGCCAGTGGATCAAGTAGTGGACCAAGAAATGCAGGCAGTGGATCCGGATTTCCAGGTAAATTTAGAGTAACCAATTTACCTAATCCCCATATTGCATGTTTTTGGACTGTGGGAGGAAGCCGGAGAAAACCCACGCACACAAGAGGAGAACATGCACACTCCTTGCAGAAAGGCCCTTGTTCCAACCGGGGATCGAAGTTGTTCCAACTGGGGCTCGAACCCTGGAACCTGGGTCTTCTTGCTGCTTGATTTAAACATTTCTTTACTATTAAAAAAAACAACAACAAAAAACAACAACATATAAACAGATATAAATGTATCTTATTTATTTAATAACAGCACCACTAAACCAATCTTAAATAAACCAATAGCTTCACAAGTGTTACGGGAGCAGCTGAGAGTTAAGAGTGTATTCGTTTAAGAGAGCAGAAGCTGTGTGAGTGTGTGAGTGTGTGAGTGCGGGCAAGTTAGCCGACAAAATTGCATGGAGAAATGTTCGGGTTAAAATTGTTGTAATAAATTCCCTAAATAAATAACCTTAACCCATCTCTGTAGTTATGGGATCGGCAGTTCATTTGAGTGTACTGAATCACTTGAATCAGTTCATTAAAATAATTTGTTGAAAAGATTCGTTCACCAAATCGTTCAGTGCTAAGCAGAAGCCCAGTGCTCTGCTACGTGACTCACCTCCTCCCTCAGTGCAGTACGTTTGCGCCGCGGGTCATTGTGACCGTGAACGAGACTCATGTCCTCAGCCACAGTTCTCCAGCTCTCTCTGTGTGTCAGTTCGTTTGCGATGTACCGAGGAGAGTTCTGGGATCCTTGGGTACATCCAGACCTAGCTCCAAGAGTATTGCTAGTAACTCTGACAATGCAGAATGAGACACCAGGCAGTTAGCTGCCCACTCAGCAAGTTTCCCCTTCGCATCAGAATGGGGTTCCTCTTCAGTAAAATCACAGGCAGGATCTTCATCACAGTCACTACACATGTACAATTCATCAAAATCAATGTCAAAGTCCAACTGCAGATTTACAGCTTCGTCAGCATTCTTCTCCATAGGTTTATGGGACTCTGGAGGCTCTATGCGTGGGCAGTGTCAAGAAAGATTAATCGCTCGTGTTTTCGCAGAGGATTTACTTGTCCAGTAGATACATTTTATATATCACGGCAATGTGCCGGCTAGAGTGGGCAAATGATCGCTTTTCCAAATGCTCATTTGCATTTAAAAAGACAGGCACTCGTTCTGAACAAGGCTGTTTTGGCAAGGTGATTGAACTGCTATGGTGCCTCATCTTTAAGGTATTTTGACCAAAGCATGTCACGGACATGTTCATTAGGACACCAACTAGGTTAACTCGTAGAATGTGGGTATAATATGTCTACTTTAAAGCTAAAGTATTATATTACTTTAGTGTGGTCACTTCTCACTCTCTCACCCACTCAAGCCCCTCCCTCCTAACCACATCAGAGAACTCAGACAGTCTTGGGTGAGCAGGTCGATGGAGGGGTTTGTATCCAGAAGTGTACCCTTCTTTTGGGTTTTAAGAAACTCACTGAGAACGGGGAGCTCAGTAAGTGTGTTTCAGTAAAAATCCTGTTAACCCCCATTACCCTCTGCAGAACTGTATAGAAGAGTGCTGGAGGATTAGCAGAATATAAATATCCCCTCTTTCTCCCCCATCCACTGCACGACAACTCACTTCAGCAGCCTCTGCTGGTGTTGCTGACAAAGAGAAAGAGTGAAATGTGATTTGGGGCAGAGCAGGTGTTTACTGCATGCTAAACAGTGTCCCGCTACTCATTATGCGGGCCTTAATGGTGGGAATACATTAGCAAGCAATATGTAAATGGAGGATGGTCGATGAAGAAGCTCACTCACCAAATTGCTACTACAGCTTGCTACCATGTGACCTTGTCCTGCAGAGGCTCAGATCATAGTGTGAAACATGGGAAATGCCAGAGGGTTTGGAGGCAAATTAATAATTGATCATTAACTGGGTCGTTGTATTGCAGTTGGTGGAGTGAAATCAAAAGGTGTGTGTCCATGCTTGCATACTCATTTTTTCCCCCTTTTAATAGATTTTCTGGTAAACACTGACATGTGGAACAAAATCTGGTTGTACCGATGCACAATGTTTTCGAAGTACATATTATGACACCACAGTAAACATCCCTCTATCCTTGTCTACAGCTTTATTCTCAGCAATATGGATTTATTGTGATTTCAGTATTGATAATTGATACTCTTTTCCTCCTTAAACCTCAACTGAATGATACATTACTTGTAACAAAAACCCGCAAGTCATATTTCCATAAAGGTAAATTGGCAACTTCTGCTTATAGCAATTTCTGTTCATCACATTTGTAAAGAAATATCATGACTCAGAGGGAGGAAACAATTTTATACATTATTAGATCACAATCTAGATTTTTTCCCCAACATTCTGACATAATACCTTGTGTGTGTGTGTGTGTGTGTGTGTGTGTGTGTGTGTGTGTGTGTGTGTGTGTGTGTGTGTTAGGATTAGGCTTGGGGTGCATCATGTCTGTGAGTGACCCCAGTAAGAATGCTGCACAACAATTTGTAATAAGCACTTTTGTCTCTCTGTGTGTGTGTGTGTGTGTGCATATGTTTTTCATGTGTAAACGTTTGGCCTTTATCCTGCTGTGCTTTCATTCACAACACCAAACGGGACAAAGCATCGTTTTGATGATCCTAAGAAGGCATTGCAATGCATCAAAACTCTTTCATTATTCCAGGCCTTGTGCTGCTATAACGCAGATATTGATTTTGAAGAAATTGTTCACATTGTTGCTTATTTACTTTCATTTCCCTCTATCCCCTCTGCTTAGCTGTCATGTAAAGCAAACTAAAGCCCATAACATATACACTTCTTTAGACATGATAGTGTTGTGTTAGTATATCAGAAGCTGGGCTCCAAAAGTATCCTAGGAAAATATAGTTTACTCGTCAGCAAGTTTTAATCTTGACATGTGACAAACAACACTAATTTCCTCTCTCTTCTTTTCTACCATGAGTGCAGTGGTGTTTTGATGATGTAAACACCTTAGTTTATCTTGGCTGCCTCTAAATTGCCTGAAGTGGCTGCTTCTGTAATTGTGGGTTGGAGCAAAGAGCATGTGTGCGTGTGTGTGTGTGTTTGTGTGTGCGTCAGTGCGTGTGTGTGTTTCATAAAGAATGCCAATGTCTGCAGAAAAAATCCAACAAATGTGTGTACATTATCTAACAAGTGCTTAGTTGACTGCACTGGTGCGGTGACAAATGTGCCTTGAACTGTCACATCAGGCTTGTGTCTCCATTACATGTACATCTTTATTAAGATCTAAACGCTGTGACAATAATTACCTGCAAGCTACTTTTCTTAAATACCCGAGGGAAGGAAGGAGGAAGCCTCAGGGGTAAAGAGAGACAGAGAGAGGGGGAGAAAATAAGGTGATGACAACAGTTAGTGTTTAAGAAAAAAAATGGGGGAAATGTATAGTGAAGGCAAATAAGAATCAGCTTTATAGGCCAAGTATGAGGACACATACAAGGAGTTTGACTTGTTGAGAAAAACAACTGTGTTCCATGGCTCCATCAATTAATGAATTAACCAACCACCTAAGTTAATAATCAGCTATTTTAATAGCTTTGAGCGGGTTAGGGTGGAGGCAAATACACAGAGACAAACTGTGCCAGTGGAAATATTGTATTCCGCATAAAGCATAAAGCTTTGTTTTGTTGTTGTTTTGTTTTGGTACAGTGTTTACCACATGCTCTTTTGTGTGCCCCGCAACAGGTTTGTCTGGCAGGTTTTCAATGCACGCTATTGTTTTTAATGTCACAGCTAGGGTGGCTATAGTTTCCACTTTTGGTGTCCAATAAGATACCTGTATCTTATTGGACACCAAAAGTGGAAACTATAGGGTGGCTATAGTTTCCACTTTTTGGTGGTTTGTAGTAGTTAGTTTTCCACAACTTTGAATTTCTATCAACACTTATAAGATTCAATATATTATTTCACCTCTTTGAAACAACAAAAGAGAAGGTCAGAATGAGTTGCACTGTGTCTTTGTGGAACGAGAGAAAGCAATCGGGTGCTTAGAGTGGAACTGTGGTACTGTGTGGGGAAGTCAGGAGTGGCAGAGAAGTATGTGAGGGTGGTGCAGGACAAGTAATCCAGTACCTGGCCTGTAGACTGTGAAAGAAATTTCATTGGAGTCATCGGTGTTGGTTAAATCGTGTCTTTACTTCATGCATGAAGGAGAGAAACTGTCACCAAAGCTGGTCTAAATGTTCTCTGAAGTTGCTTCAGAAAGCTCAAACATATATACAGTCACATCAAAGCAAGTTACAACAAGACAACCCACTTTCTTTATGACCCACACATGTCATCCTGTGCCCCTCATGCCGACCCCTGCTTTTACAATCCATCATTTGTTCACAGCTTGACTTTTGGTTAATTGTTATCTTTAACAACATGGAGAAAGCCTTACACTAAAACCATCCACGAGAACAGGAACACAATTTATTTCCCACATTCCTCTCTTTTGACACACAGTGTCAACATCATTTATTTGGGAAATCACATGGTTTTATCAACTAATTATGTACTGCAAACATATTGGTATAAGTTAACTTTTTTCCAAGTCTGAGAATACAGAATACAAGAAAAGCAAAATAAAAAAACAACATAAAAACAAAACATTTCTTCCAATCAGTTTGTTCAAAAAGTTGTGTCTTTTTCTGACAAATTTCTCTGTGAATTGTTTATCCATGCCTTCTGGGATCTCCTGGTCCTGCATGAGTGACACACCCATACCACTTCTGTGTCTTTGTTCTCCCTCAATGTTAACAGTCTTTCTTCATTCCTCGGTGGAGGAATAGGTGTCAAAGTATCAGTTGAGCAGTCTGAAGTGTTTGTGTTTGTTTAGAGTCCAAATCTATCTGATTTCGTTCAGCACGTGCAGAACATGTGTCCAGACATTCGCTATGGTCCCAGTTTCCCATCTGACACATGTAACCATGACACGAACGAGCAGGTCATCGTATGCCTCATTGTCTGCATCAATGTCAGAATGAGCTGCGAAAACAGAGTCCATATGTGTACGGTAGTCAGCTGCTAACTCACCCTCCTGTTGTATTGTGTTGTGGATCTCAGCCAACACACTCTTAAGGTGAAAACATCAAACACAGCTTCAGCCAGGCTGGCCATCATGTTGTTGAACCGCACTGATCCAACAGCTGGGGATGTCGACCAGTTGGCCGGTCAGATGTTGGCCCATCTGAGTTTGAAAAACCCTACAACACACAGCTTCTACCTCCTGTAGAGTTGGATTGTCATTTAGCTGTAGGTGATTGTCCTGCTGTGGGTGTCTGAGGGAGGAGGGGGTGCAGTGCAGACTTGGGGACAGCACATGGAGGAGGCAGATTCAAACCTAAACACACTTTGGACAACTTTTAGCACAAACACATAGTCTTCAAGACACTCTTCAAATTACTCACACAGACACTCAAAGTTATTTTTGCAGAATTTTTCCTTGTTCGTCAGTCAGGTCTGTTAGTTGAGTCATTGATTGGATCAGCGTCGTCAGTCACCTAGATTTTGTGTTCAGATGTTTCTTCACACAGTTAACTTCACTTATTCTAGATTACCTTATTTTTAATTAATTATTTTAACCCTATAGTGACTGGAATATATTTCAGATGTATATGTTAGTTTATAACCATTTGAATCATTTTCACATCACAACAACATCCTTCAGCACACTTCCTTTCCTATATGAGACAAAACCATTTGTTTTTACACAAAATCATGTCACATTCATCTTAAAAATTAATATTATCATTTATCAACTGGGCCTCTCAAAGCACTCTTGAACAGCTTCAAGTCTCCCATTCACCCATTCACATTCATGCTCTACATATCACACTCTCATCAGGAGCTGTTAATGACTCAGTGTCTTGATCAGGGACACTTCGTCATAAACAATTATCCTTTCATTAACCATCACATGCATCATTTAAAACACAGGAACAAATTAAGCTGAGCTAACTCAGCCCCAGCCACACATCATCATCTTCATGGTGACAAGAAATATATAGTTCTTATAACAAAATACAGAGTTCCTATCATTTATTTATTTAATTAATTAATTTATTGTTACTGTTGTTTTTATTGTTTATTTTTTAAATATATATATATTTCAAACATTTTAAACAAACCTCAATTTCAACACATTTCCCTTTTTACTACTTTCCTCAAACTTTCATTACCTTACTTTTCTTATTCTGAAACCCCCCTTCTTTCTGTCTCTCTGTCACTGAGTCCAGCCTGTAGACTCTCCTCACAGAAGCAGCTCTTCTTGTTCAGCACAAGAAATCAGCTCTTAGAAACAGTTCATTCACCATTTTACTCCAACACCATCAACTTCTATCATTTAATACCAGTCTTTTCAACATACAAAAAACCTTCAAAGCACTTGATTACCATCCTCAATCCAAAACAAACTAACATCTCCTTTTCTCCTGTAACTTCACACAACTTCACACTTATGCTCTCTGCCCTTTTTTTTTTTTTTTTTTTTTTTTTTAAACACAACATAACATCTGCCTGCAGCAGATCAAACATTGAATAAACCATGCTCTTGACATGGTCTATCTTTTTGTTATAGAGGCATTTCCTCTCTCTTTTTCCCCAAACAGTTTACAGTCATTCTGGCTCCACAGCTTGCAATGACCCCATACAAAAAACACAACTTTTCCTCCTCACACAAGCTCTGCAGACTGAGCTCAGGTCAACACAAAACAACACAAGCCAGCCACAGACATGAAAACATCATAGAACAAAACAGAACAACACAAAACAACACTTAGGCCAAATTTGAAATGGTTTCCAATCTCAATTAAATTTTTTTTTTTTTTTTTTAAAGTCGACTTCCAAAAACAATATACCTGCTCGGTCTTGAAGCCAAACGAGGTGGTATTTTGCAACCCCCCAAAACTAATTCTCCGATGATTCGGCCCTCACGAGACGGTCATTGCCTTCAGTTAATTTAGGATTGATCCATTTATATACCCTTTTGTTTTCTACTAAATTTATTATTTCTTTTTTTTTTCCTTCAGAGCTTCAAAACTACAGAGCAATTATAGAATATCTTGACAGCAACCACACAGGAATTACCACTGTCTACCTAGGTTTCACTCATGTGCACTAGTCTCCAACACCACACAGGAATTACATGAGACGGTCCCGATTACCACAAAGGAATTACACCGGACCAAATATTCATACCACAAAGGAATTATAGAATATATCGACATTCAAACCACAAAGGAATTATAGAATATCGGGACAGCTACCACAAAGGAATTACAACTGTCCACCTATAGGTTTTATCCAAGATTTAAAAAACACCGTACTCACTTTTAAATAGATGGAGCGTCCACTGGTCAGTACCTGTTTCTGACGTCAGGCGGAATTCCTCCTCCTTGGTGCAGTGGAAATTTTCCTTACCGGTAATAACCTTCAGTCAGAACTCAGAACCTGAGCAGTGGAACGTCCATCCCATCCTCGTCGCCAAAATGTGAAAGAAATTTCATTGGAGTCATCGGTGTTGGTTAAATCGTGTCTTTACTTCATGCATGAAGGAGAGAATCTGTCACCAAAGCTGGTCTAAATGTTCTCTGAAGTTGCTTCAGAAAGCTCAAACATATATACAGTCACATCAAAGCAAGTTACAACAAGACAACCCACTTTCTTTATGACCCACACATGTCATCCTGTGCCCCTCATGCCGACCCCTGCTTTTACAATCCATCATTTGTTCACAGCTTGACTTTTGGTTAATTGTTATCTTTAACAACATGGAGAAAGCCTTACACTAAAACCATCCACGAGAACAGGAACACAATTTATTTCCCACAAGACCCGTTCGCAATTTGGTGTTGGGGGATTTTCTCACCTGAACTGAGTTAGTAGGTCCCCAGAGATGAAAAATTACAGAGGTGCTCGTCCGCCATAGTGCCACAAATTATGTAATGGTCAAATCAAATATGGCCGTTATCAGCTATGATGAAAATCCAACTTTTTTGTTTCTGAAATGTATATATACATGTAATACATCAATTTAGATGTGTTATGGTATGTGGAATTTATTTATGATATTCTTATGACCATGTTGAGTGATTTTGACCCATAAAGGTCATGGTCAAGGTCATTTCCCTATTTTGAAGACCTTGGTCATTTAACTTGGCCATTATTAGGAATAAAAACCAGATGTAAGTCTAATTCTACTAAATCTGACATTTAATATTCATTGTTAATATTGTTTTTAACATAAAGGATCATCATGTCATTGAAATGTCAATGTCAACATCATATTTCAATAACTTATATATTATAACAATATTATAATTATTGTTATCAATAACAATAATTTATTTCTAGTCACCTTTTTATTGTATTTTTTCCCACAATAATTTGTTTGAATTGTAACAAGACATGAAGAGAGGAAACATAACAATAATATAGTATATTATAGTACAATAATATAAAATAAAACAATTGGGTGCAAATACAACTATATAGCAATAAAAGTGATACATATTACATCATATCAAATGAACTAAAAGTGCACCATATAGTGTCATGTTTCTCAAAGTATACTGTATGTGTGCATGCATGTTAGTGGGATGGGTTTTTACAGGATGATTTTTAAATTTTTCCATGGCAGAATACGGTGCATGAAACTCCAGCAGCACGACAGCCACATCGGCGATTTTCACACTTGCCTGCACACTTACATACTGTGAGCAGACTTGGTGGTAAGGGCCTCAGACATTTTGATAGCAGGAGTGTGCCAAAGTGCTCTGTCCATCCATGTTCCATTGGCTCCAGTCTTGCTTTGGGGTCCTTGGCTGTTGCTAGCAATTGGCAAGCGGTATGAACCAGAAAAGCCCCTCGTTGGATGTGGCCTCTGATCCCACTACTTGTGGGAGGGAGAGCATCAATTCCAGCACTTCCACTGGTGTAGATCCCTACCCTGAGGTCATCAAATGATCACATCCTCCACAATCAGCATCCCAGTGAGGGCCCGGACAAAATGACTGCCATTTAACACCGACTCTATAACGCCAGGTCCAAACACTTCACACTCCACCAATGCATCATCCAGGCCAGAACCTCGAAGCAGTTTTCCCTGGCATCTGAGTAGAACACGGGTCCAAAGAAAGGGACCCATGCAGAGGAACAGATCCTTGAACTGTTCTGTCTCATGCAGGTAAATATCTACAGCCAGGGCAAACACGCCTTCATCACACCAAATCGTCATTGACGCCTGATTCAGTTGTCTGGAAGATACTTGTAAGCACCTCGCCTTCTTCCAACAGGCTCAATGCAAACTCCACAATATTGCTCACAGTGCAACACTCTCCATTCGCCAAAAGCTTGTCAATATATGAAATGGCACGAGCAAACAGCACTTGCTTGATGTTGGTAATGGCCGGCTTGTCTAGTGCTTTGACTTTGATGATACGTTCATATTTCCGCATGTAGTTCTGGCCACAGAGATTGTGGCAAAATAAATCAGCTGATATGACTGATTTAATAGAGCTATCTTCATCATCCCTCAGTCCATCTGCAATTTGTGTGAAAACTACACCTTGGTTATGCTATGCTGCAGCAATGAGTTTCTGCGCACTATCATACTCACAAATTCTGTACTTGTCACGACATGTTTTGTGTTCCATATATCCACATATAACACAGGGCAATGCTCTTGCATCCTTGTCAGAACTTGGAGGTGCACAAGGTGTAACACTTCTCCGTAAGGTTGTTGTGAATTTACACTAAAGCCTCATCTTTTGTCTCACACACCTTAGATTCTTCAATTCTTTTCTTCTCAATGGATGTCAGTTTGCCAGAATGAGTGTATGACTTGTAGCATGTGTTGGTATTGTGGTAAACAAACATGCTACTATCATTATCCTCATCATCATCCCCCATCAGAGTTTTGATACGATTTGTAACCACATCATTACGGATTTTAGCAGCTTGTTTGATTCTCTCACGTCCTGTCTTTTCACTTGCTAAATGCAATTTATTATCTTCTTGACAGATGCTGCATAGCTTTTGATTAAGATTGTCCTGACCTGTCATTGAACCAACCAAATTCAAGCTTTTGGGTCCAGATATTTTAGAATGCTCAATATTGATTATGTGTGATGCTCAATAGTGAGACGAAAACTTAAGAAACCTTGGAAATCTTTGACTACTTCTGTTAAAATACAAGAAAAGTTAAACCTTCTCCTCTTATTTTCTGTGACCTCTGTCTAGTGTTGTACAAATACACAGTATAAGGGCAAATTGTAAATTTCAGTTAGTTCGCATGTACATTTTCAGGATAGGGAAATGACCATGACCATGACCTTTCAAGACAAAAATCGCCCAATATGGTCATAAAAATATCAGAAATGAATTCCACACACCATAATAAATCTGAATAGATGTATTAAATGTGTATAAACATTCAGGAACAAAAAAGATCGATTTTCGCCATAACCGATGGCGGCCATATTTGATTTGACCATTGCACAATTCGTGGCACTATGGCGGACGAGCACCTCTGTGATTTTTCATGTCTAGGGACCCACGAACTCAGTTCAAGTGAGAAATTCCCCCAACACCAAATTGCGACTGGGTCTACAGGCCAGGTCCAGGATTAAAGGTGAAGGTTGGGTTACGTCAGATCTTTATTGGTGAGATCTGAGCCCTTTCTTGTTTCCAGTGGTGATGGACAGGTTGAGAGATGAGGTCAGGCAGGAGTCTCCATGGACTATGTTGTTTGCAGATGATACTGTAATATGCAATGACAGTAGGAGACAGGTGCACAAGAACCTGGACAGGTGGAGGTCTGCGCTGAGAGAAGAGGAATAAAAAGTTAGAAGGAGCAAGACAGAATACTTTTGTGTGAACGACAGTGAGACAGGTGGTACAGTGAAGAGCAAAGTGCAAAGACTAGAGGAAGATAAAGTGGATGAGTTTAAATACCTTGGGTCAACCATCCAAAGCACTGGACAGTGCACAAGTGGTGGAGAAGAGAGTGTCACAGGGTGGAGTGGGTGGAGAGGAGTGTCGGGGCTGATGTTGGACAGAAGGACAGCAGCAAAAGTGAATGGAGCTGCTGGGCCGGAGGAAAGAGGAAGACCACAGTGAAGGTTCATGAATGTTGTGAAGGAGGACATGAGGACAGTTGGTGTTGATGATCTGCTCTGGCAAACCAAATGGAGAAGCCGGAAGAAGAAAAAGAAGACCCATGTTAAAAACATAGCTGTTAATATGACATTTTGACTCATGCCTTTACCAGCTATAGCAATAACCAGTCATCTTAAAAATGTAATGCTCCAACTATGTGGCAGACATTTACAGTCCTCACTAACACCCTTTTCACATGCTGGTGGTGGCTGACATCAGCTTTACAACCCAAAACCTACATGTTTTATTGCTTCTCCACCTCCTCTTGAAAAAATAAAGTAAAAGTAAGAGCTTTTAATTTTCTTGAATCCATTTTTTCCCCTCGTTGTTTTCATTTGATGACCTGTGCCTACAGCCCATCTCCACCAGCGCAGAAGACTTTCAAAAGTTTATTTTTTTTTTTTGCGTGGCCACCACTTTTGCAAGACAACGTTGTATGATTAGTTCCTGTGATTGTAAACACAATACTATTTTTGTTTTGGAGACAAAATAACATCTGGATGTCGTCACTTTTTCACAACTTTCTGACACTTTATGAACAAAATGACTAAATCAAGAAAATAAGTAAACTATTTATCAAAAATGAAAATAACACTCACAGCAGCCTTTGTTTGCATTAGAAGACGACCAGTGAATAGCTCCAACAAACAATGGATCTCCACATCTCCATTTGCGTCTTCTGTCTTCCTACACTGTATCTCCTCTTGTTTTGTTCCTGTTTCGTCAACCATTGTAGCTCCTGTCTTTTCACCTCCTCCAAATTAAGGCCTGCATTCAGCCATCAATCACAGGAGTTCAGTCACTTCAATAGAACAAGGAGATAAGGAGGCGAGGGTTGTACTGCTTATTTGTCAATCAACTTCCTCTCACTAACAGGCTGAATCACAGTTAGCTTCCCAGCAACAGCCTTGTATGATTGGTGTGTTATTCAAGTTGATTTATGTTCTGGTTAGTTGGTTGTCAGGGAGAGTGAGGAGCGAGGTGGTTTGCACGTTACCTGCTTGTCTCGTGACCATTGATCCATGAAGACAAACTCATTTTCTCCTCCACCAGTAATGAGGAATGAAATCCTTTTGTTTCAACAGCAGTGTGTTTAGTACACAGTAGTCTTGCCTCGTGTTTAGAGCAGGTCAAGTAGATGTTTCTTGAGTGCCTTGTACTCCCTCAGTGAGAAGGATGATTCATTTAAAGAGGCATTCAAGCATACGTGTTAGCTCACTGCATTTCATACACCACCACTCATGGCTTCAAGTCACACACACACGAACAGCTGCATGGATATATAAACACAGGCCTCATATTAAAATGAAAATTCCTTTGAATTCATAATTCAAATCATAAGATATAATTAAAACATTGCATTTTATCCAGATTAGGTTTTCTGCTTTTGCAATTAAATTATAATTACTCTCCCAAAATAATCAGTTTGATCCATGTTGTTTACTGATAATGTTAGCCTGTTGGACTTTGTGACATTATTTTACATTTTGGACACATCTATAAGGATGATTGGAATCACAAAACAGCTCTGCGAAATTTTCTTTATTTCAATCTTACACCCCTTGAACAAGGAAGTGCAAATCAAAGCAACATTGAATACCCACCTTTACATTACATGTCATTTAGCAGATGCTTTTATCCAAAGAGACTTACAAGGGAATTGAGTACAATTATGTGAGCATTATGTCTCTGCACACGGGGTACCAGTCTTAAAGGGGACCAATTATGCAAAATAATTTTTAATCATTTTAATATGTGTATTTGGGACTCTGGAGGGCCTACCGGTCGCCAAAGTGTGAAAAACGAAGACTCAAGTCATGTTTTCATGGTCCCTCTTAGTCTAAGTACAGGAGATAAAACTAAGTACTTGAAGGACATAGTGCCAAGTATGGTAGCTACACCACGATGGACCTGAGGACCAACACTGTTATTGATTTACAGCTGTAAAGTACAGTAAGTGACAGCCTAAAATTAATCTCTGTTGTAATCTGTTACAGTGTGCCTATTATCAGGTGATATAATCTAATTTGATTTGATTTCTTAAATATTAAAGAGTAATGAGGTCGGGGTAATCTACTACATGGAGAAAGAGGGCCTGAAGAGGAGCCTTGCTCTGTTAGAAGAACGGGGTGTTACTATGGAGAGTATGGTGACAGACCGTCACCCCCAAATCCAGAAGTTCCTGAGGGAGTTCAATATCACGCATTACTACGATGTGTGGACATGGAAAAAGGTATTATTCCATGTCTTATTTTTCCAACTGAGAGGGATAAAAATAGTATTTATTATGACTGTAATTCATTTGCTTGTCCATACTGACTTAATTATTGATGTGTTCCTGTATATTATTAATGCACTTTAGAGTGTAAGAGAGTGTAGAGTTTGTTTAACAGTGACATATGGACATACAGCCACACCAAAATAAGCCAGTAATGCAGCTAAATGAGTGTAAATCATACATTTAAAACAAACCACTGACACTTGCGCTACACTCTAATGTTGACCTGTTAAATACAAAAAGGTGATAAAAAGTTCAACGGAGTCCTGCATTCTTCAAGTTGTTACGAATGAAGCTGTTCATTTGAAAATAAATCACCATTGTCTGAATGTTTTAGGGAATGTGTACAATGTGTTCTTAATCTTATTTAGCATTTTATTCTTCTGTCTCCCAAGACTATACCTGGCAGTCATGCACTCTGATGGTGAGCCACTGTTCAAGCTCCAGTTTCCAAAGTGGAAGGAAGGACAATGCACTTCAAAGCCAGTGAAAGAGCAGCCAACGTTCAGTAAAGTTTTTATTACCTTTTAAGTGAAAGTCACACTAAAAAATGAAACGGTAATTATACAATGTTAGTAAAATAAACAAATATATAAATTACACTATAACAACGGTCAAGTTAATTTCAACTAGAACTGCACGCAGTCTCGCTCCACGTAACTTGGGAAGCGCAGCAGTTCCCCGAACTCACCGTCTCCCTCACTCGACTGTCATCTTGCTTTATTTTCATTCAGGGACACACTTTGTGTCAAATTCCATGAATTCATTTATGTGTCAAGTTCACATTGTCACAGAGAGACAAAAAACAAGAATTCAATGTCACACATATTTGTCAACATGAAATAAGATTCTCCAACATGCCTAGTCCCCACATTGCATTTGCTTGGACAGAGGTATCCGTAGCACCACACAGCTGGGCAGTGGCTCACAAAGTCTTTGTCCCAGAAAACCCCAACACCAGCTCACAAAGCTCCTGTACGCCAATTATCTCTGATGGCTGAACAGTGTATATATAAATATTTAGTTATACATTTATATTCTTTTACCTACTTTTTGTAAGTATTTGAATAGTTGTGTGTTGTTTGCTGGGCTTTTATTTATACTGTTTTTGGACTTTCATATATGTGTTGTGTTGTGTGCGAATTTGATTTTGTGCTGTTTGATATGACACTTCCCTTCAAAAAGAAAAATAAGGAATGGAACAAAGTGAAAAAATTAATTTATATACGCTTATGACAAGAACAAAAGAAAAAGGAGCATAGTCTGCTCTGTAAATGTTCAACGCATTCTGCAGAGAGAAAACATTCAAACATACTGGTTCAAGGCCATGGTGGTCAGTCATGCAGGAAGGTGGGTTCTGCAGCTGGTTCAGTCTTCCTAGAAGCTGTAAATGTGAAAGGGTAAGTGATGTTTGATGTCAGATAATGACTGAATAGTTATGTTTTCATCCAACAACATGCAACAAGCATCCATGTACTACCTTTGGTATCTCCCTGCAGCAGAGATTTTCGGGGGATATAGGCATTGCTGTGCAATTGCCAGAAGTACACCTAAACCAGAGGGGGGGATATGGGAAAACATCAGTTATACATATATATTTTTCTAATATATTGTTAGCGATAACAGCAGGTCAGGTTATGGAAGTAGTACATTATGCTGAAACGCAGTAACAACGGGTAAACAGACATTACTATGGGGTATACGGAGCTGGCAGGCAGTCAGGCAGTCACCCCTGGAGTCAGGGTTGGGGCGACGTATATGGTTGAACCGCAAAACACTGCATGAAAACTCAGATTATCGGCGCCGTGAACGCCTGATAATTGCCACAAACGTCCATGATTCTCGGCAGTTATCAGCCGTTTAACGCGAAGTTCGCCAGTGCTTGATAATTGTCGAAAACTAACGGTTAAATGTTATTTATAAAGCCCACATTTACAAAACACAGTTTGTCCTCCATCCTCCTCATCAGGCATCAGGTCAATTGTGATGCCCCTGCAGAAGTCCATCTCATCCTTGGTTAAAACAGCCCGTACAATTAGTGCTGCTCCATTTGTGTATATACATTTTAATGCTTTAATAAATGTTAAACCTTTATTTTAAAAGTACTGTTTCTTTTGTGCTTGCTTGTTTGTGACAAGGGTAATTGAAAGAAGCCAGTGTACGATCTCACACCTTACTTGTTAATTATTAATTAATATTAATATACTTATTATTAATTAGTGATAACTGATAGTCAAAAGACACTGGAAGGTTGTTAAGTGAGAGTCTTCCTGGCATTCTCCTCGCCTTAAGAGGAGTGGTGTCCCGTTTTTAAGAAAATTAATAACAAAATTAATTATTAAAAAATAATAAATAATTTGTATTAATAGTTTCCAACCACATAATGCAATTAACTAATACTCCAATTGTTCAAAGAAATAATTCCTCTTCAAAATGTAAACTGAAATTCCTTCCTACAGAGAAACAAACTAAGAACAAAACTTACATCTATTGAGCAAAACTCAATGTCTCCTGAGACTTGTGTATCTTTTCCATGGAGACACACTCCTGATTTGCATTTGAACAGATCACAACATGGTCATTTACATGCCAAAACCTCACCCACTCCTAGGAGCTGGAGGTGACTTTCTCACCTTAGACTGCAAGTTTACAGCAATTCCTGGCAGTTATTGGCAACTGACTGAAACTTCCAGTTGACTGGGAGTTTCACAGCAATTCACAGGGACGATAACTGCCGCAAATCCCACTCTTCATGCAGTGAAAGTTGTCTCCACCAGCCAAAGTTTTGAACTGCTATGGTTCTTCATCTTTATGGTATTTTGACCAAATCATGTCACAGACATGTTCATTAGGACACAAGGGAACTGCTATAACCCTCCCTGCATTAATGCACTGGCTCCTGGATTTTATCTGATCTGTTAGATATAGCTTAGTCTGACCCTGGGTCATATATTGTCTGTAAATTATTCAGTGGTCACATTGACCGACATACTGGAGATGGTGCAGTTAATGCAACAAGATCCGGGAACACCCTCAAAATAAATTTTTTCTTTCTTTGCTCTTATTTAATTTGTGTTCTAGTTGTTCACTAATACACACAAATACATGTATTCCAATATGTAAAGATATCTGGCCAACATTAAACACTTGCCTTGACCTATCAGTCCACACTTTCATCTTCTCATTCCCAATAAGCTTCAAAATATCTCTCTCTATTGTCTTACTCCAATCCAGTAAATCAGAACTCATCCAACCATACTCCACCTCCAGGCAACTCAGGTCCTCCATTGCAGACCTTTTACCAACCTACTCTGGGTTCATACAGCTTTTTAAGACTAAAATTATTTATCGACTTTTTCAAGGAACTCGAAGCTTTAAATAAACTCTCTATATACATATATGGCAAATAATCCCTCCGTTTACATTCATTTATGTTTTACTGTTGCCCAATTTACATAGCAAGGGAACATTCATAAGATTAATTTCATTGAATCTTTACTTTATTATTTAATTTAGCAAATATGTAATAAACATGTACATTTAATGTACTTTACATGCAAACAAAGCACAAATGGTCTTGATGTTTCCTGCCTGAAAAAGGGGGAAACAAATCAAATATTATTTAAGGAAGCAAATTAGAGAGTACAGCCCTCAACAAACCTTTATCAGTTTAGGTCACATGGGCAAAATTAACATAAAGTTAATAACAACATGACTATACCTATGCCATACTCAATCAATAGCTCTAGGTGTAGGCAATACTTGCTTATTAATAAATTATTTCTCTCTCACACCCACAGTACATTTTAAGGAAACATTCAAAAAAAAAAGAGACGCTTGTTTTGTTCTCTCGCGTTTGTCCTTACAGGCTCCAGTAGAAACATGGCGTCTCTCTGCTAACAGTGGCTATGCAACCGCGGCCCGCGACCATGTTATTTTACATGACTTTTTGAAACACTACGAAAATGAAACAAAAACTATTATACAGCGACAAGACAATGCAGGAGCACATAATATGTATAAAAAAGTGGATTTTGGGTTATATAAACCCATAACTACTACACAGTGTCCCTTTAAGAGAGAAGGATCAAAGATAGACACATATTTACTAATATACATATACAATATACATATACTAACATTTTGCTGTGAAAAAAAAAAAAACTCTTTGCAACATCTGATGTTTCCTGTGGCTTTAAAGGTGTTAAAGCCTTAATCCCTCAAAACTTCCTGTGGCTCTCATCCTCTCTATCCCATTTGGCCACGATGGATAATGGAGATAGCGCTGCCATCCAGTAACATGACAGATGTCTCTCACTGTCTTATTGCTCAGTGTCAAGTAGGTGGTGAAAACAGGTGACATGTTTATTTGCAGGATGTGTGCGAAGGCTTTGACAATTTGTCACCATTTGTGAAAATGTCCCTTATCTTCAGTTATATTTTGCAGAGACACAGTCCTGCTTTAAAATAATAACAAAAAAAAGATTACCATGAACTGCAGTCAAGTATTTTGGCAAAAGCACTCCATATACCAGAAGACTGCAGATGAAGAACAGATGAATGTCATATTCATTTATCTGGTTCTTTGGAGCAATGGCTGTAGTAATGCCCAAGCTCTTCACATTTGACTGATGTGTAGTGGACTCATGTTCTTCTCAGCTTCTCAGTAAGCAGATATACTGTGGTGTAGCATTATTATTATTTTATAAATAAATACTAATAATCTAAACCTTAAAGGCGCCATCTGTAACAATGTGGCCAAAAACGATTACTGCACTCAAAATGTAAACACTGCAGCGAGTCGTACCTGCCTCCTACTCCCCCCCCCTCCCCTCCAGAGTCGAGGTTGCCAGAGCGGTGTGTCCTCCGTCAGCGACGAGCGAGGAGTGACTATGGCGAGCGTTTTATCATAAATGAGTGGCTCTAAGACACAATTATGTTCTCTCAGTAAAGATCAAGATGTATTATAATTTATGGTAACGTTAGCTGTTGACTAGGGAATAACGTTATTCATGATATTTGACAGAACCGTCCTTCATTTTTGCCTCCCCTTTTATAACGTTATATAGTTTATGGCGATATACATGCAAAGACCTAAAGAGGACTCGAATTTGGCTAAGTCTCCCTCAGTTCCCTCAGATTTCTAAACTGTTCCCTCAGTTTTGTAAATCCGTTGTGTCAGTGAAGGCAGCGGCTGCTGGAGGAGAGGCTCAGCCGGTGATCAGAATCAGGTAATCAGTCGGCGACATAAGCACGTTCATAACCTGGTTCTGGTCTCTTGTAGTAGGCTGGGTCCAGACACAGTTTGTTTGGGAAAGACGGAGAGACTGTGTTTGTGTAAATAGTTAATAATAGTTGTAATTATTGTCAGCAATACGAAAAACAAATGAAAACAGCTGTTCGTGCTGTGTCTACACTCTGCTGCGCTCCACTCTCTCTCTCTTCGTGTCAATCTCCCTCTGTTTATGTCTCTCTCTCTGTGTCTGGACCCTCCTGCTGCGAGCATCAGAACCAGGTTACAAACGTGCTTATATAGCTGACTGATTACCTGATTCTGTCCAGCCGTCTGATCACGCTACCTTCACCACAGCCCACTGCCACATCCGTGCTCTCGGGTTTGTAAACTGCTCGACCAACACAAACCACACGCAGGTTTGTGTCATCTGAACCGCAGCCGACATAGCGGGCGTGTACAAGCAAACACCACCTCTGTTCTCCGGGGCTAGTGTGCTTTCTTACCGGCGGTGGCGTTTTTGACATTCATACCGAGGTCTTTTAGGTTTCGTTTTCTCTGCCATTGTAGCTCAGACGTACCTGGCAACCAGTGTTTGCTCGGCAGCTGAGACTCTACTGACTGAAATGATTGGTAGACGGCGGTAGGAGGCACCTCATGCCAAAACATAATTTCAAAACATAAACATAACTTTGCAGTGTGCAAATAATTTTTTTTAATGCAAATATTTTTGTTGTACTAGTTTTGTTGGTGAGTTCAGTTTGTTATATGAACATTATTCCTGGTCCTCTGTGACATATTAGGAGGATTTTATGGCCAGTTGCTTTAGATTTATTACATAATGCACCTTTAATTAACCAAGGGAAAAAATCCCAATGATTTTAAGAATCTTTTTATTTTCAAACATAAAACATAAAACAAGTTAAGTCACTTTTATTTAGATATCAATATCACACAGTTTGCTCCAAAGGGCTTTTGCAGTCGGTGTTACATAAAAACGAGACATACAAATCACAGAAATGTAAAATGTATCAGTCACTAAGTTTCATAATAAAGAGCTTATACAGTTATTTACCATCATGATACACATCTGTAACTCTAGAGGAATCTTAACTGGACTACAGATGAAATTATATTTCAATACAGCATTAGATTATCAAAAGTATCAAATCTAGCATTTTTCCTAAAAAAAAATAATTATGTTCATAATTGCAACAGCACAGTGTTTCCAAAAAACTGATCCAATACATGGCAATAGCAGGGGTGTATGAATAAATAAGAATACAAATTAGACTTAGATGTTTCTTATTTTATCATGCAAAGCAGATTCTAATCTCAGTGAGAATAAAAGAATGGCTGTGTAAACACTGAGAACTGTAAAGTTTGTGGTGCAGTGCAAAACTTTAGGGAGAATTTTGTAATGATATATTGGGAAAAAAAGAATTGGCATATTGATCAATAACAAATAGTTTTGAATTCATGATTCTAACGAGAAAATTCCTCAAAAATGAGGAAACTGTTTAATTACTTGAACTTGTCTTGGTCTGATCTCGTTACATGTTGAGGAGTAACATGAAGGATCAGGACTGAAGAAGGCATGATTACACTGAAAAATCAACTACTGAGGCAAAACTGGAACAATGTCTATGTTTGGTGCATGTGATTCCTTTTTGCAAATATTTAAGACGCTGTATCACAGACACTGGCCTGCGAAAAAAGACACACAAATCAGAATTGGGAGGGGAAACCATGCCTAACAAAAACATTGCTAAATGTGACCAGCCATGGCAAAACTGTTCACCAGTGTACCGAGGGACGTTAGGAGTTATTCACAGATTCTGAAAGTGTGTCTAAGCTTTCCAACAATGTCTAACACATTTAAATCTGTTCATTAAAATGATTCGTTCACCGAATCGTTAAGTGCTGAGCAGGAGCCCAGTGCCCTGCTACGTGACTCACGTCCTCCCTGAGTGCAGTACGTTCACGGGTCAGTGAGTGAGTGCAGGGGCGGCCGATGTATAAAAACATAACGCGTCATTGATTAATCACAATCAGCGTGATAATTTGAGACCCGTAATAAAAATAAGTTTGGTAGCACAAACAGCTTATATCATGTGGCTGACTGGAAAAATAACTGGGAGTTAGAAAGGGCGTTTCGCGATTCTGTTTTCTCACGCCACCAGACAGGTTCGTGGCTCGCGATTTATACATATATATATAGACATATATACATGTCTATATATATATATATTTATATATATATATATATACAAATGTATATGTGTGTGTGTGTGTTTGTGTGTGTGTGTGTAATGGGGAAGCCACAAGGCGGTGCTGGTTAGTAATTAAAAGTTAAGGCTTAAACCTACAGCAGGTCTATTGTGTTTGATCTACAAATATGTGACCCGCCACGGACCAAGCGGGAACAAGTCGGCCGAGCGCAAAACAAGAAAAAACAGGAAAAAGTTTTTTTTTTCAAAATTAGGGATTTCCGTTTTTTTCAAAATTACACAAGTTGAAGTTTTGAAGAAGCCACTACATGCTTCAAATCACAGTATTGTGGGTCTTAAAACCATAAACTTTGTATTTGAATTAAGGTTGTTTTATTGCTGTGAATCACTCCTAGTTTGGGTGTGGTGATCTCACATTCCAGAGCTTTTGTTGTCTTTTCAGCCAATCAGCTGATGATCACGGAGAATACACATGGCTAATTAATATGCACGCACAGAGAGAGCGAGAGAGGGAGAGAGGGGGAGAGAGAAAGTGTCTGGAACGTTTCAGCAGTTGTGTGTGTGTGTGTGTGTGTGTGTGTGTGTGTGTGTGTGTGTGTGTGTGTGTGTGTGTGTGTGTGTGTGTGTGTGCAGTGCAAAAATAAATCATGATTGTCATCAAAGCTTTGTTATACAAAGGAAGACAAAGAAAACAGGACAATAAGTCAGCTGTGGCTGAGCAGCTTCTTCACAAGGACAGCGAAAGCACAGAGACTGCTGGTGTGTGGACTGTTAGCATTTTAAGCTAGCGATCTTTATGCTTAACGTGTTAGCAGACTTCATCGTCACAAAAACAACAAACAGATGATTATTCAGCGGCTGAAAGAGAGCAGGACACACACGGTAGTTGTCTGAGATGATGACGTGACGCCAGCATCGCTCTATCTCCTATCGAATTGGACATTTGGAGGCGAACAGACGTAAAACTGCGACGAAAAGGAAGCAAGCCCGGACCTCTTATCTGATCGGAGGCACTGAAGTCTGCAGGAATACCTTTCAGTTTCTTATGGGGTGAGTTTTCATTAACGTTGTTAATCTATGTTATGTTAGTGTTCATTCAAAGTCACATACAGACGCACATAGGGACGCTGTCTTTTAATAATCCACTGTGTGTTTCATAACGCCGTTTGCCTACATTGTTATTAGCTGTGCTTGCTAACCTCGCTCGGCACTCGTATTATAAACTACGATCATTTGATCGATATGTACGGGAGCATATGACCTCTGCTGTGCAAGAATAACATGTGGATAACACACTTCTGGTGCGTTTCAGAACGTTATGTTGCCATAACAGTTATTAGCTATACTAGAGATTGGCTAGCTCACTATTGGCGTGTTAAAAATAATACGCACTTTGAATCGTGTGTTCGGTCAGATGAGCGTATTATAAGTCGTAAGAGGAGCATGTCACGGCCCTCTTTGAGATTTTGTACACCCGCAGGTTCAGTTTGATAATTCAAATGCTTTGAGACGAAACTCCAGTGTTCGAAACCTAGCATTGCATTGAATGATGTGTGAATGCCACACCTTTGCATGCATGAATCACACATGATTAACACAATGTGTGATGAACGTGTTAATTACACGTGCGATTCATGCACATAAAGGTGTGGCATTCACACATAATTCAAGCAATACTACTGTATTAAATACTACTGTGTAAATGGGATTTTTTTGGAAAAGTAAAATAATTATTTTCATTGTGGTTCTTGCTGTCAACAGGTAGTGGAACACAGCTCTCCTGAAAGTCGCCTCAATATTCCGCAGCTTGTTGCCATCGACTGGCAGACACATCTGAGTCCCTACTTTCGAAAGCTCCCACAGATCAAGAGTTATCAGCACTTTAGGTATTTATATTCAAACTTCTGCATTTTAGAAATAAAAAAATCATGAATGGACATAATAGTGTTCCATGTGAACAGTGAGCCATGTTTTAAATATCCTGTTGTGTGCTTCTATTCTGTCACAGCTTTGATGCCAACAGACCAGGTGTGGTGCTTGCTCAAACTCACAGTGATGCAGAGCCTATCGAGTTTCAGCTACTGCACAACCCAGGAGTTCTGCCCCCTGTTGACAGTCTTCCCGTCCTGGCCCCACCTGGACTGACCATGGACAGGCAGACGTATCTTTTTGAAAAAAATCAGGCCTTTCTGTTCTGATGAGGCAAAATACTTCACATGCCCAGCACCAAAGATTACAACGCAGAAGAGGAAGCAGAAGAGGGTGCGTTTGTGATGTCACCATTTAGCCGCATATCAACTGTGATGGACAGAGTGGGTACAGCCACATTGTGGGGGAGGAACTAGTATTGAAGATGATAATATAGTCCATGGTCTGGAAAATATTGAACTCTCCTTCACACACTTAGATATATTTTATTTGATATTTGAAGTATGTATCTATCTTTCACCTTTCTTGTTTCTCATTTTTATTCAAGTGCTTTTTGTAACAGAAGAATTTCCCTCTGGGGATCAATAAAGTAAATTCTGATTCTTATCAGTCCACTGAAGTACTTACAGCAAATAACACTACATTGACATGAACTACATTCATTCCTTTGTTTTCAAACTGCTACACTGTTTTTGTCCTGTGGGCTAACAGACATCAGATGTCACTGACAGCTAGACTGGGTGGGGGGTTGTGACCATGTTAATGTCATGCAAATGAGCAGCTATTGGCCTGGCTCCTCAAGAGGGTCGAAATCTTTCAGGCTGAATTTCTCCCTAAAGCAGTTTGAGGAGTGTCTACGTTCAAATGGCTACATCTTCTTCAAAAATGATCAGATGAACATGTGTTTGACATTGTTGGAAAGCTTAGAAATAACACTTTCGGAATCTGTAAATATCTCCAAATGTCCCAAAGTAGACTTGTGAACGCTTTTGCCATGACTGGACACATATGTCAGGACTCAGATTAAATGGAAATTGCAAGGGGGAACACTAAGAAACTGTCTCAGCTTATAAAAACGGAATAACATATTCTATCATATTAAATGAAATGGTTAAACTACAAAAATCACTTTAAAATCACTTTTTTAAAAAGCAGTGAGTGAGGGCTTTGTCTTGACAGTACTTAATGCTTTTGCCTTAGCACAGGTGATGAAAATATGATGTCCAACGGCTTAAAATAAGTCAGGTTTCGAATGCTAATTTGTTTGCTCAGAAAGTCGGTCTAACCCGCACCAAAGAAGCCTAAAAACGTGGGTCTTGGTTCGCTTCAAGTGAAGGAAGCGGACTACATTGCATTGTAAGTACAATGCAGGGTATTGTGGGTAAACACAACCAAAACATGTGCATGTACAGGGATAGCTGGTAGAAATGGCTGAGCCAATTGTTGCAGCGTATGTGTCATATGTTCACATAAAAAAATTGGATTTGATGCAACTCCTGCCTTAACCAACAGCTGAGTGAGTTCTCTTGTTCATTGTTGTCTTGACTTCTCGAGGAGGGGAGAAAAGTAAAAGGTTCAGTTTGTTTCACTTCACGAAATGCAGTATGAAAGCAAACTCAGACCGGCTGAATGTTGCAACTCCCAATTGAAATGTGAAAACGACCTCAAAATGAAATTTAGCAGCATTGGTATTAGAAAATAATACAACTACTAATAATAATAATAATACAAAAGGTGTCACTCCAGAGTCTGCTTTTAAATACTCTTCTTTCTTTTTCTTGTTTTTACTTTTTACTTCTCTAAAGAATTTACTCAGCCTTAAAAAACAATCTTCTGAAGCCAAACAGCCTTCCTGACAGTGTGTGCAGCACTTTGATGAATAAAATAGCTTATTTTGGCCTGTCAAATCTCAACATTTTTCACCACAATAAAGTAAGAGTATGGGCCTGAAGATCAAGACAAAAATGCTGTATCTCAAGGCTTTTGAGAGATTGGGTGGGGTTTTTTTACCCCTTCAAATCCACGAACAAATATCTTGTCTAATTTAAACAGCAATTTTTACCATGTCCAACTAATGGCGCTTTTCCATAATGCAGTTCGAGTTGACTGGACCTAAGTGACTTAATTGGACTGTACTTGTTTTCTTTTTTTGCTTTTCCATTAGTGATAGTAGCTGGTAGCAACCCGACACTAAAATGTGACGTCAACAGACTGCCGGTCACCGATTGGTCAGAGAGTGTCTTCACTGGAAGAGTCATGAGCACAACATCCGACACAAGAATCAAATCAAACAATGTCGAACTGTAGATCGGTTAAAAACCTAACCGTATTTAAACCTAAATTGACCGTACGGTGTGAGAGTGAATGGTTCGTCTCTGTATGTTGGACGTGCAATGGTTACCTGTCCAGGGTGTACACCACCTTTCGCCCTGTCCGCTGGGATTGGCCCTCATGTGGAGGATAAAGTGGTAGATGATGAATGAATGAATGAATGAAATTACAGAAATATACTATAACTGTTCACATTTAACGTAAGAGCAGAAAGCAGAGCGAGAAATAAGATTCCATCAAGGCACGAACAAAGGTAAATAGGAGTTGTTAGTGTTTCTGAGGAGGAGCACCATGTGAGGTCATCATTATTATACCAACAGCCCTGGCAATTTGTAGTGTGACTTTAAAAGGATGAGACAGAGATTGGCAAAAAAGCAAGTACACTGAGTGGAATGCATTGCGATTGCTCTCCTGATCCGCACTTCCTCATGCAGTCCCACTTTTTAAAATCACTGCCATCCTCCCTCTTGTCGAGTCATCACATTTCTACAGTAAATGAGATTGGCTGTGCCACAAAGAATGATGATCCACTTGAACCTCATACTGAAGCACTTTTTCCCCGATCTGAAATAGCAACCAAGCGTTTCTATCTACTCTTTGAAGGCATCTCATAATTTATGTTTAAGAGCTGTTGACTTTGAAGATGCCCCGTTCAGTCTTGATAGGCTGCTGTATCCGCTGAGTGACTTGAATTAGATAATTGTCTTTCAAGTACACTTCGAGAACCCTCAAAAAAAATTTCCCAAGGGCAAATTGGATAGAAGAATAGTAATCGTAAAAGTCTGTGCTCCAGTCAGGCAGGAAGTACTGAATGATTCTGTGAATAAATTATTTTAAATGAACTGATTCTAATGATTCAGTTATCAAAAACAACTGCTTTACAAGTCACAAGAAACTGCCATGACTTCCAGTTTCATGCAGCCGTGCAGTGATGACTCCACCCATGTTGAGGAGGTAATATATTGTAATGGGAACCAACCGTGCTATGCCGAGATGAGGCAAGGCCAGCTGGGACCATGTAGTGGAAAAGCAGCATTTGTAATGGCAAGCCCCTTTATACATTCAGTTTTGAGCTGTAAACATTAATGATGTCTGACAACTGAATTATCCATTAATGATGGTTTATGAGTAAAATATTACAGGAGGTAAAAGAGCCACAGTCTGTGTAAAGCTGACTGCTGATGTTTTGTTTGATGACTTTGCCAATACAGCACCATGTCTGTGTTCACAGAGCAGAGGGAGATATTGATAAGCAAGCAGATTAGTGTAATAATCAGTGTTTGGAATAACGCCGTTTAAAAGAACGGCGTTTGGTAACGACGTTATTTTTTCAGTAATGGGGTAATCTAACTAATTACTTTTCCCGTCGTTACAACGGCGTTAACCTTACTAGGAGCCGACGGGGGTGTCGTGCTGGATCCCAGCGCCGGGGAAGTAGGAGACGCTTCAGACCTATTCTCACGTCCATTATTATGGGAAACGTAAGATCTCCCCCAAATAAGATGGACGAGTTAGCGGCGCTGACCCGACATAAGAGGGAGCACCGGCACTGCAGCATCATGCTGTTCACGGAGACATGGCTCACCGCAGCGATCCCAGACACGGTCACCGCGCTGGACGGATTCCAGCTGATATGAGCAGACAGGACGGCGGAGAGCAGTAAGAGGAAAGGAAGAGGGCTGGCAGTGTTTGTGAATGATAGATGGTGTAACTCTGGGCACATCACTATTAAAGAACAACACTGCTGTAAGGACTTGGGACCCTCTGCTAACGCTAATGCAGCCTGTGATGCTCTGCACTCAGTGGTGAGCAGGCTGCAGACCCAGCATCCACAGGTTCTCCTCCTGATCTCTGGGGATTTTAATCATGTATCTCCTTCCTCCTCTCTGCCTACACTCACTCAGTATGTCACCTGCCACACCAGAGACAATAAAATATTGGACCTTTTCTATGCCAACAACAAGGAGGCATATAACTCATCCTCCCTCCCCCCTTGGAAGATCTGATCACAACCTGGTTCGTCTCCCTCCTGTGAACAAACCTCTGGTACAAAGACAACCAGCTGTGACTCGCACAGTGAAAGTATGGTCTGAGGAGAGTGATGAGGCTTTCATGGACTGTTTTGAGTCAAATGTGTGGGAACATCGACATCGACAGTCTCACACACACAATCACGGATTACATAAACTTCTGTGTAGAGAGCACTGTACCCACCAGGACAGTACAGTGTTTCTCTAACAACAATCCCTGGATTAATCCTGACATAAAGGCTCTCCTTAAGGAGAAAAATAGAGCTTTTAGGTCAGGAAACAAGGAGGAGCTGAAGACGTTCAGAGGGAGCTGAGGAGAAAGATCAGGGAGGGAAAGGACAGCTACAGGAAGAAGATGGAGGAGCAGCTGCAGCAGAGAGATGTCAGTGGAGTCTGGAGAGGCCTGAAAACCATCTCTGGCCACAAGAAGCTGGACTCCCAGACTGTAGGGGACCAGAGGTGGGCTAACGACTTGAACTTATTCTTCAATAGATTTGATCAGCCTCCTTACAAATACCTGGGTGTTCACATAAACAATAAACTGGACTGGTCTGATCATGCTGCTGCACTCTACAGGAAGGGTCAGAGCAGATTCTACCTGTTGATGAGACTGAGGTCTTTTGGAGTGCAGGGTGAACTCCTTAAGATCTTCTATGACTCAGTAGTGGCATCAGCTATCTTTTATGGAGTGGTCTGCTGGGGCAGTGGCATCACAGCTGCGGACAAGAATAGACTGGACAGACGTATTAAAAGAGCCAGCTCTGTCCTTGGACACCCCCTTGACCCAGTGGAGGTGGTGGGAGAGAGGAGAATGGCTAACAAGTTATCATCTCTGATGGACAATCTCTCCCACCCCCTGCAGAACACCATCACAGCACTGGGCAGCTCCTTCAGTAACAGACTAAAACATCCTAAATGTCTGAAGGAGCTTTATTGCAAGTCATTCCTCCCTGCAGCTGTTAGACTGTATGTATGTGTTTAACATAATTATAACCAGGCTCCTCACCCCATGTGCAATATACCGTCTTTTTATAAAAGTGCAATATAAACATATAATATCCCATGCTATTTCTCTGTCTATAATGTAAATATCTAACCCATACTGTATATTCTGGAAATTGCCTATTATGTACACTACACATTTTACTCTATTTAACTTTTTTATATAGTCTCAGTGTTAATATCGTTTTATAGTGTACTTCTTGTTGCATGGTTATTATTTATTCTCCTGATCTTTACTGTCTTGCTTCTGTCATTGTGGGACGAATAAATGGCAGCTCCGTCCAGCTCTCTGTATGTTGTCGTCTCCGACTAAACACAGGACAGCCTGGACCTCGTCGTTCGACACTTCTAGCCAATCAGTGGCCGGCAGTTTTGACCAATCAGCGCATAGTACATGCGCCTCTGACTTGGAACCTCGCCAAGGCAGGTACTAAAAATAGTGCCTGGTTCCAGGTTCTACGCTAGTGGAAACACTCGCTAACCCATGTCGTGTAGCGCAGTGCTGTTGAGAATCGAGCCGGTGGAAAAGCGCCATAATTGTACTTCTTGTGTTTCCAGCTGCTGGAAGCGAGGAGGGCTGTTTTAACCAAGGATGAGATGGACTTCTGCAGGGGCATCACAATTGACCTGATGTCTGATGAGGAGGATGGAGGACAAACTGTGTTTTGTAATTGTGGGCTTTATAAATAACATTTGATTTGATTTGATGGCTCAGCTGATGGAGAAGCTGGGTGGATATTCAGCCTCCATCCTTCAACAAGAGAGGCTGGAGAGGGACCCAGAGTACTGAACAACCCACCACAGAAGTCTGCATAATGGGGCACTCTCTGCAAGACCTGCTCCAACTTATGACCCTGAAGCAGCCAAGAGAGATTTTTCATAAAGCATGTTTGTTATTTGTGGTTTCTTTTGTAAATAAAGCTTCACTTTCTACTTCCACTTGTACTTTCTTATGTCTCTTATTCTCTCTTGTGATGTGGAGTTATCACTAAATAATAATAGTAATAAGAATAATTAGTAGTAGTATCATTAATAATATTATTGATATCTATATTATTATAATCATTGTTAAAAATGGGAGGGGCAAATGACCATGTGTTCCAAAGGTGACCAATGAGTGAGGGGTTTGCTGTCCAATCACAGGATTTTACTGTGGAACTGTGTTGTTTCATCCAATAATTGTTTGTGTCAGTTAGCGCAGGTCTGACGATCGCTACATTGATATGCTAATTAGAGCCGTTAGCACCTAGTGGGGTTCGCGAGGGGACCAATCTACTTCCAAATTCCACTTTTGACTCATAGCATTGTGTCAAAATTTGCAGAAATAAAATAAAACAAATAAAACACAATGCGTCTATTTTGTGCTGCTTAATAGACGCATTGTGTTTTATTTGTGATCTTCTGAAAGTGTGAGTTTCAGTGGGAATCGAAGATCAAGACAAGGCAATAAGAAAAGAGAGATAATATCACAGCACAAAAAAACACACCTTGGATAAAAAGTAAGAGGAATAATAAGTAAGAGGGAGGAAGAATCTCACAGAGACACATAATTCTCTGGGTTGACAATGCTGGATGGTGCTCCAGCTAAATAAATTATCACAGTGGCTATTTTTAAACTGAAGTGTAAATTCAGTAATCCTTGGAGCAGGAGCGGTGATGAGCCAACATAGAGGCCACATCAGAGAATACAGCTCTGCCCTAATCTTCCTTTGCTGCCTGCCCAGCCCTTCTCTAAGCACACGCACACACACGCACACACACGCACACACACACGCACACACACGCACACACACACACACACACACACACACACACACACACACACACACACACACACACACACACACACACACACACACACACACATCCACTTCCCATTTCCCATTTCCCATTTCTCCCTTTGTTTCTTTCTTGTCACTTATGCCTTTTGTATGATAAAAGCATTCTTTCTGCTGAGTATTTTGCTCTCCACAGGGATTCCACTTTCTTTTGGGGAAAAAAATAAAAATAAAAATAGCAATCCTTGAATAAGACAGGAAGTGGAAATGTGAGTCACAGTGTCCTTATGTTAGATGATGACGAATGGCAAAGAACAATAACTGCACAGTCTGCATTGACAAAAGTGGTCATCTGTGCATCTGTCATTTTTTCTTAAAAAAAAATCTAAATCAAATATTACTCAATATGCTATTCCTCTGAAGATGATAATTTATTATTACTCTTAATATGTCTGACCAAAACAGCACACCCTCTGCTGCACCATAGTTACTTGTGTGATAAATAGAACATTCAATTATTATTATAAATATATTGAACTGTTTAAGCCAATAATTGCCTTAAACAGGCCAGTTTTCATTAAAACATGATATTGAATTGTGGGGTTTATGTAGCTTGCACGCCACAAGTTTGAGACCTCTGCTTTGATGTGTGCCTTCTTGTTGATGTTTTGCTCATTTCATTTCAATTTATGTGTCACTTTTCGTCCTCTGAGTGATCTCCCTCACTGACGGACGTTGATGCTGAATCGAGTAGTGTAAATGTTTACCAGGGCTCATACACATGGTCAAATCTGTCCAACAGACAAAAGGTAACACAATTCTGCAACCTGCCAAATAATGTTGCTTTATAAAAAGTTCAGGTCTGAATTTTTAATATTCCACTGCCTGTGGGAGAATGTTGTCTAGCCCAGGGGAAAGTATCTCCAAGAAGTTGCCAATTCTGTGTGGTTTTTGGTTCAGAAGACAAGCCCCTCCTCTGCTGCTGTTTAATAGCACATAATCATGGGTGTCATTAATCACAAGCACAGACGTGAGGTTTTACAAGGTTAATGATGGTATAGCCACACTCTCAACTGTGTCCTATTCCTCAGGTATTTATCAGTGTCAGCAACAGGAACCTGGATCTCAATGTAGCTCATAGTTCTCTCACTCACCATCTCTGTGTCTATATCTGTCATCTTCCATATTCACAAACTCAAGTTTTCTTGCGTTTGCTCATGAGGTGTATCGTGTAATACACACAAGAAAATCAAAACAAGCCACATCTTGTAAGTGTAGTCGATAGAGATGCAATCTTTCATCTGATATATGTAACTTTCTCTCACAATTCCCTACTGCTTTAATTCTCTTAGCAATTCATTTGTTCAGGATATTGTCAATTAACTAATGATCTATATTGATTGTTTTTCTTTGTATAGAGCCAGGCATGACCTAACAGCAAATAAAGTTTGTTCAGTTGTCATTGAGATGTTCCAAATGAATTCACATTACTCAAATAAGAAACTGAACATATATTTGCTGATGCTGGCTGCAAATGCTGCAAGATTGATAGTATTTTTTTCTGTCAAATTGTCCTGCAAGGTTGACTGTGAAGTTTAGCCAATAATGAATAAACCCCACCAATATAATCCACATAATGTTTTCGATTATTGCTTTGCAATATCACATTCAATTACCAAATGCAATCTAGAGGCATTTAGATTGCAGGCTGTAATCTCATTTGCATCACAATAGGCAAGAACATGTTCATACCTCTAAAGCTCACTATTAACTGAGGTTAATAAAATTGCTAACTGAACTATTTTGGATTTACAGATCATATCAAATTGTATTTTTTTCAATATCTGATGCAGTGATTTCGACCAGTATTAGACTGATGCCAATACTATCTGCATTTTATCCACACAGTAATGGCATTTTGGGAGCCCTAGACTAATGCCAATACAGATTATGTGACCTATGATGATACTGAGTCCATCACAGAATATTGTGTGTGTTGTGTTGATTCTGAGTATCCGAGTATTGCAGTCATCCATACATACACCCTTCACCAACAGAAACATACACATACATATTGACGCATGAAGACATCAGCATACATGCACTCAAATAATTGAAGGCCTTGTTTTTACTGTTCCACTTTTTCCCATCCTGTGCTCTGTAATTTTTAAGCCCTGAAGGCTCTGACAGCTCTGTGTCAAAAAAAGATACAGTATCCTGCATGATAGAACAGCACAGTGAAGAAATAGCTCCAATCTCAGTTTGACAGTCCCCCACTGAGCAGCTGAAGCATGTGTGTATGTGCATACAGTCAGTACACGTGTTGGCAGGTGGTGCTGGAAAAAGACATGGTACCAAGCAAATCCAACTTGACACAGGCACTTTGAGAGCAGACATCCCTCTGTCTCTTGCTCTACATAAAATAGAGTTATTTACCTAACCTCACTGGGTTAAGCAGATGAGGAGCTCTACTTTAAAGAGATAGATGGAGAAGGGAGGGAAAAACTTCCACTTCACTTGTTTATGTTGTTGAAATCAGGGCAGAAAAAGAAGCAGGCAGAGTAACATGACCTATTTTGAACACTCGCAGGGAGATGAGGTAGTTTAAACACTATCTGTGCACCACAGATGCTCAAGACACAGACAGATATGTCTACATACACATATCCATGGCTTGTTTGAACTTTCCCTGAAATAAATCATCCAAACCCATGACCAAGGGGTCATGACTTCTCCGTTTCAACAACTGCACCATAGTGGTGGAAGCCTTTGAGTCCGCAAACTTAACATAAAACAATAACTTAATCAATAACAAGCATGTCAGTGCACCTTTTTATTATGGTCTGCTGATCAGGTTGTGACACTCAAACCACAGCAGTGTTTGTTGTACGTCAGTGTGAGTAAGGTTTAAGTTATTTAACTAAGCAAGAACATGGGGCCAGTTGTTCAAAAGTAATCTGATCGGATTTTGGTTATCGGATTGGATCAAATCTGGAAAATGGGTTATTCAAAAGGGAAAGAAGGATTCTGAAATTGGATCAGATCATGTAATCCAATCCTAGTTTGGAAATGGATCAAACCTTCAGTTTAGGATCAGTAGGATTGGGATAACTTTGATCCAAAATAACAGGATTACCCTGATCCCAACAAGGGATAGGATTTCAAGGTGGAATTCAGGAAGAAAATGTAGTAAAACTGAAATGAGTCAAATAATACATTTGTATCATTTAGTGTATATACTTTTATTTATATTTTGCACTTGACTTGTTTAACCATTACAGTGATAAAGTAGACATAGGCTACCAATTAAGCCTTTCAGTATAGTAAAGTAAAAATAAATAACATGTCCCCATGAAATAAACCCACAAACAGATTTCAATAACAAACAAAAAATATATATTCATTCATCACTGTATATTAATGTCAAAGAAACAGTCATCACATATGAAATTGTCAAAAATAATTTCAAACAATTGCATCCCTTACTACACGTCCAGTCAATCCCTCATTCTGACAGAACGCCAGAGGTTGGGCTGGTTCTTCAACAGGCTCAGGTGCATCATTAACATCACAGAGAGGGACATTGCGCCTGGTAGCGACAATACACGCAAGTATCATATTGCATGCTCCCTGTGGTTCCACTCGCAAATAATTAAGGCATGCAAAGCATCTCTTCAGAACTCCATTTAAATGCTCAATTGCACATTTTGTTTTGCAATGAGCAGTATTGAAGTGTGCCTGCGCAGGCGTGGTTGCTGCAAGAAAAGGAGTCATCAGCCATGGTAAGAGTGGATAGGCACTGTCTCCTAATATTATGCCATGCGGTCGATTCGTATGGATCTCTCTGCATTAAGCACTCTCCCTCAGAATACGTGCATCATGAACAGACCCAGGCCACTTCACAACACAGTTTGTGATGATGAGGTCAGCTTCGCCCACAAGTTGGATGTTGATGCTGCACCTCCCCTTTTGTTTGATGTACTCCCAATCCCTCTCATGTGGTGCTAGGATATGCACTTGAGTGCAGTCAATAGTATTGGGCATGTTCCTCAAATGAAAAAACTTGTGCTTGGTCTGGGCAATCTGGTCATCCTTTGGAAGTGATGAAACAAACTGATTGACCAGGCTGGCCAAAGCAATTGACACAGCTTTCACTACATCACTCACAGTTGATTTTCCCACTCCTATATTGTCAACAACGATTAGAAAGTCCCAGATGCATTGAAGTGCAGAGCAATGAGGACTTCTTCTTCTTCCACAGACAGACAGTGATTCCTTTGGGTTCTCCATTGAAGCTTTGGCCTGACAATGTCTGCAATGTACTTAATATCAGCATTCCCAAAGCGAAAGAGAGCATATAGTCCTTCAGTGGTGTATTGCTCCAGTGGTTTTGCATGCTCAAGATACACCCTTTGACGGTATCCTCTTCCACCAAGTGGTGATAGCGATGGACAACACCTGCCATGTCAGTGCCTCTCTGTAAGTCCTCTGAGGAAGGCTTAATATAAGATGGCTGTCAAATACCCACCCACTCATTAGCTGACATGCCTGTGTTCAAGTAAGTCAATCATGCCCAAGTCCTATACATACTTTGTCCACCACCACTGAAAAATCTAAGGGCCAGAGCCACAAAGGACCTTGCTGAACAAAAGAACACCCAAACAAGCAACAGCCCATTTAAGAATGGTGACTACACAGATGTGGTTCTGGACATTATTGGAGGTGAGAGCTCTAAATCTCTGCATGGAAGTCAAGGTGTTGTATGGGATGGTGAGCCTACGATTGAGAAGTGACCCAGTTCCTCCTAATACAGAGGAAACATTTACTCTGCATCCCAGCCCTATTATTGAGCAACCTGGATCCTCACTGGTAGAGCCAGCAGTCACCGGAGCTCAGAAAAGAGGCTTGAAGCGTCCTTTGCGAAATAGCAATGACGATGCCTATGAAACTCTTCTTAAACGAGAAACTGAACGAGCAGAAGCACAGATACTCCTGGCAGAGGAACATTTTTGATTGATTGATTGATTGATTTGTTTATTCAAGTGTCAAACACCATGGTGCCCAGCCCTCATGGGCTTATTAGACACTACAATCATTTCTCAGTAATTTCCAGATCGCCACGTGCTGTGACGTAACACAAAAAAAAAACCAACATGACATAACTAAACCAATACAAATAAGTACACATACTACAAATAAAGATGGCTTGTCATATGGGATACAAAATACTTTGCCGCAGATACCAGGCCTTTTCTATACATTTTGCCAAAGCAAAAACATCATTTTCAAACAGCCAGCGCAAAATCTCTCATTCATATTTCCAAAATATATCAGGAGTTTTTAGCTGAATTGATTCAAAAAGAGAGTTCCTTAAATCACAATATAAAGGACAATAAAAACAAAGTGAAATTCATCTTCCACAACCTGGAGATCACAAAATTCACACAGACGTAAATGTTCAGGTGTACCTTTAAATCGACCCACTTCCACTGCCAGAGGTAAGGTACTGGTTCTCAATTGTGCACAGAGGGACCTCTGCCTTCTCTTTAGATTGAGAGAAATATAAGGTTCTGTAACATAATCATTCTTAAATTGGACATAATTTCTAAGTTTTGGCTTTTTCCATATATCCTGTTTCCATTGATCTTCATATTTACTTGACAATCTTTGTCTGACGACACTTATATTACATTGCAAATTATTTTGGTACATTATATGCAAGTCAGATGCAGACAGTATTATTGACACCTCTCTAGACCAGGGGTGATGTTTTGCTCTGTCCCAGTTAAACATTTTCCTAGTTAGCCTTTCCTCTGGCAGACTGACAAGACGGTTCCACAATCGCACCATTTCACATCTTTGTTTTACAATACATGGATTCCATCCTGCATCCCCATTCACAGCTACCTTTGCTGCATATTTGTGCACACCAAGAAAACACCTCAGAGCACGATTTTGAACAGAGTTACAATCAGAAACCTCTTCAAATCCCCAGACTGCTGCAGCATAAAACAAAACTGAGTCAACCAAAGATTTATACAGTTGTGTAAATGTAGAAAAACCAAGATCTGTACATAATTAAATTTTACTCAACACCGAACCTAATGCTCTTCCAAAGACTCTGCTAGTATTTTCCTTCCTTCTGTAAACTTCATGTTTTCATCAAAAACAAAACCAAGATATTTATAATGACGAGTATACTTTAAAGGCACAGGGCCAAACTGAAATGTATAAATATAAGGAACAAATCAAGCTGACCAAACTGAAGAGTCTCTCCTTCTCAGATGAAGAACACTGAACATTATTTTGTTAACTATTGGACATTTTTTATTTAAGACATTTTCAATATATCCACAATGTATTTGTTAATGTATATTTTGTAATGTTTTTTATTTGTTGTGGCTCAGATGAAGCTCATAAAAGCAATTATAAATGGAAGTGGACGTTTATGTTTTGTGTTTTGTCTCAAAATAAACACTTAAAGTGACCCCATGTTGGCTCTTCTACCTGTTCTTTACATAGCTGGATTTGGTCATCCTGAAATCTGTGTATCTGGATCAGGGTGGATCAGTTTCTCTACATACATCTAATTTTGGCGGGCTTAACGTAATAACGACAGGGAAGCAACGTGTAGCAGCTTTTGTATACATCCAACATGGCGGCCACCGAAGAGCAGCTCTCTTTCGATTTGACATGCTCCACTAGGTTCTCCATGTGCAAAAGCAGTTAGATGACATTACTAGATAGTCATCACTCCTAGAAAACTACAACAACTACTTTTGTTGACACATTTTCTATTGTAGATCTATCCGTATCCGTATATGCATACAGAAGCAATTTCATCAAAGTCTGTGGGCCTCTTGAAAGTGAGAGTTAGAGAGTTAGAGGGAGTAGGCCTGTTTAAAAATGTGGGTTTTCAGATAAGATTTGAAGATGGGGAATGAGACAATGTTCCTGATGCCGGGGGGGAGGGAGTTCCAGAGGCGGGGGCAGAGCGGCTGAAGGCTCTGGGCCCCATGGTGGTCAGACGGGCAGGATGCACAATGAGGCTGATAGATGAGCCAGATCTTAGTGTCCGGGAAGGGGTGTTGGTCTGAAGGAGGTCAGAGAGGTATGGGGGAGAGAGGTTATGGATGGTCTTGAAGGTGAGAAGCAGAATTTTGAAATCGATGCAGAATTTAACCGTAAGCCAGTGAAGCTGTTGCAGAACAGGTGTGATGTGAGTGATAGAAGGGATCCTGGTGATGATCCGGGCAGCAGAGTTCTGAACCAATTGGAGTTTATAAATGGAATTGTGGGGAAGACCAATAAGAAGGGAGTTACAATTGTCAAGGCGGGATGTGACCAGGGAGTGGGTTAGGATGGCAGTGGAGTTGGGAGTAAGAGATGGGCGGAGACGGTTGATGCTGCGGAGATGGTAATAGGCTGACTGAGTGGTGTTATTGATGTGGGTCAGGAATAAGAGAGTGCCGTCAAGGACGACACCCAGACTCTTAACCTGTAGGGAGGGGGAAACAGAGGATGGTGGGGATGGTGAAACTTAAAGTGGATTTGCAACCTATGAGGAGAACCTCGGTTGTGTCACTGTTGAGTTTCAGGAAATTGAAAGAGAACCAGGTTTTGATTTCTTGTAGACAGTTACAGAGGGAGGAGGGCGGGAAGGTGGAAGTGGGTTTGGAAGAAAGGTAGAGCTGGGTGTCGTCCGCATAACAGTGGAAGTGGATATTGAATTTGCAGAAGATGCAGAAGATGCAGAAGAGATAAGATTTAAACCACTCCAGGGGCGTGTCAGAGATGCCATTAGATGCTAGTCTGAGGAGGAGGGTGGTATGAGAGATTGTGTCGAAGGCTGCACTCAGATCAAGGAGGATGAGGATGGATAATAGTCCTGAGTCAGCTGCCAACAGTAGGTCATTAGTAATTTTAAGGAGGGCAGTTTCTGTGCTGTGACATGGGCGTCACGTTGAACTCTGCTTTTAGATGATACATTTTGTTTGTGCCTTGCGATTTTAAACGCACCTCTGTGGTTTTCAAACTTCAATGCTTGAATCTTGAGTGAACATAGTGACATTTGTCAAGTTGTGCTTTGAAGCTGCAAACATGTTATCCTCCCTAATATCCATTGTTTTCCCTTTAAAATGGGGATTTGATTGAAGGACTAATTACCAAAGGACTGAATTGTCGTGATCATTGCATTTTGTTTCACACCCAGTAGTTCTGATCTGGCCCTTTAATGTATAATGTCATTCATATCTAATATAATTTGTAATTTGTCATTGACAAACCAATCTCAGACAACTTGTCACAATTCTCATTTCTTTACATTTTTTTTATATAATTAAATATTATTATTTTGATTTCTTGATATTAAGGATGTGCATCTTTAGTAAAATGTATTATGCAAAAAAAAGTGCAAGTACTCTCACCAAAGGTGCCTCAAAACACATTCACAGTCTCATAAAGCACAAGGGCAGGGGAGAGTATGTCATAGTAATATATATATATCTTTCGATCTATCGATATTTTTTATTTTGCTGTAGAATGTAATCCATATTGCTTTGTTTCTTTCCTTAAATGTGTCCATCCTAGTCCATTATGGATTTTTAATGATTCCTGATTTATTTTCTATATTTGTGTTTTATTGACTAGAAGGTAAAAATATAAAATATCGTCATCACTGTGCTTTGCCAGTACAGTTTTCGCTGGTGAAAAAGAGCCATTACGTCAACAAACTCAGCACTGATACAGAAATAATACTAATCAAAGCTGGATGGACTGATTCAGCCATTTCAGTTATGTCCCTGCCACATTCTCATTATGAGACATGACATCCAGCATAATGATGGACTGATTAAACAAACCAAGACAGGACTGGTTATAAAAGAATAGGGGAAGACATGAAACATGGAACACAGAGAGAGTTAGAGAGATAGACTTTGATGATGCAGACATTTTGACTGCTGGTGTGAGAAATGCTGCTCATGTCATCTGTTAATAATAGCATATCACATTCATCATTTGTAGTGATGGTCTGTGTGTGATGTAAATGCAGGCAGTCGTGTGTGAACGCCTGAGTCTGAATCCGAATGTGTGAATTAATAATAGATCAACTCTCCCTTTGTTTGCAACATCAACTTGATGAATGGGCTTTGTAATTGGTTAGTTTAATAAGTGGCGACAGAGTGAGGGCTCTTTGCCTCTCATTCTCACACACAGACATGCAATTACACACCGCAGAAACATGCCCAAATTATATTCCCCTGTCAGATGCAGAGGTGTACATGCACGCACACACACACACACACTCTGTCAAGGAGGCATTCACACACCGACCCGTTTCATTGGTTTGGCAGATTATAGTCATTATGTTGAAGAAAAGATTTTCCTGCAGTGATTTGCCTTTTCTGTCCTTGAAGACTGAAAAGACTGTGGCTGCAGGATGAGCGGCTTTTTTTAAACAAAAAAGAACTGTTTAACCAGATTGGAAAATATGTTCACATAACATAAACATAGTGAAACATGCAGGGTATTATTGTTCTGCATAGTTTTATGAGACCAATAATCCCTTTGATTATCATCAAAAAATATTTTTCTATTGATGTAGTCAGAGCCATAATGGCAAATATCCTGCATTTCAAATTTTGTTTTTTATTAACGTATGTCTGTAAGAAAGAGTCAACACTAATTTTCTGATATAAATTGTGTGTGTCCCTGAAGTGCACCCCAGGCCTGCTGTCTATTCACTACTGACTCTGACTGCAAGTGTATACAAGACATCAACATATCGACAACCCCACTGTCAGCAAGCAGCGGGGTGTTGTCGCCTCATCCTCCCCCCAAATTTTTAATGCATACTAGATGCAAACATCCCCCATACACACATTCCACAGCACACATACATACACACCACACCACATCCTGGTGGGGGGGGATGGGGGATGGGTGTGGGGGACCTCCCGGGTACCTGTGTCCCGCCCGCCTCCCGGCTGGGCTGGGGTCAGCAGTTTGGGCTGGGGGGCGGCTGTGGTGCTCCGGGGCGCTGGCGGCTGCGGCGGGTAGTTGGGTCGGCTGTCGGTGTGGCTTGCCATGACTCCTGGGAAGGGTGATGGTGGGCGGCGAGCTAGTCGCTCGGCGGGGGCTGACTTTGGGCGCCCTGCCCTGGGTGGACGGTGGGTCCCTATGCCGGGTGGGCTTGGGGTCCGCCGTGACAGATCTTTCGGCCTCTGACCCATACCTGTGCGGGGGGGCTTGCCCGGGGCGGATCCGGGACCCTGCTGTCTCCTGCTCCTTGGGGACCCCCGGCTGGGATCCCTACGTGAGCCTCTGCCTGCTCCCCTCTGGGGGGGAAGTCGTGTGGTTGGCTCCGGGGTAGGCGTCGGGGATAGCTGTGGCGGGCTCCGGCCTGCCTCCTGGGGGGCGGTCTGGGGGAGGCTCTGCTGTCCCTGGTGGTGGGCTGGGCTGGGTACTGGGCTGGGTACTGGACAGGACAGGTTAAAAAAAAAAAAAAAAAATGTAACTGAACCCGTCAACAATGATGAATATCTGCAAAGTTCAAGTATCAATTTGAGTTGACTTATAAAGATGCAGAAGTGCAGGGCTTGAATGAAGTTGTATAACATATAACAGAGTCCAGATGGTTGTATGTCAGACAGCAGATGTGTTTTATTTCACTTGGCAGGAAAAATTTAATGGACTGGTGTTTTACACTTGAGAAAAAAAGTTTTCCTGACTCATCCTGCTTGCCTGACCTCTGCATTTTAAATGCCTCTGAGTGTTTGTGTATGTGTGTGTGTGTGTATCAGGGGCATTTTAAGCCAGCACACTAAACTAAAACACCTTAACCGCATCGCCTACGCCTGCATAAAGACTGAAAAACACGCGTCCGATACATGTGCATACAGACACGTATTTTTTCACTCAAGACAACCGTGCCCACGGACGTCTGCTGCATGCGCAGTTGTTACGGCATGAATGACCACTCGCTATTTGATTTCCACAAACACTACACAGTGTGTGTGTGTACGCTCATGTACTTAACAGTCACGCGTGGTCTTCACGTCAACAACGCGTGTGCAGCGTCTGCGTGACATACCTGGCGCCCATCTGTCCATGGAATTTACACACTCACGTTAGAGGTTTGATGTCATTGCATAGGCGCTGTACACACGTTTTTAGTATAGTGTGCTGGCATAAAATGCACCTGATAGTGTGTGTGCATGCATGTGTGTATGCATGCGTGCGTGTGTATGCACGTGTGCGTGACACTGGCATGTGCTGGTGTGTATGTGTTTGATGGACACTCTGCTGCTTGCTCTTGTACACCGCCTGTGATGCCCACTGCATTGATTTTCTTGTGCCATTTTATAATTATGTCTCCTCTCTTTTATTCACCCTCTCTCTCTTTTATCCTGTCTCTCTTATCTCCCTCCTCTCTCCCTCTATTTTTTCTAATTCCATCCCCCTCATCCATTTTTAAGCTTCAGTGTGCTGGTGCTTGTTATCTCGGCCCTTTTCCCTTTTGCTGTTTGATCTCAACTTCTTAATTTCCTCTCAGTTTCATTTTACACTCACTTCCCACTGTTCCTCGGATATTCGTCATTGTTTCCACTCTTTGCGCCACTGTTTTAATCTTACTTTTCTCTATCTTGCCTCCTCTTTCTACTCCTTCAAACAAACCCAATCCTCTGTTTTGTTATTTGATCATTAAATATAGTCTTCCCTTTTTTTGCAGCCTCCCTGGAGTGCAATCCATCTTCACCCTAGTCTGACAGAGTGGGACAGCAAGTCACAGAAACGATGCAGATCCCACCTTCCACCCACAACACCAACACCTGGTATATGATTTCCCCGGACTTCTCCCTGAAGCAAGCACAGCTATCCACCACACACCTTTGCTTTCTGCCCTCAAAGACCAATCTGGAAAATTACATGACTACTTTTCTTCCCAGCCACTCCTGAAGAAAAGCTCCCACAAGTTCTGACTCGCAGTTTCCTCACAGTCACAACAACTCACAGATTCCGGGAGTCCGACCAATAGTCCCATCTCCAGTCATTTTTGAACTTTGCAGCCAAACCTCCATCATACCTCTCACACTACAACTCTTCCACTCCTCGCCGACATCCCTTTACTCCCTTATCTTCTAGAAAAAAAACATAAAAACCATTTACTGTATAACTTCAACCCAGAATCAAAAGTTTTCTTGGCTTTATGTCATGAAAGCATTTAAAAAACAAAGCGATGCCATTGCCATGAGGTTGGACGATAATTCTACACATGCTCTTGCTTTTAGGGAACTCTCAAACCAACACCCTCCTCTCTTACCGTAAAGAGTGACACCTGCAGTATAACCCACAGTCTTCTATTAGCACCAACTCATGGTGTACACCGAAGTCTGGTTCTGCCATAACTTAAGATTTCTGGTCCCCTATACTAGGATAGGATGACACAATAATGAGTGTGTTTTAGTGCTTTTTCTCTCTCACTATCCTGTAAAAGTTCCCTTTCCATATTGTGGATCACTCTCTTTAGGGTAGACATTAGAGCCTGAGAGAATATTACACTGTAAAAAGGACCTGATTTACTAATCACTGCAAAAACGTGCGCAAACTGGATTGCACACGCAAATTTGCGTTGATGCTGATTTACTAACAGGGCGCAACGAGGAGTGCGTCCTCAGTGGTTACAGTGTACTGGTGCACTTCTGCGCCTGTAGTCAATTGTGGTCGCAGTCTTAGTAGTTCACCGGCAAAACGTTATCCAGTAACAGGAGCAGTCTTTAAACTCTCTATTTGGAATCTTAGTAAATCAGGCCCTTAGTAGAGGAGTAACCACTGAACCTGGCATTACATCAGGAACAGTTAAGTTGGCTCGTGGAATATACTCTGTTGTGAGAAGCAATCTGAGGAGGTGAAGGAGAACCCATGGACGGATAATACATGAGAAACGAAATTCCCCGTGTCCTTGAAATGTCTTTGCTTGTAGGTTAACGGAAAAGTGGGACGTCTGAAAAATGACGCAAGCTGCTGGAAAAGCATCAGGGCTCCAAGAGATGTCAATGATTTGAAATTCTTCTGCACTGATGAGGAGAGGAAAAGAAGAAATGATAAGAGATAACAGAAGAGGAGCATTTTTCATTTCCTCCCATCTGTTTGTCTCTTTATTGCTTTCTCTGCTCTCCATGTTTCTGCTTGAAGACTATTTTGAGATATATTGAAAATTGTGTAGAGAGATGTGCCATGTGCAGAAGCTCATCATGAAGATGTTGTGTATGTAGGAAGATGTCCTATTTATCTCCCATGAGAAAGCAAAATCTCTGCTGTCAATGTGAATTAATGGCCACTCACTGTTCATGTAATAGGTATTTGAAATGCACTTAAAGGCACATGTCTGTACTGAAAACAGCTGTTACTCAGATCATTGTCATCCTCTCTGTCACTGTGTCTATGAGTGTAATTACATTATAAAATCTTGTAGACAGTATATTAACTGCTAAATATCAGCTGGTAACAGTGATATTTATTAAATTATAGCATGAGCTGTCGTCAACAATTAATTTTTTTCTGGATGAGGGTTGTCAATCAGAGGAGGATAAAATAGCTGATGTGGTTGGAGGAGATATAATAATAATAATAATAATAATTTTAAAAAAAGGGGGGTCACTATCAGAGCCACCACATTTTAATGGGATTCCATTTGTGTGCCGGTGCTTCTGTGCATCTGGAGACTAACGCAGCAAAGACGTGTGAGTCGATTGAATAGTATTGATCACTGTTGTGTCCGCCATCGTGGATTACAAAAGTCCCAAGGAGTGTGTGTGTGTGTGTGTGTGCGTGTGTGTGTGCGTGCGTGTGTGCGTGCCAGTCACATAGAAAGTGGCTATTTCACAGTTGGCTGGAGATGTCATGTCCATGTCTGTCAAGGCCACAGGAGGAAGAGGAAGGGTGATGAAGTTTCCGTTAACTTTGGAATTTCTTACCCTAACCCACTTCTCAATCTATGATCGGAAAAAAAGCCAATAGCTGAATTGGTTTCCAGAAGTAAAAAATAAATAAATAAACAGCTGTCAGATTTGAAACCCAGCTCAATTTATGCAAATGTGTGTGAGTCAATGTAACTGCAAATTGACATATGAACAAACAGTTCAACATTACGGGAAATAAATACAAAATTCACCTCTTTACAAAAGTGTTAAATGAGAAGCTGATAGAACTCTAATATCTGCTCCATAAAACGAAAGTTACGTATGTAACTACGGTTCTATGAATCCTGGATGACCGCCAGAGGCGGTGCTTTAGCACTGGATATCTCCATCTCGCGCATGCGCAGGTCGAGTGTTTATACCAACAAAGTCACCCATGACCCCTGATGACGCCGGCTAGCCTATATCTTCCGGTGACATCAGAGGATCTGTTCCTGCAGAATCTTCTCGCGAAACCACGCGTATTCTGAGTGACGGAACGCTCTGGCGGTCATCCAGGATTCATAGAACCGTAGTTACATACGTAACTTTCGTTCTATTTCATCCTTACTGACCGCCAGAGGCGGTGCTTTAGCACTGGATGACCATGACAACAAAGTCACGAGGAATGCCAGTACGTACCTCAGTGAGAGGGAGCAGTAGAGGCGGGCAGCAGGGCCACACCCAGTGGGTGGGGGGTGGCCACATTCACCTGATAGAACCTGGAGAAGGTAGTTGGTGATGCCCACGATGCCGCATCACAGATGTCCCCCAGGGGCACACCGCGCAGTGCCGCCCATGATGTAGCAATGGCCCTAGTAGAGTGGCACCTCACCCCGGATGGTAGGGGGCGACCACTGTTTTTATACGCCTGGTTGATGACATCCACAATCCAGTGCGAGAGCCGCTGTTTGGAAAAGGGCACAGCCTTCCTTAGGGCCTCCGTAACAGAGGAACAGCTGTTCTGAACGTCTAATGCTTGTGGTCAGCTCTATATAGACTCTCAGGGCCCGGACGGGACACAGAAGTCCTGACCTTTCCTCCCCTGCTGGGGAAATAAACTGTGCCAGGTGAATAGGTCGATTAAGGTTTGACGCTGACAGAACCTTAGGGAGAAAAGCCGTATTCGGCCACAGAGTGACCCCTGAGCCATCTGAGTTCCACCTCAGACACGAGTCACTCACGGAGAGAGCATGTAGCTCCCCGACACGCTTTGCTGAAGTGATGGCGAGGAGAAAGGCAGTCTTTGTAGACACCCACTTCAACTCCGCCTGCGCCAGGGGCTCAAAGGGGGGCAGGCACAGGGAATCCAGCACCAGGGGCAGGTCCCAGGCTGGAATTCTCGGTGTCCTTGGGGGTTTTAACCTTAAGGCTCCCTTTAGAAAAAGAGACACAAGTCTGTGGCACCCCACGGTGTTGCCATCAACTCGAGTGTGTTGAGAAGAAATGGCCGCCACATATACCCTCAGGGTAGCGGGGGACCGTCCGCTGTCCAGGAGTGACTGTAGGAACTCGAGAATTTTTGTAATTGTACAGTGCACAGGGTCTTCACCCCTGTCTGAACACCAGGCAGAGAACAGTTTCCACCTATTCTCATACTGTATTCGGGTAGAAGGCGCCCTCGCATTCAGTATGGTATGTTGAACAGTGTCTGGACACTCTGTCAGCAGCGGGTCGGGCCCTGCAGCGGCCACACCCAGAGCTGGAGGCGATGCGGTTCGGGATGCCAGACCTGGCCCCCTAGTTGAGACAGGAGATCCAACCTGTCGGGGAGACGCCACGGTGAGCCCTGGCAGAGCCTGTGTAGCAGAGGGAACCATGCCCTCCCTGGCCAGAAGGGGGCCACCAGTAGCAGCCTGTGGCCCTGCTGTAGGACCCTCTGCAGTATTTGAAGAATCAGAGGCATCGGTGGAAAGGCGTAGAGTAGGCTCTCTGGCCAATCGTGGGCGATAGCATCCTGGCCCAGAGGGCTGGTTTCCTCCATCAGTGAGAACCAGATGGGGCAGTGGGTCGACTCTTCCGTGGCAAAGAGATCCACCTCTGCCCTGCCGAATACATCCCAGATATTGAGCACCACCTCTGGGTGAAGCCGCCACTCCCCTGGTGGAGGCTTGCAGCGTGATAGGGAGTCTGCGGCCCAGTTCCGTTCCCCGGGCAAATACATCGCCCTTATGCTGGCTAGGCGGGGGGCCGCCCACAACAGGAGGTCCCGGGACACCTGCAGCAACCGTGCGGACCTGGTTCCCCCCTGGTGGTTTATGTGAGAGACGGTTGAGATGTTGTCTGACCGCACCAGCACATTCCTCCCTCTTAGGAATGGAAGAAAAAACTGTAGCGCCATGTGTACTGCCCGTAGCTCCAGGACATTTATATGGTCCAAGCAGTCCTGTGCGTTCCACAGGCCTCGAGCTGTCCGGTTCTGCCACACAGCACCCCACCCTGTGAGGGATGCATCTGTTGTGACAGTCTCTCGACGGGATGCAATAGAGCCCATGGGCATGCCCTGGAGGAGAAATGACCTCTCCCTCCATGGGGCCAGAGCAAGGAGGAAGCGCTGTGACACCTTGAGTTTCCTGTGCCGGTGTCGCTCGGCGTCTAAGTGGAAACTGTTCAGCCACCTCTGAAGGGGGCGTATTGATAGCAACCCTAAGGGAACCACAGTGGCAGCAGCTGTCAGCATGCCTAAGAGGCACATATACTGGACGTATCGCAAGCAGCGGCCCCTCTGAAAGAGGAGAAGGAGGCGGAGGATGTCTTCTACACGCCGAGGTGATGGGTAGGCCCTCATGGCAACAGCATCCAGGGTCACCCCCAGAAAGAGCATTCTCTGTGAGGGAACCAGGCAGCTCTTTGTAAAATTCACTCTGAGCCCGAGCTGGGCCACATGTGAGAGTAGAACCTCCGTGTCTCGGGTCACCTGAGACCGGGATGACGCGCAGACCAGCCAGTCGTCCAGATATGGCAGGACCTTCATGCCCTGCGCCTGCAGGGGTGAGAGGGCTGCTGCCACACACCTGGTGAACACACGTGGTGAAAGGGAGAGGCCGAATGGGAGAACCCTGAACTGATAATGGCAACCCTGAAAAGCAAACCGCAGGAATTGCCTGTGGTGTGGTGCTATGGGGACATGGAAGTATGCATCCTTCAGGTCTATTAAAGTAAACCATTCCCCCCTGGCAACAGTACGCAGAACCTCTGCAGTACTGAGCATGTGGAACTTCAGGGCCTTCAGGAACCTGTTGAGTCCCCTCAGATCGAGGATAGGGCGGAGTCCGCCGTGTTTCTTTTCCACTAGGAAGTAGATCGAGTAGAAACCCCCGGATGGTAGGGGATCTACTGGCTCGATGGCACCCTTATCCAGGAGGGTGGACAACTCCTGGTTGAGGGCATCGGCTTTTGCCAGGTCGCGTATGATGGTCATCCTGACCTGGCCATAGTTTGGGGGCCGGCGTCGGAACTGAAGTCTGTACCCGTGGGTTAAGGTGGAAATCACCCAGGGGTCCGTGGTGGAAGCAGCCCAGTAGCTGAGCTGCTGCTGGGAGAAACAGCCGACAACCGGCCCCGGACTCTCAGCGCCTGGTCCCCCGGCCTCTAGGGGCCCTGGGGGGACGACGGGCAGCGTCGAAGTTCTGAGGACGTCTTGGGGGCAATCTGTCGGGGGCTCGAAAGGCCTCAGGGCCTTGTCGAGCCGGCTGTTGAACCGACTGCCGAGACCTAAGGTAGCCACTGGGGAGAGTCGGTGGCTGAGAGTGGCGCCTGGGGGGAGCTGGAGAGACCCTAGGCCTGCTTGGGGGAGGCATACTTCTGTGAAGCCCCGAGAGCTGCTGTCGAGTCTGCCTGGCCTGGACCGTACGTTCAAGCGCCTCTACAGCAGCTGACCCAAAAATCTCACCGGGTTCCACTGGGATGCTGCGGAGGGTTCTCCGGCACGCCTCAGTGAGAGGTGACTGTGCCAGCCATACCTGGCGGCGAGCCTGAACGAGTGTAGACATCAGGCGCCCGAGTTCTCTGGACATCAGGGCAAATGCCTGTAGAGATGCATCGCTGAAGCTGTGGATGGAAGAGTCCAGGGTGGCCCCCTGGAGGGATGTTGAGAGAGCAAGCATCAGGTGGGACAGGGAATTGTTAATGAGTCCCATGCGTGCTGCTGCGTCATAGGCCCTGGAGAGCAGGTCATCTGTAGCCCGACACTGGGGGCGCGGACACCTGGCGTCCTGTCTCAGAGCCTCATCGGGTGAGACAATGAGAGCCGCTATAGCTGGCTCAACCGCAGGCATGCGGGCCAGGCCGAACTTGGCTGCATCCTGCATGGCTGCTAGCGCCCGGCCATCTGATGTTGCGTGGGAGAGTGCTCTGGTATCTCTCCAGCATGCATGCAACTCCCTCAGGTACTCATCTGACGGGGGCACAGTTAAGGCGATAGGGGCTGGTTCACGCCTGAAAAAGGCGCTGGCGGGAGCCGATTGAGCCTGCGGAATGTCCACCTGCAGGCGGGCAAGGGCCATGCGAATGATGGCCCCCATAGAGTCATCCCCTGACCCAGCACCGCGACTGCGGGCTGAGGAGCAGGAGCTCCCCCCAGAGGCGTGAGAGGCAGCACCCCGGGGAACCGGGTCTGCCCCATAGTCCGTGAACTCAGTGGCTGAAGCTGCCACAGAGAGCACATCCTCATCTGGTTCGAGCATTGGGGTAGGGGAAGCGGAAACGCCCACGTCCACTACACTGGTCCCAGACTGGATGGCTAGGAAGAGGGTTTTCATCTGGTCTAACTCCTCCGTCAACTGGTCCACCTTGGAGGCCAGTCTAGACTCCTTGACCCTCCTTCCGGAGGAGGCGCCCACAGCCTCTGCAGCCCGACGCTTAGGCCGGTTAGGCTGTGCTGGAGGCGGTCGCTGGGCTGGGGTCAACTGGTCCGATCCCGGAACATGACCCAGCAGGTGTTCGACCTCAGCTAGTCTGGCAACCCGCACTGCCCGGGGCATGAAGCTGCAGTTCATGCACGAATCCTCCGAAAGATCAGCTTGCTGCGCCGGAATACAGACGGTTGAGCAAAAATGCTAGCCTCTAGCGCCCGTAGTTAAGCGCAAGTGTCGGGATAGGGAGCGCGTGCGCTGTATTCACCCACACTGGAAAATAAAACGAGAGCGATAAACGCTGTACGACTACTCACTTCGGACAGTAGAGGTACTGATGTCGGGAGAGGAAGCGAGTACACTGACTTCACCGACGTATAGAACTACAACAAAAGACGGGTACAACTAGCTGTACCGATTAGTAGACGCCAGGTCGAGCAAATAATGCAAACCTCTAGCGCCGTAATTAGGCACAAGTGTCGGGATAAAGAGCACGCGCGCTGTTGTCACCGACACCGTAAAATAAAACGAAAGCGATAAACGCTGTACAATTACTCACGGACAGTAGAAGTACTGATGTTGGGAGGGGGAGCGAGTACACTGGCTTCTCCAACATAGAAAAACTACAACAAAAGGCGGGTACCACCGACTGTGTACCGATTACAAATTACACAGACGCTAGGTCGAGCAGACAATGCTAACCGCTAGCGCCCGTAACAATAACACAAAGAAAAATGTCGGGAGCGGGAGCGAGTACAACGCCTTCACCGATTTATTTAACAAAGTAAGATATACTCTCAAAGGCGAAAGACGCCTGGTATACTCAGCCAGTTGTAGCGTTGGCTGATCCAAACTTCTGTTTCGGAGTGTCCACGACGAACCGCGACGAAACTCCGTCTCCGCTCGTCGCAGCCCTTGGAGGGCGAGCAGCTCGCAGCTCCGACAAATTGTCACAGGGCTACCGGCGACAAAGCGGCGATGAACGCTTTAATTCAGCTAGGATTTACTGACATGCGTATACCTGCATAGCGAGAAGATGAAAAGGAACAGATCCTCTGATGTCACCGGAAGATATAGGCTAGCCGGCGTCATCAGGGGTCATGGGTGACGTGTTGGTATAAACACTCGACCTGCGCATGCGCGAGATGGAGATATCCAGTGCTAAAGCACCGCCTCTGGCGGTCAGTAAGGATGAAATAGAAATGAATTTACAGCCAGCTGTGTTGTATTAGCTTAGCATAAAGACTGGAAACAGCTGCTAGTCTGCCTTACACGCAATACGTCAACCCAACTCACTAATTCCTGTAATACATCTCCGATTCATTTTTTTTACTTAATTGATCCATCTGCATGTTACAATTAAAAAAAAAAAAGTTTCCACACCGTGTTGCCAAATGTTAGATGATAATACTGTATGATAATACATGATGATAATAAGCCATGTGTAAAACAACCAGTTCACCAACCATGTTTATTCCAGACAGACATTGTTTATTGTTTTTTTGTATTGTTTTTGTTATTATCATTATTATTATTATTATTTAGAGAGCTTTAGTAATGTAATGGTTTTAATTAGGGCTGTCAAAAGATTAACATTTCATCACGATTAATTACCATTTGTAAATATGCCAGAAAAATTCTAATTTTCTCTTTATATTGTTGTAGGAACGGAGAGATAAATAAAGTATGTGAAAATATAAATGTAAAGAACAATAAAATACTGTAAATAACTTGTAAAAATCTATACAAACTTAAACCAATAATAAACATTACATTGTAAAGAACCCACATTATAAGACAATATAAATATATAGAAAAAATAAAATACTGTAAATAACTTAAAAAAAATTAAACATTGCACTGTAAATAACTCACATTATAAATAAAATATTAAGAATAGAAGTTTTCTTGGGGTTACTAAACCCACAGCAGGAAATTCCTCATCAGCACCTTTTAACCCATTAAGACCTGAAGCACCTGGAAAAAAGTCTCTAAAACCTGAGCTTCAATGACGACTAAATGACTGATTTCTCAGCCTCTGTAGCAGATATAGGAACACAATTCAAAAAGTATTTGAGAGCTCACACCTGTGGCTTTCCTGTGAAATTAAGTTTATTTAGATACAAAAATGTAAAAGTAAAGTGAATAACTATTTTTAATTAAAAAAACAGTAAGAAAATAAAGTAACATCAACTTGTGTCAGTGCCTTGATTTAGTCCTGATGGAGTGAAGAACAAGAACAGACTCTAATGACTGTAACAGTCTGCTTCACATGTGATGATGCTTACAGCGCTGTGGCATCTGCAGGTAAATCCACTGTCGCCCCCTGGTGTGTGGTTGTAAACACTCCGTCGATTACGGTGGTATTTATTGTCATTATCGCCGACCTCTTCGTCTTCAAACATAATTATGTCTTAACCATAAATCCCGGACGATTTGTTCAGCGCGTTCGACATTATCAGCGATGATGTCATCGAAGACGAAACTCCTCAAAATCACTGACTTCAAAAATCTCTCCGCTGTCAAAGTCCTCCATGTTTGTGAGAAGTAATTTCAAAACAATGTCGCGAGGAACCCTGATACCCCCCCGACAATTGACGTATCCGCTTTACCGTGTTTATCGGCTCGGGGCCCCAAGCAGTTGCCCGCCGCCTTGCCTGTTCATAAACTGCACGTCTACCCGTAGCGCAATGAAAGTGAGAAAGTGCGTTAATGCGTACATTTTTTTATTAATTTTGACAGCCCTATTTTTAATGTAATAAATGGTTAATCGACCAGTCTGTTGTAGTTTCAAAATGAGAGTTGTTTCAATCCTGTCATATTTCCCAAGAATGACAACATTTTAATATTTCAAAAAAACTAACTTTTTCAAGACAAAAGGTAATTTAAGTCATTCTAACTACACTTGCACGTGGTCAGAAACAGTAAATCATGCACTTTATAAGATCCTCACATGAATTTCCCAAAATATTATTGACAAAGACCAGTTGATGAAACAGGTCATATTTTTGATGGCAGCCCTGTAAAAATCTTTGTGTTGCAAGACTACGGAGCCCTGCTAGGGTCAGGTGTGGAAAAAAAAATGTTCTGGTGTGCTGAATATGTCACTTCAGGTATTGGCCAATCACAAGACAGTTGGGAAGGCTCTACACTGGCTGGCCAATCACAACACACTCTGTTTTCTGGGGGTGAGAGTTCAGTCTGAAATATCGTGGCTCAGCACAGTGTCAGAAAAGAGGATTTCTATCGGCTCGTTTACAGCAACTAGGAGGTTTTTGAGCATAAAAACAAGTTAATGTATGTAAGTAGACCTCCATAACTAACATATATGTGCAACAGGACCACTCTATGTGAGCTTTAATAAACTGTTCCCTCAGTTTCCCTCAAAGTGTCACTTCTTTGACACAACAAATTGATAGCAGCAATAGTCCAGTTGGTAAGTAGGTGGACTTGAGTCAGCAAGGTCGTAGAATTGAATCCTGAGGGTGTCAGCATTATTTATCTTTTTATTGTATAAAGCATTATGAGTATTAAGCATTATTAATACATAAAGCATATTGTATAAAGCATTAATAGAATATTTTCAGTTTATGCAAATAATGAAGTATAATTGTTTAAAGGACAAAAAAAAACATAAGTATGTCTTACTTATGTTTTACTTAAAGCTATCTGCTGAATCTTCTGTTCTGCTGTTCCTTCAGTGTTATGTGTCCAAGCCTTTTTAAGTTTGAAAAATCCCCTTTGCAGTGATAGATTTTATCTCTCTCAATTGTTTTTCAGTAGGATGCAGGTCAGTACTTGTTGCTTGTCACTTTTCAGACAGTCCATTGTTTCTTGTTAACCAGTCTTTTGTGGTGGTCAGTCTCCTACACAAAAACCCAAGACCTTTGACTCAGCCCACATTCACATTTCACTCTAAAATGTAACCTTCTAATTCCATAACTCCTTTTATACATTCAATCCCTCCACGACCAGAGATACAAAAGCTGCCAAACAGCATAATAGAACATCCATTGTTTTTAATGCAGGTGTTCTTTTCTTTTATTTCATCACCTATAAATGACCTGATGCATCACCAGGAGCTTTACTCTTCTCTTTTTCTTCTGTCAGTAGAACATTATTCCAGGAAGACAAGTTTGCAAGCATTTGTCTTGCCTTTATTTCAATAGTGGTGTACTATTTTGGCCTTCACCCATGGATCCCTACTTAATATGCACACACCCTTTGTAGAGTAGAGTTCTAGCACTCAGAACTCTACTCTATCCAGGGATGCCAGTCATTTTTAACCAGCACTATAGTGGTGTGTTTTAGTTATCAACATCCCTGGCTGCAGGACTCTAATAACCCCCCAAGTGTAAAGAAATATTGATTATTTTTTGTTTCTCTTCAGTGTATGTTCCATAATTGCAGGGAGTGAAGGCAAGGAATAGATTTTCCTCCAGAGGCATGAGAGTCTCCTACTCAGATAACCAGATATAACAAGACTGAGATCTGGCAGCTATGCCAAGGTGTCCGAGAACTTGCCTTAACTGGCTCAGCCCGTGGACCCCCAGTACCTGTTAAAAGGTTTGGCATGTACTCATAAACACAGACACAACGTACTGTTACATAAGAGAATACCAGTCTGAACCTCACACAAAGTTGTTGCACAAGAGCTTTGTCACATGTGTAGTTTGTGTGAGGTGCACACAAACTACACATTCACACAGTGACATCTGAAGCCCCCCTAAATAGTTTGGAGTTTTTATTTTATATAAAAAAAACGGTTGGTGTATCGGTCAGCACTCTTGCCTTTGCAGCAAGAAAACCCGGGTTCCTGGGTTCGAGCCCCGTTTGGAACAACTTCGGAACAAGGGCCTTTCTGCAAGGAGTTTGAATGTTCTCCCCGTGTGTGCGTGGGTTTTCTCCGGGTTCTCTGGCTTCCTCCCACAGTCCAAAAAAAAACATGCGATACGGGGATTATGTAAATTTATGAGGGGCCGTGTAGGCCATAATTCCTTTTTTTTACCTCACACATACACAATTTTACCTCACACATTCACAATTTTACCTTACACATACACAATTTTACCTCACACATTCACAATTTTACCTCACACATTCACAATTTTACCTCTCAAATACAATTGTTGTATGTTGATGATGACGTGAGGCATAGTATAAGAAAACTTGTTCTCACTGCTTCTCTGGTTCTCCTGCTGCTTTTGTCAGGTTCCATTGACGCTAATGGTGTAGTTTCTGACTTTTTCAGCCATTTGCGAAGAACCACGTTAAAACCAAAATGAACAGTTGAGCAAATTCCGAGTTTCCAGTTGTCCTTGAACCCACCACACGTCACGTTATGTTGTCAGTGTCTTGCCGTACAGATTTTCAAGCGGAAGCAACCAGCTATATTTTATACATTAAATGTTTTTACCTCACACATTGAATGTTTTTACACATTACATGTGAGAGCTAAAACAATTGTATGTGAAAGGTAAAAGAGAGTATGTGAGCGGTAAAACAATTGTATGTGAGAGGTAAAATTGTGAATGTGTGAGGTAAAATTGTGTATGTGAGAGGTTAAAAAAAGGAATTATGGCCTACACGGCCCCTCATATAAATTGGTCACTCTAAATTGACAGTAGGTGTGAGAGTGTGGGTGAATGATTGTTTGTCTATATGTGGTCCTGTGATGGACTGGCGAACTGTCCAGGGTGTACCCCGCTCATTCACATATGATTATCATCAGTGGATAATAATAATACTAATACACTATTAATAATCACTATTGACCTGTAGGAGTCAGGGCAGAGGAGCACAGGGGGTGAGAGGAGAGAGACCTCTACTGGAAAAGTGAGTCTGAAGGATTTCACAGGATAGAGTCATTTGTGATGCAGACAGTCTTGGAATTTTATGGAACTCAATATGAATATGAAATATGAAACACTTCAGTCAAGGTGCACCATATAAGACTTATTTAACTTGAGCTTTCATTGAGGAGAGTAATGATTAGAAAGTGGAGAAAGCCAAAATATTTATATAAAGCACAAATTAGACTGACCCAAATATAACAGTATCTTAATATTACTTTAATTTAAGTAATTAAGTAATATTTTTCAGGGCTTGAAATTGCAACCACATATTCATATTACATATGTTGTGTTATATGTTACATATGTGCCCAAAATGTAATGTGTGTGAGGGAAAGTCATGGCATTAGCCTCTATGTTCATCAGTTACTCAGTTTCTCAGTCTTTGTCAGCTGTTTGTGAAATGTTGTGTTTGAGCACTGTTCGCTCACATCCTGTGCTTCTCTTGGGGGCTAAGCCTCTGTCCTTAAAACCTAGTGAAGCCTCTGGTACTCACACTTACACTATGTGCATACAAATATATAGCAACAGACACTAGATAACTGACTAAATCTAAACAGGAGACAAATAAGTCAAGATTTTTTTGCTCATTGCTTTTGCCCATTCTATCGACATACAGTGTACTGTAACAGTAAGGTGCCTAAGGATGGATATTAATTATGATATTTATTATGATATTTATCATAGGTACACAATATGTATATAATAAACATGTTAAGCCACATATTGTGTGTTCTTTTTTCAATTCTAATGCTGTTTCCATCACAGTATGGTTCAGTTTGGTACAGTGCAGTATGGTTTGGAATGGAAAAGCCCTGGTCAGACATGTGTTTCGATCAGGTTACAAAAACATCACTTGCTGTGCTATGCCATCCCACGTTGACGAGGTACCAAATTTAGTCAAATAGAACTATAACTGTAATGTAAAAGCACTATTACATACAAACTGAGGAATTTTTTCAATGTTGTCTCCTCCCGATGAGAATACACCACTTTCCACGTGTATTCACTTTTCAGTCCAAGTTTAATTTTTTACAGTCTATGACGTCAGCATCCATCAGTTCTCTTGACCCTGCAGCAGATGCTGTCAACCAGAGCTTAAAAAAAGTACAGTAGCTACAGTAATAGTATCCCTGAATGAGGTCACACACAAACCCTTTTCTCAGAAACAGCCAAAGCAGTCTGTACATGTTGCAGCATTTGATCCTTTAAAGATCCAGAAAAACTTGATTTATTGCTCGTTCACACCCACACAATCAGATTAAGAAGATTATTTTAGAGTTTATGGATGTTGACAGAGAGACAAAATAAACAATAATGCTCTGTTTTATATTAATTGCTCATACTTATTCAAAGATATTACCCTTTTTTTAAAACCTTAAAATTTAAGTAAATATTTCCAACACTTTTTAAGCATGACTTTCTATTTAGGTGCCTGTGCTGCAAGGCATTCTAGCCAGAACTCTAGTAACCTAGAGTTCTCACTGGAATGCATTGTGGAGCATCTATTGTTTTAGCATCTAGTGCACATCTAGAGCACATCTAGAGCATCCTGCCAATGTGGCAAGACGAGGAATGAAGAGACGCAGGTGAGTTTAACCAGGTTTATTGCCAGAACAGTAACAGCACGTGCCCTGGAAAACAGGGATAACACTTCCTGACCCACAACCCACTGGGTGAGAAGACACACCCCTCAGTGCCCGCCACACAGCCCCCCCCTGAACACCCAGAGGGAAACCCCATGGCAAGAGTCAGTACCTCCTAGGAGGCTTAACCAGCCTGCCAAAACGATTACGCCACCCCACGTCTGAAACCGCAGGGGGGCGACAGGCAGGAGAGACACCATCCACAGCAGACTCTAAATCAGGACACACAACCGGAGAAGACACATCAGGGGCCACTAAAGGGGGGCGACCCCGACGGGGAACCTGGGCCGGCAACACCTCTTCCCCATCCATTAAATGAGCCGGCTTGAGCCTATCCACCGACACGCGCTCCCTACGCCCAACCATATCCAGCACAAAACTTTTAGAGCCCGCCTCCAGCACCCTAAACGGGCCATAGTAAGGGGGCTGTAGGGGCGAACGGTGAGCGTCATGGCGCTCTACAGGCACGAACGACCGAGGAGAAAAGTGGTGCACGGGCACCGGAGCAAAAGCGACCTCGGACGAAAAACGTGCGACAGGAAATGAAAGCGGGGCCGAACTCTCAGGCAAAAACTCACCTGGAACACGGAGTGGCTGACCGAGGACCAACTCCGCAGGTGAAGCATCCAGGTCCTCTTTAGGAGTCGAGCGCAACCCGAGCATCATCTAAGGCAAACGATCCACCCAGTTAGCATCCGAGAGTGCAGCACGCAACGACGCCTTTAGTGACCGGTGAAAACGTTCACACAAGCCGTTAGCCTGAGGATGGTACGCGGTAGTACGGTGAACTTGTGTGCCCAGAGACCTTGCCAGCGCTGACCAGTTCTGAAACGAATTGAGAGCCTGTCAGAGGTGATGTTCGACGGGGAACCGAAACGTGCGACCCAAGCAGAAAGAAACGCACACGCCACATCTGCAGATGTTGTGGAGGACAGAGGAACCGCCTCTGGCCACCTGGTGGTCCGATCCACCATTGTGAGCAGGTGTGTAAAACCCTGGGAATCGATTAGGCTGGAATCGAAAAAGGCTCAAGAGGCGCCCTAGTGTGTTGGTGAACTTTAGCGCGCTGACACGCCACGCACGTGGCCGCCCACTCCCTGACCTCTTTGCGCAGGCCAGGCCAGACAAACTTAGACGACACCAGCCTCACCGACGCCCGAACTCCCGGATGAGAGAGCGAGTGAACCAAATCGAAAACCCGACGGCGCCAAGCAACCGGCACGACCGGGCAGGGGCGGCCGGTGGAGACGTCACAAAGGAGGGCGGGACCTTCCTGCACCACTGCCTCCTCTAACTCGAGACCGGTACCAGCGGACCGAAGTGCAAGAATATCTGGGTCACCAGGCTGATCGGCAGCCATCGCAGAAAAATCGACCCCAAGATGCACAGGACACACCAGCACACGCGACAGGCAATCCGCAACCGGGTTCGCTTTACCCGCCACATGCTGAATGTCCGTCGTGAACTCGGAGATGGCTGCCAGGTGGCGCAGCTGGCGAGCAGACTACGGCTCTGTCACCTTCGCCATTGCAAACGTTAAAGGTTTGTGGTCGACATAGGCTGTGAAAGAGCGGCCCTCCAACAGGAAACGGAAATGGTGCGTAGCGAGGTACAACGCAAGCAACTCCCGGTCAAAAACGCTGTATTTGCGCTTGTTGTCTCGCAAACTACGGCTAAAGAACGCGAGGGGCTGCCACGCACCCCCCACGCGCTGCTCGACCACCGCCCCCACGGCCACGTCCGACGCAACGGTCGTGAGAGCAATGGACGCCCGAGACACAGGATGCGCCTGGAGCGCCGCGTTGGCCAGGGCAGACTTAGCCCCGTCAAAAGCCTGGATTTGTTCGGCGGTCCAGTCGACCTGGTCGTTGGCCTTCTTCAGTCACAGGGCCTCGTATAGTGGCTGCAGGAGGTGGGTCGCACGAAACAGGAAACGGTTATAGAAGTTTACCTGCCCAAAAACTCCTGCAGGGACTTGACCGAGACCGGACGGGGAAAGTTCGCCACCGCCTGCAACTTAGACGGCAAAGGAACCGCGCCCTGCAACGAAATGCGATGGCCTAAGAAATCGATCACCGGCAGCCCAAACTGACACTTCGCAGTGTTGACAATCAAGCCACCAAAATGTCGTCCAATTAGACAAAGACAAACGCGAGGTCACGTAGCACCGAGTCCATCAGCCGCTGAAATGTCTGTGCCGCGCCCTTCAGGCCGAACGGCATACGCCGAAAGCAAGCCTTTCCTCACCACCCACTGAAGCCCAAACATCATTATGTCAGTCATTATCTAGAGCTCATTGTCCAGTTTGGGCCACTTATTCGTCTATGGACATTACGATTTGAACACACATATTTTAAACAGTGTTTGAGGAAATTGCGCAACTTTAAGAATCCATGTTCTACTCTTGCAGAGAGACATCAGCTTCTACAGGCCTTTCTGAGTGCTGGCAACTTCTTTCCTCCAGCTGCTTTAGTGGAGAAGGGCACACCATTTTTCTCAGGTGACTACAATGAGGACATCAGAGAGGCAGTTGCACATCATAATTCTGATACTGTAAACACTCTGATAGCCCTAGGTGTGACTGTTAAGGGTACAGCATACAAAAGAGCATGTATATTGTGAAAGATGATGATGATGAGGGGCTTGTAATGGGAAAAATCAAAGTGGTTCTCATTCATAAAGAGTCAGCAGTATATTTTATTGCTGAAAAACATCATGCCACGCGTCTTCCAGACATGGGCATCTATAGCCTTACACTGATGCAGAGAAGGTTCCCTTATTACTCTTACTCTAGATAACTATCCCTTGCCTGAGTACACTGCTCATCAGGCTTTTAGCCAGCAGGGCGTCCGGGCGTCCTGTACTGAAAATAATGAGAAATTAGACGCCCTTCTTTTAGGCAGAATGCCCAAAAGACGCCCTATTTTTTCCTCCCGTTACCCCCGGTAACCACCGAAACGATGTTGTGATGACGCGCGGGTATAGACAGGCGCGTGCTGGCTGCAAAAGATCAGTTTGGAACACCAATAAAACGATTCCAACAAGATGCGAGGACATGGTGGAACAGCACCTGTTGAATATTGGAAAGTCTCTTTTGCGCAAAAGCGAAACTTGGCTACAGCGCAGAGCAGATTTTGAACTCCCCGCGACAGAACTCTCGTCTCACTCTCTTTGAGCAGTTAACTAAAGAGATCAGCTCATTTGATGCATCTGTTATTCCCTTAAGTACAGCGCTAAAGCGTCTTCTACAGAAAGAATGAGACCACAGAATGTAAACAATAAAAAGTGCGCTCTTGAGAATCTGTCAACACGTTTTACTAAGATCTACTCGGATCCCTTGTATTTCATCGAGACTGTACTCGATCCTCGTTATAAAGATGTATGTGTCATATATGGATTTGTGGATATAACTGCGCATAGAGATATTATCCATTCTGCGTTGGATGCAGACATTGTGGAGAGCCCACTTACATCGGCGCACAATGCAGGAGAGAGAGAAGAAAAGTCAGCAGGGGCGGTGCGCAGAAAAAAAAAAGGCCCGCACCAGATGAGGGCCACTCTCTATTATTGCAATGCCTTGACTTTAGTGAGGCAAGTACACACAGTCCCAGCCATAACAACAAAATTAGATTTTAAAAAAATGTTACAAAATTGGCATAATAATTAATTCCGTTTTTTTTTTTTCATTTTGAGTTACTTGCCCTTCTTCATGAGTCCTTCCAAAAGCCTCAGAATGCCCCATCTTTACCTCAAATTTTCAAAAGCCCGCATTTTTTGGGGGGGGGGGGGGGTGGGGTGACACCCTCCATTTTTTTGCTATTATGCTATGTGACAGTATCTGAGTTAACTTGAGGCCAGACCACTATGAATCACCATGCAAATTCAAAAAGTATGAAAGACATGTGATATCGTTTATTAGTGACGGAGACTGTTATGTTGGATCTGCAAGTTATTCCAACTGCTTCACCAGTGACTAGTGCTTTTTCAGTCTCTGAGTCTTCATCAACATCATCAAGCACTCTGCCTCATTCTAGCACATCACAGCTGTTGACCATTGCATTGTTGTCAAGTCAGGAAGGAAACGGTGATCCAAGCAACGAATCTTCTACATCTCAAATACTGAAAACATGGTCAGAAACATTCCAGGTCCCTTGGGAACAAATGCCACAGGAAATATGTTCTGCAATCGTGGACGGCAAAAGACCTAAACCGGTGGAGCGAAGGCAGATGGTATGAGTACTCGTAGATGAAATGAGGAAGTACGAGGCGAACCCCACTCCTCACTGTGATTCAAAACATCAATAGGCAGTATTCAAATAGTTTTGCTAACATGACAGCAGACGGGTCACTTTTGGGTGGCGGGTATACATCACTTTTTATTCAAGTGAAAAACAGGATTGAGAATGTGAACTGTGATGGAAGCTATACACGACACCGAGCCTCAAGATCCAGTTCTACATACAAAAGGGGGCCAACTGACACTTATGGACTTACAAGATTTCAGCCAGAGCTCCCTCCAGAAGAAACTAATGAGACTGTGGAGCAGAAGCGCCAAAAGCTGGTGGATTTACAGACAGGAGGGTATTGGTGGAGCTGAAAGAGCAGAGGTCAAAAAGCTAATGGATCTCACATTCTGTCGTGGTCATATAAATGTACTTCCACCACCTGACACTGAAGATATGAGAAACAAATTGCTTTTTCTTTTCACTCAAAGGGGCATATATGCTCATTTTGAGTTGCTCACAGATATCAATGTGCTACGTTTGTTGGAACTCAGCATGGAGGAATGTGGTAGAGCCATCACACAAGACTTGATTAATTGAGAAACCTACCAACAAACCTGTGAAAGATGTTCTTTCTAATAGTGAACATAATAAAATGGCACTTCGTGTTGTGCAGTTGCTTATGGCACATGTTGGAGAGAAGCTATCTGGGCTGGTCCTTCTTACAGATGTAAGTTTAAATGGTCTTTCTTGGCCTGTGTTTTTAATTTTGAATTATTCACAGCAGGTTCCAGAAGCACTGTTTTTTTTACCTCAAGGTCTTGAAGTAATTTACTTTGTCTTTATCTGTTCCCTACAGATGTCTGCTACCCCAGCTGATATTGAGACTTCCTGCACTCTACCTGCAAGTCCTCGCCTGATACTGCCTTGTATGCATTTCATTGATAGATTATCAATCAAATCAACCACTGTTTTTTAGTTACAGATTATGCAAGGTGAGATGCATTCTGATTGCTATTACTTGCAGTTTCAGGTGGAACAGGGCGAGTCATGACTGGACGCTGGATGATCACCCTTGAGGGCCGTGTCATATCTGAGGGCATCACACCAACCTTTTTGACAGGACTTGCTGCTGTTTGCGATATACTATATCTTTAACCTTCAGTATCAAGAAGATGTAGCCTGCACTCTGGAATTCATTCAGAGGCAAGTCTCCATTCATTTCCTTGTCATCATTATAGGTTTTTATTTTTGGACAATTGCAATTCTTGAAACCTGTTAACCACACATCATTACTACACACTTAAAGATATATTTTGTGTAGCTCTCGCCACGACACAGACACAGTTTTTGTTCTTACTGGCATTTATTTGTCTTCTCCACCATTCATGCCGTATGCCTTTTGCATTTAGGCTATTATTCCAGTATGCCGTGAGAACTGTAAATACAAATATACAAATATATCAGCTCACAACGAAGATTATACATGAAGTAAATAAAACAATGTCGCGATGTGTAAACAAACAAATGTATCATTAACACAAAGAAAAATACCTCGTTAGCCGCTATGAAGAGAGGTTCTTGACGTGCTTATGAGGTCATGCTTAGCAGTCCAGCATCGCAGTGCAGCATCGAAGTCTGCCGTGGCGGCACACAGGTAATAAACATTGGTTCTGGGCCAAACACAACAGCACCGATAGAAACAAACTCATAAAGTATATTAATAAATTAACCCATGTTTTAACACACACATGAATTTACTGATTCAACATTTTTATCAAAATTATTTCAACTACATGAAATTATGAATTATTATTTTAACACATTACAACAGCACTTTCATTTTGGATTTTTTAACATAAGATGGTATTAGTTACTTACAAGTATTGACACAGATATTTACTCAGGCAGGCAGTCCTGTAATCCGGGGCAAGGTTGTCTCAAAGAAGACTGGCGTGACGGTCCAGAAAAAGACTGTGACAGTCAATACACTGTGTCTCCACACTGATGAAGAACCTCCTCGACTTTGAATGGGACTTCATATAGGTCAGTGAGCTCTTTCTAGTCTTTTTTTTACCCCATGTGTTCTTTTCCACAGTGACATTGACGTTATTTTTTATTAATTATTTTGTTTGTTGCTGTTTTACAGCGAGAAATGAGGTAAATGAGCCTACCTCACAATGCTATTTTTAGAGGTCCAGAAGCCTACCTCACATTTTTTAAAGGTAAACAAGGCTACCTACAGTTATTTCTAGGGATGCACCGATTAATCGGCCAGTGACCGGAACCGGCCGATTTTCACGTAAGACAGAAATATTCCGATTTTAATAAGCCGGTCAAATGCACCCACATCGCGCAGCATCAGCAACACACGTGCACGCGGCTACAGCACACGTAGTAGAGTGTAGGACTGGGCGATATACCGGTTCACTCCGAATACCGTTTATTTTTTGTTATTAGATGAATTTTTAATATACCGCCATACCGGTGTATTTGATTACATCCGTGCAGCCGCGGCGCTGCTGTGTGCTTAGCGAGTGAGCGCTCTGCATGTAAATGTTTCATTAATGTTTATATATTTGTTTCAATCACTGAATGAAGCCTGTCATATTTGGGACAAGAGTCAGGATCTTAAATCACTTGCACAAAACTTTTGATCAGCACTCAGCATTTTTGGCACGGGGTGGGAGAGAGCTAGAGATAGAGCGAGAGAGAGAGAGAGATGTGCGCTCTTGGTCATTAGTTAATTTACTTATTTGTGTGTAGGTAATATGTTGTGAAATATGTTCAAACTTAAATAAACTACACATACAGGTAGTGATTCGTTTTTGTATTTTTAGTTGGATATTGGATGTGAACTGATTGTATTTCTATGTTAAAATGTTCTATTAAAGAAAATATGCAAAAATATATATCTTTCTCTATGCTGTAAAGTTTAAAAATTGAAATCGCAATCGGGAATCGGATTCAGCCCCAAAAATGGCAATCGGTGCATCCCTAGTTATTTCCCAAATGTTGCTGTTGATGCATATTTTCAAAAAAAAAGTTAAAATTCTGATGTTAATGTCTTAACAGACATGTTCAAAATGTTCTTAATAGTAGAGTTTGTTTTCCAAATGTTTCTAGAGTCAACTTCAAGTTTTGTGAGATACCTATAATAATATAATATTGATACTGTTACAACTTTACAACTATGTAATATCAATACATCTTATGTCTCAGGTGTGTTCTCATTTGGTAAGGGACAGTCTCTGACATACACATTAAGAAAAAACCCATTGATTTGAGCAGACATTATTAGGCACTTATTATTTTGCTACTTAAAATCTGGTTTGTTTCTGTGGATCAGCCACATTTTCACTGTTGTTTTTCACAGTAATTTATGTTGCCACCTCCACAAATCTCCCTACTTTTGGTGTTCCTGGAGACTTTTGTGGTGTTTGTCTCACGTGAAAGCATGTATCCCTCTCAACAAGCAGCAGGTGCATCAGCTGCTGCAGGAATGGTTGCATACCTGCAGGGAGCTCACACTGCAGGTCCTTTTCTCATGAGTAAATGTTCTTCTGCTGTATCTATGAGTAACCGTACAACGTGTACTGCCTCTATTTTTTACTGTCATGTGTCGGTGCAGACATCATGTGCGCTCTCTCTCCCGACATTTGTGTTTTTAGTTACAGGCACTAGTGTCAGCACTGCTTGCTTAACCTAGCGTCTGCGTAATCTGTACATTATACATATGTTGGTGAAGCCAGTGTACTCGCTCCCTCTCCTGACATCTGTACTACTGTTATCTGTGAGTAACTGTACAATGAGTACCGTTTCTCGCTTTAGTTTTTTCCATGTGTTGGTGAAGACAGCGTGTGCGCTCTCTCTCCCGACATTTGTGTTGTTTAGTTAGGGCGCTGGTGGTCAGCATTGCTTGCTTGACCTAACGTCTGCGTAATCACTACACCACCGTTTGTACCCACCTTCAGTTGTAGTTTCATATGTCGGTGAAGCCAACGTACTCGCTCCCTCTCCTGACATCTGTACTTCTGCTATATCCGTAGAGGCTTGACTAGAGTCTGTGTAATCGGTACACAGCTGGTTGTACCCGGCCCGCCTTTCGTTGTGGTTGTATGTTTGTGAAGCCAGTGTACTCGATCCCTCTTCCAACATCGTACTTCTGCTGTATCTATGAGTAACTGTACGATGTGTACTGTCTCTCTTTTTTACTCTCCTGTGTCGGTGAAGACATCGTGTGCGCTCTCTCTCCCGACATTTGTGTACAGCTGAGTAACTGTACAGTGAGTACCGCTTTTGCTTTGGGTTTTACTGTGTTGATGATGGCAGTGTGCGCTACTGCTCTCGAGACTTGCTTTGTTACTACCCAAATCGGTACACCGTTGGCTGTACTCTTCATTCTAGTCCCCTGTAGTTAGCAGACGTGTCCACTAAGTCTAACTGCATTAGATACCTGTTGGTGAAGGCAGTGCGCTCGCTCCCTTCCCCATCACAGGTGTATACTTACTTACCTTCAGTAACAGCCACATCTCGAGCTGCGTCTGCTCGGTGGTGCCAGTTTGTATTTTGGCACAGCAAGCTGACCTTGCCGGGGAAGGCAGTGCTCTCACTCCCGCTCCCAGCATCGGTGGGTGCTGTTGCCCTAGTAGTTAGCAGACGTGTCCCACTGTGGCTAACTGTATTCATTTGTGCGACACCGGTTGGTGAAGGCAGTGCGCCCGCTTCCTCTCCCAGCACCTATCATTTTTCCTAGTCCACTAGAGTGGACAGGTCGACCACTCTTGCTCGACCTGTTTGACCTCTCTGCAAACAGAAGATGGTCATGATAGGTCTCCTCAGTGCCTTGGCCTCGAACACTGAGGCAGGGGCTTTTGGAGGATCCATGCATGAACTGTAGCTTCATGCCCCAGGTAGTGCGGGTTGCCAGACTGGATGAGGATGAACACCTGCCCCAGCTGACCCCAGCCCAGCGATTGCCTCCAGCACAGCCAGCAGATCTAAGCGTCGGGCTGCAGAGGCTGCGGGCGCCCCCTCTGGGAAGAGGGTCGAGCAGTCTAAACTGGCCTCCAAGGTGGACCAGCTGACTGAGGAGTTTAACTAGATGAAGACCCTCTTCATAGCCATCCAGTTCTGGGACCGGTGCAGTGGACGCGGGTGTTCCCGCTTCCCCGCCACCACGTTCGAACCGGAGGAAGATGTGCTCTCCGTGGCGGCTTTAGCCACCGAGTTCACCAACTATGGGGCCAATGTGGTTCCCCAGATGCTGCCTCGCACACCTGGGGTGAGCTCCCGCTCCTCAGCCAGCAGTGGCGGGTATAACTCCATAGGTGCCAACATTCACATGGCCCCACAGGCTCAGCCGGCTCCCGCCAGTGCCTCTTCAGGCGTGAACCAGCCCAGCTCCCCCACTGCGCCACAGACTCGCCGCCAGTGGCTAGCTCAGGTGAGAGTCCGGGGCTGATTATCGGTTTCTTTTTTCCAGCAGCAGCTCAGCTACTGGGCTGCTTTCACCACGGGCCCTTAGGTGATTCCACCTTAACCCCATGGCTACAAATTTCAGTTCCGACACCCCCAACCTACAGCTTGGTCAAGATGACCATTATACGCAACCCGGCAGAAAAACCCCTGTCACCGGGTGGTTCTACTCGACTTACTTTCTCATGGAAAAGAAAGACGATGGACTCCGCCCTATCACTCAACTTGAGGGGACTCAACAGGTTCCTGAAGGTCATGAAGTTCCACATGCTCAGTACTCCAGTGGTTCTGCGTACTGTTTTTCACAATGTTTTACCTCAATAGACCTGAAGGATGCATACTCTCACGTCCCCATAGCACCAGGCAATTTCTGCGGCTTGCTCTCAGGGCCGCCATTATCAGTCCGGAGTGCTCCCGTTCGGCCTCTCCCTTCACCACTGGTGTTAACCAGGTGTGTGGCAGCAGCCCTCTCACCCCTGCAGTCGCGGGGCATGAAGATCCTCAGAGTGATTTTCACAATGAGCTGCCTGGTTCCCTCTCAGAGTACACTTTTCTAGGGGGATGACTCTGGATGCCATTGCCATGAGGGCCTGTCCATCACCTCGGCGTGTGGACGACATCCGCCGCCTCCTTCTCCTCTTCAGAAGGGCCACTGCTTGCGATATGCTCAGTATATGCGCCTTTTAGGCAAGCTAATGGCTGCTGCCACTGTGGCTCCCTTAGGTTTGCTGTCACTACGCCCCCTTCAGAGGTGGCCGAACAGTTTTCCACTTGTATGCCAAGCGTATGGAAGCTTAAGGCATCACAACGCTGCCTCCTTGGCCTCCTGCCTCCTCGGCCTGCTCTGGCCCCACAGAGGGTGAGATTGTTTCTTCCTCAGGGCATGCCCATGGGCTCCATTATATCCCTTCGGGTCACAGCAGATGCAGCCCTCACAGCTACGGGCAGTGCACATGGCACTGCAGCTTTTTCTTCAGTTCCTTCAGTAGAGGCATGTGCTAGTACGGTCAGACAATGTCTCAACCGTCTCTGACATAATTGTACACACTCTGACGTAGAGGTGGTACTCAATATCTGGGATGTTTTCGGCAGGGCAGAGGTGGATCTCTTTGCCACAGAGGAGTCGACCGATTGCCCCCTCTGGTTCTCCTTGACAGAGAAGGCCAGCCCTTCTCTCGCCCACGATCGCCCAGAGGCTCTTATGCCTTCCCACAGAGCCGCTGATTCCTCAAACACTGCAGAGGGTCCTCCAGCAGGGCCACAGCCTGCTACTGGTGGCCCCCTTTTCTGGCCAGGGATGACATGTTTTCCTCTGCTGCACAGGCTCTGCTGCGGCTCATCGTGGCGTCTCCCCGACAGGTTGGATCTCCTATCTCAGTTAGGGGGCCAGGTCTGGCATCCTGACCCTCATTGCCTCCAGCTCTGGGTTTGGCCACTGCAGGGCACGACCTCCTGGCAGAGTGTTCAGACACAGCCCAATGTACCACACTAAAAACTATGGAGCTTTCTACCCAAATGCAGTATGTGAACAGGTGTAAACTGTTTCTGCCTGGTGTTCCGACAGGGGCGAGGAACCCGTGTACTATACAACTACAAAAATTCTGTAGTTCCTACAGCCACTCCCGAATGGTGGACGGGAGGGCTTATGTGGCGGTCTTTTCCTCTCGACACACTCAAGTCGATGACAACACCATGGAGTGCCACAGACTCGTGTCCCTTTTCTTAAAGGAAGCCTCAAGGCTACAACTACCAAGGGCACAGAGAATTCCCGGCTTGGGGTCTGCCCCTGGTGCTGCAGCTGTGTATTCTCCGTGACCGTCAGCTGATTGGCTGAAAAAACAACAAAAGCTCTGGAATGTGGGATCGCCACACCCAAACTAGGAATGATTCACAGCGATAAAACAACTTTAATTCAAATACAAAGTTTATGGTTTTAAGACCCACAATACTGTGATTTGAAGCATGTAGTGGCTTCTTACAAACTTCAGTTGAACAATTTTGGAAAAAACTCATTAAAAAAAAAAAAAAATGTCATGTTTCACAAACATGTTACAGCAAACTGTTGTGAATTTGTTGTTGTTCAGTGTAAAATGATACAATAACTTACTGTAAACATACAGTAAAATATATTAAAAATGCAAAATTTCCTACACTTTGCAGAAAAGGAAAAGAGCAACATTTTTTCCTCTTTATTTCATATTCATTGCATCATCTTTAACCAGGCTGTTGTGCAGAAACTCTGCATTCCCTGTCTCCTTCCTTCACACATTCATGTCAAACTGGAGCAGGCAACTATGAATTAAACATCTTAGACAGTGTCACACGCTGAGGCCTTTTGGAGTGTCAGGAGGGGCACTGGTACTGAGATAGGAGGCTTTGGCCACATGCCATCACTGTTTGTCATTGTGTGTGTGTATGTGTGTGTGTTAATCAGTACTTGATACTGCACCAAGCAGTTGAACTTCATGTTTCATGTTTTATTGTCAGAAGAAAGAGCAAGAAAGAACAAACCCCTCTTTGCCACAGAGAAAGTTTCCCCGTCTTCTTTTTTTCTCATACTCCTCTGCTCTCCTCCTATGTTATATCTCTCTCCTTCTCTTATCTTGTTTGATTTTTTATCTTGTTTTGAACCAGTGGTTTGTGTCCCCCTACCCTAACTCTAACCCTTAAAATTAGGCACCACAAAAGAAAGATTTTGTTCATCCTCCTTTTGCAGAAATAACAGCCTCTAAACGCTTCCTATAGCTTCTAATTAGAGTCTGGATTCTAGCAGAAGGTATTTTGGACCATTCTTCTTTACAAAATATCTTTAGTTCAGTCAGGTTTGATGGTTTTTGAGCATGGACAGTCCGCCTTTAATCACACCACAACTTTTCAATAATATTCAGGTCTGGGGACTGAGATGGTCATTCCAGCATTTCTGCATGAATGCCTTCGTAGATTTTGAGCAGTGTTTAGGGTCGTTGTCTTGTTGAATGATCCACCCACTCTTCAGAGAAGATTCAAAGAGGAGAAACACTTACAATTGACCTCCTTAAATACTCTTTCTCATGATTGGATTCACTTGTGTATGGAGGTCAAGGGTCACTGAGGTTACCAAACCAATTTTGAGTTCCAAGAATTAGTGCCAAAGTTATTGAAATGAATAAAGTGACAAGGGTGCCTAAATGTATGTACATGCCTAATTTGTTTAAATAATTCTTGCAAACTTTCTGTAAATCATAAACTTTATTTCTCTTCTCAAATATCACTGTGTTTGTCTCCTATATGATATATTTAAATGCAATTTCTTATCCAAACACACCAATGATTTATAAAGGAAAATCATCAAAATTTACAGGGGAGCCTAAACCTCTGCATACCACTGTACATTGTTATTATCCTAACATGGAGGTGGAGGAGTTGGCACTGACTATCAAGTCAAGTCAAGTTTATTTATAAAGCACATTTAAAAACAACCTTAGTTGAACCAAAGCTGCACAGTTATTAAAATACAATATAATCACACACAATATAATAATAAATAAAAACAATAAAGGAATAGTGAGAGCTCAGTTTAAAACAAAAACTAAATTTAGAATAAAAACAAATAAAAAAGTAAGAAATGAAATAAATAAAAAGTAGGAAAGCCAAGGATTCTCGCCTAGCTGGGACTGAACGCCAGGGAAAAAAGATAGATATTTAGAAGTGTTTTAAAGTGCTCAACAGACTGTGCAGCTCTAACCTGGAAAGGTAGGCTGTTCCACAGCTTGGGGCCACCACTGAGAAGGCTCTGTCCCCACGAGTAGCGAGTCTGGACCGAGGTACTTCCAGAAGCAGCTGGATTGTTGACCTAAGTGCTCTGGAGGTACTGTGAGGCTGTACGAGCTCTGATAAGTAAGATGTAGGGTGACCACCTGCAAATAAGCCAACAAGGGGCAAGGGGTGTGTTTCTCACGGACAGACTCACTGATAGTGGTTTACCCATTTCTAGCATATACCAGTTTACATGGTATATTAATAATGCCCTATTCCCCTAAACACGTCTAATTGCTGATACTTTGAACATTCAATGTATTGACAGATGCACTTCCACTTACGATTTAATTTTATTTTTCATTACAATTTATTCACTTTAAATAAACTATAATGTAACATTATAGGATTAACAGGAATTGTGGTTGCTCAACACCACAGGAACAGTTAAAAAAAGTCTTAACTCGCGACTCCAGAGGTTCACGGAACGAGAAGGTGGATGAAGGATGGTGAACTTGCATGTTAGTAAAGGCAGGCGCAGGAAAACAAAACTGTAGCGTGTTGGACAGTGTGATACACACTCGTCACTTCTGCAGCAGTCACTTTGACAGCTAGAAAGTCGTGTTTAGGTCGGAGGAAAGCATCCACAGATTTGGATGTCTCTTTCTGTTGGACACGTTACTTGTGAGTCTCCGTGAGTCTGTGTCGTTTGACATCGTGTTCCCCTCCATGTCCGATTGAGAAGGACGTTTTGCAAAAGTCACAAAAAGCCCTCTCGGTATCTCCCTCAGCACCTTTCAGCTACAAATATTCATTATCCCAGTCTTTCTTGTACCCACACCTTCTCTTATTAATTGATGGTGGCGGTGCCTCAGACTCAGTCTCTTTCTCCATTTTTTTGAATTGGAAAGCGCGCATCTAAAAGTTCCTTCCCAGTGTGTCTGGTATGCACGTGCGTGCGCTGTCATGACAACAACCGAGTCAGCAGTTCAACTGAGGGGGTGGGTGTGGCAACAGTAGCGTGTTGAACTGTCAAGTAATGTTGGTTTGGCTGCCTGGGGCTCCAGGATATAGAGCGACCATAGCAAGCATTGATTATGCGTGACACAGTCTCAATTTGCGGGACGCATGAATTGGTCTCTAAGCTATGAGGGGCCGATCATGAATTCTGCGACATCTGCATTCTCCCCCCCTTTATCAGACCGTACCCTTGATGGCAGCCCATACTGCTCAACAGCAGCGATAAAGCTCTGTAAGACCGTATGGGCTCTGTTATTGCCAGCCACGGTCAGGTAGACCACTAAACGACTGAATACATCCACCCCACCATGGACAACAAATCTCCACCTGTCAGGCAATTGTGAGCACATGAAAAAGCACAACTTTAATTTTAAAAGAATAATAATGAAACATCTATAGAAAGATGAGTTGTCAATCTAATCTAATCTAATATCACTGACCTGATGAGCTTATAGTTGCCATCTATATGCCACAAAGAGTTTGGTCCACGAACAGAATCGCCTCAATACATGCAGCCTTAGACGTCTCATGTACACTCCCTCTGCATCGACTCTGCGTAAAGATTCTTGCAGTCTTGAGACTGAGGGGAGGAAATTCAAAAGAATAACCATACACTCACTGGCAACTTCATTAGAAACATCTGTTCAATCTATGGCACCACAAACCACCACAGTCTCAAACTGTACTGTACTGTCAGATATTGTCCCTCTATTATAAAAGTAAGCTTCCACATAATTGAGGTTTACAAGCTGACTGTATCATCAAATCAGACATGACCTGTGATTTTCAGCCTTCTATGATTACATAATAGCCTTTACAGCAGGGGTGGGGGGGGGGCAGGGCACATCCGGACAGCCAGTGGCAGCTCCTGAGATTTTCTATTGCAGGTGCTCAACAGAGAGAGAAGGTGCTTTGAATGTTGGGGAATTTCATTATGGAGGTCTCTCACATCGGACCACACTTGATATACACAGGCGTACACGTCCCCATTAACTACACTCGTTCCGTGACTATAAGCATACATATGTAAAAGATACAAGATATAAAATGGGGCAGAGCTCCACGTTAAAATAATACATTTAAAGGTACACTGTGTAGTATTTATGGGTTTATATAACCCAAAATCCACTTTTTTATACATATTATGTGCTCCTGCATTGTCTAGTCGCTGTATAATAGTAATTTTCGTAGTGTTTCAAAAAGTCATGTAAAATAACATGGTCGCGGGCCGTGGTTGCATAGCCACTGTTAGCAGAGAGACGCCATGTTTCTACCGGAGCCTGTAAGGACAAACGCGAGAGAACAAATCAAGCGTCTCTTTACTTGTAGCTGAAGTCCCGCCTCCTCTCTCTCTGCTTCGTCTGCTACGGCCGTGGTAGCTCGCCCTCTCCCTCACCTCACGAACCTCATCTGCTGACACGGAGAAACACGACGAGGACGACATTTGACCGGCTGAGGATACCGTAGTGCTCAGGGAAGGGAGGGGGTGAGCAGAGCAGCAGGTCTTTGTTGTAAATTTGACCCCTGATCAAAAGCACACTAGGCCGGTCATGTCAAAGAGGAACTTGGCACTGGTTTTCTTGAATGTTTCCTGACCCAGGATTAGTGTTGTGTCCACCACTTTGAGCCAGAGACAAAAAGGCAGTCGATGCAATGCAAGGAAATATCTGCTGTTGAGGACTTTTTTGACAATCAGGATGAGATCTTCTATAACAAGTGCTGTAACACCGATGAAAGACTAAAGCTGATGTTGTAAATCATGTTTCTATTTAGAGGAATATAGAAAACAAAACACATCACAATGTGGACATCATAAGAGTGACGATTCTAGTATTGTCTAATAGGCTGCAGGTGACATCTGTGAATTTCCAGTTTCAAAAACCTTTAAGTTGCTGAGCAAACTGCAAATCTTGAGCTTTCAAAATTGGAGTTTGTTTTGCTGGAATACAATGACCATTTCTATATACAGTCTATATTTCCAGGTCTGTATGATGAAGAAAACAAGACAATTTATTACCAAAAGCAACATATCCCATCATGTCTTTTTATTATTTTTTACTTTCTACACAGTATATGATTCCACAGTGAAGTCATCAAGTCAGTCACTCACACACCCAACAGATCACTGCCCAGCAGTGTGAAATGTGTCAGCCATTTTGGCTTGAGCTGGTGGCATTCAGAGAAACAGCTCATTAGAAGGCAAGTGTGACTGTCTCACCCAAACAGAAGGGGAGGAGATAGCGAGCGAGAGAGAGAGAGAGAGAGAGAGAGAGAGAGAGAGAGAGAGAGAGAGAGAGAGGGAGGCAGGTGGTGGTGTAGGAAAGAGGCATGAAAGCAGGAGAGGCATGAGTGAGAGTGAAAGTGAAGAAGAGGTGAGAGTTGGGAGTGAGGGAGCGATGCAGTGTGTAAAAAGGATAGGGAATATGTCGACATATATCATTAGGGTCGGGTGCTGGGGTGTGTAACGAGCTCACACCATCCCTTTATCCACAGTGGTGCCTGCAGGCCAGCGGCCCCCAGTTTCTGGCTCACCAGTATGGGCTCCAGCCTGTTCCATTAATGCTGAATGTAGGGGGAGCAATCACCTTCAAAATGGTGAGGTCGCTGTGGACCAGTTGAGGAACAGAATAATCTGGTAGGTTTTTTGAAATACTGCATGGCGCACAAGATAGGGGGCGGGAAATTTGGCGAAAATTCAGAATTTTCCCAACACACAACGAAACTTGCAATGGAAGGTCAAGTCGGAACCAAACTTGCCATGATTGATGATGGGTAGTTGCTGAAGACACCTATGCAAAAACAATCAAGTTTGAAACCATCGCCTCCTGGTGGTGACGGAAAATATACAAAAAAATGTTTATTTAAAAATGTAAATGTAAATGTAAACTTACCTCGCTACTCGAAACTCTTTGACTCCTAGGCGAAACTTACCCTGCGCTTCTCCAGGTTACCACGTCTCCTGCCTTTCGAGAGACACGGGGCTCCAGTGGATTCCACCATCTCCTGGGATGACTTCCGCCTTCTCGTCTGGTGTCTTCCTCTTCTCCAGCGGAGCTGCCGCTTCACTTCCCCAGCCGTCTCGTCTTCTCCTGCCGAGATGCTGTCTTCTCCTGTGCTTCAACTACGTCTCCTGAACCTGTGAACCATCTACACGTCTCGTCTTCTCCAACCGAGATGCTGTCTCCACCTAAAGCCTCCAACAAGCTGAGTGAGTCCGTTCCTTTGGGAACCAAAGTACAAACTCTTGCCACTGATGAGCGGCTGATCCTTCGTCGCCCAGCTGCAGTCCGTGTTTTCGCTTGCACGTTTTACAGTCATATTCGTGTTAGCCATTGTACACCTAGGTTAATAAATATTGGTTTTGTTTTTTTTCTTATACTCTCGTCTTCTGTTCTGCATTCGGGTCCTCTATTCTATTCAGTCACATTACGGACTGACCAAAATAGACCCGGCAGATAGAGAGCTAATCAGACAGGCATTAACAGGGCACGGCCAAATGATCAACCGACACAAGTCACTTTTGACGGCGGTAGCTGCATCAGTAAAAGACCTAGCAGCTAACCTTAGCTCCTCGCGTCGTTCACATTCGTCCACTCCCTCATCTGCTCACGCTGTTCAGTCACCACCAGCCTCTGTGTCGGTGCTTTCGGCCCGTGAGCCAATCGTCCCACCTCCGGAATGTTTTTCGGGAGAGTTAAACAAGTATTCGGGCTTCCTATTCCAGTGCTCGCTTGTTTTTGACCTACTCTCGGGTCGAGCCGCACAGTGGGCAGCAGCCTTATTTTGGCATTCTCATTCACATCCGAACACGTACGTCGGAGTTTTCCACCATTCATTTCAGAGTAATGACATCGCCAATCGTCCTCTTAATCTCAAACAGAATAATCTTTCTGACTCGCTGACTTCTCCATCGACCTCCGTATTCTCGCAGCCGAGAGCGGATGGAACGATACAGCACTCCGAGCCATATTCTTATACAACCTAAATGACAACTTTAAGGACGAGCTCGCTTATTGAGCTAACCATTCGATTAGACTGTCGAGTTAGAGAGAGACGGCGAGAGAGGCGCCGCGTTCCACTCTCACGCCTCGGTGGTACTAATCACTCCCCTAGTAGACTTGCATCCGCTACTACACCCCGATCCTGGAGGTGGTCTTCCTAACCGGTTGTTTGTCCCCGAAGCCATGCGCTCATAAGTCCTGCAGTGGGGACATTCTTCAAAACTCGCCTGTCATCCTGGAGCCACTTGAACACTCAAGTTCATCAAGCAGCGGTTCTGGTGGCCCACCATGAGTCAAGATTCTGATCGTGGACCTCAATTATCATCCCAGGTGTGGAAGGCCTTCTGCTCAGCCTTGGGGGTGTCGACAAGTCTCTCCTCCGGGTACCACCCACAAACGGAGAGATCTAACCAGACCATGGAGGTTCTTCTCCGCTGCGTCACTGCTCGCCATCCGTCTGCTTGGAGCTCCTTCCTCCCTTGGATCGAGTATGCTCACAACTCCCTCACTTCTGCCACCCCCGGCGTTTCCCCATTTATGGCCTCCCTGGGGTACCAACCACCATTATTCGACTACCAGGAAAGAGAGGTGGCAGTGCCTCCAGCGATGCCAGGCAGTTTGGCAACAGGTACGAACATCACTTCTAAAAGCTTCTCAAATGTCTCAAAAACAGGCACAGAATCCTGGCGCCCGCTTACAAACCAGGCCAACAGGTTTGCTGGCACCTCGATACATCGCTTCCCCTTCCCCATCATTAAGCTCATCAAACACACCTCTGTTTGCCTGAAGCTGCCTCGATCCCTAAACGTCCTTCCCACATTCCACGTCTCCCTCCTCAAGCTGGTGGTGTAGTCGGAACTGAAAATTAGGGCTGCCCTGGAGTCAATATCTGCAAGACATAAAATGTGCTTCATATTGAAACAGCATTTTTATACAACCATTTACTCTCACGGTCAAATTAGAGTGTCCAATTTACCTAATTCCCATATTGCATGTTATTGGACTGTGGAAGAAAGCCGGAGAACCCAGAGAAAACCCACACGCACGGGGAGAACATGCAAACTCCATGCAGAAAGGCCCTTGTTCCAACCATAGCTCAAACCTGGGTCTTCTTACTGCAAAGGCAAGAGTGCTAACCACTACACCAACTGTGTGGCCCACTCTAGATCAGTGCAGTTAAAATACAGAGTTATACAGTTACCCCTTGAGACCAAATGAAAGTTTCTGTGTGGGCACAAATATAAAATGTTTTCCATTGTACAAGTAAAGTTCAGCTTGTCTTGGGGAAGTTGGAGCTCTGGTATGATAGTTACACTACATGCTCTTCTCTTTTATGATTATCATACATTTTGTCCATTAAGTTTATCAGCTAGTATTCCTCATTTTACATAGCAGACTGTAACCAGCTGTTGAATTTCTCTGTCAGTGGATGGTGGAATAAGTAGCACACATAATAAAATAAATGAATGGTCCAATTTGCTATGCTGAAAGGGCAATTTTACTGCTGTAATGAAGGAAAAGTATTCAGCATTGAAAATGTTTAAAGAGGAAAAGTAGAGATTAACATTTGATGTGATAGTGTTACATTTTTTGTTCATTTAACTTAACATTTTCTTTCAAATCTCCACAACATAATGCAAAAGCCTCTGAGGGAAGTTAATGGGAGCAGATGAGGGAACCGCATCTAGTCAGGTGGAACCTTGATTTCCTTTATGCAGCTCCACTTGCTTCTATGTAAGTTGTGCTAACTTTACCAGGGCTTAATTGCCTGTTTCATCATGAAAAAGGAAGCATCAAACATCGGTGGCATTTCTTTTCCCTGCCTCCTCTTTCAGATGCCGGATATTGAACAAGCTTGGATTCAGACAGGTATTACAGACTTAAAACATTTCACTGAAAGAGCCAAAAAGCACGAACAGACAAGGACACATATGGACAATGCTATGCAAACAAAAGAGTGAAAGAGAAGTTTGCATGTTTGAAGGAGAGACGGGCAAAATTCACACACAAAAAATAAATGCCTGAAAAGTGAAAACATTTTGTTCTGTATTTTAATATTAATTTAAGTGAATCTTAAAATGATGGTATCAGGCATGAGAATGGTGTTTTGGTGTGTCCTAGTGGTGGTATGTGTTAACCGCATATCACCATTGTGAAAAACTGACTGTTTGTGCCGCATTTACGTGGCAGAAAATTAATAAATTAGAGCTAATTCTCATAGCTGTAGAAAAGGCTTTTTATACTTATTTTAGATAAAGGTTTTGCTTTACGGAGGCTGCCATTTTGTGTCCTCGTCATGTTTCTTTGAAGTGGAGCCATACTACTCAAATGAAGACTCATGTTAACCCCAAGAGAGTAAAACACAGGAAAGTAGAGTAGTGAAAGAGTGTTAACCTCTCTGATATTGCAAAGGCCATCGAAGTTCCCTGACGTGCTTGCTAAATCTGGGAGTTGATTTTACACATTGGACCTTTAAGACTGCTAGTTTGGATGCAAACTAGGGGTGTGTCCATTGGTCCTTGGAAATGGGAGGTGAATACACTTTCCAGACCCATAGAGATGCAGTCTGGCATTAGCCAGGCTAGGTATTATGTGTATCGAGAAAAAAAATGGGCAGTGAAGGGAAAACAAGTACAAACAGATGACTGTCATTCTGGATTTAACACTCAGCCAACAGTTACTCTATTTAGCCCAGTGCATTGTGGGTAATGTAACAACTAGTTTTCAACAAGGGAGGGAAATATTGTTAAAACATTATATAAATGTCATGTTGCTGGTGGATGTATACCAACGAGAAGAAGAGAAAGGATAACGGGACAATAAGGAGGAGTGACTGTGTCATTAGATAGTGCATGTTGTAGCACAATATGTGTTATCACCTTTGTTATGAAAACAGCTGGAGCACAAGGTTAGATCAACATGTCAGGCCATTCCTCTTGATGATATACTGACACACAATTGCCTTCATGCATTCAATATGGCATTCATTTTTCACACATTCACTTTCAGTGTCCCCTCATGGCTTGTGACACTGGTGCTAATGCAGTCTTGCATATCAGGCATTTTAAAAAGGCGCTTTTCCATTATACAGTTTTAGAACTACTCAGCTCTACTCGACTCAACTCTGCTCGGTTTGGTATCAGGCATGATAAAATGTATAATATATAAATACAACACATTGTTATTACTGGCATAGCAAAATTATTAAAAAGTGCCATCCTAAATATCACAATATTATATCAACGATATATATATTTTCAAAATAAAACTCATAGCCTTAGAATAAGATTTCTATATATGAATACCCTGCTTTAGCTTGCATTGCTTTTGTCATAGCCAGGTCAATTCTGCTGTGTGTGTGTGTGTGTGTGTGTGTGTGTGTGTGTGTGTGTGTGTGTGTGTGTGTGTGTGTGTGTGTGTGTGTGTGTGTGTCTTCAAGTGGCGTAGTTTGACTCAACATTAGCCGTTAGCTTGGAGAAAAGGACGCTAAATTGTCTTCTATAATGCAGCGCGCCGCAGCGACTGTTTGGCCGTGGACTCAATCCGTGACAGTTCTATGTTTGCGAATCATGAAGAGTCAGTGACAGCGCGAGCTGAATGTGACAGCTCTCTCTGTCTCTCTGTCTAAGTTCGTTTGTACGCACGAATCATGAGTGAGTCAGTGAACTGACAGTGTGAACGATTCACAGCAGCACGGCAGACACAGTTCTTCTTACGAGTCACTCCCTCCTCGCTCGGCGCACGTTGGCTGGTGTCGTTTGCCGAAGATTCACGAGTGATTCACAGAACGTGGCAGTTCCACTCCCGGCCACCACGCTCACTGCTGAGCTCAACTGAACTAAGAAAGGAACGAATCAGTTCATGAAGTGATCCCAGTCAGTTCGTTCACTCAAATGATTCGTACGTTCGAACGGATCACTCCTGACCGACACAACACTAATCTGCCGAAAAGAGATATTTTACTGAAACTTCTCCTGTCTCTTCTAAGTGTGAGAATTGAGCTTGAAAGCTTTGGATAAACAGTGAGTAAATGGGTGAATGTCCTGACTCCTGCTCAAGCCTGATGCCTTATACACCTGCTCTTTTGAACAAGTCTGATCCAGACAGTCTCCCACTGAATTCTTCATATGTGAAAGGGCCAAAATGTACAGACCCAATTTTTCTGAACGTGCTCCAGAGTTCATGGCTGAATGTAGCACTCTATGAAGACATATGGGCAGGCAGTAAAAAATAATGCATTATTTGTGGAGATGTCTCTTTAGTCACCATTGAGCTTTAACACACAGGGAAGTGTGAGGAGGCCTTTGTACTCTTCACAAACACAAAAATCCTCATGACGACAGTGCATTTCATTACAGCTCATGCCTTTTCTGTTCAAACTACCTGGGACAGCAGCAGTTTGTTAGGACTCACTTTGATCAATTGCACATGTAAAGAGCAGCTCTATTTACTGCATGTAGGTCAGGTTGTACCTGCTTAACCATTAGGTGGCAAAACCTTGATGTGCTCAAATATGTAGAGGTCTACTTTTAGTTTATTTACTGTGAAACACAGCAGGTTGACGTTGCAGCTGGTGCCTCACCAAGTCCAAAAATATTTGCTTGCTCCAGAAATGCTTTTCCCCCCTCTTACTGGAAAAATGTGGACACTTGCCCAGTCAGTGTTTAGTCTCGTTTAACCTTAAAAAGCAGCAAGTCTGTGCTATATAGTTTGACAGTGTCACTTGGGTAGTCCGTCACTATGGTGGAGACTGAAATAACTCAACAGCTATTGAATGGCATGTGTGTTCCCTGGAGGATGAAGTCCACTGATATTATCTATTTATTTTCCTGTAAGTCCCACCATGATGTGAAATACTGCTATAACATCCATGTTGGACGTACAAAAGCTGCTAGACATTGATTCAGCCAGCCTCTAGCCTCTAGCATACCATGGGATTTAGGATTGGTTCCCTTTCTTCGGAGAGACTGTACTTGGCCAAAAGATCGTCCTTGCCGAGCATCATGCTTGCCGAGCGTTATCAACTCTTTGGCAGACTCAGCTGGGTGCACTTAGGCTACAGACTAATAAAATGACCAAGTGGCAGCATCTGTGATCTGGTTCAAGGGTCAAGGTGTTGTGACCAGACTTCAAGTGCTGACTGGATATTTTCCCTTTCTTAAACCGTTGTCTGTAAACTGTAAACATTATTGACCTAAAAAATACCAGTATATCTGTCATGCCTTTGGACACAAGACTGGTGGACTCAAATGCACGACTCACAGACAGCATAAAGTTTAACAAAAAAGTTTACTAAATAAGGATGTAACAAAAAACGCTCTCATGGAGGATCAAAAATAATTAAAGCCGTGAGCAGCATTGTGCGAGACCTTGTATCCACCGGCTACCGCCAGGCCTGCCCTACCCGTGTGCAAGTAATGTCTTGCAGATGTATTGTATATGTATAGTTCTGTGTAGCAGTGTAGCTCACAACAATAGTATATGTTCTCATACAGAGCAGGGTGTGGTTTCACTGACAGATTAGACCAGGAGGGGTTTGTTCTATGTAAATGTGATGATTCTGTCTCTTGGCTCTCAGAATGTGTAAATGTTTGAGGCTAAAATTCTCCCTAAAGCAGTTTGAGGAGTGTCTACATTCAAAACATCTTCTTCAAATATTATCAGTGTTTGACATTGTTGGAAATCTTAGAAATCACACTTTCAGAATCTGATAATAACTCAAAATGTCCTTCGGTAGACTTGTGACCGGTTTTACGTGAGTCAAGAACTTCCCACATGTTAATGGACAGGCCATTGACCCAACAGGAAGTGCCCTCTAACATTACCGTACATTGACCGATTTGCACAGAATTTGATATGTGAGACCATGGAGCAGCCCCAAACATGTATGCAAAAGGTGTCCTCCTAACAGGAAGTAAATCATTACTCTGCCTCCACAGCCCGACATGCTTAGGGACAGTGCTGATAATAACGAATACCGCAGACAGAGAATGACGAGCTCAAGACGAGCGTGTCGATGTTGGGGGTGATATGAATACAGTGCTTGACCCAGTGTTAGATCGATCTGATAATACCACCATCACTCAAGCAACTTTAGCATTATAAAATATGGCATCAAGCAATGCATTGGTTGACATTTGGAGAATTAGGAACCCTAAAACAATTAAAACATTTTCTCAACAAGGCACAAAATGTATTCTAGAATTGATATTATTTTGGTGTCTGCAAATATAAATTATTTAGTCCAGAAAACTGAAATTATCCACATGTCAATCTCTGACCATCATGCAATTTTTGGTAAACTGTCTTTCCCTAGCAGTCCTAAGGCATCTAGATGGAGGTTCAATTTGAGTTTGCTATCTAATCAACAATTCTGTGATCAATTCAAAGAAAATATTAAAGAGTTCATAGATATTAATGAAACTTCTGTTAATGATATAACTTATGGGATGCCCTTGAAGGTTTTATTAGAAATAATTCAATAGCATTTTCCTCAGGCACTAATGAGACCCAGCTGAAAAAAGTGTCTGAGTTAGAGGCTAGCCAATATTTACTGGTAGAACAACAGAGACATTTCGATCCAGAAAAGGAGAAAGAATTATTTAATTTTTAACGGAGTTAAATGCAATTCTTAAACAGAGAGCTGAAGTTTTAGTTCGCAGAGTCAGGCAAACGGACTACCTGGATGGGAGCAGACCTAGTTTTTTTCTAGCAAGTGAATTAAGGAACAATGAGCGGTTGGCTGATATACTGCTTAGCGGGAGCTCAGCCCGAGCTCAGCGTTGGCAGATATGGTGCTACTGTTCAGTCTAGTTGGTGGAGTCATTACATTGTTTTTTTGTGGTCCTCAAAGGGTGTGTTTCACTAACAGCTCTTGAGTAAAATGGGTCAACCATAAAACATCATCTGAAACTGTTGTTAACTAATAATGTCAGAAAGCTCATTTCAATTCCTAAGTGAAACCCCACCAACCCTCCACAACCCTCCACCAGTAATAAAACATAAGAGGGCCTAATTCACATAGCCAGAATGCAGGCGGGCCTCAGTCATATGTGCGACTTGGTGTTAAGCCCTTGCCAACAGAGGAGGCCATTCATAATTAACCCTGCACTGTCAAGTCAAGGCAGCAGTCATTACATGTCCTTGTATGTCATTCTAACCTTTTTCCCTGCGTCGTTTTCATCACCCGCATCTGTCGTTCCCTGCATGACTGCTGTGAGAAACAGGGATAGAAAAAACACTTTGAGCTGCGATGTTTCCCTCACAGGGTCACTATCAAAGGCTTTGGACGGCAAATTCTACTTATAACAGAGTGAGATTTTTTTTTTCTCCTGTGCATCTTTTAACAGTTGATTTCTGTGATTTGTTCTCTGTTTATAAGGAGTGATGATTTTGCTATGCAGATTTGGAATAATCAACATTTGTTGTTTGCAGAAATTAAAATATACTGTTTAATTTTCTGTCTATTCCAATTCTTTGCAAATCTTTGTTTGAATAAAGATTTCATTAATTCTGGAGATGACAAAATGGGCAATTAAAGTCAGAGAGAAAGTGGGAATTTGAAAAAGAGCAAAAGAGAGTGTTTAAAAAGTGTAAGAGGTAGATTCATTTGACTAGAATTTAAATTTGGGGCCAATGACATGTGGAAAGTAAAGAGAGAAAAATGGAGGAGCTTGAGGAATCAGATACAGTGGTCACATGCACAGAGGAAGATGGAGGATGAGGATTACAGATTGATTTGCGTTCATCATCAAAAAAAACAAAAACAGAATGTAAATCGCCCCCCCCCCCCCCCCTCAGGTTCCAGGTCTTCTGTAGGTTTATTTTCAACAAAGTAAAACAAACAGACATATGGATGCACATTTCCTTGGTCCTCGGAGGAGGCAAAAGTTTGCACAGTTACACAGTCCACATTCCTATTTCGTTTTCAGCCAATGGAACATTCCGTTTCCATTCAAGTCTTTTGCTTACAGCAACTGTTAGAGCAACCCCTGAATGCACAATCCTATATCTATTTTTTGAGCAGTCATGTGGTCTTCGAAAGCTGTTGTCCTGCCTGCTGCCTAGTAAATGCCAAATAAGAAGTCCCTACTTCCTTGTTTCTGCTGAAAATACAGACTTTGAGAGCCGATCGAGAACCTAAAGCTGCTTTCCAACTTGCATTGAAATCTACATGAGAATGCAGATATACACAAAAGTTGCACCAAAAATCTGCCAGCTCACATTTCAAATATCTCGATGAATGAGTGAGGCGACATCCACAACACTGCTGGCTTGATTGTTAACTACAAACCTTGAGGCTGCATTTTTGTCTGAACAGGTGGAAATGGGGGTATATTTACCTGCATTCACTTTCTGATTAGTTCTTATCAATCACATCAAATGAGCTGCTCCGTTGTTGTCTGTTGTGTTGTATTCAAACTGATCTTGGACAGACTCTAAGCGGGTATAACAGGCGCATGCTGGCCGCAGTTTTTGCATGCATCATCACAACATCGTTTTGGTGGTTACCGCGGGAAACAGGAGGAAAAAATAGGGCGTCTTTAGGACGTCCTGCTTAAAAGTAGGGCGTCTAATTTCTTATTATTTTCAGTACAGGTCCCCAGGACGCCCGGATCCCCTGCTGGCGAAAAGCCTGTTGTCCAACGTCTCCATATTCATCTCCATTTCCCTCCTTCGCACCAGCAGCTACTTCACTCAAATCGATCTCCATGACAACAGTGCCCAGGCAAGCACACACACAAGCAACACGCATGCACACATCACTTAAACGGATCAGAACTTTACACACAGAAAAACATGGCATGGGTAACGCAGAAAAGTGCGTTACTATAGTCAAATAAAGTAGTTTAGTTACTGATATTTTTAGTGTAATGCGTTGCTTTACTCCAAAAAAGTAATATCGTTACTGTAATCCGTTGATGATGGGGATGATGAAAACATGTCTTAAGCCAGCAAGTACAGAGAAGTACTAACATAAAGAAAGGAAATGGAATAAATGTTTCAGGCAAATTACTTTATATGACTATTTCTCATCTAGTAATGCCATTTTCAAATAAGAAAATAGTAGAATGATTTAGCCTCAGCTCTGAAGAATTCATTGCAAAGCTATATTGCATGTTCTGCCTCTTGCATGCCCACGCCGTGGATGTTGCAGACATCCTCCTGCTGTTGTGAACATGTTTGCCCCAGACAATGTCCTGTCTCTTTATATGAACCACAATCTCTGGAACATGTCCAGACCCGATTTCCCGGACATTTTCATGTCTCAACATGTCTCATGTCTCAACAGCTCAAGTCACTGGCACTAAAACTTAACCCCAGGTTTTTTGCCAACAATTCCTCGCAAGTCCCCACATCAGCCAACAGCACAGATGAGGTGAGGACAGAGGTTGGTACAGTGAAGTCTGAGTAGGAGTTCAAAGGGCCGAGGAGAGCAGACATTGCTCTGATCTTTGGCAGGTGAAACATTAACATTCACCCTGCACAGCCAGGCTTTAACTCTGCATATCCTCACAGACAGAGAAAGTTCATCCAGTATGCATGTCCGAGATGTACAGTGTATGTGCAGCACATGCTGTATTTGCAAATGTGTCTACACCTATGTGTGCATGATGTCCTTCTTAACTCAGGGCAGGTTATATTTTATACATGACATGCTGTATGATGAAGACAAATGGTTGAAGCTAAAAAAAAAAACAAAACAAAAAACAGAATGAATATACTGTACGGTCTGTTTTCCAACCTCACCAGTTCTATGGGAGGAATTACATCAGCCCATTTATCACTTTATGAGTGGCATGCATGGGTAATTGTAAATTAGGTAGATTACTGTGCAGTATAGTCCCTGAGGGAATGAAAGAGTCTCTGAATGGATGCAAAATCCTATCGTACTGTAGCCAGCAGGTCCCATGGCAGCATCAGCACTTTCTGAAGCAATGATATCAGCAAGAGCCCCAGTGAACGATCATCATTTAATACATGTGAGGTAGATTTAATGATACTGACACTCATTATGTTTCAGCTCCCTGAAGTGGGGCCAATTTTTTTAGTGATTGGCACATCCAGCCACAAATGTGGTTAAGAACAAGATGTTTTCACAAGATTAGGTTTAGACTAGGGATGCACTGATACCACTTTTTTCTCACAGAGTGCGATTAGTTAAATGTGAGTATTTGCCAATACTGAATACTGAGTACTTCAATAATACCATTACAGCACACATTAGATACTATTACTGCTGATTAACCATTTACAGACCCCTCCAAAAGAACTGGAAGAGTGAGAACAATTATTTTATTTTTACTGTTCACTTAACATTTTGGCTTGACTAAGTAAAAGTATTTCACCTTTTATTTCCAGGTATTGACATCCATATTAATCATCTTAGAAGATAGCCTATACACTCTTAGAAATATGGGTTCCAAAAGGGTTCTTCTAGAAGGGCTGAGGTTCTCCATGGAACCATTTGCTTCTGAAAAACCCTTTTCCCGAAGAAAGGGTTTTTCAATGGTTCTTGGTAACACTAATGGTCCCAGTAATAACCATTTTGATCCAGAGAACTCTTTAAAACCCCTTTCCTGAATAAAGGGTTTTAAAAGGGTTCTTGGTGGAACCCTCCAAAAGGGTTCCAGGGGGAACCTTTATAAAAAGGTTCTACCTGAAGCCAAAAAGGCTCCTGCTATGATGACAAGCCGAAGAACCTTGTGGTTCTTCTGAGCACTTTTATATAGTGTACATTCACTTCACACTAGGTAACTGTCTCTCTCTTCTTGTTTCCTTTGAGCAGTTAACTAAAGAGATCAGCTCTTCTGATGCATCTGTTGTTCCCTTAATTGCAGCATTAAAGCGTCTTTTATAGTGAAATCAATGTGCGCTCATAAGAGTCTGTCAACACGTTTTACTAAGATCTACTTGGATCCCCTGCACGTCATTGCGATTGTACTCGATTCTTGTCATAAAGATCATTATTTGGATGTGGGAATTAAGCTGCTCATAGAGAAATTATCCAGTCTGCTTTGGATATGGAGAGCCCGCTTGGAGATGGAGAAGCGCACAGCGCAGGAGTGGTGAACGGCGCAGGGGTGGTCTGTCTGCACCAAATGAGGGGCACACTCTATAATATAATATACTATAATTGCAATGCCTTGACTGTAGTGAGGTAAGTACATACAGTCCCAGCCATAACAACAAAATTTGAATTCAATTCAATTCAATTCAATTCAATTCAATTCAATTCAATTCAATTTAATTTAAAAAGAAAAAAAACAATGGTACAGTATTGGCATAATAATTTATTTCGGTATTTTGGTTTCAGTTTTCGGCCTTGTGTTTCTGATTTTTTCGATTTCGGCCAACAATTTTTATTTCGGTGAATCCATAATTTCAACCCTTTCTTTTGCACCTAAAATAAATCCATTCAAAGTGGACGCGATGATGTCAGCCACACAGGCTGGACTCACTGACGAAGCTATTTGTTATCATTAGATACTCAAGCCTTGGGCGAAAGTTGACTGACATTGTGTCTGGTGAAAAATTAAGAAAATGAAGTCATATTTTCAATGTGTACCCAAGGAGGGAGAGGAAATTGGTGATAGAAATGTGAGAGAAAATACAGAATATGGGACAATTAGTGTCGAACCAGAGGATATGGCAACAGCTAGTGGTAGCAGTATAGGGCTTATGATGGCACTGTATTATATATATATTATATGTTCATATATATTGTGTATTGAGTGCATGTGTGTTACTGTGTATGTTGTTTGAGTGTTCATAAAATTGTGATATTTAAAAAAATTTCACAGTGCTCCTCCATTTTGTCTATGTTCCTAGTGTAAAGGCTAAGCACACAGTCCTGCAGGGCAGATACTTGTATCGGTGCCTCCCTAGTTTAGACACTTTCAGAAGCAGGAATACTTTCACTTTGTGCAGCCAAGCCAGACTTTTATATTTTAAGTTTCTCTTTCTATTGCGTAATACAAAACAAAAGATGCCTTGTTCTTCCTTTTCTTGGCTTCAATAGCCTTATACCATCCAAAAATCCGAAATCAAATTCCACCTTGAGTGAATCGCTGTGGAATACAAATGAGGAAGAAGTGGCAGGGATTTCTTTTTTAATGAGGACAGAAACCTATCACCACATCAAACCTGAAACGCTTCATTTGACACTTCCTGCCAGCTGCCGCTTCCCAGAAGAGTTCCAGGGTTAAAATTGTGGAGTTTCAGTGCACTTCGCTCAGGGCCCTGGCAACACATGATGGCCTCCCTCCCACACCCCAAACATTTAAACCTGCCTCAATTTGCCCAAAGCAATCTCAGCTCGAGAGTCAAAAGGTCATTTTAAATAAATAAAGAATGGGGAGATCACTAAACATCCCACACGCAGAGTGAGCAGCACTTTGAAAAGATAGCCAAGGCTACATCATTTAGCAGTCAGTAGCCTGAAGCAATCCATGAAGCTGGCAGTAGGAGAACAGAAAGTTAAAGTCCACATGACTCCCACTCACTTGCCACAGCTACATCAGTCGTATTGCTCTTTTTCTTGAAACTTCTGACTCGTTTTGTCACTGTCTTGGTTGCTGTTGTCAGCTTTGAGAAGATACAACTATATGGAATTAAAGATTTGCCTTAGGTTGAGTGGCAGTTGTTGCTGTTTTGTCCAGCATTCTGGAGCATGTTAATGTTTTAAAAAAGAATAAAGAAATAAAAAGAATAATACACATTTTTGTGGACTAACAAGTTTACATGACACTCAGAAAAAAATAAAACACTGAGCGCTGTTCCAACTTCGTTAGCTACAGCCATCTGGTCTAGGCTAAGCAGAAGATAAATGTGTGTTGCAGTGTAGCACCGAAAATGACGCATCACTGCCAATAATGGAGCAGACAAAGAAGAATTGAACATCAAATAATGCTAACAGGAGTCAAAACTGATGAAACTATCATGAATTTTAGAATAATTTGAACTGGGGTGAATGCTTAAACACATTCCCAGTGGTGAAAAAACCTGTTTAAACCTTACATTATGGGGACTTGCCTTTTGTCCCCACAAATCCCCATAATGTGACTGTGTAAACAGTTTTACATACCCACAACATTAGTAATACGTGGGCGTACACACACACACACACACCGCACACACACACACACACACACACTCTTTGTCATTGCAGGAGCTCAGGTCGTTACATCATCCAGAATGGGAGTTTTATCAGCAACTGATCAGCAGCAGCTCGAAGACTCTCAAAGACTGTTTTGTCTTCATCTTGCTTGAAAACTCTACCCACAGATAACCCTCCAGCCATGGGTATTTGTTTACTGTGACCTGGATTTGTAAGTCTTTATCATGGATGCTGGCCATCACCGAGGGGAATATCTGTGCCAGGAGAGTCACAAAGAGTACACAGGTAATCCAGGTCTTAAATTGATCAGCAGTCAGGACATATAGCTATTAAAATCACTGCAGCATCTGATACAGGTTATGATCTTGTTATTTAATATATATGCAACTGGAGGGTCCAGGTCAATAGATTTAGCTCAGATTTACATTCACTCATTCATACAAAGTGAATATGCCCTAATGGCATAATTGCTTTACAGAAATATACATTGCCTGGTATCCATGAATTACTAAATCTGTGAAAGAAAAAAACCCAAAACAAAACAAACAGGACATAAATGAAAGAAAAGGAATATGCTTGAACTTCTTGAAGACTCACAAACAAAAGCCAACAAACAAATGAGCAAAAACAAGTGAAAAGAATTAGGAATTTTGTATTAAATGATAATTAGTTTTTATTAATATCAATGTGGGGAGTGCCTCTTGCATTTTTTCTATTTGGCTTCTCCCTCTGTTCTGTTATTATTATGATTATTATTGTTGTTATTATTATTATTATTATTATTATTAATAATAATATTATTATTATTATTATGACAATTATTATTATTAATAATTGTCATAATAATAATAATAGTAATAATCATACAATTTTATTGCAACCCTCATATTTTTCCAGGCTTGGTACCGACACTAGGAGATGTGGCCTTGACTTTGGCTTGGGTCAGTTTAGAGTGATTAACCCAATCATTGGGGAGCAATGGAGATCTGGGTTCCTTGCTCTGACCTCCAGATACAAATTGGAAATCCTCTGGTTACAAGGTTCTTGTTTCACTTGGCCATGGGTTGCCTGGGTGTGACTCTTGTGTATCGTCAGTATATTCAAGCCACAGTGCAAAGCATCAGATTTTCCAAATAACAAATACCTGACAATATTTCGCTGGTTCAGCCATGAACTCTGGATCATGTACGGAGAATTGGTCCTGACATGTATTTTGCTGTTCACATTTGATAAAGGCAGTGGGAGAATGTGTGGGTAAGGCGTGTTGAAAGGGTAGGATAATCTCCAGCATGCAGGTGGGGGTGGTGGTGCCAGGTTTGAGCATAGAGGGAACATTTAACTATTTATTTATTTATGAATTATCTGGACTTTCTTCTGCTGTATTCTCACATGGACATTAACCAGCGATCATACTAGGGAAATGGCAGGAAAATCTACAGAATTAATGATTTCAGACGAAAATTTGTGTTCCTCTATAGCCTGGGTTAACCCAGGAGTCTGTCAGAAATTAGATTTTGCACTGCAGACACTGTGTTGGCTAACTACATCATCTCCAAAATAAGGGAACCAATCACGAATGGTTAAACACAATGACGATAAGTTCTATCTTTGTGTGATTTAGGGTCTTGATGGGACCTACTATATGCCTTAGCTCTATCAGTAATAAAAAGCGAACATATATACTGTATATAATTGCTTTTTTTTGAAGAACATACTGTGTAACACTGGAGAAGAATATTAGAAAATATTCACTAGTAAAGGTTTATTTCAAATTCAAATGTTTGAGCAGGAAGACATGTCATGTCCATTTGTAAAAAAAAGGCCATGTTCTTTACATGAGGAACGCCCCCTGAAATGTCACATTAAAACAGTGGTAGTGGTTGATAGTATTGTTTAATTTTAATATGAACCATATTGCTACACTTTTTATGTATACCACATATACACAATGTAGAGCAAGGTTATTCAACTTCAGAAGCGCGTGAGCCAAAAAGGAAAATAGCTGGTGTTTCATGGGCAACATTTGTAAAAAAAAAAAAACATTATTAATAATAATGATAATTATTGATACTGATAATATTTGACTAAGATAAAAGGTGTATAGCAATTATAGCAAATATACTGCTTCAAGGAATAGCCAAACTTATACCGTATTTTTCACTTTAATTTGGCATTATACAGCAGCGAGTCCACTGTTTTTGTTATTTCACTTTCTGTTTTATTTTGGTGATGAGCTTCCACTGCCTGTGTTCACTGTCTCTGTCTTCACTCGCTGGTATCTCGTCTCATCGTTTTTTGGATTCTCGCAGCAAGACTGTAGATTTGTTTTCTGTTTTTTTGCAGCAAGTCTGTTGTTTTATTTGAAGAGAGTTTTTTGAACCTGTTCGCTCCCTCCCTGAGTTTTTGTTTGGACTTTATGGTCGCCATTTTTGAATTGCTATTGAGGCAAATAAACTTTTTGAAACCTGCTTCAAGTCTTGTGCACTTAAGTACAAGACCTTGAATCCGGTTGTAACACTGCATTGAAATTATGCAGGTAATAAGAGGTCATAGTATTACTAAGGGTATTACTAATAGTACACTTTTAGAAATAAGGGCTGAGGTTCTACCTGGAACCATTTGCTTCTGAAAAACCCTTTCCCCAAGAAAGGTTTTTGCAAGGCTTCTTGGTAACACTAATGGTTCCAATAAGAACCATTTTGATCCAGAGAACCCTTTAAAACCCCTTTCCTGAATTAAGGGTTTTAAACAGGTTCTTGGTGGAACCCTCCAAAAGGGTTTACCTTTATAAAAAGATTCTACCAGGAACCAAAAAGGGTTCTCCTATGAGGACAAGCCGAAGAACCTCATATGGTTCTACTTAGCACTTTTATTTCTAAGAGTGTATAACCTGGGGGTTCACTCCCAGTTCCAACGTCTGAGTTCCAATATAAATGGAACGAAACAAATTTAACAAAACATTCAATGTGTTGTTCATTCATTTTAAGTCTTATTTAACCCATTGACAAAAGGAGATATTGCCACATTGTTATCAAAGAGATATGTAGCATGGCATCAGCATGCAGATGGTTTCCATCACAGCCATTGAGTAAGTCATTTTTTGTTTGTTTTTTAAAGGAGTCATATTATACCCTGTTTCTCCAAGTTAGCCAAGTTCCCTGGTGTCCTAATGAACATGTCTGTGACATGCTTTGATCAAAATACCATAAGGACGAAGAACCACAGCAGTTCAATCACCCTGTCAAAACAGCCCTGTTCAGAGCTCTCTGTTTAGTAGAATCTCTTTAGGTACCTTAAAAAAAACAGCAGTTAGCATTTGGAAAAGTGATCATTTCCAGGCTCTAGCAGGCACATTGTCATCATATATAACATGTATCCACTGGGCAGATAAATCCTCTGAGGCTGGAAGTTTGTGTAGGACTCTGTGCTGCACTGTGGAGCCAAGAATAGACTTCTGGTTTTCGGATACTGTTCCCCTCGTCAGCACTCTTGCATGTTTTATGGACAAAGCGGACCTCCACAAGACAACAATTACAGGAATTAAGCACATTGTGACATCACAATGAGTCAACATCTCGTGTTTTATCTCCTGTACTTAGACTGAGGAGGATCACAAATACATGAATGAGCAGTGTTGGCCAAGTTATTCTAAAAAAAAGTTACTAGTTACATCTCCCAGAAAGTAACTAAAGTAGTTACTGAATTACAAATTCTAAAAGTAACTAGTTACTTTAGAAAGTAACTATTGCGTTACTTTCAAGTAATTTTTAAATACTCATATGTGTCAAACAGAGGTTGATCTAGAGTTTTCCGTTGTCTGTCATTTTGACTGACAGTCATAAGTTATTTTTACCGGACACTGATAATAAATAGCTACATATGAACAATGAATAGTGAAATATGAACAGTTCACCTGTGGCCTAAACGCACAAAGTCTCACACCTTCTTCCTGGTCCGCATGGACTTTAATCGCTTTTTAAAGAAACTTCTGACACCCACTGGTCAGGGGTGTGAATTGCAATCTGTCAAAATGACGGACGGGCCTCAGATTTTTCCGTCGCTGTTTAAAAAAAATGGTCAATGACGGAAAATATTGGGTTAACGCGACCCCTGGTGTCAAATAATTTGGAGCCCATCTCCATCCGTCTTTGACAGAACTTGTGTGTGTTTAAATATTTATGATAAATCTGAATACTATAATTAAATGGACACTCAATACAATACAAGCAGAAATGCACAGTGCACAAATGTAAACTATGTTAACGTTGCCGTGGGAAAGTGAGACTAGCATCCAATAAAATGTGATGGATTATTGTAGAAATTATAATTACTATACTTATAAAGTAGATTGATAAAAATAACACAATATATGTTTTGGAACTTTTGAGCTCATTTATTGAACTTCAACAGGCCACAACTAAGCAAAATTAAACTATGCTTGTTAAGCAATGTACCAAAAATAAATTATACATACATTTACTCTTTGGTGTAAATTAGAAAGAAAAAATAGTCGACATACTGTAGGTATTTTTTTACGTAATTTAAGTACTTTCTTCCTCGAATCTTCATCTATCTTCATCTTCCTCCTGCACACTTAAACCACTGAAGTGATCTTCTTCAGCCTCAGAATGACTTTGTCAGACACAGTTTCTCTTTCGTTGTCGCTCTCACTAATAATTTGTTTGTGTGTCGTTCTCTTCATCACGCAGCAGTCCAGACTTTCCAAACCCGTTGGTGATTGTGGATTTTTTCACACTGCCCCATGTTGTCAGGATCCACTGGCAGACTTGAGCAAAAGTTGCTCTTCACACTAGCGTCTTCTTCGGTGCATTATCTCTTCCACCTGTCTGTCTCGCCCTTGTGCTTCCTGCTAATGAGCCCCGTGGAAGCCGTTAGCCTGTAGAAATCTATAGATTAGCTGCATCTTTATATAAGCTGCAGGGCTCGCCATTACTGTTTCTACTGCACACCTTTGCTGCACACAGTGTGAGTAAGCAGACTAAACACCCGCCCAACTTCACCTCTGATTGGCTAACCAATATTACTCAACCCCAGCCAATCGTCATCACAGTAACAGTCAGTGTTGGGAAGATTACTTTGGAAATGTAGTTGGTTAGTTACCCTGTTGAAAATGTAATAGTAGTGTAACTATTTCAATCACTTTCTCAAAGTAATGTAACTAATTACATTTGATTACATTTTGATTACTTTTCTTAATTTTGAATGAAATCTCTCAACTGTTAACCATTTTCACATTTTAAGACCTATAGTGTGATAAACCTATCAGCAGTACTTAAGACTATATCAAAACAACATGATAAAAGACTCTTTTTTTAACCATATGTTATGAGTCTGACATTAGGCCTGTACTGTGAAGGAGACTCACTTCCTCACTAAAGTAGGTCTGTACTGTGAAGGAGACTCACTTCCTCACTAAATGGAGCGACAATGGGCTGATTTCAGGAGGAGCAGGTTGTTTTAATGGAGAGAGTATGAGCGATACAAAAAAGCCTGAAGCAACAGTGTTGCTGCAAATATGACAAGAGGCTGATTTTAATTTCTGACAGATCTACATTGAGCTGCTTTTAAATATGAACCTTTAGAGCAACAACAACTGTTTTTTTAAACTGTATTTTATATTGTTTTCATATATTTCACTGATCACAATTATAAAATGCCAGTGTGTGTTTTATTGAAAGCGAGGCTGGGTGTGCGTATTAAAATGGGTTACGGTACAAGCAAATCTCATGTTGTCCCTGTAAAAGACCTTTTTGTCTGTATATAAAGGTAAATAGGCTATAGCCTAATAAATGACCTCCTGACGCTGAGCAGCTGAACATCTGTAGGCGAAGACGCTCACAGAGAAAGTAAACAGCAGCAGATCAGCGCGATCTCTCCCTCTGTACAAATGCTCTGATCCAGCTCCACTGGACTTTGGTGACGCCAGCTGTAAATGAGTTAAATAGTGAAACAGCTGCGCTTTTATAGCCGATGTTATGATTAAACTGGTCTGGACCAGGTTCTGCTCTGTCTGTATGAAGTGTTTTTTGTATTTCCAGCCCAGGAACATCTTGTGCGCTGCTGACATTATCGCTGCTGAGTCTGACTTTTGTAATTAAATTACATAACGTCGTTACATGTAATTTCGTTACTCCCCAACACTGGTAACAGTAACAGCGTTATAATAATAAGAAGAGTAATCAATTAGATTACTCATTACTGAAAAAAGTAACGGTGTTAGTATTTATAGCGCCGTTATTCCCATCACTGTGAGTGAGTCATCTTTTTCCACACGTTGCCGACTGATAGGGCCTTCAGAGTCCCAAATATAAGGATTTGAATGATTAAAAAGTTGATTGTGCATAATATTTCCTCTTTAATCAAAGGAAAGTAAGGATCCAACACTTGTGAGGTTACGTAAGTTTTTCCTGGCAATGTTAAACTTCTCACTTCCTGTAATTTTCTTTCTCCACCAGAAGAGAAATTTCCTTCTCCTATATGCTGACAGCGTAATGTAATTTGTTCAAAACCAGAGAATCTACACTACAGCAGTGCGACACACACACACAGACACACAGACACACAGACACACACACACACACACACACTATTTCAGTTAAGCACAAAACAAAGGGGTGTATTACTCTACAATCTTGCTTAGTCCAGCTTTCAAGGTTTCACAGCTGGGCAGGTTTGCTCATCTCATATCTCATAATCTCAGAGCTGTTGCTCTGCTTCGGTCCTGTCAAGGAGAGACAAAGACCAAAGCTTGATTAAAGAGGGGAATTTTTCTGGGGTGGAAATATTAGTCTACACAAGTAAAGGATGAAGTAGTGGAGTAAGGTGAAGCTTGCTGGAATGACTCCCAGTCCTCAGCAGTGCCATGAAGGGACCACACAGCTACAGAATATTCTGAAACAGAATAAACTCAGGGTATATGGTGCATTTGATGACACATCAGTTAACACCCACTGCTCAAGCTACTGTGTCTTTCCTTGCCTTCAATTAAGAGTAATGTTTAATGGTGTGCACAAGAGGCAATACAATCAAAAAGACAAGCGTTTTCTGGAGAACAAGCCAATTCAGATTTGACTCTGATTAACACAGACTCAAGTTTCAAGTGTCAGTTTGAAGCCAGACATTGTTTCCTTTGGCGTTGCAGGCAATTAAGAGGAAAGCACCTGAGGCATAAACAAAAGCAAGGTTCTCAACAAAGAGGCAGTTGTGGTATTTTTGCCAGTTTTGTTATCGTTATATAGATGTGTGGATGCAAACTGTAGTGCATAGCTTTTAAACTTAAACAGTTGTTTATGTTTAAAAGCTACATTTACATGTCTGTGAAACTCTAATCAAATGAGTTCACACAAAGATGATTAAATCTTTCAGCTTCGGACGACTCCATGTTTAGATCTTGTTCCACCAAGACCACAGACTGCATGAAGTCTTCCAGGTTCTTCCTGAAGCCAAACAGGATATAAGAATATATTGAAGAGTGCATAAGGGTTGACTCCACTGGTTGCAAAAAGAACAGTTTGAAGTCTATGCAGAAATTATCCTATTTCCCATTTTAGGAAGTTGAGCGATTTGATTTTTCACTCTGCAGACACATTTTGCAAGGATGTCATTTTGGCCTAAAAAAGGGAACCAATCACAAACCCCGGCACGCTACAGGCAAGCTTAACATGGCGGCCACCGAAGAGCAGCTGTCTTAAGCATAAGTCATTAGATGCCATAGAAATTAAAACAAGCACATTTATTGACAGGTTTGCTCTGCATTCATCATCCAGATCAATGGGAGAATAAACTCCACTTGAGGCTACAAGAACCTGTTATGGTAGCACGTCGACAGATAACTTAGGAGTTACTCAGGCTATACACAACTTTCCCATACTGACGACTTCACACTGGGTTACGCAGGACAACCAGGAGGACAAGTGCAGCCCTCTGGAACAGCACTGAGGCTGTTTCATCACCAGCATATTCTGATGAAGAGCGCTGGCCAAACTCAGGATCCTGGCCAGTCTCCCAGTCAGCCCTGCTAATTAGTCCTCAGCAAATTGGCCGATAAAAAATGAGTATGGCCTCTTCACCCAGCACGAGTGTTGTGCCAACCAAATGGCAGTGGGGAGGATTATGTGGGTTTATGAGGCATGGTGACACTCAGTGAGAAACACTCCTCTGATATTAATTCCCCTGTCAAGTGTGTCTCCTCGGTCGTGTCACTTTGGTTTGTTAGTGGAAAACTTCAGCCTGAGGACGACTTATAACCTACTCTCATTAAATGTATTCATATATCATGCTACTGTGCTAGTTCCTGTTCTACATTAACAAAGAAATGGTTAATATGCCCAGATGCTGAGGGTGTAATAAGTGTTTTGACACATTAAAGGAAAAATATGCAAGGTTTATTTTACATATTGAATATAAATAAAGTAGTATAACACTGAATGTCTTTGTGGTCTGTTTTTCAAAAGAAATCTATCTATCTATCTATCTATCTATCTATCTATCTATCTATCTATCTATCTATCTATCTATCTATCTATCTATCTATCTATCTATGTAAGCAAATTTGTGCCATTATCCAAATTAAAATGCATTAACAGAAATGCTTTTTCATTTTCAAAATGGAGCTGCATTTTGTGACTCATAAATAAAATGAATAATCAATATTTCAAAATTCATTTTCATTTTCAAATTCAAGACTGCTCATTCTGTGACTTAATTAAAATGATAAAGAAAATGACATTTAAGATTTCATTTTCAAAACATCCTCCAGCAAAAAGGTAACAAAATCCAATTTGAAATATCAAATTTGAAAATGAAAATGCATTAACAGAAATGCTTTTTCATTTTCTAAATGTACCTGCATTTTTTGACTCATAAATAAAATGAATAATCAATATTCCAAACTGCATTTTCATTTTCAACTTCTAGACTGTTTATTCTGTGACTTAATTAAAAGACAAAGCAAACAGAGAAATGCTTTTTCCTTTTCATGTTCGCCGCAAAAAGTGTTTCATAATTCAAATGAGTTCACAATACGGAGCGGTGCAGGATAGTGACGTCACTGGCATTTTGAAATATTGATTATTAATTTTATTTATGAGTCACAAAATGCAGCTCCATTTTGAAAATGAAAAAGCATTTGTGTTGTGTGCATTTTCATTTGGATAATGGCACAAATTTGCTTCCATATCCATCTATCATTGGTAAATGTGCACATGCTGAAGCCTGGTTATGAATGGGTGCTTCCCCTTAAGTCCTGCCTCTTCCGGATGCACACACGGACCAATCAGCGGCGCTGTTGCGCATGGATGGGACGTTACGTCAGCTGCCGTCGTGTCGGGATTGGAATGTTACCAACCAACAATCGGAACAACTGAGCACTCAGTAATTGGACACAAGGATCAAGGAATCGCGTCTTTTTGAATTTTTTTCCACCTCTGTGCTATTTTGCTCTGTCCTGTGTGTTGTTTCCACGCGTGTCTGCGTGTAACTTCGCCTCCTGCTGCCGCTGCTGTGGATCAGCTTCCAACCGATGAGGCTTTTATTTGATATCAGCGAGGGAATGCGGGGATAGGAGGAAAAATGCAGGGATTCGTCAGGTTACTCTTGCGCCGCTGAGCTGCTTCTTCTCCGCCTGCGCAACGGCGCGACGTCCCCGCTTTCTGCATCTCTTCGCTCGGGACCATGGAGCCTTAGAACAGGGGGATAGAGGACGAGCGCGGCGGCTCCTTACCCTACTCCCCCGGCCAGTGTGTGGCCGAGTTTAACATCCAGAACCGGGGTATCTTTGCGTCTGGGAGAGCCTCGGGGACCCAGCCGCTGCTTACCCCGGGAGGAGAGAGTTCCCACGCCGCTGTCGTTTTCCATGTGAATATCCTTTACACAGCCAATCTGAATGACGACGAGAAGAAGCGCAGGGTGAAGAGAGAGAGTGTGTGTGTGTGTGTGTGTGTGTGTGTGTGTGTGTGTGTGTGTGTGTGTGTGTGTGTGTGTGTGTGTGTGTGTGTGTGTGTGTGTGTGTTCTCGTGGTGTCAGGAGCAGCACTGGAGCCTGTGTGTGTGTTGAAATGGTGAAACTCTAAAGAAGAGAGAGATCCGGTCAACACTAAAATCGCCCACATGCACTGGATCAATTTCTGCATTTGGGAACCGCATACGCAGAAGGGGGTTCGGGGATCCTTGGAGGAGGCAGCCGGAGGATGGAGCGGTGTAGCCGGGGTTGGTGAGAGCCTCACTTCGGGCCACTTTTCCACATTTCTTCTCCGTAAACAACTCGCCCCTGTTCACAGGACACATGCAGGCCAAAAAACGCTACCTGATGCTGCTCTCCGCCGGTGCGTGTCTCCTGCTGCTCTTCTACCTCGTAGGTGTTCAACTTCCAGCGGCGAGCAGAAGCCGGCACGACCGCAGCCGAAATGGATACCGGGCCGAGCAGCCGTGGCCTCACTTCTCTGACCCTTTAAACCCGTTCCTGCCCTGGGATCACACGGACACAGAGGAGTATAACCTGCACATATCACCCGCGCAGAAGAGAGACGGACACACGAGTGTTTACAAAGGAAAACACTGTTGCATGGATTCATGCTTTGATTTCTCTCGGTGTCAAAAGAACGGATTCAAAGTTTATGTTTACCCGCAGCTGAAAGGGGAGAAGATATCCGACAGTTATCAGAATATTTTATCCACTATTGAGGCGTCCAGGTTTTACACCTCAGACCCCGGACAAGCGTGTCTGTTCGTGCTGAGTCTGGACACCCTGGACCGGGACCAGCTGTCCCCGCAATACGTCCACAACCTAAAGACTAAGGTCCAGAACCTGCCTCTGTGGAGAGACGGCAGGAACCACCTTATATTTAACCTGTACTCGGGGACGTGGCCGGACTACACGGAAGACTTGGGCTTCGACATCGGTCAGGCCATGTTGGCCAAAGCCAGCATCAGCACCGAAAACTTCAGGCCCAGATTCGACGTCTCCATCCCCCTCTTCTCCAAGGATCACCTGCGCACCGGCGGAGAGAGAGGGTTCCTCAAGTACAACTCCATCCCGCCTTTCAGGAAGTACATGCTGGTGTTCAAGGGGAAACGTTACCTGACCGGTATTGGCTCTGACACCAGGAATGCCTTATATCACGTCCATAACGCGGAGGATGTGGTTCTTCTCACCACCTGCAAACACGGCAAAGACTGGCAGAAGCACAAGGACGTGCGCTGTGACAAGGACAACGCTGAATATGACAAGTAAGTTCGCTTCATCACTGAGTGGGTTGATGTTTTTCAAATGAAAGTTACGTTTTTTAGTGATGTTTATACTTTGACGTACATTAACTCCTGCATAAAAACACCTGTCATCCACATCACACTAGAAGAGCATATGTGTCGCAGTGTGTGTTTTATATTTCACGTTCTTATTAGAAAGTTGTCCCATTAGATTCTCATCCATCATGTTCTAGTTCTCTTAAAACCACTGGATCAATAGCAGTTGGATTTCTAGGATTTCTAGAAGCAGTTCCAAGACTTTTCCTCAGTTCAAGGCTCTAGGATTAGAAGTCTTCAAGAAACCTACTGGGGTTCAGTTGCTCCTGATTCTAGTAATAACTTTTATTGAATTTGAAATAAATATATATATATTTTATAAAACACAGCATTAGTTTGCTTCGTCTATATAGCTGGAGGCATCTATATGGGACACCGTCAGCCATGTGTTTACACTTGTAATTCTAATCTAGGCTTACAAAGATCAAACACATTGATCAGGAGCTATAACTTATTAACAATGAATGACTGGGAGATTCAATGATCACAAACTGATTTTTACTCTACTCTACCTCCTTTCTACCTCTTTTTTTTTACAGAGCAAAGAAACCAGAAATATTTAAATTTAAGAACTCAGAGAGCTTGTTTTAATAGATAAGATACCACTCTGATGAAATGGAATATCAAAATTATTGGGCAGTATGTTGTTTCTTCCACAGCTTAACATATCACACTGCTTTGCTCGCTTCGTTCTCTCTGTGAACAACTGCCATCACAGCACACACTGGTTTTATTCTGTACAGCTGCAGGTTAATGACCTTTCATGTGCCAAACAAAAACATTTCAAACCTCGTCAGCTGCAGTGTTGTAGCAGACTTGGTTAGTATATCTGCAACCATATCATTTGTTGGACAGTACTTGAGGCTGATCTTGTCTCCATCTACCAAAGTGGTATTTAATATCCATATTCCTACACTGTTGTCGATGAACTGGGTTTTTGGCTCAGGCTATAGTGCCTTGATTGTCTTCATATATATTACATTTGTACTTTTGACCATCAAACCATTCTAACAGCTGTTTTAAAGCGGAACTAGACCGGAAGTTCCAATTAACACTGGTTTTTTTTGTGTATCTGTGTCATTACCTTGTTTAAGAAGCCCTGAAGGTTCTAAACAAACAGTTCAGCCATTGCTGAGAATGCGCAATTAATTTGACTCAAACTAAAAATATTACCTGCAGGTCATGAACCAAAAAAAAAATCGAGAGAAATCAAAAACTTTGTTTTGGTCCTTTGGACTTGTATAAATCAAACTTAATGTCTCTAATTGCAAAAAGAATGAGATTTACAATCAAATCAATAATTTTATCCTATTTTAAATTGCAGTCATTAGTTTGAATGAACAACTGCATGTTACACTTTTTTCAGTGCAGTCTGTCTTCTGGAGGTGAGATATCAGTCTGAAACACCGCAGCTGATGAGAGCTTCAGTAAGGAGAGATTTCCGTCGGTCTGTTTCCAGCTACTGTGTGAGTGAGAGTGTGTGTGTGTTCACTGTTGAATGAAGATAAGGAATAAGATAAGACAAGGAAAACCGGAGAATAAATAAACTGTGGCTGTACTTCTTAACAAAGACAGAGACAGATATCACTTCTGCTATGGGAGTGGACTCGTAGGCATTTTAAGCTAGTGATCTTTATGCTAACTTGTAGCATAAACGATAGCAGACTTCATCATCACAAAACAACAGATGGATTATTCAGCGACCGAAAGACAGCAGGACAGACACAGTAGTTGTCTGAGATGATGATATGACGTCAGCACCTCATCTCCTTATGGGTGAGTTTTCATTAACGTCGTTAATCTAACATTAGTGTTCAGTAACATACAGGGACGTTTCTTCTTTTAATAATCCACTGTGTGTTTTAGAACGTTATATGGCTGCATTATTATGCACTAGCTGCAGGGCTGGCACAAACATGTGCCGATGTGCTTGAATCATGTGTGAATGACACATGCGGCACTTTAGAGGAAAGCTAAGGGGAAATTAACTGTTTTTACACCGATTGTCTGTTTTTTGTGACATTTATTGATGTGAAAACATTTAAAATATGTTAGTTAACCTCTTCTTCCCTGACCCTCTTTTTGGAGTCCCTGCTCTAAAATGACATGCCCAAACTAAAATAGAGTAAATCTCTGCAGTTACAAGCTCTATGTGGATTATCTTGGTATCAAAATGCAGATAACACGTGAGATTCCACCAGAGATGTAAGTTTCACTGTAGATGCCACTGTGTCAGAGTAAATGCACATGGAACACAGCATAACTGAAGGATTTTTCTCTCTCGCCTAAAAAATATTGCATTTAAAAGCAAATATCACCTTTAAAATATGCAGTAGGAGCTTAAAAACACATGGAGGTCATGTAACAACATGTGGACATGAGCTGTGCAAAGTCTGATGCTACTGAAATGAAGCAGAGTGAAATTAGATTACAAAGATTTAGATTAATATTGTCCAGATTTCAAAAGTCTAGGTACAGTAGCTTTGGATCAGAACCTGGTACAATGTAGTCTGTATGCATTTTCACAAATAGAATACAGGTTTCACAAATCAGAGACTGTGTTTTTATGAATCTTCAGGGTTTGTTTATTAGGGCTGCCTCTAACGATTCTTTTGATAGTCGACTAATCACAGACTATTTTTTTTTTATTATTCGACTAATCGGATCATGTGTAAATTGAAAGTATAACATACAGTTTATTGCACCTGCATGCAGCTGCTCTTATATAACAATCATTAGCTTTCAGGTTGAAGTGTTTAAGGTATATGCTCACTAAAAATGAAGATAATTAAGATGATGGTTCTTTAAACCTTTAATGAAATATGCTTGCAGCAACACACATAAAATGCAAACAGCTGAGCAAATGGATCAGACACTGTTATAACAATGTTAGCACATCATCAGCTCATTCAGGAACAGACTGATCCATCCACACGACACCACAGAGACACTTCAAAGTATTTAATTAGTGTTTGATTTGATATTAGAAATATGTGTCTATCGTTGATCCTTCTCTCTTATGTATATATTGTATATTTTTCTTTTAAATGTAATGTAAATTTTCATGATTTTCCTTTATAATTCATTGGTTGTTTGGATAAGAAGTGTCAGTTAAATATATCATATAGGAGACAGAAAAAGTTTATATGATTTACAGAAATAATTATTTAAACAAAAAATCATAAATTTACAAACTTTTGCATACCACTCTATAACTGATCAACAATGAATGACTCGTGGGTTTTTACTGATTCAACCTAGGGATGGGGCCGATCCGATCCAGTATCGGGTTCAGATGTAATTGTAAATTACATACAGATGTAATTTACGGATCGGAAATCTCTGTAGTTGTATCGGAAATTTACGATCCGTCTCTGTGTCTGCTGAAATGTCTCCACAAGTGATTCCCTGACTTCTCTGTTAGCTGGCTGTAAACTGTGGAATGGGTTTCCTGAACCGAGGCGTGTCTCGATGAGACGCGGAGTAATGATGCACGACTCCGTTCAGGAAATCCATTCCACAGTTTACAGCCAGCTAGCACGATTGAACCAGGAAGTTCAGCTCAGCAACCTGCAGCCGACATAATCCCAGCGGTCACCGTTTCAAACGCCTGCTCGCTGAGGAGAACAGTTCTGACAGCGGCATAAAAACAATGAAAATCACACTCCTCCAAGCCAGGGTTCACGTTAGCCGGTATATATGTCGGTTTTTGGCTGTTGTCACGTGAATTTGGTGGGCGGAAAAAAAATATCGCCGGCGAAAATTTCGGGTGAAATCAATTACTAACACGTAGACAAGAAAAAAAAAAACGTCGGCACCGCGTTGTTTGGATATTGAAAATTCACAGCTCGACTGTGACTCCGTTTGTGCGTGCGCTGCTCTGCGCTCGCTGTGTGTGTGTGTGTGTGTGTGTGTGTCGCCAGGGGTCTGTAAAGTCGCTGTAAACGTTGTAAAAGTCGTTAATATCGTACTTGCCTGTATAAAGGAGTTTATTAAAGCCCAATAATCAAAATGGTAATAACAATGATGATAATAAAATTAAAGCAAACAGAGCATCCATATCGGAATAGTATCGGAGTATCGGCAGCTATCTAAAGTCAGGTATCGGATCGGAAGTGAAAAAAGGTGGATCGGTGCATCCCTAATTCAACCAACCTCCAGGTCACAGTTAACCAAATCCTACATTGTGCCAATTCATGATTGCTTTTTACCATGCGCTCAAACTCCTTTCTCCCTCTTGGGCATTACAAATAAAAGATCTCCAGACAGTCTATTAGTTCCCTTGACACCCCCCACCCCCCTTCGCTGTCCCTCCTTTCCAAAGAAGGAATTCAACCTCCCTCTACCACCTTCCAGCTCCACGTCATGAGAGCAGCCCTTTCTCTAGGATATGTATGGACATGTTTGATTTGCACCCATGTGATTGTTGTGCAAATTAAGTGAAAGTCTGTTGTCAGTGTCACTCAACCCGGCGTTTACATCAACCAGTGTGTGTGTGTGGGGGGTGGGGGCACTAACTTTGGCAGTCTCGCTTTTGTCTAGGTGGTAATTCATGACCCCCCCCCCCCTTTTTTTAGGATCGGGCTGCTCTTCAATATTTGTGGCATGTCTTAATATAGCAGGTGGTGTTGTCTGATGTTTACATAGCTGGATGACGTGGTGAACTCTGCTGTCAGGTTCACTGGTCTGTGAGTGACAGGGTTTTAGCTGCATTTATCAACCGGTGGATCCCACAAAGCCTGGATAAACACATGTGATCACAGGACATGTCGTCATTGTTCCCGGTGGGTGTACCTGTACCTCTGTGTGTACTGCATGGCAAGGTTAATGGAAAGGACAGTTGAGCAATGTATGGAAAGTTAACCTGCACGTATTTCCACTTCCATCAGGAAGATGGAGAGTGCAAAGACTTTTCAAGCACACGTGTTGGGCTGGGGAAGCATGCAACTTGAACTTGAACTTGACATGAACTCAAAAAACTTCAACAGCCAAACGGTAATTCCAAAAAAGAGACCGCTAACAAATCTTTACAAGCATGCACTTGTCTGTCAGTTTGTTAACCCCCCCGCCACACACACACACACACACACACACACACACACACACACACACACACACACACACACACACACACACACACACACACACACACACACTCTCTCCCTCCCTATAGCACACATTCTCATTCTCTACCTATGTCTCACTTGATGCATAGGTGTCGGTGTCACCTGGAGACTCGACGCACAGTTTTATGAATCTGAGAATTTCTTTGCGTACGTACCATTCAAATTTTGTGAGTACGCCATCTTTCAGTATGAAAGCTGCACACTCTTTTATACACAAGACCCCTGGTCTGGACACAGATTGTGAAAAATCAGTTGTCAAATGAAAACACTGTATGGCCCCAGATTTGATTGTTTCTTCAGATCTAGAGTTGATTTAGCAGATTATAACTTGTTATGTCAACCAATAGTTTAGAGCTGAAACGATTAATCGATGAATCGATTATTAATCGGCAACTATTTTGATAATCGATAATCCGTTTGAAGCTTCTTTCATGATTAAAACAAGATTTCTGATTGTTTTAGCTTCTTAAATGTGAATATTTTCTTAGTTTCTTTGCTCCACATAACAAAGAAATCATTAAAACTGAATCATTTAGGTTTGTGAACAAAACAAGACATTCAAGAACATCATCATTTCCAGGTTTGACGAACACTGATCAACATTTTGTAACATTTTATGACATTTTATGGCCCAACGGATTCATCGATTAATCGAGAAAATAATCGATTACAAAAATAATCGTTAGTTGCAGCTCTACAATAGTTTGAAATCATTCCTATTATTATTTAACAGCCTGGTTAGATTTAATCAAACTGATGGGTTTTCATTTTAATCTAATTTAAAAAACCCTCTGGATGCTCGCCCGTGCTTCACAAAAACCCTGACGTGGCTTATTCATGTTAATGGATCTCAGTATAGCCAGCATTTCAGTGGCAGTGCTCCATTTCCAGAGGTTGAAGGTGGAAAGGCTGTGCCTGAGGTGCATTCATGTGCTGGTAACTCAGGAATGCACACACGTGTTAAAGCAGCTGTGTGATGGCACGTTATACTGTATGTACATGGATGCTCTTTGAATAGTGCATACTTTGGTATTGGTATTATGATTGTGGTGTGTTTGGTACAATTGGTAAGACTCGTTTTTTCACGTTAACTCTTATTTTGACGATTTTTTTGAAAAAAAATCAACAAACAAAATCAATGTTCTCATCTGAAGAGCATGATTTCTTGGCTGTTAAATTCCTGCAGCGATGCAGAAGACTTATAATGCTGCTTTATCACAAATGCCATTTGCCCCTTTATCAAATAATCGCTGTGTCTTTTGATGTGGATGTTGCACTATTGGATATTGCAGTTTTAACAATTTATAATGAATTTTGCAGCCCTGAGTGAGCAAAGGGAGGCAGTGGAACACAGGCTGTACTTGTTGTTTGTAATCAATATGTAAATCTACCTAATGACACACACTCACACTTACACTGCTGTGGCAGCCGGTACTGCATCCCGGCTAATCTTTGCCTCTTGACCTCTGACCCTGGTAGCTTCCAGAGGAATGCAGCAAAGGAGGGCAGTATATGGCCTTGTGAACTGATTCCACACATGCAAACATACACACAAGCTTTACACATTTATTCAATTGATTTTCTTAGCTACTATAACTTTCAATTGGAGTCACTCTGGTCCACTTCTATGGCCAAGTGTGGATGAAAGGCCCCATTCACTGCTATTTTATCCACACGGTTTTCAAAGCTACAGACAATGATCCTGGCAGAAGGCAGTGAACGGCTATTATAAGCTGGCCAACTTGAAATGTTCACATTATTTTTGGGATTTTACTTTAATGCTGTGCCTTGTGGCGATTAAACTCCCTAGACTGCAACACCAATAACAAGAAATATGAAAAGATCTGTGCTTCTCCTACAGTCATGTCAGTTATGGGTAATCAGTCATCATCCCTGTCACTTCCCCTTTCAGCAAATCTCTTCAGGTTTTCTTAGAAAGAGATTCTGTTCCTTATACTTTCTTTGTAAAACACATTGGCATCATGACTTCATATGTGTAAGCCAGCAAAAATGTTTCTGTCTGGAGTGATTCTTTATAAAAAGGCAAATGTCCACAAAAGTAATTCCCTATATTTTCCTTAACTTCTCCTGCCAGCTCCCATGTCAAGTTTCCAGATAATATCTGAGAAAGGCTCGTAAAAAATCACAGCGATTGAGTGGAAAAGTTTCTCCTGCATTCAAGCCAAGACCCACCATTAACCTGTATTTTCTGTACATCCTCCTGCTATTGTATATGCAGTGACCATGACAGTCTCCTGCTGACACATGAATAGCAACATTCGGAAAATGTTTTCCAGAGTTAAAGTCTGATAAGGGGAAATCGAAATGGGAAGTCACTTTTATGGATTGCTGCTTTCAGTGATGAGTCATTTCAGGTTTCGTCCTCAAAGAGAGTTCATCATTGAATCTGATGCTCCCTGTTTGTACAGCACAATGATGCACTGACTTCATATGGTATCACTCAAGTGCTCCATTTGCATGTGTGTATTAAATTATATAAAGTCATATCTCAAGTTAAAGTACATAATTATTAGTGTCGAATGTTCCATTAAGGTCCATCTGAAAATGTCCCTTCTATTTGTTCTTTTCTTTTAAAGGGACACTATGTAGTATTTATGGGTTTATATAACCCAAAATCCACTTTTTTATACATATTATGTGCTCCTGCATTGTCTAGTCGCTGTATAATAGTTTTTGTTTCATTTTCATAGTGTTTCAAAAAGTCATTTAAAATAACATGGTCACGGGCCGTGGTTGCATAGCCACTGTTAGCAGAGAGACGCCATGTTTCTACAGGAGCCTGTAAGGACAAACGCGAGAGAACAAATCAAGCGTCTCTTTACTTGTAGCTGAAGTCCCGCCTCCTCTCTCTCCGCTTCGTCTGCTACAGCCGTGGTAGCTCCGCCCTCTCCCTCACCTCACGAACCTCATCTGCTGACACGGAGAAAGACGACATTTGACCAGCTGAGGATACCGTAGCACTCAGGGAAGGGAGGGGGTGAGCAGAGGAGCAGTTCTTTGTTGTAAATTTCAGCCTCTCCTCTAGATGGCACTATAAACTACTTACTTCACCTTTAACTGGTTTCTTTGGCTAACTGCAGCGTCCTCATTACGTCATTTAATAGTTTACCAGCTTTGTTGTCTCATATTGACTTTGTACTTGAGCTACTTCACTGGCATCTGCTGCTTAAGGTCCCCCTGCAAGACCTGGAATTGGAAAAGAGAAAGGTAGGGGAGTGAAGATTAACAGAGTAAACGGTTTATAGAACAAGAAAGTCAGGAGGAGGAACAGAATATGAGTGTGTGAGTTTGAGCGTCGACCTAGTAAAGTGTATGTGTGGAGAAGAGAAGAAGAGCAAGTGGGTGTGAGAATGAGTGATGAATGCATGTTGTGCATGTTGCTGCGCGATTTGGGATGAAAGAAATGGAGGGTTCAGAATATTTCAGGTGTAGTGACATTTTTTCCCATTAGGAGTCGATGACGGTTACATCAAGTGTGCGCTGCAGCAGCATTTCCATTTTCACAACTGTATCATCAGTACAAATTTTCCCACTTGAGAAAATCCTGTCAAAAGTGAGAGCATGTGAGAGAGAACATGAGGGAAGCCAAGCAGACTTTTCATCCCCATTTTCTCCTTTCCCTTACATGACTTAGCTCTCCTTTTTCAATTTGTTTTTTTCTGTAGTTGACATTTTCTTGACTTAACTCTACAAAATAACAGCCAGCAACTGAGCAGGGCTAAGTGAAGAAAACCAGCAGCACTTCATCTTGACCTTATCTCAGCATAAACATGCATAATGAGTGGGTATAGCAACATTCACCAGAATGTTGTCCTGATAGTGGATGTGGAGTGCAGAGCAAACACAGCCGTGTTGTTACCTCTCTATGTAGAAGGAGTGGAGAAGGGAGTCACACTCCCCATGTTTCCATTGTTTATTTATCTGTAGTCGCATTACTAAATCATTATTATATCATTATTGCCCGCTCACTCTTAGATAAAGTACCAAGCTCATATTGGAGAATGTTAATACTGATGAGCTTAATTAGTTTGAATGCAGTGGTGCTTAATTATGACTCTGATATTTTGGTCTACGTGTGCACGAGATTAAAGCTCGTAACTACATAAAACCTTTCACATTCACTCTGATTTTCCCCTGTTACATGTCAAAAGCCAGCTTGGCTTTATGTGAGTGTTTGCACGTGAGTTTTAGGCTTTGGTGATAAAGATATTTAAGGTTTCTTACTTAAGTATCTTATTTATTTATTATTATTTATTTACCTTGTATATCCTTTCATTATGCTGCAAATGTGTTCAGTAAGGGTCAGACATATTTAGTCTGACGGGTTCTCTGAAATGTTGCTTGATGTGGATTTAAAATGCGTAGTGAACTCTCATGACTTGAAACTAGCATTGGTGACATTTTTACAGAAGCTTTTTGCCACCGTGACAGTGTTACCAAGCTGAGTCACATGACATCTAGAGCTCCATGGACAGATAACGTACATGAATTGTCAGCTTATATGATATTATTTCTACAAATATGCCGTTGTGAAGTCCTCTGGTGCAGAGGGTGCCTGATACAGCTGCTGGCTGATGGAGAGAGGCTTATCGGGTGGGAGAGTTCCCCCCATAATGAAAATCAATGAGCGAATTAGAGCACCAGCAGGCCAGCCCCTGGAATCATTTCTTCCATTAAAAGCTGCTCATTCACCTAAGTGAATTAGGCCTTACCCACAAAGAAACAGATCAAAAAGGTTCTCCATAAACACCATAGACATGCCATCATACACATACCCCCCCCCCCCCCCCCCCCAAAGGAGTCTAAACACTGTAGTGCATAGATATGGCCCATGCAGAGGTGGACAGACTACACAGCTTCATTACTTGAGTAAGTACAGATACCCCTTGCTACATTTTACAACAGTACTACAGTACAAGTAAAAGTACTACAATCAGATGTCTACTTAAGTAAACGTACTGCAGTACTTGTTTTTAAAAGTACTTGAGTAACAATAGAGTACAACAGTACTTTTTCCAAATATTGCATTACTGCATTATATATACACATGTATATATATTAGGGCTGAACGATTATGGAAAATAATCTAATTGCGATTTTTCGTGCCAATATTGCGATTGCGATGCGATTATTTTTTAAAGGTCTTAATCTTCTGTATTATTAAACAAAGACAAGCAATACATCATAAGTATGGCCAATACTATATTACATTAAAAATAAACTGTTCTTTCCTGGAAGACAGACCTCTGTTATGATGACATGAGGTGATGCATGAATAGATGGTTTTAATTTAACTACTTCAATCACAATAGCATATTTGGAACTTACAAACATCTGAACATAAAGTGCTGAGAAGGAACCCTGGTGTTAAAATGAAAGTCAGTCACAAGTCACACAAAGTGCAGATTGCATATATATATATATGTATATATATATATATACATATATATATATGTATATATATACATATACATATACATATACATATACATATATACATATATATATATATGCACACATATTTATAAAAATATGTGGCTTTACCACACTCAGTTTTTTTACATATGTGAACTGCTAGACCATGGGTGTCAAACTCTGGCCCGCGGGCCAAATTTGGCCCGCCTTGTAATTTTATTTGGCCCTTGAGGCAATATCAAATTAACATTAGAGCTGGCCCGCCGGTATTCAATTTTTTATTTAAATTTTATTTAATATGCCATTGATGTTTTTTCGTTTGTTTTTTGAAAGTTGATTTTGCACTATTAAGTTATATAAGCGTTGCTTGTTCCATATTCAGTGTTAAAGCAAATCAGTGTAGCAAACTGAGCAATAATTAACGTTTTATTCATGCACTTTCTCTTGCTACTTCAAGGCTTGAATGTTTGATTCATTCATTATTGTTATTTTATTTATTTTATTAGCCTGTGGAAAAAGTTTATTTTGATATTTACCTCAGAAGGCTGCAAATAAAAAAGAGACATTCAATTTTTATCCATCCATTATCTACCGCTTATCTTGTATTAAGGGGTGCATTCAATTGTTATTAAAATTTTATTTGATATGCCATTGATATTTTTTAATTATTATTATTATTATTTGAAACTCGATTTTGCATGTCACTATAAAGTATATAAGCCTTGCTTGTTCAATATGCAATGCAAAACTTGTTTGGGTCCCTATTAAAAGGTTAATTTGTTCAACCTTGGCCCGCGGCTTTGTTCAGTTTTAAATTTTGGCCCACTCTGTATTTGAGTTTGACACCCCTGTGCTAGACGGTCATTAAATATAATAATACTAATAATAATAAATAAATAAAATATACACAACCCGTTTTGAAGTGCGTTCATATGGCGTAACTAGGGTTGGGAATTTCAGACATTTTTTTTTTTTTTTTTTTTAACAGCAGCAGCAACCGCAGCAATGCGGGGTGGAAACTAACTATTCTGCAGTGTACTACGTCGTTTTAGGCTCAAAACGGTCCATTATTGAACATCAAAACAGCGATAATAAAAATGAGGGTCAAAAAAAAAAGCGGAGCAGAGAGAAACTCTCCACTGGCACAGGTGTGTCTCACAGGTGTGTCTCACAGGTGTGTCTCCAGACGACTCAGGTTTTTGAACCTGCGCTTGTTGTGCACCAGAGTGCAGGATCTTGACTGGGTGAGATGCCGTCTTCAATCGTGTAGACTGCTTATTGTTGTGTCCAACCCCGTTCTTAACATTAGCGCAAGCTCGTTCGCACTACACACGCACACACACACACACGCTTGGACACGCACAGTCACTGAAAAGCTGTTCGGGCAGCGGCCGAAGCTCCATAGTCACCTTACCGACCCGCCCTCACCTATTCCATTCACAAAAACGGGCCGTGACTCGTCCTCCGCAACGCGCGCATGTGAGCGCGCAGGGAGCCTGCATGTGACCAGAGTGCAGCGTCTGTGGTTAGACGATCTCGTTCATTATATTTATATCACATGTTTTACACGCGCATGTCACGTGAACAGCGTATAATCCCAGCCTTTGCGGTTAGAAAATTGCACTTGATCCTATCGCGATATTATCGCAAATGCGATATATCGTTCAGCCCTAATATATATATATATATTTATATATATACATGTATATATATATATGTATATCTGTCTGACAGAAAAATCTGTCTGACACAAAAAGGCCTACAGATGCCCATGCTCATTGCCTCCCTGCTGGACAGGACAAGGGTAAAATAAATAATTTTTATTATTATCATCTCAGAATTTATTTATTTATTTATTTTTTACATATATCGATATCTGTAAATATTGGTATCGGCCACAACAGCAACATTAATATCACTGTATTGCATCTACACTGCAAGTATAGTACAAATATTTTCATAATCAAAAAGCACAACACAAATTGATCAGAAAGTAGTCTGCAGGCATTTGCAGCAGTAATTTGATCGCTGTGACTCCCATGGGGTGTTGTAGCATGAAAGAAGGGAGATGAGGAGAGAGAATGACAGCTTTTATGGCCCAGAGAGGTTGTTCAGCAAACACCTACCTACAGCACATTAATGTGGCAGCAGATCTTTGATGTCAGTTTGCACGTTGACCTCCCTCCTTCACTTCCCGACAGCACAAGAGCAAAAACAAACACCCTTTCCCTCCGCTGGTATTCATATTCAAATAGTAATTGGCAACAGGAGGAAATCTGAGTAAAGGAGGAGTGGAGTAGTTTGTGGTGGAGCTGAAGAGGGCAATAGCTTAAAAAATCGTTATGTCACTGAAGAATGTGTTCATGGCTGAGTGTTTAAGGGGCCATGGCTTTGTGGAGAGAAAGAGGGTTTTGTTGGAGCAGATCTGGCTGCCTGGAAGGCTGATGGAATGGCTCTTTTGCACGTCTGGTTCATCACTCATTATGGCTCAGTTTGACTTCCAGTCTTGGAGTATAAAAGTTAAGGCCACATTATACTTCTCCGACTGCGTAATGCGTTATCCGACTGCGTCACCATGGAGACCACTCGAGCCTTCATACTTTTGCGTCGTGGTGACGGATACGCACTGCAATTTCCCGCACAATCAGTAGGGGTCGCTGCGCAGGGTTGTTGGGCTTTTGGCTACAGTGAGCAATGGCGTCCAAGAGAGAAAGATTGTGGAAGTGGCCATTTCTCACTTTTCTGTGTCATGGAACGCAGTTTTAAGATAATTTGAGGCGAGAAATTGGCCATTTAGAGTCTAAACATGTGCTGTGTGTGTTAAGATATGACTTATTTATAGTTTGGCAGCGATGTTGTCGGCGGTGATCAGCTCCGCCTCTGTGGACACTTGTTGCGCACTGTGAGCCGGCACAGAGCAGCTTAGCTCGGCCTGTCCTGAGGACCAATCGCAACTCTTGTCGTCTCCGTTGTCCCTTGATGGAGTGACGGACACTTAAAAAATATTTTGTGCAGTCGGAGACAACGCAGAGGCTATCTGACAAGCTCTGCGTCGATGCAGAGGGCTCTGCGTGACCTACGCAGAGCACTTTACGCAGGAGTATAATTTGGGCTTTAGGGCTGCCCCCAGGCACTCCAAAGGGGTCCTAATGTGCTTAAGTTTACGCTCTTTCGAGAGAGAACACGTTTGCCTTGCTGACATTGCACCCTCCCCTCATGGTCCACTTCTTTAAGGCCACATTATACTTCTCCGACTGCGTATGCGTTATCCGTCTGCGTCACCACGGAGACGCCTCGAGCATTTATACTTCTGCGTCGTGGTGACGGACACTCGTTGCAATTTCCCGCCCGATCAGTAGGGGTCGCTGCGCAAGGTTGTTGTGCTTCTGGCTACAGTGAGCAATGGCGTCCGAGAAAGAAAGAGAGAAAAAGACTGTTGTTGTTGAAACAGTGGCCGTTTCTCACTTTTCTGTGTGACGGAACGCAGTTTTAAGATAATTTGAGGCGAGAAATTGGCCATTTAGAGTCTAAACATGTGCTGTGTGTGTTAAGATATGACGTATTTATAGTTCGGCAGCGGCGTTATCGGCGGGGATCAGCTCCGCCTCTGTCAGGACACCCGGAGCGCACTGAGAGCCGGCACAGAGCAGCTTAGCTCGGCCTGTCCTGAGGACCAATCGCAGCTCTTGCCGTCTCCGTAGTCCCTTGACGGAGTGACGGACACTTAAAAAATATTCCGTGCACCCGGAGACGACGCAGAGGCTCTTCGACAGGTTCTGCGTCGACGCAGAGGACTCTGCGTAGCTACGCAGAGCACTTTACGCAGGAGTATAAATTGGGCTTTACTCTCTCATTTTTCACCCTTCTCCATCAGCCGTGATTATCCTACTCTCTGGCCTCTCTTTCCTTTTGGTTTTGAAGCTTGAGCAGTGGCAGACAACAATGGGTGCTGCTCACACAGCTCCAGCAGATTCCATGACCATTCACAGATCAGAAGCTTATCCAAAACCGAAGGAGTAGGTAGTGGGGGAGAGTGGTTGCAAGGGCAGAAGACATCTGGCCTCAATAAGGAGAGTCTCATTATAGCAGTGTGGGTGTATGATTGACCAGAGAAAGGAAGGAAATGATTTGGCCCGTCACTGTTTTTCCCAGTTTTCCTGCCACTTTGGCTGTGCTGTTGCGTAGTGTGGTATTCATGAGCTGAACAGGGCCTCGCAGAGCAGAAGTAAAAGGTGTGCATACTTGTTTTTGGGAGTCCCCCTTCTCAGTTTTGTCTTCCTCTATCCAATGTGGTTATCAATCGTTCTGTCCCACACTCACTTAGCCAGAATGTCCCAATCCACAATTGTTTATTCATTTGAAAAGTGTCATAAACATTTGCCCTTATTAAATTTCCCGCTGTGGCCTTTCGCCATGAAAGAGTGACTGTGCGATTTCATTACATCATGGATGGAAACATTTTAGAAGTAACAACATTTCTAGCTGTTTGAGTCATTTCCACAGAGGTTCTGTTTAAAATATGGCTGCATTTTCCACTGGTCGGTCTGAAAGCACACATTCTTCTTTTCATGTGTACCACTATCACTGAGCCATAGGACATCCCAGTCCTTAAGTAATGGTTTTACTTAAGGACTGGGATGTCCTATGGCAAATGAAGAGCCAAAGTGTGGAAAACCGGTGAACATAAAACCCTGATATACAGAGAAAAATGTATTTCCTAACATGGAACACAGAACACAACAGCACTTTGTTTTCTAAGCATCTGCTTCTTCTTTGCCTAAGCAGTTAATTCCCAAAACACTGATTGTCTGAAGGTAGATGGGCAAGAAGTGCAAGCAGAAGGTTTAAATGGAACGTGCCAACTTTCCCTGCATGAGGAAGCTATTTAATAGGGATGGGGCCGATCCGATCCAGTATCAGTATCGTGTTCCGATGGATCGGAAATTTCCGATCCAACTGTAGAGATCGCAGATCCGATAAGTCTGTGCTTTAATGTTGTCTGCTGAAATGTCTCCACAAGTGATTCCCTGACTGCTCTGCTAGCTGGTGAGCATTATTGACCAGGAGTGAAGAAAATCAGCTCCACTGCAGCCGACATAATCCCAGCCGTCACCGTTTTAAAACGCCTGCTCGCTAGGGGTGGGAATCATTTGGCACCTCACGATTCGATTCGATTACGATTCAGAGGTCAACGATTCGATTCTAAACCGATTATCGATGCATCTCGATGCAACAATTTTTTACTTTAATACTTTGCTACTCATTTAAAAGTAAGATAAAGCAACATAAATATAAAAGTGGTAGTGCCCCCTCATCTGGCTCATCTGGTGCAGACAGCCCTTTTATTTCTGCGCACCGCCCCTGCTCTGTTCTCTTCTCCCTCTCCTGCGCCGTTCGTCGCTCCTGCGTGTCCAAGCGCTCATTTGATTTTGATTTGATCCAAAGCAGACTGGATCATTTCTCTACGTGTTTTATCCCCACATAAAAATAATGATCTTTATGACGAGGATGGAGTACAGTCACGATGAAGTGCAGGTGATCTGAGTGAAACATGGTGACAGACTCTGAAGAGCAGAGCGCACTTTTCATCGTTTTCACTCCGTGGTCTTAATCTTTTCTTGATTCTTGTCTTAAAAATGTTCTCTTTATATTGTTGTAGGAACGAAGAGATAAATAAAGTATGTGAAAATATAAATGTAAAGAACAAATCTGCGCCAGCAGCGCCACTTACAACTGTGTCTTTCTTTCTTTTTTCTTCATCCTCTTGTTTTTCTTCCTCTTCTAACTTCCTGATTGATAACTCCTCTTCATTTTCCTTCAGCTTCACACAGGTTATGGTGAGGTGACGTGGGGCCCCTTTAGGGAGGTTTCCTACTGAGATGTCATTGCAAATCAACTATTGTTGTTTAAGGGGGAACGGTGATGCAGCTGCTCACTGATGCATTTAGGCAACAACCCTCAGGCTCCGAGTGTCGGGGGCCCCCTATCGGCTCTGGGCACCAAGCAGTTGCCTGCCTTGGCTGTTCATAAACTGCACGTCTACCCGTAGCGCAATGAAAGTGAGAAAGTGCGTTAATGTGTTGAAAAAAATGTGTTAATTTTGACAGCCCTAGATATGTTACATCTGTTGTTGCTGTAATAGTACATTGCATTTTTGGCGCCTTTCAAAGCACTCAAGTTCACCTCACATCCAGTTTTAAGAAATACAAAAGCAACAGTAAGATTTATAAAACAAGTTAATAATACATAATCATTCATCTTTATAGAGAGCATAAGAAATGTAAGTGTATTACTTTCTTTATTTCATCTATTTTGTTCAGTTGTATTGTTGTTTCAGATGTTTTAAAACGATATAATAACAATAATCACTTCAAATCAGGGCACATCGCTCATTTCTTTTTTGTTTGTTCAGTTTTATCAGTTCTCATGTTGCTATAACTCAAGGTGCACTCAAGAAAACTGCATGGCGTTTATAGTTGTGCATATTTCATGCCTGTTGGCTATAGCTGTGTGCATTTCTAATGTGATTGCATTATGTATGGCTAAAGCACTTAAGTAAGTTGGTTTTATTATTTGATAGACACGTGTATCTAGCACTTTTCCATTTTACAGTTCTATCACTACTCTGGGCTTTAATTTCACACTGCACGCACACACACACACACACTGCACACATTAGCGCAGCCCAGGCACTATCTCTCTCCCCCTCCCTCGCTCTCTCTGGTACGTGCATATTAATTAGCCATGTGTATTCTCCGTGATCGTCAGCTGATTGGCTGAAAAGACAACAAAAGGTTTTCGAGGCCCAGGAATGAAAGATCACCACACCCAAACAAGGAGTGATTCACAGTGATAAAACAACCTTAATTCAAACACAAAGTTTATGGTTTTAAGACCCACAATACTGTGATTTGAAGCATGTAGTGGCTTCTTCAAAACTTCAACTTGTGTTTTTTCTCGTTTTGCGCTTTGCCGACTTGTTCCCGCTTGGTCCGTGGCAGGTCACACATTATTAAAAACCCATTTAATTTCATTTATATGTCACTACAGGTCTAAAAAGAACTCTAAATCGATGCTTCCTGTGCGGTGCGTAATAACAACTCTGTGGCTCTGTAGCGTCTTCAGCCATAGCTCTGGCTTACCTTAGTCAATTAGGGTGATTGACAGCTCGTTTTAAACCTCTAAACCAGTAGAATCAGATGCAGGTCTCCAAATGTGTGTGAATCACTTCATTAGCGAGTCAAAAGCATATAAATGCATATGACGCATTTAGGCAGACATTCGCCCTTCTCTAATCAGAACGATCTAATGTCGCTCTGTAATGATCAATCAGACCTCAATCATATATCAATCATGCTGGAAAGTGTAGTTCTTCATTCGAAGCAGTTTTGTTCCAGTGGAAATAACTTGTTTTGATAAACAGCAAAGGTAAGACATTTCTGCTTGTATTTCTTGAAAGTCAGTTGTTGTTTTGCTCTTATTTTGGGGCTGGATCCGTGAATCTTGGTTGTAGAGTGATAAAAATGGTACCGCTGGAATCTGTAGATTCTCCGCTGTCCAGCTGATACATGTTTTTTTGTTTACATAATCACGTTGACACTCCGGTGCCGTTTTTCAATGTGTGCGCTGTGACGTTTTTTTTCCGCTCCTGCTTTTGATCCATGTGTGTTTTAACTGTGTTTGGTGGACATAAGAATGGTTTATATGAGTTTTTAATTGAGTTTCTGACCTTTCTGTGGGTATGCAGCATGTCTGTGTTTGTTAAAGTTAGATATGGTTTTATGACGCTTTTGTCGCTGCGTCTGACAATGCCCCCGATCCTGGGGGCAACCATGAAGAAGAGGTTAAGACGCTCGGCTGTGTACAGCGTGTGTAGTCACGTGACTCCACTTTTTTTGTCAAAAGTGACTAGTGACAAATCCACTATCTATTGCCGGTTGGCCTGGGCGATATATCAAATTTATTGATTAATTCGAGTTTTTTTTTACGGATGATTTTAAAAATAAAAACATTGATTATTTTTCCTCTTACAACGCTGCACCTTTTGCGCTTAAAACGTTATGCATTTAAACATAGTACATCATATGAATAATTATTTTGTCTTTAGTAGAAAAAAAACAACACATTTTTTAAATTAAATCAGGGATTTTATTTTTAGGCCTTATCACTCAGCCCTAATTGCCGGGATCCCTGCCCCCTCCCAAAGCACTCACAGGCAGTGAGTCCCTACAGTCAGAGCTGGGAGGAGACCCTCTGGCTTACAGAGTGCACTCTAAATGTAAATGTTTCTTCACTCACACAAAAATAAATCACCGCATTTGATACATAGCAGATACATAGCAGATATGTATCAGTTAGGGATGGGACTTTTTTGTCGACAAATGGATCACAAACGACACGTGTGCACCTCGACAAAAAAATTAAAAGTAAAAAAAGTCGAAGTGTCACAAACACGTAAATTTCACAACCACAGAGGTTAAAGAAGCTGTGCACGAAAAGGTGATCCTGTTGTCCAGACTCTCTGAGCTCTCACATGATCGTGTGCGTCACCGGCTCGTTCTCTCGAGTGGCTGTGTGCGTCCAAGCTTGTGTGTGTGTGTGTGTGTGTGTGTGCAGTGCGAACAAGGTTGCGCTTAAGTTTAGGACGGGGGTGTGGGACATAACACAAGCGCTAAATGAAGACGGCATCTCACCCAGTCAGGATCACCGTACTTCACTCTGGACACCTAACGAGAGCAGGTTCAAAAACCTGAGCCGCGTTCCAGCGGAGAGTCGCTTTTTTTCCTTTTTTTTGCCGCTCATTTTTAATATCACTGTTCTGATGGTCAATAATGGACATTACAGCCATGTTTTTGAGCCTAAAATGAAGTAGTACAGTGTAGAATAATGTACACCCCCGCATTACTGCTGTTGCTGCTGCTGTAAAAAAAAAAAAAAAAAAGTTGCCAAAAAATTCGACACGTGGACATCGACAATCGACTCTAAAAATGTGTGAAATTCCCATCCTTAGTATCAGTACTGATATCTGTGTGTCGTGGCGCACATGCTTATATCAGGCAAATGGTAAATTATGCAAATTTGGTGATGATGTCATTTAGCGACTTCAAACTTAATTTATCGTTATCGAGGTGAGCTGCTCAATATATCTTGATATTGGTTTGAGGACATATCGCCTCTAAAACAAATAACAAAAGGTAAGAGCAACGGGTAGAGAGTTAGAGGGAGTAGGCCTGTTTAAAAAGGTGGGTTTTCAGATGGGATTTGAAGATGGCGAATGAGACAATGTTCCTGATGCCGGGGGGGAGGGAGTTCCAGAGGCGGGGGCAGAGCGGCTGAAGGCTCTGGGCCCCATGGTGGCAGACGGGCAGGAGGCACAATGAGGCTGATGGATGAGCCAGATCTTAGTGTCCGGGAAGGGGTGTTGATGTGAAGGAGGTCAGAGAGGTTATGGATGGTCTTGAAGGTGAGAAGCAGAATTCTGGCTGATACTCTTTTATCCCACATTGCCCCTGACACTTTTCTCCACCCGTTCCAACCAGCTTGAACACGTTTCTACACCTCTTTTCCACACTCTCCACTGCTCTGTACTGTTGACACGAAGGGCCTGATTTACTAAGATCCCAAATAGAGAGCGCTAAATTGCCTGCGGAAGCCTCAAGGTTGCACCTGCTGCTGGTGTGCGTTTTGCAGGTGACTTACTTAGATTGCCGCCGCAATTGACTACAGGCGCAGAAGTGGTTTAGCCCGCCCTATTTAAATGAGGATTTTGCACTAGTCAAGGGTTGTCAACATGGAGAAAGCGCAGACTCAACGGGAGCCAAAATGACATTTTAAGCTGACGTTCTGCGATGACCAGATAACTGAGATCGAGGGATATGACATCTTTGAAGGGGCCGTACCTATGTTCCCCGGGTCCATAGGACATCCTGTGTTGGTGTGACTGACAGCTCCATCATTACCTGAAATCAAACAAAGAAAACTATGGAATATGGATGTTTCTGTAAAAAACAAAAAAAAGGTGCCGCACTCTCCTCCTGACTCACTGAGAGCTGCCAGGGAGCGAGTTCTGCTGTTTCTCTCAAGATTACACATAGGTCTATAAATAATAATACATTTAATATAATAAATCTAATAATAATAAATATCAACAACATCTGTGTTCATTCAGTCAGGCTGAGTTTCCATGCGCATGCCAACAACCTTTGATCTGACATCAGATACGACGGGACAGTCAATATAGATATAAATCTATGTGCTGATTCAGATAGTTACATTAAATAGTGATTGTTGTGATTATTTATTGCATTTAATGTGCCTGGAACTGTGGAAACCTGCCTGTGAGGTTTTGGTGACGTTTGTGCACCGCTCAGCCAAACTATCTCTGCACCGCTCAGCCAAACTATCACTGTGCCGCCTGCACTTCACTGTGCACTGAGACTAGACCAGGTTGGAGCTGGACACGGGGAACATATGACCCTTTTTTTTCTTCTAAAAGTTATCCTACGCTCCTACCTCTTCCGGTAGAAAGTATTCACTACAGCCATTTCCATCCTTTTTTGTGTTCCTGTCCTGGATACCAAACCTGCCCATCACTTCTTCATCACTTCTTCATCACCTATTTTTCCTGCACCATTGAAGTCTGCACCAATTACCACTCTCTCATCTCTGTGGATATTCTGCATCACTTCATCTACCTCACTTTAGCATGTTTCCTTCTCCTCTAACTCACATCCCACCTGTGGGCTATAGCCACTAACAACATTTAGCATCACACCTTCAATTTGTAGCTTCAGACTCATGTCTATCCGACACTCTTTTCACCCGAGGACATTCCTCCTTTAGGTTTACTCCATTTATCTTCTTATCAATACCATAGTAATACAACTTAAAACCTGCACCTAAGCTTCTCGCCTTGCTACCTTTCCACCTGGTCTCCTGGAAATACAGTATATCCACCTTCCTTCTCTGCATCATGTCAACCAACTCTCTAGCTCTTCCCGTCATCGTCCCAATATTCAAAGTCCCTACTCTCAGTTCCAGACTTTTTGCCTTTCTTCTTCTCTCTCTGCTTTTGAACATGCCTTCCTCCTCTCCCCCTTCAACTTTGACCCACACTAGTCCAATTTCCACTGTTAGCCTGTAGGTAATCGGTACCAATGTCTGTCTTTGTTAACCCGGGCCTCGACAGACTGGTATGAAAGTCGTAGGTTCGATTTGCATATTTGGTTTTGGCACAAGTTTTACGCTGGATGCCCGTCCTGACGCAACCCTCTGCATTTATCCGGGCTTTGGACCGGCTCAAAAAGACACTGGCTTGTGGCTCCCTAAGGCTGGATTTTAAACGAGTGGAAACCAAATATATAAAAATAAAAAAAATGCACTGTTAATTGCAACACGTGTTGGGGATGTGTGTCCTGCTGCTCCACCACATCCCTGAGAGTGGCCAGCCCCCTGCCTAGCACAGAACTGGCCTTTTTCACCAATTTGTCTTGGTGTCAACAGTTTTTCTCTGTGATGCTGCTCCCCCAGCTAACAACAGCATAACCACGTCTTCCACTCTATATGTTCCTGGTAGGCAAACTGTAGGGGGTTAAAATCCTAACATAACAGAACATTATCAAATTCTAAGATTTTTGATTTAAACTTCTTGACTCATTAACTGCCATTGAGTGGAAACCAGTCTGAGGAAGCACCAAAAAATTGTCCCTGCACTGATGGAACTCTTCCACTCATGTATTCTGCCTCATCCCACCTTTAACCGTACCTTTGACTTGTTGGGTACACAAGTCAGGGTGCAATTAAGTAACGGAAAAGGAAAGTGCGTGAGGGATTGAGATAGCTGAATGGCTCTGATGGTCCTGCTGCAGCCTGACAGAAGAACACTTGTGGCAGTAATTTAGCACATGGGTGCTTCCACTCCAGGGCCTTATTGTATCCGTCACACTCTGCTGCAAACACGTCGACTGCTGCTTATGTTTCGGGGCCAACCAACTCCTCCGTAAACTCGCTGGTCTCCAACAATAGAATGGCAAATGAGACTCGGCAGACAGAGTTGGGGGCAGACAGACAGAGAAGGGGTGATTATAGAAAGAAGAGATTAACAGGGAGACAGCAAGTTTAGGCAAATGAGACAAGACTGAATTATGCAGAGTGCCATTTGTAGTTGGATCTCAGAATTTCCGAGATCACTGGGCATTCCTTCAATGGGTATACCTCCTGAACTCGGATTTCCAACTCAGAGTGACCTCGCATACCCCAAGTTAGGGTTCCAAGATGGCTGCCTCATAAAAACACTGCTACTTTTTTCCGTTCCATCTAATTTGTTTCAGAGTTAATCAATCATACACAAAGTACTGTTTAATTTTTATCCATTGACATGTTGCTATGCAGTTTGTGTTCGCCAAATACCATGTAGAGGTTGTTATTGACTGGTATTGCTAAAAATAAAATAAAAAATCCTTGTTTTTTCCGATTTCTATGTGGATTGTAGTGAATTCAGAGGTTCAAATGTAAATGGAACTTGGCATGAAAACTTCATTATCTCTGCACGTGCAGTACAAACAAACATACAGAGGATCAATATTGGAGAATAATTGATGAGTCAAAGCTTGGAGGGAATTAAGTGATATTTTTGAAGTACATTGAGGGGCAGCTCAAGGACTGTTATGAAGTCAGGATGTTTTCATTCAGAGCTAAGTTTCCATGCGACTGGACTACTGTCCTTGTCCCAGGATACTGGGGTGTGTCCGCCTCCACTATAATAGCTGGTGGCTAGCAGATGCCATGTTTAGGACCATTCTGGGTCTTTCTGCTGTTGATTGACTTCAAAATATTTAATGCTTTCAACTGACAGAGCTTAAATTCAGTCTCCTCTTTTTCCGTTTCCCATTTCTGGGTCAAAGCCTGAGGGTGGGAACTGAGCATGTGCAGAGAACCTAGGCCAGTTTGGATACAGTTACACACACATTAGTACTGTTTAATTATTATCCAAGGACATGTTGCTACGCTGTAGAGGTTGCTATGGACTAGTATTGCTAAACATTTACTATGCTGGATATTTTCCTTATGGTTCATTGTTTACCTTAATTAAACCGCTTCAGAGTAATAGTGCTGGTTAAATAAATGACCCAGTGCTTGTCTCTGCAGCACCGAGACACAAACACGCCCCCGTAACGCGTAATCTCTTGTTTATGACAGATAAGACTACACAAATATACACGTGATAATGTTTTTGCTTAGTTTTTTTTTCATATTTTGCAGTTCAGTGCTAATTAACGAGCACTTAAACCAACTTCTGATGCTAGTAATGCAAGCACTAACTGAGCATCACCGGCGTGTTTAAACAGTACAATTTCATAAAATAAATAAATATTGGATGTGTTATTGACTTCCCTTGAGTGTCCCGTGGGCGCACTGCTGTCAGCCATCTTTGACTTTGGCGCATGTGCCTTTGAAGCAATTTGGGGTGCGATTACTTTCCCCTGTGACCTATGTGATGTCATTTCAACACTTTTCTGCACGTACCCAAAAACTTGAATCCGTGTTCACAGTGAAGACTTCGTAGTCGTAGAAATTAGAGTTGTATTCACAAGACTTTGCACTCACAGCTTTTATTATATCATACTAGCATGAAAACAATCCTAACCCAAATAATTTCTCAGACTCATGTATGACAGCAGAATTTTGTGTACAACTTTTTTATTGACATACAAATGTTTATCACATGGTTAGAATCATGGATACATCTTTTTGAAGTTGTCTTACCTCTTAATAGAGGTAGAATAAGGTTATGTAGAATAAGGTGTTAATACGTGCTTCATGATTATTAATAAAGGGCTAGTATGCTACTTATATATCTTAGTAAGCACCTAGTTAATGGTGAATATCTGTTCCCTAATCTACTGTGACCATGTTTTTTTTCTGACTTTCTGGAAGAGGCTAAGCATCTATAATGATATATTATAAGTCATTCTACTCCCAATGCATTATCTCGATATGCTGGTCTGACTATGAGAAAATTTGATTCACTCCAATTTCAGTCAGACTAACATGTTAAAATATATTTTTAAAGTCCAGTTTTAGCCAGTCTAACACAATAATTCAATTTGTTTTCTCACTCTCACTGGAAAAAGAGTGTAAAATATGCTGGGAAGTAGAGAGGCCAACCACAGGAGGCCTGTGAGCTCACCATAAACAGAGAGCATGTGTGTTACTGATCCCAACCAGACCTCAGAGGCTCGGTCTGCTGCTGACCAAAACAGAAACAGACAAGCTGTGTGTGTGTGTGTGTGTGGGTGTGCATAAATATGTATTATATGTAAGCGTGTGCGACAATGTTTGTTTAAAACCGCAACATAGCACAGGAAAACAGCTGTTCTACACAGTGTGGTCCAGACCTCATTTAACAGGGCCGGCCCAAGCCTCCATGGGGCCCTAAGCAAAAATGTGATTTTGGGGCCCTCTGTTACTGCCAATAATAATGATTATTGATCATTCACACACCTACTATACTAAAGCTATTCTACTTATTCTACTCTGAATACACTTGAAAACTAAATGTGAGAACTTTTTGTTGCATGGAATCAGACACCTGATTTGCAAACTTACAGAAAAATCTTTCAATTAATAGTTGGCAAACTCCCAACACAGAGGTGAAGACCTGACCTGTAAAGAACAGTGACTGTACCTCTGTGTCATGTGGGAGGGGGACACTGAGGGGTGGACTTTGCCCTGATTGTTTAGAAATAAAATACTTGTACTTTATTCATCCCCGAGGGAAAATTGTTGTAGCAGCAAAATACAATACACAAAAAGAATTCAACATAAATAAGTGTAAACAGTATGTAAAGAAAAGTGCAAAAGGTGAAAGAATGAATGACCCATAGGATCAGGTGCAATCACATAAGGGAGAGACTAATGTAGTCTGACGAATATACTAATATTAATCTCATGAAGAGATATTGTGCTGTTGTGCAATGGAGCAGATTCAGTTTTTACAGGGATGAGTTAAATCCTGATGGCTGATGGTAGGGACGACTTCCTGAATCTGTCCTTGTGACAGCGGAGTTGTCTGAATCTCCTGGGGCCTCATGTATAAACCATGCTCCTCTCTTTGCTCAATTTACATATGACGTAAGCACGTTAGTGCATGCACATAAATCCTCATTAAAAATGCATTGGAGGGTATGTTTTTTGAAAAAAAATTTTAACATGAGAGTCAATGGGAGAATTTTCTGGCGATTCTCCACGTCAGTCAAATCGCCCCAGAAGAGGCGGAACCATCAAACATGACTTGAATCTGACGATTCTGATTGGTCATGGAGTTGATGTCCTCCCCATTGGCATGCAGAGCGCATCCCAATCTGTAGACTCAAAGCAGTCCTGCAGAGCCATGTCAGCCTCCTGTGTACTCCTTCTCACTGAGCGGGTGGCAACAGGAAGCCTCTTCACTACAGGAACATACCTGGGAGTCAGCTGGACCAGGTTGTGATCAAACATACTATTGTTTTATTGTCTCTGGTGGGGCAGTCAACATATTGGTGGAAGGTTGGTAAAACAGAGTCCAGGTTGGTGTGGTTAAAATCCCAGGTAATTGTTATGAATGCAGTGGGATGCTGTGTCTGTAATCTGGACACAGTAGAGTGGACACTGTCTACTGCTGCCACTGCATCAGCTGAGGGAGAGATGTAAACAGCTACAATAATCACAGAGGTATATTCCCTGGGGAGGTAGTACGGGCGCATTCCCACAGCCAAAAGTTCTATGTCCGGGACAGTGAACGAATGAAGATAGAATTATGGACATAGTCTGGGTTGGCTGATAACCAGTTTCAAGGTATACCGTGGCATTAAAGAGTTAAGGCATCACAATTGTCTGCCATATATTAAGTATGAAGTAGAAGGTTTTTTTTCATCAAAAACAAAGTGCAGCAGTCGCTGAGGTTCTATGTAGCATTAACATGACAATCAGTCAGCCATGTTTTAGATGGTGTAATGGCTGAAAGGGGTGATGTTTCCGAGCTGTAATTGCAATACGGCCAAGTGGAAGGTCATTTGGTTTGTCATGGGATGGTTTGAATCCTGGCAGGTCAAGGGCTGTTGTGTCCCTGAGCAAGGAACCCAACTCCCATTGTCCTCCTGGGTGTTGCTCAGTGGCTGCCCATTGCATCCAGTTCTAGGAAATTATAGATATGAAGACGACAAATTTCCCAACATGGATTATTACAATGGGACTAAGTGCAAGATATGCAACTTGAGTTTCAAACAGTTAGTGCCACCCAGTCTCCCCAGAGACTTGAGGTTGCCCGGTAGTTTGAGGAACTAATCCAACATGAACCAGAAAATTGTTAATTTTTATAAATGTTTTTATTTATAAATTAATCCAATACATTTGTAGCTTCTTTAAGGTTGTCATATAATGTCATGCCTAGTTGTTTGGTTAGTTGGTTGTTGTATTTAACAGCAGTTGACATCCATGAAGTTAGTTCAGTAACTACCCAGCTTGAGCACATCCAGCATCAGTCACTGTGCCAAAAAACTGACTTTCTCTTCAGTTAGGGATTATAACTCAGAGCTCAGCCCTGAAAAGTCACATTCTTGTGCTTTCAGATGATCCCTGACACATTCCTCTGTCACCCGCCAGCAGAAATACCTTGCTGTTGGTACTATTTGTCGAGAAGTAGATGAGACGGTGTCTCACACTGTGCCTTTTTCTTTCAAATTCCTTACCCCCCAATCAGCGAGTGAGCGCTCTGCATGTAAACGTTTCATTCATGTTTATATATTTGTTTCAATCACTGAATGAAGCCTGTCATATTTGGGACAAGAGTCAGGATCTTAAATCACTTGCACAAAACTTTTGATCAGCATTTGTTTGTTTGTCATTTAAACCTGTGTGAGCAGAGAGAGAGAGAGGCACGGGGCGTGAGAGAGAGAGAGAGCGAGAGAGAGAGAGACACGCACACACACAGAGAGAGAGAGAGAGACACAGAGAGAGAGAGAGAGCGAGAGAGAGAGAGGTCTGAGCTCTTGGTCATTAGTTAATTTACTTATTTGTGTGTAGTAATATGTTGTGAAATATGTTTAAACTTAAATAAACTACACATACAGGTAGGGATTTGGTTTTGTATTTTTAGTTGGATATTGGATGTGAACTGATTGTATTTATATGTTAAAATGTTCTAATAAAGAAAATATGCAAAAATATATATATTTCTGTATGCTGTAAAGTGGTTTAAAAAATTGAAATCGGAATCGGCTAAAATCAGTATCAGCAGGTCAAACTTCTTGAAAAATCGGAAGTCGGTGCATCCCTAGTTTTTTTGAAAAAGAAGAGTATTTTGTTTTGATTTTGCCTGTTATTTTGTCTTTTTTTGCAAGTTGTGCAGCAGTGCAAGTAGATTGGTTATTTATTTTTATTTATTGTTTTTATTGCTATCATTATTTTATTTTTTACTTGCTACTAATGTATTTCTGGCTGTTCTTTTAAGTTGTATTTAAAGTTGAGTTTTGGTGGTTCAATAAATACTCAAGTTTTGAAATTGATGAATAATCGTGTTTATTAATTGTGATTTCAATATCAATCAAAAATAATTGAGATGATTATTTTTGCCATAATCGTCCATCCCTATCAAATTGTAGTATCTGTCACAAAGATTGATATTAATCTGTCTTCATGACTCAGTAAAATGTGACTTTGATTTGAACACTAACTGTTCAGGTTTTCTGGGCATTTTGTTTCCCAGGTCGACTGTGTTTCACACACATTAAATCACGGGAGAAACAACAAGGGATTTTTAGCCAGTGATGGATGATCCCACATGTATTTGTTCATCCTTGTAACCTTTACTTAAATATGTGTGTGAGCATGTGCCAAATGAGGGTTTGGCTTCATATATTCATCCCAGTTTAAGTGCGTGTGGATGTGAATATAAAATCGAAGAAAACATGAACACATAAAGCTGTGTGCGTGTGGTTGACGATGGTACAAGCAGCACATAATCAGTTCCAGCAACTCCTCAGAAACAACAGACAGTGAACAGGTCTATCTTGAGGGAGGGAGCCAGAGAGCATTCCCACGGAGCCTCATTAAGGACTCTGGCAGTGAAGAGGAGGTACAAGGAAGAGGCAACGAAGGCAGATGGCGCTGGAGGAGGGCTTGAGCAGAATAGGTATCTTGGCAGTGAGCGAGCATAGACACAGGAAAATGGATCTCTGGGGATAATCAAATGTTGAGTATCCGCTGTTTCTTTCACTTGCATTGAAAATGGTTTTGTTTTTGTTGACTGAGTGGAAGAGGGTAACAGGAGAAAAATGGTAAAAGCACGCCCCCTGGGCCTGGGCCTCTTTAACGCCCTGTTCCTTGCCCCAGTTATTACCCAGGTTTTAGGCAATATCCTGGTCACTCACACTTTTCCCTGCTTCATGTTTCTGCTGCAGTAAGATGGTAACCATGGAAACTTGCTTGAGGTTTTTTCGAGGAGGTCCAGTGGTACTCACACATGTACAAGAACACAAGCACATACAAATGAGGGTTATATCCTGTTGAGAAATTGCTGCTACTGGAATTGGATATGAAATTGAGTATGCATGCATGGATGTCGTGGGCCCTTGTTTAAGTATGAACAGAACCACTATGATGTATGAAAAAATGCAGAAATGCTAATTGGCACTCTGCGAACAGGGGAAGTATGACCTGGAATTATCATTAACTCTTCCTCTGCTGGATTTGCAGAATGTTGAACTGCTTCAAGATGCATTCAAGAAGTCTTGTAAAATCTCATCATGGACAAGAAAGATTCATTTACATAAAGGCAATCTTTGAGAAATATTTCTTTTGTATCTCTTTGAAATATTATGAATAGTCACAGTAATTGGTCATTGTTTTATAATATGCAAAAAATCCAATACCTTTGCCCATCCCTTGTCAACAGTGTAATATTCTCATTAGTAGGACTGCTTGACACTGAGAGGAGCAAAGTATTATAAGCATAGTTTCAGGGCAATTAACTCTTTCGCTGCCATTGACGCCTATAGACGTCAATTGCGTTTTCCGCCGGTGGGGGGGGCGAGACACTCTGGCTGCGGTTTCCACTGAAGCATAATCCTCTGAGAAATCCATAAAGAAAAATACTTTTTGTAAATCAGGAAATTACGTTTATCCAGAGCATGTTCAACTACGCATTCAAAGATGACACACATCAATTTTTTATTTGGTATATCTGAATAAATTAAATAAAGATATCCAGAGGAGAAATGTGTGATAGTTGATAGTCTGCAGTGTGTGGTTCAAGGAGGGTTTGCACCTGTGTTCCTTTTAAAAAAAAGAAAAAAAACGTTTTTCCTTAACGAGTCCAGCTCCAACCTGGTCTAGTCTCAGTGCACAGTGAAGTGCAGGCGGTGCAGTGATAGTTTGGCTGAGCGGTGCACAAACGTCACCAAAACCTCACAGGCAGGTTTCCACAGTTCCAGGCACATTTAAATGCAATAAATAATCACAACAATCACTAACTTTCTGAATCAGCACAATGATTTATATATATATTGACCGAGCAGCCACAGCTGCCATTGTCATGTTCCGCTTTATTTATTTATTATTATTAGATTTATTTTATTACATCTATTAGTATTTATAGACCTATGTGCAATCTTGAGAGAAAAAGCAGAGCGATGTGAGTCCTTTTTTTTTTTTTTTTTTTTACGGAAACATCCATATTCCATAGTTTTCTTTGTTTGATTTCAGGTAATGATGAAGCTGTCCGTCACACCCACGCAGGATGTCCTATGGACGCGGGGAACATAGGTACGGCCCCTTCAAAGATGTCATATCCCTCGATCTCAGTTATCTGCTCGTCGCAGAACGTCAGCTGTACTTTCTGTTCAGTGGCTTCAAATTTTATTTTGCGCTTCCGTTGAGTCTGCGCTTTCTCCATGTTGACAACCCTTGACTAGCGCAAAATCCTCATTTAAATATGGCGAGCTAAACCACTTCTGCGCCTGTAGTCAATTTCGGCAGAAATCTAAGTAGGTCAAAACGCAAATCAGCAGCAGGCACAGTCTTTAGGCTTCTGCATGCAATTTAGCGCTCTCTATTTGGGATCTTAGTAAATCAGGCCCTAAGTGTAGTGACAAAATTGACCTCCATGTAGGCGGCGGCACTGCTCTTTTTGGATGAGCAATCAGTACAGATCATGAGAAGAAGACCAGAGACTGAGGAGGGAGAAATGGCGAAAGAGAACAGAGCATGTGTCATAGACGCTGTTGAGCCTTCTTTGATGTTCTTAAGGAACACATTTGCTTCTGCAGGTGTTTTGAATACATGTGTCTTACCCCTATAAGTCACCAGAAGCTTAGTCTGATTGTCTTTGTAATTGAGAAAGCGCATCATCAGTGCTCTTGGGCACGATGCAATGTCTCTCTTCGGTCCGACCCTATGCGCTCTTTCCAATACGAATGGCGCCATTGGTGTCTCATCCCCTCCCAACACCTCTGGTATCCAGTGTTCCAAGAACACGCATACATCTGCTCCCTCAGCTCCTTCTGACATATTCACAAGCCTGAAGTTGTTCAGACGTGACCTGGGGCCTCATTTATAAACGTTGCGTAAGCACAAAAGAAGGCGTACGCCACTCTCTACGCAAACCGTGGGATTTATAAAAAGAGAACTTGACGGGAAAATATGCGGTCCTCCACGCCAACTCTGACCCATGCGTACGCACATACCTGGGGTAAGGAGAAACTGCGCCACTGATGGCAGAAGAAAGAAACGGGAGAAATGTGTGAAACTGATCGTGTAAAATAAATTATAAGTTATATTACCTCTCATATATGAACAGTTTATTTGCAAGAAATGGATAAAAACTATTACATTTCTACAACGAACAAACAAACTTACTCCCTGGAGTGCACACGGGAAACATGATTTAGGACAATAGTAAGACAACAGTAGGGCAAATTATGTATTCACTGATATCGGTAATTCTCACACGTGTAGCAGATACCTAATCGATGGGTATATAAAGGCAGGTACTCACAATGCGTCATGGCGCACAATGCTTTGGCACTGTTAGAGGATGTGGCAAACGGAAGGATACGGAGGGAGCAGAACTTCCGAGACGAGATCCACTGGCCAACAGTGATGAGTGGCTGATGAGCCGTTTCCGACTCCCACGAGCTTCCTCTTGGATCTGTGTGCGGCATTGGGCTCATCCTTAGAGAGGAGCACCCGCAGAAACCACGCCGTACCAGTCCCGACACTCGGGTTTCTGGCGACAGGTGTTGTGCCAATATAGGTATCCCCGACAGAAAGTGTTTACCCCCGCCACGGAGGCGGAGGCGGAGAAACAGTGGTGCGCTTGCTTTCACCCAAGTAAATTAAAACTAAAAATTGCATTGTTTAATGATTTATTTTATGTATACTTCACATACTAGTCTATAACCTCTGGTATTATGAACAGCTTTCTTCTATTCTAGCCGTAAATATGGGGGGATACAAATTATGCTAAACAGTCTGAAATAATGTGTTTCCCCCATATCTTTGCCAGACGTTATAGAGTAGTATGTGAAGTATACATAAAATACATCATTAAATTATGCAATTGTTTTAATTTACTTGGGTGAAAGCAAGCGCACCACTGTTTCTCCGCCTCCGCGGCAACACTTTCTGTCGGGGATACCTACATTGGCGCGACACCTGCATGGGTGTCCCCCCAAACCTCCGTCACCTCTCCACTCAGGAGGGATTCCCCGATGATCCCCACCAGTTTTTCATCCAGCGGGGTGAGCTCCGGTTGGCCTGTTCCTCGCCCGTGGCACAGACGCTCTGCCTGTGACTCCAGGCGCTTTTTTGCGTCTACTTTAATGTCTGATCACTTTTTTTTCACCTCGGCCACACTCCGACCTTCTGATGAAACAGCATTGACATTATCCGCCACATGCTGCCACTCTAGAACACCAAACAATAAAGACTTCCTCTTCTCCACCTCCCCAACAAGTACTTCCACTTCGTGAAATTACGTTATTTGACCTTTCTCTGAATATTTATCGGCAAATATGGGCGTGGTATGACCCGCAAACAGGTGCGCCACATTTAGAGTGGATTGTGATTTATAAAGGGAAATCGGCGTAGGACGTGCGTGCGCACTGTTTTATAAATCAGGATATTTTTGTGCGTAAGCACTTTCTGTGCTTCGTGCGTACGCCAATTTTGACGTCGGTCCTACGCACAGTTTTATAAATGAGACCCCTGGTCTCCAGGTCCAAAAGTTTGGTCTCCATATCCTTGTTTACCTTTTGCAAAATGCACACTTTGGACTGCAGACCAAATACCTCATCCTCGGTGCCAGATATACGATATTTCCGCCTGTGAAACGTGTTCATTTTATTCGCCCATGTCCTTCTTCAGGTCTCGCACAGCTACCGTTATGCTTGATGTTAACAGCTACCGTCAAGCTTCGTGGTGAAATCTGTTCTCATTGTAGCAATCTCGTCTTTTACGGAGTCCAACATGGCCAACACTTGGTCAACTTTATCTCCCACAGACCCGTCATTTTTGCTAACAACAGGCACTCCATCTACTGGCTCTATGTTAGCGTCTAGTGTAGTCATGCTGTTAGCTTTCGGGGCTTCATTGCCTCTGAGATTATAGTCGAATAGCTTTGTCTGTTTGGATTGTGGCTCGTTCTTCCCCTTTTGTGTTTTATTCGGGTTAGCCATACCTTGCTGTGTTTTTCCCTCTTCTTTATCATTGTTGTGTGAGCAGGAGTTTTAGAAGTTATTTTTTAAAGTAACAGCAGAGCTAGGAAAACATCCTTCTACTTGGGTGCCATAACCGTAAGTCCCGTAAGTCCCAGAAGTCAGTCATTTAGTAGACATTGAACCTTAGGTTTTAGAGGCCTTTCTGAAATCAGCCATAGGTTTGACAGGCATTTTTTCCAGGCGTTTCAGGCCTTAATGGGTTAATAAATGAGCATGTGATTTGAAAATTTTTTGTGAACTCATTTCTCTGCGGTATGTGATGATACAGCTGCCCGGGGTGTTTGTGCATCACCGTAGTGCTACCATGGAATGAGAATTGCGCTTCACAGAGATTGCATTTAACATGTTTTGCTGGTTTTTTTTTTTTGATGGAGTTTTCGAGACTTTTCGCACATGATTTGTGCATTCTTCTTCTCTGCGTCCTTGCGGGATGTAAACAGCAAGCAATACTGCCCCCAGCACTTCATGTAGCAAGTTCTGGATAGCGCAAGTGTGTGTTTGTTTGCACTGCAGTTGCAGATAAGCGTGAAGCGGCCGATGTGTGATGAACAATAACATGACGCGTTGACCCTTAAATGTTATCGCCGACACAGTCCTATAGTAGTTGCATAGGGCCCTATGGAATCCGTTTAATTTTTTTCCAAATTCCGTTTTTTCCGGTTTCATTTTTTAGAATACCTTTTTTTTACCTTTTTCGAACACTCTGACCAGCCTGTAGACCTGGCTGGCTGGATGTGTGTCCCAGTGCTTTGAAAACTTTGTGAAGGTCAAATGGAAAAGCATCATGGAAATTGTCCCGCACCTCCCTCTTCTCTCGAACCCCCATTTGTCTCAGTAATTCATCTGTCTTGGTGCCAAAACCACATGTACTTGCCGTGCGACTCATCAAGTAAGAGCCCAGATCCTCCATGATATTGAATGCAGACACTGCTGTGGGAATGTGGGTTCCTTCCAGGATGGTCAGGGCTGTCATCAGTTTGGAGGAGGCCTCTGAGATGATGGTAAGCTTGAGAGCAAGGGCCAGTACCTTCTTGTTTCCACCAGGCTGAGAACATTTGTGACTGCCATGGCAGTTGACTCCTCTGCCAACAGGAACTCTCTGTACAGGTGAAGATGCTCTGCAAGGTAATTCATAGCTTCAAACCAGCTATTCCATCTGGTGCACACTGCTTCAGAAGGAGCCTTCTGTACAAACTCCTTGTTGATCAGGAAGGTCACCGATCTTCTCTTTCTAGCAGGTTTTCTGAAGAAGACTGATCTCATCCATGAGGCAACATCTGAGAAGTATTTGTAATGCTGCCAGGTCACACCCACCAGATTGATGATACGGCAGAGTCAGGTGACATGGACACTGTTAGGCATCACCCCTCTGAGGAGCTCCTTGTATGCTTTCAAACAGTAGGAAGCATCGTCTGTGACCACTGCCCAGATATCATTCAGGTCCAGATTGCTGCTGTGGAGGGAGGCTATTATGGCTTGGGAAAATGTTGAGTAGTTACATCTGTCCATGAAGACAACATCCATCCATCCATCCATTATCTACTGCTTTATCCTCCAACAGAGGGTCGCGGGGGGTGCTGTGCCTATCTCAGCTGACATTGGGCGATAGGCGGGGTACACCCTGGACAGTTCACCAGTCCATCACAGGGACACATATAGAGACAAACAACCATTCACTCACACTCTCACACCTACGGTCAATTTAGAGTGACCAATTCATCTAATCCCCATATCGCATGTTATGTTATATCAGGTTAATTTAAATTAAGTTTACCAAAACGTAATCAATCAAACTTAATCAAATATACATATTATTATGATTAATATAATTAATAATAATACTATTAATAATAATACTAATACTAATAAAATGCAAGACTGTTATGACGACACAAAAAAACAAATTGACACAAGGGTGCATCAATAATCATATTATTTCACCAGACTATTTAACAATATTAGAAGCTGTCAAGTTATCATTAACTTACCAATGACGATGTTTGAGACGATACAATCCCTGGCATCGGTGGTCTCGTCTACAACAACAGCCAACTTTTTCCCAAGGATCTTCTGCAGCACAGAGATGTGTTCAAACACTCAAACACTCTGGGAAGGTGAATTTGACGAAGTCTGCTCACATTTTCAGGTAGCGCCCCTCCCTGTTTACAGTGCTTTATCAGAAACGGACGTATCTTCGCAAACTTTTCCAATGGGATGTCAGCCTCTGCACACATTGCTACAAAATCCTCAACAAACGCTCTTCTTGAATCTGCTGATTTGTTTGAAGTAGCAATGGTCGACTGTAAGTGCGAGTTGGCCTGGCTAGCATTAGCAGCAGCACAGTGTTTTTCCTTTTTTTTAACATGGGTTTTGGACAATACGTGGTCATCACACGTATTTTTACGTCGCCAATCAACAGTATGTTGGTAGAAGTTGCAAAAAAGCACATCACCTGACACATAGAAGTAATTTGGGAACTGTTCGGCTCTGTAATTTGGAGTAAGAAACATGTTTCGTAGTTTTTTCGCTCTCTTGGTTGGTGTTTTGGGTGGCCGCTTCGACATGTTGCTTACCTTTTTCGCGGCGGGCGGGCGGGTGAGTGTGAGGAGATGCACTGGTGGTCCCACGAATGAGCGGTCCCCGGAAACATTTCCCAGACAAATGGTCCTTCTCCTCACAATGACACATTTCAGTCACATTATGTCGATTTCCGCATTATTCCGCGTTTAATGGTATATTCCGTTTTTAATGGCCAATTCTGCGATTCTGTCCCCGATTCCGTTAACGTGGAAATGTGTGTGTGTGTGTACAAATATAAGAAATTCTAAGATACATACATTCTTAAAGGAGCTTTCACTAAACATTTGTCATGTAAACGAATCTCCTTGCTTGTGATTAGCGCCACAATCTTATTTTTGGCCAGTTTTGCCTTAAGTTAGTTTTCAGCCTGTTCTTTCTTGTCTTCAGGCACATTACTGTCTTAAATTGCCAGATTTAAGACAGTAATGTAATGTAGATAACATTCTTGTTTTGTAAGAATGTGAATCTTGGTTGTAGATTCTTGTTTGTAATTCTTGTTGATTTACAAACAATAATTTCAGTCAACAGATGATGTCAAACATTGCAGCACAGAGCCACTGTGGGCCATTTGCTAATTTGGATGAGAACGTTAATAGTGGTGAGGTGGTAATGACAGCTTTTGTTAGGAAGGTTAGGATCTGAGCAGCAGGTCCACTGTTTGGACCTGCTGCTCAGATTCTCACATATTTGGGTGATGATTAAACTTCATGCTCAGGGTGGTGCAGTTTATTGTCTTTTCAGGTATTGTATTTGGAGAGCAGAGAAAGTGTGGTGATGAGGTTAGTGGTTGTAATCCGGCTAATTTGGTGGAGCCGGACCTTTGGTATTTAAACTCTTGGAGGTCAGGAGGAAGGGTTGCCTTTTTATGTAAGTGCAGGTTTCACTTCACCTTGTGATCCACTGTCTGATCTGTTGTGAGTCACTTCAGTGGTTAAACAGTCAACTTGACCTCAGTCTAGAAAAACAAAAAAGCCTCAGTATTGCTTGGTGAAATTCCATCACTGTTGTAAAAGCATCAACAGATACCAGTTTGAAAAATAAGAATTCCATCAAGAAAATGCATCAGGTGTAAAGAACTGTACATCAACCTTTTTGTGTGTGTGTGTGTGTGTGTGTGTGTGTGTGTGTGTGTGTGTGTGTGTGTGTGTGTGTGTGTGTGTGTGTGTGTGTGTGTGTGTGTGTGTGTGTGTGTGTGTGTGTGTGTGTGTGTGTGTGTGTGTGTGTGTGTGTGTCACAGGAGAAGAAATTGTCTGTTCAAAAGAAACCAGAGGAAACTGTAGAGAGACTCTCCTCTGCTGCTATTCTCCCCCGACCTGAACAGCATAAGGCCAAATGACTTATATGTGGGCTGTGTGTGAACATGTCTGTGTTAGGATGAGGACGAGTATTGAATCAAACCTGTATCTGGGAGGACATTTTAGCTGCTTTTTGAGAGCTTTTTGCAAATATTAAATTACAATAAATTAAATTAAATTGAATCAAATCAAATCAAATTTATTTATGTAGCCCACAGTTTACAAAACACAGTTTGTCTCACAGGGTTGGTAACATCCTCTGTCCTTAGACCCTTGACCAAGGGTAAGGAAAATCTACCAGGGAAAAAACCCTTATAACAGGGAAAAAGAAAAAGGAAGAAACCTTAGTGAGAACCACAGGTGAGGGATCCACTCCCTGGACGTACAGTCGTGCAGTAGATGTTACCCAACACATACTATACACAATGACAAAAAAGTTAAAAGTCTTTAAATGCCAGGATCCACCTGGATCACTGGGTTTATCACAGTCTGTACTGAAGACTGTTGTGGTCAGAGACTTGGGGAAAGGCCTTGTTTCAGTTCTGGCCCCATCCTGTTCACTGGTGGCAGCAGAACGCTTTATCCACTACAGGAGGGTCCCTGATCTCAGCTGACACAGGGCGATAGGTGGGATACACCCTGGACATTTTTCTCAGTTTAAAATGAGAAAGTTACAGGTCATCCAGGACTCAATCTCTCTGAGACATTCCTGGAGTTGAACAACATGATTTATTTCATCCAGCCTCATTGATAAATATGATAAATAATATAAACAGTGTGTCGTCTGCATAACAATGAAAGTGTATGTTGTGCTTTCTAATAATGTTCCCTAAAGGCAAGTCAAGGCAAGTTTATTTGTATAGCACCATTCTTACACAAGGCAATTCATAGTGCTTTACAGGCACGAAATACATTTGAAATTAAAACACAATCAATTAAAAAATCAATTATAGAAATTAAAACCATTTAAAACATCTTAAAATGAAGCAGAAATTGCAATTTAAAATCATTTGCAGTTTAAAGACAATAAATTCAAAAATCAATTATGAAATTAAAACAATTTAAAACATTAAACAACTTAATATTGCGCAAAAAAATAATGCAATTTAAAATCATTATTTTAAAATTATTAAAATCATTACAAAGGACATTTAAAGTGGTTAAAATTGGTAATATTAGAAAGCTGCAGTAAACAATAATGTTTTAACCCTGATTTAAACAAGCTGACAGTCTGTGCACGCCTCAGGTGTTCAGGGAGTTTGTTCCACAGGTGAAGACCATAGAAGCTAAAAGCAGCTTAAAGGAAGCATATATAAAGTAAAGAGTATAGGCCTGAGCACTGAGCCCTGTGGAACTCCACAGCTAACCTTTGTTTGTAATGAGTCATTATCATTAACATGAACAAACTGGAATCTATCAGATAAGTATTTAAACCAGCAGAGGGCAGTACCTGTGGTCACAAGGCGTCTGTGCTATGATGTAATCTAAAACCTGACTGAACATCTACAAACAGGACATTAATGTGCAAATATTCACATAATTGATTGGCAACTGACTTTTCTAAGATTTTAGAAACAAAGGGAAGATTAGATATCAGTGTGGAATTAGCCAAAACATCTTGGTCAAGGATTTAATCACTGATACTTTAAAACTTTGGGACTCATATCCAGTTAATATGGATAGATTAATTTGATTTAATATAGAGCTGTTAATTAATGGAAAAATAACTTTAAACAGTTCATTGTGGATGGGATCTAACTGACATGTTGATGGTTTAGATGATGAAACAAATGATGTTAACTCAGGGAGATCTATAGGGGAGAAACTGTCTAACTGTACACCTGGTGCTTCTAAAGCTTCAAAGAAAACAAGATTTGGAACTGCTGCTATACAAGAATGTGTGTGTTTGTGAGAGAAAAAGATACCACACACTTCTGAACGAATGAATCCTGCACTTTGCCTCCCCCCCCCCCCCCCCCCCCCTCTGTGCTCTGTGTCTCTCTCTCTTTGTCATCAGGCCACAAACGGTGTAAAGGCAGAATCATATTTCCCATGGAGGTTCTTATGTCTGAGGAGAAATGCCTCAGCTCACTCACTTCAGCTGTTCACACACTCCTCAGTGTATCCGTGTAGTGTTAATGTGAGGAGTGTGTAAGATAAATGACCCAGGCCATCACTTATTAGTCCAGCTAATGTGACATGGGAATAACACAAGAATTAAAGTCAGTGTCCTTCTCTGTCCAGCTGAAAACAAGCAGCTCACACAGATGTGAGTGAACAATGATGGTGAAACAATGAAGGTGTTTTTAGCAGGAGGAAAACAAAAATAACTGCTTCAATCTGTGACTGCTTTCCCACAAGGAGGCTGAAAATGTCAGGTTTCAAATTGATTATTTTGATCGGGTGAGAGATAAGTTTTTTGTTTTTTGTTCTGTTTTTTTTAGTTTGAGTGATTTATCTTGCATTTCTTTAAATGATGCGCACATTGAGGAGGACGAGTCACGGACCGTTTATGTGAATGGAATAGGTGAGGGCGGGTCGGTGAGGTAACTATGGAGCTTCGGCCGCTGTCCGTGGTGCTCAAAGGCTGGTTTGTAGGATGAGTGTGTGTCAGTCACTTGTAACGTTAACCTACATGGTGACAACAGCTGTTCTCTCCAGTGGCTGTGCGTGTCCAAGCGTGTGTGTGTGTGTGTGTGCAGTGCGAACGAGCTTCCACTTATGTTTAGGGTGGGGGTGTGTTGGGACACAACACAACACAAGCGCTACACAAATGAAGACAGCATGTCACCTAGTCAAGGTCCTGCACTCTGGTGGACACAACAGCTCAAAAACCTGAGCCGTCTGGCGACACACGGAGAGAGTTTGACCCCCCCCCATTTTTATTATCGCTTCTTTGATGGTCGATGATGGACATTACAGCCATGTTTTTGAGCCTAAAATGAAGTAGTACAGTGTAGAATATTTTCCACCCCCGCATTGCTGCTGTTGTTGCTGCTGTATAAAAAAAAGACAAAAATGCACTGACAGCTCAGTGACACTCAGTCAACTGTCTGTGTGTTTGTATGAATTTCTCAGTATTTTTCATTAACTTCAACTCAGTTTGACATCTCTTTTTTTACACTTGTGTGCCTCATTCTGACCTTACAGACTTTAACCTTGTATTCACACCCAACAGTGTTGATTGTCAGTCGATTTGTCGACAAAAAAGTCCCATCCCTTATGCGGAGCAGTGCATCCACTGTTCCAGAGGGGGGCGCTGAGGGTGTGAGAGTTGAGTCCGAAATATATCGCGGCTGGGCAACAGCGTCAGAAAAGAGGATTTCTATCGACTCGTTTACAGCAACTAGGAGGTTTTTGAGCATAAAAACAAGTTAATGTATGTAAGTAGACCTCCATAACTAACATATATGTGCAACAGGACCACTCTATGTGACCTTTAAATGGTACTAGGTAGAATTTTAAGTCGGACTAACACTCCCAGATAATGCAATTGGGAGTCAAATTGCTACTACGTGTACACATTCAGTCGGAGTTAAACTAACCTAGGTGTTCTGTGCATGCTTGACAGTTGATAGTTTTGACTAAATGTAATAGAAGAAGCTGGTACACAGTGAAGACAACAGTGAGAAGAGCATTGTGACATCCAGGGTGGATCTTTGTTTGGACTGACCAAGAGACAGAACAAAAGCAGCCTTCACCTAAAGCAGATTTTGGGGTAATAACTAGCATAGCAGAGAGGGTTAAACTTCAGTAAATCAATTCCAGACTAGTGCATGTTTACTTAAAGATCACATGGAAATCTTGGGAATCAAGATCATTTACAATCTCAGGAACAAAATATGACAGGAAACAGGACAAAACATTATTATTTATCTTAAACTAAGATTCAAGTTTGGAGGTCAGTGAATGTGTCTTGATGGTCAGTGATTCTAGTGGCCTGTCAATCATCTGTGGACCCTGTGATTCACATGAAACACGTATGTGTTCCTGATAGTTTTGTGTAGTTGTAAGATGGATTTTGAAAAATCCACTTGTTTAGGGAGAATCGTCTTATATTTACCAGGATGTAATACATCCAATTTGTTATATTGGAAATATATTCATTACTATTGACTCAAATTAAAAGCATGCCTGAGATTTTTTAACATGTGTAGGTTTGCTAAAAAACATTCACAGCTAACAGTTATGCTAATGCCCGGAAAAAATAATTTGCATCTTCGAATTGTGCGAGGAATGCTGCCGGACTTCACATTGCTGCCAAAAATAAAGCAGACAAAGATGAAATAATCATGGATCTTTAGTTCCCACTAACGCCACCTGGAGCCAAAACCTTTCATTTAACCCTGGGGTGAGCTCTGATTAGACACATTCCCACTGGTCAAAAACCCATTTCAACCTGTGATTAAACTGTATTTTTTTTTTTGCACTGGGAATGAGGTTTTAAGGAAAAGCAGCTGGCCTGTCTCTCGTTTTTTTTGTTTTGTTGTTTGCACTGTTATTTTATTCACAGTGATGTAACTGCACAAAACCTCTCACATGCTGCTAATACCACGTCTCAATGTCTGAGTGCACCGAACCTTCTCAGTTAACCCTATGTGGTTCAGCTGGTTTTCATGACAGAACCATACAGTGTCAAAGAGATCTATCATTTTCTGCCTCTTGTGCTCCTATTTGAGACTTCCTCTCCCTGTTTCCATTCAATCGACAGAAATGAGAGCCAGGGGCGATGAGGGAAAACCCTGTGTTTATCCCCTGCTCTAGCTAAGATGCTGCAGCTGGATTTTCAGATTTGTGTGTGCACTCATGTGTTCTCACACACGCCTATGCTTTTTTCTGAATCCAGTTCTTGAGACAGAACTTCAAAAGCCTCTCACCTCCTCTCCACACAGACATACAGTGCATGTGTACAGTAACTGCACCTGTTGCCGTTACTTACCATGTATGATGTTATAGCATGAGTCTTTCACGTCTGTGATGGAAAAACCAGAAGTAGGGAGTGAGAACTAGGAAGGAAAGTATTGTCATCATCTCAAATGACCCTTTAACTCCCTCAAACCAGCACCTTTCCATAATTTCATCGAAGTCCCTGTTTGAAAATGACATGCCCAAACTAAATAGAGTAAACCTCTGCAGTTACAAGCTCTATGTGGATTATCTTGGTATCAAACTACAGATAACACTGGTGAGATTCCAACAGAGGTGTAAGTTTCACTGTAGATGCCACTGTGTCAGAGTAAATGTACATGGAACACAGCATAACTGAAGGATTTTTTTCTTTCAGCACAGACAAACACAATAATTTGGTACCTAAGAAATCTAAAATGGCACAGATGCCAAACGAGAGAACGCCTAGACATCTCTTAACTAAAACTTCTGTAACTTTACCTCTGCTGCTTCATTTCAGCAGCATCAGACTTGCTCATGTCCATGTGTTTTTAAGCTCCTGCTGCATATTTTAAAGGTGATATTTGCTTTAAAATGCAATATTTTTTTAGGCGAGAGAGAAAAATCCTTCATTTATGCTGTGTTCCATGTACATTTACTCTGACACAGTGATATCTACAGTGAAACTTACACCTCTGGTGGAATCTTACAAGTGTTATCTTTATTTTGATACCTAGATAATCCACATAGAGCTTGTAACTGCAGAGATTTACTCTATTTAGTTTGGACATGTCATTTTAGAGCAGGGACTCCAAAAAGAGGGTCAGGGAAAAGTGGTTAAGAACCCCTCAATGGAACTATTATATATTGGAGTCATGATCTTAAAAACACTCAAGGGAATCCTTTAAAATGTGGTATAAATGTGCACTTACACTCACTTGGTACTGGTCTGAGTGATCATTGTGTAGATTGAAACTGTGGAGGCAAATAACTGCTGGGTGTTAACTCGTCTATTTCTAGTTGTGTGTTCCTGTCACACATGTGGACTCCATCTCCCTCTTCTCTTTTTCCAAATTCCCTTTTATTTGTCCCTGGCTGTGTGTATCTGCACACTTTATTTTCCTGTTTATTTACTCTCCTGGTCACGCTGCTTATCCCTCCACACCGATTAATCACTCAGTGTTTTACCTCTACTCGTTTAATTTAAAAAATGCTTTCAGTACACATTGCTGCTCCTGGCCTTGTTTTCTTTTTCACTGATGCATGTTATGTTTTCATCAGTGTTAGTTTGTAAGTTTGTCTGTTAGCAACTTCCTATCTACAATTTGATGAATCAATCTGAATTTCTTGGTGATGTGTTGGGTCAGACTCTGTTGAACTCCAGCCGCGGCTGCGGGTCTTTTCAAATTAAGCGCTGCAGTCTCACAGGTGCTTTGCGAGTGCGGCTCTTTTCAAATTAAAATAGCCGCACTGGCAAATCACCCCCCCCCCCCTCCCGATTAGTCGATTTTTAGTCAAAATTTCAGGGCTTTAGTCGACCAAGAGTTTCTTTGGTTGATTACAGCCCTAGGTTGGAGATCACCCAAGAATGTTCCCATTCAATGTTGGTAAGAATTCACCAACCTTACAATGGGTCTCGAATTTGAGACTAAATATGAAAACAACATCATTTTGAAAAAAATGGTATGTGTATGGAGGATCAGACACTACCGTCAGACTCTGTTTCATCTGGACTTGGTCTAGATTATGGATTGGGTGTCAATTTAAATTTAACATTGTTCTATCCCATTGAGCTTATGTTCAGATGTCTATATCTCAGCAACATCTTAAGAGATCAGGATGAATTTGAGACATAGGGTCTCATTTTCAAGAGAGACCGGTCATACACAGGTAAAGTTCTACAGGTGCCAAAGTGTTTAAGCCTTGGTGGAAGTCTGGACTCTCTGAGTTCTCGTGTAAATGATGTCATGGCTACCTAAAGACACACACACTCTAATATTTGCCTACTTACACGTCAGTGGTGGGTGTGTAAAAATATTGGGTTACTTCAGTTGGACAGGTTTAGATTCAGCCTTGTTATTTGCCCCTAGAAAAAAGAGGTCAGTTGACTACCTGAATGTACAGAGTGACCATGATGTTCAGGTATACAGAATCCCAATCTGACTATGGAAGGATTGATCACACTTTGATTGGCCACCACACAGTCCAGACATTAACACGACTTTACACATCAGTCTGACTCGTCATAAATATCAGATCTGCAAACAGCGAAAAAACTAAAACATAAAAACCTACAACATAAAAAATGCTTTTAGTTGATGTTTTTATTTTGTCCACTTTGTTTTTGGTTAATGACTTCTTTATTTTGACATGTTTATTTGTATGTGAGCTACTAGATAGAGGGATTTCTCTAAGGGAATGAATAATAATAATAATAATGATAATGCATTATATTTGGAGGAATAAGGTACCTACTACTACCTACTACCTACCTACATGAACTGAAATTCTTTTTAACATTGCATAATCGAAACAAATGTATTGTGAATGTGTTCTAATCAAATCAAATTTTAGTTTGTCAATTTGAGTGTATAATAAATGTATATGATGTTTTTCCTTAAATTAATGTGAGACGGTGTACATCTGCACCCAGTGTGTGTGTGTGTGTGTGTGTGCGTGCATGCGTATAGTACTGTTTTACCCTCAGTGGAACAGGCAGTTCAGTATGTGTGTTGACATATGCAGTCAGTCCTTAGTGAGTGTGTGTTTACCCATGACCACAGAGCGTGACCATAGGCTGCCTTGCACGTGTTTGTGGCCAGAGCTGGTCACCACAGGCACACAGTGGAGCCAATGTTGTGTGTTTAGGTGTGCGTCCATGTGTGCGACTGTCGCTGTGCTTTGAAGACGAGGTCATGAGATCAGATGAAGCAGGTGGTCTTCTTTAACCTCATTCAACCGTGTCGCCCCCTCCCAGGAAAAGGCTTTCTGGCCTGGAGCCAGAGACATTCTAGCATTCCTCTGCTAAATCTGAACTCACATGGCCTCCTCTGGAAATCAATGGACCACAATGTTACTTCAATACAACATGACCATGGGGGACACTTCTGACAGGAGACATCACCTCTTTTTAATCTCGCCCCAGATGATATTCATTACCATCAAATCTTTGAGCTCATGAGTCCGACTTGACCAGTTATTCAATTTAATTTACATCCTCACAAAATGCTGAGATTTAACCTCCGACTCTTCCTGGGTGAGATCAAAAGGAGTCATTGAATTATTCACTGTGATTCTCCAGATACACTCAACTGAAATGACTGCTAAATTCGTACTCCTGTATCTTTTGTCACTTCTTGTTGCCTTCTTGGTGACCTCAGATTCACAGTTTTGGTACTTGAAAAAATATTTTCCACAGGTATCATGACACCTCCAAGAGTTAAAGAAAGCATGTGCTGTGAAGTGTTTTTCAGAGTTAGCCCTGGAGTTATACAAAGCATGTCTGGACAGTAGAAAACAGGATTTGATTGATGCTCATAAGCCTGTAATTCACACTGAAAGTGATATGATCTGCTTGTGTCACATGCTTTCAAGTTAGCAGTTGCTAAATAGTGATCATTTGCAAATCCCACTTTTTGTGGTTGGAGTGGAGTTATGTTGCACAACATTTCCTCTGAGAAGGTTCATGTCATTTCTGTGGCCTCATTTGTTATGATACACATGTTCATGTACCACAACACTGATACATGTGGCACAGCAACACACTGTTCAAGGAGGGAATCCTTTTTTACTACTGCAGCACAAAAACACATGCTAAAGACTCAGCTGAATAAGTAATTGTGGTAATAATAGCAGGTGTCAAGTTGAAAAAATGACAGGTTGGACCCTGAAGGTTCTGAAACTGATATGGTGGAAAAGGACGACACAGGTGAATTTGTAGGAAAAAAAGAGAGGAGCCTGTCTGTCTGTCTGAGGTGTCTGTTGTTCAGAAGTGTTTTGGGTTAAAAAAGATGATGTGGACCAAACAACGTTGTATTGCAAATGTTGTCAGACTAAAGTTATTACTCACAACACGAGCAATTTACTAACCTTAAAGCAGAAAACATGTCAAAGTGCCAAGAATGTATCAATGCAGTTTTGTGCGAGCATTATGCACACACACTCATTTATCTATATTTACCGATAAGAGTCATATTATATAGGTCAGATTATATATTGTATAGATGAGCATTTGCCAAATTTAAATTTGTTTTCTTTGCAAATAAATTTGTATACAATATAAAAAAAAATTATACTTTAGATATAGTTTTCCACCAGTTAATGAGCATTTTTATTGCCGTTTGAGGCCCACCTGCAATACCCTGATGCCCACAAGTAGGCAGCAGCCCACACACCTTTTTATTTTATTTTTTTTGAATGAATTAATCTGTTAAAATATAATATTTTAAGCAGTTTGAATATGAAGGTGTTTGCAGAGAGAAATGTGCCTTTTTTTCTGAAATTGTGTGACGGGGCTCTGTGTGGTGATGTCACTCCAAACATTCTTCCTGCTAGATCAGAAATGAGTTTTCTTCAGAAAATTCACAGGAAGTTTGCAGATGTCTTTCTGAACATTCCTTCCTGAATAATTCCGGCTGTTGTGATGCAGGTAATCTCTAATCTCCTGCATCACATGATTCATACGTGAACAACAATCTCTGGTAAACATCAAGACTCAGTTTTTCCCTGTTCATATATGTGTGTGTGTGTGTGTGTGTGTGTGTGTGTGTGTGTGTGTGTGTGTGTGTGTGTGTGTGTGTGTGTGTGTGTGTGTGTGTGTGTGTTTTGCGTTTATTCTTTGTCACTGTCGTGTTTATGTGTGGAGGGTAAAGCAGGAGAACTGAATGATTTATAAAGATTGATGAGCTGCTGCTCAGCTTTGGCAGCAGTGAAGAGAAAGTCACTTGGTGTTGGAAAACTATGCTGCACCATACATCTCTCCATTATCATTTCTACTGGATTAGCAAACAAACGTGCATCATAATTAAATGTATGCATGATGATGATGATGATGATGATGATGATTAACAGTTCTTCAAAGTTGCTCTCAAGCCATTTTAAAAGTAACAGGAAAGTGGTCTAGGCCATTTTTCTGGTTGACTCCATCAAGTGTAGTATTTCTGAAATTCATAAAATATTCTGCCTGGAAGCTAAAAGGGTTCAGGAAACTTTTTTTTTCATTGTGATAATGGATATCAGACAAAGACAGATTCAAACACCACAATTTCCAATTGCTTTCTTACCCCACAAGCAAAAATCAATCAAACAAAAGAAAACAAGGACAATTGAAGCTCTGCAACGTAGAGCAATGCAAAACAGTTACTACATTCTAATTCAAATACTGAGGTCTTTTAGGTTATTTTCTGACGTAACTGGCAACCCGTGGTTGCTCGGCAGCTGAGACTCTACTGACTGCAATGATTGGTAGACGACGGTAGGTGAGTTCAGTTTTTAATATGAACATTATTCCTGAGTCTCTGTGACATATTAGGAGGATTTTATGATTTATTACATAATGCACCTTTAAACCTCAAGAACAGGAATGAGCAGTCCTGTGGACTGGTGTGACTTCCCCACAAGTGTTAGACTTTCTCACAGTGGAAGTGGCCATGGTTTTTACATGCATGTTATGCTATACGACATATCTGGAACCAATGACTTGTTCTTTTGTATTTCGCTTTGCTTTAAAAGATCAGTGTGTACACGAAGACAGCAGCAGGTCATTTCTACCCAATTTAACCATTTACACGAGTATCTTTTACTGTTAATGGTGAGAGTGAAGTAGAAGACTAGTTCATTAGCAGCCATTTTGTCTGTGCTGGAGAAGAACTCTGAAGTTGATAAAAGCCTTTGTATGGGCCAACAACACAAGCTACAAAACACAACGTTGTGTTTCATTACCAAGCCACTGAAGTTTAGAAGAGATAACTTCATAGTTTTGGAGCAAAAGCCTTAGAGAGGAACCTCATTCACTGACATTAAATAAATGTGTACCCTACAGCACACTATTATCGTTGGCTGTCAGGAACACACTCTGGTGCTTCATTGGTTTGCAGGAGCCTCAAGGCCAGAATGCAATGGGAGTAATAATGGACGTTCATGAGTTGACATTTCTTTGATTTGCTTTGAGCAGGAAATCTGAAGCATCAGCAGCAGCAGCACGGACTCTGACTCTTTCACCCATAAATATTCTATATTTATACGTCAAAAATTCAGCTACATTTTAATAATGAAAAAGCATTTCTGTTAATGCATTTTTATTTGGATAATGGGACACATTTGCTTCCATATGCCACTGTGTGTCAATATTACAATCTGATTCATAATAATGTCTTAGTGAATTTTTACACTGTGATAGATTTTCGCTCAAATTCCACAAGGCAAGAGTGAAATAAAACTACAACTTGTTTTGAATAATATAATGAATAATAAAGATATGACTGAAACAGTCATATATTTGACTGAAACACCTACATTTAAGTGTAAACCATAGCCTTTAATAAAAAAAAAAACTTTATTTCAAATTGCAATTCGGGGTAAAAAACTATTAATTATTCTTTATTACTCATGTTCTTGTGTTGTTACATAGTATCATCAATGATTTTGATGATACGCTGCTATCAGCGTATCATCAAAATCCCGGGGATGGGGGTTGGGTACCTTGCTCAGGGGTACCTTGCTCAGGGGTACCCCAGCGCTTTAACCTCACCAGGGAAGCCAAGGTAAATTGTTTATCAATGAAAAATACTTAGTGCAATGATTTTGAAATTCAAGATGTGGACAATATTTCAAAAGTTGAAAATGTCAAACTCAGTTGTACTGTAAGGGTTTGACAGATTGACGGTGATGTAGGCAGGGTTTTCCGTCATTGACAGGATTTGAAGCATTTGTCAACAGGAACACTTGGATATTCGTCAGTGTTGCCTTTAATCATAGTGACATTTGCAGCAGATATATCGTAACCTGGCGGGTGAGAGGACACAAAATGGAGACACACTGTCTTTCAGAAAACAAACATGACTTTCCTGTTTCAGCGTATTGAAATTCTTCAGCGGCTACAGCGAAAGTAATCCAATGAATTTGAATCTCCTCACATATTCTCCCAGTGAAAGTGAAATATTAGTCTTATCTGATGATGCATGTGTAGCAATCAACTGAACATGAATTGTTTTCTCATAGCATTTCTTGATATTTGCTTCAGCCTCTGTGTTCCTGCTGGTTGTTAGAGCATCACTGTGGTCTGAGCTTCACTGGAAAACACCTGCTATGCCTCCCCACAAACACACACACACACACACACACACACACACACACACACACACACACACACACACACACACACACACACACACACACACACACACACACACACTCTACCGCTGTCTCACTCTGTAGCCCACGTAGACTTTCCTCTGAGCTTTGACACCTGAGTGTGTGCAGGTTTCGTGTATTGCATTATCTAAAGAAAGTGGTGGGTGGAAGGAAAAGCTGTGCTGCTGCACTGCTTTTCCTTCCACCCACCTTTCTTTAGATTTCAACAAGCACATGAAGATACACACACTCACACACACACACACACACACACACACACACACACACACACACACACACACACACACACACACACACACACACACACACACACACACACACACACACACACACACACACACACACACACAGAAGAAGACAACATGTCAGGCCTGCTTCTTCTGCTGTGGTGCAGGGTTGTGGCAGGAGCCTGGTGCGCTTAAAATTCACTTAAAATGTCAAAACACCTGAGGGAGGTGACAGCTGTTCCCTGGACCTGACAACTATCAACCTCCCTCTGCCTCATGCACTCTGACAAAAACTGGTTGGAAACCTTAGTGATAACTGTGTAACCTTTTCATTATTTCATTTGCCCTTTGGTTTGATTTCTAATCATATTCTTTTCTGTAGGCACAAATGAACAAATGGTGCATATCCCCCCCCCCACGCACATAGTATGTGGTTTGCCATTGAGCTTTTCCTGAATCCACTGTTGTTCTTGCCACTAAATCAATTTCACATAATAATGGCCGCATTAAAGCTTTGTTCCATCTAATATATTCCTTGCATATTAATTAACAATAGCTTGATAGTTTGTTTGCCATGCGCTTGACGGCGTGACATTTAACAAAGCCTTAAAGGAGAAGAAGGCACCGCTGTTGTGTTGTTCAGTGTTAGGAGCAGCTGTTCCCAACACACAGATTTATAAGGAGGTCTGATCCCAGAGTCTGCTGGCGTTGTACCATTTTTCTATCAGTGGTCTCATTATACACTCAACAAAAATATAAACACATGAATAAAATCTTGTAGTTATTATGTGACAAAACACTAGTAACTATCCAAAAATATCAGTACAACTTGAAGAGGCTTTAATTTGTGAGCATTAGGATCCATTTCAAAACAAAAGTCCTGGTGTAATGACCGGCGGCTCATGGACATCACCAGGTCGTCGATCGTGGTCTGGGGGATGTTGTCCTATTTCTCTGCAGAGCCACTTGAAGTTGGCGGCCGTTCTGGGAAACTGGAACTGGAACCTGCTGGTGGACACGCCTATCCAGAACATCCCAAAGGTGTTGGATAGGTGACATTTCTGGTGAATACAGTGTCATTCAGGTGTTGCCACAGCTGTAATGCTCAACCCAGCACTCAGCATGAGCCAATGGCACACTACCTTATGATTTGTGACATCTGTAAGAACTGTCTGTGTACTGGTCACACATATTGATCACCACTCTGTCATGCTCCATGACTCTGGTGAGTTGAAATACTCAATCTGAGATTGTAGTCAACAGGAGTGGCCAAGTGACACTGGACTACTGGGTTTGAGCAAATCCAATCATTCCATAAACAAATGCATCAAGAATGTGAGCAAATGTCATGACATTCTATTCTTGTTCACCATTTCAAGTTTGTGTGTTTATATTTTTGTTGAGTATATTTAGTTTTAGACTACACTGGATTCTTTTGGGGAACTTTATTTTCTACTTAAACGTACAAAACATTTTATTAATATTCTTTTCTTTTTGCACTTTTTGATATTTATAGACACTTTGTGGCATATACGTGTATGTTCTTCCTGAAGGTGAAAAAACACTGCATGCATTTGACAATCCATTTTTCTCTGCTGACTTCATCATCCACAGCTGTTGCATAATGTAAACACCTCCACAAAACATCAACATGCTAACATGTTAAATACAAATGCCAACATCATACAGCAGAAACCAGCAGCGTTCTGTCTGATGGGTATTTCTTTATAAGCCTCACTCTTTCTTGCTTCACGTCTTAACCACAGGAAATTTCCCTATACCTTTTTTTTTCCATGCATTTATTTTCAAGCCTTTTATTACTTTTATTTTTGATTGATTCTCAACCCTGCAGGATGGAGAAAAAATGTTTTGTCTGGGCAAGTACTGACTTCACAAGCACATCAAATGTATTCATTATTATTATTATTATTATTATTAATAATAATAATAATAATAATAATAATACATGATAATAATAATAATAACAATAATAATAATAACTAGAAGCACTTTTTTCCGTCAGTCTTTAGCCCTGCCCACCCCATTTTTTGACGCACATTCCCCGAACCACTCTCGTTCGGCGATTTAAGCCAGGTCTGATGTTGTTCCAAAAATTTGTGAGGTTTGAGATACGTTCAGGCCTTCAAAAAAGCACATTCTTCGTGGGAAAAATAATAATTATAATAATAATAATAACTCTTTCAGTTACAATAGGGTTCTTGCACAGTCGTGCTCAAACCCTAATAATAACAATAATAATAAAAATACAGGAAACTGAATCCAGCTGTTGAGTTTATTACAATATATGTGTTGGTTTATTTTAGTTTGTGCCTTTAAATGTCATTTAAATTTAATTGTTTATGACATGACACATTTTGAACATGAGGTGATTTTAAAAAAACACTTCCTTAGACAAATTAAAGCTATACTGATCTTTTGCATTTAAATCACTGTTAAAGTACTTAACACGCTTGTAACTTAGCCTATTAACCCCACACGTGTTTCTGATCACAGTTCACATTATTTATTTTTTTTGTTTGTTCATGTCACCCATCGACTTGTGTTTTTTTTAATGACTGATATAAGGAAGGCAGAAGCATGGTTGGAATACATGCCCAGTGTCGTTCGTTCAGAAACCAATGCAGGCTTATCTGATGATTGAGGGGACATCTCATGTCACTGCTCGCCTCCTAGACTGAAAATGCAACCCTAACCCTAACCCATGAACATTTTCCTCTCAGTACTCATTGTCTGTCAGTGACAGAAGTTGGACCCTGGAGGTTTAACAATTCTGAACGATAGTTTTCTTCTTATATAACTAAAAGAACATGTGTGGCCCGCCACGGCTAAAGGGTGCACAAGTCGGCCCAGCGCAAAACGAGTTTCGTTTTTTTTTGTTCAAAATTGTGCAAGTTGAAGTTTTGAAAAAGCCTCTACATGCTTCAAATCACAGTATTGCGGGTCTTAAAACTATAAACTTTGTATTTGACTTATTATTCCAGGTCTACCCTCACATTTGACCTGTGCCTCTTGGTTTTTGCTGCATGTTTCCCCTGAAGACTAGTGAGCAGAGTAGTAAATGCACTTTTGGAAAGGCTGCAGACAGTATGGAGAGGAAATAAAATGATGCCAGGTCTGTTGAAGGGTCACATCTAACATGTGGAGCAGTTGTAGGAACATTCACCCGCTGCTTTTTCTAATTGGACTTGTCACCACTTGCTAGTTTCCCAAAGTTTCTGTCTGCTTGGTACAAGTGGTAAGGGAGCAGCAAATATATAATAATTATAATAATATAGCAAACATAAACACTAACAGAGTGCAATACACAAGCAAAACATTGTAACTTACAGTTCCATGGACACACAGATCGCACAGCCGATGCTTGCTCTATGGTGCATTCAAGGACCTCAGCAGGGTGGGAACTTTCATGTGTGGCAATAATCAATAATGAAACAGGCACGGACTGATGATCTTTTGTACAAGGAACCATAGAAAAGGGTATTTCTACACTGAGGAATGTGTGCTGGATTCGTTACGGCGTACGCCAACATCAACCTGTTTGAGCCGAACAAGAAAGAGTGGCTTAACACACTGTAGGAGAGGTTACAAGAGATCAACTCACTCACTAATCAAGCTTTCCTCTTGTGTTTTCTCCCATGGTTTGACTCCTTGCTCGACCTGTTATCTGATCAACACCATCTATAGGTAAGAAAACCTTTTTTCCCTTATCGTCCTGCAAGTGTGTGACTGTGATTGTGGGACTGTGTGTGAGGTTGTGTGGGGCGTGAGAACTGGCAGGGTGGCAGTGGGAACGTGCCCAGTGTATCAATGATATCCACGCACACACACACACACACACACACACACACACACACACACACATACACACACACAGCTCTCAAAGCATGTAGCACACATGTTGAAATAAGAGTCAGGACTCTTTTCAAAGCGACACCGTTGTGCTTCTCATCGAACCTTTTCTTTCTCAACTGACTGAAGAAAAAGACACTTTTGTCCTCCGTTGTTGCCAAAAGGAGAGATTATCTGCAGACAAAAGGGCTTTTTGGGGCAAAAGAAAGGCAAATCAAATGTATGTTGTATGTATGTCTTTTTAGTGGATGAGTAGAATTTTTTATTAGTCTATTATTGTTATTGTGTATTTTTCATATGTTATTTAAAACTGTTTTGTTTTTCCAGAAAATGTGTTCAACCAATTATTAGTGATGGGAACAGCAGTTCATTTGAGTGAACTGAATCTTGCCAACAAGGCAATAGCACAATAGCAACTGACACACATCTGTGACTTTGAATGGATTTTTTGCATCCACATTTGAACCTGACTGTGTTAAACACACAACATATACTGAAGAACATCAAAACAAACGTTCAGCTTACATACATGTGTAATATCACTGGCGGTGATGAAGTTTTGTTTTGATAAACACAGCAAACACTTGAAGCGAACACTATCATTAACTTGTTCAGAAAATGTAAATAGTCTGACAAAGTGGGGACACGTGTTGGTACATTCCTGCGTCTTCATCCACTGTTTGGTCCATGGTTTGGTTTAGCTCTCAGCTAAATCTGACCATGGAGGTGTTGTTTTTTTTAGAAGAAGTAGTAACGGGTACTCATGGTTATGGATATAAATGTATTGGAGTAAAGAGTACAATATTTGCCTCTCAAATGTACTTGAGTAAAGTCATGAGTACTCCCCAAAAATGATACTTGAGTAAAGTACAGATCCCTCAAAATTGTACTTAAGTACTGTACTCAAGTAAATGTACTCTGTTACTGTCCGGCTCTGTGTAAAGGTCATGTGTCCTGAGTGGTTGATCATCCTGAGGACTCAGGATGAGAGGCTGGGTATTTGTGGCGTTTTATTTCTGAGCATTTCTTAAATTTTCAGTGCGCTGAAAGGAATACTTCACTGATTTGCATGTGGCTTTGTATTGCTAGAATAGCAGTATTATTATTATTATTATTAGTATTATTTTATGACGGACTCCCATTGTAAGGGAGTTAGGGACTACAGGGACTTTATTTTGACACTCATGTGTACACACACAGTTCTGAAGTAATAAACAATAATAAACAATATTATTTCTGCCTTAAGAATTTCTTGGTATTTACATGAACCGTAAACTTACGTTCATACACAATTATCTCCTGTGTGTTCATCCACATTTATCCCCAAAACTACCAAAATTCACAGGACCATTTATATCAATATAAACATTGAGCACACAATTTGTACACAATGGGTAATTTGTAAATTGCTTTAGAAACGTAATTATTTTAATATCTGAATATAATTATTTATGATAATAATAATAATAATAATAATAATTAATAATACTTTAACACCGCCCTCCAGTGACTAAGTGGGCATCTAAAACGAGTGCTCACCACAGACAGCGCACATGTCGGCTCTCAACGAGCAATTAAGTACCAGAAAACTACTAACCTTCATAAACAACGCACAGCTACACATAAACAGCTTTAAAGTTGCACAATGTACACATTAAACAAGGTGAGACACGGCAGCCGACGTCATAAACAAGTTAACAAGGCAATTAAATGCTATAATAGGAACGACACTCATGTTTTTCAGTTATTATACCTGGAGTGTGAAACAAAGCACACCTCAAGATCACAAGTCAAAACACAGGTAAATAAATCCCAGATCTCTGATCTCTCAGGTAAAACTAAAAAAAGAGAGTTTGTTAATGACTGCTGCTGCTGCTGCTGCTGCTGCTGCTGCTGCTGCTGCTGCTGCTGCTGCTGCTGCTGCTGCTGCTGCTGCTGCTGCTGTTTTTTTACTTTGGAGCTCTGCTGTCCTCACTTACTGCTGCAGCAGGGTGAGGCTATGGACACTACAAAATAAAAGCCTTTTGTACGCACAATACCGTTACTATTCCGATATGGATGCTCTGTTTGCTTTAATATAATTATTTACATTATTATTGATTTTATATAAGGCTTTGATAAACTAAAGTATGATATGTAAGACTTTACCCCTGACGATTTTTCTTAATTTTTAAAAACAGTGACAGATCGAGCAACTTTCTGTCATAAACCTATAAGAATGCAGAATTCTGCCGCACGATCCATCTAACTTTATTTACAGTGGACAGAGATTCACTCACACAGTCACAGACACACACACATACACGGAGTCACAGACGAGCTGTTGATGTTCAATCTACACAACACAAAGCAAGGTTTCGGGTCCAAAAACACCATCTCTCCGTGTGACGGCCCGTTTATCATTGATGTATTTGGCATTTTTTCGACTGGACATTTTGTCCGGTGACATTTGTTTGCCTGCCAAAGTCACGTAACAATGGCAAAAAGCCGGCATATACCGGCTAACGTAAACCATGGCTCGTTTATGCGGCTGTCAGTACTGTTCTCCTCAGTAAGCAGATGTTTTAACGGTGACGGCTGGGATTATGTCGGCTACAGCGGAGCAGATTTTCCTGGTTAACTCCTGGTCAATAATGCTCATCTGCTAGCTGGCATAAAATGTGGAATGGATTTCCTGAACTGAGGTGTGTATCATTACTCACCGTCTCATTGAGACACGTCTCCCTCACTTGTGGAGACATTTCAGCATTAAAGCACAGACGTATGGGACTGGACATCTCTACAGTTGGATCAGTATCTGTATCAGAAGCAGATACTGATACTGTATCGGATCAGCCCCATCCCTACTATGAACATGAACAGTTCACTTTCAACGTGTGTGAACTGAATTTTGAACTAGTACATGAAAAGTGTGAACTTGCACAATCACAGAACGTCACTATCAGCCAATCAGCGTTCCACATGCAAATGCTGAGCAACAGTGCAGAAACAATGGCGAGTGAACGAGAAAATGTAAATGAGTTCCTGTGAGTGGGTTAAAATGTTGTTTATTTGTATTGGCACTAAATTTGTGTGGTTGTATTTTTGCTGTTAAATTTGGTCTGATAGTGCACTGTTGTTTAAATGAAGTTTGTGGTGTGATTATATCTGTGCTTTTAATTATGTTTACAATGCAATATTGCCTTTGCTAGTCTGAGTAGCTTTATATTAAGATATCGAAACCGTACCGTTACCGTGGCCCAAAAAAAACGTGATGCATACCGAACCGTGGTGAAACTGTACCGTTGCATCCCTAAACTTAGCAAAGCATTGAAGACGTTGCTGCCGAGTTTAACATGCAGCTATACTCTAATGCACATCTTACAACTTATATATTTTAAAGTGTTTCTCATCAAGGCCGCATATATAGCAACTATTTGTAGGGATGAATTGGCCTATAGCAAAAAGCTTTCCAACAACATGCAGGTTATTTAAATAAACGTGAAAGATATTCATATTTTGTTGGATCTTCAGTGCAACATACTGACCAACTTGTCATCCCTGCCTCCTCATATAATCCTTCACACCTTTCTCTCCTGTGAGTTATTCGTCATTCTCTGACGGTTGACAGGTGGCAGCAGGAGCCAGCTCCCAGTTCACTGGGTCATTTTGCTGTGGAGAATTAACAATTCTAAAAAATATTCAAGCTTTGAGTTTTTTTGAAGCAGTCTTTGTTATGAACTGACACCTTGATTGCTTCTGGAAGTATGTGAGACTACAGCAATGCTCCTGAGACTCACTAGGAAAGAATGTTTGTTTATATTTGTTGTAGATAGCAGTAAGGAAGTACTGTGTGTATTTACATGCAAGTGTGGTATATGGCTCGAAAATGAAAACCTTCTGATGTCAAAAACATGTACAGAAGTACTGCATATTATTCTCATGCAGGGTTACTCCCACTTGTTTTGGCCCGTGATCTCAGACATGAATTTACGTAAACAGAAACTCTTCCATTGCCTGTATTTAATAGAGGTGGCTGTAAGTTTTTAAAATCAAAAATACTCACTCCATCAACTTTCTTGTGGGGTCAGTTCTGCCGGTGGTTGTATGGTCTCCTCTCTGTTTGCAAAGAAAACACAGAAAGACGTCTCATTCTCATAAACTGGTCGCTGGAAACGATGCGGTCATTGAGTCCACTGTTTTGACTAGAGTGGGTCACCCTGACCCCACTGAGGAGAAGGAATGTGTGTGTGTGTATTTTCATGTTATGTTGAGCTCTTAGTACAGGTCACTTTTCAAAGTCACTGCGATTTTGTTTCACATCCACTGTCCTCCACAAATAAAGCTCCACAGGAGACTGTAGACGACCTCTAGGGCAGCAGTCACATGACCGGCTGAATGTCTGCAGTCTTGCTCGCATTGTTAATTTTATTGTAGGTTAAAAGAACAGAAATAATGAATGTGCTGCACTTTTACATTATGTAAAATCCATTATGAATATAGATTCATTTAAACAGATTTAAAACTTAAGAATTATTCATTTCAGTTATTTTTTATAATATTACACTCAGTATCTCATTACGGGAGGCTTACCATGCTGAAACCTCCTAAGCTCTATCTCATTATGCCAGTTCTTATTGGCTGATGAGCATGTCACGCCACACTTCTCTCCGGGTGCGAGCTAACTTTGTGTGTCTGCTTCTCCTGCCACACCACGATATATTTTTCCTTTTTCAGGAGCTGAGACTCAACTTGTACTGCTCGCTTGTTGGCACCTAACTGGCAACTTTTCGCTGTGTGCCCCACCGTGGTTACCTGAAAAAAGCCAGGCATCGTGTGCCTTTTGCGTTGCCTTTGCAGTCAGAACTGAGGTCATTGGATGTTCTTTACATAGGAACGCCCCCTGAACTCGGATTTCCAACTCGGAATCTTGGAGCAACCTCATGTACCCCAAGTTAGGATTCCAAGATTGGGTGTCACCATACATACACTGCTACTACAAACACTATTAATAGCACTTCTGTCATATTTGTTTCACAATAGAATGTGTATAACTGACAACTCTATAATACTATCCAACATTGATGACTTACACAAACACTAGTGCAGCTACCTCCATTGGACAAAAGACTGTTGTGGATCATACCATTTTATCAAATACTTTTTTCGACTGCTCCCCAACTTCTTTCCTTTCTGTCCCTTGCAGTGAATAATGAACTTTTCCCCTATTCTCTATCTCACCCGCACACTCTCTCTCTCCCCCTTCTTCCCCCCTCTCTCCATCAGTCACTTCTTCCCCATTCAATAAACTCCAAACTTCATTTGCTTTAGTGTTGCAGCAGTCTGTTTGGCAGACCTGATGGCCCTGACCAACAGCATTGATGGTTGAATGCACTGCAGCGAATGCACACTGCCTGTATTGTGCTTCTTATGAGGCTCTACATCTTACTCACTCAAGAGCACACAGATTCAAACACACCATATTGGGGGTGGGGGGGTGTCAAGATGTTCATTAATCGTAATGACATGATAAATTAAAAACAATGGTCACGGTCTGACCAATTTGCAGACTTCGTGCTGAAATACACCGTTAAAATGCATGGTTCCCTCTCACTGTAAAGACTTGGCCACTCCATGAGCTCTGTCTGCCAAGTCTCAACATAACTCCTCCTCTTGCCCTATTTAATGGTGTAACTACTTTAAAGAAAAGGCCAGGACTTCCTAATGTCTCTCACTCTTTAATCATGTTAAGTGCTGGGCAGGAAAGACAGCTTCACTTTTTGATGTGCACTAAAACAAGCTTTGTATCTCAAGTGCCCACTCATCAGTTTGTATCATATGGCACTTTTCCATTATACTGTTCTAGCATTACTCAAGTTCGACTGTACTCGACCTGGATGGACCACGGTGTATTTTTGTGGACAGCAGCCATTTATGCTCGCTCTAACACGCTTGCTGGTTTAAAAAAAAATACGGGTTTGATTATTGTGTCAGACATCACACTAATAAGTCATCCGGTGACGACATCCCTAACAGAAGAGCAAAAAATATTTATTTTCATTGTCACGATTATCATTTTTAAATGGCAACATAAACAAATCTAAGCCAAATTATGCCTTTCTTTCACATCTGGATTCAAATAACAAAATGTATTTTCTGTTAATAAATCATTTTTACAGTGTTTGTGTAGTGTGGCATAGGAGCTGAATGCGTATCTCTCTGTCACAACAACAACCTATATCGTCTCTTCCACTGACCACTGCCTCAGATCATTCTTCAGGTTCACTTTTACACAAGCTTCTCCAATTTAAGACTAGGTTCTGCTGTGCTCACACACATGCTCGTGCACAGAAAACCTTCTTCCCATCTGATTGCTTCCCCATTTTTCTTGCAGAGAGATTTATGGTGAGGGGAATGTTGGAGACAGGGTATTACCATGTCCTGTTGGAACTCATCAGTCAGACAAAGTGTTCGAAAGTGGTAGTGGCGGTGGCATGAGCGGGCCTTTACCAAGGCACACTCCCTCCTGTGCACCTCTCCTGTCGTTTGCCGATGTTAACCTCGCTTCAGTGGCTGCTGGGTCTCCCACACCGCCTTGATTTTTTATCAGCATCAGCTGAGGGGGGGTTAGGGTGGGGGGTTGGTGAGGCACTGTCTGCAGAGAATCCAATGTTTACTCAACCAATCAGAGCACAATCCAAGTGTCCATCGTAACAAACAAGGATCCCCTCGTGGCACATCTCCCCCGCCCTAGGCACATTTCCTCCACCGGTGATGTGAAGGTGGCAGGCTGCTCCGGCCATCTGCTCTACAGCAACCCCCCACCCGGATCTCGCCGCTTCCCAGGGCCGGGGGGGGGGGTACTCAGTGTGCCTTTTTTTCTTTGTATTTCGTTCCTAAAGCGGAACTCCACCTGGGTTTGAAGGTGACTGTGCCCAATGCGTGATTTTGAAAATCTCAAAAAGTGGGCAGGGAGTTATCAGTGAGTGGGGTGGGGAAGGAGCGGTAAGGGGTCCACATCTACACCGCTGCGGAGCAGTTTTCTGCAGACCGAATAAACAGGAGCACGCTGAGCTTACGAGGACTCTTTCTGTGATGTAGTAAAGTGCAATACGATTATTTTTATACTTCCCCTCCCGCTCATGCTGAATTCCGCTGAATGTATGTGGCTCTGCAGCAACATCCAAAATAGAAGTGTTGCGTACACACTCTGATTCCCCCCACCCCACCCCCACTGCAGTGTCGCTGGGGGGGTGCAAGTTGAAGTTTCATGCTACATGCTTCAAATCACAGTATTGTGGTTCTTAAAACCATAAACGTTGTATTTGAATTAGGGTTGTTTGATCGCTGTGAATCGATTCCTAGTTAGGGTGTGGTGATCTCACATTCCAGATCTTTTGTTGTATTTTTGGCCAATCAGCTGCTCCACACGGAGAAAACACATGGCTACGTAGCCGACGCAGCTGCAGTGAGTGTGTATGTGTGTGTGTGTATGTGTTCACCGTGAATATAGATGGACGAGGAAAAACCGCAGAAGAACAAAACTGTGGCTGTACTTTTTAACAAAGGCAGAGACAGACACAGAGATCACTACTGCAATGTAAGTGGACTCGTTAGCATTTTATAGCTAGCAATCTTCATGCCAACGTTAGCAGACTTCATCGTCGCTAAAACAACATACAGTTACGCCTGCGATGATGATGTGACGACAGGACCCCAAACCTCTTATTAACCCTCTATCTTCAGTCTCTGTATTAATGATTTGCCAGATGTAAGTCCAGACATAGGTCTACAGATGTATGCAGATGACACAGAGGTGTATGCATCTGGTAGTAACTGGACTTGTGTGGCTGACAAACTAAATGCCAACTTTGACAAAATATCATCTTGGTTGGCATTATCTTGTTAAACTTTAAATACTAAACAACAAACTCTGTCTGCTTTTCTATTAAAAATAATACCTTTAACACAACTCTTGAATATACAAATTAATGGTGAACCTATTGAACAAGTACCTGACGTGAAGTATCTGGAAATAATAATAGACCAGTAAGGCCAATAAGAAACTGCCTTACTTACTGTGTGACTGTGACTTTTATTTTTATGAACTCAATGATTCTTTCACATATATCATATGACTTAACCACATGGTCCCAGCTCACCAGTCATCACTTAAGGCTGTGTGTCTATATAACCGAACATTAAAAGTCCTGGACAAGAAAAGAATAAGATACCAGCACTGTCAAATTCTAACCAAACATAAGATTATTTCATATCCCTGCACTTTGTTAAATTGGTCTTCAAATGCCTAAACAACACAGCTCCTCCACCTCTTTGCAAAATAATGACAAGACAGCAAAGTGACAGATCGATTACCCGAGCAGCATCAAAAGGCAAGTGTAGCATCCCTCTCCGTAGAACATAATTTGCCCAAGCTCCCTTTTCAGTGAAAGGGGCAAAATTATGGAATTCTCTTCCAGATCACATGGAATCAATTCCAACATTAGCCACCTTCAAAAGAAACACCAAAATGTGGCTATTTCAGGAACAATACTGGGCTCATGTTCAGTTCCTACACTGTGTTTTCTCTTAGTATCTTTAATAATGTTGATCTGTATTTTTATTTTTTACTCCCTACAGGAGTAGCCCCACAAGGAACAAATGTTGTGAATTAGCTTCAGCTAAAAACACTATGATGCATGCATCAGATGACTGTTCAAGTTTGTCTATGTTTTTGTATCTGTCCCGAGCTAAATAAACCTTGATAATGATAATGATAGAAATAATAACAATAATAAAACTAATAATCTTCTTGGGTGAGTTTTCATTAACGTTGTCAATCTATGTAACGTTAATGTTCATTTGAAGTCACATACAGAGATTAAAACACGTTTTGTCTTTTAATAATCCACTGTGCGTTTCAGAACGTTTTGTGGCTGCATTGTTATTCACTAGCTTCAGGGCCGGCACAATTATGTGCTGATGTGCTTGAATCATGTGTGAATGACACAGCTTTGTGTATGAAATATTGATTGTGATGCTCACGACTTAGCAACTAGCTGAGAGTTAGCAAATCATCAGCTCATTCAGTAACAGACTGATCCATCCACACTTCACCACAGAGCAACTTAAATGTATTTCATTCGATTTGATATTAGCAATATGTATCTATCTTTGATCCTTCTAGTTTAGTATATTTTGTTTTTCAACAAAAACAGTTGATGGAAATATGACTACATTAGTGTAAGGACAAGAAATTATATCAGAATAAGCTAGTTAGTTATGAAGTTATTTCATGTCAAATGTTAAGAGGTTATTGTGTCCAGTTTTTAATGTATTGTATATGTATTGTTGTGTGTAGCAGTGTAGCTCACAACAATAGTATCTGGGTGTGTGATGAGATATCGCTCACACAGAGTAGTGTGCTATTACTGACAGCTTGAACAGGAGGGGGTTGTTCTATGTAAATGTGATGATTCTGTCTCTTGGCTCCCAGAAGGTGTAAATATTTGAGCCTAACATTCTCCCTAAAGCGGAGTGCCTCCATTCAAATGACTGTATCTTCTTCAAATGTGATCTGATTTACATGTTTTAGACATTGTTGGAAAGCTCTGCCTACTTGTTGCCGGTTTTGCCATGGCTGGCCACATATAGTCATGTCCCCGGCATAGCTGATGCCCATGTTTCCAAGAGAAAAAGCTTGTGTTACTGTTGAGGGTAGCCAAAAAAAATAAACTGGAGGAGAGGCAAGCAGAATGTGGTCAAAAATGTTTGTGTTATTGCAAATTCAAAAAAATGGTTGCCAGTGTGAAGTCGTCATGGAATCAATCAGTGGTCAGTAGTGAGGTGAGTGTTGCAGTGGGTGAAGTGTGCCCTGTGAGTGCTTGAGCTCTTCCTAGTCAAAAAAAAACAAATGGAGAACAAAAGGAGCCTCTCAGGCCTCAGGAACAGCCTGCAGGTGTAGCTGATCACTGGTTAAGAAAAAAACACACACCTGACCCAAGGCTTAGAGGGAGGGAGCACAGTCAAAGAGAAAAGTAGGTGACGGTCTACTTTTCCTAGGTTACTACAACTGTCAGCCGATGCTGACTGATTGATGCACGCACTCAACCCACAAACTGTGGCAGCAGTGTCACAGCATTGCATTTGCATTCCATCATTAGTTTCAGTACTATACTGCCAACGTTATTGGTGATACAGAACAAAACACTGCACTTTTTGATCAATTAATAACAAAAGATGTTTGATACAACAATCTGAAGATATCGCTGTTTGCAGTAATTGACCATCTCTTGGCACAGTTGACCAATGGTGCGTTTCAGAGATCATGGGGCGTCCTTATACAGAAAGGGCCCCTGGATTGGATTGCAAACTTAGATACATGGAGCTACCTCTTGCACCCCAAGTTAGGATTCCAAGATGCTTCTTTTATTGTTAATAACACTTATGTCATATTTGTTTCACAGTAAATCAGTCTGTTAGTTAGATAGTGCTGTTTAATTTCTATCTGTAGACATGTTGCTATGCATTGCACTAGACATTTTTAAGTCAACCTAAAAGTGATCTATTAAACCGTCACTGTCACTTCCTCCGAGCAGGGTTTATAAAAGTTTTTAGCTTGTTATTGTATGGGAAGGAAGGCGTTAGCCCCCAGTGTGTCTCTGCTTCCTCACTGTCAGAGCCTTTCAGTTGTGTGTGAATCTCACTTCCTTCCCGCCACTCGACACACACACACACACACTTACAATGTGCTGTCAAACAACCTGTCCAGTTCCTATAAATTTAATTAGAAATGAGTGTGGTTTGAGAAATATAGAGAAGAGACAGTCAGCAGTGCTCGTTGCACTATGTGCAGTAGCTGGAGGATATCTCATGAGTGCTGGCTCGGCCAACACAAGTAATGACGTCCACATGGCTCACTGAATCATGCTGACATTGTTAGAGCCCATATTTCTTTTTCTTTTTTGGCCCACGTAGTTCACAATAGGTGTCTGGTTTTCTGCCTGTCCTGTTATAATAATGTTAAAAATGTTTTATAAAGCGTCTTTGCTTGGGCCCCTACTCTGGCAGGCCTCAGTCTAGGCCGGTGGTCAGTTATCACTGAGAGGAAGTATGTGCTGAAACCACAGCATCCGTTACACTTTGGCACGTCTGCCATCAAGCCCGAATTCCACACTTATCTACACGCAGCAGAATGGCTCTCAAGGGATGGGAGAGAGTGAGGGATTTACTCCCCTGCACCCAAAAACCAGCCCTCTTCCTGCCTTACACACAGATGTGTTCAAGTAGTGCAGCATTAGACCATGTTCTTGAGTACATATCAAAGCCTCCTTTTCCTGCCTCTTTCTCTTCCTCTGCCACTCCTCAGTGTGCAGTGCATTTGTGTTAATCTGTCGATAAGGATGTGTGCCCACTGATAAGTAACACTCTGGGGCAAACAAAAAACCAACAACTAGCTGTCAGGTGGTCGACAGATAACCCAACCAGTTCCAGAACCACACTGTCTGTTGATGTGTTTAGTGCATATTAGGTTGTCCTGTGTAGGAAGTGCAGAACAGCTGAAGGCTTGTTTTACTTCAGTTGACACAAGAGCTGTTTGTCATCCCTTAGGAGGTCTCATCTGAGCATCACAAGTTCCTGACTCAAGTCTCACCGAGTGAGATAGGAGAAGATTGGTAGTGAAGGGTGGTAAGCGATGCCAGATTGGCTTCCCATTGCTGCTTTAACAGCTTGATAAGTGTAGCAGTGGGATACATTGGCTAGTAACAGCAGTGATACAGGTGTCATTTAATCAATCAAAGGCAGGATTTCTCTCTGTATGACTCTCCAAATCAGTGTCACACTATAATCTAGTCTTGCCTTAGTTGAAAGACAACTGATCAGGTGCCTTAACCTCAATTTCAGTAGAAATTTCTCCAATATCTCCTCACAATAAGACAGGATTTTGTCATATTGAAGTGTTGATATCCATTTTGATTAACTTTCAACATGTTGAACAACATGCTTGTTTGGTGACTTTAGATTAGCATGAATCCACACAGTTGTACACATGGCTGGCACTGTTGCTTTGTGTGTGGAGTTGGCATGTTCTCCATGAGTTAGCATGTTCACCATGTGCATGGGTTTTCCCTGGCTTCTCCGTCTTTGAGCATGTTTGTTCGTTCATCACTATGTTGCGATGGACTGGCATGCTCTCATGTGGAGGATAAATTGGTAGACTGATGGTTGGATTGGCATAGAATCTACATTACAGCAAATAATTATACCTGCAAAGGTGCACTTTGGTTTGATTCCATCAAATTGTGGTGCAGTTGCAACAGTAATTAGGGATGCACCGAATTGAAAATTGTTGGTCGAAAACCGAAACTGAAAAACCAAAATAAATTATGATGCCAGTTCTGTATTTAAATCTAATTTTGTTGTTATGGCTGGGACTGTGTGTACTTACCTCACGAAAGTCAAGGCATTGCAATTATAGTATATTAAATTATAGAGCATACTCCTCATCTGGTGCAGACAGACATTGTGTTGGTGATTAAAGTCTTTCGGCTTTTTTGGGAATTTTCGGACAAGAATTTTCGGTGCAGCTCTAATAATAACCCGTGGGCAAATCATAACATGATTATAATTTGGTAAACCATGGTTTAGTGTTGTGTCGGTCATGAGTTCTTTCGAACGAATCATTTGAGTGAACAAACTGACTGGGATCACTTCATGAACTGATTTGTTCCTTTCTTAGTTCAGTTGAGCTCAGCAGTGATCGTGGTGGCCGGGGGTGGAACTGCTGCGTTCTGTGAATCACTCGTGAAGTCGTTCACCGACGCCGTCACTCACTCGTGAATCTTCGGCAAACAACATCAGCCAACGTGCGCCGAGCGGGGAGGGAGTGACTAGTAAGAAGAACTGTGTCTGTCGTGTTGCTGTGATTCGTTCGTGCTGCCAGTCACTAACTCACTCATGATTCGCGAACGAACTGACAGAGGGCTGGGTAATATGGCCTCAAATCAATATCACAATTTATTGAGCAGCTCACCACGATAACGATAAATGAACGATAAGTAAGCCCCCCTGCGCACTTGAAAAAAAATTAAAAAACTGCTGTATTTACAGAAGTACTGTAAGACTACACTGTATTTAAGATTTATATTATTTATTTAACAGTTAACAGCACACATTACAAAATAACTTACATTTCCTTTAAACACAAAGTACTAAAAACACAGTATCTTAGAAACAAATTCTAAATACAGATATTACAAAGACCTTGCATCACTTGAACATGGTCACATTGGAGTTATTATGTGGTTCTCTATAACGGGAGAAACAAGTTACATCCCTTGTAAACAAAATACATTTAGCTAGTAATAAGGTAATGCCCTCATGTGCAAAGGCCTGTCTCTCTGTAAAGGCCTTGGAGGTAGTCTCACTTGTAAACGATAAATATCAAGAACAAAAATATCAATAGAGCAATGAAAAAACTACTGCAAATAACACTGGCATGTGACAACTTTAAACTCTTTCAAATTAAATAGTGCCATGTGCAAAAATGTCAATTATAGAACACTGAATTTGAAAAAAATAACACATGTGACAGGTGACAACTTTAAACTCTTTAAACAAAAATGAGCAGCAGACTTGGTAGTTAGTGGTAGATATCCTGACCTGTTTACTAGTGTTGTAGATGTGAATCTGACTCACGGCTGCTGTTGCATGTGATCACTCCAGGTTCTTGCTCAGAAACACAAGCATTTTTACCATTTCAGGTTTCAGGGAGGATCTGAGGCATGTAAAAGTGTTTCCTCCAGAACTGAAAACCCGCTAGGATGGGGAGCTAGTGGCTGTTATGCAAAGGTACTTTTTGGCCACTTCACTTGGAGTAGGAAAGTGTACCTGATGCTCGCTCCACCAATCTAGTGGATTTACCTCACTGTCCTGCAGAGGAGACACTGAGTAGCTGCTCAGCTCTGATTCTACTGCTTGCTCATGTGATACAGTGGGTGCAGTTGAAGGAGTAGCCTCACTTCCTTTGAAAAAGCTTCCCAGTGATCTCTTTGGCCTCTTTGCTTCTCATGATGTAGAAGGCTGAGGCTCGGTGTTCTCTGTGGTACTTCCTGTGTGGAGTGCTGCAGCTGCTGACTTCATCTCTGTTTTCACTTTCTCCTGAATGGCGGTGACACGGTCTGCAGAAATGTATGCTGCTTTGAATCTGGGGTCAACAAAACTGGCTGTGTCCAAAAGCTCTACAGTGGGGGTATCTGAGAACATGTCATCAAGGTACGCAAGGATGTCAGATTTGATGGCTTTGGTCATAATGTGGCCTTTACGCAGCCATAGCTCTGGATTTCCTTGGTCAATGTGGGTGATTGTGAGCTCGTTTTAAACCTCTAAACTCATAGAATCGGGCTCCGGTCTCCAAATGCATGTGCACTTCATTAGCGAGTCAAAAGGACATAAATGCATATGACGCATTTGTGCGGACATTCGCCCTTCTCTAATCAGAACGATCTAATGTCGCTCTGTAATGATCAATCAGACTGGGATTTGTCTCAAAAGCATGCTGGTTCTTCATTAGAAGTGGTTTTGTTCCAGTGGAAATAACTTGTTTTGATAAACAGCAAAGGTAAGACAACATTTCTGCTTGTATTTCTTGAAAGTCAGTTGTTGTTTTTCTCTTATTTTGGGGCTGGATCCGTGAATCTTGATCATAGAGTGATAAACATGTTACTGCTGGAATCTGTGGATTCCCTGCTGTCCAGCCAGCACGTGTTTTTTTGTTTACATAATCTGACACGTATGGCTTTATGACGATTTTGTTGCCGCCCCCGTTACCAGGGGCAACCGTGAAGAAGACGTTAATTACACGTCAGCTCCGAGCGAGAGTCCCATTGGCCCTCGAAAGAAACGGGATTCATGTTACCCTAACGAGGTTGTGTGTTGTTCCTTGGGATCGTATGAGTGTCAATATGTCTGCCTCCCGCTTTGTCATTTATTTCCTCTCTGTCTGTCTGTCTGTCTGTCTCTTTGACCGCTGTGCCCTGCTCTTCCCCACCACAAAAGCACTCATTCGTTCATCTCAGCCGTATCCCAGTGAAGGTCTGTGGGCTGAGGAATCCCCTTCAGATTGGGCCTTTATCTGTAGCTGTGCCAGCAGTAGGAGAGGCCTGATTAAAAAGGACCCTCTGTAGACCTGCTGTCGAGCACAGAGAGAGTCAGACCTGATGGATATATGAGCTTCTCAGAGAGAGAGGCTGGCAAAGGAGGCCCAGGCAAGCAACAGCTGCTGGCCTCTATCACATTCTCCCACTCATTCATTTCTGCTCACAGTCTGCCTGATTCCATCTCCTTCACTCATCTGTTTCCTGTTTTTCTTTTCCTGGTGTGTCACTGCTGCCAAATTAGCTTCCGTATCTACTTTAATATGCAGGCGGTTGTGCCAAAATTAAACACAGATTTGTGATTTTGAAGGTGCTGCTAAGGCTTATTGTAGATCTACAAGGTTGGGTTAGAGATGAGAGGGTGAAACTTCAAAGTATGTTTTAATTTATTTTATTATTTTCTAACGAATTGTGGTTTGCGATGCTACTCAGAATTCCATACATGCAGTTGAAGGTTATGTGAACATTCAAGTGTTAAACATGGGGAATATAACAATAACAATGTTCTTGATGACTGGTCTGGTTTGTTCTGTGACCCAGATTCTCCATCGTGTGAAAATATGTCTCTCGGAAACCACATTTCTTTTAATTTAGTTTTTTGTTGTGTGTTTAAGAAATGACAGATCCTTTGGTTCTATTTTAATGTGCAGCAGGTGAGTGTCAGCTGAGGCTGGCAATACTCCTTTTAAAGCCCTCCTTCATTGATGAGCACTGTCGCAGGAGAACCTGGGCATTTACAGATATCTGCTAAGTCTACAGAAAGTCATTGTTCATCCCCAAACGTTGGTGGTGTTGTCATAACAGGGTGAATCATCAGGACAGCACCCACTGAGTCATACTGAAACCGTGTCTGGAAAAGCTGATCAGGAACACACGTGGAAGCGGTGTAGACACAAACTGGGACCTTTTTTTATTTGATAGTTTCAGACGGAGGTTAGTCATGTAATGATAACAAATGAGCTCATTGTATAAAAAAAAGGTAATCATTGATGAATTAGTAAGCCCTATACTTTGACATGAAGTGGCTCAGTGATGAATGAGCTCCATGGTCATATTTTATGCTGTGTGTTTGAAAATATAATGACCAGTACAATTCACTTCTGAGGCTCCTGCTTAACCTTTAGAGGGTTCCTAATATGCTACTTACAGTCTTACAGCTAGTTTTAACACCTCAAATCACAGACTGTTTTCAGTGCGTTATCATTATGTGTAAGCAGTATTTAGCCTAAGATGCACTCAGTTCTACCACTTTGTCCTTCACACGTCCATAGCAGGGCAATATGGAATTAGATTTGTGTCAATATTTTCAAACAACACTTTTTAAGAAGCAAATAAAATATTGATTTAATCATTCAAAGACATTGTATTTTATTGTTTTAAAATACACTTGTTCTTGTGCCATGGTTTTTTGTTCACGGACGAGCCTTAGGAAGCTGCCTGCTGATTGGCTACTGAATTCTGGAGCGCTCAATGGACCTGAAGTCGTCACAGGCTTGGAGTCGCCATCCGTCTGGAACTCAGTCTCAACCCAAGTTTTCCTCGTTGACAGCCAACAAAATAATTGTTATCTCACAAAATTGTAACCTGACAAAAAATAAGTATCTAATGTTTATAATCTGATAAATGTTAGGTATTTACAAAACAAAAAAAAACATGGCACAAATAACAATCAGGTAGTGCAAAGAACAAGTGAGGGAGCGCAAAGAATAAGTGTATTTTCAAACAAAAAAATACCGTATTTTTGAATGATTAAAGGCGCCATCTGTAACAATGTGGCCAAAAAGGTTACTCCACTCAAAATCAAAACACTGCAGTGAGTCGTACCCGTGATCCATAGAGCAGGTTGGGGGTTAGAGCTGCCTTGGCGGAGGTCTGCGCTCTCTGAGTGCTTTTTTAGTTACCTCCGCATAGGAGGTTATGTTTTTGCCGGAGTTTGTATGTTTATCTGTCTGTTTGTCTGTCTGTTAGCAACATAATTTGAAAAGTCACAGACAGATTTGGATGAAATTTTCAGGAAATGTCCGCAGTAGGACCAGGAACAATTGATTACATTTTGGTGTGGCATGATCCGTACGCTATGGTTACAACACTCGCTGTCTAACCATAATGTTATCACTGGTTACAACACTCACTGTCTGACCCAGGCACGCCGGCAGGGTGTATTTTGTAGGCACTGAACTGCCTTGGCGGAGGTCTGTGCTCTCCGAGTGCTTTTCTAGTTAGTCCTGCATTTGTCTGAAATGTCGCTTTGCTTTCTCTACAGTCAAGTCCCCATTGCTGTTAGTCTCTGTGGTGTTGGGTGGATGGATCAGTCTGTTACTGAATGAGCTGATGATGTGCTAATAACTCTTAGCTCGTTGCTAAATCATCAGCATCACAGTCAATACTTCTTACACAAACCACGTTGATGAAAACTCACCCATAAGAATATAGAGCGGTGCTGACGTCGCGTCATCATCTCAGACAACTACTGTGTCTTTCCTGCTCTCTTTCGGCCGCTGAATAATCATCTGTTGTGATGATGAAGTCTGCTAACACATTAACATAAAGATCGCTATCTTGAAATGCTAACGAGTCCACTCACCGAGCAGAAGTTAGATCTCTGTCTGTCTCTGTCTTTGTTAAGAAGTTCAGCCACAGTTTAGTTATTGTCCGGTTTACCTTGTCTTCCTTTGGTAAACAAAGCTTTGATGACGACTGCTTTGATGACAATCACACATTGATTTCGCACTGCACACACTCAATAATTTCTGGAAAGTTCCACACACTCTCTCTCTCTCTCTCTCACACACTCACACACACACACACACACACACACACAGAGAGAGAGAGAGAGCCAGCATCGATCTGTGCATATTAATTAGCCATGTGTATTCTCTGTGATCGTCAGCTGATTGGCTGAAAAAACAACAAAAGCTCTGGAATGTGAGATCACCACACCCAAACTAGGAGTGATTCACAGCAATAAAACAACCTTAATTCTAACACAAGTGTATGGTTTTAAGACCCACAATACTGTGAAGCATGTAGTGGCTTCTTACAAACTTCAAGTTGAACAATTTTGAAAAAGAAATGAAAATCACTCTTTCACTTTTTTCATGTTTTACTCTTTTGCGTGGCGGGTCACAAATAATAAAGAGGGCGGTGGGAGTTGTGATATTAGATTAAATCACAGAGAGTTGCCTGGTTGTCTCTAGTTGTAGTTGTGTGTTGCTGCTGTTGGGATAAACCAAGTACTGTGTCCTAGCTATAGCTGTACTCAACAGTAATGCTACAGATATGAAAAGCAATAACATTAGCATTTTGTAGCTCTTGCAATTGGACAATCAGTCGGTGGTAAATCCATTACAGAGTGATTGTGGGCTGAATGTCCTGAACTAATACAACACAATCCTCTACAGCCTATATGTGTGAGTGCACATGAACAAACTGCTGTCTGAGCTGAGTGATTTTAACGTGTATCAAACCATTTCCTGTCTGTGTTTGTGTGCATGTGTGCGCGTGATTGTTTGTCAGATGGTGGGCCATTTGTTGCGGATGGTTAATGCCGCCGATTATTTTAGGAGAAGGGATACCTCAGTTTTCATTTAAAAACACAAATTGTGCTCCAGATACGCATGTCGTTTAAGGCCCACTTTACATTCCGCTTTTCGCGACAGCAGAGAAGTCCTGCTGTCTTCAAATTTTCTCCCGACAACTACTAAGTGGTCACTCGACAACTCAGCGGGAGTCCCCGACAACTTCAAAGTGCGTAAAAAGAGAACGCGTCGGGCTCGCGACAGCGGGAGAATGAATCACCTCAAGGATGTTCTTGGGTTTCGAATTGATTGATTGTGTACTTTTATTTTGCAAGCAAAAAGATCTATTATGAAGAGTGTACAACTTCATTTCCCATTGAAAAATAAACCAAATGCACAAAAGAAAAAACAGTAACAGGATATGTATATATGATACTGATCACAGCAGATCTAAGTGAGAATAGAATTAAATTTAAAAAAGCACTTCAGGGGAACATACTCCACGTGGTGCAAAAATAAGGAATGGAATGTAATTTCAAATAAAAAGGACATACTCCACAGAAATACAAAATACATGTGCAGTACAATTTACTGAATGTTTTTACAGGGTATATAACATTTTAGCTAGATTTCTACTCAGTCGAACATGCAAAGTTAGAAGGAGCTTCTTGTGGAATGTGGGAAATTTTGCCGCAGTCGCAAAAAGTGTAATATAAAGTGGGCCTAACCTGGGAGAACTTGGCTAAATCTGCCAGCGATCTGGTTTCACTCTGAGGGACATTGTTTTAGGGCTGAGCGATAAAGCCTAAAAATAAAATCCCCAAACAGATCCGATTTTGTATTTTAATAATAATTTTTTTAAACTACTAAATACAAAATAATTACTCATATGGGGTGCTATGTGCCAACAAAAGATGTTTCACATACACACACACACACATACGCACACATGGGTGTGACTTGTAAAGTGTCTAAACTTTAAGTGTCTAAAATATGTGTTCAGTACATTCTCCATGACCGGAGCACAGACTCTGGACTGAAATACAGCGGCAGTGTGATGCCGGTCGGGGACCAGACTCCTCTGTTAAATAATAAGATATTGGACATTTCCCTGGTAATTGTAGGAGATTAACCCATGTTTTTAGGATTGTTAAGTCTTTTTAACTAATTTACAGTTTGGCAGTGTTCGGCTTTATCCTTGTGTCGGAGTTATTCTCAACTGTCTTGTGATTGGCAAAGTACCTGGAAGTGACAGAATTAGCACGTCAGCTCTCAGAAGCGCAGCTCCCCCTCTGGAACAGTGGTTGCACTGCTACTCACTTTGACGTCTTTTAACACAGAGTCGGACCAAAATCAGAAGACACTGTTGCAAGTGAAATGCCTCCACAACGGATGTTCTTCTTCTTCTGCGGTTCAATGTACGCGACTGGAGGAGGATATGCTGTTCAGGAGAAGTGATCCTTATGTGATGATTCCAGGCTTTTTCAGACCGCTTGCAGAGCCCGAGAATACAATAAACCCAGTGTTCTCAGCAGAGGCTGAACTGTTTGTTTCAAAACTTTAGGGCTTCATAAACGAGGTAATGGCACAGATACACACCAAAAAAACAGAGTTCATTGGAACTTCCCAACAGGTGTCGCACAGACGAATACATTTAGCCTTAGTGGGCTCTTCACACTTCTGCTAACTATGAGGGCAACAGCATCCGCCTATGCTGGGAGCGGGAGCGAGAGCACTGCCTTCACTGGCAAAGGTCAGCTTGCTGCGCCGAAATACAGACTGTCACCACTGAGCAACACAGCTGAAAATGTGGCTGTTACTCAAGGTAATACAGTTAGACTTAGTGGAACACGTCTGCTAACTACAGCACACTATTAATGAAAAACGAGTACAGCTAGCGGTGTACCGATTCGCAGTAGGTCGGGCAGTCAAGGCTAACCGCTAACGCTGAGTAGTAACAACACCGGTGTCGGAGTGCTCACTGCCTTCACCAACACAGGAAAAAACAAAGCGAAAAGTGGTACACGCCGTCCAGTTACTCACAGATAAAGGCAGTACACAACTGTTGGCGAGTACAACCGGCGGTGTACCGATTACACAGATGCTTGGTCAAGCAAGCAATTCTAACCGCTAGCGCCTGTAATTAAGTACAAATGCAGCAGCTCGCAGCTCCTACAGATTATCATAAGTCTACCCGTGACGAAGCGGCAGTGAACGCTTTAAATTCAGCTAGAATTCGCTGACGTGCGTCTACCTGCAAAGTGAGAAGATGAAAAGGAAACAGATCCTCTGATGTCACTGGAAGATATAGACTCGCCGGTATCATCAGCACTCAAGGGTGACTTTGTTGTATTAACACCTGCGCATGTGTGAGAAGGAGATATTCAGTGGTAAACACCGCCTCTGACGGTCAGTAAGGATGAAATAGAATCACTGTTATCCATCACATATACAGTTTTACCTCGCCAATCAAAGCTCTTCTCTAATAAATCTTCCTGTTTCCTCTTGTTTCGCCTGTTTTCAGTCTTGCCATGTACTGTTGTGATCCAGTTATCGCCAATGGCAATTGTCTGTGTCTAACTATGGCTATAAGTGATTGGATGAGAGAGTTTTTTTTTTTACCTGTTTAAGTAGTAGAACCTTCAACAAGTTTATCTCTTATATTAAAGGTTTCCTACACAGGCCATAAATTGGCCATTGGTCTAGTTATGTAAGCTGCATTACTCTTGCTGCAGATATAATTCTTTTGCCAAATGTCAGACATTCTTGGAAAAGGTGTACAACACCACCAGTCGTTTTTCTAGTGCGTCAGAGAGAGGAGTCCATTTTACTGCCGGTGCACACAGCTTATTAGTTTTCACTGTCAGCACCATCTTCTCTACTGCTGGTTTCTGTCCATTGGAGCGTGACCTCTGGTCTCAACCGCAGCCCTTGATGGTCTGTGCGAACCTATGAAAGAGATTTCTCAGACTTATCACATTATGTATTGTGCTGATTCAGATTTATTTCTCCTTCTTTTGTCAGCAGGCTGCTTCTCAACAAGGAAAGTCAAGTTCATAATGAGCTTTAATTCATTTTCGCCATGTCGCCATGACAAAATCAACATTTGAGTGCTCTTTACACTTATGTCTTCCTTAATGTATAACTAAACCACCAATGGGTATCTAGCAAGTAGAAATCGTCACTGTTTAGTGTAAAGTATTGAAATTATACAGGTGGTGATAAAAATCAGCAACTCTCTGGTTAAACACCAGCTACTTCATTCAAATGTTGTCATTGGTTTCTTAGTCCACTCTTGTTTCACTGGTTCACACTTTCATCACCCTCTTGTCAGTTGCTGAAGGCTACTTTGAAAAAAAGGTACATTTCGGAAAAAACAGCACCTCCTGGTGGTGACAGAGAACAACGTTTCTTTAAAAAATTTTGGACTAACTATTACAAAGATCATCCAATCACACTCAACATTAATGACAGCACGCTAAACACATGGAAGATGATGCGTGTACAATATCATGCCGAATCGTTTAAAGCTCACATAGAGTGGTCCTGTTGCACATATATGTTAGTTATGGAGGTCTACTTACATACATTAACTTGTTTTTATGCTCAAAAACCTCCTAGTTGCTGTAAACGAGCCGATAGAAATCCTCTTTTCTGACGCTGTGCTGAGCCGCGATAGTTCAGAGTGAACTTTCACCCCCAGAAGACAGAGTCTTGTGATTGGCCAGTACTATTCAGCACATCCGTTCTCAGAAGCACAGCGCCCCCCTCTGGAACGGTGGATGCACTGCTCCTCATTATCAAAACATTGTTTTAACATTTAACAGTGTTTAAAAATAGCTTCTTCACGACTCCCCGCCACAGTCCCTTTGACGACCTTTGACCCAGAGTCAGACCCAGAGTCAGAAGACACTGTCGCTCGTGAAACACCTCCACAACGGACTTTATTCTTCTTCTGCGGTTCAATGTACGCAACCGGATGTGCCCGGACTAGTGCCCGGAGCAGGAAAATCTGCTGTTCAGGAGAACCGTTGTTTACGTAACTATTACGGGATTTTCAGAGATCTCGTTGAGCCCCGAGATTGCAAAAAAACACAACGTTCTCAGCAGTGGCTGAACTGTTTGTTTAGAACTTTCAGGGCTTCTTAAACAAGGTAATGACGCAGATACACACCAAAAAAACAGCGTTAATAGGAACTTCCGGTCTAGGTCTGCTTTGACAATGTTGCCATGGCAACCATGCAAAGTGGGATTTTTGCGTCAAAAAAGCAACTTTGCGAATCCTGGTCCGATCTGAACGGAACTTGCTCAGATTGATGACAGGCCAGCCCTGAAGAGGTCTATACGAAAATATTCAATTTTGAAAACAGCGCCCGCTGTTGACAGCATACAGAATTACATTTACATTTTTTAATGCTGCTCTAACAGGGATTGATGTCTGACAGTTTGTACAATCACCTTCAAACTTGGTGAGGTCAATGTGGACCAGTTGAGGATCGAAAGTTATCGAAGTTTTTTTTTTTTTTAATGTCCCATGCTGTACGAGATAGGGGGCGCAAAAGTTGGCAAACATTCTGATTTTCAACGAAACTCTTATAACTTTGCGGAAACAAGGCCCCCTGGTGACAGCAGACAGAATTACATTTGGTATTTGAACGAACTTGTCATAGACCGTTTGTACAATCACCTTCTAACTTGGTGAGTTCACTGTGGATCAGTTCAGGATCTAAAGCAGGGCTCTCAAAGTCAAATGACCTGGGGGCCAATGCGCATCTATTGTGGTCAAGAGGGGGTCGGCCTAGAGAACAAAAAGTGGGGAAAAAATCTGTTCACAATATTGCATTTATGATGCAAAATTAATGTATTAATATCAAAAATAGACATTTATTTAAATAACATAAATAATAGTGTGGACAACTGTAATTAAAATAAAAACCAAGAGCTGTTTCAGCAACTTCCAGTCGTGGCTCTGGCCCTAACAAACATATTTATATATGTAATTGAATGTTGTATATGATACATTTAATAATGGGATAATTATTACCAAATGTCTTATTATTATTGTTATAAAAACCTCGCTGGCACCTGTGCCTCAGCTCCACATTGTGTTTAAAAGACGGTGAGGTCGTAGTTATTATAACATGATATTAAGTGGGGACCGCATGTGGCCCCTGGGCCGCCAGTTTGAGACCCCTGACCTGAAGGTTTTTTTTTAAATGTTGCATGGTGTACGAGATAGGGGGCGACAAAGTTGACGAACATTCTGATTTTGAAATAAACTCTTATTACTTTGCGATGGAAGGTCCGATCCAACCCAAACTTGCTATGGTTGATGATGGGTAGTTGCTAAAGATGCCTATGAAAAAGGGTCATTTTCAAAAACAGCTCCTCCTGCTAGTGAGATAAAATACGAAAAATACAAAAACAATTAATTACGATCATAACTCTGCAATTCCTGTTGTGATCTGAACCAAACCTCCATGGATTGATGATTGACGACATCTATATGAAAATTTTCCATTTCAAAAACAGCGCCCCCTGGTTCCTGGAGATAACAGTATATTTCACACTTTTCCATGTTGCTCTAACAGAGATTGGTGTATCCACCTAAAATGTGATATGTGAAACCACAGACCCGCCCTGAACTTGTCTGCAAAATGTGAACTCCCAACAAGAAGTGGAACGCACTAAACAGGAAGCAAAACATTACTCTGCCTCCACAGCCCAACATGCACTTGGACAGCGCTGATAATAACGAGTATTGCGGACAGTGAATGAACAGGAGACGTCTTGTTGCTTGTGACTACAGATAAACCCAAGCCAATTACACCATAACCTCCTTGGAGAAAGTAACAATACTCACTCTGATAAGTACAGATTTGGTTGCCAGTAATGGCATCCATTCATTTTTCCCCCACTTGGCTATTGAAGTTCAATACTTTCATATGAATTGGATCAACATTTGAAATAGAAAATCCTATTTGACAACATTATTGTGTTATATTATACAGTATATTATTAACATTTACATTTACATTATATTGTACTAATTCTGATTCCCAAACATTTTCTGCCTATAGATAGCCTACAGAAATTCTCATCACCATGCTATTATCTGGATATAACTTTGGCATTCACATAGTAGTTTAGCCTTATTACCACACAATTACAAGACTATGATATGATATTACCACAATATACCCTCCCTAATTTTATGTTATAACCATACTATTACCAGATTGTAATCCTGTAAAATTTAAAATGTTGCCAAGGGATTTAATAAAAATCTTTTATCAATACCCAGCCTTACTCACCATATTGCATTTATGTTTTGCCAATAAGGCTGCAGCTCAGCAGAGCATCAGCAGCTGAGGCTGCAGTCACACAGACATGACAGATACATGGAAACATGTATAAAGATGCAGACAAATATGGACACACACACAGATATACAGATACAGGGCATAGCCTTAGCTGGTTGGGGGAATGGTGACTGAATCTGAATTTAGACCTCCAGCTGACATCTATCCATGATTAATGAGAGTCCGGGTGAAGTTTGGCTCCTTAATTAATACAGTTTGAGAAGTTGCCTATCAATATTTGACATGTCTCTTGAATATGTTTGCATAATTGATGCAGGAATCCAAATTGAATCATAATTGCGTTTTTGTCCTTTTTTTTTCTCCCATTATTTTTTTGTCATCTGTGTCTCTCTCCACATGAACTGTCTCCCAGGACTGAATGTGGCCTCTCACTATCATTTTCTCACACTCACACACGTGCACACACACACACACAGATGGCTGCCTGCAGACAATCAATGTGATCTCAGGGGCTTGACTGACACCTGGCACTGATGAACCCACTAGGTAGCATATCACTTTGCTTGCTTCTCTGCAAGTGATTGACAACTGTACCTCCACCCACCCCTCTCTCTCCCTCTCTGTCTCACACACACACACACACTGTGAGTGTGCTCTCCAGTGACATGTGATGCTGACGCAATCTGTGTTTGATGCTGATGTCAAACTCACTCTGGTGTGATTGTGTATGTGCTTGTCAGCCTGTTTGAGAGGGGAAAAAAAGAAGAGGGATTGTTCTTTAATGAACGTGCAAAGGCGGTGAATACTATATACTCACTCAAGTACACACACACACATCCTTTTGCTTCCAACTCGTAGCAACCTCACATACCTTGAGTTGGGATTCCAAGATGGCTGCCACCATACAAACACTGCTTGTTTTACCGTTTATAGCACTTCTATCTGTTTGATTTTTATCCATAGACTTGTTTTTGTGCACAAAAGATCATGTTTAGTGTTGTTATCAACTGATATTGTGAACAATTGCTAGCCTGATATTAGAGATACTGTAACGTGATGAACTCGGGGGGTGGGGGGAAAGAGGAAGAAGTTAGGGATGGATCTATTAAGACTGCAAGGACCAGCATGTCAACTAATGCAGCCTATTCTCATGAAAGATTCCGACTGAAAGCTACAAAAAATAATGCATGGTGTTTTGGCATCATACACATCATTACACCAGAGCGCACAGGGAGCATCAACAAGCATCAATTTCACTCAGCAGTCGGACAGAACCTCTGGTCATAGTTTAAACCTGCTCTATGTTCTTTATGTCAACATGGTGTCAAATTGTTTGTTGATTTTTTTTAATTATTATTTAGAATGTATTTTTTGAGTTTGTTTGTATTTTAATTAATGTAAAAATAGTGTCATTGTTGAAAAATGCCAAGTTGTTTTTTACATTTTGTACATGCTTAATATCTGATATCTGATTGCAATCGATTGTTAGAGGATATAGCCTTATCCACCCCATAACCACCCCAAAGATAAAAGTCTAGCTCCGCTACTGATAATTGGCCCTTCACTAATACCCCAAGAACACAGTCACAGATGTTTCTTTATTCTTTATCAGGATCCCCTTTAGCTTCCACAAAGTGGTCACTCGTCTCCCTGAGAAAGCATTTCAGGTAATATAAAAACATCACATGAGAAACAATGAACACATAACAAAAAGAAAGTTAATAATAGTTATACAGTAAAAGATTGACAGATCGATCCTCAATCTTTTCAGCAATTCAGCAACATTTTTTCTTCTTCCCCTGAAGTTAATTTTCAAGATGGCAGTGTTTGGTCACTAGATGAGATGGCGCTAGGCTCAACAGTACAACAGAACAAGTGTAACCAGCGAACCATACAGAATGTAAATAAAGTCCCCGACTGAGAAAGCGCTAAAGTTGTTTTAAAGTCGTGAACCTCGATGCCAACTGGAGGACGTTTGAGTTATACCTTGCAGCGATCGGTGTGTCCGAGACGGCTAGCAAGTAGCACTGTTGCAGGGACAGAAGCAATCGAGGTATATAACACGTTCATTTTTGACACATAAGACAACAAGAACAAGCTAGATGCTGTACTCAAGAAGTTTGATGAACATTGTGTTGCTAAAAAGAATGAGACCTATGAGAGGTACGTTTTTCGATCACGAATGCAACATGAAGGAGAGTCGGTTGACAACTTTCTCACGTATCTCAAGCTAAAAGCTAGCACCTGTAATTTCAATGCATTGGACTCATTGATTCGTGAGGGAGTTAGTTAGGCGGCATGCCGAAACGTTTGCTATTGCTGACAAAGGACTAGCTCAGCAGACCGATCAAGTGCATGGAGACGTAGATGCCATTTCTTTCAAAGGAAAGTGGCACAGGAAGGACCGATATGGAGACACTACGAGCAAAGAGAGAGGAGCAGTGACAAAGAATTCAGAGACAAGGAATTTACCTGCAAATGCTGTGGGCATTTGCAGGTAAAGGCCAGCACAAGGCCAGGCAGTGCCCAGCATTAGGAAAAACCTGTTCCAGGTGTCATGGACAAAATCACTATGCTAGAATGTGTCTTTCAAGGGAGAAGGAAAGCAAATTCCATGTAGTGACTGAAACAGATGAGGACAGTGTTTCACAGAGTGATCCAGAGTTTGTGTACATGGTCATTGAGGGGGGCAGTGAAATAATCAATTATCTACCTATCCAGTGCAAAATAATACAAATTCCTGTTAAGTGGTGGTGGCTCTCCCCGCTGTGGGGCCCCAAGGCGGGGGTCGGGTGGTGGCTGCGGTATCTGCTATGGGGCTATCTGTGCCAGCCGAACAGTCCACAAATCCGAGTGCACAGGCCTCCAAAACCGAGGGAACAGTTCAAAAATTAACTCGACAGTTCAAAATATAAGAAATGTCCATCCCCGTCGAGCTATGATGCTAACTTAGTTTGCCAAGCTTAACTTCCCTGTCAAGGAGAAGAGTAACACATTCTGCATCCGTTTTGAAATTCCTCTCAGCTTTCAACTCTCTCCACTGTTCAAAAGCATGTCCGATACGGACCCTTGCTTTGCTGCAAACTGCTGTGTTTTTGACATTTATACCGAGGTCTTTTAGGTTTCGTTTCGTTTCCATTGTAGCTCAGACGTAACTGGCAACCCTTGGTTACTCGGCAGCTGAGACTCTACTGACTGCAATTATGTGTCAACGGCAGTAGGTGGCGCCACATGCCAAAACATGACTTCAAAACATAAACGTTATTTGCTGTCCGCAAAATATTTTTTTTAATGCAAATATTTTGTCTGTACTGTTGTTGGTGAGTTCAGTTTGTTATATGTACATTATTCCTGAGTCTCTGTGGTTAATTAAGAGTTTACGGCCAGTTGCTTTAGCTTTATTAATAATGCACCATAATGGTCAAAGGTCAAGGTTGCTCTGACCTTACATACCTTTTTTGATTTTTGAATGTCACATCTTAAGAATGCCTTGAAAGAATCCTTTGACATGTGGCATTCATTTTCACTTGTTCACTTTGACTCAGGGGTTAACTGGAAAGAGTTTGGTGGTCAATGTTGAATGTCACTGTGACCTCTGAATTCAGATGATTTGTCATGCAATGAGAATGCCATTAGAAAAAAAAAAGATTCTGTGGTCAAAGGTCAAGCTCACTTTGACCTTACAAAACCATTTTAACTCATGTTAATGTGTTATCTTCAGAGTGAAGTGATTAGATTTTGGCCGTCAAAAGTCAAGGTCACTGTAACCTGACAAATCATTATCTTAAATATGCTTCAGGACAATCATTCACTTAGACTTAACAGTAAACTGGTTATTTATGTATATGAATTAAATAAAAGCCTGAAATTGGTAGATTTTGGTGGTCAAGTGGTGCAGATGTTAAAGCGGAACTTGACCGGAATTTCCTATTAACGCTGTTTTTTTGGTGTGTATCTGCGTCATTACCTTGTTTATGAAGCCCTGAAGGTTCTAAACAAACAGTTCAGCCACTGCTGAGAACGCTGTGTTTATTGTAATCTCGGGGCTCAACGAGATCTCTGAAAATCCCGTAATAGTTACGTAAACAGCGGTTCTCCTGAACAGCAGATCCTCCTGCTCCGGGCACTAGTCCGGGCACATCCGGTTGCGTACATTGAACCGCAGAAGAAGAATAACGTCCGTTGTGGAGGTGTTTCACGAGCAACAGTGTCTTCTGACTCTGGGTCTGACTCTGGGTCAAAGGTCGTCAAAGGGACTGCGGCGGGGAGTCGTGAAGAAGCTATTTTTAAACACTGTTAAAACAATGTTTTGATAATGAGTAGCATTAGGATGAGTGCATCCACCGTTCCAGAGGGGGGAGCTGTGCTTCTGAGATCTGGTGTGCTGAATAGTACTGGCCAATCACAAGACTCTGTCTTCTGGGGGTGAGAGTTCACTCTGAAACATCGTGGCTGGGAAACAGCATCAGAAAAGAGGATTTCGGCTCGTTTACAGCAACTAGAAGGTTTTTGACCATAAAAACAAGTTAATGTATGTAAGTAGACCTCCATAACTAACATATATGTGCAACAGGACCACTCTATGTGAGCTTTAACTTGATTAGATTTGGGTGGCCAATTTGGTCTCTTGGACATTCTGTTCTTAGACATGTGCATATTGTGAGGGTCTGAGAAAAAGTTTGTAGACTGAAACTGTTGGTCAGCAGAGAAATACAAGTCTAGGTCGTTTTGAATTGAATGTGTCTAAAATGTTGTGATTTGACTGTAGTTCTGAATTCCCTCTAACTGATAGTGATGGAGTGTCAGAGAGGGAAAAAAAGTAAAAGCGAGGGATTACCATGAATCCATCAATCAGCAAGTCCCCTCAAGAAATTGGACTTGACGGCGCAGAAAGACCTGTCATATTAAGTCTCACGTAAGATCTCACACCCAGGTATCCAAGATAAAATCCCTGCAGTTTCTTGCACCTCTGATGAACACATTAATGGACACATTGGTCGATTAATGCGTCTCAAGTCATTATAGAAATAGCTGCATGCACCAATGCAGTCTCTATAGTCCAAACATAGCAGACTTTCACCTGTCAATCAGGCATAGGAATCAATTATGTCCTTTTGACTGGGTTACCCTTAAAGTGTTTGATTCACTGTGTTCTTTGATAGAAGTGGTGCAAACACCCGCTCTTCATCTTATGATGCAGATGAAGCCAAAAAACTCCACTGTGTGTTGGAGCATCATCTCCGTGTTCTCATCATGTTTGACAATATGTTATAATACATTTTAAACCTAATGTTGGAATTAGATGTGTCAATATTTTCACACTTTCACACAGCAAGCAACACTTTTTCAGAAGCAAAAAAAATATTGATTCAAGCATTCAAAAATATATTATTTTATTGTTTGAAAATACTTTTGTTCTTTGCGCAGTGAGTGAGGCAGCAGGTGACACACAGACTGAACTGATCAGTCAATATAGATACGGGTCATATGTTTAAAACACAAAATCAGCAGGAGAAATTACGGATATGAGTCGATATACACTGTTATTTCCGGACACCACTGTAAATGTTCATGATTTTCCTTTATAATGATTTTCCTTTATCGAAATATTGACACAAATTTAATTCCTCAATAGCGATAAGTCAATAATATCTTACATCGGTAATTCTCAGAACCAATGCAGATGTTAATCAAAATTATGTTGTAACATTGTAAATTAGGGCCTTTGAAACATGAGACTAGGGCTGAAAATTAATCGATTATGAAAATAATTAATAAGTTAGTTGCATTCCTAAATAGGACATTGACTGTGATACTTTAACCAAGTGACAACTCACTGATGTTACAAAGTTCCCAATATTATTGTGAACTGTAATTTCACTGCCTTGAATTTGATTAATCAAATATACTATAAAATCTAAGGAAGTTACCATATTTGAAAAAGCAGGGGGTGGACCTGACTGCAACTGTCCACTCATTGGATGGTTGATAGATTGGCTGTTAATCTCACAGTGTCCATGTCCCTGTATTTTATCTTTTAATCGACTGTGAATTAATCCATAATTTAAAAAAGTAGAGATGTGTTTGATAAAACTATTTGAAAAGCCCTAGATTTAGCGAGAAGTCGTCAAGTTAGCAACACTGTATATAAACTAAAACATGTTGACTGCGGCCTCAACCCTATTAAGTTAACTGATGCCATTGAAACTACATATTTGTACTGTAAACGCATCATTCATCACTAACTCATTCTGTCATTATTAAGGCATTTGCACAGAAATGTGCACAAATGAACAGCACCACATTTAATTAGTAACATTAACAGTAACGTTAATGGCGTCAGCTTGGAAATGTTCACAGATGAATTGTAGCAGCGCGAGAACAATTAAACTAAGTACATTAACTTATGTTTTCGACTCTCATCACATTAAACTATTGTCATGCATTCGCTAATATTAAAATGTATTCCCACCATCCACACTTAATGAGCTGAGCTGATTAAGACGATGATGTCATGCTGCCTGTGTCCATGGACATGAATGATTACAAAATGTCGCGAGATAATACATGTTAATACGTGATTGACTAATTTTATCTCGAAATGAGCAAAACATGTTTATGAACTCTCCCTGCATAGAATGTAGTTTCTGCACTATACATTTACATTTTGCCTCAGAACGTGAAACAATTGTTTTAAATGTATAACAGACATTTACTTACATTGGCTTCACTTTCCAGACTTGTTGAGTACATACATTTTTACATGCATGCTGACTGCATGACATCATCTTTCAAAGCTGTTCAGTAATATATGTCATACACCACACTGACCTATACCAGACTATGACTGTCTTTGTGCAGAGAATAGTCCTTTAAGTGGGTGTGATCAAGCTGTGGACTGACCACAGGCTCATCACAGGTTTGACCACAGAGAGCCTGAACCTCTGGGTCATTCAATGTTAATTGGGACTAGCATAAGCTCGCTAAAGAGTGCTAATTAGGCCAATCTAATAGTGTACAGCAGATGTTATGTAGAGGAGGAGTAACACACTCACACACACATACATACAGATGCTGACACACTCTTTTCCACTCAGCCATGGGGAAACAAGAAGAGAGAGTGTAAATAAAGTGGGCACAAAAGGCTATAAATGCACTTAGATTCCAGTCACACACTGACAAAGATCATCATGTTTTTACCCATAAGCCCACTCAGCCTGCACATCTGTCCTCTGTGGCATGACATCCATAATTATAGGTCAACTATTTTTTCTTTCATCATCAACATCATTATTATTATTTGATGTGTGTGTGTTCTTTTTTTTAATGACTGTCACTGGATATTCAGGTTCACAGAATTGCATTATTTAACGGGACTGTTGGCATCATCAGTTAATAACTGTGGATAAAGTCATGGCTGAGAAGACGGAACTGGTCGACTCACTCTCATTGGTTATTGTGAGGTTCTGCTCACGCCCCAATTGCTGGTCAGTTGTACATATCAAACATGTTTCATACGTATAATTTGAAATTGAGAAGACTGATGCACCTAACACACATAAACCCCAAAACACACGCAGGACAGAAAACACACACCAACCACAATCACATTTTGTGATTTGTGTTTTGCAACTGAGGGCCAACGTACACAACAATTGTATCTGTGCTCATACAGAGCAGGGTGTGGTTTCACTGACAGCTTAGACCAGGAGGGGGTTGTTCTATGTAAATGTGATGATTCTGTCTCTTTGCTCTCAGAAGGTGTAAATCATTGAGGGTAAAATTCTCCCTAAAGCAGTTTGAGGAGTTCCTACATTCATATGATCACTCATCTTCTCCAAATATTATCCATATTACATGTGTTAGACATTAGAAATCTGTAAATAACTCAAAATATCCCTTGGCAGAGTTGTTCCCAGTTTTGCCATGGCTGGACACATATTCATAAAGATGTCCTCTCTCCTTGGGCTGCAAGAAAAGAACAACAAGACGTAGTGTACACATAAAGCTTGCACAATATGTACAAATTATTTTCTTTTTAAATAAAGCTTTATTTGACTACAACACAAGAAGACAGATCGAGAGAGGTGTGACTATGACATCATCATTTTCTCAAACTTGCGTATTGTTATATACATTAACACTGTGTAGCGTGGCACTTAGAAACTTGATTGATTATGAACCATGGGCGTTGAGAGGAGATGAGAGGAAGGAGGATGGACAACAAGGAAGTGAAGGGAAACAAATGTGGACTGTTTTCCTGGATAATAAACAGAAGGAAAATTCACCAGTACATTGATTACTGGTGAATGTTCCCTCCTAGATGGGTGGGATCCATCAATGCTGTAATGGAACTATGGTTCTGCTTCTATAGGGCGAATGTGGGCTGGAAATAACCAAAACTTCTGAACAGAGTCTGAACTAGAACCGTGCTAGTGCTTGGCAGTGTAAAAGCGCGAAATGCGTTTCTTGTTTAGCCCGGCAACATTCCATTTATGCACACCGGAAGTTTATTGTTTTATGCCAAGACAGACAAATGCAATTGCAACACTGTGCTAGTAAAGCAAGACAACAGCAAATGGGTTGGAGTATGACTCAAAACACAAAGAAAGAGGGTATTTCTACTGCTCAAAAAAACCCAGACGTTCAGCACTTGATGCCCCCGGTTGTTAGATAAACTTGTGACAGTGCTTCTGTACGTTAAATCCACACATTGATATTCAGTGCCATCACATGCTGGTGTGTTTTGCATTCTCTCTCTCGCGCACATACACACACAAACAGAAACTGTCCAGACAGACAGCTGGTGTGGAAATATGGGCTAAGATGGCTTCTTCATCTCCATCGACAGGTGATGGAACATGTGAGGGTGTGCAGCTGTCACTTGACGTGGAAAGACGACACCACAGCTGCTGTGAACAAGGCACGGCAGCGACTACATTTCCTGAGGATTCTAAAATCTTTGGTGGCACCAATTACGTTGGGGATCAACAATAGTGGCAATAATTTGATTGATAAAAGTGATAAATATTCATTAATTAACATTTAATTAATAAACTTTGGATCGGGGCACCACCCTGAAATCAGGGAAAAGACAATCAATATATGCCTTTCAATATCAGTCTAAATAATCACTGTAATTGACTATATATATCAAAGATATCGAACAGAAATGAAGATATGAATCAGAGCACTGACTCTCTCAACCCCCATTTGTCACAATATTCATGTGCAAAAGACAAAGACCATTCCTTTAACACATCTAGACACCTTTTTGTGTTTTTGACTTTTTCTTTTTAGCATTTTTCATTTTTTCATGCATATTGTTCAAAATTTGCCAGGTTGTGTATTTTTGGTTGCTTTAAAAAATTTCCATGTGTTTTTTTTTTAGTCCATTCTAAACAACTGTGACACAAATACTCACGTTAACACACCTTTGCACCAAAGTGAGCTAATTGAAACCCATTCAAATCACTATTTTTGATCCTGCTCAAATGTAAAGTAAAAAACATGAATCATCAAATTTTTTCACATAATTTTAAGCAAAAGGCTTTAAATGTGTGCTCTGACACATTTCCATCAAGATTACGTCATTTTTCTTTTTTTGGCACATGGAGAAAAAAATTGCTTTTTCTGCTCAAGGGCACTCCCACTAAACCCTGCCCCCCCTCTCTCAACATAAGGTCTGAGGCAGAAATTGTGCGTGGGTGTGTGAGTACATGTGTGTGGGCATGTGTGCGCGCGTGCACGTGTCTTTAACATGCACAGTGCATTTAAAGTGTGACACAATGCGTAAAAGCGCAGGTGGCTTTCAAGTGGCACCTTTTCCATGCCCTCCTTTCATGTAAATGTTTCAAACTTTCAAAGCACCAATAGTTGAAAGTACAGTCTCCAAAGCACCCTGACATCTAAATTGTGGGGTCCCCACAGCTTTGAAATATCCATAACGCAGGTGATTTCCCAGCACATGAAATGTACAGCAAAAATTAGAGCCAAAACAAACCCCGACCTGTGCACCTGTGCACCGCGCTGCAATGATCACAGGTATACAGGTGATGAGGTGTCTGTGCAGAGCTAAGGAGCATAGCTGGACTTTGCATGTCAAACCACACACAATGAAGCACCACAGCGGCACCGCGGAGGCGCTAAACATGGTCATTGAAGACGAGCGCACGGAGCGCAATGCGTTCCATCAGCTTTAGACACCGACACAGCCGATGAAGAGTACTTCCCGGGGCTTTCCTGTGTCCCACCAACTCCACTGACTCTTCTGACTTTGGGGTAGATGTGACACTAGTGGACCTTTTATGGAAATCCAAAAACGCAGAGATCTGGGCACCCACAAACACCCTGATGCTCCAGTTCAAGCCTCCAGACTCAGGACTAACTCCAGAACCTCCCTGCTATGCCGTGGCCATTGTTAGTGAGCTGATTGACACTTTTTATTTATTTTTCATCTTGGAGATCACAAAACTTATCAAGGAATGAACCAAACTGCATGGGAGAAGGACAGTGCCCGAGTGGAAGGACCTCGATAACTGCAGAAACGAAACCAAGGACAGAGAGGTTCATGTTGGACATGACGGAGGGGCTGGGAGGGTGACTGTGACAATTGATCATTTATTTTCCTAAATTGGGCTGGCAGAGGAGCTGCTGTGACGAAAGATCACCATCTTTGGCACAATGTGTAAGAACTGTCCAGAGCTTCCCCCTCAGCTCCCGAGGCTCCTCCATCTCTCCATTTACTCACACCCTGCTGTCCTACACTCCGAAGCAGGACAAAAATGTCCTCCTGCTCAGCAACAAACACCGGGAGCTGGAGATCAGCAAGGAGAAAAAAAGAGGCCCAGAATCATTCTGATTATAACCTCTGCAAAGGAGAGGATACCAAGGATGGAGGTTCTTTATTACAGCAAAAAATATTACTATTTTTATTTGGTATCTATAATGAGGTCTGATGTTGGGCTAAGAAATAAGAAAATAAAAAAAAAATATGTACACAATCTGTATAGCTTGTATTTGTATGAGCACACGTTGGTGCTATAGGTGTGTTAACTGAATATTTTATGAAATCTTACATTATAAAATAATAATAATGCAATTTTTTTCTGCTAATCTTTCACATATACTAGGCTGCAATAATCCAAAAGAAAAAAAATCCAGTTTGCATTAATTTTATTGAAAATAATAATTTTTTTGTGTTTTTTAGATCATAAAATGAGGTGCATCATGACTAAACCTGGCAATTTAAGGGTTAAAAAAAAAAAAATATATATTAATATTTGATATGGATGGAAAGAAGAAATGTTGGTCTAAAACCTAAAAAAAAAAAAAAAAAATTAAAATACAGATACTATTTTTATTAGGGATGCACCAATTAGTCGGCCAGTGATCGGAACCGGCCGATTTTCACGTGATCGGCCGCAATCGGTGACCGACCGATCAGTCAGAATATTCCGATTTTAATAAGCCGATCAAATGCACCCGCATCGCGCAGCATCAGCAACACACGTGCACGCGACTACACGCACATGTAGTAGAGTGTAGGGCTGGTTATTTAGTCGTTATGATATTAGGTGAAAAATACAGATGTATACTATTTTTATTGCTGTGTACTTTCATGCGCACCATTTGGTGTGCTAGGTGTAATAACATAACTTTTATATAGGTGCATCTGAGGGTTAAGTGAAAAAAGTAACAATTTATTAAACCAAATAACAAGAATCAACTAAACAATTTGATACACCAACATTAAATATCCAAGGCTAATTCGATCATCTAAGTCAATGAACATTTAAGCATAATGATAAGTTCGTAAATTGAATCAATAAATCCTACTTGCTAAAGCTAAAATCACACAAGCTATATACAACATAAACACCAGTGTGTGTGTGTGTGTAAAGAAAGGGGAAGCATGTGCGTGTGCACAGGTGTCCGCTGTGTTCCCATGTGACACTTATCACCCGTCACCCATCATAAATGTGGTGTACTTGCAATACGCATATTTTCCAGTCTTTATGCAGGCGTAGGTGACACAGTTATGATGCTTTAGTATTGTGTGCTGCCATAACATGCCCCTGATAGCGTACATGCATGTGTAATAATTCCTTCTTCAGAAACGAAGAGTAAATGCAAAATTCCTTAATTTTTTTTGCCGTGATTGCTCACTCACGGAGTAAAATGTCATTTAGTCAGGCTTCCTTCTTCAGAACGTCAGGTGATGAGATGGTGATACAGGATGAGACTCCATGACACAAGACTTTTCACCAAACAAAGAGATATTTATTCTGTAACAAGAGCTTCAGCCAAATTCCCAAAAAGCTCTAACTCTCCCTGAGCAAGATGCCACTTTTTTAGGCTTCCTGCTCCTCCTCCTATACATCAACTTATGCCCTTGTTTATCCATTTGACCTTCAGTCTCACTTAGGGGGCACATCATAAGAACAAATGCTTATCCTATGCATAGACTATGGTCAACTGAAGATGCAGAGGACAATGCTTCAGGTAAAGCCTGCAGCTTCCGTAAACATAATTACTGGGTATTTTGTACCTAGTTACAATACATGTGGACACAAACTTATAGTACATCGTAAACATATTTGCTGTGTTAATGTGTGTGTCTCAGACAAGAATAACAAATATTTTCATGTCACTTGTTGAAATGCCTATTTTTTTGGAAATTTGTACCCATATTGTGACAAGATAATAATTCATCACCATCAATGTTAGTGTTATGGCTCATCACAGCAGGCAGCAGTGACACATGTAAAACACCGCTCCAGCTTATTTAACATGTCTGAACATGTAGCTCTTGTTTATGACCCTGAACTCATCATGTGTGTCCTTTGTGTCTCTGTAGGTATGACTATAAAGAGATGCTCCACAACTCCACCTTCTGTTTGGTGCCTCGTGGCAGACGACTGGGTTCCTTTCGCTTCCTTGAGGCGCTGCAGGTAAACAAATAAACAACAATACAAAAACACACTGACATGAGAAAAAGATTAAATGTTAAACATTATTGCAACAAATTGAAAATACAGTTAGACTTGGTGTTGATCTTTGGCTACCTGAATTTGCCAATGAGTATGTTAAGCCAACCCTATACAAGAAAACATTTGTAACCTTTGAGCCTATTATGCCACTTTTTCATAATACAGTTGAAGCACGACTCGGCTCAACTTGACTCCACTCTACTGGGATTTTTTTGCTTTTCCATTAGTGATATTTTTGGTACCTGCTTTGGGAGGTTCCAAGCAAGCTGAGTCAATACTAAATGTGACGTCAACAGACTGCCAAACTGTAGATCAGTTAAAAAGACTTCTCCTGTAAACATAAGATAATCTCCAACATTTAGCAAGGAAATGTCTAAATTCTTCATATTTAACAGAGGAATCTGGTGTATTTAGCGATAGCACTGCTGAAAGCCTGTGGACCAAATCACAACCTGTTCATCAGTTCAGTAACTGTGTCAGATGGACTCATCCAACTCAGCCAGTGTGATGGAGACGTCTGGAGACGTTTTCAAGAAATTTCATTCAATTCTTCTAGTTGCCGAGTTCGCTGATGCTATGGCTAGCGCAAGTCAATGGTACAAGTTAGCATGGCATTAAAAACACTCATACTGACTCCACAGTGCACCTGAGGCAAATCGATTGTAACGGCAGACTATCGATGTACATATCTGTGTGGATAGAATGTTTGAAATAAAACTAACCCTAACCCAAAATAATGCGAATCATAGTCTGATTACTAATGTATCAGACTGGACTTGCACATGCGGCATTATTGCATGCAAACATTATTTGGAAGAGAAAGACAATACTCAATTTGTCACAGTTTAGTCCAATATAATTAAATGTATTTGTCGTTATTGTACACGAAGAGATTGTTATAAAATGAGGGATTGTTATGGCCTAGTTGAGCCAGGAAAGTGTTTAGAATTACGTTCTCGCTCACTGGGAGAGTTGAGATTTCACAAGACCCTCTTCAAATTAGAGATGCATGATATTTTTGAAGGATTTTTGTCAACAAACTTATTACAACAAAAGTATTTTCATCATTGATCAGTTGTTTGGTAAAAAAACAAAACATTTAAGAAGCTGAAAAATCTGACTATCAAAAAATTGATTATTAAAAAAAGAAAACACTCAGAACCACAGTTCTATGTACATACAGCTGCTAATTGATGGTGTGTCCAAGCACTTTATAACCAAAAGACGTATTTCATATGTCTCGGGATTCCCCCAGAGGAGTTGGACGAAGTGGCCAGGGAAAGAGAAGTCTTTCCCGACCTTGGATAAGCGGTAGAATATGGATGGATGGCATCCATCTGCTTTGACTCGTTGGGGTTCTTTGTCAAAAACTACATATCTACCTGAAGTATCACTTGAACAGAGCTAGAATACTCAATTATTATCCCTGAGGTTATTCCCACTCATTTTTCTTTTTTATACAATACACGTTTTACCGCTACTTACAATTGTATTGCCTAAATTTATTTTACCTTTAAAATCATCATCAAATGACTTCACACAATACTGATTAAGCCTCTCAAAATAGTGGTGTTAACAGAGGTAGCAGGGTTCCCACAGGTCCTTGAAATCCTTGAAAGTTTGTGAATTTGAAATTGTTTTTTAAATGCCCATGAGTTTGCTTGATGTAAGTAGACTAGGCCTACACAAATGTGGAGTCATAATCACTAGCGGTGTTGTGTCCATTGTCTGTCCAACGTGAGATTCCATGCAGTACAATGAGTGAGTAATGTTAAACCAAGGGAGAGCAGATGACGTGATTCCTGGGAAATGAAAATTCCAAGATCTCTGTCTCACCAAAGAAAATGACAAAGAAAACATTTTGAAATTGATGTCAGCCAAGGTGTGGGAACCCAGAGGTAGTTATTCTTGTATATTCAAACAGCAACATAGCATGAGTAAAGTTAGATGGCTGCACAGGTAGAAGTATGACTGAAATTATAAACAAGTGCCCATTAAAAGTTTCCAAGCTTTTAACTTTCTGACAGGATGAACACTTCTTGTCCCTGCCTGTCCCTACTGCTGCTGTATACACACAAATGCTCCCTCAGTCGGGTTAAAAGACTACGTTTTCAGATGAAGGACACAAAAAACAAGTCATTTTACATTGTTTCTGTTCATCTAAATCAAACAGAGGTACAACAACATCAACAACCACAACAACAAAAACAAAATGCAGCTTTAACTCTCACTTTCATCCATTCCCACATCTGCATTGCACTCTTCTGCATCAACTGCATTGTCCTGCCACACACACACACACACACACACACACACACACACACACACACACACACACACACACACACACACACACTTGTTGCCCCCATAAGTAAGACAATTCCTCATAATGTGAGTGTGTAAACAGATTTTGGTCGCCACAAAATGGAGATGGACACAGGACTTGGTGCCTTTATAAAGTGTTATCCCTAACTTTAACCAAAATCAGGTCATGCCCTGACCTAACCACAATTAAAATCTTAGTCCTAAACCTAACTCGTGCCTCATTAGAACCAGGTTTTAAATACTCTCCCTTCATCTTCCTCTGTGGTGCAAGCTGATGGATGTGGTGAGTCATAGAAAAGAATGAAGTGTGCCGATATGGTGTGTGTGTGTGTGTGTGTGTGTGTGTGTGTGTGTGTGTGTGTGTGTGTGTGTGTGTGTGTGTGTGTGTGTGTGTGTGTGTGTGTGTGTGTGTGTGTGTGGGTTTGATGTCATGACAGCCCTGCCGTCCAGGTCATAAAGCTGTCAGCTAAACCAGAAGTGACCCTCAGTCTCTGCTGCAGTGACTTCAATTCATTTGGACAGATTAAACTAAGCTTTATCACAAACCTAAACCTTAACCAGTTAATCCTAACTCCAGCCTTAAATGTAATGTAACCACAATCACATCTGCGTTGTAAGTTCAAGCCTCAAAAATGGGGTTTTTACACTAAACATTTTATTTTACAAAAACACCGTGGGCCGCCGGTGGGCTGCCCAAGAGGCCTTACCACTGGGCTTAGCAGGTTTTCCAGGGGAAAACCCTCCATATCTTTCCTTTTATCATCTATTAAAAAAACAACTAAAATGTTGGATTGCAGGCATCTCAATATTCTTTTCATTAAAGCAGCCTTGTATGGCTCACAAAAATAAAATGATATGTGTACAATTAAAAAAAAACAAATAAAAAAAAACAGATGATCTTGTTACTTGTGACAACAAAGGTGTTTGTGAATCGTATTTAAGTTTCCCTCTCTCTTTCTCTCTGTGTATGTTTTAGGCTGCATGTGTGCCAGTGATGCTGAGTAATGGCTGGGAGCTGCCTTTCTCTGAAATCATTGACTGGAACACAGCTGCAGTCATCGGCGATGAAAGGCTCCTGTTGCAGGTAACGTCCTTAAGACACGCTCACACAGAAGCATGTGCTCCATGTCTCACCTGAAACTATACCAGATGGAAGAAACAGCAGCAAATCCTCCAGCTGAAATAAAACCTTTTCTCCTAATGTTAATAAAATGAACACACAGACAAGTCTGTGGCAAACCTCATTTAGGTGGGATCGTGACACCTCAGGAGTTTTTGGCTTACGATGAACACCATACTGAACCCAGAGAGGCACAGGACTTCTAATTGCTTTAGGTAAATAGCGTGGCTATGCACTATGGTCTATTACTGACACCGATCTCTCCAAACCAAAATTAAACACAGCGTTTCCTCCCTGGTACGGTGTTCATTTTAGGACATCGTCATACTCGGAAAAACCTCTGTCATCTTCAGACAAAACTGCCTCAGCGTGGGAAAAACTTGAGTCAGAAAAACTTGTGTCAGAAAACCATGAGTCAGAAAAAGTTGAATCAGAAAAAGTGGAGTCAGAAAAACTTGGGGCGGAAAAAGTTGAGTCATAAAAACTTGAGTCATAAAAAGTGGATTCAGAAAAACGTGTCAGAAAAAGTTGAGTCAGAAAAACTTCCGTCAGAAAAACATAAGTCATTAAACAGACAAAGTAGGAACCCCCCCCACAGGGAGAGGGGGAGATGAGGTGTTTTTTACGACTCAACTAATGTGTCACCAAATGTGGTAAAACAATAGCAAATGGTCCCTTGATCTTAGGTCAAGTCAAATTTATTTATAAAGCACATTTAAAAACAACCTCAGTTGAACCAAAGCTGCACAGTTATACAATTATATACAAAAATACAATATAATCACACACAATATAATAATAAATAAAAACAATAAAGGAATAGTGAGAGCTCAGTTTAAAACAAAAACTAAAATTAGAATTAAAAACAAATAAGAGTAAAAAAATAAAATAAATAAAGTAGGAAAGCCAAGGATTCTCACCTAGCTGGGACTGAACGCCACGGAAAAAAGATAGGTTTTTAGTAGTGTTTTAAAGTTTTAAAGTAGAGAGTCTGGACCGAGGTACTGCCAGAAGCAGCTAGTTTGTTGACCTAAGTGCTCTGGAGGTAATGTGAGGGTGTACAAGTTCTGATAAGTAAGATGGTGCCAGACCATTTAAACCCTTAAAAACAATTAATAAAACCTTGAACTGGATCCTAAAATGAACAGGCATGTTCATGGAGAGAAAGTTCACCTCAGCTGTCAGAGAGATATGTGTCCAGCCATGGCAAAAGCGGTCACAAGTCTACTTTGGGACATTTGGAGTTATTTACAGATTCCGAAAGTGTGATTTCTAAGCTTTCCAACAATGTCAAACACATGTCAATCTGATTTTTGAAGAAGATGTGGCCATTTGAATGTAGACACTCCTCAAACTGCTTTAGGGAGAAATTCAGCCTGAAAGATTTCAACCTTCTTGAGGAGCCAGGCCAATAGCTGCTCATTTGCATCACATTAACATGGTCACAAACCCCCACCCAGTCTAGCTGTCAGTGACATCTGATGTCTGTTAGCCCACAGGACAGAAACAGTGTAGCAGTTTGAAAACAAATGAATGAATGTAGTTCATGTCAATGTAGTGTTATTTGCTGTAAGTACTTCAGTGGACTGATAAGAATCAGAATTTACTTTATTGATCCCCAGAGGGAAATTCTTCTGTTACAAAAAGCACTTGAATAAAAATGAGAAACAAGAAAGGTGAAAGATAGATACATACTTCAAATATCAAATAAAATATATCTAAGTGTGTGAAGGAGAGTTCAATATTTTCCAGACCATGGACTATATTATCATCTTCAATACCAGTTCCTCCCCCACAATGTGGCTGTACCCACTCTGTCCATCACAGTTGATATGCGGCTAAATGTACGGGACGGGAGACTGTCAACAGGGGGCAGAACTCCTGGGTTGCGCAGTAGCTGAAACTCGATAGGCTCTGCATCACTGTGAGTTTGAGCAAGCACCACACCTGGGGCCTCATGTACAAAGACTTGCGTGGATTTCCTACTAAATCTTGGCATACGCCAAAACCCAGAAACTGTCGTACGCTCAAATAAATTCAGATGTATCAAAGTGTGCGTACGCATGGATCCAAGCACGTTTCCTTTGTACATCCCAAATCAACGTGGAATTGAGCGCACATGCAGAGGTGCCAAACTCCTCCCTGTCCACGCCCCATTTACATATGCAAATCAATTTAAATAGGCCCTGCAGTTCACCTCTTTGATCAAATAACGCACTGAACAGAGAAAAGTAAAGGAATTTCACACAGTCTGAGCAAGAGATTCAAGAGTGAATGAAAAAAGTGAATGAAAACGCGTAGGAAGATTTTGTTTAACACCCTGTCAACAGGTATAAATATGACAAAAAAGACGTAAGTGGGAGCCTGTGTGTGAGTCTGTGGGATCAGAGCAGCGCACACACACACACACACACACACACGCAGGCACACACACACACACACACACACACACACACACACACACACACACATACACACAATACACTCACAATACACATCGCTCATGCGTAAAGATGGCAGGACATTAAACACTTTGGGCCTGATTTACTAAAGCTTTGAGCGTGCAAAAACGTGTGCAAACTGGATTGCACAAGCACATTTGCGTTGATGCTGATCTACTAACAGGGCGCAACGAGGAGCGCATCCCTCAGACGGGCAAAATAGCACTCGCAACCCATTTAGCGTTCTTGCCTTAATGCATATGCAATATTGGGCGTTTACACGCTATTTTGCGTGTGATGGGAGGAGAAAATGTAAATATGTTATTTTAGCACGCGCAAAGTGATGTATCAAACCTGAAACTGATTGCGGTGTTTATTTTTGCGTCTATATTTAGCACGTTTGAAAGGCAGGTCTTAACTGGCACAGCGGTGCGCGCACATGGCTGCGGTTATTTATAGTTATATATATTTGTAAATCAGGAAATTACTCTTTTCCAGAGCATGTTCAACTACGCGTTCACAGATGACGCACATTCATTTCTTATTTGGTATATCTGAATAAATTAAACATAGATATCCAGAGGAGAAATGCGTGTTTGTACTGGTATGGGCTTACCTTGGTCTGCAGTTTGTGGTTCAAGGAGGAGTCTATGTTCCCCGGTTAAGACCGGAGGAACTAACCTGGTCTACTCTCAGTGCACGGCGAAGCGCAGGTGGCACAGTGTGCACACGTCACCAAAACCTCACAGGCAGGTTACCCTAACCCTAACTCTTCCAGTTCCAGACACATTTAAATGCAATAAATAATCACAACAATCACTATTTAATGTAACTATCTGAATCAGCTATAGATATATCATCTATATCGATTGTCCCATCGCCTCTGACGTCAGATCAAAGGCTGTTGGCACGCGTAATGGAAACTCAGCCCGACTGAATGAACACAGATGAAACCAGGGACGGACTGGGACTAAAAAGCCGTTGTGATGATCCGCTTTATTTATTTATTTACTTATTGATAAGAAAGTCACTCATCGATTAGATCCATAGAAACAGCAGAACTCGCTCCCTGGCAGCTGTCAGTGAGCTGCAGGTGAGTCAGGAGGAGAGCGCAGCACCTTCTTTTTTTTTTTTTACGGCAACATCCATAGTCCATAGTTTTCTTTGTTTGATACGTCAGGTAATGATGGAGCTGTCCAAAATACCGACGCAGGATTATTATAATAATAATAATAATAATATAAAAAGGTCCTATGGACCCGGGGAACAATATGTCATATATGCCTCGATCCCAGTTATCTGCTCATCGCAGAACGTCACTTTCTGTTCAGTGGCTTCAAATTTAATTCAGCGCTTCCGTTGAGTCTGCTCTTTCTCCATGTGGACAACTCTTGACTCGCGCAAAATTCTCATTTAAATAGGGTGGTCTTAACCACTTCTGCGCCTGTAGTCAATTGTGGCCGCAATCTTAGTAGTTCACCCGCAAAACGTAATCCAGTAGCGGGCGCAGTCTTTCTGCTCGCGCAAGCAATTTAGCGCTCTCTATTTGGAATCTTAGTAAATCAGGCCCTTAGACTCATGTTTAATTTTTTTTTTTTTAATTTCTCACAATTAAAGAATGCAGAAGTGCACCGCGGCTGACGTTTCCAACTTAAGCCCGCTTTTACTGACATGAATACTGAACACAGAGAGACAATCAGGGGCTTGTTAGCTGTAGCTCTAATTTCACCAGCACAAAAAAGCAAAGTGAACTAAAAACATGATATGTGAATGCGCACATGCCCAAATGTGCATGGCGCTGGTTTTCATCATACGGGACAATTAAAATAATAAACTATTTACTCACCCAGAAGCCACCCATCGCGCACTGTTCCAGCCTCCAGCCTGTTCAATTTGCGCATCACATATGATTTGAACATTGATGGATTGAAAATGTTTCCTATTAACGTAAACACATTCTGTGACGGCGCTTTTATAGCGATGTGTGTGCAGTCAATAGCTCCGATTACATGAGGGAAACCGGCTCTCGCTGAAAATTGCGCTTTAATGTTGGCCTGTTCAACAGCATTGTATGGGAGTGTGATGTACCTGGATGACATTTGGATGATTCCATCCCACACAGCTGACATGGCTCGGCTCAGGGTTGACTGGCACACTTCTGACCGCATCGGCTTATGAGCCAATTATCATTGTTTGCAAGTAAATCCTCGCGTTCCCTAAATACTCGCTCACGTCAGATTGTTCATAAGTGTGTCTCTGATGTGCACATCACTCTGATGACTACATGTTTTCACATTATTAACAGTTTCCCAGCATCACCAGTAAGTGTCGCCAAAGGAACAATAGCTGGAGAAACGGGCGTACGCCAGCCATGAAGTTGGCGTGGGCACCGCATATTTCCACGGTCATTGCACGTTTCATACATCTGAACGTGAGCGTGGAAAAGGACGTACGCCACGTTTTTGTGTGTACGCAACCTTCGTACATGAGGCCCCTGGTCTGTTGGCATCAAAGCTGTGACAGAATAGAAGCACACAACAGGATATTTAAAACATGGCTCACTGTTCACATGGAACACTATCATGTCCATTTGTGATTTTTTTATTCATAAATTGCAGAAGTTTGAATATAAATACCTAAAGTGCTGATAACTCTTGATCTGTGGGAGCTTTCGAAAGTAGGGACTCAGATGTGTCTGCCAGTCGATGGTCTTTACTATCACTCTGCCATCTGCCGTTCCAACAAGCTGCGGAATATTGAGGCGACTTTCAGCAGAGCTGTGTTCCACTACCTGTTGACAGCAAGAACCACAATGAAAGTAATTATTTTACTTTTCCAAAAAAAATCACATTTTACACATTACATATTGCAGTCTAATAAAATGAACTAACCTGAGTGATGTCTGCCAAAGTATTGACTCTGGTCCTCATGAATGCTTGCTTGATTAGTCCAAAGCCACAGTCAGGGGAAAATTTGGTGTGGGCAACAATCAGGAAGTGGATGCTGAGCATGGAGTGAAGCTTGTGTCCAACCCGCCAGGCACCGTACCAGAGCATGGAGTTGTTTTTGTTTTGTCCACTGCAGTTGTCACAATGAAGATCCACATCTGTTTCTCCAACTCCAAAGTTGCTGAATAAATGATGCATGTAGCTGATGACTTCATTGTTCCCTTTACTTGACGACAGTGCTTTGAAGCTTGATTTACAAACTACACGTTCACCTGAAAAGACAAATATTATGTTTATGTTCATTCTAATGGCTCATCGTGTTACTGGTCAATATAAGCTTTTGGCTATTGAATAGAAATCAATTTATTCACATACCAAGAGCCTTAGCTGACCTCATGTATAGACACCACACTGAGGCCTTGGACACATGGGTTGGCAGCAACTTCACATGCCAATCCTTATGCCCAGGATTCTGAAAAAAAAAAAAAAACTCAGATCATGGTTCATGTTAACAGGCACTTTATCACTGAATCAGTATAGATTGATCAGTAGTATTGCTTGAACTATGTGTGAATGCCACACTTTTATGTGCATGAATCACAAGTGTAATTAACACGTTCATCACACATTGTGTTAATCATGTGTGATTCATGCATGCAAAGGTGTGGCATTCACACATCATTCAATGCAATGTTAGGTTTCGAACACGGGAGTTTCGTCTCAAAGCATTTGAATTATCAAACTGAACCTGCGGGTGTACAAAATCTCAAAGAGGGCCGTGACATGCTCCTCTTACGACTTATAATACGCTCATCTGACCGAACACAAGTTTCGGAGTGTGTATTATTTTTAACACGCCAATAGTGAGCTAGCCAATCGCTAGTATAGCTAATAACCGTTATGGCAACATAACGTTCTGAAACACACCAGAAGTGTGTTATCCACATGTCATATGCTCCCGTACATATCGATCAGATGATCATAGTTTATAATACGATCATCTGACCGAACACAAGTTTCGATGTGCGCATCATTCTCATTGTAATAATACAGTGCTACGAGCTAGCGAGCTAAGCAAGCTAGCAAGCATAGCTAATAACAATGTAGCCAAACGGCGTTATGAAACACACAGTGGATTATTAAAAGACAGCGTTTCTATGTGCGTCTGTATGTGACTTTGAATGAACACTAACATAACATAGATTAACAACGTTAATGAAAACTCACCCCATAAGAAACTGAAAGGTATTCCTGCAGACTTCAGTGCCTCCGATCAGATAAGAGGTCCGGGCGTGCTTCCTTTTCGTCGCAGTTTTACGTCTGTTCGCCTCCAAAAGTCCAATTCGATAGGAGATAGAGCGGTGCTGGCGTCATGTCATCATCTCAGACAACTACCGTGTGTGTCCTGCTCTCTTTCAGCCGCTGAATAATCATATGTTTGTTGTTTTTGTGACGATGAAGTCTGCTAACATGTTAGCATAAAGATTGCTAGCTTAAAATGCTAACAGTCCACACACCAGCAGTCTCTGTGCTTTCGCTGTCCATGTCCGTGAAGAAGCTGCTCAGCCACAGACTTATTGTCCTGTTCTCTTTGTCTTCCTTTGTCAAACAAAGCTTTGATGATAATCACGCTTTAATTTCGCACTGCACACACACACACACACACACACACATAACTGCTGTTCCAGACACTCTCTCTCTCCCCCTCTCTCTCTCTCTCCCCCTCCCTCTCTCTCTCTCTGTACGTGCATATTAATTAGCCATGTGTATTCTCCGTGATCATCAGCTGATTGGCTGAAAAAACAACAAAAGCTCTGGAATGAAAGATCACCACACCCAAACTAGGAGTGATTCACAGTGATAAAACAACCTTAATTCAAACACAAAGTTTATGGTTTTAAGACCCACAATACTGTGATTTGAAGCATGTAGTGGCTTCTTCAAAACTTCAAACATTTTGAAAAAAAATAACTTTTTTCATGTTTCACTCGTTTTGCGCTGGGCCGACTTGCGCCCCCTTTGTCCCTGGCGGGTCACATATGTGCAATAGGACCACTCTATGAGTGCTTTAAACTTCACTCTCAGGATCCTCAAAGTCCATTTTTATATACAGCCTATGATCACATGATTTCTGCAGATTTGTTAGTGGTGATATTTTCAGTTCAAACCTCAAACCAAAAAGTTAGACTTTCCTTCAAGGACTTATGAAATAGTGGGAGTTCTATGGAGTCTTTATAAACTTGGACCAGACTGCAGTATCCACTGCAGCTTACAGTTCCCATCACTTAATAGAGTTTCCTGAGTTTATCAATGGGACCAATTTTAATCTTCCCATCACCACATTTAAGGTACCATTTCAATCATTAACGGCTGGCTTCAGTGTTTCCTGCTGACTGACAGCTGTATGTCATTTCACAGATTCCAACCACAGTGCGCTCCATCCACCAGGATAAGATCCTGTCCCTCAGACAACAGACACAGTTCCTGTGGGAGGCCTACTTCTCTTCTGTGGAAAAGATAGTGCTGACCACACTGGAGGTGAGGACTTAACACACACATGTGCACATACATTAAACCACCTGCCTTCTTGGCCTCTCTCCATCTCTCTGTCTCCTCCTCCAACACCACCATCATCAATCTTTCTCTCAGAGAGCTGCAGTGTCACAGCAGACTCTGCAGTCTTTTATCTCAGAAATCACTTCAGTCTCTGTCATTCAAGGCCAGAAGCTAAATAAAAGGATGGGAAGTGTCTTTTACAGAGGGTTCTCATGAGCTCCTTTCTTTTGTTTTATTCAAAGGGTATACATCTCTTATTATGACTCTGGAATCTCTTCATTTTACTATGTATTGTCACATTCTCTGTATTGTTAAGAGAAGTAAGGGGGTCAAGGTGCCACACAGTCAAAAACTACATTAGTAGTGTTATATTATATTAAATAATGCTTGTTTTAAAGTTGTTCAACTGGGATAATTGTCACAAAACGACTAAAACATACAAAGTTATTCCGAGGAAATGTGCTGTGACCTCAAAGTGATGTAAAACAGCCCAAGAGAGTAACAAAATAACTGTAAACATGTGGAAAAACAAGCAAAAAAACTATCACAGTATTCATGGGAGGTCATTGGGTGTTTGTCCCGGGGACCCAAGTTTCTCACAATATGTGTTTTTTGTACAAATAAAAGTGATAAAATCAGTTGTGCCTTACAGCAAGAAGGTTCAGATACTAGTTCATCATGAGCTTCCTGTGTGGTTTGACTGTTCTCTAAGTGGATTTTCCACATGTACAAATGTCTCCCACACTACAAAGACAAACAGATTGGAGTTGGATTAATGGGAGTTTCTAAACTGACTGTGGGTTTGAATATGAATATGTCTGGCTTTGCGTGTTCTGTATGATCCTGTGATAGACTGGTAACTTGGTTACTTTTAGGGTTATATCCAGTGGTGGAATGTAACGAAGTACAAATACTTCGTTACTGTACTGTACAGTACATTTTTCACGTATCTGTACTTTACTTAAGTAGAATAAATAGTGCATACTTTTTACTTTTAGTATGCACTATTTGCGGAAAGAGATTGTAACCACGTTACAGAAAGATGATGATTTTTACCATAGGACATGAAAAAAAAGAAAAGATTCTGGTGGATTATGGGATGTTTGTCCTAATATGTCAAACACTGAGAGACAGACAGTCATTTTGAGACCAATGTGAGTGATATGCGGAAAGTTGTTGTTTACTACTGTTGCTAAGCAGCGGACGTTTATCCGGCAGCACAAGTTGAACATTTTGCTTGTACGCCCCCTGCCGTTGCGGCGAATACTGCAACGAACAACATGCTGAGTATAAAACGCCTCCGTGTGTGCGCACATCACACGCACGAGTACAAACAAGGTTCAACGCGAGCTTATGATCCGCGCCCCTTCCTGTCAGATTAAAACTCATGCACTGAATCAAAAATGTTTACAGCCTTTAACATATGGTAATTAACAGTGTTGTTGTTACAATGTTAAAATAGTTAATGTACTGCAATTGACTATGTGTGTTGCAGTTAAATAAATCTTTTAAAGATGTTTAACCAGACTTCTTTGTTGGTTTTGCTATTGTTGATATTTCACACATTAGGCACATTACATTAACCTAAAACTTTGGATGGAGCCTTTAGATTTTATCATCTTTTTTATAATTAATATAATATTACATATGAAGAACCTTCACCATAGCCACAGGCGAGTGATGTTTCTCATGAACAGGTCAAATAAACATGGTTAAACTGTGAACTCTTTATCCTATAGTAACACTAAAAAATCAGCAGGGATTACAATTAACAGTGTCCTGTCGGCCCGGGGACGTAATATATGTCATCGGGAGGACCAATATTCTCTCTTGGGTCAACCTCGGGACAAAAGACAATTTTGACTGGCTAAATTTTTCTGTTTAAGTTTTCAACAATTTCTGTGAACCAGAACTGGTTTGCGGTCGGTGGAAAATACTTAAAAAAAGGTCAAATGTAAATGGCTGGCACGCTTGCGTTTCTGTTGTTGCAGCCTGCTGCTCTCGCACTGTTTGCCGCTCGAGCTGAGATACTGTTGCCACTTTGTCACTGATTCCTGGACATTGTTCTCCAGAATATGCTGATATTGAGTGGAATCCATGTGACCCTCAACTTTAACAAAATTCCCAGTCCCTGCACTGGCCACACAGCCCCACAGCATCATGGAACCACCACCAAATTTTACTGTAGGTAGCAAGTGTTTTTCTTGGAATGCTGTGTTCTTTTTACGCCCCTTGTTTTGCCCAAATAACTCTATTTTAGTTTCATCAGTCCACAGCACCTTATTCCAAAATCAAGCGACTGTTTGTGGCAGGTGCAGAGAAAAGCCTTTTTCTGCATTACTCTTCCATACAGCATCTCCTTGTGTAAAGTGCCCTGAATAGTTGAACGATGCACAGTGACACCATCTGCAGCAAGATGATGTTGTAGGTCTTTGGAGTTGGTCTGTGGGTTGACTGTGACTGTTCTCACCATCCTTCACCTCTGCTTATCTGAGATTTTTCTTGTTCTACCACTTTGGGCCTTAACTAGAACTGTGCCTGTGATCTTCACATTCCTCACAATGTTCCTCACAGTTGAAACTGAGAGCTTAAATCTCTGAGATATCTTTCTGTATCCTTCCCCTAAACCATGATGTTGAACAATCATAGTTTTCAGGTCATTTGAGAGTTGTTTTGAGGCTCCCATGTTGACACTCTTCAGAGAAGATGCAAAGAGGAGAAACATTTACAATTGACCTCCTTAAATACCCTTTCTCATGATTGGATTCACCTGTGTATGGAGGTCAAGGGTCACTGAGGTTACCAAACCAATTTTGAGTTCCAAAAATGAGTGTTAAAGGTATTGAAATCAATAAAATTAAATTTTATTCATTTTTAATTTTGTTTAAATAATTCTTCCACACTTTCTGTAAATCATATAAATGTTATTTCTGGGGGTGTCAAACTGAACGTGTCAATGCAAGATGATTAATTAACGCGTTAATTTTTTTTAACGCACTTTCTCACTTTCATTGCGCTACGGCTAGACTTGCAGTTTATGAACAGGCAAGGCAGGCAACTGCTTGGTGCCCAGAGCCGATAGGGGGCCCCCGACACTCGGAGCCTGAGGTGCTGTTGCCTAAATGCATCAGTGAGCAGCTGCATCCCCGTCTCCCTTAAACAACAATGGTTGATTTGCAATGACATCTCAGTAGGAAACCTCCCTAAAGGGGCCCCACGTCTCCTCACGTTTAACCTGTGTGAAGTTATAGTTCTGCAAGTTGTAAATGAAGCTGAAGGAAAATGAAGAGGAGTTATCAATCAGGAAGTTAGAAGAGGAAGAAAAAAGAAAGAATGAAAGAAAGACAGTTGTAAGTGGCGCTACTGGCGCAGATAATGATATAATCATAACATTAAGAGTAAATGACTGCTGTTACTGAACAGTTACTTTGTCTTACTAACGTGGACACAGACTTGAACAGCAGCTAACATTAGCGTCAGAATGCTATCTGAAGCTAACGCTAACTAGTAGAAGCAGTGCTTCAAAGGTTATGATGAGGAATCTCCTGCTGTGGGTTTAGTAAGAAAACTATTTAACTTCTATTTTGTTTATAATGTGAGTTATTGACAGTGCAATGTATAATTTTGGAAGTTTTATTTTTAAGTTATTTACAGTATGTTATGTTTTCTATATATTTATATTGTCTTATAATGTTTACAATGTAATGTTTTTTTTTTTACTAAGTTTGTATATTTTTACAATATAAACAGAAAATTTTAGTTTTTCTGGCATATTTACCAATGGTAAAAATCGTGATTAATCCACAGCAACCCTGTCAATAATCTGATTAAAAATGTTTATCTTTTGACAGCCCTAGTTATTTCATTTCTCAAATATCACTATGTTTGTCTCCTATATGATTTATTTAACTGAAATTTCTTATCCAAACAACCAATGATTTATAAAGGAAAATCATGAATGTACAGGGGTGCGCAAACTTTTGCATACCACTGTATAAATAAATATATATATATACATAATAATAATACAGGCAGAGAGGGCGTAATGTAATAACACTGATAAAGGCAGGTACTACAAATTCATCATAAAGAGACATAGATTTTGAGGAACGGGAGGGGAAAAAAATAACAGCCCAGTGTGATTTTGTTTTTACTTTCACAAGCTTTGTCCCTGAGGGAAGTTGATAGCCATTTGCCTCAGTCGAAAAGATTAACTTGAAAAGCCTTGGCTTGTCTATAAAAACACTGGCTGCCACCTTAAAAACCCAGAGACCTTTTTACGTTTTATGAGGGGCAATTTTGCTCGCTTGGCTGCAGCTCCTCCCCCGTCGGCAGCTCTCAGTCGGGACATGATGGATGACTCAATCTCACCTCAGAGCAGCTACAATCAACCAATTAGAGCACGATAGATAAATCCTGCTTCCATGTGAGCACACTGTGAGCCAGCTTTAATAGGTGGGTTTAATAGGCATACCAGTGCCGGAAATGTTGACCTTGTGATTGGTTGAAATTAGTCCAATTTCTGACAGGAAACACGGTATGACAGATTGTGTGTCTTAATTTAGCTTGCCATCAACGTGTGCACGCACACATGCACAGTTCAGAATGGATGTTGAAAGTCGTTTAGCGCTAAGGTGTTTGTGAATGTGGTGGAATGAGATCCAATCTGTCAAGATATCAGTGTGTGTATGGTTACAGATGTGTAAAGAGAGTGAGGGAGGGTATGTGGGAAGGGGAACAGGCTTGACACGATGAATAAACCATGTTGCTCTTTATCTTGGGGGCCACAGCAATGCAACATACATACAGTGGTATGCAAACTTTGGGCACCCCTTTAAATTTTCATGATTTTCCTTTATAAATCATTGGTTGTTTGGATAATAAATGTCAGTTAAATGTATCATATAGGAGAGATACGGTGATATTTGAGAAGTGAAATAAAGTTTATATGATTTACAGAAAAGTGTGGAAGAATTATTTAAACAAAATTAGGCATGTGCATAAATTTAGGCATCCTTGTCATTTTATTGATTTCAATACCTTTAGCGCTAATTATTGGAATTCAAAATTGGTTTGATAACCTCAGTGACCCTTGACCTCCATACACAGATGAATCCAATCATGAGAAATGGTATTTATATATAATCACACTGACGCTCCGGTGCCGCTTTTCAATGAAAAAAAAATACCCATCTTATGCAAGCAATTTGGCTTAGCTGTGGGCTTTCTCCACTGCTATGCTAAGCGGTAACACACCACTATGCGCGCACAGCACACTAGCTGGTGTTGCTTGATAAATTCTCACCAGGGAGCACAGGGAGTTCCGTGTTGTAGTTATGTTATCGCATCCTCAAAAATTGAAAAATTTCAAAGCTAGACTGAAGTTAATGTATGTTTTAAATAAAAGTAATGTTAATAGATTTTTAAGACGGACATTGGATTCTAATCTTGTAATATTACAATCTGCTATTTTCTTGTAATGTTACATCTTTATTTTGGAAATATTACAACTTTTTTCTCATAATTGGACAACTCTTATCCCTATTATTACCACTTTATTCTCAAAAGCCTGAATATTACATCATAACATATCCTTTGTTACCATGCCAGCTTCTGTCACCTCCGGAGTCAACAGGAGTAAAGTCAATTAGCATGGCTTAAGGGCATTGGCTTAAGCCGATGGTGATCAGCCTCTAAAGAGAAAATAGTTCCCATTCTCATGTTGTGACTGACTGTTCAAGTGACTTCTGTATTTGAGCAAAGAAAGGATCTTTAGCTGTTTGGCTGTGATTATTATTTTTTTTTTTTTTGAAGGCACAATAACGTAATTCTTTCAGCTCCACTTTTCTCACTCCTGACACAATCAATAGTTGTTATAGAGGTGATAACAGAGCAAATATTTGGAATTCATTTGACACCCGCAGGCATGCTTTTATGCTTTTCACCCACTGAAATGGGCACATGGGAAGTTGGAACAGTTGTGATGTTTTTGTGGTAAAAACCCATTTTGCAGGGTGAAGTGTACCATGGGTATGATTACCAAGCCCTTTGATCAAATCATTAATATTTAATCCGAAAAGACAGAATACAACGCTGGATGACAAGGGAGAATACTAGACAATCTGGCAGAGTGCAGGGGGAAATGGGCCAGTATATATGAGTGCAGAGTAATAGCTGATGAGGAGCAGGTGAGTGAGAGGGATGGGGCTGGTCAGGTGACTGGGAGCAGCAGGTGGAGGGAGTGGCAGAGTTTGTAATGATATGAGAGTTAGTGATCACAATAAAACGGACTGTGAAAATGTTATATTTTAGTTGAAGTTAGTGAAGAGGGTTGGATCATCAAAGATGGGTGCCACACCAATCACGGTCCTGTCCACACAAAAATTCCATCACTGGGTCCAAAGGCAGGCAAGTTCACACTACAGAACTTTCAGAGATGTAGGATCACTGTGTGTTTCATATGGCCCTGCTAGGGTCAGGTGTGGGAAAAATAAAAATTGTTTGTAAACTGTTTAGTTTAGTAAACCGTGCCCTCGGTTTTGGAAATCTGTGCCCTCAGTTTTGTATGCCACTCCTTTGACACTTGGGAAAATTTAATAACAGGGGTAGTTCAATGGTTAAATAGGTGGACTTGTCGGAAAAGTTGTTAGGAACAAATTACTAAACTGAGGCAAGAGTTAACAAACAGTTTTTATTTTTTCAACACCTGACCCTAGCAGGTCTCTGTAGTCACACATTAATGCACTTCATATTCTTTCACCAGGAGGAGCCTCAACTGTTGGAATCAAATCAAATCAAATGTGGTCACCAGGGCTGTAGCGACACACTAATCTCACGATACAATACACGTTATTCAGCTTACGATACGATATATATCACGATATTCAGCCAACGATACAATTCGATACGATTCGATACTCTTACATCATTTTCTTAAAGGTTTAAAGGGGACAAAGTGATTTTGGTGACATCTTGCGAGTGTTCCATTTACTTGGATTAAATTAATTGAACTGAAAACTAAAAACATCAATTACATAATATATGTCTCTGACTGGACAGAGTCTACAGCTTGCAACTGCTGGACAGAATGAATTAAAGATGTGATTAATGTGATGAGAAAATGAGTTCCCTTTATTGAAACAGTGCAAACTGTAGCTTACAAGCTGGAAAAGTAGGGTTCAGTGGGGTTAGGGTTAGGGTTAGGGTTAGTTCAGTATTGCAATTAACAATGGAGAGTTAAACAGTGCATCAAGTGGCCTGTTCTGAACAGTTGCTTTTTTAGCTCGACACTGAATACATGAAGCAGCCAGTCTAGCTACCAGGTAAGTAAACATAGTACCATGGCTTTCCCCAAACAGTCAACAGAACAACTTTTAAACCCATCCATCCATCCATCTTCTTCCGCTTATCCGGGGCCGGGTCGCGGGGGCAGCAGTCTGAGAAGGGACGCCCAGACATCCCTCTCGCAGGACACCTCCTCCAGCTCCTCCGGGGGGACCCCAAGGCGTTCCCAGGCCAGCCGAGTGACATAGTCACTCCAGCGTGTCCTGGGTCTTCCTCTGGGTCTCCTCCCGGTGGGACATGCCCGGAACACCTCCCGAAGGAGGCGTCCAGGGGGCATCCGATACAGATGCCTGAGCCACCTCAGCTGGCTCCTTTCAATGTGGAGGAGCAGCTGCTCTACTCCGAGCTCCTCCCGGGTGACAGAGCTCCTCACCCTATCTCTAAGGGAGTGCTCCTCCACCCTGCGGAGAAAACTAATTTCAGCCGCTTTTATCCGGGATCTTGTTCTTGCGGTCATAACCCAAAGTTCATGACCATAGGTGAGGGTAGGAACGTAGATTGACCGGTAAATCGAGAGCTTTGCCTTTCGGCTCAGCTCCTTCTTCACCACAACTGACCGATACAACGACCGCATTACTGTGGCTGCTGCACCGATCCGCCTGTCAATCTCACGCTCCATCCTTCCCTTACTCGTGAACAAGACCCCAAGATACTTAAACTCCTCCACATGAGGCAGGATCTCTCCACCGACACGGAGGGGACAAGCCACCTTTTTCCGGTCGAGAACCATGGCCTTGGACTTAGAGGTGCTGATTCTCATCCCAGCTGCTTCGCACTCGGCTGCAAACCGCCCCAGCGCACCCTGGAGTTCCTGGTTCGAAGGAGCCATCAAGACCACATCATCTGCAAAGAGCAGAGATGAAATCCAGTTGCTCCCGAACCGGACCCCCTCCGGCCCCTGGCTGCGCCTGGAAATTCTGTCCATAAAAATAATGAACAGAACCGGTGACAAAGGGCAGCCCTGCCTTACTGACTTACTGCCGGCAATGCGAACCAAGCTCCTGCTCCGGTCGTACAGGGACCGCACAGCCCTTAACAAAGGGCCCCCGACCCCATACTCCCGGAGCACCCCCCACCGAATACCACGAGGGACACGGTCGAAAGCCTTCTCCAGGTCCACAAAACACATGTGGACTGGTTGAGCAAACTCCCATGAACCCTCGAGCACGCTGCGAAGAGTATAGAGCTGGTCCAGTGTTCCACGGCCAGGACGAAAACCGCATTGTTCCTCTTGAATCCGAGGTTCGACTATCGGCCGAACTCTCCTCTCCAGTACCCTGGAATAGACTTTACCCATGAGGCTGAGGAATGTGATCCCCCGATAGTAGGAACACACCCTCAGGTCCCCCTTTTTAAAAAGAGGGACCACCACCCCGGTCTGCCAGTCCAGAGGCACTGTCCCCAACTGCCACGCAATGCTGCAGAGACGTGTCAACCAAGACAGCCCTACAGCATCCAGAGACTTTAGGTACTCAGGTCGGATCTCATCCACTCCCGGTGCCTTGCCACTGGGTAGCTTCCTAACTACCTCAGTGACTTCGGCTTGGGTAATGAATGAGTCGACCTCTGAGTCCCCAGCCTCTGCTTCCTCTAGGAAAGACGTGTCAGTGGGATTGAGGAGATCCTCGAAGTATTCCTTCCACCGCCCGACAATGTCCCTAGTCGAGGTCAACAGCTCCCAGCCTCCACTGTAAACAGTGTTGGCGGAGTGCTGCTTTCCCCTCCTGGGGCGCCGGATGGTTTGCCAGGATTTCTTCGAGGCTGACCGGTAGTCCTCCTCCATCGCCTCCCCGAACTTTTCCCAGACCCGAGTTTTTGCTTCTGCGACTGCTCGAGCCGCCGTCCGCTTGGCCTGTCTGCCTCAGGAGTCCCTCGAACCAGCCAGGCTCGATAGGACTCCTTCTTCAGCTTGACGTCCGGCATCCACCACCGGGTTCGGGGATTGCCGCCGCAACAGGCACCGGAGACCTTGCGGCCGCAACTTCGAACAGCCGCGTCCACAATGGAAGTGGAGAACATGGTCCAGTCTGACTCAATATCTTCAGCTTCCCTCGGGATCTGGTCAAAGCTCTCCCGGAGGTGGGAGTTGAAGACCTCCCTGACAGGTGATTCCGCCAGGCGTTCCCAGCAGACCCTCACAACGCGCTTGGGTCTACCAAGTCTGTCCAGCTTCCTCCCCTGCCAGCGGATCCAACTCACCACCAGGTGGTGATCAGTTGACAGCTCAGCCCCTCTCTTCACCCGAGTGTCCAAGACATACGGTCGGAGGCCAGATGACACGACCACAAAGTCGATCATTGACCTCCGGCCTAGGGCGTCCTGGTGCCACGTGCACTGATGGACACCCTTATGCCTGAACATGATGTTTGTTATGGACAAACTGTGACTAGCACAGAAGTCCAGTAACAAAACACCACTCGGGTTCAGATTGGGGAGGCCATACCTCCTAATCACGCCTCTCCAGGTCACACTGTCATTGCCCACGTGGGCGTTGAAGTCTCCCAACAGAACTATGGAGTCCCCGGTTGGAGCACTTTCCAGTACTCCTTCCAGAGACTCCAAAAAGGCCGGGTACTCTGCACCGTGTTTGGCCCGTAAGCCGAAACAACAGTGAGATACCTACCCCCCACCCGAAGGCGGAGGGACGCGACCCTTTCGTTCTGCGGAGAGAACTCCAACACATGGCAGCTGAGCTGGGGAGCTATGAGCAAGCCCACACCAGCTCGCCGCCTCTCACCTTGGGCAACTTTAGAGTAATAGAGAGTCCAGCCTCGCTCAAGGAGTTGGGTTCCAGAGCCCAGACTGTGCGTGGAGGTGAGCCCGACTATTTCTAGTTGGTACCGCTCCACCTCCCGCACAAGCTCAGGCTCTTTCCCCCCCAGCAAGGTGACATTCCCGGTCGTTAAAATGAGTCTCTAATGTAACGCTAAACTTTAAAAACAGAGGCACACATACGCAGTACACAGGTACGCTGGTTATTTGTAGCGCTGCTCTTTTCGTTTGATAAACAGACCGCTCCAGTTCGACTGTAGGCTAACGGCTAACGGAGCTAACTGCTAAACGGTGGCTGGACTCTGGTGACACGGCATGAAAAACTGTTACTTTCTTCTTTTAAACCCAAAGTGCTTCCACACATCTGTTTTTAAGCAAGAAGTGTTGGACTTATGTTTGCCGCTATTTTATTGAATCTCCTCGCTCTCACTGAGTAAACGGGAAGAGGGAAACGTCGGCGTGTGAAGACGGGTCACTTGCTATAAATGCTCTACAGCGACACTAGCGGCTGGCTGACCAAATCGCTCTTCCTGCAAGGACGTGCCAGGCGGGGATTTGAATGGGACTTAATGTATCGATACTCACGGCTGAAAAATCAATACTTTCTGGGGAAATAAAAAATCAATATATAACGCAGAATCGATAAATCGCCCAGCCCTAGTGGTCACAAAAATAATGACATGAGTGACACGAAGAACGATGCAGCAAAATAAGGCTTTGTTTTTAATATCCACAGTTTGACTATTAAATGTTTCAATTTTTGTTGTTGTTCAAACACGTTGTTGTATATTGGACTATATGACAATTATGGTAGGAATTTGTATACATCTCATCTGTGACTGAAAATTATGTTGTGAACTTTTATGGAGACTGTGCTGTCAATAAAGCACACCGGTTTGATTCTATCAAACAATAACTGTATTTATGGGTTTTAAATTCCTCTTGAAAAGCTTCAAAGGGTGAATAACTCCTCCTCCTTCAAAAATGTAAACATACCCTTTACTAAATTGTTAATAAATTATAATTGTTATGTCTATTATAGTTGAGTGATATTTGATTATTGGCAGGAATGTGCATCATATTTCTCCTTTGCATGCATTCATAAAATAAGATAATCCATTTTAGTACCTCAATGGGGAAATTTCATTTAACATTCACATGTGAACAGCAGAAGCTAAAACATGGAGGCTTTAATGTGACATCATGTCCTTGAAACTGTGATGATGTCATTTGTTGTCTAATCTGTGTTCATTCTTGTGTGCTGTGTGTGCAGATCATCCAGGACAGAGTGCTGGAGCACGGCTCCAGGAGCAGCCTGATGTGGAACAGTCACCCTGGGGGACTCTTTGCCCTGCCGCAGTACTCTGGATACCTCGGAGACTTCCCTTTCTACTATGCAACACTGGGTCAGTAACACATCACAGACTGAACAAAGTGCTGTTACATAACCGCTATCATGCTTCATATGAACTAGTCCACTCATTTAGGCTGAAAAGTTTTCTTTGGAGGTTTTTTTCTCACTATCCATCACATCACAGCAAAAATGTATTGTCAGAATTACTGTTACTCCTGTAGATCTGCATCCAGCTGTGACTTGGTTTGGACCTTTTCTGAGCAGCAGATGTATGTCCTTCACCCCTGATCTATCACCTCCTCCAGTAGCTATATCCAGCAGCAAGTGCAGTGGAGGAATGGGCTTTTGATGGATGTTTGAATTAGTCCTGCTGGCACACCAGCACGTCCATCATTGGTCTTTCAGTCTGCAGTGCTGCTGCTGCTGCTACTGCTACAGCAGCAACGGTATTTCCTCAATTCCACCTATGGTTCAGCTGCCTTGGTTCTCCCCTGCCACATATTGTGACCCGGGCTCCTCTCTATACTTCACTCCATCATCATCGACCTCTTCCAGGCCATCACACACATACCGTGCACACACACATTCTTACTCGCATAGATAGCAGGGAATAGCACAAATGCAAAAATTATGTGTGTTAATGTAAAAGCAAAACCAAAAACTTTATTAACTGCTAAATCATGACTTCAGTTTTAAACATAAATCAATATAATAAATGAATTAATACCTCCTCCGTGACTATGTTTGCCATGTTATTTCAGTGTTTTCCAGTGGGAAGTTTGTAATGTGCTCACTCTCCCACACCAAAGTCCATGGAGAAAATCGAGGTTGGGCACGGTTCACTGGGGGTAAGGGAAGCTCTCTGAGGTGTTTATATTTCTGTTGCAGCACAGCAACTGGATAAGTGTGTTCAGTGAGAGCCAATCCCTCTATGGAAGGACGATGCTCCGCTCCGACCCGTCATCAAGTACTGCATAAGTCTCTATCCTCCGGTCACCGTTATGGAGGAGGATCTTGACTACCTTCAGCATTACTCTTTGAGATCTGTTAGGCCGGTCCAGATACACCTTTGTGGCGAGTAGACTGACCATGTGCACTTTCCATTTGGCTTCCTAGACTGACTCGTGCAGACAGTGAGGTGCATTTCCTTACATCGGTCCTCGGTGTGATTGCGCCACTTTAAGACTGGTCGGTGTTTAACTTCTTGAATTCCTCACAGGAATTGAGGTAGTGGTCGTGACTGTCACAATGTGGACAGTAAGGTTTGGGCTTGGCTTTGACCTTTGCCTGTGTAAGCTCTGACCGGAACCTTTCTTCCGTGGTTACATCCTCGGCTACATTTAACATTCCTACCAAGGACTGGACAGACAAGGCGAATGAGTCGTGGTGGTCACCCATCTTGAGAGCAGGTGCGTTGAGTATGGCACCAAGCTCACTTTGGACCAGCTACTTATAGAGCCTGCAGTACACTTGCATTTGGTGCCGGGTCATGCATGTATGCTGTGGGAGCTTGATGTGACCGATCAACACTTGAAGTGAAGGTTGCCTCCAAGTACATTGTCAAGTGCAAGCTTGAGCAGAGCAGTCACTTTCCCGACCACTCTCGAACGCTGGCAGGGAAGGTCGAGGGATCCCAAGGGCCGATGCAAGGAGTAACTTGGCTCCGGGTTGTGGTATGTAACCAGGGTAGGGAGCTGAGAGAACTGGAGCAGTCTGTTGCCCATAGTGTGTCGAAAAGAGTGGAGGAGTGCTTTGCCTGGCATGCTGAGCAGTGTTGAGTGGCTCCATGGTTGGGCGTAGCCATAAGCGGGTTGGTGTTACGATTACCCCTTACGGGATAATCGATGAGACTAAATATGGAGGACTCGGATGGGACAACAAGGAAGATTTAAAGTATTTATTATAAGGAAGGTAAGTAATACGACAACATCAGGTAAGTATGTATCTGTGTGTGTGAATCAGTCTGAAACTGGCAGGCGAAGGAACAGCCGTTCCTATGTGGCAGTTTTAAAGTTCGTAGGTGTTCCAACCAGGAACGGACTCACTCGAGTAGTTGCTCAGGTGACGAGGGTGAGTTGGAGAATGACAAATCTTCAGGAGGAGACGAAGCGTCAGCAGCACTTCGGCAGAAGAGAAGACGGGTGAAGGAAAGTCACGGAAGACGGGGAAGTCCGTGGCGAACAGCGGCTGCTGCGTGGTGAGGAGGAGACGTGAGTGAAGCAGACGGAAGGCGGAAGTGATCCCAGGAGAGTAGTGATCGGCAGAGCTTCCGTGTCTTTGCTTCCCGCAGGAGACGTGGTGACCTGGAGAGGAGATGAGGTGAGTATCGTGGAGGAGACAAAGTTTCTACTGGTAAGTGGAGCGAACATTACCGGCTGTAGCGAAACTACTATCTTGACGCTGCTGTCACGATTGGTCCTTGCTTATGAGCGCTCCTGATTGGTGATCAGGAGCAGCTGGGTGGAATCACACAGGTGCCGTGATCACCAGCGTCATCCAGAAAGTGGGTCAACCACGCCTCCTGCAGAGAGAGAGCAAAAACACAGAGCAGCAGGGAAAACACAGGAACTTGCAGAATGTAAATGGATGTGAGTGCGTGTGTGGATTGTGTCAGTACCTCCCCCTCAACGGGCCAAGACAGGAGCTTCGTGGGTGGTCGTGGTGGAAATCCCGGACAAGGGACTGGTCCAGGATGAACCGGCGGGGGATCCAGGATCTCTCCTCCGGTCCGTAGCCCTCCCAGTCCACCAGGTACTGGTATCCCCGACCACGTCGACGGATGTGAAGGATTCGATTAACTGTATAGGCCGTGCCGCCATCAATGACCCTAGGTGGAGGAGGCGGTTCGGCGGGAGGGACCAGGTCGGACTCCACCACGGGTTTGAGCAGAGAAACGTGAAAAGTTGGATGGATGTTGAGGGAGTGTGGAAGTTTCAGTCGAACAGATGAGGGGTTGATCACTCTGTCGACTGGGAAGGGGCCGATGAACCTGGGAGCCAGCTTCTTCAACTCCACCTCGAGGGGAAGGTCCTTCGTGGAAAGCCACACTTTTCTTTTCCGTTAACTGAATTACAATTAAAGAAGAAATAATAACAAAATGGTACTTACAGGATCATCCAAGTGTCTCATATTACAATATTTTGCACAGAATACTCTCAAGAAAAAAAGTATGAATTCTTCTAGAACTTAAAAATGGAATAAAGATCTTGGCAGATGTAGGGAAACAAGGAGAGCATATTTTTCAAGTCAAAGCATACAAAGCCAACATTTAGCAACACAGTAAATCTTCTACATTCTTCATTGTTACATCACAGTTTCTGTTTATATAGCATCCCAAGTGTTTTGAAAGTTTTATACTTTTTCATGACAGCTCACCAATTTTTGAAAATGGTGTGTATCCCTCCTCAAGGTAGCTCAGCATAAAGGAGACTGCTCTAATGCTATCTCCTCGATGCTATGCTTTGTTGGTTTGGGTTTGATTAGATTTAATTTAGCAAAAAAGTTTAACCCTATGATCTGTCTCGCTTCAATATTTCCTGCTTTAATTTTAAGTCTCAATTACTAGTCGTCTACTCATTGGTTTGGAAATAAAGCCGAAGAGTTTACAAAATGGACTATCCAGTGATGAAGAGATTTGCCGTTTTCAAAAACATGTTGTATATTTCAAGACTTCCTGGAAAACTCACATTCCTGACATTTGAATCATCTACCTAACGGACGACAGGCTCAAAGGGAGTTATGCCTTTCACTGAAAATAGATGTAAAGTGCCTTAATTTCTCATCAGGCTTTATTCTGCCCAAAGAGCCTGACTTTTAAATAGACAGCTGACAGTCGGCTCCCTTTACAACATTGTTTTCATTGACTGTTGTCTGTCTGTGTTTCAGGAATTAAACCGTACCCCAAGTTCACAGCAGTCATCCACGCCGTCTCGCCTCTGGTGTCCCAGTCGCAGCCCATACTCAAGCTCCTGGCAGCTGTGGCCAAGTCCCAGTACTGTGCACAGGTAAAGCAAACTGAGTGTGTGTGTGTGTGTGTGTGCATGTGTGTGTATCAGGGGCATTTTATGTCAGCACACTATACTAAAAACGCATGTACAGCGCCTATGGGATGACATCAAATCTCTAACGTGCGCATGTAAATTCCATTCACTTTCAATGGACAGACAGGTGTCACGTATGTGTCACACAGATGCTACATACACCTACGTGACGGGTGTGTGACGGGTGAACTACACCTCAAATACGTGACATGAAGTCCACATGTGACTGTTCAGTACATGAGCGTACAGACACACACTGTGTAGTGTTTGTGGAAATCAAACAGCGAGGGGTCATTCATGAAGTGCCACTTGCGCACGCAGTGCACTCGTCTTAAGTTTAACAGCTGCAAGTTTTACCAAGAGAGAGGATGTGACAGTTTAGACTGTTTCAGTCACACATGCACACGTTAAGGCGTCTGAAGCGTTGGCTTCAGTACAATAGTGGCACACCTATAACGTCTATAGTGCGTGCACGCCTATAGTATAACTCAAAACTAGTACATTAAAAAAGGTATGTGAGCCGGGCCGAGGGATTTCCTGGGAGCACATGACGTCACTCGGGATTCCACTGTTCGTCCCGTTTCATTTTTGAAACCACAATTTCATGAGAATCACGTTAGATATGAAAAAAGAGGAGAGAGAAAAAACACACTTTAAGAGCGCATGGAGGTACGAGCGCAGCTACTACCACAGACGCTTCCTACCACTGCAGACGGGGCGGAACCGGGTGTGGTGCAGGTCGACGTCGTGCTGTCCGTGGCTGGATCAGCACCACCATGAACATGGAAATGTTCTTCAGCAGAATAATTGAATTCAGTTCAAGGTTATATGATTGTAATGATATATAAAGTAAACTGTATGGGTCTTGGTTTGGCAGCTGAACAGCGCATGAGTGGACTCTCCCATCTCGTCCAGAAAATATTTCCTGAACTCGTCCTATTTTCCAGCATTGCCGAGGTAGTAGATGATCATAAATGAATATCACGTCATCCATCTTCAAAGGGTTGGTTGAAGTCAAGGTGGTTGAATTTGAAGAATAAGCAGATCTTAAAGACAATACTCATCTCTCCAACTCTCAACACTGCCACCGTTTTTTTGTTTGTTTTTTTCAGGACAGTGTACACATACAATAATCATTTAAATAAAATAAAAAATTGGGTGTCAGTACATTGAGACGTCTGCTGTGTTTGCATGTGGCCATGACACTTATCACCCGTCACCCTTCATTATTTGGTGTACCCGTATATACGTGTGCTGGCATAAAATGCCCCTGATAGTGTGTGTGTGTGAGAGAGAGAGAGAGAGAGAGAGAGAGAGAGAGAGAGAGAGAGAGAGAGAGAGAGAGAGAGAGAGATTATTTTGCGTCACTGACACAGTCAACAAACAAGTCTATGATATCTTTAACTGTGTATTTTTCATGTGATCTTAATGTTTGCCAGTCTGAAGGGAAACTGAAATGTGTAATGTTCTCACTCTCTCGCACCAAAGTCCATGACAAAATCAGTGTCTTTCAGGGCTGTAACGATATGCGTATTGAAATCGAAATCGCGATACTCAGAGCCACGAACGTGTCTGGTGGCGTGAGAAAACAGAATCGCGACACGCCCTTTCTAACTCCCTGTTATTTTTCCAGTCAGCAACATGATATGAGCTTTTAGTGCTACCAAACTTATTTTTATTAGGGGTGTCAAATTATCGCGTTAATTGTGATTAATTAATTACAGTCATCATTAACGCGTTATGTTTTTATATTGCGTTAATCTCTTCTTTACTGTATCGGGGCCAGCGTCAGACGCAGCGACAAAATCGTCATAAAACCATGTCTAATTTTAACAAACACAGACATGCTGCATACCCACAGAAAGGTCAGAAACTCAGCTAAAAGCTCATATAAACTATTCTTATGTTCATGAAACACAGTTAAAACACAGATGGATCAAACCAGCAGGAGCGGAAAAAACCTGTTACAGCGCAATCATATCGCACTGTCAGCGTGATTATGTAAACAGTGGAGAATTCACAGATTCTAACGGAACCATTTTTATCACCCTACGAACAAGATTCATGGATCCAGCCCCAAAATAAGAGCAAAACAACAACTGACTTTCAAGAAATACAAGCGGAAATGTTGTCTTACCTTTGCTGTTTATCAAAACAAGTTATTTCCACCGGAACAAAACTGCTTCTCATCAACATTTTATGCACCTTTTTTTTCTTTACAACTTAAATTATTAATATGATGCATTCAATTGCATACACATTAATTCCAGTGCTTACTCCTAACGATTATCAGTTTTTATAAACAATATCAATTATATTTTACTGAGTGATCATATGGGGCACCGTATTGGCTGCCTGCAGGCTACCAGGTGCTCGTGGGAACCACGTTGGTGACCCCTGGTTTAGAGCATCGCACAAGGGCATGCGTTACATCAATGATTGTCCCCGCACAGGGATAGTAAAATACTCCCAAAATTGCACCACTTGGATGATATGGCTACAACAGAGCTCATTCTCCATCCTCCGTGTGTGTGTTAACTGTAACTGTTTAAAATGTTGTTGCAGTGATAACTAAATGTCTTCATGTCTTCATGGCAGCAAAATTCCCCTCAGGACAATGGGAGATGGCATGTGTTGTTGATTGCCCTACTTGTTCCTCACCAGTGTGGGAAATGAAATGGAATTTCCTCCCCGATGGCTGTTTTGTGTTTGTCTGATGGAAGGTGTGTGTGTATGCGTGGGTGATATCATTTATGCCAGCACACTATATTAAAATGCCTTAACCGCGTCACCTATGCCTGCATAAAGACTGATACACGTATATTGAGGATACACCAAATAATGAAGGGTGACAAGTGTCATGCCACTTGCGAACGCAGTGGACATCTGTGCACACACTCGTCTCAATGTACCAACTTTTCATTTTATTCAAATGATTATTGTACGTGTACACTGTCCTGAAAAAAACGGTGGCAGTGTTGAGAGTTGGAGAGATGAGTATTGTCTTTAAGATCTGCTTTTTCTTCAAATTCAACCACCTTGACTTCAACCAACCCTTTGAAGATCGATGACGTGATATTCATTTATGATCATCTACTACCTCGGCAATGCTGGAAAATAGGACGAGTTCAGGAAATATTTTCTGGACGAGACGGGAGAGTCCACTCATGCGCTGTTCAGCTGCCAAACCAAGACCCATACAGTTTACTTTATATATCATTAAACCTTGAACTGAATACCGTCATCTTCAGTAGCTCCTTGACCGAAAACATTCCCATATTCAACAGTGACCCTGAACCGGAAGCACTACAACACGTTATGCAAAATAACATGCACCAAGCATACACCTATGGATGTATGGAAGCAAATTTGTGCCATTATCCAAATGAAAATGCATTAACAGAAAATCTTTTTCATTTTCAAAATGGAGCTGCATTTTGTGACTCATAAATAAAATAAAAAATCAATATTTCAAAATGCATTTTCATTTTCAAATTCAAGACTGCTCATTCTGTGACTTAATTAAAATGATAAAGAAAATAACATTTAAGATTTAATTTTCAAAACATCCTCCAACAAAAAGGTAACAAAATTCAATTTGAAAATGAAAATGCATTAACAGAAATGCTTTTTAATCTTCAAAATGTAGCTGCATTTTTGACTCATAAATAAAATGAATAATCAATATTCCAAACTGCATTTTAACTTTCAACTTCTAGACTGTTTATTCTGTGACTTAATTAAAAGACTAAGCAAACAGAGAAATGCTTTTTCTTTTTCATGTTCGCCGCAAAAAGTGTTTCATAATTCAAATGAGTTCACAATACGGAGCGGTGCAGGATAGTGACGTCACTGGCCACGCCCCTTCTTCTGGCTCTGCTACACACACCCACACAAACGAGTGGAGGACCATCGTGGACCAGACTTCTGGGTTAAATATTGAGATTTGATCTGATTAGATCTTTGCATTTTGGTAATGCATGTTTGCTGCTGTAACAATGTAAATGTTCCCATTGCGGGACTAATAAAGGGATATCTTATCTTATCTTAACAAGTAGTTGATCAGGTGTACACTCTTAGAAATAAGGGTTCCAAAAGGGTTCTTCTACAAGGGCTGAGGTTCTAGCTGGAAGCATTTGCTTCTGAAAAACCCTTTCCCGAAGAAAGGGTTTTTCAAAGGTTCTTGGTAACACTAATGGTTCCAGTAAGAACCATTTTGATCCAGAGAACCCTTTAAAACCCCTTTCCTGAATAAAGGATTTTAAAAGGGTTCTTGGTGGAACCTTTATAAAAAATGGTTCTACCTGGAGCCAAAAAGGGTTCTCCTATGAGAACAAGCCAAAGAACCTTATATGTTTCTACTTAGCACTTTTATTTCTAACCGTGTACCTAATAGAATGGCTAATGAGAATATATTGTTTTATTATGTATTTTACTGTAAATCGGACCATCATTTACAGAATTGACATTATGCTGTATTGAAGATTAGACACTATTGCAATTGAGACCATTCATTTTCCCCCTGGTGGCCATTCAAGATAATACAGTTTCAAGAATGTCCACATTGTTTCCCTTCACACCGGTCGCTGTGTCTAATACACAGCCTTTGACTTCTAACCCTGTTTCTTCTTTCTTGCAGATCATTGTCCTGTGGAACTGTGACAAGCCTCTCCCTGCAAAGCAGCGTTGGCCTGTAACCTCAGTGCCTGTCATCGTCATCGAGGGGGAAAATAAGGTGAGCCACAAAAACTTGCACCCGCTCTTTCTATCCTTTTATTTACCTCAAAGGTGCAAACACTCTCTTGTCTTATTCTACAGTTCATCTAATGCACAGTCACAAACTGTACAGCTACTGTATCTCGGCCCATTTTCTCCAGTCTGAGAGTTTCTAAGGCTTAATGAGATTCGATTTGTGCTGCAGTGATTCCATTAAAAGGACAGTTTGTGTGGTTTTAATTAAAGCTCAGTAATGGGAATAATATACACTGTGAAAAAAAGTGTGACAGGCTAATGTGTATTGTTAGGAAAGATAAGGGTGGCAATAAGTGGGAGAGCGTAAATGCACATTTATTTATATCTTTGTTTTCCTTTTTTATGTTGAATTTCAAATTAACATGATAAAGTTGAAGAATCTCTGGAGGAATAAGTAACACTTGAGCCGTGATAGAATGTAATAATATGCACAACAAATAAACCCAGCAGATGACTTATGACTTTATTAATTTGAGATTTTAATAACTTGTGATCCTCGCCGCCATTTCAGAAACTCATAACTGCCAAATCTATTTTTAAATGTGCGTGTTCTAATGCTGCAACCGAAACTCATCTCCATTATTTACTGATTAGTTTTTAAATTTATCGATTGTTTGGTCTGTGAGTTGAAAATAGCGACATAGAAGAAATAACTTTTGTAACTGGTGGGTGATGGATGGGACCGGGTCGCCTATGCTCAGCTGGGGGGGGGACTGGGGGGCATTGCTGCTGTCCATCATGGCGCACCTCCCGGAGGGTGCGGTGGTGGGCGGCTGACTGCTTACCCGGTGGGGGCTGGCTGGGGCGCCGCGGGGGTCGGGCATGGCAGTTCCTGGACCTCTTCGATCTACCTGGGTGTGGGGTGGCTGGGCCTCTGCCCGTAGCTTTGCCGCCGTCTGCCCTTGTGGGCTGACCCTGCGTGGGGGGGCTTCCGCCCCACACCCCTCTGGCTGGTCTCCTGCGGGGTGGATGCGCGGCTATCCTTGGGGACGGTGGCCACGGGCTCCTCCTGCCCTGCACGGCCGCTGGGTGTCCCGGGCATCGGGGTCCTTACTGGCTCACTGCTGGGGGTTGGTCAGACAATAACTCGTTCCCCCACTCAGATTCCAACCACATCTAATGACAACACCTGCACGTTCTTCTTCCGGCGATGTGTCGAGCGGCAGCCAGCAACAGTTGCTCTCTCTTTTTTCCGCACTTTTAGCTATTTTTTTCTTATTTTATTGTCTTTTTATTGGTGTTTTTCCCAGTAAGTTGTTGTGCTAACCTTAGCCAACCATGTTTGCGAACTTTTTTCAATGTTTTTTGTCCGTGTGTCTCATTCTTGGGATAATTTTTCCCGACCGCATCTCCGTCTTGACACAACAATGCGGTGGGTCTATTGTTTACACCCGAGACCAGCTGTTGTGGCTAACACCATCGGCGCTAATGCGGGAGAGGCCTGAAATCCCCAAAGAACTGAGGAGAAAGTACAGGGGATGTAAGGCTGGATGTAAACACCATGAAAAGAAGAGGAGATACAAACCATCTCTCCCTTCCATCGCCATGGGGAACGTGAGGTCGCTGGCTAATAAGATGGACGAGCTGGCGGGCCTGATGAGGACTCAGCGGGTGTATCGTGAGAGCAGTGTGCTGTGTTTCACGGAGACGTGGCTCCACGAGGACATCCCGGACTCGAATGCAACTGTGGACGGCTTTCAGACTGTTCGGGCGGACAGGAGTCACCGGGAGAGTGGCAAGAGGAAAGATGGGGGACTTGCTATTCTTATTAACAACAAGTGGTGTCATCCTGGTCACGTTACTGTGAAGGAGCGTGTGTGCAGCCCGGACATTGAACTGGTTGCCGTGAGTCTGCGGCCATACTATCTGCCGAGGGAGTTCTGACACGTTATCGTCCTCGTTGTTTACATTCCTCTGACCGCAAACGCGGCGCGCGCGAGTGATGTCATACACACCGTCGTCGCAGATCTTCAGACACGGCACCCAGATGCATTTATTGCAATATCTGGGGACTTCAACCACATCACTCTGGCTGCCACACTGCCCACTTTCAAGCAGTTTGTGGACTGTCCCACCAGGGAAAACAAGACACTGGACCTGCTGTATGCCAATGCTAAGGAGGCTTACAGCTCCACTGCCCTTCCTCCTCTTGGAAGATCGGACCACAACCTCATCCACCTGCAGCCCCTGTATAAGCCCCAAGTCCAGCGGCTTCCTGTGACCACCAGGACTGTGAGGAGATTGTCACAGGAGACTGATGAAGCTTTACAGGGCTGCTTCGAACTAACAGACTGGGAGTTGCTCTGTGATTCACATGGAGAGAGACCTTGATGATCTCACGGACTGCATAACGGAGTACATCAATTTCTGTGTGGACAGCATTGTTCCTAAAGTGACTGTACACTGTTTCCCCAACAACAAGCCGTGGGTCACCAGAGACATCAAGGTCCTGCTGAATGAGAAGAGGGCCTTCAGAGATGGGGACAGAGAGCAGATGAGGCAGGTTCAGAGGGAGCTTAAGGAGAGGATTCAACAGGGCAAAGACAGCTACAGGAGGAAGCTGGAGCACAAACTCCAGCAGAACAATGTGAAGGACGTGTGGAGTGGTATGAGGAGCATCACTGGCTACAAACCATCTGGTAGCCAGACAATAGGAGGTGGTACTGAACGAGCCAACGAGCTGAATCTGTTCTTCAACAGATTTGATGAAAGGGCTCTGGACTACCCCTCCCCCCAGCTCCTCTACAACCATTCACCTCCAAACCTCCAGCCCTGCTGACACCCCTCCCCCTAAACTCCTTCCTGACTTTACCCTACCTGTCCTATCCCCCCCCCCCCACCATCACCTCTCCCCACCCCCATCAACACACACAGCAGACAGACCTTCACTGCAGAGCAGGTGAGGAAGGAGCTGTGCAGACTCCGCCCAGGCAAGGCAGCTGGTCCCGACGGTGTCAGCCCGAGGGTCCTCAAAACACGTGCGACCCAGCTGAGCGGAGTCCTGCAGTACATCTTCAACCTCAGCATGAGTCTGGAGAGGGTCCCTGTGCTGTGGTGGTACCAGTACCAAAGAAGGTGCGTCCCAGCAGCTCCAAAGACTACAGACCGGTGGCGCTGACGTCACACTTGATGAAGTCCCTGGAGAGCCTGGTCCTGTCACTTCTTTGGCCCCTGGTCAGCTCATCACTGGACCCTCTACAGTTTGCCTACCAGCCGAGACTGGGTGTGGAGGACGCCATCCTCTTCCTGCTCCACCGTGCCTGCGCCCACCTGGACAGACCGGGAAGCACTGTGAGAATCATGTTCATGGATTTCTCCAGTGCGTTCAATACCATCCGGCCTGCTCTGCTGGGGAGTAAGCTGACAGCGATGCAGGTTAGGCAAAGTACCTGCTAGTCATGGTACCAACAGATGTCGTCCCGAAGACTTGGCCAACGAAATTTGTTTATGCCATTGCGTTGCATACACTTGACTTTCACACTGTTCCCTTCTGCATCCATGATGACACCTGGGTATGCTTCATTGTCATAATTAATGACGCACCACTCTCCAATGTGCTTTACCTCAATCATTTCTGGTCTTCTAGGATTATCTGGTGTCTTTCCACATGCTGGGGACTTTACAGGAACATTAGCTAGCGTGACCTCTTGAAGGTTAAAGCAGGGGCAGTCCAAAACACCTTCCTTTCTTTCACACAGACATGAAATGTCTCTGTATTTGATTTGGCCGGGTGTCAGACTGATAGTTTGGTGGATTCTCATCGTGCCTTTTGTGGCAGCTATTGCAGGTACCTCAGGCTTTGATTCAATAACCCTCTCTGGGATGAAGAACAGCTCGACAGATGTGCCCAGGCTTTTCAGCTTGTTATACAAGCTCTGGGCATCAGGAATGTCTCCTCCATGGGCTACAATCCGGTCTGCTGACCTCTTGAGGGCCCCACCCACACCGTCTGGTGCCCCCTTCCCATGATTAGCCTCAAAGAAATTCCACGTTATTTCTTTGAAGCCATACTTGTAGGGTTCTGTTGAGAGGCAGAAGAAATTTCCCTTTTGTCGATACTGCGTTGCAGGCCCATCGCTGAAAAAATGAAGTGTGCTGACTTGAGGGTGTCGTTGTCTCACTACCTTTAGAACTGGATCAAGGTGGGTTCAGATGGCCGTGGGTCATGTCTTCTGGAGGGTGATATGGAGCAGAAGGTGTGTGGCGCTTGTTCACCAGTGGTGTAGAGCACTCCAGTGTGCAGACTGGGCTGCTTGTGTGAACCTCCAAAATGCACAGATTGTATTTCTTTGCTGTACTTGCATGAGTAATTTTCACTAAAATCTATATAAATGAGGGACTCATTGTGAATCAGACTCCTCCTCAGCTCCCTGTAGGCATCAAACTGCCATTTAATGTTGAAGACATGGCTCCTAAAATGGAGAAGCCTCTCTTGGAAATCTGTGTTAAGGTCATGCTCTGTTGTTGTTATCTCTCTTTTCACTGTTATTGTTGACACCTTCTCATCCTTCTTGATCTTCTCTGTCATCCACTGAGATAGACAAATGTTCTCCTCCCCAGGGGTTTTCAGCATCGGGTGACAAGTTAGGAGGCATTCATTGCACTCACCATAAGCACAGACCTTGGCTTTCGGGTCACACATGGTTGCTTCAGACATTTCCTCAATGTTTCTTGAGGACAGTAACCCTTAGCTCTGCAAGGCTTTGGCAATGAATTGCCTCAGTTCTCATGTTTTTTGCAGAGACATGTGTCACGGTCAGAGGAAGAGGGGGTTACCACCCAAAAGGGTCTGAGATGGCAAAAGGAGGTGTATGACATGTGGCCAATGTGCTCAGAGAGAAACCTCCTATGCAAGTTCTTCATTGTATCAGTAAGCAACCTCTTTTGCATTTTTTCTTCAGCCGTGTGACTGTTCGTTTGCGGCCAGTCGTCATGTGACTAACATCATCTCGAAGAAAAAATGATGTAACATTCTTCCTAATCTCATTTTGAAAGAAGCACCTCCTCCCACTCTGGCTCTGGTTCTGGACATGGTTCTTCAACGCAACGTCTTTTTTCGGAGTTAAAAATGTTTTGTTGCATGCAGAAATGTTATTTCATTTTCTCTACAGTCGGTCATTGATTTCATAAATGTAACACATTATAGTTTGTTTATACATCGCACAAAGGCAAAAAAAAAAACATTATATGCAGTGTTATTTCATTTTAAATTTCTAAAGGGTTTTGTGGCTCCCAGTGTTTTCTTTACTGTGTGAAACGGGTCCAAATGGCTATTTGAGTGGTAAAGGTTGCCGACCCCTGCCCTATGTTGTACTTTTTTGTTCAGAAATAAAAGTACTCGTAGGCTGATTGTGTTGAACACCTTGCATGTAAGGTTTAATGACCGTGCCACACAGACACAGATCTTGCGATCACACATCACTCATATGGTTGCCAGGTACAAACAAAATCCCTGACGAATAGACTACTTCTACAATATACTACATCCCCCCTTTCCAAGTATGATAGTCCCCTTTGACTGAAAAAAACTGGACCTCAAAACAATTTCAGCAAACACAGCAAAAACATTGGTCACAACCACACTTTTATGCATACAATATGACCTGTTAAACACAAACTGTTTTGCATAAAACTCATATCTGTTTTAACTAATATTATTTGGTCAACTAACATTAACTTAAAATTAACCCATCAGTAGGGTACAATCCTCAGCATTAGCTCATCTCAAAGTCATTGTACTTTGAAGGAGGTTTGATCTGTCTCCCATTTCTGGTGCTTCGGATAGGAGTAGATGGAGAACCTGTGCTGTCTTCACAGGCAGGTGTACTCTTGCCTTGCTGTGGGCTGAGTCCTCCGTTGGTAAGTCTTCTGGCTGTTCAAATAGCACAGACTAACCATCTCTCTGAAGACTTGTGTGGATTTTCCGCCCGTTACTCCTGAAAGTGACACCACTGGGGATTTGCACATCATATGTCCACGGCTCCCCTCTTTTGCTTAAGACTGTTGCTGGTTCCCATCCACGTTGTGTTGTCATATGAACTGTGGTACCAGGAGTGAACTCAGGCAGAGGTTTCGATTTGGAGTTATTATAGTGTTCCTGTCTGGCTTGCAAATGTTTAAGCTTTGAATGAAATCCTTCTGGAATGGAGGGTTGTAGCACCACCGTTGCGATTGCTAAGATACTTCGCAACACTCTTCCCATCAGTACTTATGCTGGGGAGAACTCTGTACCAGTCACTGGTGTGTTTCTGAGTGACAGGAGAGCTAAGTGTGGATCTGTACCTGTTTGTTATAAGGTATGACTGTCCATGGAGCTCGAAAATGTCTGCCCCAATCTTCAGCCACAACAGCTCAGGGACCTCATGTGGGATAAGAGGCTCTTTTTCATTTTGTGGCTGAAGCTGTTGACATGGAGCGCAGCTTTCCACCATGTGCCCAATGTCATTTGTCATTCCTGGCCAGTACATCACCTTCCTGGCCTGTGCGTTCATCCTCTGTTATACTTGTTATACCTCTATTGTAGAGGTTAGTGGTGATGATGCTTCACCTATTGGGCCATCGAATGTGGTGCATGGCCACTACCTGCTGCAACACGTTATCCATGGCTGTGGCATGCTCCAGTGTCTTGAGAGTGTCAGCATACATTGCAGCTGTGGCCTCCATTGAGTGAACTACTCTCTCTTCAAACAGATCCTCCATTATCTCATCACTGTAGCCCTCAAGAAACGCATGAGACAGGGTATCTGCGACATGCATGTCCTTGCCAGTGGTGTATACTATATTCAGATCAGTGTTGGAGCTGCAATAACATGGGCTGTAGGCGTGCTGGTGCTTTGCACAGATGTTTCCTGAAAATGATTTCTAGAGGTTTGTGATCTGATTGGACTGTCACTGTGTTGCCGTAAACATATTGTTGAAAGAGTTTTGTTGCAAAAGCTATTGCAAACAGCTCCTTCTCAATCTGAGCATATTTTTTTCAGATTCGGTAAGTGCACGTGAAGCATAAAAGTGGACTACCCTCTTGAAGAAGACAAGCACCCAGTCCATCTTTTGATACATCACATTGTATGGTGAGAAGATTGGACTTGATCATAAAACTTGAGCACAGTGACTTGTGTCAGGGTGGATTTTAGCTTGTTCAGTGCAGCACTGTGTTCATGACTCCAGTGCTAAGCAGCTTCCTTTGTCAGCAACTGTCGGAGTGGAGCAGTTATTGTGGCTTCATTTGGAATGTACTGGGAATGTTGTCATTCCCAGCAGCCTTTGCAGCCCTTTCCTGTCCTCAGGCTCTGGCATGTTCTTGATGGCCAGCACACTGGATTCATCAGGCTTCACTCATTTGGACGTGACAACATTCCCCATGTACCTGACTGTGTCCACTTTGTATTGAATCTTCTCCTTATAAAACGATGATCATATTGTCTGCAACTATGTGCACGCCATCACTGTTTTCAAAGACTCACAATTCTTTTACTGAAAAACTTCACTGGCAGATTTCACACCAAAAGGAAGCCTCTTAAAGTGAAACCTGCCCCAGGGTTTGCTAAATGTGCACAACATAGATGAGGATTTGTCAAGCCTTACTTGCCAGTAGCCGTCCTTCTCATCTAAAATTGTGAAGATGGACTTTCTGGACAACCTGCACAGGACCTCTTCTGGGGTGGGTATGGAGTAGTGCTGCCTCTTAATTGCTTTGTTTAGATCACGAGGGTCCAAACAAACACTCACAGACTCGTTCTTTTTTCTGTGTTGACAAGGCTATTAACCCACTCCATCGTCAGTCACAGGTTCTATGACTTCTTTGTCAACAAGCTCATGCAGTGTAGTTTTCAATCTGTCTATGACAGCGATGGGAATTTTCCAGCAGCCGTGTACCACCGGGGTCACATTAAGGTCAATGTGAATGTGATGTATCCCTGGAAACTGTCCCAGGCCACTGAAGACAATGGATAGGCTTCCACCATCTCGTCTTTCGTGGCTGGTGCCTTCACTCTGAGCATGTCCATTCTTTTTACCAGCTGTAGTTTCTCACACACTTCTCTTGGAGTGGAGGAGTGCTGTAACTAAGAACTGCAGACCTGGCTTTGTCTTGGTGGTTTCACATGTAAAACTCACTGAGCCTGGCGTGCTCCTCCATATATAACGAGAACTACTCAGGTGGGCTTCAGCCGATTGGGGGATCAGCCTGGGATCTTTTGGGAAATGTTCATAGGCAGTACATTTGCATCCACACCAGTGTCCAGTTTAAACCTAAAAGCAATATCTATGTGCCTATGAAAAGAGACTCGACTTCTTTTTCCATTTGATTGACACTTTTCACAGATTCAAGCCGGTCTTGTGATGAAGTGCACACTTTGGCAAAGTGATTTCGCTTGCTGCATTTGAGGCATATGGACACTGTTGTGATTTGTGTGTCCCACCAGATTTTCTACCTGCATTTGCATTAAATGTTTGTGCTCTATCTGGTGGTATTGTTCTTTCTTTTTGCTTATTTATATTTCTCTGAGCCAGCTGCCACCTTGCTTAGTGCCTGCACTAATGCTTCTGTTTGCGTTGTTCCCATGACACACATTTGAGACATAGCAGCTTCTGCAGCTCTCCAAATATCAACAGCTGTATCTAGAGTCAAACCTGTTTCTCTTAATAGTCTCTCTTTCATGCGAGCATCTGGCACAGTAAACACAAGTTTGTCTCTTATCATATATTTTTCACCCACACCAAACTCACAGTTAGACAATATATTTCTTAGGTGTGAAGTACGACCTGAATGCATCCATAATCTCGTCAAGCGTGGGTTCATCATCACCGTCTGTTTCAATGTTGAGGGTGTTGTACACCTCAAGTGCATCCTCCTCTATGGTTGCAAGATACAAACATAATCGTGTTAACAAAAACATAAACAACATAAACATAAACCCGACTAACAGACTACTTTTACAATATAATACACCCTACGACGCCATCAGACCACCCACCATTATCAAAATAGTTGAGGATTAGTTTAGTAATCGATTAATAATTGAATAATTGTTGCACCCTTACCCTGGATTTCCACTGGACGCGGAACGGCCGCGGCGCGGTCGCCGTTGCAAATCGCTTCCATTCTAATCAATGAGAGCATTCCCACCGGCCGCACTGCGGAGCGTCTCAGAAGCGGCTCGCCGCGCCGCAGCGCTATCGATAGGAATCAGTTCTATTTTTTTCGTTGCCGCTGCTGAACCTCGTAAATTTCAACGAAGCAGATCGCACCAGACAGGAAAAGCGACACAGAATCAAAGTAAAACATTTCCGCACCCCTTTCAAAATAAAACACAATACGCAGGTAATATCACCTGTCACAACTTCACATCAACATTACGTCGTGACCGCTGCTGCCAGGTAAACAGTCAATTAATCAGAGCGTCTCTGTGGTAGATAAAGATATACCTTCTACAAAGGTGTCCGGAAACAAAGACTCTCTTCCTCTCTCAATTCTATATTAAGGTTAACTGTTTTGCCAACAACAAAAAATATTTAAAAGAAAAAATATATATTTTTTAAATGACCTTAAAAAACCTTCACTAATTTAATCCAATCATCTTAATGTTGAAATAAAAAAAACCTTAGGATAGGTTTATTGTTGTTCTACCCAGGTCAATGTAAAATGTAAAAAAAACTTACACTGGGTCACATTGTTACAATGAACATGGGAACACTGAGGTAACAATTAACCCTATAACACAATTAAAAACACACGTGGTTCTGCCTCTAAATATGCATTAACATACAACAAAAAATACACTATTAACTGTAATTTATATCCACTTTACCAGAAAATACAGAGCAAGGCTGAGTGAATAAATGATTTAGTTCTTTTTAAACTGCTTAAATATGGTGGTCTCCATCCTGTCCTTTCCTCCTCATGTCACCTCTGCTGACATCCTTCAGAAGAGAAGTGAAGTGCTGGAGGCAGATTCCTGCAGCTCAGATTCCTGGAGAGCAGCAGCCAGAAAGCCTCAGGCTAATATGTCACACTCATAACATTACAAACCATCTGGGGGTTTAAAACACCAGTGTCTCTGTCTCTGTTCCCCATTTTTCCGTGGTTTGTCCTGCTGTCACTTTCACCCCACCTGCCTCTCCTCTACTCTCCTCTACTCTCCTCTACTCTCCTCTACTCTCCTCTACTCTCCTCTGCTCTCCTCTACTCTCCTCTACTCTCCTCTTCTTCCCTCTCTTACATGTTGTGGTTGTAAACTTGTGGAAAAGCAGAGACGGGACTGTTTTCTCTATTTATACCCGCAGGACATTTTATTCTCCTTTTTTCTCTCTCCTATAAACACAAATATCACTCACATGCGTCTGGACTGTTTTTCAGACTTTTTTCGTCCTGACTCTGCAAACGATCTGGCTGTTAGCACCGTGTGTGTTTATCATTATGGACGTCTTTTACCTGTTGGTGGCGCTCTTACTCCTCCCGACCGTTATCTCCTGGTGCCTCTCACTCGCTCATCATGCGGATTTACCTGCCTGTGAGGCTTGTTCTCCTCTGGACTATTATGTCTATCTTATTAAATCCATCATCAGCTCTACTCCAGTACACAGTTGCTGAGCTCCTCCAGCTTCGGTTTCATCCAACTGCCGATGCTGCGCTTCTATCCGGACATCGCTCGCCTGCCATATTTGGAAATACATTCACCGTGGTTCCCGACGAAGCTTCCACATTGATGACTCCACTGCCATAAACTCCATTTGGTCCACGAACCGCCGTCGACCGTGAATCTCTGCCCGCAAAGTGGACCACAGTGTGTTAGCCCGCATTCCCAGAGCGGCGGCTAACGTTAGCTTATCCAACGACCGTTGCAACATTAAAGTAGGTTTAATTAACATCTGTTCTCTCACAAGCAAAGGACGTCTGCTCCATGACCTGCTCCTCGACCGCAAGTATGACTTTTTATATCTAACTGAGACGTGGCAACAACTTAATGATTTCTCTCAGCTCAATGAAGCTACACCACCTGGGTTTGTTTACTCCAGTCAGCCCCGTCTCACCGGAAGAGGAGGACCTGGAAGATCCTGTCTGTCAAACTGATCTGGCTCATCTATCAGCCTCATTGCGCCTCCTGCCCGTCTGACCACCATGGGGGCCAGAGCCTTGAGCCAATCTGCCCCCCGCCCCTGGAACTCCCTCCCCCCCGGCATCAGGAACATTGTTTCATTCCCCATCTTCAAATCCCATCTGAAAACCCACCTTTTTAAACAGGTCTACTCTCTCTAACTCTCTAACTCTCTACCCGTTGCTCTTACCTTTTGTTATTTTTATTTTTTTTACTTTGTTATTGTACGGTGACCTTGAGTGTCTTGAAAGGCGCCTTAAATATAATTCATTATTATTATTATTATTATATAAGGGCTGTCAAAAGATTAAACATTTTAATCAGATTAATCACAGGGTAGCTGTGGATTAATCACGATTAATTACTATTCGTAAATATGCCAAAAAAATTCTAATTTTCTCTTTATATTGTTGTAGGAACGGAGAGATAAATAAAGTATGTGAAAATATAAATGTAAAGAACAATACAATACTGTAAATAACTTTAAAAAAAACCTATACAAACTTAGTAAAAAATAAACATTACATTGTAAAGAACCCACATTATAAGACAATATAAATAAATAGAAAAGTTAAATACTGTAAATAACTATTTAAAAAAAAAATGTAAAAAAATTATACATCTCACTGTAAATAACTCACATTATAAACAAAATTATATCATAATATATATAAATTCCTCATCAGAACCTTTGAAGCACTGCTTCTACTAGTTAGCGTTAGCCTCAGCTAGCATTCTGACGCTAACTTTAGCTGCTGTCTGTGTCCCCGTTAGTTAGACAATAACTGTTAATGTTAAGATTATATCATTATCTGCGCCAGTAGCTCCACTTACAACTGTGTGTCTTTCTTTCTTTTTTCTTCCTCTTCTAACTTCCTGATTGATAACTCTTTTTCCTTCAGCTTCATTTACAACTTGCAGAACGATAACTTCACACAGGTTAACGTGAGATGTCATTGCAAATCTACCATTGTTGTTTAAGGGGGACGGGGATGCAGCTGCTCACTGATGCATTCAGGCTCCGAGTGTCGGGGGCCCCCCTATCGGCTCGGGGCCCCAAGCAGTTGCCCGCTGTCTTGCCTGTTCATAAACTGCACGTCTACCCGTAGCGCGATGAAAGTGAGAAAGTGCTTTAATGCGTTAAAAAAAATGAACGCGTTAATTCCACAAATTACTAGTGCAAAAGTTTCCGGCTTTTGCACAGTACTTATATATATATATATATAAGTACTGTGCAAAAGTTTCCGGCACCACCAGCTTTGTTGTTTTTTCTGTCTGTCAAATTCTGTGATCATTGGAATTTTAAATGAAGTGATGGGACATAAAGCTGGGCTTATATTAGCAAGCTGTCAATGAGTTTAACTCATGCAACATGTGAATGTAATGCTCAAGCATGTCTTGAATAAACCTAGCGTAATAGACGTTGTTTTATAGCAGGTATTTCATTAAATTAAATCGTAGGACAAACACCAGGATTTACCAGAAACATTAATTAAGATTCCACTCCAGTATTAACAGAGCTGTGTTATTGTAAGTGTAAGGGTAAATATATATATATATATATATATTTATTTTTTTTTTTTAAACAACAAAAAACAGCATACATATGTTCTGGATGTCTTCCAGTAAAGGGACATATACATTAGTATCATCTATTGTCGTTATAGCATTGCTAAAACAACAAATCTTATGTTTTTGTCAAATAAACTTTTGAATAAAAATGTTTCAGTGCAGGTTAGTGCAGAGTTGATCAAGTTTCTGAAAAAATTTAACATACCTGATTAAGTTCAATTTTATTTTGGAAATGCAAAAATGTATTAATCTGATTACCTTTCAATAAACAGATTAATCCATGATAATCGTATGTTCAGTCCTGATTGAAGATTTTCAACCAGCATCAGGTGTAAAGTTTATTTCGACTATAATGAGCTTTTATCCAGTCAAACAGCTCAACACTGATACATATGTGAATATATTCACAATGAATCATGACAGCCTCTAATTTAAAGAGAGTGAGCAGCCTGACTTTTCTTCTTCTACCACCTTGAGCCTCGGACTCATCTACCACAATATGAAAATATCTTTAAAGATTCCAGCCTTGACAGCCTAGCTTGCCATGACTTCAACATAGAGGCTTTGATTTCCTTTCTTTATTCTCATCTACAGGTCATTACTTTATCATCTGATGCTCATTTATTACATGGAAGGGTAATAATATAATATAGTAATATAATACTTAATGCTATAATACTTCAAATAAGGAAGTTTAAAAAAGTTTGAAAATACTATTATACAGTATGAAAACATTCCAATAATTACAATACAATTGCATACAATACATATGATACAATGCGATAACATGATGTTATACAATAACATATGATACAATATGATAACGTGATACAATAGGATGACATTTGATTAAATACGATAACATGATGCAACAACACGATGATAACATGATACAATTCGATATGATACAATAACATGTGATAACATCCGATATGAAATTATACTATACAATAACAATTGATACCTTACAAATTCAATACCATCATTTAGGATATGATACGATATAGCATATGATGCGATGCAATAACATACAACATACCATAGAATAACATAATACAATAGATTACCATACAATAGAATATGGTAACATATGATGCCATACAATTACAATATGATACATATATGATACAATATTTGGCCAGCCATGGCAAAACGGGAAACAACTCTGCGAGGGACATTTTGAGTTATTGACAGATTCTGAAAGTGTGTGTAGTGTAGAACAACCCCCTCCTGGTCTAAGATGTCAATGAAAGCACATCACTCTGTATGAGCACAGATACTACTGTAGCTACACTGCTACACAGAGCAATAGATAAAAAAACTGGATATGATAATCTCTTAAGATTTGAAATGAAATAACTTAAAAAAATATATAGGAGGGGGGGGGGGGGGGGTGGCTTATTCTGTTATCATTTCTTGTCCTTACACTTGTGTAGTCATATTTCCAACATCTTTCTGGATTCCACCTGGAGAGGAAGGTCACGGGTGGAGAGCCAAACCTTCTGTCCAGGCATGTAGTTGGGTGCGGGAATCCGGTGTTGGTTTGCACTTTTTTGGTAGCGGTTGGATGAACGCAGGAGAGCAGAACGAGCCCGTAGCCAGGTGCGACGACCGATAAACGCCTGGACAGAGGGAACACTAGCTTCCTTCTCTTGCTCAGGAAACAGAGGAGGTTGTAACCCTCGAAAGCATTGAAAAGGTGAGAGTCCCGTAGCGGAGCTTAGGAGGGTGTTGTGGGCGTATTCCACCCATATAAGTTGTTTGGACCAGGTAGATGGATTCTGGGATGCGATACAGCGTAGCGTGGTCTCCATCTCCTGGTTCATTCTCCCTGTCTGTCCATTAGATTGTGGATGATAGCCCGAAGATAAACTGACGGTGGCCCCCAACAGCTGACAAAACTCTGTCCAGAAAAGAGAGGTGAATTGGGGCCCCCTGTCTGAGACGATGTAACAGGGGAGGCCCTGCAGACGAACAACATGAACCAACTATTTGGGTAGAGGAACGAAGTGGGCGGTTTTTGAGAATCTGTCCACAATAGTGAGGATGGTCGTGTTACCTTCAGAGGGGGTAACCCGGTGACGAAGTCCAGAGAGAAATGAGACCATGGGCGATGAGGGATAGGTAAAGGTTGCAGAAGACCAGACAGGGTGTGATGAGAAGTTTTGTGTTGAGAGCAGACAGGGCAGGCAGCGACGAACTCCTTAAGACAGGGTGAATTCAAAACGACTAAAAAATAAAGCCCACCTGGCTTGTCTGGAGTTTAGTCGTTTTGCGGTTTTGATGTACTCCAGGTTCTTGTGGTCCGTCCAAACTATGAACGACTGTTTCACTCCCTCCAGCCAGTGATTTCTCCCGATTTCAGCGGGGGCATTGGTAAGGCCAAACGGCATGACCAAATACTCATCATGGCCCCTAGGAGTGTTAAACACCGTCTTCCATTCATCCCCCTCCCGGATGCTAACAAGGTGACAGGCTTTTCTCAGGTCAAGCTTAGTAAATATAGAAGCACCTTGTAACAGTTCAAAAGCAGCGGAAATGATGGGAGGGGGTACCTGTTTTTAATGGTGACGTCGTTTAATCCGCGGTAGTCAATGCATGGCCGTAGGGTTTTATTTCTCTTGTCCACAAAGAAAAAACCAGCCCCAGCAGGAGACGAGGATGGGCGGATGATACCAGCTGCCAGGGAATTGCTGATATACTCGTCCATGACTTTAGTTTCAGGTGCATTGTGAGAAAAGTCTCCCTCTAGGCGGTGATGAACCAGGAAACAGGTCAATAGCACAGTCATACGGCCGGTGAGCTATGGAATCCGGTGGAACGCTGGACAAGTCTGGGGACTGATCAGAGTCAGAAATGTTACAGGTTGGTAGCAAGGCAGATTTCGGACACACGGCGTGACAATGTTCGCTCCATTGGAGAATTGAACCAGTCATCCAGTCTATTTGTGGGTTGTGTCTCTGTAACCATGGGAAGCCTAAAACGATCGGCTGTTGTGGTGTGTCTATCAGGTGAAATGTAACGAGTTTGGTGTGGTTACCTGATATGCTCAGATGAAGAGGAGCCGTGCGATGTGTAACCATGCAGAGAAGATGTCCGTCCAGAGCAGTAGCCTTGATGGGGTCGACCAATGGCTCCTGATGAACTCTCAGCTGCCTGGCGAGGCCTCGATCCAGGAGATTGGAGTCAGCGCCAGAGTCAATGAGAACAGCCACTGTATGAAATTGGCCGTTACAAGTGAGCTCAGCCTGAACGAGTGGACGAGCAGCTCACCAGCGCCCTCTGGATCCCTGGTGAGCCCTGTCTTTTTAACGGACAGGCCGAAAGGTAATGACCCCCTTCTCTGCAGTACAGTTTTCGCGAATGCGCCTCTGTCGTTCTGCCACCGACAGCCTGGTTCTCCCCAGCTGCATGGGTTCTGCCGCGTCGCCGGAACCGTGAGACGTGGTGGGGACGCCGGAGGACCTGGAAACCCCCGAGGAGGACCTGAAAACCCCTGAGGAGTACCCGACGTCGCTCTCTCCCGTCTCCTCTCCTGTAGACGCCTGTCAATGCGAATAGCAGTGGCAATGAGAGCGTCTTACCCTGCCGGAGGATCCCGAGGTGCCAACTCGTCTTTAATTTTGTCAGAGAGTCCATGGTAAAAGGCGTCGGTCAGAGAGGATTCGTTCCAATCGCTCTGCCCCTAATTTCTGAAACTCGATTTTCGAGTCCATGACGCTCCACTTCCCCTGGTCCAGACTGAACAGTCTGTGAGCAGCCTCTCGACCTGGAGTAGTGTGGTCGAACACCTTCCTCAGCCCCGTGAAGAAAGCAGCCACAGAAACACATAGCGCCGACTGCTTCTCCCGCTCAGCTGTGCCCCAATTGCGAGCTCGACCCGTGAGCTGAATAATCATGAACGCCACTCTGGACCTCTCAGTGGGATACGTGCGAGGTTGAAATTCAAAAGTCAGTGAGCGTAATGTCAAAAAACGAGCGGCAGGTACCTGGAGTTCCGGAGAATCGTTCCGGAGCGCTCAACAGTGGTTCGAAACCCACACCGGGGGAAACAGGCGGTTCGGGGTTTTGGGAAACCACTGGTGTCGGCTGAGTCTGGACGAGCTGCTGAAGCTGACCGCTCATAATCTCCAGCTGCTGGTTCTGGCGATCTGAAGAGTGCTGGAGCGATGCAGCCACGGCGACGAGTTGCCGCTCCTGGTGTTGAATGGCGGCCGCCTGCGCTGCAACCTCCCTCTGCAACTTCTCTGTGTCGGCTGGGTCCATTGGTGCCCAGATTGTTCTGTCAGGCACACACAAAATGGCAGGCAAGGACCCAAAAGCACGACACACGAGACAGAGTAGCTGAGGTGTAACAGGCAGTGGTTTATTCAAAGGCAGAGTTCAGTACCAGGAAGTCAGTCCGTGTGGCAAACAAATCCGACGAGGAGAAGACAGGCAGGGATCAAAAAACCAGGAGATCAGTCCACGAGGCAAACAAATCCAATAAGGGGCAGGCAAAACGGGAAGGTCCACAGGTCAGAAACAGGTTCAGGCAAAGTAAGGATCAAAGAGAAAACGTTGGATAACTAGGTTTGACGCTAGACAATCTGGCAGAGAGCCAGGGGAAGTGGCCGGTATATATGGGAGCAGAGTGATTAGCAGATGAGGAACAGGCATGTGACAGGGGTGGGGCAGGTCAGGTGACTGGGAGTGGCAGGAGTGAGTGACAGGGTCTGAAATGACAGCAGAGTTAGTGAAAATAAATAATGTGTAAAAAATGTTATGAAGACTAAGGAACCATGACACAATGTGTCATTCACACATGATTCAAGCACATCAGCACGTTTGTGCCGGCCCTGAAGCTAGTGAATAACAACGCAGCCACATAACGTTCTGACACGCACAGTGGATTATTAGAAAACAAATATGTTTTAAACCCTGTATGTGACTGAACACTAACATTATGTAGATTAACGATGTTAATGAAAACTCACCCCATAAGAAGATAGAGGGGTACTGGCGTCACATCATAATCTCAGACAACTACTGTGTACGTCCTGCTCTCTTTCGGCCGCTGAACAATCCATCTGTTTGTTGTTTTTGTGACGATGAAGTCTGGTAATGTTACTGTTAAGAAGTAGTTTGCAACAATCGGTTAACCATGCCCAAACTAAACCTAATGCCTAACACAGTCAATAACAATAAATGTGACCCGCCACGGACCAAGCGGGAACAAGTTTGTTTTTTTTTCAAAATTAGGGATTGCCGTTTTTTTCAAAATTACACAAGTTGAAGTTTTGAAGAAGCCACTACATGCTTCAAATCACAGTATTGTGGGTCTTAAAACCATAAACTTTGAGTTTGAATTACGGTTGTTTTATCGCTGTGTTACTCCTAGTTTGGGTGTGGTGATCTCACATTCCAGAGCTTTAGTTGCATTTTCAGCCAATCAGCTGATGATCACGGAGAATACACATGGATAATTAATATGCAGCTCTCACTCAGAGAGAGAGGGGGGAGGGGAGAGATAGTGCCTGGGCTGCACGTATGTGTGCAGTGTGTGTGTGAGTGTGTGAGTGTGTGTGTGGGGGTGTGTGTGTGTGTGTGTGTGCAGTGCGAAATTAAAGCGTGATTATCATCAAAGCAGTCATCATCAAAGCTTTGTTGAACACAGGAAGGCAAGGAGAACAGGACAATATCTGAACTGTGGCTGAACGTCTTCACAAGGACAGAGAAAGCACAGAGACTGCTGGTGTGTGGACTGTTAGCATTTTAAGCTAGCGATCTTTATGCTAATGTGTTAGCAGACTTCATCGTCACAAAAACAACAAACAGATGATTATTCAGCGGCTGAAAGAGAGCAGGACACACACAGTAGTTGTCTGAGATGATGACATGACGCCAGCACCGCTCTATATTCTTATGGGTGAGTTTTCATCTACGTAACGTTAGTGTTCAGTCACATACAGAGACGTTTTTCTTGTTATTGTTTCACTTGCTCCAGCACAAACATGTGCTGAAGTGCTTGAATCATGTGTGAATGACACAGCTTTGTGTGTGAAGTATTGACTGTGATGCTAATGATTTGAGTTGTGAGTTAGGACATTATCAGCTCATTCAGTAACAGACCACACTACACCACAGAGACACTTCAATGTATTTCATTAGTGTCTGATTTGATATTAGAAATATGTGTCTGTCTTTGATCCTTCTCTCTTAAGTATATATAGTATATTTTGTTTTCATGTAACAACAAAAACAGATGATGGAAATACAGTTGTATGTGTGGTATGGTAGTGTCACACCTGTAAATGTTCATGATTTTCATTTATAAATCATACATTTTGTTTAAATAATTCTTACACACTTTCTGTAAATCATATAAACTTTATTTCACATCTCAATTATCACTGTGTTTGTCTCCTATATGATATATTTTACTGAAATGTCTTTTTCAAACAACCAATGATTTATAAAGGAAAATCATGAACACTACACAAATGATAACAGAATAAGCCACCCCCCCCCCCCCCCCCCCATATTTTTTTTGTTATTTCATTTCAAATCTTAAGAGGATATGATGTCCAGTTTTTATTATATTTTATATATATTGTTCTGTGTAGCAGTGTAGCTCACAACAATAGTATCTGTGCTCATACAGAGCAGGGTGTGGTTTCACTGACAGCTTAGCCCAGGAGGGGGTTGTTCTATGTAAATGTAGCAGTTTGAGGAGTGCCTACATTCAAATTGCCATATCTTCTTCAAAAAATATTAGATTTACATGTGTTGAACATTGTTGGAAAGCTTAGAAATCACACTTTCGGAATCTGTAAATAACTCCAAATGTCCCAAAGTAGACTTGTGAACACTTTTGCCATGGCTGGACACAAATGTTAACATTGTGAACGCAAATCCATTGTTTTTATAATACGGCATCTTTGGTACAGCCATTATACAGACACTTGAGGATGCGCAATAGCCGCGGTGTCACAGACGTGTTAGCATAAATATCGCTAGCTTAAAATGCTAATGAGTTCACTCACATAGCAGAAGTGAGATCTGTGTCTGTCTCTGTCTTTGTTAAGAAGTACACCCACAGTTTAGATCTTCTGTGGTTTTTCCTTGTCCATCTTCATTCAACGGTGAACACACACACAATCACATACACACAGCCATGTGTTCTGGAGCAGCTGATTGGCTGAAAAAACATATGATAGCATGACATAAGATAACATATGATTCGATTCAACAACATATGATATGATACGATACAATACGATAAGATATGATCGGTATGACTACATTACTATACATTGCAAAACGATAGCATGCGATATGATACGTTACGATATGAAAACAAGATACGATCACATATGGTTCGATAAAATATACTTAATTGCCTTTCACATAAATGCTGTAATAGTTAACACAGTGAAGCCGTGTATTATTGAATGTCTTTTTTCTTGGTGTGTATGTTGCATTAGTAGGAAACAATAGGGAGCTGCACACAGGAGAGACTTGTCTCTCCTTCTCTGTGTTCAGCTGTTTTGTTGATGTTGTGGCTTCTCCACATAGTATATGCAACATACCATTGAAATGCACTCTGTAAACTAGTTTCTAGATTTGGGAGAAACGCTATCTTTAATTTGACATGAATTTTTAACATATCAAATTAAAAAAATATGGTTTCTTAAACCACTAGGACATCCCATCTTTAGAGAACTGGTATTTGTAATATAAACATTTACTTAATTAATCAACCCTTTATACAGACTAACATTCTTATTACAGCCTTTAATCTTTTATTTATTTAATAATGTTGTCTGTGGCCTAATATTTGGGAGGTTATAGATGTATGTATGGAGCTATCGCATCGGCCAATGCTTTTAAATACCGCTAAATTTCTTTATTATATCCGACTTTCAACAAATACAATTGGTCAATCTCTACTTTCCAGCGTTCTCGATTTATCACATTTTATTTTTATTTTTCAACTGAAAATATTCACCAGAAAAAAAAAATACATATATATATATAAAAAATTATATATATATATATATATATATATATATATAAAATATAAAATAAATAAATATGTATATTATCTGTGATGCAGGAAGTCTTATATGGTAAAAGTTAAGGTTAAGTCATTTCAGTGTATTTTAGACATTTGAAGCATACTGTATTTTTCTCAGCAGGACTGCATATGCAGTTTTAATAGTTTCTTTCAGGAAGGTGTTTTTAGACTCCACCACTCACACAAACATATCTGCAAATAATCCTTTATACCAAGTGCTAATAAATTGAATAGTAAACGTATGAGAAGTTTAAACTGAATTTGCCTGTAACTTGAACTCTGTTGTCAGTGTCTTGTGTTAAATTGTTATTTGTATTTGTCATTAATGTTGTTTTTATTTGTCCACATTGTGGACAGTCCAGTTCAACCTAATCTTATGAATATGACATGTTTTTGTGTCATTTAAGTTTTCTCCATATATTTTCAGTGAATTCATGCTCATGCTCATGGTGCAAGATTGTTAATTGTTTGTGTTGCAGTTAATGTCAGTTTCAGAAGTGTAGCCCCACAAGTCTCACACAAAGCCTGTAGCTTGTATCTAATATGTTAATATTATTACTAGAACATTTACGAGGACCAGGTGTTGTGACTCTTTGAATCGCACAGATGTTTGGATATCGTTCATAAAAGAATCGTTTGCTGCTGCTCTGTCTTTGTTTTCTGGACTCAGTTTTACTCTCGCTCTCACAGCATAATTTTTAGACAGATTAGGCAGCTGTTTTCAGGAAATCGCAGTCAGCGGAACACCAGTCCACGGTAGAACTCTGTAACTAGCATGTGAATATAGCGGAACATTTAACAGCTAAAAAGCTCATTGGAAAAAGGCAATTAAAAGCTTGTAAATGGAGACGGGGGAAAACAGTGTTTAATGGAGAGTGAATATTGGACAAAAAGTACGACTGCAAATGAATATTGATGTTAACACGCGTTAATAAGTTAGTTGTATCAACACAGAAGGTGGGATTTGATGCCTGTTGTAAGAAAAAAAACACGGGATGGTCTTCTTCGTCTCTCGGATTGATACATTCCTTAGGTTTATTACAATAAAGGTAGTTACCACGGTTACAACGGTTCAATGAAAGCATGGTTCACCCTATGCCTTGCTTAGGCATACTCTATCTGGTGTTGTCTCTTCAGTCTTGTCTGAGTGCACTACTTCCTCACAGTGAAATTCTTCTCCCTCAACATAGCCTTACATACTTGTATACAAACAGTCAATGAGTATGCCCACCCACATGTGCATGTCCGCCCCGACGGATCTTTCGGCCTCTGACCCATGCTTGTGCGGGGGCGCTTGCCCGGGGCAGATCCGGGATCCTCCTGTCCTGTTTCTTGGGGGCCCCTGGCTGGGATCCCTACGTGAGCCTCTGCCTGCTACACATAGGGATAAAAAAAACAAATTCACTCACACTCTCACACCGACTCATTTAGAGTGACCAATTCACATTAAAACATTTTATCCAAATGTCCTCCTTCCCCTGTTTTTGATAGTGCACATATGTCCTCTGTCACTTTGTGCATCTATCAAGAACATTGGAATTTGGATGTATCTGAAAGTTTTCTTGAATTGCCGTCCCATCTGGTCCGGTGTGAATGAATTCATTTTCAGGCCTTCCGTCTTGAACCTGTGCTAAATACATTTTTCTTCTTGTTTGTGATGAGAAGCACCATTTGGTTTTGTGCCCCCTTCCTCCACATGAAAAACAAACAATATGTCGTCTGTTCATTGTGTTCTTACAATTTCTCACCAAGTGTCCTGGTTAATGACATGCAAAGCAGAAAGTCTTGTCGGTTTAGTCTCTTGTGTTGGCAATTTCTCGCCAGGTGGCCAACTATGCCACACTTATAGCAGGCAAAATCCTGTAATTTGGGTCTTTAGTCTTGGCAATCTCTAGCTAAGTGGCCAACTTTGCCAGACCCATAGCAGAAAATGCCCTCTCCCGTTCTCCTCTGCAAGGTTTTCCAATAGATGCCACTGAGTAAGAATTCTTATCTTGGGCACAATTATTGTAAAATCTGGTAATTTATCAATAATTTCATCATAGTCTGAGAGGTGTGTTACATGCATGTTTATGGCTGTGTGCATCTGGGGATCACATTTATTGATCAACATGGATTTGTAGTTAACATCTTCAGAAACCCATAGGAAACAGGATGTTCTTCTTCCTTCATTTTCACCTCCACAAGTCTGTCGAAGTTGAAAGGAGGTACTCCCAAAACATCTAACAATTCCATTTTACGTTCCTGAACATTTGCAATTCTGTCCCTTACTTTGGAAGAAAATGCCCTTGCCAGGTTCTGGTAGACGTTCTTTAAGTAGAAGACAGGCTTCAAAATCAGTCAGTCTGAGATTGCTTACCCAAATTTCCATCTCATAGAGAAACTCTAAAGGATCATGCTTATTTGGTAGAAATTCACCAACCTTAGCCACTATGGCATTCAGATTGGTAAAACTTCGAATTGAGATGCTCTGTTCTGTCGTATGTACTGTAGTCGAATGAATCGGTGCCATGGGAAATTTAGCTGTAGCTTGTGAGCTCTGCTCATGATGTAAACACATAGGCCTACTGCCTCCATCACTAACACATCCAGAATCAGCATCTTTTTCTCAAGACATATTCTTGCTTCCTGCAACTGTAGTGATAAAGATTTTACAATGAACACCTCTCCACCAACATCTCCTCTCTTTGTGTTTTCAATTCATTAAATGTATCAACCTGTGTTTGCAGTTGATCGACTGATCATCTCTCTCTGTGTTTGCAGTTCATCTAACTGCTTCTTTGTCTGTGTTTTTAGATCATCTAACTGCTTCTTTGTCACTTTGTTTGCAGCTAAAAGTCCTTGCATAGCATTGGCAAACATTCCTTTCTTGTACCCAAGTATTATATTCAGACTTCAAAAACTGTGTTTGTGCCCATTCAAATGGATTATCCTTAACATTCTCTATTCCATCAAACAGTCCAATGTAACCATGTTTCACAATGTATTTGACAATTATGTCTTCCATCTTACTAGACCTTATGTTTTCAGCCAAATAGTTCAATAGACCCGAGTTCAGGGAGCGCATCGGTCTATTCGGTTGATATAAAGTGATTTAAGCGGAACTCGACCGGAAGTTCCTATTAACACTGTTTTTTTGGTGTGTATCTGCGTCATTACCTTGTTTATGAAGCCCTGAAGGTTCTAAACAAACAATTCAGTCACTGCTGAGAACGCTGTGTTTATTGTAATCTCGGGGCTCAACGAGATCTCTGAAAATCCCATAATAGTTACATAAACAGCGGTTCTCCTGAACAGCAGATCCTCCTGCTCCGGGCACTAGTCCGGGCACATCCGGTTGCGTACATTGAACCGCAGAAGAAGAATAACGTCCGTTGTGGAGGTGTTTCACGAGCGACAGTGTCTTCTGACTCTGGGTCTGACTCTGGGTCAAAGGTCGTCAAAGGGACTGAGGCGGGGAGTCGTGACGAAGCTATTTTTAAACACTGTTAAAACAATGTTTTGATAATGAGGAGCAGTGCATCCACCGTTCCAGAGGGGGGAGCTGCGCTTCTGAGAGCGGATGTGCTGAATAGTACTGGCCAATCACAAGCCTCTTTCTTCTGGGATGACAAGTTGAAGGCTTCTCAGGGACTTACTAGGACATCCAGACAGTAAGGAGTTACAGTAATCCAGCCTAGATGTTATAAAGGCGTGGATTAGTTTCTCAGAGTCTTGTCGCAATATAATATTTCTAATTGTCTTGATGTTGCGAAGGTGGTAGAAGGCTGTTCTACACATTTGCTTAATGTGTTCATCCAGTGATAAATCCTGGTCAAACAGGACTCCTAGGTTCCTTACTGTAGTGCAAGGGACTGAAGTGTTACTGCCTAGGTTTTGAGCTCCACTTAAAAGTGCTGCTCTTATATCTTTTGGCCCGAGGACCATGACCTCAGTTTTTTCTGTGTTAAGCATCAGAAAGTTCTGAGTCATCCACGTCTGTATGTCTATGAGACAATCCTGGAGTTTAATTGATGGGAGGATTCCTCGTTTACACTAACAAACTGAAATCTGTCCGATAAATAGGACTTGAACCAGACAAGTGCCGATCCTTTAATCCCAACATCTTGTTCTAGTCTATGTAGCAGGATCTCATGATCTATAGTATCAAATGCTGCACTGAGATCCAGCAGGACCAGCTGTTACCTTAAATAGACTTCAATAACACTGCTCTTCTAGTTCCAATTCCTTTAGGAACACACCTTTTGGACACAACTTTGCCACCACATTACTTTGGGTTAGTGATTCAATAACTTCTAGAATCTTCAAACAAAATTGTCAGACTTGAGCAAGGCTAACAATTGGCAATTCCTTCCCCTATAGGTTGTTTTAGCGTGTGACAATTCTGAAACAAAAATATTGGTTAGCATACTTGACCATATCCCCTCTTCTTTTTGTCAGAAATTCACACGTTGGTTAGCTCGCCAGTGTAAGAAAAAAACACGCGAAGGTCTTCTTCGTCTCTCGGATTGATACATTCCTTAGGTTTATTACATTAAAGGTAGTTACAAAGATTACAATGGTTCAATGAAAGCATGGTTTACCCTATGCCTTGCTTAGGCATACTCTATCTCAGCGGTCCCCGACCTTTTTTGCTCCACAGACCGGTTTAATGTCAGGCAATATTTTCACGGACCGGCCTCTAACGCGCTCTGGTTGCTATGGTAACGCTTAAACTTTCCTTCAAAATAAGATACACAAAACAGCTGTAAATGTTTCATTAATGTTGATATATTTGTTTCAATCGCTGAGTGAAGCCTGTCATATTTGGAACAAGAGTCGGGATCTTACATTGCTTGCACAAAACTATTGATCAGCACTCAGCATTTGTCCGTTCTGGTTTTGGCCATTAGTTCATTTACTTATTTTTGTGTAGGTGTGTAGGCTGAATACGTTGCACAAGTAAGCGAGTTTTGCGACTCACTCCTTGTCACCAAAATGTTCTGCCAGCGATGACTTATTTTCTGTGAGTAATCACTGCAGCGGCTCTCGTAATTCAAACACTCTGACCAGCGATCTCCCTCAGGATGCGTCAAGAGTGAGTCATGGACAGATGTAACAGAGGGAATCTGGTCATTTTTCAAAATAAAACATTGTTCAGACCCCGATAATAAATAAAACGGAAATAATGTAAGTTATGTATTCTTTCTGTCCAGCCCGGTACCAAACGACCCACGGATTGTTACCGGTCCGCGACCCGTTTTGTCCTCTTCAGTAAATCAGCTACAATGGAAGCTGCAATCTTTGTGATTAAATGCCTTTGTTTGTGAAAAAAGAGATGACAAATTAATTTACTTTCTCCATAATTTTTAACGTGATTCATCCAAACAAATAACCATGAATGAATCACTACTTCTTAATTATTATTATATAATTAAGTCATTAATCTCATTACTGAAACAGGTGCTGTTTCGGAGGTTTTTTAATTAATCCAACTTTAATGCTTTGTTGGAGGGGTTCAATTTCAATATGAGTGGCTTGTGTGTCGCTTTAATGGGGAAGGAATCTGGTGAAATGTGTCTAAAATGTGATAGTTTTATAATATTTGTTTAGGTATTGTTTATTAAGGTCAGATTTCCTAGGCTAAAGTCAAAATTCACTTTTTTTCCTTCCCTTAGAATTCTGGAATTGAAGTCAGAATTCTGAGAGAAAGAAAATCAGAATTCTCAGACCTTTTTCCCCCCAAAAAATCAAGGATTAAAGATAGAATATCTGTAAAACAAAAGCAAAACATTATTTTCATCGTCATAACCACTGCTGTGCTCTGTGTCTCCCCCTGTAGGTGATGAGCAGCCGCTTCCTGCCCTATGAGACCATAGTGACCGACGCTGTCCTCAGCCTGGATGAAGACACGGTGTTGTCCACCACAGAGGTACCTCCTTATGCAGATGTTTGTTTTTAAGTATGTGTTTGTCAGAAAGTTTGTCGTGTTCGTCTAGTCTGTATATCCCGGAATATCAGTACAGTCGACAGGCTCTGCTAGACATCTGCAATAGTAATACTCACAAAGCTTTGGACATTGACATAGACACACTATTGAAGCTCGGATTACTTTGCCGGCCTGCGACAACACCGGACTCGACTGCCACTCCTCCCCTGGAACGGAAACGTCGGAAGCAGTGTGCAAGGAAGCAGAAGAGGGGCAAACGCGGAGGTATCCGGGCTCGGCTAGCGGCTAGCCCATCTCGCCCATCCATACCATCTATCATCCCGGCGAATGTACGATCCTTGGACAACAAAATGGATCAATTACGACTGCTGAGGTCAGCGAATCGAACAGTGAGTAACTGCTGTGTGCTTGTTTTCACCGAGACATGGTTAAACGACAACATCCCCGACTCTGCTGTACAACTGGAACAGCTAACATGCTACCGAGCAGACAGAGTCCTCGTTAACGGAGGTAAACAACGTGGCGGCGGAGTGTGTGTTTACATCCGGAATGCGTGGTGCCGGGACGCTGACGTAGTTTGTAAACACTGTTCACCACAGGCGGAGTTTATGATTATAAAGTGCCGTCCTTTCTACCTGCCGAGGGAGTTCACTGCGGTTTTGCTAGTCGCAGTAAACATCCCTCCAACCTCCAACATCAGTGACAGAAATGCGTCACTTTGTGAACTGTACCAGGCCATCAGTGAACAACAGACAGCACACCCAGATGCATTTATCCTCGCTGGAGATTTTAATCATGCTGACCTTAAGACTGTCCTCCCAAAACTCTACCAACATGTCAACTTCCCAACAAGAGGGGAAAACACATTGGATTTGTTTTACACTTCCCACAAAGGAGCATACAAGGCCTCCCCCTCCCCCACATCGGACTCTCTGATCACATCACTGTCATGCTAATGCCAGCATACAGGCCCAGAGTGAAAGTTGCGAAACCGGTTCGCAAGGAGGTACGAGTGTGGCCAGAGGACGCCATGTCTGCTCTTCAGGACTGCTTCCCAACAACAGACTGGGATATGTTCAAGCAAGCAGCCACATACAACAACAACACAGACATTGAGTACGCAGACACTGTTACTTCCTACATCCAGAAGTACATTGATGATGTGACCCACACAAAAATCATCACTCGGGCTAACTAGAAGCCATGGCAGACAGGAGCAGTCCACCAGCTGCTCAGGGCCAGAGACAAAGCCTGAAAGGATGAAAATGGCCTAAGAATAGCGAGAGCCAACCTGTCCCGTGGCATCAGGAAAGCGGAACAGGATTATACAAAAAAGATAACCTGTCACTTCAAAGACAGCAGGGACACACGGAGCCTGTGGCAGGGCATTCAGACCATCACGGACTACAAGTCTGCGACTACATCTCTCTGCTCAACAATCTCAACAGCTACTTCGCACGGTTTGAAGCTACAAACAATACAAGCCCACAGAAAACATCACCCTTACCCCCACGACCGGGCTCTGTGCCTGTCTGCTGCCAGTGTGAAGAGGTCACTCTCCAACATCAACCCCCGCAAAGCAACAGGCCCAGACAACATCCCAGGACGTGTGCTGAAGGACTGCAGAGAGGAGCTTAAGGAAGTCTTCACAGAGATCTTTAACACTTCTCTGAGTCAATGCTGTTTATAGACCAGTTCAGCATTCAATACCATAATCCCACAACAGCTCATCTGTAAACTGGACCAGCTGAGACTCAACACCTCCCTCTGCAACTGGCTGCTGGACTTCCTCAGTCAGAGGCCACAAGCAGTACGTGTAGGCAACAACACCTCGAACAGCATCACACTCAGCACAGGCCCCCCCCCCCAAGGCTGTGTGCTCAGTCCCCTGCTCTTCACCCTGCTGACTCACGACTGCACACCAACCCACAGCTCAAACCACATGGTGAAGTTTGCTGACGACACCACTCTGGTGGGTCTCATCACCAGGAACGACGAGACCCAGTACAGGAAGGAGGTCGACCATCTGACCACGTGGTGCAGAGACAACAACCTCCTGCTGAATGTCAGTAAAACTAAGGAGATTGTTGTTGTCTTCCGGAGAGGCCACACTGTGCACCCACCACTGTCCATCTATGGCACTCATGTGGAGAGAGTGACAAGCACCAAATTCCTGGGGGTGTACATCAGCGAGGACCTCTCCAGGACCACCAACACTGCATCACTGGCGAAGAAAGCCCAGAGGCGCCTCTACTTCCTGCGCAAACTCAAGCGAGCGAAAGCTCCCCCTACCATCATGTGCTCATTCTACTGGGGCACCACCGAAAGCATCCTGTCCAGCTGCATCACTGTGTGGGGCGGGAGCTGTACTGAGTACAGTAGGAGATCACTACAACGCATAGTGAATACAGCTGGAAAAATCATTGGTGCCCTACTCCCCTCCCTACAAGACATATACTCCACCCGCTTCACCCGTAAGGCCATCTCGATTGTGAGCGATGCCGGTTACCCTGCTCACAGTCTGTTCAACCTCCTGCCGTCTGGAAGAAGGTACAGGAGCCTCCGTGCTCGCTCCACCAGACTCACAAAAACCTTCATCCACCAAGCTGTCAGCAAGCTAAATTCTCTCCCCTTCCTCCCCCCAGCCACATCCCTCAGGCTGTCAGGAAGCTGAACACCCCCCGCGCACACACACACACAGACACACAGAGACACACACACACACAGACACACAGAGACACACACACACACACACACACACACACACACACACACACACACACACACACACACACACACACACACAAACACACACACACACACACACACTTTACTGTTACACTGTTTATACTGGTTGTTATTTTTCTTTTTTACCACACTGTTTATAATGTTTATACTTTTCTGGCTGTTATTCTTATTTATTTACATACTGTATATCACACTGTTTATACTGTTATATTTTTCTTCTGACTGCTAGTTACAATTTTACATCTACAGCACATAACATACCTCAAAAATCTTTCGAACTGCCACTACCATTACATCGGCTTTTTCTTTTTTTGCACTTTTGTATTTTTACTTTTATTTTTTATTTCTATTCTTATTTGTTGTATATTTTATATTTCATATGTTAAATTTAGGTTTTTTAGTTCAGTATTAGGAATGTCTGTCCATCTGTGTGCCTGTGCACTTTAACTGTTTCACCGCAGGCGAATGAGAAACGTCTTCTCGATTCCTTGTATGTCTGGTACATGTGAAGAATTGACAATAAAGCTGACTTCGACTTTGACTTTAATTATGATCACTTTCACTCAGATCTCAGTCAGATCTTTCCTTCTCTTCCTGTTTGCATTTGTCTGCACATGTAATTCTGTACAAATAAAATGGATGTTTGTTGTGTTTAATGGTGGATTTAGAGTTAAGTCATTGGCATAAAAAGCCTCTCAGTGTAGTGCAGTTTTGTAATGTGGTGTAATGCAGACACACTGAGGCCTTTACATGTTTTCATCCTTTTGACTGAACACTTTGATCCCAGACACAGGAGTACAGCTACAGCTGTTGCTGCTGCTGAGGAATGACTGCTTTGTGTTTGATGAGGTTTTTGCAGTGTGCAGTTCCTTTGTTGCTTCTCTCTGTAATCACTCCATTTCTTTATACATAATATATACCATTTAAAAACACAGTTTACGGCCAGTTACAGCTTGTTTACTTCCTTATACAAACAGTGTTCTTTTATTATGAAGAGCAAGTGTCTAATATGGCATTTATGGACAGTTTATTTATATGATTTACTTTAATGAAAGCTGGTTTTCACTCGAGTTGTTGGTGACACATTTAAAACATAATGTATGTTAAGATACTATGATTTAAGGTCCAGTGTGTAATATAAGTGGGTTTATTGGCAGAAATTGTGAAATGAATATACAGTGAGGTTGTATTGGTGTATTTTTGCAAGAAAAGTAAAACTTTTGAATTTATATGGACTTATAGGGCAAGTGCTTTGAGGAGGTCTCCATCTTGCATTGCTACATTTAACAGCAGCCTGAATTACTACACTAATGAGAAATGTCCTTTGTTTGTTGAATTCTGCAGTCTCACCATTATATGTCACTAATTAATACACAGTGGAGATTAAAAGTTGCAGTTCAATACTTAGATAAGCTAGTGTATTTTAAGATTATGATTTATGTGTAAGGGCCACACGGTTGGTGTAGTGGTTAGAAAGATTGGGAAACATGAGACACACCTTTTATAATCAGTGTCCTGTAACTAATATTTAAAGCAAGAATTAAGGTGTTATTAGGCATAAATAAACAATGAATCAACTTATTCTACAAATAGTTGTAAAATGCATTTTATAAATATTCTAAATATTGTGTTTGTTATCTTCCTCTGCTCAGGTGGACTTCGCCTTCACTGTGTGGCAGAGTTTTCCCGAGCGTCTCGTTGGTTATCCGGCCCGCAGTCACTTCTGGGACAGCAACAAGGAGCGATGGGGCTACACGTCCAAATGGACCAACGACTATTCAATGGTGCTGACTGGAGCTGCTATCTACCACAAGTATGAAACTATGAACACCTCTAATTGTCTTTTTGTGCAGAGAGATCACAGCTTTCCTCAACACTGTTCTCTCGTCTTTCATTTCATAGCACACTTTGATGATGTGTAGGTCATGACAGTGCGTGTGGTGTTGGTTGTAGCACAGCCTCAGGAAACAGCCGGGTACTTTTTTATCCAAAATGTCAGTTTGTCTGCTCAGCCTCGTTCCTGCATTTATTTAAACTAAGGCCCTGTCAGCTTTAATGTAGCTTCACTCAGCGGTGATGCCGGTGCTCCCACTGCATGAAAAACTCAGATTATCCGCGCCGTGAACGCCTGATAATTGCCGCGAATGTCCATTCTCGGCAATTATCAGCCGCTCACCCCGAAGTCTGCCGGGGCCCGATAATTGTCGAAAACGAAAGGGGGGGGGGGAGAGGGCGGGGTCAGGCGCACGGGTGGGGGCCGCCAACTCGCGAACCCCGCTAGGTGCGATTGGCTCTAATTAGCATTTCAATGTCGCGATTGTCTGACCTGCGCTGACTGACACAAACAAACCATTGGATGAAACCACAGACAGTTCAAAAGTAAAATCCCCTGTGATTGGACAGCAAATCCCTCACTCATTGGTAAAAATGTAAACTGAAATTCCTTCTACAGGGAAACAAACTAAGAACAAAACTTACATCTATTGAGCAAAACTCAATGTCTCCTGAGACTTGTCTACCTTTTCCATGGAGACACACTCCTGATTTGCATTTGAACAGATCACAACATGGTCATTTACATGTCAAAACCTCACCCACTCCTAGGATCTGGGGGGTGACTTTCTCACCTTAGACTGCAAGTTTACAGAAATTCCTGGCAGTTATTGGCTGAGTCAATCACTGACTGAAACACCAGCAATTCTCAGGGACGATAACTGCCGCAAATCCCACTTTTCATGCAGTGTCCATTAATCTGCTGTCAGCCAATCACAGCGGCCCGGCGCTTAATTGCTTCAAATTAGTCCAGCGCTCAATCCATCAGCGACTTGAGGAACTAGTCAATTGCTGAATTGTGTTTAACACAGTGGTTTCAACTCTAAATGTGATAGTGTCAAATATTTGTGATGCATTAAAAACACATTGCTTTAATTAAATAGTCATTTAAATATCCCTGAAATGGAAGATTATTCCTTTTTTATTGTGTATATGTTTACTATTATCTCATTGATTGTTTTTATTTATTTATTAATTAGTTAATTGTTTCATCCATTATATGGCCACTCACAAGTTGAATAAAAGTAACATACACAAGTAACTACACAAGTATCAAAAGTAACACAGTAAAATGTGTGAATATATCATTATATCATCATACTGTAAGTATAACAAGTAAATATGGAATTATATATGAAAGTCCACTCAAGCAACAGACTCAGAAGATGAAATAATACAGTAAATAAATGAACAATGCAGATAATTATGATAATTAATTACATATCATTAAATATGTAAGACAAAGAACATTATTAAAAAATATAATCCAATAATGGCTGCAATAACTGTAATATAAAACAGCAATGAAACAAACAATAACAGCGACGTAGCAGTGACAAAAACATTGTTTCATGATCCTTAGTGGTTAGCACTCCTTTGCAGCAAGAAGACCCGGGTTCGAGTACCGGCCGAAACAAGGGCCTTCATGTATGGAGTTTGCATGTCCTCCCCATGTGTGATGGGTTTTCTCCAGGTTCTCTGCTTTCCTCCCACAGTCCACAAGTGGAGAGTGGAAGGTTGTTTGTCTCTTTGTGTCCCTGTGATGGACTGGCGATCTGTCCAGGGTCTACCTTGCCTCATGCCCCATGTCAGCTGGGATTGGCACCAGTACCCCCGTAACCCTCATGCAGAGGATAAAGCAGTGGAAGATGGATAAAATAATACAATGACAGGTCTCACAGTCACATGCTGCTGTGTTTCCTCTTACTCCTCTGACTCTTTGCTGTGTGTGTGTGTGTGTGTGTGTGTGTGTGTGTGTGTGTGTGTGTGTGTGTGTGTGTGTGTGTGTGTGTGTGTGTGTGTGTGTGTGTGTGTGTGTGTGTGTGCGTGCATGTCATCCTGCAGGTATTACCATTATCTCTACACCAGCTACCTGCCCAGCAGTCTGAAGAACATGGTGGACCAGCTGGCCAACTGTGAGGACATTCTGATGAACTTCCTGGTCTCTGCTGTCACTAAGCTGCCGCCCATCAAGGTCACACAGAAGAAACAGTACAAGGAGACAATGATGGGACAGGTGAGGGAAACAAGTCTCTTGATATGAATGTATTACTGACTGGTAAGGTTTCCCCCAGAAAACCTGCTAAGCACGATGCTAGGGCCTCTAGGGCAGCCCACCAGCGGCCCACTGTGTTTTTGTAAAAAATGTTAAAAGTTGACAGAAAATGTTAAATTATCACCATCATGTGTTGTTGTAAGACATTTATTAACAATACTTAAACACCAACTATAGAGTCTTACAAAAAGACACACTCTTGAAATTAAAATGAATAATATCAATTGTTTGTAACACTTAAGTTAAATCCTAAGTTATTGGCCAGTGAATCTTAAAACAAGCCATGCAATGCTGGTCACATTTAAAAGTAAAATAAATCAACATAAATATAAAAGTAGTGCCCCCTCATCTGCCTCATCTGGTGCAGAAAGAGGGCCCCTTTTTTCTGCGCACCGCCCCTGCACTGTTCTCCTGCTCCTGCACCGCACGCTTCTCCATCTCCAAGCGGGCTCTTAGTATCCAAAGCAGACTGGATAATTTCTCTATGCTCTCTATGTTTTATCCCCACATCAAAATAATGATCTTTATGACGAAGATTGAGTACAGTCGTGATGAATTGCAGGGGATCTGAGTAGATCTTAGTAAAATGTGGTGACAGACTCTTAAGACTTAAGACGCACTTTTCATTGTTATCACTACGTGGTCTCAATCTTTGTGTAAAGACGCGTCAGCGCTGTAATTCAGTGCGAAATTAAAGCGTGATTGTCATCAAAGCAGTCGTCATCAAAGCTTTCTTTACTAAAGGAAGGCAAGGAGAACAGGACAATAACTAAACTTAGGCTGTACTTCTTAACAAAGACAGAGACAGACACACATCTCACTTCTGCTCGGTGAGTGGACTTGTTAGCATTTTAAGCTAGCAATCTTCATGCTAACGTGTTAGCAGACTTCATCGTCACAAAAACAACAAACAGATGATTATTCAGCGGCTGAAAGAGAGCAGGACAGACACAGTAGTTGTCTGAGATGATGACGTGACGCCAGCACCAGGACCACTCTATGTGAGCTTTAAATAATTCTTGCACACTTTTTGTAAATCATATAAACTTTATTTAATTTCTCAAATATTCCTGTTTGTCTCCTATATGTGTCCAGCCATGGCAAAAGCGTTCACAAGTCCACTTTGGGACATTTGGAGTTATTTACAGATTCAGAAAGTGTGATTTCTAAGCTTTCCAACAATTTCCAACACATGTACATCTGATATATTTTTAAGAAGATATATCCATTTGAATGTAGGCACTCCTCAAACTGCTTTAGGGAGAATTTTAGCCTCAAAGATTTACACCTTCTGAGAGCAAAGAGACAGAATCATCACATTTACATAGCACAACCCCCTCCTGGTCTAAGCTGTCAGTGAAACCACACCCTGCTCTGTATGAGCACAGATACTATTGTTGTGAGCTACACTGCTACACAGAACAATATATATACAATACATGAAAAAACTGGACATAATATCCTCTTAAGATTTGAAATGAAATAACTTAAAAAAATAGGGGGTGGGGGTTGGTTTATTCTGTTATCATTTCTTGTCCTTACACTCGTGTACTCATACAGTGTAAGTAAGTTTGTGACCAATGTAAGTTTGGGCACCCCTGTAAATTTTCATGATTTTCCTTTATAAATCATTGGTTGTCAAGACATTTCAGTTAAATATATCATATGTGACCTGCCACGGACCAAGCGGGAACAAGTTGGCCGAGTGCAAAACGAGACAAAACAGGAAAAAGTTTTTGTTTTTTTCAAAATTAGGGGGGTTGTTCTATGTAAATGTGATGATTCTGTCTCTTTGCTCTCAGAAGGTGTAAATCTTTGAGGCTAAAATTCTCCCTAAAGCAGTTTGAGGAGTGACTACATTCAAATGGCCACATCTTCTTCAAAAATGATCAGATTTGCATGTGTTGGAAATTGTTGGAAAGCTTAGAAATCACACTTTCAGAATCTGTAAATATTTTAAAGTGTCCCTCGGTAGACTTGTGACCAGTTTTGCCATGGCTGGACACATATTTTTAGAATCGCAATAATAAAAAACAAGCAACACTTAGCCTGCAGGGGGGGGATGTGTGAAAAACAGGGGATTGACCCCCCTGAAAGCTTCAAAAGCAAAATTTGAGGGGGTCTATTAAATGGAAAACATGTTTTTTTCCTAAAGATTTTTGTCATTTCAGTTTTACATATATGATCTACAGACATATACACTTTTATTTGTAATTTTTTTTGAATGATTGCATTGATGAGAAAAAAGCTTTACTCAACTGACTATATACATATTCTATTCTATTCTATTGTAATGACTGTGTCTCTGGTGTCTGTCCTGCCTCAGTCTTCAAGGGCCACACGCTGGGCCGATCCTGACCACTTCGCCCAGAGACAGACTTGCATGAACAAGTTCGCCAGCTGGTTTGGCGCCATGCCTCTGGTCCACTCCCAGATGAGGCTGGACCCCGTCCTGTTCAAGGACCAGGTCTCCATCCTTCGCAAGAAATACAGGGACATTGAGAGGCTCTAACAGGACCGGCACCCCCTGGGGGGCGGAGACCCCATTCAGGGTGGATACCCCATGCAGGGGGAGCCAAGAAAGACTGACTCAGTGGAAAGCAGGAGTCCTGGTGCTGCCTGGACTGGCCATGGAAAGGGACGAATGAGGACAAACGCAGATGGTGTTTGGATTTGAAACCCTCTGACAAAAAAAACACTGACAGATAGAGAACACAAAGACAAGCCTAACAGTTCTGTGTGTTTCACAAACACACAGTGCGCACTACTGACGGCGATGAAAACTCTTGAATAGAATATTTTTTCTACAACACGAACAAGGGCAAAATTGACTTTCCTGCTCTTTCGGCACATGTACAGGATGGTAGAAGAGGGAAGGTGTTCATGACCACAATCCCCACCCCGCACACCACTAATCCTACTGGTCGCACCAAAGTTTGCATTGGGACATAAGCATGGACTCACTTCCAAACCCCTGCTTTTCAGTGTGGGAAACACTGTTCTTCTGATTTAATTCTATCGTACAAATCAACTCCCAGATGAGTTTTCACTTTTGAATATGTTTTCAAACATTTACATCCAGTGTCCAGTCATTACAAGGTCCTCAAAGGTTCAGAAATTTCATACACACACTCACACATCCTGGATTCTAAAAACGTGGTCAGCCTCATCGTTGGCTCATTCCTTGATGTAGTGATACACAGTGTTTATAACGGTCTATCGGCTTCTCTGCTATCGTTAAAATAAGTCTGAAAAAAACATTGTGTCATGTCCCATTTTTCTCTTATACCCATGTCTGTTTTACTTTTCAGATTTTTTTTCTCCATTAACAATCTTTTTATTTCCCCTACAAACTCTCTCATTTACTGTGTGTGTGTGTGTGTGCGTGTGTACAGAGCCTTAAAAAGTTGGCTCATCCAACCATAAGCTGAAGCAGAGTAAATTTTCATTTTAGATGGAATGCGAGAAATGAACATTTCTGGATGAAATGGAGCAGAGTGAGCACATTTGAACACAAATTATTTTTTTCCTGTCTCCATCATCACAGGGAAAACATTTCTGACCTCAGCAGCTCTTTGGTGACGAGCCATCATTTCACAGGATTGTGCGTGTAGAGAGAGAGAGAGAGAGATTTTTAACGTTGAGTGTTCTGACATCAGGGTCTGCCTTTAAAATTGTTTATTGCATATCACGTTGAAATATTGTAGTCATTAGTCTGATGTGGCTTCTCCTGTCATCACCATAATGGTATCAGAAACAGTGTAGCAACTACAATTAGTCTAAATGTAAACACTACTATGTGTACAACAGTGACATTATTCATTATTATTCTTACTATTAATCACATGAGCTGTAATAACAGCTGGGTTCGCACATTAATTTGTACATCACTTTCCCAACGACTACGTATAACCTGTAATACTTCCACACATCACTTTTCAGATGCTTTGGTGTTGTGATTGTCTGCTCAGAGGTTAATTAGCTTGTGTCCTTCATTTGTGACTAAAAATGTGACAGATACAGACATTTTGACTTAATTGAGTCTATAACCGAAAAGAGCAACCCACCGACTCGTGCTGACAGTGTGGCTGCTCTAATCACATTTGTGCATAAACGAAAAGTGGTGATGCGTGTGATTGACTTTTTGTTGATTTCCAATATATCAATACATAAAGGTTGCTTATGCTGATAACCACTACAGAAACAGTGCACCTCTGTAAATTCTCATGATTTTCCTTTATAAATAATTGTTTGAAAGAGAAATTTAAGTTAAATATATCATATAGAAGACAAACAGTTATATTTGAGAAGTGAAATAAAGTGTATATGATTTACAGAAAGTGTGCAATAATTATTTAAACAAAATTAGGCATGTGCATAAATTTAGGCACCCTTATATTTTTATTGATTTCAATACCTTTAGCACTAATTACTGGAACTCAAAATTGGTTTGGTAACCTCAGTGACCCTTGACCTCCATACACAGGTGAATCCAATCATGAGAAAGAGTATTTAAGGAGGCCAATTGTAAGTGTTTCTCCTCTTTGCATCTTCTCTGAAGAGTGTCAACATGGGAGCCTCAAAACAACTCTCAAATGACCTGAAAACAATGATTGTTCAACATCATGGTTTAGGGGAAGGATACAGAAAACTTTCTCAGAGATTTAAGCTCTTAGTTTCAACTGTGAGGAACATTGTGAGGAATGTGAAGACCACAGGCACAGTTCTAGTTAAGGCCTGAAGTGGCAGACCAAGAAAAATCTCAGATAAGCAGAGGTGAAGGATGGTGAGAACAGTCACAGTCAACCCACAGACCAACTCCAAAGACCTACAACATCATCTTACTGAAGATGGTGTCACTGTGCATCGTTCAACTATTCAGGGCACTTTACACAAGGAGATGCTGTATGGAAGAGTAATGCAGAAAAAGCCTTTTATGTGCACAAACACAGTCAGTTGAGGTATGCTAAAGCACAGTTGGACAAGCCAGCTTCATTTTGAAATAAGGTGCTGTGGACTGATGAAGCTAAAATAGAGTTATTTGGGCAAAACAAGGGGCGTTGTGCATGATAGAAAAAGAACACAGCATTCCAAGAAAAACACTTGCTACCTACAGTAAAATTTGGTGGTGGTTCCATCATGCTGTGGGGCTGTGAGGTCAGTGCAGGGACTGGGAATCTTGTTAAAGTTGAAGGTCACATGGATTCCACTCAATATCAGCAGATTCTGGAGAACAATGTCCAGGAATCAGTGACAAAGTTGAAGTTGTGTCAGGGCTGAATCTTTCAACAAGACAACGACCCTAAACACTGCTCAAAATCTACTAAGTCATTCATGCAGAAGAACAAATACAACATTCTGGAATGACCATCTCAGTCCCCACACCTGAATATTATTGAACATTGAGTTGAGATTTAAAGCAGACTGTCCATGCTCGGAAACCATCAAACCTGACTGAACTAGAGATGTTTTGTAAAGAAGAATGGTCCAAAATACCTTGTTGTTATTTCTGCAAAAGGAGGATGCACAAAATGTTACTTTTGTGGTGCCTAAACTTATGCACATGCCTAATTTTGTTTAAATAATTCTTGCACACTTTCTGTAAATCATATAAACTTTATTTCACTTTGCAAATATTGCCGTATTTGTCTCCTATATGATATATTTAACTGAACTTTCTTATCCAAACAACCAATGATTTATAAAGGAAAATCATGAAACTGTACAGGGGTGCCCAAACGTTTGCATACCACTGTACAGATATAGGTGCCCAACTGCAGAGGTCATTTAGTCGCTTTCCTAGTGAAATTAACATAATATTTTGCACCTTGCATCTTCTCATTGAAGATTAAAAAAATAAATAAACGAATAGTTGGTGAGGGCAGAAGCAGATAGCAGCCTATTCAGCTGCTATAGTCATTTGTCATAATGGGGGGATCTTGCTTGTTTGCCAACATCCTATAATACATTTTAAAGCCAATATCAGCCAATACCGATATGGTGCCGATAAGAGCATGCTCTTCTTACACATCCAGTGTGGCACCAGCCTTAAAGTTGCATCACTGACTAAAATGTTTCAACTTAAATGGCCTCACAGGTATCAGACACCCAAAACAAACAACCTAAAATAAAAACCTTCACAACAACATTTCTGAGGCTTTGAGAAAGTGGCATTACATCTGTACAGACTGAGAGGGAGCACAGTTCTCTCTCTCTCTCTCTCTCTCTCTCTCTCTCTCTCTCTCTCTCTCTCTCTCTCTCTCTCTCTCTCTCTCTCTCTCTCTCACACACACACACACATACACAGTGGGTTTGCAGACTTAAATAAAAGCAATGTGTATATTCAGTGAGACATCTCAGCCAAAACTGTTCAGTGTGTGGAGCAGTCATCGACATCTATATCAGTCACTTGATTCAACAGCTGCTTCACTTTCAGAATTTTTCATTTGTTTGTCCTATTGTTTTACAAAGAGTAAATGTATAATAACGCCTTGACAGTGTTAAGAAAGGCAACAGCAAATGATAAAATGCAGCCTCAGCAAATTTTCACAATACCATGTCAGATCCAACAGGATATTCAACAGGATGTTTTCCTTCACTACAGTTTTTTTTTGTTTGTTTTTTTAACAAATGTTTTTAATTTACTCTGTGGAATTTGACTTTACTTTGCCAGGAGAGACTTATCATCTGTTTCATGTGAAGTCACAACAAAAAAAGTATTTAATAATCTATAATATGTGATTCTGGGAAATGCAAACATAGCCCTCACTTCTCTGCATCTGGTCCCCATTTCACCTTCAGACAACCATATTGTTTGAATCTGAATCACTATGTCCAGCATCTATCACGCTGGCTTTTGCAAACATTTCCAGAGTTGTCTTACTTAATTGGATTAGGCTGCATCATCTCGGCTCCCTGAGGGAGTCGAACGGCAACGTCCCAATAAAGACTACGCCAACTGAAACATGGGAATTAATAAGCAGCTGAGCCCAGTTACAAGATGGAAGTATTATTACATGTGTGCTCTAACATCTCCTCCCCCACATAATTAGTGTGCTTGCTGAAAGGCAGCACACTATTGTCCTTCTTAGGTTTTCTTATTCCTGTCAGCCATATTTTTGGTCAGCTCCTGCTCCTAGACATTTTGAGATATCTCCACCGGTCCAACTCTGGAATGTCCGGCCGGAACCGGTGTAGTGTGGAAATTGAAGATAGTGTTACTGAGCCTTGTCCTTCTTCCACCAAATTGGATTGAATAAAAAGCTAAACTAAACTTTCACAGGTCACACATTTTGTCCGATCTTCACGAAACGTGACGCACATGATAGACCAAGCCTCACAAAAGTTACCAGAAGGATTTTTGATTTTCACGCATCGAAACCAAACTTCTTACATGAACTCGGGACTCCAATATGAGGAAGCACAAGATCTGAAAAAAAAAACATTAACATTTTTGGGATATTTCACAGACTTATTTAAATGACCACATCAAGGTAACTGTACACCTTCGTCACTGCACCTACACTATCTAACTGTTTACTGACACAAGTGCAGCTCTGCCTTACCACGCATCATTGGGCACATGCCATGGGGTTGTATGGGCTTAAAGATAACAGTGAAGCATGTGTTTTATATACCCAGCAAATTCAATACATTTCACAGTCATGGTGTTCAAATCGAACTTGTTTCATTGTGATGATAGTACAAAAGTTGATAGGAGAGTAATATTCTATTGTTTACATCCATAAAAGCATACAAATTTATACATTTACAGAAGATTATGTATTATTGTGTTGCTTTGCAGTGTTTAAAGAATAGCAATGCATTCTGGGTAGGCAGTGGCCATTTCACCAAAGCTGTACCTTACTATTACCCGTACAAAACAAGTTGCTTTGCATCCACTGGGTAAAACAGGCATATTTATATATCCGTAGACATCCTTTCCTGTTGGCCAATATTTGAGATTACATGTTGAACCTGTCAGTAGCGAAAAAAGAGGTTCATCTCACACTTTTAATGTTAATGCATTTATACACTAGGTGGCACTCTTGTGTTACATTTCAAATCTAAATACGGTTAAATCATTACAATTACTGTAGATATTATGGTATACACATGTGTTCTATGTGTCTATAAATCGAGAAACAGCTGTTACAAGCTGCTGACATTAGTGAAATGCACCTGAGCAAGCACACTCTGCAGTTCCCCTGGAAATGCATTCTAGTTATAATGGCTTTAGTGCTCAGTTGTATTTAAATGCCCTCTTTCACAGCTTCTTTCCTCTGCTGTGCCATTCAGTTTATCATTGAGTCAATAGAGTTTAGACCTGTGTTTCCATCATGGAATGGTTCGGTTTGGTACAGTGGTCCAGTGGTTTGGAATGGTAAAGCCCTTCTGGGTTTGGTTTGACCTCGTAGTGTGATGTTGTACTTATACATTAGAGCTGGTCAAGCTCCACCCTGACGTACTGTACCATTTTACTCTGGTCCCCCAATCGAAGGGCGCTAAAGAAGGTCGACGTCAGGCTTTTTTTTGGTACTATTTCTAATGGAAATGCAAAAAAAAATACTGTACCAAACCGAACCGTTCCACATGGTGGAAACACAGCTTTACACTGGATCAGGAGGAAAATTATGCAAAAGTCACCATTTTGTGTTTCAACACTGATGGAAGGTTTACCCCCAAAAATGTTGCACACAGTAAGTGTTCATTGTGACGACTCTGGAATCTACCTAGTCTGTTCTTGATTTGTGCTTTTTGAGTTTATGGTCAGTTGCAGACTCTTTCTTGTAACCATGTCCTGCCTTCAAACACTGGATGAAACACAACTTCCCTTTTCTTTTTGTCATAAACACACACACAAATGTCCAGTTTTCACCCCTGTGTTCGGACACATTTGCGAAACCATGCATGACCACTCCCCATCTGGGAATAATCTCAGATATCAGTGATCGGCTGTATCATGTTACCCAATCGTCAGTGATATGAGTCGATCTGTCCGGACTGTCCTGATGCCTTCTGCTACCTTGTAATTTTATAGAGGGCCCAAATGAAATAGATAAATGCCAATTTTTGTAAGAATGATTTATAAAAAAATAAACTCATGTTTGATGATACATGCATCTCTTTGTGTACTCTTTTTTTCTCTATCTGTCTATTCACTCTTTACTCTGAAAATCATACTGAACTGGTCTGCAACATGTTTAAACGACAGGTGCAAAGCATCCATAACACACTGGTCAGCAACTGCTGCCCTGTGGGCCAAAACTGCACCAGCAGATGATTTTTAAAGCTCCCATAGAGTGTTCCTTGGGGTTCACCGGGAACCTTTGGTTGACCCCATCAAGGCTACTGCTCTGGACGGACGACTCCTCTGCATGGTTAATCACCCCACTGCTCCTCTTCATCTGGGCATAGCAGGTAACCACACTGAACTCATAACTTTCCACCTGATAGATGCTCCGCAACAGCCGATCGTACTAGGATTCCCATGGTTAAAGAGACACAACCCACACATAGACTGGATAACTGGCTCTATTCTGCAATGGAGCGAACTGATCAGTTCCCAGCCACCTTTCTTCCCCCACATCGTCCGTACCACTGTGCTATTGATCTTCTTCCTGGCACAACACCACCTAGGGGAAGACTGTTCTCATTATCAGCACCAGAAACGAAGGTCATGGACGAGTACGTCAACAATTCCCTGGCAGCTGGTATCATACACCCATCCTCGTCTCCTGCTGGAGCAGGGGTTTTTCCTAGTGGATAAAAAGGATGAAATCCTCCGGCCATGTGTCGACTACTGCGGACTGAATGACGTCACCGTTAAAAACAGGTACCCCCTCCCACTAATTTCCTCGGCTTTCGACTTATTACAAGGGGCTTCCATATTTACCAAGCTTGTGCCTGCAGCGTCCTCCAGCGGCTGCTGTAGAATCAATTGTTTGTTAAGGCAGAGAAATCAGAGTTCCAGTCCACAGAGGTCGCTTTCCTAGGCTACATTATATCTGTGAACAGTATTAGTATGGATCCAGCTAAAGTTAAGGCAGCCCCCCAGGTTCTAAGAACGTCAAACCGGATGCCCTTTCCCGCCAGTTCCAGTGCAACAACAGCCTCCTCAACCAGAAATGATTTTCCCATCAAGTAAATTTGTAATGCGATCTAATGAAGAACAGTATAATGTAAAAATTAGGGGCTATTAAAATCATACCATATGGACCAAAGAATGAATGAAAGACAAAAACAAATTTTTCCACAAAATATTTACAAAAAAGACAACATTTAACTGTTATTGTCTGATTCTCTTCTCAGGTGTTATCACAGCTTTGTCTGCTGCTGCTGGGAGTATTTGGTTAGAAGTGTACAAGTCACCATCATGTCCTATGTTGTTTTCCGCAGGGATGGGGATTTTTGTCGTCAAAACGAACGACAATCGTCACGTGCGCACCTCGATAAAAAAAGTTTTTCTTTTTTTGCCACTCATTTTTATTATCGCTGCTTTGATGGACAACATTGGATATTTCAGCCATGTTTTTGAGCCTAAAACGAAGTAGCACACTGTAGAATATTTTCCACCCCCATATTGCTGCTGCTGTTGCTGCTGCTATAAAAAAAAAAAAAAATAGACAAAAATTGACACGTGGACCTCGAGAGTCGACTCTCAAAATTTCATGAAATTCCCATCCCTAGTTTTCCAGATACGCCATGAGTTTCCTGATCCTGAAGCAGGACACGGCAGGCGACCACTTCTTCCTCTGATGACTCTCTGGGATGGATCTGTTCTGTAACTCTTCAGCAAAAGCGTATGGTTCCTTCATGAACTCAAACACCACCTCAACAGATCAGCCATGTACAGTAGTCATATAAAATATTACAAAACAATAAACAATCAAACAAATATTCAGTCACAAATGAATTCAGTCACAAGTCACAAAGATTTTAAAAACACATTCTTTCTAAATAAATATTTATCAGCATTTGTACAAAGTTATTTTTTTTTTTTAATAACAATTACTTTCACTTGACTTTGGGTATGAAACCATGAAACAGGTTAGCCTGCAGCTTTTGTTGTCTGCTTACAGCTTGTATTTTGGTGCATGGTTACAAGCTACAACCTACAGTACGTAAACATGATGATACCGATCAGAGCCAGTACTCATTTTGGTACTAAAGGTTAAGATACCACATACGTTCTTTGTCAAATACTGTTACAGAGTCGATGGCTCTGTATTTGTGCATCCAACATGCACTTTAACCTACTGTGTATTTGTACTGGACATCTACGCGTGGTTGCTGAAGGGTAATGTTGTGATTTAATGTATTAATTGGTGAGAAAATGTAGATATAAATGATTAATTAATGTTATTAATTAATTATGTTATTAATTTTCTTTAAAAGGTCAAACGGGGCACCACTCCTCTCAAAGCGAGGAGAATGACAGAAGAACTGTCACTTAATGACCTCAAAATTGCAAACAGCTTCATGTCCGGTACACACACCTCGACTCACACACACTCCAGACTTTCTGTTAAGCTGCCATTAACTGTCAAACACTTCCCCACACACACTCACACAGATAAGTCTGTCAAGAAAAAATAAATTCCATAGTTTAGGAGCTCTTATCGACTCTGGTGTCGATGAAAATCTGACTCAGCACTCACCCAGGCCATGAACATTCATACTTTCCCCCTACCTTCCCCTGTAACTGTGAAGGCGCTAGACGGAAGCGAGTTGTTCCAGATCACTCACAGGACAGAGCCAATAGCCATGGATATAGAGGGGCACCACAAACTCATAATATTTCATGTTCATCACTCACCATCTCACACTGTTGTTTTAGGTCTTCGCTTAACGCAATCACAGTTGTCGTTTAGTCAGGCTTCCTTCTTGATCAGAACACAAGGTGATGAGATGATGATGTAGAATGAGACTCCGTGACACAAGACTTTTTACCAAACAAAAAGATCTTTATTCTGGAACTAGTCAAGTGTCAATTCCAGGCTCTGCAGATCACCTGGGAGAGGATCGGCCAGGTTCCTAAAAAGCTCTAACTTCCCCTGAGCAAAACCACACTTAATAAAGGTTACCTGCTCCTCCTACATCTTCCTATGCCCTTGGTTAGCCATTTGACCTCCAGTCTCCTCTAGGGAGCACATCAAAGGACAAATGCCAGGACCAATGCCTAACCTACACCTCCACTTTATGGTCAACCGATGATCCATCTGAGCCGTGCCTGCTCAGACAAAATCTACAGACATCTGTCGTAAAACTTAATTGTAGGGCATTGTAAACCTCAGTCACACAGTATGTGAACCCACAGACTTATAGTAACATATTTGCTGTGTTAAAGTGTCTAAGATACTTTCGAACAGTTACAAGAGGCGAGAATTTTCACCAAGTTAGATCTAAGGAATGCTTACCATCTGGTGAGAATAGGGGAAGGAGACAAATGGAAAACAGGCTTCAACACCCCCACCGGCCATTACGAGTACCTCGTAATGCCATTCGGTCGAGCCTTTTCAGCCCCGCCATTTTCTAACACATGGTGAATGACGTATTACGTGAGTTCCTGAACATATTTGTTTTTGTCGATTTGGACGATATCCTGATTTTTTCGTCTGACGTCAATTCTCGCTTCAAACACATACACAAGTATGTTTAGTTCTTCGCCGCCTCCTAAGTCATCAGCTGTACGTCAAGGCAGAGAAGCGCGAATTCCACTCACCCTCTGTAACCTTCCTGGGCTTCATGGTTTTGCCGGGAAAAATTGAGATAGATCCGGCTATGGTTCAAGTGTTAAGAGCCTGGCCTACTCCCACAACCCGAAAACGGGTGCAACAGTTCCTCGGTTTCGCAAACTTTAACAGGAAGTTTATCCGAAACTTTAGCACCGTCGCAGCTCCTCTCCACGACTTGTCCTCCTCCTTATTCAGCTGGTCTCCACAGGCGGAGGTGGCATTTCACCGTCTGAAGAGCGCCTTTTCCTCTGCTCCCATCCTCACCATTCCTGACCCGCAGAAACAGTTTGTGGTGGAGGTGGATGCCTCCAATGGGGGTATTCTCTCACAGCGCTCAGCCCAAGACAACAGACTTTATCCATGTGCTTTCATGTCCAGAAAGCTAACCCCGGCTGATCGCAACTATGATGTGGGAGACAAAGCGTTGCTGACGGTGAAGGAGTGAAGTGACATATCGCTGGACTTCGTCACCGGTCTGCCTTCCTCCAGTGGCAACACCTAGGTTCTCATGCTTGATTGATTCTCGAAGATGGTCCACTTCGTTCCCTTGGTGGGTCTGCCGTCTGCCAAGGAGACAGCTAGGCTGGTGCTGGAGCACGTTGTCCGGCTGCATGGGATTCCACGGGATGTGGTTTCTGATCGGGTGCCTCAATTTACTTCCAAGTTCTGGAGGGAGTTCTGCGACCTGCTGGGGGCCACAGTCAGGCTACCATCCCCAGTCCAACAGGCAGACATAGAGGATGAATCAGGACTTTGAGACCACACTAGGGTGCCTGGTGTCACAGAACCCTAGGACCTGGAGCAAGCACTTGATCTGGGTGGAGTATGCACACAATTCCTTGCCAACCTCTGCTTCTGGTCTGTCTCCTTTTCAGTGCGCTTCAGTGGATTCAGTAATTGGAAATAAAGAAATTAAAATATATCCAAATAATAAACTGTGGGTCAGTAAGGAACTCAAACATCATCTAAATCTGAAGAAAAGAGCCTTCATACAAGGTGAGTTACAAAAAACAAAGGAGCTCAACACTCGTAGATTCCACTAAATCTCACACACTTATCCTTCACATTCCTGAAAGTGAAGAACACAACAATCCAGACACTCGAGAGATGCAACACTAGATGAAAAAGAAAGCACCAAACAATGTTTGAATTTGAAAAAGACCATCACAGCATACTTTATAGTTCAACAGATTCCTCAAAAAGGCTTTATAATGACACGTCCAAACCAAAATGTGAGCTACATTAATCATCAATAAAAACATTGATCAATATAGCAAGAATACAACTCATGATTTTTGCCACTTTGAGGAAAACTTTTTAAAAGTAGAATTTTAGATATTTCTAATACTATGAAATGTTACACATGTACAGAAAACACGGATTAAATAAGATATCAATACGTGAGATAGTACCTACAAGCTGTTTTTATAGAAAACAGGATTAATTCAGAGTTTTAATGCTGATGTAATGTTTCAAGGATTTCAAGGACAGATTTTCTGCCTTTGCCCACACTGACACTGTCAAATGTTCAGTGTCCTTCTCTATTAACTTATCTTCTCTTTGTCAAGAATGGTTTTATAGTTTTATATGTTTTTACTTCAGAAAACAGACTGATTTCTTCTGTAAAGTGCAGCCTCAGCCAGTCTGTTCTACCCTGTTACACATCCAGTTAACAACAGTGTCTTTCTGTCCATTAATTGTGTGTGTGTGTGTGTGTGTGTGTGTGTGTATGCATGTGTGTGTATGTTTGTGTGTGTGTGCGCACGCGTGGGTGTGCGTGTGCTCAGCTTCTGACAGCCAGCATGGAGTTGATCTCCCAAATGAGGTTCCGGAGTTGGTCCATGATCTGCTTCAACTGCTGATTCTTCTGCTTCAGCTTCTGCAACATAACATGCGCAAATGCACAAAATCAAATATATAAGCCAATCAATTACATTTACAGAGGAAAATACAAATTACAAACTGCTGCAATTAATGTTTTTGCAATTGGTATAACTATTATGTCATGCTAGTATAATAACTACACATAATACATACCTACTGTATCACTCACTACAAATCATTTTAAAATATACTTTAACAATCTCCTGTTGTTACCTTGTTTTATCAACTGTGGAGTGTTTTTGCCAAACAAAAAGATTTGTGGCATAGATATTTACTCTTCTTTTTAAAGTATAGATGAGGAGGACTTTCAGTTTGGGTGAGCATGTGATAACAGCGCTGTCTCAGTATCCCGCAACTCTTACTTTTTCCTCAAAACCCCAATTGATTGAGAGTGGAATAACTACTTTTAGAACCTTGGCAACCTTGGTAAAATGTCAAAGGCGACAAAAGTGTCAAAAAAGACTGCGTGACCGATAGCCTCCGTGACAGATAGCAGCACAGCGCTAACTAGCATAGCTAGTGTCACAAGCTATTATTGCGGCCGACTTTAAAACATCATTCACTGCTGTGGAATTGAGACTCGCAAAAATGCAGTCAACGATAACAGAACATGGTCAAAGATGGACTCTTTGGAATCCCATGTCGAGCTGCAAGACCAACAAATTCAGACCCTGGAGGAGAGGTGTGTAGTACTAGCGGCTAGCAACACCAAGCTAAGCTTGCTAAACCAAGCTAAACATCAGGATAATCGGTCTCCCTGAATCAATCAAGGCATCCAGACCCACAAGTTTCTTCACCAAACTCCTGGCCGAGGTATTCTGAGACCAGATTCTCCAGTCTCCCCCTGAGTTGGACCCATAGGACGCTCACAACTAAACCACAACCAGGCAACTAGGTGGTAATATTCCACCTCCATCGCTACCAGATCAGGGATTTTCACCCCCCGAGGAAGCCACCACCTGTCATTCTTACAAGGACAATATCTTTTGCTTCGCTGTTCATTTAAAGGGACTTGTTGGACACTGTAGAACTCTTTAAGTGTTGTTCTGTGCAGCTTGAAGCAGTGGACAAGCTCATACAAGTTCAGAAACTGGTGCTGTGTAGTTGCCAAGTATCTAGTGAAGTAGTGACTATTTCTATATTTCTATGATTCACTTAATGTTTAAGTGCCTAGATCCCTGTATTTCATTTCTATTTCCACTTTATTTTCCACTTCTTTGTTGCTCTTGAATCACCTTTGATATCCAAAACCACTTTCATACCTATATATATATATATATATATATATATGTTATTATATTATCAATATATATTATTTATATTAGTTGCAAAGCTGGGACAAGTAGAGAAGAAGAGGAAAGATGAAGCAAAAAAGGGAAGTGTGAACAGTTGGGTTTAGTTTTGATGAATGGGACAGAAGGTTGTGGTCACTGCTTGCTCCTTGAGACTGACCTGACAATCTTACTGCTGAATGCTGGACCATGGCTAGTGTAACACATGCCACCCACACTTATGCAAGGTAAAAAGGTAAAGACCCACTGAATTGCGCACCTTACCATCAAATACCACTCCTCCCAGTTGATGTTAAAATACTTTTATACAAAAATCTTAGCCCAACAATTGGAAACTGTCATGTCCCTGATCATCTCAGGTGACCAGTAAGGATTTGTAAGAGGAAGACACTCATATAACAACAAAAGAAGGCTTCTCAATGTCATCCTCTCTCCATCCCACTCTGATGTCCCAGAGGTCACAATGTCTCTCAATTCTAAGAATGCATTCGACAGGGTGGAGTGGGCTTATCGTTTATTTTTCCTGCGACAATTTGGTTTCAACACCATCTTCATTTCATGAGTCAGATTGCTCTTCTCCTCTCCCTATGCTTCAATGTGCACGAACAATCAACGTTCTACTGGGATTTCCCCCCCTCTGGTTTTCCTATTCCTGCTAAATGAATTTTATGTCCGGTGGGGACAAGGACCCCACCCCCCCACCCCTTGATAAGGATGGATGCAACTTAACTGATGGTACATAAACCCTTAGAATTAAATTGATCTTCAAACAGGGTCAATCAGAGTAGGCTATTCAATACTGACAGACAGCTCATGTTTCCGTCTCTCTGTGCCAGCTCTGTACAGAACAGACTTTTAGCCAGCAGGGATGCCCTGCGAGCCAGGTGCTGATTGAATGCCAAGTTGCACTATCAAATACGTCATTATTACAGTGATATTGATCTTGCCAATAAACATGTTATATTTAGGAATGCGCCGAAAATTCAGCGGCCAAAAGATTTTATCACCAAAACAAAACCACCAAAACGATGTTGTGATGATGCATGCAAAAATTGTAGGTAGCACATGCCTGTCTATTTCCTCTTAGAAACTGTCCAAATTCACAAACAGCGCAGGGGCCGTGTGCAGCAGATGAGGGGCACACTCTATAAGATAATATACTATAATTGCAATGTCTTGACTTTAAAGAGATATTTCACCGCTGGGAAGTTGAATGTCTATTAAAAAAGGGTCATCTATGGAGTAGAAATGTGAAATAATATTTGAAGAAAGTGAAATTCAGAAAAATGTATTCATCGCTCATGTACACAAACGACAACAACTCCCAGAATGCTCCGCTCACTTCTGGCTCCAACTCTCGCAGCAGCGCTGACTCTCTTCCTTTACCACAGTGACGCGGCGAGTGAGTTGTGTAAAGTTTATACAGTTCACGCCTTGATGAATTAGTTGGCGAATACATTACGGATCTGCAAATTACAGTTTTGTTTGCTCTATTGTGCTAAATTGTACCGGGACGTGCAGTAAAAACAACAAAAGGACAGGCAGTAAGTTCCCATTATTTTCCGGTCAGAGATTCAGAGTGGTGAAAGCTTCAAGTCGGCTATGCTAAGCTATGCTAAGCTTCTTCACCGAAGGCAAACCTGTGAACTCAGAGGATTTACGATCTCCATTTCCAGCAGGAAGACGTAACTGAGAGGTAAGACTGACGATAATACTCCACTGTATTTCTGCTCATAATCGATGTGATATAGTTGTCGGCAGTGAATCGACAACTTACGTTTATAAGTAACGTTTGATAGACAATTACACACACGTTATATACACGTAAACTGTTAGCAAAGTAAAGCCACCTTGCTTTCGCTGGAGAATAATGTCAGTGTTATTCAAATGTTTTATTGTTATTCATGTTTGTTCAAGACACCTATATAAATAATAGAACCATAGAAATAGCACCATAGAAAACAACCCTGTGTAACTTACAGGTCCGTTATGTATCCGCCAACTAAGGCTTTTCCCCCTCGGGGATTTGTGTCCTCAGACAACTCACGCTGTCTGCTCATGGACGCGTCTGTTTCTCTCAGAGCGACAATGGCGGAGTGTGAACTCTCGCAGGAAGCGAGCGCTGTGCATTCTGGGAGTTGTTGTCATTCGTGTACATGAATGATAAACACATTTTTCTGCCTTTCTCAGCCAAGAAGGCACTTGCTTCAAATATTATTTCACATTTCTACAACATAGATGACCTAGTTTTAATAGATATCCATCTTCTCAACGGTGAAATATCTCTTTAAATATCTTGTTTATTATGTCAGGTTTTGCATTATATTGTGGCTATATCTATGCAGTTTTAAAGTGCATAGTGAACTTTTAAAGGGACACTGTGTAGTATTTATGGGTTTATATAACCCAAAATCCACTTTTTTATACATATTATGTGCTCCTGCATTATAGTCGCTGTATAATAGTTTTTGTTTAAGTTTCGTCGTGTTTCAAAAAGTCATGTAAAATAACATGGTCGCGGGCCGCTACTGCATTGCAACGACGCCATGTTTCTACCGGAGCCTGTAAGGACAAACGTGAGAGAACAAATCAAGCGTCTCTTTACTTGTAGCTGAAGTCCCGCCTCCTCTCTCTCCGCTTCGTCTGCTAAGGCCGTGGTAGCTCGCCCTCTCCCTCACCTCACGAACCTCATCTGCTAACACGGAGAAAGACGACGAGGACGACATTTGACCCTCTGAGGATACCGTAGCGCTCAGGGAAGGGAGGGGGTGAGCAGAGGAGCAGTTCTTTGTTGTAAGTTTCAGCCTCTCCTCTAGATGGCACTATAAACTACTTACTTCACCTTTAAAGCTTGATAATGGCACTGGTACATTTTTAATTTTTCAGTAGCTGTCAGCCAACATGGCACTGTGAGGTACTGCGTCATGAGACGTCCGGTGTCACGAGCTCACCTGCACCTTCCTCTCAATTTTATTATTATTGTTGTATTGTTGTGGCTGCTGCTCTCCTTCCCACTCTGACTCTGCAGGAGGCGTGACTGATTACTGCCAGACACCGGTGATCGTCTACACCTGCGCGGCTCCGCCTCACCTGCTCCGGATGAGCAATCAGCGGAGCTTAAAGGCGGAGTCATTCCTCCTCACCGGTGTCAGATCGTTCTTGTACTTTCATGGGTAAAGTCATGCCATTGCTCGCTCGCTATACTTACCTTGAAAAGATACTCACCACTCCGTCTCCGCTCCAGGTCGTCACGTCTCCTGCCGGTCGTCTTCTCCTGGCTTCTCTGGTTTCCTTCTCCCCTGGAATCTCGAAGCCACGTTGTGAGTTAAAGACTTCCTCAAGCTGGACTCTCCCTGCGTCCTGAGTCAGCTCCCCTCGCAGCCGCTGCAAATACTTTAATCTTTTCCACTCTTTGCACTATCCACTATCACTTCCCCGTTTGGGAAGTCGTTTTGTGTTACCCCCCTTATTATAATAAAATTATTGTTTGAAATAACCTGTCGTCATCGTCTGCTTTCGGGTCCACGCCACCAACCCTAACATAACGATCTGACCAAAATGGACCCGGCGGACTTTGACACCTTAAAACAGGCCATTTCCGCTCAAGGCGCTTTAATCGGGCGCCATAGTCAGGTCCTCTCGGAGATCACTCAATCCCTCCGAGAGCTAACTGCTAACGCCGCTAGGTCGGCTAATTCCCCGGTAGCTGCTTCCGCTTCCGCTTCTGCTTCCGCTTCCGCTATTCCCGAACAGGCTACTACTGCTAACCGTAGCCAGTTAGCTCCCCCCTAGCATGACACGGGAGCCGTTCGTCCCGATTCCCAAGCGTTTCTCGGGTGAAATAGGGCGGTGTTCGAGCTTCCTTTTCCAATGCTCTCTAGTATTCAACTTACAACCACGCACGTACCCGGATGATCACGCTAAAATCGCCTTCGTAGTGAATCTGTTGTCTGGACGAGCCGCTCTGTGGGCCACAGCGTCTCTCGCCAATGCGGCACCCGGCTCCGTTAGCTACTCATCCTTCAACAATGATTTATGTAAGGTCTTCGACCATTCGCCCCAAGAATCAGATATCTCCACTAAACTAATTAACACCGAACAGGGCCGTTCATCGGTGGCTGACTTCTCCATTCAATTTCGTATTCACGCGGCACAAAGTACCTGGAATGATTCGTCGTTACGTGCGATGTTCACACGCAATCTAAGGAGGGAGATACGGGATGAGTTAGCGACACGAAATAACGCCTACGATCTCGATTCCCTGATTGAGCTTTTTATTCTCTTGGATAACCGCATTCAGGAACGAGACCGCGAAAGAGCAGCTCATGTCCGTCGCCCCACTAACCACTCACGCCCCGCTAATCCGGTTCCTTCTCTTCACCCTTCTCTTCCTACTTCTCCTGGTTCACCTGAACCTATGCAGCTGGGGCGCACTCGACTCACCTCCGCAGAACGGACGGTGAGAGTTCGGAGCGGAGCCTGTCTCTACTGCGGCGAACTGGGCCACCTCCGTGCCACCTGCCCAGTTCGCCCAAAAGACTAAGCCCGCCAACGCACGCCGGAGTGTTGGCGGGCGGTGCCGTTTCCTGTGCCTCACAGAAGCGTGTGATCCTCCCTGGGCAACTCCGGTGATACCAGCAGTCCCTTCCACTTTCCTGCCTGGTGGACTCCGGCGCCGACGACTCCTTCATCGACCAAGAGACTGCACTACAGGCCGGGATACCGACGACACCACTCGAGACACCCAAGGAGGTCCACGACCTCGACGGCAGAATCCTGGCCACAGTTACCCACCGAACCCAACCCATCGCCTTGGTGTTATCTGGGAATCACCACGAACTGATCCAACTCTTCCTGATCCCGTCTTCATCGTCTCCGGTCGTGCTGGGCCTGCCTTGGTTGTCGCTCCACAACCCGCGGTTCGACTGGTCGTCTGGGCAGCTATCCAGTTGGAGCGTCCCTTGCCATTCTCGCTGTCTCCGTTCCGCCCTGCCGGCTCCGTCGATGGTTCCTGTCCCGAGTCCCCAGCCGCCGGATCTCTCCTCAGTTCCTGCCACCTACCACGACCTCGGAGAGGTCTTCTCTAAAGACTTGGCTCTCTCCCTTCCTCCTCTTCGTCCCTATGATTGTGGCATCGACCTCCTTCCGGGGGCTACACTACCATCTCGACGCCTCTACAATCTTTCCCAGACCGAACGTACCTGCATGGAGGAGTACATTAACCAGTCTCTGGCCGCTGGTCTCATCCGCCCCTCTTCATCCCCTGTCGGCGCAGGGTTTTTCTTCGTTGAGAAGAAGGACGGCTCCCTGCGGCCTTGCATTGACTACCGGGGTCTCAACGAGATCACCGTACATAACAAGTTTGCCCTACCACTCATGGACGCCGCATTCAGCCCGCTTTGTAAGGCTAGAATCTTCACCAAACTCGACCTACGCAACGCATATCACTTGGTTCGTATAAAGGAGGGGGACGAATGGAAGACGGCCTTCAACACCCCTGTCGGACATTTTGAGTATATGGTCATGCCCTTTGGTCTAACTAATGCTCCAGCAGTCTTTCAGCACCTAGTTAATGACGTTCTGCGTGACATGCTGGACAAATTCCTCTTCGTGTATTTGGACGATATTCTCATATTTTCCGAATCCGAGGAGGAACACGTCCAGCATGTCCGCATGGTGCTGCAAAGACTGCTGGAGAACAAACTCTATGCCAAAGCGGAAAAATGCACCTTCCACGCTTCCTCTGTGCCCTTCCTGGGGTTCATAGTCGACCGAGGAAAATTATCACCGGACCCAGCCAAGATCAGCGCGGTGAGGGACTGGCCCACACCTTCCAACCGCAAACAGTTACAACGATTCCTGGGGTTCGCCAACTTCTACCGTCGTTTCGTGAGAGACTATAGCAAGGTGGCTAACCCTCTCACCCAACTCACCTCCCCCCGGCAACCCTTCCTCTGGTCCTGCCAAGCTGACGCAGCTTTCCAAGAACTCGAGGTACGATTTACTTCCGCACCTATCCTTTCACACCCTAACCCCTCTCTACAGTGCGTCGTCGAGGTCGACGCCTCCGACACTGGAGTTGGAGCTGTCCTCTCACAACGCTCCACTACCGACCAGAAGCTTCACCCATGCGCCTTCTTCAGTCGTCGCCTATCCCCTGCTGAAGCCAACTATGACGTGGGCAACAGGGAGCTATTGGCGGTCATTCTGGCCCTACAAGAGTGGAGACACTGGCTCGAAGGTGCGTCCCTTCCTTTCATAATCTGGACCGATCATAAGAATTTAGCCTACCTAAGAGACGCTAAACGCCTAAATTCTAGGCAGGCACGTTGGGCCCTGTTTCTGGGGCGATTCTCGTTTACCCTTACTTTTCGACCTGGGTCCCGGAACGTTAAACCTGATGCACTGTCTAGAATATTCTCACCTGATCCACCTTCTCTATCCCCTGAGCCCATTATGTCTCCTTCCTGTATCGTGGGGGCTGCTTCCTGGCCAGTGGAGGAGAGGGTTCGGCGGGCCCAACGGGAGGAACCGGGAACGGTCCGGCCAATCGACTCTTCGTGCCTGGTGCGGCTCGCTCGGAGGTCCTACAGTGGGCACACAACTCCAAGCTCACCTGTCACCCCGGCAACAACCGCACCCTCCAATTCCTCCGTCAGCGGTTTTGGTGGCCCTCCATGATCCAGGACACGACCGAGTTCATCCGTGCCTGTCCCGTCTGCGCCCGGGGTAAGACCTCAAACCATCCTCCTGCAGGTCTTCTCCAGCCACTCTCCATTCCTCGTCGCCCCTGGTCCCACATAGCAGTGGACTTCGTGACCGGTCTACCGCCGTCTCGCCTCAACACCACGGTCCTGACGGTGGTGGACCGGTTTTCGAAGTCTGTACACTATGTGCCACTTCCCAAGCTTCCTACGGCCATCGAGACGGGGGAACTCTTGGTCGAACACGTCTTCCGGCTCCACGGGTTCCCACTGGACATCGTTTCCGACAGGGGTCCCCAATTCACCTCCCAGGTCTGGAAGGCATTCTGCTCGGCGATCGGAGCATCCTCCAGCCTCACTTCAGGGTACCATCCACAGTCCAACGGCCAAACTGAACGTGCTAACCAAAGCACGGAAAGTGCCCTTCGCTGTGTCGCTGCCCGTCACCCCGCCTCCTGGAGCTCCATGCTGCCGTGGGTGGAATACGCCCATAACTCCCTGGTCTCTGCTTCCACGGGCGTCTCCCCCTTCATGGCTGCTCTGGGCTATCAACCGCCGCTCTTCGACTTCCAGGAAGAAGAGGTGGCCGTCCCGTCCGTCCAGACTAACCTCCCACGGTGCCACGCTGTTTGGAGACAGGTCCGGTCTTCTCTCCAACGATCTTCCAACCGAAGCCAGAGACAATCGCCACCGCGCCCCGGCTCCCGACTACAGACCCGGCCAGAAGGTATGGCTTTCATCAAAAGACCTCCCCTTACAGGTCGAGTCCCGGAAGTTGGCGCCCCGGTTCATTGGTCCATTTGTCGTGGAGAGGATGGTCAACGCCTCCGCCGCCCGCCTGAGACTCCCCAGGTCCTTAAAGATCCACCCGACCTTCCACGTCTCCCTCCTGAAACCGGTGGAGGAATCGAACCTGGTCCCGCCCTCCAACCCTCCTCCTCCACCCAGGTTCATCGACGGAGGAGAGGCCTACAACGCCAGGCGCATCCTGGACAGCCGACGCAGGGGTCGTGGCCACCAGTACCTCGTCGACTGGGAGGGGTACGGTCCGGAAGAGAGGTCTTGGGTTCCACGCCACTTCATCCTCGACAAGGACCTGTTGAGGGACTTCCACCGGGCCCATCCGGACAAGCCTGGTTTAGCGCCCGGAGGCGCTCTTTGAGGGGGAGGTACTGTCACGATCTCACCTGCACCTTCCTCTCAATTTTATTATTATTGTTGTATTGTTGTGGCTGCTGCTCTCCTTCCCACTCCGACTCTGCAGGAGGCGTGACTGATTACTGCCAGACACCGGTGATCGTCTACACCTGCGCGGCTCCGCCTCACCTGCTCTGGATGAGCAATCAGCGGAGCTTAAAGGCGGAGTCATTCCTCCTCACCGGTGTCAGATCGTTCTCGTACTTTCATGGGTAAAGTCATGCCATTGCTCGCTCGCTATACTTACCTTGAAAAGATACTCACCACTCCGTCTCCGCTCCAGGTCGTCACGTCTCCTGCTGGTCGTCTTCTCCTGGCTTCTCTGGTTTCCTTCTCCCCTGGAATCTCCAAGCCACGTTGTGAGTTAAAGACTTCCTCAAGCTGGACTCTCCCTGCGTCCTGAGTCAGCTCCCCTCGCAGCCGCTGCAAAGACTTTAATCTTTTCCACTCTTCGCACTATCCACTATCACTTCCCCGTTTGGGAAGTCGTTTTGTGTTACCCCCCTCATTATAATAAAATTATTGTTTGAAATAACCTGTCGTCATCGTCTGCTTTCGGGTCCACGCCACCAACCATAACATCCGGAGGTCTATTTAAAGGTTTGGGCAAATTTAGCAAACACAAGTACATCACAGCTTCTCTTTGAAAGTGAGAGAGAGTGAGCGAGAGAGAGAGAGATGAGCTACTGTATCTGCAGTGCAGTGAAATCTATTAAGATTAAATCCATCTCACTGTCTCAGTAACACTCCTTTAGCCATGACTAATTACCAGACATTTTTGCGGCACAGATAACACCTTGAGCAATCGATTTCACACAGCTCTCTTAATATCAAATGTTTAGCTGATTGTCCTTGAAGATATTGCTGAGTGGAACACTGGCCTTCCACTCTCTCCTTCTTTCTCTCTCTCTCTGTGGCACACTTGCACTGCTTCTGAAGCTCGATCACTCTTTTCTATATTCTCTTACAGTGTCTTTTATGACTTTCACTACATGTGATATGCCTCATTACCCTGGCAATTAAAGTCCTGAAATAACTCATTATTTGCTCCATATTAATGATATACTTAAAGCCTTTGTAATTTCACTCAACACTACAACACACAACACATTAAAAAGAGACCAAAGTCTGCCTTTTTCTTTTCAATTACACAAAAGAAGTCTTTATTTTTCATCTCGGTTTGTGATTATAATTGGGGAGATTTGGCTTCAAACTCAAAATGTGTTGTTTCTGAATCATACTTCTTCCATTAAAAAATAATCTCATCTAAGCCTGCTTTGAAAGGTAAACATGAAATTCTGTTTTTCAGCAGAACAAAGCTACACAGTTCAATACAAAAAGCTTGCTGGCATATTTTGATATATGAATAAGAACTTTTATTACAGAAGTGATGGTGCAACCTAGTAGGGGATAGAAATGCTCTCATTACCTCATAGGCAGTGTAACTGTAATCCTTCACACAATAATAGGATGTTTAGAGAAGGGTTGACTTCAGGGAAAGGATCATTCATCAGTGTTGCTTTTGTGTAAATTCAGATGTTTCTATACTAGGGCTGGGCAATATGGCCTCAAATCAATATCACGATATATTGAGCAGCGCACCTCGATAACCATAAATGAACGATAAGTTCGAAGACGCTATGTGACGTAATTGCCTAATTTGCATAATTGACCATGTGTATGTGTTTTATGTCTGATATCAAATGCAGTGATTTATTTTGTGTGAGACTGAGTAAAAGAAACATTGACACCACTCTGACTCACTGCCTGAGCCCTTGATCAAGCATTTGTGTTCGTGTGGTATGTTATAGCACGTCCTATTGTGTGAAGGTGTAAAAACCTGCGGCCGTGAACGCATCATTTAAAAACCAGGAAGCGTATCGTCATTAGCAACATGTGCGAATCTCAGCGGCTCTGTTATTGTTGTAAATTAGACTGTGGCAGCAGGTACAACAAGCTCCCGCTGTGGGTGGACGTACGTGTACATTTACGGCTCACGTATTAAAAAATTGTCAGGTTTAAATCGAGTTCGGGCAGCACCTGCTGCTTGTTGAGAGGGATACATGCTTTCACGTGAGAGTTTCCAAACACCACAAAAGTCTCCAGTAACACCAATAGTCGGGAGATTTGTCACAAGTCGCTTTTGACAAAAAAAGACGCTAGGAGGAGTCGGAAAGTCACCAGATTTAGCGACAAAGTCGGCAAGTTAGCAAAACTGATACAGCACCCGCCGCGGTAGCCGCTTCGTCTTTCCTCACCGTCTCTTTCACTTGTTACAGAGGGCGTGGAGTCACGTGACTACACACACTGTACACAGCCAAGTGTCTTAAAGGGACATGAACATACTGGTAGCCTGCCTACATACACACAGAGGCAAAAACGACTTTCATTTATTTTTTTTAAATTATCGGATATATTGACATGGACAAAATTACGTTGATTATCATCGTAAATCTGCTGGCAGATGTCAGAGCACTTGTGGAGGAGAGTTAATAAGAGTACAGTGACCTGAGACTCAGAGTGGAAATGGAGACTGATACAAATGGAGATGTACCGCGTGTGTGTATACATACATATACTTGTTATCTCTTTAGGGCCTTTCCTGGCATAAACACTGACCTTGTCAGGACCAGTAGTCCAAAAGTAGCACCACACCCTGGTCCCAATAAGGCGGAACCTAATTTCTGAGGAACTGGTTAAGTTTAGAGCTAAGATTTGAATTGTGGTACGGTTAGAGTTAGACCTGTTCACACGGCTGTCATAATGAGACAGACCCCAGTTTGTGAGGCTGCAGGACTGTGTGTCTGATATGGTGGTCTGTCATATGGGAGCCCCTCAAAGCACTGTGCTCTCACCCTTCCTTTTCACACTATACACATCGGACTGCCACCTCCAAAAGTTCTCTGATGACACTGCCATCGTGGGGTGTGTGTCAGGAGGTGGCAACCAGGAATACAGGAGTACTATCATGGACTTTGTCAGCTGGTGTGAGAAGAATCACCTTCTTGTCAATGCCAGCAAGACGAGGGAAATGGTGGAAACCTTCAGCAAAATAACAACAAACACTGCACCGATGAACATCCAGGGACTGGACATGGAGAGGGTGACGACATACAAGTACCTGGGTGTTCACCTAAACGACAAACTGGACTGGACTGACAACACTGACTCGCTCTACAAAACGGGTCAGTGTCGCCTTTATCTCCTAATAATATTATAATATATATTATAATATTATTACTTTTAAATTAATATTTCATATTATTAAATATTAATTAAATAATACATAGTATACATACATACACACACAGGTGCATCGCAATAAATTTGAATATCCTGGAAAAGTTCATTTATTTCAGTAATGCAACTGAAATAGTGAAACTTGTGTATTATATACATTCAATACACACATACTGAAGTAGTTTAAGTTGTTTTTTTAATTGTGATGATTTTGGCTCACATTTAACAAGAAGCCAACATTTGACCATATTTATAGTAAATATCCTTCATTAAACATTAAAAAAGCCAAAGAAATAAATCAGATTATCTGAAATGACAGGTAATAACTGTATAAATTAATTAACACCTATGCAGGATTTTTACCTTAATTTATCAGCTTCAGAGTCATTGTGATGGTGAAGTGTCTTGTTGTGAGGAGATTGCTGCCTCAACTGTCTCTTAGTGGACCCTGAGTCCTCAGAATCAAAAGGCCTCACAAGAAACATGAATTGCTTCACAGCACTCCATACACACTCCCAAGCCAGCTGTAGTGACTGACCAAACTTTATCAGCCACTCGGCTGGTTGGGGGCAAGATCCAGTTTTTTTTTTTTTTACTCGCTATCAAGCATGTCCCACCGGGAGGAGACCCAGAGGAAGACCCAGGACACGCTGGAGTGACTACGTCGCCCGGCTGGCCTGGGAATGCCTTGGGGTCCCCCCGGAAGAGCTGGAGGAAGTGTCCTGCAAGAGGAAGGTCTGGGCATCCCTTCTCTAACTGCTGCCCCCGCGACCCGGCCCCGGATAAGCGGTAGAAGATGGATGGATGGATGGATGGACATTCTAATAATATCATCTCTCAGGCCTAAGAGAGGGAATAGAGCACACATACACACACAGCCTGCAGCGACGGACATCTGTGGGAGTGGAAGGGAAGAAACATGCAAAGAAATGGAAAAAGAGAGAGAGATCCCTCTATCCCAGTCTTATTACAGTTAGGAGGTTGCTTTTGTTTATCATCAGGCTTGTGCAGACTTCCCACCTGCTCTACAGATAAAACTAACTATCAGTGCCACGACTGGAATTCATTACATACACACACATACACACACAGCCTGCAGCAAGCTCGCTTAGGTCTGGAGAGGAGAGCTACACCAGACAGTGGATGGCTTTTCTATGTGAAATTACAAACACCAATCTTACTTTTAATTTCTCCCTTTTCTCATTTGAATAAAGAGGACGGACGTGGTAATTAACTGGATATAAAAATTTAAAATAAAAAAAACCAAGGCAACGTGTCGAGAGGTGGAAAGAGGAGCAGGTGAAAGGGAGAGAGAAGTAACAGCAGCAGAAAGGGAGTGATAGTAAGTATGAGGAGGCGAGAGAGGGGAGCTGTGGAGAATTAATAACAGGCCAGATCTCTCCAAGGCCTCCTTAATGGACTGTGACAGGAATTTATTCACACTTAGGCTGGTATTAAATCAAATGCGAGCGACTGGCAGGCTGCAGCAGGAGAGTGTAGGGAGGGGGTGACAGTGCAGCAGAGACAATGCTGAGGGTCTGCCAAGTCACACAGGTCTGGCTGTACAAACCACCTCTAGGGGTGAAGGGGGTCATATCCAGGAATTTCAGACAGTTCGAGGGATGGAGTGATGGAGCAGGCACAGGGATGTGCAGCATGAGGACAAAGGATGATGAGTGATGTGCCAAGACAATCTGTCAAATAGTTACTGCTAATCATCCGTCCTCCATTATGCAAAATGCACCTGGTTGACCTTCGATTGTCAACCATGCCTTTCCTTGAACCCTGGATGTCACCTCAGCCTTCTGTCTCTCTGTTCCCTGTACTGTCTGGTGAGATTCCAGTTTGGTTCAACTCTCTTCAACCTGCCTGCTGTTTGCCATTTCCTCTGCTGTGCTTCTAATAATAGTCTAAAAGACTGTTACCATCTGTCCTGCATTGTATTGTGCTGCATTTGGATCCATACTAAACCCGTTTCAGTTTCCTTTCATTTATTGGCGTGTGACCAAAAATGTGGAAAATTAATTCGGGCTGTAATTTGTGGTCACTTGGGTGAAAAACTGTGACTTTTTGTGGAGGCAGACACAGTGTGGATGAGAGGGAACTGAATTGATTTGCACAATCACATTCCCATGGCACTGGAGGTCTGCGACATGGAGAGTGAGCAATTTCAACCCATTAGGTGATAATGAATTATGACTATTGCTCTCTTAAATATTTATGCAAACACTGTTGACTTTTTCAAACATGCTCCAAAATACACACTCTCCTGACCAACTAAAAGAAATCCAGATGTCAAGTGACTCGGTTTCTATGAACCATCACGTTGGCACAGTCATGAACGTGACGTCCGACAAAGCGAACAACGCCGAACTGTATCAGTCAAAAATACTTAAAAATCCTGAAAACTTGTTAATCTCCATTTAGCAAGGAAATGCCTAATATCTCACTATTGAACAGAGGAGTCTGGTGTATTATAGAGACAGTACTGCTGAAAGCCAGTGATCGTGAGCTCAATCACAACCTGTTCAGTGACTGTCAGACAGAGTCTGTGCTCCAGTTATGCAGGAAGTGAACTGAACTGAAGTGAACTGAACGATTCTGTGAACAAATCTTTCATTAACTGATTCGAATGATTCAGTTACACCGAAAGCAACTGCTTTACAAGTCACTAGTTTGTGTGTGTCACATATTAAAGAACATCACAGCGGTTTTGTGCAGACGTGCTATGACGACCCCGCTCACATTGAGGAGATAAGGAGTAATGAGACCAAACCGTGTGGAGTCGAACTGTGCTGAGCTGAGTCATGCTTGAACTGTGCCCGCTGTGAAATGGGTGAAAAAAGTATACAAATTCACAGGTTGTGACGCAGATTTAAATTAACTAAATCAATTTTAAGATGTGCTTTATAAAATAAATAAATCAAAATCAAGCTTGACTTTCTTATTTTGAAAGTCAATGACGGGAAGAAAGGCCGTTTACACACTCACTACATGGTTCTATTACATTGCTATGTGCATTGTTCTCTTATTTCAAAGGTATCCCTGATACAATTATAACCATATGTCATATAGCTACTTATTACTGGTAATGTTCCGATTGTCCTCATCCATCCGTCATCCAGGCAGTCACATGAGGAGCTGCAATCACTCCCAGATGGCGTTAGTGCACTAGGAGTGACATTCTGGATGTGATGAAGATATGATGATAATTTTGATTAATGTTATTGATTTGTGAATGTTCATTTTCTTCTCTTTCCTCTGTTTTAGTATCATGTTTTGTCTGTTATCTGTTGAACTTGCTTCTGTACATGTGACACCTACTGCCAGTCTGTCCGTCGAGGGATCCCTCTTCTGTGGCTCTTCCTGTGGTTTCTCCTATTTTTCCCCAGTACAAGGTTTTTTGTGGAGTTTTTCCTCAATCGATGTGAGGGTCTAAGGTGTCACTTGCTAAAGCCTGTAAAAACTGTAAAATGAGAGCCTGTGTAAATAAATAGAAGTAGAATCAGTGGTAGAACATTTATCTACCAGGCTCCTCTCCTGTGGAACCAACTCTCACTTTCAGTCAGACAGTCTGACTCGGTCTCTGCCTTTAATGTGAGACTGAAAACCTACCTTTTTAACATAGCCTATAGTCGAAGCTAGATCAGGTATGTCCTGATTAGAATAGTCTATCTTATGCTGCCATAGGCTTAGACTGCTGGGGGAATTTCCCATCATGCACTTAGAATGAGCACACAGACTTTGCACGAGCCACACTTTCTCTACCCCGTCCTCGATTTCTCATCCCTCACCACTTACCTGATGTCCCCCCATGAGATGTAGCACATAAATCTACATGTAGCACATAACTAACTGATTTTAATCTCTTACAGTTCTGCTGACACCAGTGAACGACATGAGGTCAGGATTTTCCAAGAGTTAATCACAAAATCTGTTGCTTGTGTGTGTTCCCATCCCTCCATCTTCTTCTGCTCACTATGAACATGTTTCATAGCAGTGATTCACCTACTGTACACGATCTCTCTATCTGTGGGGATCTTGATTTTGTTTGTTTTTTGGATGAGGGGTGGGCTGAAAATCTTTCTTTACAATTTACATCACCACCCGTTGACATGTTATGCTACACCAAAGAGACATACAATATCATAAAATAAATATAGCACATACACCTAACGTACAGTGGAGGAAATAAGTATTTGATCCCTCACTGATTTTGTAAGATCATCCACTAACAAAGAAATTAACGGTCTATAATTTTAATGGTAGGTTTATTTTAACAGGGAAAGACAGAATATCAAAAAGAAAATCCAGAAAATCACATAAAACAAAAGATTTAAATTATTTTGCAATTCATTGAGTGAATAAGTATTTGACCCCCTATCAAAACATTACTTAATACTTGGTGTAGAAACTCTTGTTGCCAAGTTGGCAGACGTTTCTTGTAGTTCATCACAAGGTTTGCACACATCTCAGGAGGAATTTTTGACCACTCCTCTTTGCAAATCTCTCCATCATGGGCAAGACCAAATGACTTTCTAAGGACATCAGGGACAAGATTTCAGACCTGCAAGGTGATTGGCAAGAAGCTGGGTGAGAAGGACACAACTGTTGTTGCTATATTAATGTATATGGAAGAAACATAAAATGACTGTCAATCTCTGTCGGTCTGGGTCTCCACGCAATATTTCACCTTGTGGGTCATCAATGATCATGAAAAAGGTGAGGAATCAGCCCAGAACTACACAGGAGGAGCTTCTTGATGATCTCAAGGCAACTGGGACTACAGTCACAAAGAAAACCATTGGTTACTGTCATTTATTATTGTTTGGATGCTGGCGTACACAGTCTGACCTTAGTCTTCTGTCAGAAAAACTGCAGCTACTCCAGAGGTTTCTTTTAATCTTCTTTATTGCCCACAAATAGGAAGAGTGTACAGGATGTGTTGTTATGTGGTTTCCTGAAGTATATAAATAAAGGAACAATAATGTATTAGTACATTATAGGTAATAGTGAACTGTGAACTAAGCGCACAAATGGTACTACACATGAAATGCAGTGAGAAAGATAAATAGAAATAATATTCTCTATTGGCCACACGGGGGCGCCTCAGACCGCATCATGACAATGTATCACAAGCAAGATATAAATATTGTCTGATTTAGAGCCCATCCGCGGTATAAAACACACAATCAAAACAGTGTTATATGTCTAGGACACATATATAACATAATTGGAACATATTAACCAGCCTATGTTAATATATCTCACATTACAATGTCGCGCACGAGAGTAATAATCATAACATGGCGGCCGGTCCCGGTTCACGCCACGTATAGCAGACTAATTATCAGTGAGTATACACTTACTGTCACGATCTCACCTGCACCTCCCTCACATTATTATTTATTATTATTATTATTATTATTATTATTTGTGTGTGTTGCTGTTGCGTGCTCTTCCTCCTTCTCTCTATGCAGGGGCGTGGTTGACCTACTTTCCCTCAAGACGCCGGTGATTGACTACACCTGCGCGGCTCCGCCTCACCTGCTTCTGTTCAGCAATCAGGAAGACTTAAAAGCGGAGCCGTTCCCCGTCACCGGCGTCAGATCGTTGTTCATGTTCAGTCGGTAAAGTCATGCTGTTTTTCTGTCGCTTTAAACTTACCGTCAACTGGATACTCACCCGTCTCTCCTCGCTCCAGGTCGCCACGTCTCCTGCACCTCCGAAACTACTGGTCGTTGTCTGCTTTCCCTATTCTCCTGGGAAACTTCTTCACCCAGTGAGTTTGTTCCGTGCTGGAACGTTGCCAGATCGCCGAGCCAACCATTTGCTGCTGCACTCTCACTTCTCTCTCTTCTCTCATTCAATCATTCACTTCCGCTTGTTTTTGGAAGTCGCTTTTTGTTTATTCGTTTTTGTAAATAAATATAATTGTTTTTACATATACCTACCGTCTCAGTCTGCTTTTGGGTCCACCTCCTGAGCTAATCATAACACTTACTTTGCATTCACGCACAACAAACAAAATGCGACGGTGTGGAAAGCTACAGATTTGACTCTGTTCTATACAGTCACAGCTGAAGAAACCGTGCACCGCACTCAACAGGTAACTCTCGCTGGTTTTGGCGTCACTCGGGACTACTCTTCGGTGACGTGACTGACGTCCCGAACACAGCAGAGCAGGGAAGTTTGCACAGTAACACTACGCCGTAATGGATTACAGCGCATGTAAGGTCCCCCTGCTCAAGAAGGCACATGTACAGGCCCGTTTGAAGTTTGCCTTTGAACACCTTAATGATTGGGAGAAGGTGATGTGGTCAGATGAAACCAAAAACGAGCTCTTTGGAATCAATTCAACTTGCCGTGTTTGGAGGAAGAGGAATTCAGACTATGATCCCAGGAACACCATCCCCCCTGTCATGGAGGTGGAAGCATTAAGCTTTGGGGCCGTCTCTCTGCTAAGAGGGTTGGTCAACTTCACCACATCAAGGGAAAGATGGACGGGGCCTTGTACCATGAAATCCTGGGTGACCAAAGCTTTCTCTCAGCCAGGAAACTTAAAATGTAACTAACTGTAACTAATGGGCACATTCAAACACAGTTAAAATGTAAATATATATTGTCACACACAGCATGCTTCCTATAGTAATGACACTTGTGGAGAGAAATGAGAGTAATGCCTCCCCACTCTTACCCCTCCAATGCATGGGCAGATTGCATCACCATTCGTCAGCCAGACTCCCACAAACAGCAATTACCCCAATCGACAGATAACAAGAGCAGGGCTATCACTCACAGCCAGGATGCCCCATAAAGCAGCCAGACATTACCATACAGGAGTCATTTATCTGCCTCTCCTCTAGCCATCCCCTTCCACTACCACTCGACTCAACTCTGATCCTTTTTCTCTACTACCTGTTCCAACATTGCCTGCTTCGGAAGGTTGGCTCCAGGCTTCATGTACAAGGATGTAGGTTATGAGCCTGGAGATATGGTGAATGTGGTGAAGCTGGACTGAAGTGAAAGCTACTGTGAGGGTCACTATCTTTCTGTTCTCAAACATTCAGATCTAAATCTACAGCACTGTCCTGACTGCACCGTCATTCTGATATTGTGGGAAAAAAATACTCCCTGCAAAAACAGCATCGGGGAACATTTATCACTCATTAAAATGATAAAAAAGATAAACCTCACAAGAGGAGTAAAATACAGATGATGACTTTTTAACTGCACTATTCAAATCTTCATCCACATTCTGAAGGTTGCTATCATAGTATTTAAGAATGTTTGTAATTGGTGGGCATGAGTATTTGATTACATGCTTGATTACAAAAAGTCAATGGCTTACTGTCACTATTCGAAATATGAAAAAGATAGAAAACAAATGTTTTATCGATCAGCATTTATGTAAACAAATCTTTCTACTCAAATGACTACCTAATGCGTGGTCTATTTATATCACAAGGTGGCAGCAGCATCACGTTTTTAGTTAGTGAACTCTGAGATCAACACTGCAGATCTTGCAGAAGCGATGACATTTCTCATTCAGCTCAATGCATGAGGTGGTATGTTGTGGATCATGAGCAGTTCCTTTCCTTCTCCACACTCTTCTCTTCCCATCACTGTGGTACAAGTTGATCTTGGTCTCATCTGTCCAGAGGATGTTCTTCCAGAACTGTAACAGCTTTTTTAGGTGTTTGGCAAATTCTAATCTTGTCTTCCTGTTTTTGAGTCTCACCAATGGTTTACATCTTGTGGTGAACCCTCTGTATTCACTCTGGTGAAGTCTTGTATGTCATATTGAGAGTTAGCAGATTCCAAATGCAAATGTCACTCCTGGAATCAACTCCAGAAGTTTTACCTGCTTAATTGAAGATGACATAATGAGGGAATAGCCCACACCTGTCCATGAAATAGCTTTTCAGTCAATTGTCCCATTACTTTTGGTCCCCTAAAAAGTGGGAGGCACAAAGTGTTGTAATTCCTACACCGTTCACCTGATTTGGATGTAAATACCCTCAAATTAAAGCTGAAAGTGTGCAGTTAAAGCACATCTCAAATACTTTGTAGTGGTGTACAGAGCTAAAAAGAAGACAATTGTGTCGATGTCCCAATATTTATGGACCTGACTGTATATAAGGGAAAGCAATGGATACTTTTTCATGAAATTAAATTACTCATGGAATAGCCACAGAAGAGCTAAATAATCACAGTGGAGATCTGTTACACATCAATAGGAGTACTCAAAAAAGAACATGAATATAGTTCATGAATGATTAGATTTTCCTTTGAAATCAGCGTTAGTATAGAAATGTGATGTCCATCTGTTTTACACCTCATCTTCCCCACTCACTCACTCACTCACTCACTCACACACACACATTTTCACAGAATTGGCACAGTGGGTCTACTGACACACTTATTAGTACCACACATCGAGTTACCTTGCCCGTCAAAGAAATGTGGACTTTTAAATACAGAGCCGGAACCAAAGGGTGTGTTATGGGGGGTTCAACACCTCTCAATTAGCTTTATACATAAAAATGATTGAGTACAGCAGATTATTGGCCAAGATGCATGTGACTACAGGCCTGTATTTGCTGTCCCACTGAGATACAGCAGATGAAATCAGGTAAGACAGATACAAATTTCTTTAATATTTACCTCTCTTCGAAATTAATGTTCTCTCTCAAACCTCCCTTTCAAACCTCTGGGAAACTCCCTCTGTTAAATCGATCATGGAAGCTCCAATGACACCATGTCTGTCATATGACAGACCAATCATCTCGAAATGCACGGGCCAGACCCTGGTCCTCTCGCTGTCAAAGCAGAAGTATGGCACACAGGCGCAGTCAACCCCTGGGTGTTTACAACCATTTTCAGGGGTTACAGGCTGCAATTTGCAATGAAGCCGCCTCGCTTCAACGGGGCGCTCACGATAGAAGCTACGGGAAAAGCCGTGGAGGCTTTAGAGAGCGAATTATCTTCTCTATTAAGCCGGTTCAGGGGAGGTTCACATTGTACTTCATCCCAAAGAAAGGAGGTTCTTTACGTCCGATCCTAGATCTGCGTTTACTCAATTTACACCTCCGAAAATACAAATTTAAAATGCTCACACACAATGTTCTGTTCCGATCCATCCAACCAGGTGACTGGTTCACTTCTGTGGATCTGCAGGACGCTTATTTTCATATAAGCATATATCCAGCACACAGGAAATAGCTTTCAAAGGAGCAGCCTACGAGTATCAGACCCTGCCTTTCGGGCTGTCATTAGCCCCGAAAGTCTCCAGCAAATGTGTGGAAGCAGCCCTGAACCCGATGTGAGCGCCGGGCCTCAGAGTGTTTGCATATCTGGACGATTTTCTCCTTTGTGCGAAGAGAGATACGCAGAGACTGACAGTCAGGCTGCACAGCTTAGGCTTCAGTATAAACCACGCAAAGAGTGTCTCCCACTCAGAATATTGTGTATTTGGGTCTCGAAATAAACTCTGTCTTAAAAACTGTTTCATCTCCCATAGTGACATACTGAGGGAGGAACCTTAGGTTACTCACGTAACCCCGGTTCTCTGATAAATGAGTGAGGTATCTCACAACACTGCCTTTCTTGCTTTGGTGGGTGGAAAAAATATGCTTGAGAATGGCGGGTACAGCACACAGGGCGCTTAGAAGGGGAGCTATCTGGCCCGTGCATCTCGAGATGATTGGTCTGTCATGTGACAGAAGTGGTGTCATTGGAGCTTCCATGATTCCCATAAGGCGTGTCCCATAAGCAAGGCTGCAGCCAATGTGGACAGCAACGGACGTGGACCGCAGCCACCGGGGGACCCGGAAGTCAAACGCTGCGAAATGGGACGGTCTAGCCTCTTCTTCTTCTACTTCTTCTTTACGGCACACTAACCGGCAAGCTGTCACCAATTCTTCCCAATTCCCGAAGCTCTACTTTATTAGTAATAGTGTTCGTAAATAGTCTACTTAATCTGCTGCTAACTATCTTAAAGAAAGACTCCTTATTTCAAAATAATTTTTATTTAGTTGTAAGTTAGTTGTAGTAGTACTATAGTTTTTAGTCTGTTTTAGGTACGTTTAGTATTCCTTTTAATTGAGTTTAGTTTGGACGGAGCCTTTAGAGCTTTAGATTATTATTATTATAATAATATTAATATTACATATGAAGAACCTTCACCATAGACACAGAAAGTGTGCAAGTGGGCATGTTCATAAGTTTAGGCACCACAAAATAAATATATAACAGCCTCTAAACGCTTCCTATATTTTCCAATTAGATTCTGGATTCTGGAGGAAGGTATTTTGGACCATTCTTCTTCACAAAACATCTCCAGTTCAGTCAGGCTTGATGGTTTGCCCCGGCACAACTTCAACTATGTCACTGATTCCTGGACATTGTCCTCCAGAAACTGCTGATATTGCAGACTTTCTGTAAAGCATATAAACTTTATTTCACTTCTCAAATATCACTGTGTTTGTCTCCTATATGATTTATTTAAATGAAATGTCTTATCCAAACAACCAATGATTCCATCCATCCATCCATCTTCTACCGCTTATCCGGGGCCGGGTCACGGGGGCAGCAGTCTGAGAAGGGACACCCAGACCTCCCTCTCGCAGGAACACCTCCCGAGGGAAGCACTCCATCCCTGAGGACATCGCAGGCAAAGTTGCAGCAGTGGTTCTTCCCCATTCTGACACTTGCAATCCTGAAACAGGGGATTCATCAAGTCAACAAAAACAACAATGAAATAACATTTTAAGTATATTATTAATGCCCATGATAAACCAAATATAATGTAAAACACTGAACAGACATCAAACTAATATATAAATACTACATAACGTATCCTTACTTAATATTTATTTTTTAAGTTGTCTTTTTAAGTTGTTTTTTTTGGCCTGCAAGGGAGTTACATTTCCTGCAGGTCCATTCTTTGCAAAATAGTACTATTCAAAGAGACAACAAGGGGAGATGTAGTTTTATCACGGGGGTTTAAATGACATGTTGCTGCCCCTTTTTACAGTTAAAATTATCATTATAGGCATAATAACTTTACGCTTATCTTTTAGGAATGACAAAAGCAATATTTATGTCTTTGAATAGGTGAGCTCATCTCTGAGGAGAATCGAGAATCATTTTATTTTCTTATAAAAGGATTCTCAATGATTAAATGATTAACTTATGTTTCTTTCATGCCACCAATTACAATCAGTGTACGTGGTGAAATAAGTATTATACAAACCCACCACATATATGTTAATTAAAGTTTAACTTACAACAAAAGTTTGAATGATTGAAACTACCGTTTCATGGTGATTACAGACAGCAGACAGCAAATGCGGTGGTCAGTCTTGTGACTTGTGCTTATTAATTACATACATAGCGGTATGACTTTAAAACAGCAGAAACGTTTAATTTGTTTTGTTTCATTCTGATTTGTACTTACGTATGAAAACGAACTTGCTTCTCCCAGCTGCAAAACGTCCGCCATGTTGGATTGGAAAGGTTTTGCTGCTGGCGCGCAGGCTGCGAAGGATACCCCAGACCTATCCTTCAAAAACAAGCTAATGTCGGTCTCATATCTCGGCCGCATACGGAGCAGTCGAGGTGGACGGATTCATTCTGGACAGCCTACGGCGCAGCGCTGTGACGCAATTTGACGACATCCGGTCGAAAAATCCACCCTTCCTGGGCCACGGCCGACCAAATGGGACACACCTATAGTGAGACACCTCACTCAGTTATCAGAGAACCAGAGTTATGTGAGTAACCTAACATTTTTTTTGTTGTTTTATTTTTTAACTCTAACTGATGTGTATAAAACTGAACATGGGGTGAAGTGGGGCCCTTTAGGGAGGTTTCCTACTGAGATGTCATTGTTGTTTAGGGGGGACGGGGGATGCGGCTGCTCACTGATGCATTTAGGCTCTGAGTGTCGGGAGCCCCCCCATCAGCTCGTGGCCCCAAGCAGTTGCCTGTCTTGCCTGTTCATAAACGCGTTAATTCCACAAATTAATCATCCTGCATTAACGCGTTAATTTTGACAGCCCTAATTGGTATGAAAATAAAGATAACATTTGTGAGATTCCACTAGAGGTGTAAGGTTCACTGTAGATGCCAGTGTGTCAGAGTAAATGCACATGAAACACAGCATAAATTAAGGATTTTTTTTCTTCTCTTGCCTAAAAAATATTGCATTTTAATGGAGATCATGTAACAACATGTGGACAAGTCTGATGCTGCTGAAGTGAAGCGAAGTAAAATGACAGACGTTTTAGTAGAGAGATGTCTTGGCGTTCTCTCGTTTGGCACAGTTTGGCACCATCTGTGCCATTTGAGATTTCTTAGGTGCCAAATTATTAAAACCCATTTCATTTTATTTACATGTCACAATTCATCTAAAAAGTAAGAAAACTCGCTGTAAATCGATGCCCCCTGTGCGGTGCGTTCTAACAAGTCTGTGACTCTGCAGCGTCTTCAGTTACTCAGCGCCATAGCTCTGGCCGACCTTGGTCAATGTAGGTGATTGACAGCTCGCTGAACCGGTAGAATCAGACCCCGGTCTCCAAATGCGTGTGAATCACTTCATTAGCGAGTCAAAAGGACATAAATGCAAATTCGCCCTTCTCTAATCAGAACGATCTAATGTCGCTCTGTAATGATCAAGCAGACCTCAATCATATATCAATCATGCTGGAAAGTGTAGTTCTTCATTAGAAGCAGTTTTGTTCCAGTGGAAATAACTTGTTTTGATAAACAGCAAAGGTAAGACAACATTTCTGCTTGTATTTCTTGAAAGTCAGTTGTTGTTTTGCTCTTATTTTGGGGCTGGATCCATGAATCTTGATCGATAAAAATGGTACCGTTGGAATCTGTAGATTCTCCGTTGTCCAGCCGACATGTCTTTTTTTTGTTTACATAATCACGCTGACGCACCGGTGCCGCTTTTCAATGTGTTCGCTGTAACGTTTTTTTCGCTCCTGCTGTTTGATCCATCGGTGTTTTAACTGTGTTTCGTGAACATAAGAAAGGTTTATATGAGCTTTTAGCTGAGTTTCTGACCTTTCTGTGGGTATGCAGCATGTCTGTGTTTGTTAAAGTTAGATATGGTTTTATGATGGTTTTGTCACTGTGTGAGACGTACCGGGGAGCAGCCGTGAAGAAGAGGTTAAGTAGCCATGTGTTTTCTCGGTATGAAGGTATATTTGGTGCAAAAGTCACAAGCACATTTAACTGCAGATTTTGCATGCGCACACTAAAGTCACAAATGTGTAACCGTAAATTTGAAGTTGTTAATATTTTTTTTATCACTTGCTAACACAAAATAGGGGCTACGGGTTCACAAATCGTTGTTACAGGTACAAAAATCCTATCCTGTGCATCATAACTTCCAAAAGTCATGCATTTCCAACAATGGCGACATAACTTTTTTTTACAAATTTTATAAGAAACGAAGACATCAAGAAGGTTTTTTATATCACTTTATTTAAAGGGGAAGTAAGTAGTTTATAGTGCCATCTAGAGGAGAGGCTGAAATTTACAACAAAGAACTGCTCCTCTGCTCATCCCCTCCCTTCCCTGAGTGCTACGGTATCCTCAGCAGGTCAAATGTCGTCCTTGTCGTGTTTCTCCGTGTCAGCAGATGAGATTCATGAGGTGAGGGAGAGGGCGAGCTACCACGGCCGTAGCAGACGAAGCGGAGAGAGAGGAGGCGGGACTTCAGCTACAAGTAAAGAGAAGATTGTTTTGTTCTCTCGCGTTTGTCCTTACAGGCTCCTGTAGAAACATGGCGTCTCTCTGCTAACAGTGACTATGCAACCACGGCCCGCGACCATGTTATTTAACATGACTTTTTGAAACACTACGAAAATGAAACAAAAACTATTATACAGCGACTAGACAATGCAGGAGCACATAATATGTATAAAAAAGTGGATTTTGGGTTATATAAACCCATAAATACTACATATTGTACCTTTAAATGATACTAACATTTATCTTTTAAGAACTACAAGTCTTCATAGCCAGGGTTCCTTTTAAAAATAACCAATCTGTCACGATCCCACCTGCACCTTCCTCATATTTTATTATTATTTGTGTTTGTGTACTGCTGCTGCTGCTCCTTCCTTCCTTCTCACTCAGCAGGGGGCGTGGCTGACCTACATTCCCTCAGATGCCGGTGATTGTCTACACCTGCGCGGCTCCGCCTCACCTGCTCCTGATCAGCAATCAGGAGGACTTATAAGCGGAGCTGTTCCTCTTCACTGGCGTCAGATCGTTTTTCAACCTCAGTTGGTAAAGATATGCTGTTCTTCTTTCGCTTAAACTTACCTGCTGTGGATACTCACTCTCCTCGCTCCAGGTCGCCACGTCTCCTGCACCTCCGTGAAGCCACAGGTCGTTTCCTGTTTCCCTGCCCTCCTGGGAATCTCCTCAGTTAACTCCAAGCCAGTGAGTTTGTTCCGTGCTGGAACGCTGCCATTCTGCCGAGCCGATCCCGTAGCAGCTGCACTCTCACTTCTGTCTGTCTATCGCTAACTCACTCACTTCCACTAGTTTTGGAAGTCGCTTTGTGTTATTCCTTTTTGTAAATAAATATTACTTTTGTTTTGAAATATACTTACTGTCTCCGTCTGCTTCCGGGTCCATCTCCTAAGTTAATCCTGACACAATCATCATCTTTGCCACTGACACTCCTGACTTTGGACCATTAACATTATAGCACACTGAAATGGCCTGGCATAAACAACCTGTACCGGCCCAGCACTAAACATAGATGAAAAAAAAACAGGAAGAGTATGTACAGACAGCACTTATACATATGCTATGTTTCAGTTTGGTTTGTCTAGTATGGTAAGGAATAGTAAAGCCCTGGTTCAGGCTTGCGTTTCTCCATCTGCATCAGCCCATCATCTGCCTCCATCTTCTCCCTTGTGTCCTCTTCTGTTACACCAACTGTTTTCATGTCCACCATCACAATATCGATGAACCTTCTTTGCGGTCTTCCTCTTTTCATCTGGCAGCTCCATCTTCATCATCCTTTGTCCAGTTTCATCACTGTACCTCCTCTGCATGTGACCAATCCATCCCAACCGTGCCTTACCTTGCATCTTATGGCACTTTTCCATTATACAGTTCAAGCTCAACTCAGCTCAAAGCCCAACTCAACTCTACTCGGTTTGATATCAGTCACGTTGTTTTCCATTTTTTCAGTGGTTTTCTATGCCACACAAACACACAAACTAGTGACTTGCAAAGCAGTTGTTTAGGGTGTAACTGAATCATTAGAATCAGTCGATTAAAAAGATGTGTTCCTGTATGACTGGAGTACAGATTCCATCTGACACAGTCACTGAACTGAAATATGGCTGAACGGGTTGTGATTCAGCTTGCTGTCGCTAAATACACCAGACTCCTCCGTTGGTGGGTTTCAAGTGAATCCTCTTTAAAATATTCACTTGAATGAAAATAATACACAACGACAACAAAAATACTTTTCAGGAATTTGAATTTTGCCCATCTCTCCTTGTGCAAGCTTCTCTATCACTCTTGTTTGCATAGCATTGTCCACATGTATGTTACATATCGTGCGAGCACGCATCAGTGCGTATGACAAAATCACATTTGGAACTCTGAGTTTACCGCGTTCCAGAGAGAGGTCGGAAATAATAACATGTACGCAAACGTATCCCGGGCTAACCATTGTTAGCAACACCAGTCGATAACAACCTCTACATAGTATATTGTTCAAACAAATAGTGTAGCAACAATGAACTGAAACAATTCCTCAAATAACTTGAGTAATTCAAAAATAAAAAATTAAATAAAAAAAGGCAAAAGTGGCGTACCAGTGTTTCTTAACTGTGAGGGGTTTTGTGTTTGTTTATTGGTTTGGTTTTTGTGTTTAATGCAATTTCTCCTCAAGTGTTTTAAAGTAAAGCCCACATTATACTTCTTCGACTGCGTAATGCGTTATCCAACTGCATAACCACGGAGATCCCTCGAGCCCTCATAGTTCTCCATTAGCAGTCTTATTGGACCGATGAGTTACATGAAGAAACCCACTTTAGGTACTTCCCAATGTCAGTTGGCAAATTTTATGAACTTCTATGCCGTGTGCTACCTCATATTAATCATCAGGGCACCCACCACCTGCCCATTGATGCCGCCCAGAGACTGAGGCTGATCAATCACAGCCCTTGCCTTCTCCGTTGTCCCTGGATGGAGTGACATACACGTATTTATTTCAAGTGTTAATAATAATATAATATTATAATATAAAATTAATAACATAATATTCCATGCAGCCGGAGACGACGGAGGGGCTCTCCAACAGGCTATCCGTAACCGATGTAGAGCACTTTACGCAGGTGTATAGGGATGTCACGGTTAACGGTGTAACGGTAAACTGCGATAAAAATTTTGACGAAAATAATTACCGTCTTCATTTCAAAAAAAAATATTACCTCGGTGAATAACCGCGCCCGTGGTGTAGGCACCGTGAGCCTTTCCAGCGTCTCCGTCTGCTGAAGTTGCCGCGCAGGCGCACTCTGTAGCCTACAACCTGATGTTCAAGCTTTATCGAAGCTGGAATCATGGCCGAAGGAGGAGACGACAGCCCTCAGGACATATACGTATATGAAAACTCGCCCATAACAATATAGCGCGGTCCTAGCGTCACGTCATCATCTCAGACAACTACCGTGTGTGTCCTGCTCTACGATAAATACTTCAAAATAACAGTCTCACCTTTGTCATTTCATTAAAGCTGTCTGGGAATCAAGAGTGTAACTAGTCCAGTGTTGTAGAGATAAAGAGGACACAATACCTTGTTGACCTCAATGATTTCTCTTCTCTCCTCGGTGGTGGAGCGGCTCTGGCCGGCTGTGCAGTCCTTGTGTTTGGAGCTCTCATCCTTCAAGAAGGGTATAAGTTGCTGCAAAGGACAGGAGACAAAAAATGCAGCTGTGGAATAATTCCTTCATTCTTTCATTGTCCAACGCTTTATCTTATAAGTGAGGGTTGTGGGGGGGGCCACCAATCACAGTGGACACAGTGTGAATGGACAGGTCACCATTCCATCACAGGGACATACAGACCATTCATTCACTCTACAGTCCATTCACAATGTCTATTTAACCTCTCCATGCTTTTGGGCTGTGGGAGAAAACACACGTACACATGTGGAGAACAGGCAAACTCCACACTACGACTTAAAAATAATCTCTGAATATATTTTTATATTACTATATATATAAAGCTGCACACAGGTTATTTCTCTGAACTTGACTCATGATGTTGTCACAATATTGCAATATTACTTGTAGTATTTGTATATATATATTATTGTGACATACTCACACAACACACACACACACAAGTGAGCACTTGGCACCATCTAGTGGACTGACACATAAATCGTTTTTTATGTTAATCGACAAATTTTGTTTATTTGTGATCAGTTAAAAAATTCTATGCTAAATTTACGTCACATATTTGGGATTATGAATGAAACAGCCTCACAACCAGGAAGCCATTATAGATACAGTACCTTATCATGGGCTTTTTGTTGTAAGTCAACAGTAATAGCTGCTACTCCACAGTTGTGGATTTCTAGCGTAATTAACCGTGTTTCGTCAAATATTTATTATTGTTATTACACTTGAGCTATTTTTAAAAAGGTCTCATTCTAGGATGAAATGACAAAAGCTTTTCTCCTTTTATTCATTGCATGGTCTGAAGACACTGAAAGCACAGTGTTGCATATTCACATTTGTCAGTGGGAGACCGTTACGTCTGCTGGGTACAGTTATAGGTCAGAATAGTGTGCAAATTGGCAATCCTGACCTAAGGGAACTGAGCTGCACTGCAGATCTCCTGTGTAAAGCTCTCCAACACAGACTCACTCTTTCACTCGTCTCTCTCTTCAATGCTGGGAGACACAGGACATGAAGAGAGAGACAGAGAGCAAGCAAGTGTGAGATTAATTCATTTTTAAACGCTGTGTGCTTGACCTGGTCTGCTTGACACTACAGTTGATGTGCATGAGCTTTCAGGTGAGGCTGCATGCCTGAGAACTGACAGGTCCTCCGCTTACTGTTCTGCAACACACCGCCCCCTGTAGGTCACCACATAGAGGAGGAGAGACTTGGTGCAACCACATATCAAGTGACATCTGTCCTCCTTAGAGAACACACTGTTACTGCAGTTGCAACGTCAGGGCATAAAGGACAGAAAAAGTGATTGGTGTTATTCTTTATAACCGGCATAGTCTAACAACACTGACTTGGATTTTGTTAAAACACTAAACTTTAGGGCACACAGAGTCTCAAATGTAGCCAAATGTCTCTGCAGATTTTCCCAAAAATATAGAATATCAGGTTGACAATAAGTATTTTTGGGGCGTTTCAAACTCAAAATCTTTTAAGCAGCGAGGACACAGTTTGTTATAATGAAAGCAAGTTTCTGCGAGAAAAAACAACCATCTCCAAGTTTCCTTTTCAAAACAAAATATCATATCTGACAACATCGCAAAAACACAGCAGGAGACTCAAACAGAAGCCAAAAAACAAAAACTGCCAAACAATGGGAAAATACGCCCTGTGGGCATGAGATGGTGATTCAGGAGAACTGTTTCATCTGGAAGCAATGACTGCATCGTAGGATACAAGTGGGTGGGGGAGCAAAAATATACACAATCCAAGGTTGGGAAACAAAACAAATAAAGAAACAAACAAAAGGGGAAAAAAATGGAAGAAAAAAAATCTGGAAAACTCTCAGTGCTGCTTTCAGTTTCCATGCCAAAGTGTAAACTCTGATTTTGGAGGAAGCAAAGAAGGCAAGAACATGGGCAGCATGTTATATCAGACCAACTATGAGCTTGTCTCTGGCTACAGATAATTTAACTTAACTTAACTTAATAGGAGACGAGGACAGTTAAAAAAATAATAATAATCAATAATTATGTTATGTGGGCTGGTATTGGCAACTTGTGGATAGCTGAGAAGGATGGGACAGATATATGGAGAGTGCACATGTGGCCATGCAGCATGAGACAGACCCTCATAACACCTGCCTCTTCCATAGAAAGATGGATGTGGTTTCTCAACCTACAGAGAAGAATGGGCTAAATGAAGATATCCAGCTTTCCTCACTGACACGGAAGAAAAAAAGAGGTAGAAAAAAATTGAAAAGATGACAAAATAATAAGAAAATAGTGGAGTGATCATGTAAAGAGAGGGCAAAATGAAATGGCAGGACAAGGGAGGAGGAAATGAAGTGTGAAAACAGAGTGACTAGAAAAGTAACAGAGAGCTGTTATAAAGCTACAAAGAGGGAAATAGATTTGGGGAAATAAGGGAGATGGGAAGAAAATAAAATGAAGACAAAGAGAGGAAAAAGCTGCAGTTATACAGATGATTTGCTCCAGCTGTTCATTTCATGGCTCTGTTGCTAATTAGGTTGGTGATGAGGTCATGCTGCCCAAGTCATTGATTCCACTTCCTGTTTCAGGCAGCCAATAGTGGGCGGCTGTCAGGCGTGCCACCTGAATTCTATGGAATGATAAATGGCATGAGCACTTGGCCAGAAACAACAACCCTCAGCCTCATGAAGAGCAGAGCAACTGACTGGTCAACAATGTGCTGAATCTGAGCCGCAAAGGAGAATGAATTAAGATTTAAAAGTGCTCGGCATAACTGAAAACATCATTAAAGTGTAACTGAACCCCCTCTCCTGACGCTAACTCGGCCGATTTAGAAAAATGCCTAGAAGTGGTTGAGAGCTGAGTGAGGGAGAGTGAGGAGCAGTGGTCTATAGTGATGAGAGAGTGATAAGAGACAATAAATTGTTTAATTGATTCTTGTTATTGTTATTGGTCTAGTGATGACATCTGAAGGCTAAAATAGCCAATGGAAACTTTGAATGCAGTAGCTGGTGTTTGACCATCTTATTTCTCCTTGAAATAAGATCTTTTTTCATTCAAAATAAAATAAAATGATAAAAAAAAAAATAGTACCAAAATAAAAAGCCCCAACTCAGGCTGTGCAATAAATCGTAACTTGTATTTCAATTGCAATAACGGACTCAAGCCATTACAAAAACAAAATAATCGAAACAAATCAATTAATACCAAACGGGGGCTTTTGTTCTGAAAATAAAATTTCAGTGATTCAACAGTGATTTTGTCACTATATTTAGATTCATACATCTAGATTTGTATATTCAGACACTGTATATTCAACTCTTTTTTCATTTTAAATTATGAGAATGAAGGGGAAAAAATGCATCATGTTCTTTCTGCGACCAGAGTAGGCTTCACACACACACACACACACACACACACACACACACACACACACACACACACACACACACACACACACACACACACACACACACACACTTTCTGCTGCTGCCCAGAGTGCAAGAATTTTGAAGCATGATTTACAGACACCATCCCACTGAAGCTCCATTACAACCCCCTCCACACGTCTTGTAATCGTTTTATAGTTTGTTGTTTGTATTAAAATATTGTATATCTGCATTGAGTTTGCATGTTTGTGTGGGTGTTTTCTACTCACACTCTAAATTGACCATAGGTGTGAGAGTGAGAGTGAATGGATGTTTGTCTCTATGTGGCCCTGTGATGGACTCAAGCCTGACCCAGGGCTTTATCATTCCAAACCATACTGTACTGTACCAACCATGATGGAAACACATTAATGGATAACTCCTGCACTGTCCTGTCTGTTTGTCTATTTATTTGCAACATGTACAGTCAGGTCCATAAATAGACATCAACACAATTCTCTTCTTATTGGCTCTTGTTACGGCCACCAGCCGTTCGTTTTTGAGTTTTAGACCCGAGTGAGTGCTCCTGTTTGCCACTGCACCATCTTTGCGTATTTCACAGATACCCGCCTCCCGCCGCCTGCCATTGGTCCTCTGCAGCTGCAGCTGATGAGCCTGATGAGCTGTCAAGGAGCTCCAGTTTTTAAAAGTTGTACTCTTCAGACAACAGTGTGAGGGCTGTCACTGTGCAGTGTGATGTTCCTCCTCGCTCGGTCGAAATGTTTGATCTGTGTATTGAGTGAACTCTGTCTTAACCAACTTAGAAATCGTACTGTCTCTATTAGCCTGCTTAGTACTATTCACTAGAAATAATTAATTGGGATAACACTGTTGTTTTGTGATATTTATTTTTGTTAGGAAGCAGTAAGGGTGTAACTGCCATTTGTTTTGATTCCCCTTTTTTTCTCCTGTTTCTGTTAGTTCAGGAAGTTAGGTTTAGTTTCTGTAATTGTTTTTCTTCATTATTTTCTCCCCCAGGGCAAGTTAGTTTTGTTTGAGAAGGTAGTTTCTTTTGTTTATTATTTTGGCCTTGGTTCACCCCGAAGAGATGCTTCACTTATTTTTCTGTTTTATTTGGTTGTGACTGTGCCTGTGCCTATCTGATACATTGCACTCGGCACTGTGAACAATAAATATTATAATTTTATACTGCAAAACGTCATTCTCTGTCTCGTTAATGTTGTGCCCCTGTTCCCCTAGACTGGGGCTTAACTGCTCTATACCTGTTAAGAACGGTGTACACTACAATGGATTTGAAATGAAACTAACAATATTTTGTGCTTTAACTGCACACTTTCAGCTTTAATTTGAGGGTATTTATATCCAAATCAAGTGAACGGTGTAGGAATCACTTTCTACACCTCCAACTTTTTAGGGGACCAAAAGTAATGGGACAAACTAAACAATCATAGATCAAACTTTCATTGTTTAATACTTGGTTACAAATCCTTTGCAGTCAATTCCAGCCTGAAGTCTGAAGGCATAGACATCACCAGACACTCTCAGACACTGTCAGGCCTCTACTGACACGCTCTTCAGTTCCTGCTTGTTCTTGGGGCATTTTCCCTTCAGTTTGGTCTTCAACAAGTGAAATGCATGCTCAATCAGATTCAGGTCAGGTGATTGACTGATAACATTCCATATTTGCCTTAAAAACTCTTTGGTTGCTTTTGCAGTTTGCTTTGGGTCATTGTCCATTTGCACTGTGAAGCTCCGTCCAATGAGTTCTGAAGCATTTGGCTGAATATGAGCAGATAATATTGCTCCAAACACTCCAACACAGAATTCATCCTGCTGCTTTTGTCAGCAGTTACATCATCAATAAACACAAGGGAACCAGTTCCATTAGCAGCCAAATGTCACTCCTGGAATCAACTCCAGAACTTTTACCTGTTTAATTGAAGATGATATCATGAGGGAATAGGCCACACCTGTCCATGAAATAGCTTTTCAGTCAATTGTCCCATTACTTTTGGTCCCCTAAAAAGTGGGAGGCACATGTAGAAAGTATTGTAATTCCTACACCATTCACCTGATTTGGATTTAAATACCCTCAATTTAAAGCTGAAAATGTGTAGTAATGTAATGTAAAGCACACACACTTGTTAATTTCATTTCAAATCCATTATAGTGGTGTGTAGAGCCAATAAGAAGAGAATTGTGTCGATGTCCCAATATTTATGGACCTGACTCTATATGTATGGTTTGGGGTACTGTTGTCATTTAATTGCCCTTTGGGACAAATAAAGTTGTCATAATTTTAATACTTAACACTAAACTGTGAAGATTTGCAACTGAATCAACAAATAAACATTACTAGATACATACATGCACTGGTTTACATCTGAAAAATGTCTAAATGGCATAATGAAGTGATGATTTACAATTTCACACTATATTAAAGGAGAAAGGCAAAGTGAACACATGACTTTGATTCACAGGTGGAACAGAAAATTGCATCATTCAATGCAGAAATGTGCAAGATGGCAGTCGTCAAATATTTGCTCCAATATGAGCCTAGTTTCCTCCCACGTCCTCCTTTATGCTCATTTAGAATCTGGTGAGAAAGATTAACTGCGAGCTATGGTAAGAAATGGTAAGCGATAATCATTAATCCAATCAAAAAGTGGCTTAGCTATAGACCTGTATGGAACAGTTTATGGCCACTGAGTGTTCATTTTTCTCCCTGCATAAGAGCATGTTTGTGTTGAGGAAAGTGTCTTTGTGATACGTTCTCCAGTGTCATGGGGTTAGGGTTAGGGTCAGGCTTCTGAGCAGGCACACTGGGACAGAGCACAGATGAGCTGAGCTGCTATTGTTTCTGAAGCTACTGTAGGTGGCCGATCAATCTACTGCAAGTAGAGAGAAGACAAACCTTCAGGGAGTGGCTGAGATAAGGTAAATGTATGTGCTTGTGCATGTGAGGAGTCAAATTTGTTAAAAGCTAGGATGAATAGAACTTTTACAGCATTTTTCATTTGGCAGAAATTGAAGAGAAAATAATTCTAATAATTAAGTGGACAATCACCTGATTATATGAATTGTTATTTTTCATGACACCAGAATGAGCCTTTTATATTTATAAAAAAAATGAAGGAACATAATATTGAAAACATAATAGGGTCCACACGGTAGGCAGTGGTTTGCATTGTTGCCTCACAGCATGAAGATCACTGGTTCAAATCCCAGTAACAAAAATGGTGTGAGGTAACAGTGTCCTTGACCTTTAATAGTGATCACCAAAAATCCAACCAGTTCTTTATTAAAGCAGACCTAGACCAGAAGTTCCAATTAACGCTGTTGTTTAGTGTGTATCTGTGTCATTACCTTGTTTATGAAGCTCTGAAGGTTCTAAACAAACAGTTCAGCCACTGCTGAGAACACTGTGTTTTATTATAATCTCAGGCTCAGTGAGATCTCTGAAAAAACCTGGTCCGGTTACGTAAACACCGGTTCTGCTGTAAAGCAGATCCTCCTGCTCCGGGCACTAGTCCGGGCACATCCGGTTGCGTACATTGAACCGCAGAAGAGCTGAACTCATTCACATATGATTATCAAATCAATGTGGACCATTGATTTGATAATCAATGGTCCACATTGATTATGTTGACCAGTGTTTTTCAAACCTCAAAATGATGATGTTTTTCCACGAACCAAAACTATTCTATTTTAAGGATTTTTTTGTTGTACGGCGCAAAGAACGCAGAAAATATTCACTTTTAAGAAACTGGAAAAATCTGAAAACTTGTTTAATTACAAAAAACAATCAAACCAAAAATGTAGTGATGATTAATTTAGTAGCAAATTCATAATCTATTTATCGTTACAGCCCCAGACAGGATGAATAGTTTTTGTCTCCACCCACCCCTGTTCTGCTGTTGTATACACAAATGCTTCCTCAGTCTGATAGTATTGCTTGACAATGCCTATTTTCAGATGAAGGACACAGCATACAAATCCTGTTGCAATGGAGTTGTCTCACCTCTGGGGGTATGGGGTCCAGTCCAGCACAGTTTTCCTTGCACTTGTCATAGACTAAGCGAAGCTTGCGGAAAAGCACAGAGAGCATGCGTAGATGCTCCTGGAGTTTTCCCAGCCGGTCCTGCTGCGTATTAGGGTGGTAAGTGACTCCATTAGGAAGCTGCAAAGCAGAACAGAGGAAATATTGGGTTAAGCAAAGTACAAGACAAGTTTGTTAGTGCTAATAAAAAGAAACAATCATCGATCCACGCTAACAAAACCAATACAGAGTGTCTGTTCCCTAACTGGTAATAATCCACTAGACAATATCTAGATAATGTACACTATATACTTTAATTCAATCTGATAATAAAAAGTTATTGCTATTGGCTGAACATAAAGAAGAAAATGAATGTGTTAAGCATGTCTGTGATCATACAAAAAAAGGTTAACTACTACTCTCACTCTCACAATGAAGCATCTTCATTGGTTGGTCAGGGTTTTCCTTTTCTTTTTTTTTAGACTTAGGTGGCAAAGGCTGGAGAACCTGGGTGACGTGGGCAGCGTGCAAAGTGTGTGAGCCCACATTTAGTGTGTATGTAAGTGAAAAATCATGATTTGACCAATGAAAATCTTTTAAATTTGACACCAAGATGGATCAAAAATAGAAAAAAAAAGTTATAATATTATTTTTTTTGGATCCAGGAAATCAACCTAGGAACAGATTGTACAATGTTTATCCTTGCATGACACTCTCAGCAGTTTTTTGACTTGATCCTTCCAGTCAAGCATGTCTGGTGATGGTCCATCCACTGCAACCCTGCAGCACACATCATTGTATTATTAGGCTTCTACCTTACCTGTACCTATTCTTATTAGGCTATACCTCAATATGTACACTAACTTAGTAACGCTTCTTCTCCACTACATCAGTTTCATTGGGTTGGCTGGAAAAGGTTGGAGCAAACAATACAAAAATTAAGTCAATTTTCACTCATTCATCAATGTTTCACTCACTTATACAGGGTTGTAGTGGTAAATACAGATGTGGTTAAATTAACGTTACAGGGATTAAAGCAAAAAAATGATGTCTATATTTGGCTCTTATCTCTATCCAGACAATTACTGTATTCACTATTTTATATTATTCTCTATACACTACCAGACCAGTCAAAGGTTTGGACACACCGTAGAGTGAAGGCAAAATGGCCAACAAGTGCTCAGCATCTCTGGGAACTCCTTCAAGACTGTTGGAAAACCTTTCAGGTGACTATCTCATATACTGTAGCTCATCGAGAGAATGCCAAGAGTGTGCAAAGTAGTAATCAAAGAAAAGGGTGGCGACTTTGAGGAATCAAAAATATGGAACAAATTTTGAGTGATTTCACACTTTTTTGTTTATTACATCATTTCATGTGTTCATTGCTGGATCATGGTCATGGGCTCTATTGGAGAAGTTGTAATAACAATTATGAATATCTATGCACCCAATGAGGATGACTCGGGGTTCTTTAAGGAGGTGGCTCAACTCTTGGCAGGGAACTCAAAAGGATTAATAATATTAGGGCTATTTTAATTGTGTGATGAACAAATACTTAAATTAAAAATAAATTCCCATTTGATCAGAAATACCAATTGTCCAAATCGAAAGCATTGTGCAATATGATAGATGAGCTCGGATTTGGCGTGTAAAAAAAACAAAACTATAGAGACTACACTCATTTTTCGAAGGAACGTGAAAAAAAACAAAGATTGTTAGAAGAACAAATGAAGAAATTAGAGGCAGAACACAAAATAACAAATAGTAACACTATTTTTATAGCGCTAAGTAACTGTAGAGAGCAATTAAATGATCTACTGACGTACAAAGCAGAGGGGGCCTTACGATTCACTAATCAAAAGTATTACGAACAAGTGAATAAAGCAAGCAGACGACTCACTTTCCAATTAAGAAAAGCACAAGCAAACCGAACAATATAAAAAGTTATTTGTCCAAACTCAAGTAATTTGGCATCTCATCCTGAAGAGCTTGTTTTAGATAAAATGGGATTTGATGAAGCATTTATGGTGTGGTTCAAAGTCTTATATAAAAACCCACCTCCAGAGTTCATGTTAACGGTGATATCTGGGACAGTTTTTCATTAAAGGAACACGTCAGGGTTGTCTCCAATTTTGTTTGCTATAAGTATAGAACCCTTAGCTGAACCAATTATAAGTAACCAATGGATTAGTGGTATATCAGACAGGACAAAAGAGCACAAATGATCATTATATGCAGATGATATCATTTTGTACATTAAGAATCCCAGCACTTCCATACCTGCACTTCTGAAACCTTTGAAAGACTTTGGTGGGGCCTCAGGCTATAAAGTCAACGAATCGTAATCTGAAGCCATGATGTTGAACAGATGCTGACCACCAGAACTATCTGATCAGGTTAAATTTAATTGGTCACCGCAGGGGTTTCGATACTTGGGAATATGTATTTCCTCAGATGCTTACCAACTGTATTATTTGAATTATGGGAAATTAATAGTATACAAGGACCTGGAAAGATGGAAAATATTGCCATTATACTTCTTTGGTAGGATAGAGACAGTCAGATCAAATATTCTGCCCAGATTGTTATATGTTTATGTCTCTTCCTATTTGGATTGCAGCAACTAAATTTAAAAAGTTACAAAAAATGATTTCTTCTTTTATCTGGCATGAGAAGAAACCCAGAATCAAATTGACACACTTGACCAGCATTAAAGCACACGGTGGTCTAAATGTTCCAAATTTGAAATGATATTATTGGGCAGCACAATTACATGGGGCAGTGGAATGGAATTAAAACAGAAGAAACAACATGACTATCTTTGGAGGAGAATTCATGTCCTGGAGTCTCACCACAAGCACTAACGTTCTGCTCAAATGAGTTTTGGACAAAGAACAACATTTCAAATGTCTGGATGAAATGCACACTCAAGGTTCTAAACTCTGTCTATATCTAGGGCAATGAAAATCAGTTGATGGATTTTAAACCCAGACACTTTGATGCAAGATTCAAGGTATGGGGACATAATGGCCTTGTTTTTGTTGAGGATTTATTTGATGGTCAAACCCTGAAATAATTTACTCAGTTACAAGAAGCTGAGAATGTATCTGACTTCACACAAAGAATGGCAATCTCTTACTTTACAGCCTTCTGATTTTGAACTTTTTTTATTAAGATCATGAAGAAAGGGGTTGATAAAAAAATCATATCACTTTTACATAAATGACTACAGACAACTGTAATGGGGACCTCTTCTGAATGTTGTGATAGAGGATCAAGTCTGGGAACAAAATGGGCATAAATTGACCAGTCGTCCCTCATGGAAAGAATTCATATGGAAAGTGAATCTTCGCTTTTTCAAAACTCCATTTATCTCCAAATTTGACAAGACAAAAACAAATTTCTGAATTGATGTAGTGGGAGGGGATCTGGGCGGAACTTCGGAACCTTTTACAAGTTAACATAAATAATGATCTGCTGATCTTTGTTCTTGAAGTGCTTCCCTATGACTTTTTATGTAAAGAAAAAATGTACTTACTCAAAATCCTTATAATGGTGGCAAAAAAGATGATAACCTTATTCTGGTGTAAATCACTGCCCCCGACAGTGAACCAATGGAAAGAGCAACTTATCAGGGTTTACACAATGGAAAAAATAACGGCAAAGCAAAACCTTGACGTGTTCTTATTCAAGAAGAGATGGAACCCAGAAATTAATTACTTCAGATTAAAAATATAGGGTTCTTAGGTGACTCAGTTTCATAGGCATCTGTATGGACCCTTCAAAGTATAGGGTGTGTTTTTGTTTTTGTTATCTACTGTTTTCACTTCATAACACTGACGTAATTCTACTCAATCGTGTTTAGACATAATTATTAATTTTATTAATATTTAATTAATTATTTATTTGCACTCTCTGACATTGTCATACAAAGATGGATTCACCTTGCTCATGGGTTCTCTGTTCATGCTATCTGTCTTTTATTTTTACTTATGAAACAAAAGATTTGAAAGCTTTTAATAAAAAAAATCTGTAAATATGTTCAGATATGTAAAGCTTGAAGCATCAATAAAAACATTTGTTAAAAAACAATACATAAAAGGAGAAAGGAGGAGAGGAAAACTGTAAAGTGACAGGAGAATTTAACCACAGTTAAAGGAGATACAGGTAGAGAGACATAGCAAGGATGACCTGCATGTTCCTGAGGAGTTGGAAGATCTCCAATGTCCTGACGACAATGTCTTGGACAGTCTCCTGGCCGATGCGGCACAGTGAGGCCGTGTTGACATCACGAGCTACCTGGCCTTGCTGCTGCTGCAGTGGTGGCTGCCCACCAAAGGGGGACACTAGTGGTGGGGTTGTCATAGAGACACTGGATGACTGGGACGGACGAGAAGGTCAAGGTCCAGGTGCAGTTTCCCCGTCAGGCCATTCCACACCAGTACACCCTTATACACCTTGATGAAGTTTAAAAAATAAGATGAGGAGAAAGACAAGTTGACAGCTGATAGTAAATAAGAAAAAGTGCAGCACTAGAACTGACAATTATTACCTCCACCCAGGTGGGTATGTTTTCAGCCTTGATCTGTCTGTGAGCAGCATAACTCTATAACCATGGATGTAAACAACATTTTCTGTGGATTAAATTTATGTCCCAAGGCAAAAACTATTAGATTTTGACAGTGGTCCAGACATTGAACCAGATTGTGTAGACAGTAGAAGTTAATCTTGCAAGATCACAGAGTGTAGAACACTAGGGCTGCAATGATTATTCCATTAAACAATTATTAATAGATTCATGAATGAATTGTCAACTATTTTGAATATATTGTCAATAATTAAAACAACTTTCTAATTTTCAGCTTCTTAAATGTGAATAATTTAGATTTGTGGACAAAACAAGACATCTTGGAAATGTATAATTTCCAGGTTTGGTAAACACCGATCAGTAGTTTCTGACAACTTAATTATTAATAGAGAAAATAATGGACAGATTAATGGATGATGAAAATCATCATTAGTTGCTGCCCAGACTGACAGTGCAGTAGACTGAGTGCTTTCTCTTGTATACATGATCAATTATTCTGCCTATTGTTACCTTAGGTCATATTTTCATCAGCATGGATTTATCTGTAAGTTTGTTCTTCTGTTAACAACTTCCTGTCTTCAGTTCTTGACATTTCATCATCTGAATCCTTTATCATGGGTAGATGTTCACCAACAAGTACGTTCCCATTAAATGTTAGGTAAGAATCAGAATCTACCCACTGGTGATGTCACAACAAAATCACATTTTTAAGAAATCCTTTCTTATAATGGACAAAATGTATTTTGTCATGTTTATGTAATATAGTAATAGCGATAAGCAGGTAAAGTTCTATAAAGATCTAGAAAGTCTTCTGAATCCAGTGGATCTAAGAGTAAACACCGGTGACAGAACAAGCCTTGGTGTCGCTCTGTGCTCTCTTTGGGATCTTGTTGATTGATGTGTGATTGTCAGAAAAGAGTAACTGAACTGATTTGCTAGCGGCTAAAAGTAATGTTTTCAAATGAGGCTTAAATCTTCTCAGGACTGGTGAGGAAATAAATATTGAAATATTTGGCATTTTCCTTAACAATGTAGTCAATTATCTGAACAATTGACAATGTATTATCGTTATTACAATAATTATTATATTTACTCAAAACAATTTATACTAAAATGATAATCACATAACTGTAATAGTATACTGGCTTAACACCAGCTACAAAACCTTTATGTAACACAGAGGAAATGCACAGCTGTCACTAATGATATTGCTATAACTATAAGTTATAACTGATAACTTAGCCTGTCTTTAAGTTGTTTGACGATGTTTATTCAACACTATGACGTGTCATTCCATTGGCACAAGTTTGTTAGCTCAATACCACACTGTAACGACTAGGGCTGCAACTAACGATTATTTTAATAATCGATTAATCGGTCGATTATTTTTTCGATTAATCGAAGAATCGGATAAAAAAAAGAAACATTTGTAATTCCCATATCTTTATTCAAAAACGGAACATTTCAAATTCACAGTGCAGACTAAAGTGTAAAAACAACTGGTTATTGCTCCAACGTCTCTGAGCTATCAAAAGTAATATTATATGATAAAAAAAAAATCAAAACTTACTGGAATAACACAAAAAAACATACAATGTATGATATACATACATTTACAGAAGAGACACATGTTTTATAATATTAATTAATTTATACTCACACAGGTTAAAGTACACATGTATTTTTACACTAATTTAAGTATATTTAATATGTTGATTTCGACATAATGTTCTACCTCACTTGAATCTCACCTGCTTACTACAGAAAATGTACACTTGAAACTTACTCATTACATTATTACATCATAGTTAGTATGTAAACTCGTTTTTAATAACTTACAGCTGTAAGTGCTTTAAAAATGGAAGAAAAAAGACATGCGCGCGTGTACACACACACACACACACACACACTTTAACCAGCTTTGGTTAGTTTAATAAACTGTTCATGTTTGTAAAGCTGGATTATAGGTGCTTGTTAATCACCGTGGTTCTCCCGTGCCACACCATTTGCAAAGATTGCAGCTAACACACTTTTTAGGTTCATGAATGGTTAAGTGTTCCCACATTTTAGAAGATTTCCTCCGCCATGTTTCAAGTCTAAAATATAAGTTGTCTCTCACTCTAAAACTTTCCCTCACCGCTTAATCGCTCGACTATTCACGCGCACACAAGGCTCGCTGTGCATCAACCGGCATGAAACAGTCGGCATCTGTAAACAGTTCCGCGCTTAGGAGCGACGTATTAATCGCGCGACTCAACGAATCGATAATTAAATTCGTTGCCAACGCTTTTAGTAATCGATTTTTATCGATTGGTTGTTGCAGCCCTAGTAACGACATTAGCCGAGTAACAGCCTTCGTAGAAGAAGTGCAGATAGCGCTGTGACCAAAGCTAAAGTGAACACTGTCAACAGCGACACCTTCAGCTGCCTCTCGGCTCGTTTCCTCGCGTTGTCCTCGATTGAAGGCGACACCACACGGACTCTAACACGACATGAAGTGTTCGTTATTAACCAGTAACGTGTTAAACAGTGTGTAATGTTACCTGTGTGGTGACAAGTATGTTGTTGACATAACAAGGCGCCTGCTCTGCTCCTAAGATCTCACATGCTGTAACTCTCGCGAGAGGTGGTCTCACACCACTCGGGGTCGTAAAGAATGAAATAAAGGCGCCACTTGAAAATATTTTCTTCTATGTAAGTCGTTTTTAGTGTCTTTTTTTTTTCACTGAATAACGACACTAAAATATTCACGAAACACATTGTTTTTGTCTTAATGATAATAAATGCTTAGTTTAACTTGCCTCCGTGCCTACAAATGTAGAATTTGTGACAATATTAGGATAAAGTAAGGCGCACTACAATTTTGTTCAGAGTGTTCCAGCGCTATTTGCTGGTGTATTCCTTTTTAACAGACACACGCACACACACGCACACATCATGCTTTGTTTGGTCTTATAATACACTGGAGTGTAAAGGGAGAAGATGGAGAAATATCTTGTGAGTAGCTGTGCTCTCTAAATGTCATACAGTTCACTCCTAAAACAGTGTTGAGTTTATAGCACAGTGTGAATTGTTTGACTAAATAGCTGATGTTACATTAGATAAACATATATCTGAGCTGTCAAAGACACTTAGAAGATGACAGCAGAGTTAGACCAGAAGAACATGCAGGTTTAAGTCTGCGCTGAGGTTGAATGATGATGATGACGACGATGATGATGATGATGATGATGATATGATACAGTGATGAAGTTCAAAAACGAGCACTGGTGGTGACTGTGTGGTAAGTGAAGCCAGAGCTACTGAAAGGTGTTTGTTAAGAAGACACCACATGACTCTTTATTGCTACACATCAACACATCCTCTTCCCTTCATGGAGGTGTTGGTGGTTCTGAAATGATAAAAACATACAGATAAAACACATGGTGTAAACAGACATAAAAGATTGCAAATAAACCATCCAATACCAGATGAAATGAACATCATTCAATAAATCTGTATCAATAACCTGACTATGAGCAAACCAGGCACACAGTTAAATACTCTCAAACTGCCACCTACTGGTAGAGAGGGTAAACATCACTAATAAATCTGTCTGTCTGTCTGTCTGTCTGTCTGTCTGTCTGTCTGTCTGTCTGTCTGTCTATCTATCTATCTATCTATCTATCTATCTATCTATCTATCTATCTATCTATCTATCTATCTATCTATCTGTCTCTTAAGCCGTGTCAGTCTTGACTGTGTGTGATGGGGACCCCTGCTGGTGCTCTTTATTAAGGCAGGGTAAACGTTTTCAACAGATAATAATAATAATAATAATAATAATGCATTATATTTAAGGCGCCTTTCAAGACATTCACATTAGTTAAAATAATTATAGTCTACTTCTCCTTCTTCCAAACAACCAGCTGTTATAGCTTCACTTACCACAAATAAACTTACTACATACCGGTGTATAACGACAACGGTAAAAAAAATAAAATATGAAAATAAGTTAGTGCGCTTTTATTTTGAAGTTTTTACGCCTCACTTCCGCTTCCGGCATCACCGCCGTGATATTGATAATTAAGAAACGAAAAACAAAAAAAGGAATTTGCAAAAACCAAAATCGGGCCATTTATTTGAATTTGGTTTTCTCGTTTTTTCGTTTAAAACCAAAAACGAAAAACCATGTTTTTCTCGCCGTTTTCTCGTTTCTGGTCCGATTTTGTTTTTTTTTCAAATTCCTTTTTTCGTTTTTTGTTTCTAAATTATCAATATCACTCATGGATGTATATATCACGACGGTCGTACCGGAAACGGACGTGACGTATAAAAACTTCAAAATAAAAGCATGCCAACTTATTTTCATACATATTATACCGTTGTCTTTATACACCGGTATGGAGAACATTTATGTGTTGCTAAGTGAAGCTATAACAGCTGGTTGTCTGGGAAAATGAGATTTATAATTATTTTTAACCGAGTGTGTGAATGCATATTCATGAAAACGTTTACCCTGCCTTAATAAAGAGCACCAGCAGAGGTCCCCATCACCCACATTCAAGACACGGCATGATGGATGGATAGAGAAGATCAGTGATGTTTACTCTCTCTACCAGTAGGTGGCAGTTTGTGAGTATTTCACTGTTTGCCTGGTTTGCTCATATGCCTATAGTTTTACAGGTTATTGATACAGATCTATTGAATGATGTTCATTTCATCTGGTATTTTTGCAACCTTTTAGACTTGTATACACCATATGTTTTATCTATATTATATATTTTTTTCCATTTCAGAACCACCCCATACCTCAATGAAGGGATGAGGATGTGTAGCAATAAATAAGGACTGTTGAAAAAGTAAAGAGGCATTTGGTCTTCCTAACAAACACCCTTTAGTACGGTGGCTGACAGGGGCAAATGCACTGCAAACCCCAAAACACGAGTAAATAAGAAAACACCGACAAGTAAGAAAACACCGACAAGTAAGAAAACACCGACAAGTAAGAAAACACCAGCAAATAAGAAAACACCTGCAAATAAGAAAACACCTGCAAACCTTGCCGGCGTTTTCTTATTTGCTGGTGTTTTGGGGTTTGCAGTGCATTTGCAGTACACTTTAGCTGGTTAAGCTGGTCAGAGTTTGGTCACGCAAAGCATATATTATGCAATAAACACTTACTGGAACAATACTGGAACCTTGGAAAACATTTATTATTGAAAATTATCAACAATATAAAATCAAATTCAGCATCTTTCAGGTCACTGGAACACAAACAATAAAATAAGTCAACAATCAACACCTGTTGGCCTCAAGAACAGCTTTTAAATTAGAAAAGGTAGTTAGCTCTACTTGCGCATAAGTACTCTTGTCTGAAGGAACTTCACCTGTTTGGACTCCTCTCCTGGCATTTTATAGACTGCGCTCTGTAGGAATTCCCACACATGCTTACACTGCTTTGGATATTCAATGTTGAAGATGAAAAATGCCTTAAAGCAGACATCAATGGTCTTAAGCAGTGAATCATGCTCCAAAGCCTCTAACTCCCTTCACAGAGAGTACAGAGTTGACCATCAACATTGACCAGCAGAGTTTATCAGTGACAACAACATTCTGGACCACTATGTTTGCATTGCTAGGTTTATTGGCTGAGTTCGTGGATTATTCCATGTTTTGTACAGTTTTCTGTCATCCTTGTAATAAATGTCGTTTCTATGGTTCATCACTGTTGTTTCATTTGTGGACGGATGAATGAGTAAATATCAATATTAAATGAATCAATGGTCATTGTATGTAAAATGAATGCCTTTTATTGATCTAAATTACTTTACATAAATTAATCTTCTTGGACGCAGCGACGTATGCAATCAAGTCATGTTTATTTTCAGAGTGCATTTAACGTGTACATGGTACAACCCAATGAACAATAACAACAACAGATAGACAGACAAAAAGACCTCAGTCTAATTGAATAATCCACAAGCTCAGTCAATAAACCTAGCAATGTGAACATAGTAGTCCATAATGTTGTCGTCGCTGATAAACTCTGCTGGTCAATGTTGATGGTCAACTCTGTACTCTCTGTGAAGGGAGTTAGCATGGCAGCTAACGGCAGCTAACGGCAGCCCGGTGGATATCTGACGGGGCAGCAACAGATGTTTCACATCTCAGGTGCTTCTCCGTTCAGTGTCCCTCACGTCTGCTCAGGCCTCAGGAAGGTGGTTTAAGATGAATTCATCTCGATGGCATAATGAGAGACGCTCAAGTTAAATGTGGAATAGCACTAGCATCAGCTAACTGACAACGGGATAGTGCTTGTTAACACTGACTTTACGCCAGCCACAGATAGTAAAACCTCTCACAAACACTGCCTATATAACACAAATACATCAGACGTAGTGAGGTATTAAATACTTATGACAAACATGACATAAAACAAACAAACAGCACTGTTTCACACAATTCATTTGCCACGGTGGCCGCCATGTTTCAGTTCTGTTGACAAAATGCAGCCACCCAATTGGTGTAGAACGATCACGTGACGAGCCGTGGCACTACTTTTGCCCAAGATCTTATTACGCCATGAAGGGACTAGTTCAGTAAAAAACAACGTCGCTAGAAGAATCTTCTGGAAATTGAGCAAATTTGAACTTTGTCTTGGTTGATAAGCAGGACTCTTTCTTTTTTATGGACTTAAGCTTATGTAGTTCCACGCCTGTGGAGCGGGATTCCTTTTCTAAAGCACTTTTCGAGGTTCACCTTGCGGCCTATGACCTTTATCCCAGACCTGAGTCAGTCAGTTTCAGTTTTCATATAAATGCTTTTGCAAGCAATACACACAAGTGCTGGGCAGAGTCATACTTTCCTCGTGAATCATTTCATAATTGGCCTTGATTAATATACATAATAGACAGATTGCCAGCATACCCATCCATACCTATATTTTCTTATAGCCTCACTCTATTTCTTTGTATTGTATTTATTCCAAAAATATTTTGGAAATGTGTAAACAAAGTAGCACAAATAAATGTTTGTCTCCTTCTACTTCCAGGTCAAAGCCCAGGAAGGGACATTTTGTTGCATGCACAGAACACAAAGTCTGAGTCGTATACATGCAGATGTAATCAGACTTTTAATCAAATGATATGTTAGTCCAAATAAGAATAGTTAAATTTTACTCAGACTGACATGTTCATATGACACTTAACTATTAATATATAATTAAGTTAATATTTTCATATAAGAGATAACATTTCTTTTTTAACAAGTTTTTTTTTGAAATGCCAAAATAAAGGCACTCAAAAGTACAGTAAAGTGTGACTTTGGCATTCATGTCACAGTCAAAGGATGTTTACTCAGTTCCTGGGGTCTTCACAAAGAGTACATCCAGGCTTCAGGTCAGCCTCGCTCTCTACCTGAATTGTCACAGAGTGGAAGTTGTAGGAGGAGAAACAAGCCTGTGTCATTTCTCTGAGAACAGCCTGAGCATCCACGGACTCATCTGCATAGAGGACAATAAAAGAAATGATGGTGAGCTGTTTGTTTGGTCATCATGTCTATAAGGTTACTCCTCTAATGTCAATAACCCTCACTGCTCCTATAAAGCGTTTCACTGTTTTGTCATGAATTGTCTGTTTGCGTTTCAATCAGTCATCACTGTGTGTGTCATCACTGTGTGTGTCATCACTGTGTGTGTACAGAGGAGTTACTGTTGACAAGAACGTAACCATGTGTAGTAATATTTGTTTCTTCATAGACTGTTCACTGTATGTTCCCAAGTAAAGAACAACAAATACTATGCGACTGTTCTTAACTTGTACTTTACTTGAGTGATTAGTTTTCTGATTTCTTTTGACTTATTGTGCTTTTCCATGATACAGTTCTAGTTCTACTCGACTCGACTCAGTTTCAGGGCTCCAGACTCCTAGCACAGTGGCCCCAACTGAAAATTGCAACTTGCATATTAGTTTCACAAGTGCAAGTAGATGTAACTCAAAATGTCTCAAATTTTGGTCACAAAACGCAACCATCGAGTTTGGTATCAACATGTTGTTTTCCATTACTTCATAATACCTTTTCAGTGTGGGTGTGGTCATCATACCATGGCTGCACAAAACTGCACAGGCGTCAGTTTATACGCGACACAAACTAGTGACTTGTAAAACTGTTATTTTCAGTGTACTGAATTAGAATCAGTTGATTAAAAAGATTTGTTCACAGAATGGTTCAGTCCATCCTGCATCACCGGAGCACAGACTCTGTCTGACACAGTCACTGGACTGAAATACCACTGAACGGGTTATGATTGGGCTTACGATCACCAGCTTTTTAACTGATCTACAGTTTGGCATTGTTGGCGGGGGATCTTATGTGTGTGTGAGAGAGTGTGGGTCGACACACAACAAGAATTAGGCGAACTTTGGACTCAAAATAAGCAGCTAAGCTGACATTAGCTGTCTGCGTGTGTGTGAGGCAGGAAATGCCTTGCACGGATCTTGACATGTTCCCCAAATGTCTTGCAAATAGATGTGTCATACAGGGAATGGATGACAACTGTACCTTTTGTTCATAATACAGTTACGGAGATGCATTTTGTTTGTGTGAGTGATGTCCGGTGGACATTCGGTACATTGTTTTGTTGCAGAAATGTGAAAGATAAAAGCAGAGTGTAATATTGAAGTTTATGTCAGTATTTTAGTTTGTACTTCATTGTATTTTATTTATTAATTTATTTTGCTATAGAAACCACAATATTGTTGTACCACATTTGTTTTTCTATATTGAAACAGTGAAGGTGTGTCCTGGTCATCATTTTGCACATTCAACCTAATGCAGAGTTTAACAAACAGGTTAAATCTACTTGCTCCTTATATTGTCAGACCAGGCTCATTGTTTTAGTTGTAGTTGTTTAGCACGTGAAGGGAATTATTGATCATTTTGTTTTCTGCATGCTGCCTTCATCTGCATGCTGCCTTCATCTGCATGCTGCCTTCATCTGCATGCTGCCTTCATCTGCATGCTGCCTTCGGCTGGATGCTGCCTTCATCTGCATGCTGCCTTCATCTGCATGCTGCCTTTTTCTGCATGCTGCCTTCATCTGCATGCTGCCTTCATCTGCATGCTGCCTTCATCTGCATGCTGCCTTCATCTGCATGCTGCCTTCAGCTGGATGCTGCCTTCATCTGCATGCTGCCTTCATCTGCATGCTGCCTTTTTCTGCATGCTGCCTTCATCTGCATGCTGCCTCCATCTGCATGCTGCCTTTTTCTGCATGCTGCCTTCATCTGCATGCTGCCTCCATCTGCATGCTGCCTTCATCTGCATGCTGCCTTCATCTGCATGCTGCCTTCATCTGCATGCTGCCTTCATCTGCATGCTGCCTCCATCTGCATGCTGCCTCCATCTGCATGCTGCCTTCATCTGCATGCTGCCTCCATCTGCATGCTGCCTTTTTCTGCATGCTGCCTTCATCTGCATGCTGCCTTCATCTGCATGCTGCCTTCAGCTGCATGCTGCCTTCATCTGCATGCTGCCTTCAGCTCCATGCTGCCTTTATCTGCATGCTGCCTCCATCTGCATGCTGCCTCCATCTGCATGCTGCCTTCATCTGCATGCTGCCTTCAGCTCCATGCTGCCTTTATCTGCATGCTGCCTTCATCTGCATGCTGCCTTCAGCTCCATGCTGCCTTCAGCTCCATGCTGCCTTCATCTGCATGCTGCCTTTATCTGCATGCTGCCTTCATCTGCATGCTGCCTTCAGCTCCATGCTGCCTTCATCTGCATGCTGCCTTTATCTGCATGCTGCCTTCATCTGCATGCTGCCTTCAGCTCCATGCTGCCTTCATCTGCATGCTGCCTTCAGCTGCATGCTGCCTTCATCTGCATGCTGCCTGCAGCTCCATGCTGCCTTCAGCTCCATGCTGCCTTCATCTGCATGCTGCCTTCAGCTGCATGCTGCCTTCATCTGCATGCTGCCTGCAGCTCCATGCTGCCTTCAGCTCCATGCTGCCTTCATCTGCATGCTGCCTTTATCTGCATGCTGCCTTCATCTGCATGCTGCCTTCAGCTCCATGCTGCCTTCAGCTCCATGCTGCCTTCATCTGCATGCTGCCTTTATCTGCATGCTGCCTTCAGCTCCATGCTGCCTTCATCTGCATGCTGCCTTCATCTGCATGCTGCCTTCATCTGCATGCTGCCATCAGCTCCATGCTGCCTTCATCTGCATGCTGCCTTTATCTGCATGCTGCCTTCATCTGCATGCTGCCTGCAGCTCCATGCTGCCTTCAGCTCCATGCTGCCTTCATCTGCATGCTGCCTTTATCTGCATGCTGCCTTCATCTGCATGCTGCCTTCAGCTCCATGCTGCCTTCAGCTCCATGCTGCCTTCATCTGCATGCTGCCTTTATCTGCATGCTGCCTTCAGCTGCATGCTGCCTTCATCTGCATGCTGCCTTCAGCTGCATGCTGCCTTCATCTGCATGCTGCCTTCAGCTCCATGCTGCCTTCAGCTCCATGCTGCCTTCATCTGCATGCTGCCTTTATCTGCATGCTGCCTTCATCTGCATGCTGCCTTCAGCTCCATGCTGCCTTCAGCTCCATGCTGCCTTCATCTGCATGCTGCCTTTATCTGCATGCTGCCTTCATCTGCATGCTGCCTTCAGCTCCATGCTGCCTTCATCTGCATGCTGCCTTCATCTGCATGCTGCCTTCAGCTCCATGCTGCCTTCATCTGCATGCTGCCTTCATCTGCATGCTGCCTTCAGCTCCATGCTGCCTTCAGCTCCATGCTGCCTTCATCTGCATGCTGCCTTTATCTGCATGCTGCCTTCATCTGCATGCTGCCTTCATCTGCATGCTGCCTTCATCTGCATGCTGCCTTCAGCTCCATGCTGCCTTCATCTGCATGCTGCCTTCATCTGCATGCTGCCTTCAGCTCCATGCTGCCTTCATCTGCATGCTGCCTTCATCTGCATGCTGCCTTCATCTGCATGCTGCCTTCATCTGCATGCTGCCTTCCCAACATCAAGACTAATGTCCTTCCATCGTATCAGGGAGAACACAGATGAAGAAAGTCAACCTGGGAACTTTTGCTGACACTTCGCCAGAATAGGTTTGTAGAAGCATTTGTTGCTGGGCAGTTTATCATCAAGCGAAAAATTAACCTAATCTAGTTTGTGTAACAAGATTTTTTTTTTTCCACCTTGCCAATTTTTTAAAAGTGGTATTGTATATTAGTAAAATCATTTTAACTTTTGTTTAAATTTTGTTTAATTTGTTACTATTACTTAAGTGAAAAAGTTTGATCAGTACTTCTACTTTTAGGAGTCCTTTTCATACTTTTTGTTCATACATAAGCATTACATGTAAAAAAAAGTGCCTTCTCACCTACGGCTATGTGAGCACTCAGTACAGCTTGGTTCATGGTGAGGGCCCATATGTGGAGGTTGTGGACCGCTGTGACCCCCTTCACTGTCAGCAGACCATTCCGCACCTCACTGTATTTAACACCTGTTGGAGTGCCTGAAAAGACAGAGAGAAGAGCCTGACAATAACAGTGGAAGGACTTATTGTGGGTATTAAAGTTTTACTGCTTTTTGTTGTTGGTGATGTTATTATTCTACCGCCATTTAGTCCTCAAACAGAAATTCTGTTGGATTATTTGTTTACTATGTCCATTTGAAAACAAGCTCTACTATCAAACCTGACTGAGCGAACATTTATTAATATTTAAAAGTCACACACTGAAGCAGAAGAGAGCAGAAGACACAGATCTTCATCGTCAATTTACAAATATGTTGACGTTAGCTCAATTCTTTCACATTAAATATGTTGTTTTGGCTCCTGAAGCTGAAAAAACTAAAGCAAAGCAAAACAGATTAAATCATCAAATACACAATTAAAGTGGTTATTAACCAACTTAACTAAATACATGAGACAGTTGTTGTATATCAGCTCATGTCCTTTCTGTCCCTCACCTCTGCTCTGTCCCCCATTTAGTCAAAAATTGACTTTTTTCATGGAAGAAATAGATGACACTACACAATCAGCATAAGCTTTGAGGAGCAATCGAAGAGAAGCTGTATAAATCTATATTAGTGTGCCCCCTTTCTATTGTTCATGTTATTGCACTTGTATTCTTTGTATTGTCTTAAAAAGTAAAAAAAAAAGAAAAAAGAAGTTGTCGGCCTCATGTTGTACAAGAGGAACATCTACGTGTGCTTTAGCGCGTCAGCGTCACTCTGCCCTATAGAGGGTAAAAGTAATGGAGATTCCAAAGCGATCTTCTTTGATCAGAACCAAGGAGAGCAGTCGTGAATAGGTCTGTTCTTCTATGCAACAAAAGATTTTACAACAAAATATTTAAATGAGAATCAAGCTATTAAAATCTCTATTCTGAACAGAAAATATAACAGTATATTAGTCGGTCATTTGTATTAGGTTAAACAGGGATTTGATGACGTTTTTAATTTAAGGACCACCCACAATTGGTCTGGAAACATCCACAACTAGAATCCTGGTGCCAGATACAGGGGAGACAAGCTGAATCCAGATTCCATTCCTTTTTAATTGTATGAAATAAACGCATGGTGCAAACAAGCAGATGTTACGCAAAAAGATCATTTTTAAGCTGACTGCATTGTTCCTAAGACTGCTTTCCCTGGTCTAACCAAAGTAGGGCTACACACCTTGACCATGTTTGGATCTACTTACTGTAAGTACTGTTCCAGGCTCACCAATGAGCACCTACATATGTGCATGAGAATGGCACTAACTCCATTTAAGCCTAGATTCAAGCTACTGGCAGAGCAATCACATGCCCTTTTCTTAAAGACACACTCTTTAAAATAACTTTATTCAGAAGATTCAGTATGGTTTTATTTTACTTGAAAAGTGTGACATTTTTGTGTTCATTGAGTCTAGAAAGAAGGGAAGTGTGAAGAGGAAAGGACTGCTTAAAGCTCAGTTAGCTCTCCTTTTACTATTTCATCAGGATTTCAGCGTTTGTCCTAATCAACAGAAGTTTGCATATCCCATTCTTTTTCTTTACTTTACTTTTAATTTACTTTATTCAGATGATTCGACATTTTCTATATTAAAAGTATCCAAATTTAACATTTTAAATGAATAGTGTTGATATGACAATGACAATGTGTGCTGTTGATTAATTTATAGACTTATTGGTAGGCTGTTGGATGCAATTTAGACATTATGGAGTACATTTTAATAACTGGACCTCTTCGAATTGTATTTGAATACCCCTGGCTTAGCCTACAAACTGAATAATAGTCTGTGTCATTTTAAGTCCAGCACTAGCCACTTTTACATGGACACAAGTAATTGGAATAAAAGCCTGATCAGTTAAAATATGACATGTAATCCAAACGAGAGGGCTGGTAGATGCAGCTCATCATTCAGGTCCATTCTGACTGTGTACATTCCAGTCTAAACTAAACTTTTAATTAAGTCATTTTGCACATGTAGACATAGCTAGTCTTGGCTTAGCCCATAAACTGAATAAAAACAGAGCATTCAAGTTTATCAGTCATAGACTTTATGTTAAGTTAATCAGTGTTGGTAGGGAGTGGAGGGAATAACATCACTGTATGTTGTGAAAACAATTACTTTTGCACCTGGCATTAAAATTAATTTTCTGTAATGGCATCAAGTCGTCCATGTGTCTCTGCTACAACCAGGTCAGATGAAACAGGTTGGTCTGAGCACAGCTAACGTGAAGGTGGCGACAAAACTGCACAGTCTCTTTTTGCACTTGTCAAAGACGACTTGTTCCACTTCTTTGAAAAGTAAAGAGGAGTTTACACAATAGTGCGACTTCACATGTGGCTAACACTGTTATTGTTGTTGTTGATAGGGCAGGATGTCACTGCTGCTGCAAAACTTTGCAGAAGAAGAGGTGACTTAGGGGGGGGGGGGGGTGACCTGTGATCGGATAGCAACCATATATTGATGTGGACACATGTTAATACCAGGTGTAAATACATGCGATCAGACTACACACTATTTGATCAGAGAATCTAATACCAGGTGTATGGGTTAGGGTGCCAAGTACACAGCGTTCTGCTAAAATATAACTTGCATTCAGTTGTCGTTAAGGGGAAACCTGGGCTAAGGTGACATGCGCTAATAAAACATATCAATCAAAAACATATTTTAGCCCTGAGATTCAAAATGCCCTAAAATAAAAAAGATATTTACATTTCAGAAACACTTCTTGAACTGCAGACGTCAACCGTGGAACATCTCTGCATCTTTGACGACTGGAAATAGTCTGTTTTGTTGAACACCAGGATGTGACTGTGTATCTAGTCAGAGTCTATTTCAGGTTAGCTGCTATTCTCTTTCTACAGAGGTTTGAAAATGAATAAATCTATGTAATAGAAGTCATTTATATTTTCCTTTACATATTTTCACAATAGATTTCAAGTGTGTGGAAAATATTTATAGCAATAATGGACTTAATTCTGTGCACATTTGAAATAAATTGAATGACATTTTTTTCGCAGTATTTTTTTCTTTAAAATTAAGTGATGATAACAAAGTTACAATAAACATGTTATTTTAGTAAAGTACAATCATAACAAGTAAGTTAATTCAAGAGCTGTGAACTCAAAATACCATGTTTAGTTTAGTATAATATAGTATAATATATATAGTAAACTCATTATAAACAAGTACTGCACACTTATATTTAATAAGTTACATGTACTTACTTAATCAAGTTTACTTAACTCAGTTAGTTTAAGGCAATAAGTTTGCATATATTTTTTGAGTAAAGCCAACTAATTATATCTTACAGTGTAATGGAGATTCTCCTCCCTCTGATGATCAGACTCTTTTTAAATAAATAAACAAACAAACAAACTTTACCCATTCTCATCTAACTTCTTTCATTTGTTTATACTTACATTCACTGTATATTGTGTATATTCCCAGATTGTCTACTTATTATTGTATTTTATTATTTATTTTTATTGTTTATTGTATTGTTTATTTTATTTCTTTTAGCTTATTGTCTATTTCACTGTGTTATTCTATTTTATTTTATTTACATATTTTATTTCATTTATCTGTCATGCTGTATTTCTTCTCACTTTGCACAGAGCATCTGGAACAAAAACAATTCCCCCCCGAGGGTTATTAATAAAGTATTGTGATTGTGATTCTTACCTTCCATTAAGACAAGCAGAATGTCTCTCATGACGGTGAAGGTGGTGCACAAAACAAAAATGGAGAACAGGAAGGTGCAGATGGGGTCTGCTATCTTATATTCAGGCTGAAAGACAAAACATAGAATAATGCAAAAGATGTGGGTTATGTATGTGTAATGTAAGTCGGCCTAGTGCAAACTGAGTAAACAATTATTTATTTTATTTCATTTATTTTCAAAATGAGGGATTTTCATTTTTTTACCCAAAATGATGCAAGTTGAAGTTTCAAAGAAGCCACTGCATGCTTCATATCACAGTATTGTGGGTCTTATAACCATATACTTTGTATTTAGGGTTGTTTGATCACTTTGAATCGATTTAATGGGTTAATTACACAGATTTATGTATGAAATATTGACTGTGATGTTAATGATTTAGTAACATCATCAACATTCAGCTGATTCATTCACTGATCCAGTCACATCAACACAGAGCCACTTAAATGTATTTTATTTTATTTGACATTAGAAATATGGATCTATATTTGATCCTCCTAAGTATATTACCTTTCTTGTTTTTTATTTTTATGAAATGTATATTCATATTTCATTTATTTGTCCATAGGAATACCCTGGAACCTCTTCATAGAACTCTTGGGTCCCTAGACCTGTTATTGATAAACATTGTTCAACGACTACAATAGTTGATCAGGGCTCTCAAGTTTTGAAGTCAGTTCACAGTGAGATTTCATTGTGAAGAGCATGGGGAGGTGAGGGGGATATGATTGTGTGTGGCACATTTTAAGGCCTTCAGGACTGGGTTAGGATTTTGAAATGTGAAATTATGACTATTTCAAACTGAATGTTTTCTAAATACATTTTTTACTATAGGGTTTCCGGTACATGAATTGAAAATAAGAATTGAAAACAGGATCTTGCAGTATCACAAGGCCAAAACAACAACAAATTAAAGATATAAGTTAAATAACTAAACTAGTCTATACTGAATACAGCCAAATAAACATCTTTAAATAAACAATCACCTGGGCATTACCGAAGCTAATGTTATGTTGTGCTGTTCAAAACGTGTATCTGAAACGTAACAGGTTTCCTCTATTAATAGAAAATTAAGTTTAACAGTTAAAAATGAATCTACAACAAAATAATATCTCTCTCTACTGCATAACCAAATACTCAGCATGCTTTATTAGGCCTAAAGTAATCTCTCTTTAACAAGGGTCAATGGTACAAAAATAAAATAAAAATAAGAATCTCTCTGAAATAAGGATAGAAATAATGCGTATCTTGTATTAACCAATCAATAGCACATTTATTATTTATTTTTTCTCGAGTGAGAAGTAATATTCAAATGTGTAAAACATATCCGCGCTGCTGTGGCACTGCTGTCTGCTTTGTGATGAGCGCACTCTGCATGTAAACATTTCATTAATGTTTATATATTTGTTTCAATCACTGAATGAAGCCTGTCGTATTTGAGACAAGAGTCAGGATCTGACATTGTTAGCACAAAACTCTTGATCAGCATTTGTTTGTCGTTTATTTAAACCAGTATGAGCAGAGAGTGTGACGCCTTATTCACACGGGACGGGAGGCGGAGAGAGAGAGAGAGAGAGAGAGAGAGAGAGAGAGAGAGAGAGAGAGAGAGAGAGAGAGAGAGAGAGAGAGAGAGAGAGAGAGAGAGAGAGAGAGAGAGTGAGGTCTGCGGTCTTGGCCATTAGTTCATTTACTTATTTTAGTGTTGGTAATATGTTGTGAACAAAACTGTATCAAATATAACCTATAGGTACATATCGTTCACCTTTTCTCTCCCTCCATGTTGGTGTTCCAGTGTGCCAAAATCACATTTCATACAATAATTTACATTAATATAAACATAAAACAACATGAAAACAAGGTTTTTAAATAAATAAATAAAAAATTCTGAAGGTGTGGCAGCTTTTATTTTGCCGTGGCGTTGCGCCACAATCAATTACATGTAGAGGAAACCCTGATAATAAGCCACCCACTTCCTATATATGTAGTTATTTCATTTCACATGTTAAGAGGTTATTATGTCCAGTTTTGTATGTATTGTATATGTATTTTTCTGTGTGGAGCTCACAACAATAGTATCACTCCAGCTCTCAGAAGGTGTAAATCTTTGAGGCTAAAATTCTCCCTAAAGCAGTTTGAGGAGTGACTACATTCAAATGACCATATCTTCTTCAAATATTATCTGACTTCCATGTGTTAGACACACCGTTATGTCATTCTAACTACAAAAAAGGCCCCTTGAGGAAATCTGAAGTCATTTCCAACTCATGGTGTTGTGTAACAATGAAGTCCTCCATGGTAATGAGTTTGACACTTCATCAGCTTACAAATCTTTCAACTAAAAAACCTGGGTCCAAAAAGACTTTAAAAAAAAACGAAACGAAAAGACAAAAATACTAATATTGTGACACAAAACCATTCACCTGTTACACACACACACAGACACACAGGCTTCCCTGATCCTAATTCCCTCCACCTCCTGAGCTGTGTCACCTCTATCTAATCTTTGTGTGACTAATTAACCACCACATGCTCACAGGTGTGCAAGTAACCATAGCAACCACAGTGCCTCTGACACACCTACCTTCATTCATACAAGCACACAGATCTAAAGGCCACATTATACTTCTCCGACTGCTTATTCATTATTCGACTGCGTCACCACGGAGACGACTCGAGCCTTTATACTTCTGCGTCGTGAAATTCTGCGTCGGGAAATTGCAGAGCGTGACGGACACGCTCTGCAATTTCCCGCCCGATCAGTAGGGGTCACTGCGCAGGGTTGTTTTGCTTCTGGCTACAGTGAGCAATGGTGTCCGAGAGAGAAAGACTGTTGTTGTTGAAACAGTGGCTGTTTTTTTGTGGCACTTTTCTGTGTCATGGAACGCAGTTTTAAGATAATTTGAGGCGAGAAATTGTCCATTTAGAGTCTAAACATGTGTTGTGTGTGTTAAGATATGACGTATTTATAGTTTGGCAGCGACGTTATCAGCGGTGATCAGCTCCACCTCTGTGGACGCTCGGTGCTCACTGTGAGCCGGCACAGAGCAGCTTAGCTCGGCCTGTCCTGATGACCAATCGCAGCTCTTGCCGTCTCCGTTGTCCCTTGACGGAGTGACGGACAATTCGCGGACACTGCATTTCGTGCAGTCGGAGACGACGCAGAGTCTCTGCGTGACCTACGTAGAGACTCTGCGTAGGTCACGCAGAGCACTTTACGCAGAAGTATAAATTGGGCTTAAATTGGCACCAACAGACATTGTTGGAAAGCTGAGAACACATCACACTTTCAGAATCTGTAAATAACTAAAAATGTCCCTCAGCCTACTTGTTTCTGTTTTTCCATGGCTGGTCACATATCATCCAACATGTATACAGTATCATCATGCATAATACATTATTTTACAGTTAAAATTACTATGGTGGTCTTTTTTCCCAGAGCCATCTGCTGTAAAAAATATATATATATACTCACACTTTCATGACACAATATGGAGGAGCTCATAATTACAGCTGTGAAGTCAATGATAATTCTCTAGGCAACCAAACTCTATTTGCTCTTCTAGTTTTATTGTTTGTTTGTCAAACTCCACACACATTGTTCTTGCATGTGTTCTACTGGTACAAATTCAGATATTCATATATATACATATATATATATACATATTCAAATTCATATATTTGTATTATATAAATGTAATTTAATAAGATAAGTCTTCTATCTATCTGAAATGACTTGTGTATTTATGCACCTGTTCTACATTACTGAACCAGGAGCTGAGTGTGAGAAGAAAAATGTCCCAACCAGCTGGATCACATATTATCTGACTAAAAAAAAGTATGGGATATGCAAACTTCTGTTGATTAGGACAAACGCTGAAATCCTGATGAAATAGTAAAAGGAGAGCTAACTGAGCTTTAAGCAGTCCTTTCCTCTTCACACTTCCCTTCTTTCTAGACTCAATGAACACAAAATTTTTTTCAAGTAAAATAAAACCACACTGAATCTTCTGAATAAAGTTATTTTAAAGAGTGCCTCTTTAAGAAAAGGGCATGTGATTGCTCTGCCAGTAGCTTGAATCTAGGCTTGAATGGAGTTAGAGCCATTCTCATGCACATATGTAGGTTCTCAGTGGAATGTTTAAAAAAAGCACAGTATTTCCAGCTGATAAGAATGTGACACAGACTTCCACTACTGTTTAAAGAGCAACTCCACACACAATGTCCTGAGATCACAGCATAAAACAGATTTACACAGAGCGATGCGTTACCTTGAAGAAGACAATGATGGCACTGACGAGCACACTGAGGCTCTGGAGGAGATCTCCCACCACATGGACAAAGGCTGCTCGTACGCTGGCGTTGGCCTGCTGAGCCCTCCCTTCTGACAGAGAAAATAATAATAATTATACACTGGATTTCATTATAGTCATTATATATTTCATTATGCGACAATGATGGATTGTGCCGACCCCACATCCAGTCATAGTAGAGAATAATGTAACTGTTAATTGCATCATGGCCAACTTTGATCATATTTAAGATTTGTCAAAATAATGACTCAGCAGAAGAAACTCACTGTGTTTTGCTCCTTTCTGCTCCACATCTACATGGTCTTTGCAGTTCATTGTTTTCTTGCCACTGTGACTGTGACCGTGAGAGCTGAGGCCGCCATGACTGTGACCGTGACCAGATTGGTGAAGGGTGAGGGCCATGCTGTGGAAGGAGAGGAGTTCTACTGACTCAGAGTTCTACTGTGTGCACCAAAAAAGCTATATAACAGAGACGTGGGTGTATTTCACTCACATAATGTTGGCTAGCACTGCACAGCCAGAGGTAATGAGCATGATTCTGCCCTCAATGGTGTAATTGTCACTTATGAGGCGCGCCACAGCCAGGTACACCAACACGCCTGTTACCAGCCAGATAGTGAAAATTGACAGCAGTGCTCCCATGATCTCTGCAGTGATGAAAACACAAGTGAGGAGAGAGAGGCAACAGAAAAGTGCTTCAAATGCACACAGAAGTTGACCAAATTTAACATGGTTTAATTGCTTGTGCATAGCGTTATCTGATTAACCCTCTTATGACCCTCATGATGAACTCCAAGATAACTCTCACCTTTGATATCTGGCAGTTATTCAAGAAAATAATTTCACATGCAGCTTTAAAAGAGTTCTTGAAACAGATCAGCATCACCTGCACGGTGCCAGCCATAGCTGAGCTTTTGTGTGGCAGGTCTGGAGGAGAGCCACAGAGATATGAGGCTAATGATGAAGCTAGTGAAGTCCACCAGGAGATGAGCAGCATCAGTCATCACCGCCAGACTGCCTGCAAAATACCCACCTGCACAAAAAGACAGAGAGTAGTGTTGTTTAGTGCTACATCACTTTCTTTCCAAAATGTCACATTGACACTTTAGTGAATAAGAAGAAGACAATGCATGATGTTTTATTTTAGAGTGTATTTATTAGAGCGTATTGTTACTGAAGCACACACATCTCAAAATAATCATTTTCATGAGTCCAGAGAAACAACCTACACTTGAACAATTCAAATCCTCACTGTAAATATGCTCACGCTTATACATTTATAATAGACCAGACCTCTGTACAATTTCCCTATTCATTTTTATACCACTCCACTTGTTCTTTGTTGTCCCTGTTCTTTTGAGTTGAATATTTGTTAAGTTACGTTCAGCGTGCTTAAAGAAGAAAACCGCAGTCAAATTCCTTGTTTGTGTTCTCATACTTGGCCAATAAAGCTGATTCTGATTCTGTGTGCAGCTTTTGTGTCCACATATATCTTGTATATCGGTAAATACCCTAAAAATATTCCAATATTATTACAGAAGTAACTTTATATGTGATTTATATGTGACATATTTCCTTTATATTTATATTGAGATATATTTTGATATCGAATGACATAAAAAACTACTGAAAAATATACTGGGTATGAAAATCTAAAAAAGAAATGACAGTGAAAAGAGCAGGATGACTCACCGAGGATTTCACCAATCATGAAAATCAGACAGATGACAGACACCACATACAGCCGCTTCCTGGCAACCTTCTTCTCTCGCTCACGATCCTCCTGAGCATAGCTGTTGTCATGGCAATGTCTAACGCCACCATTGAACTCACTGTGGTTGGACACACTGGATGAACATTGGAAATTGGAAGTAAGTTAGTAAAGACAGATAACAATGTTTAGATGATTCTTCTTTTTTACCCAGTTTGTTCTTGCATCTTGTTCTTGCATCAGCATGAATCAAATATTTAAGAATAGAATGCAGGTCATTTCCCAAGAAGAAATTATTAGATTCTGATGATGAGGCAGATTCGGCTGTAGGTTCAAAAAATGTTTCCACTGCTGCAAACGAAATGACACCTCTAGTATTTATAAAAGGGATGGGAGGAGTCTTGGTTTACCCTAATCCAAGTCTGCTGGTGGTTGATTAAGCAGCGCAAACACTCAAAAATGAACAGCAAACAAAGCCAGGTTCAGCAGTACACAAAATTCATAGTGCCCCGGGCCCTTATATTCTCCTGTAACCATGTGGAAAACAAAGAGAGACATGCAAAATGATAGTAATAATAAAATTGCGGGGCATGCAGAGCTTATGAAAATTTGAGGTAAAAATTGGGCATTCTGAGGCTTTTTGAAAGACCATCATGGTGACTCATGAAGTGAGGGTAAGTAACTCAAAATGGGAAAAAACTAAATTAATAATTATGCCAATTCTGTAACATAGTTTTTAAATCTAATTGTGTTGTTATGGCTGGTACTGTGTGTACTGACATCACTAAAGTCAAGGCATTGCAATTATAGAAGGTGCCCCTCATCTGGTGCGGGCCTTTTTTCTCTCCGCACCGCCCCTGCTGACTCTGCTCTTCTCTCTCTCCTGCATTGTGCGCAGCTACATTCTGCATATCCAACGCAGAATGGATAATTTCTCTATGTTATATCCACACATCCATATATGACACATAACGATCTTTATGATGAGAATCGAGTACAGTCACGATGAAATACAGGTGATCCAAGTAGATCGCGCATCTGGGGTGCGTTGAATCCGCTGCATCTGGGGGCTTTCAATCAGCCAAACTGACAGGCGATGACAGCATTATATGGGCTGAAATATGCGCCACCAGAAACTGAATTAATTAACTGAATCCACCAGAAACTGAATTAATTAACTGAATCCACCAGAAACTGAATTAATTAACTGAATCCACCAGAAACTGAATTTGAATCGCTAAACTTGAATAATTGCATTAAAAAACTGAATTTGAATCACATAATTTGAATTTGAATTGCTAAACTTGAATAATAGCATTAAAAAAAACTGAATTTGAATCACATAATTTGAATTTGTATTATTTAATTTAAATTATTGCATTGAAAAACTGAATCTGAATAGTATAATTTGAAATTGAATTATTCAAATTCAACACTCCATATCTCTTCGTATTCAGTTCTCACGATTCAAATTCAGTTCTCAAAATTCAGATTCAAATTACTGCGACATACATCCGGTTAGTTCAAGGATGAAGGAAGAGCAATCGAGCACAGATACAGGATAATCGCTTTGGATTTCACCAGAACACAGCAGCAGAGAAAACAAACCTGAAATAAATATTTTTCTGTGTCCCAGAACGCGGTTTTAAGATCATTTGAGGCGAGAAATTAGTGATTTGGAATTCAAAAATGTGGTTTGTGTATTAAGATGTGATGTATTTATAGTTTGGCAGCGACTTTGTAGGAGGTGATCGGCTCCGCCTCAGCGGACGCTCGGTGCGTGCAGTGCCCGGCACAGAGCAGCCATATCTCGGACTGCCCTGTTGAAACGATCCTCTGGCTCAGACGGCTCCGTCATTAGATATTTGGTGTGATCGATAGATTTGTTGTTGACGCGTTACTTTCTTTTCTAATGTAAACGTTTTGACCTGATAGTTTGAAAGTCTCTATAGGATGAATGTTTTATTTATTTTAACCTTGAATGTCAGCTGAGATAGGCACAGCACCCCCGCGACGCTCCGGTGGAGGATAAGCGTTAGATAATGGATGGATGGATGGATGTCAGCTGATATTGGCACAGCACCCCGCGACCCTTAATGAAGCTTAGCACAGCCACCCGCCATTCAAACAGTACAACACTGAAGTTACGCTGCTGTTCCAATTGAAGAGACGTGTTGTGGGATGTGCCTTAACAGTAATGTGTAACCCAGACAGCTTTGGGACACAGCGAGTGCGTGAGTGAGTGCGTGCGCGCTCGCTTGCCCGCGAGCGGAAGTGTTTACATGTGTGCCGGTGAATGAATAGTGACGCCGACCGGAGCAGATAGTGAGAGTGTTAAGTGTTACTGTGCAATCAGCTAATAAAGCCGAATTCTCTTCAGCAAAAACGGCCTGTCATGTGTGTGCCATCAGGAGATAAAGCAGGAAGGTTAACAGACGAATGAATTAATAATGTGTTTGTCTTGATTTCAAACTACAAGAGCTGCCACAACGGCTTCATTAACCACTGGCTGTAGCTCTATCCTAGCGGTAAGTTTCACTTTACGTTAGTTTGTTTACTTGACTGGGTTTGTTTATGTGCTACTGGTTAGCAGATGAGAGGCTGACAAACTCAGATCTATCCGGCTGCTTCAGCTAAGGTAACGTAAATGTAGACTAACGTTAACTTAGCAATGAGAGATGAGATGAGAGTTTGTCAGCCTCTCATCTGCTAACCAGTAGCACATAAACAGACCCAGTTAAGTAAACAAACTAACGTAAAGTGAAACTTACCGGTAGGATAGAGCTACAGTCAGTGGTTAAGGAAGTCGTTCGTGGCAGCTGTTAACAACGTCAAGCCGGCAGATCCTGTATCTGCGCTCGATTGCTCTTCCTTCATCCTTGAACTAACCGGATGTATGTCGCAGTAATTTGAATCTGAATTTTGAGAACTGAATCTGAATTGTGAGAACCGAATACGAAGAGATATGGAGTGTTGTATTTGAATAATTCAATTTCAAATTATACTATTCAGATTCAGTTTTTCAATGCAATAATTCAAATTAAACAATACAAATTCAAATTATGTGATTCAAATTCAGTTTTTTAATGCAATTATTCAAGTTTAGCAATTTAATTTCAAATATAAATTATTCAAATTCAGTTTTTTAACGCAATTATTCAAGTTTAGCGATTCAAATTCAAATATAAACGATTCAAATTCAGTTTCTGGTGGCACATATTTCAGCCCATAGCATTACGTCAATTACAGGACAAACTTATACGTAAACGAGACACATCTACCTGTATATGTAGTTTATTTAGGTTAAACATATATCACAATATATTACCTACACAAAAATAAGTACATGAACTCTTGACCAAGAGCGCAGACCTCACTCGCCCCTTGTACTCTCTGGTTTAAATGACAAAAAAAACAAATGCTGAGTACTGATCAAAAGTTTTGTGCAAGTGATTTAAGGTCCTGACTCTTGTCCCAAATATGACAGGTGACATGTTCAGTGATTGAAACAAATATCTAAACATTAATGAAACGTTTATACGCAGAGCGTGCCCACTTGCAAAGCACACAGCCGCGCCTCGGCACAGCGTTCCGAACTTTGTAATCAAATACACCGGTATGGCAGTATATTAAAAATTCATATCATAACGAAAATATAAACCGGTATTCGGTATGACCCTGTATACCACCCAGCCCTACCGAGCGTCCCTGCTGCCTAAAAGCCTGCACTTGGCTCCTGTCTTCGTCACATTACAGAAGTCCCACAGTCACCGTCTTATCCTCGAACTTCCCACTAACAGAACATTGATTCTGTTGAACACCGCGGTTTTATCCTGTTTGCAGTGAGTGTTGACTGACATCTTCTCCCTGGAACCTGCGGGTGGAGAGACTGCAGCGCCAGCGCAGCCGCTGTATTTCATGTATATATTTGTTTGGAATCACAAGAGCAACAAGTGTACCAAGTTTGGTTCAAATCAGAACAATTATGTGCAACTAAGACACAAAAGAAAAAAGAAAAAATTCAGAATTTACCGCAATTTTGACCACTTTATCTCGCATCATAAATTCCCCCAAAAATTGGAGTAAGCCCAACTCACCAAATTTCATCTCTATCCTACGGCTTTTGTCTGACCTTCTGGGGGCGCTATAGAGCCCTGGGGCTACGAACTATGGCATTTTTCGTCAACCCAACCTCCATGCCAAATTTCAAGAGTTTTTATGCATGTTAACCCCCTGAATTTGAAAATGGTGGTGAGCCCATGAAATTCTCTCACACGGGAGTTTGGATGTAAAGCTGCTGGAGATCAATGTGTGTGCGCTTTTGCCCCCACACCCCCTAGCATGAGCCGTCCGCATTAAATGGGTCTGTCTACTTTATAAACATCTCTGCCTTCTTCATATTTGTGGCCCGCCACGGCTGAGGAGGGCGCAAGTCGGCCCAGCGCAAAACAAGTAAAACAACATTTCTTTTTTCAAAATGAGGGATTTTCGCTTTTTTCATAATTGTTCGAGTTGAAGTTTCAAAGAACCTACTACATGCTTCAAATCACAGTATTGTGGGTCTTAAAACCATAAACTTTGTATTATTACTTTGTATTGAATTAAGGTTGTTTGATCGCTGTGAATGATTTTTCATTAACGTTAGTGTTCAGTCACATACAGGGATTAAATCATGTTTTGTCTTTTAAAGCGGAACTAGGAACGCAGTTTTTTTGGTGTGTATTACCTTGTTTATGAAGCCCTGAAGGTTCTAAACAAACAGTTCAGCCACTGCTGAGACGCTGTGTTTATTGTAATCTCGGGCTCAGCGAGATCTCTGAAAATCCCGTAATAGTTACGTAAACACCGGTTCTCCTGACCAGCAGATCGTCCTGCTCCGGGCACTAGTCCGGGCACATCCGGTTGCGTACATTGAACCGCAGAAGAAGAATAACGTCCGTTGTGGAGGTGTTTCACGAGCGACAGTGTCTTCTGACTCTGGGTCTGACTCTGGGTCAAAGGTCGTCAAAGGGACTGAGGCGGGGAGTCGTGACGAAGCTATTTTTAAACACTGTTAAAACAATGTTTTAATAATGAGGAGCAGTGCATCCACCGTTCCAGAAGGGGGAGCTGCGCTTCTGAGAGCGGATGTGCTGAATAGTACTGGCCAATCACAAGACTCTGTCTTCTGGGGGTCAGAGTTCACTCTGAAACATCGCAGCTGACGAACAGCGTCAGAAAAGAGGATTTCTATCGGCTCGTTTACAGCAACTAGGAGGTTTTTGAGCATAAAAACAAGTTAATGTATGTTAGTAGACCTCCATAACTAACATATATGTGCAACAGGACCACTCTATGTGAGCTTTAATAAACCACAGTGCGTTTCAGAACGTTATGTAGCTGCATTGTTATTCACTAGCTTCAGGGCTGGCAAAAACATGTGCCGATGTGCTTGAATCGTGTGAATGACACAGCTTTGTGTATGAAATATTGACTGTGATGATGCTAATGATTTAGCAACTAGCTGAGAGTTAGCATATCATCAGCTCAGTAACGGACTGATCCATCCACAATACACCACAGAGCCACTTCAATGTATTTCATTAGTGCCTGCAGCGGCAGGGCATTCTCACTAGTTTGATTTGATATTAGAAATATGTGTCTGTTTGATCCTTCTCTCTTAAGTATATAGTATATTTAGTTTTTCATTTTTACGAAACAACAAAAACATATGATGGAAATATGACTACACGGATGTAATGACAAGAAATGATAACAGAATAAGCTACCCCCCCTTCCTCTATTTTTCTAGTTATTTCATTTCAAATCTTAAGAGTTTATTATGTCCAGTTTTTATGTATTGTATATGTATTGTTCTGTGTAGCAGTGTAGCTCACACACAAACCGACAAAATATTTTATCAGATGTGCCTTTCATTTAGACAGTGACGGTGTTTTGGGGGCTTAAAAACGCAAAAAAATTAACCCACCCTCCAGAGTGGAAATCTCCACTCGTCACATTCCCATCTAAAAGGTTGAAAACACTGAAGTGAGCTCTGAGCTGCTCACGCTGGCTATCCTCCCGTACATGTTGAGGTCAGATCCATATGCAGTACAGACAAACAACAACAAACATGTCAGATTATATCCATCAGTCGGACATTAAGTTGCCTTAACTGCTCTGATACCTATCCAGGAGTCATTTCAGCAATTAAGACGAGTTAATGTTTTGGTTTTCGACCGTGGGCGACTCGGCGCTACTAGGGAGAAGCAGGCACAAAGCAGGTTTAGTGAAAATTTTGAGTCTGTTAACCCTGAAATGAGGGAAACTCTGAGTTTTCCGTTTCACAAAGGGAGGTAAGTCAAACCAGAGAAAGAGGAGTAACTCTAGCCTGTTTCACAGAGAGAAGTAACTTAATCTCTCGGTCAGTTACCATGGTAACATGCTCTTTGAAACTAACCTGGTCGGGACCAGGTTTTTCTCCGCAAACCTTGAGTTTCTCTCTGTCTCCGTCCTCTTTCAGACACACACGGTATTTGATTTCCTCATTCATTCAGTCAGCAGAGTTTTGAAGTCTGTTCTGCGTCTACATTAGAAGTTATATTAGGTGGTCAGTAGGGCTGTAAAGTCAAAGTCGACTGGTCGACTAATTGGTCGACAAGCTCTGGCTCGACCGAAATTGTGATTGGTCGACTAATTTTTTTTTTTTTTTTTTTAATGGTGAATTTCATTAGGAGGAAAGTACCACATGCTAATAGGGGTGTTTTACAGCACCCGTGCTTCACAGGTAACAGTCTGTCATCAGAGAACACCCCCCTTGTTTTCCACTATTTTGGTTTAATCCAGCCCAGTGAGTTGTTGTCGCTCCGTGGTTCATGAGGACAGTCAGACAGATTAGTGTTGTCATTAATTAGACGTGAATTTTGAGCTTTTCATGTGAGGCTACAGTCTCAGTCCTCCTGTCACATCCATGTCAGACATCAGCAGTGTGTGCATTTTTCAAAAATACTAAAAAGTGAAATGCAAACTTTGCAAGCAACAGTTTGCTTTTCACAGTGCTACTACAAACATGACATATCATTTAAAAACGCTAAGCTAAGGTTGCTCCGTCCTTTTTGAGTATGAACATATCAGAATTATTAACATATTTCAATTTAGTCTATTAATCGTTCATTGGTTTTATAACTGCAGACGCACCTGCTCGTAACAGCAGCAGTGTCCCGCGGTCTATTTGTGTCTCAGCAGCAAAGCTGCGCTGTTGTTCAGTCTCTTCAGTCTCACTCTTCAGTCTCACTCTTCAGTCTCTCTGTTCAGTCTCACTCTGTATTCCTCAACACTTATTGTGCTGATATTACTAGTTATTTTCAGATATCACGGGCTATGATATTGTGCAGATGAACGTAATGCAAAACGCTGTCAGAGCCGTCAGACTCTGTTGAAAACCAGCCACGGCTGCGGGTCTTTTCAAAATAAAAGAGCCGCAGCCACAAAGTACCCCCCGTCGATTAGTCGAATTTGGGTCGAAATTTCAGGGCTTTAGTCGACCAAGAGTTTCTTTGGTTGATTACAGCCCTAGTGGTCAGATCGTTGTCGTGTAAATCTGGCCTGAAGCAGAGGAAAAGCAACAAGTTCAGTGTTGTATTGCTCAGAAAATTGTTTTTGATGTTAACTTACAGCACATTATATGGACAATCATATCCATCATGACGTACCGTAAAAAGCCTATAAAACGCGGAGTCTCTCATTTACAGCACAGTCTTTGTACTAAGCTTATCAAACAAATACACACTATTAGATGTTTTACGGTGGGCCACTGTGCTTTCCCATAATTAATTAATTAATTAATTAATGTAATCACAATTAGATCATGACAGTGGGTATAATTGAATGTGAAAACATAGTGTAGTGGGCAATGAAATAACTATTGGTTTCCATTTGTGGTGACTGCTGCTGAGATGAGGGATGATTTAATAAATCCTGTGGCGTTAGCCTGCTCCAGACCAGGCTAACGCCACAGGATAAATCTCCATGGTAACTTATGTCATAACATATCCTGCTTTTGAACAACCGGATCACGGATACATTAAGCCAGGATAAGCAACAACACATCACAATAACAGACCAACATGAGCCATACACACAACCCTTCAGTTCTGATAGTGTTGATTAAAATTAATGAATTAACCACCCAACAGTGGTTTTGAAGCTGAATGTTATTGAATGCACTAGCTCCTTACAGGTATTTCAATGGGTAAACTTGAGTGAGAGAACTATAATGTATATTCACCCCAAATTAAACCAAGTGATTTTTAAGCAAAACTATCTCCTCAGCTACCAGGTAGAAGCCAAAATTACTTTTTGACAACTGAAATACTGCATGTTACTGTTTGCACTAGACCTTTAAATTTCAACAGATAAAATGTGCTGAGTTGGTTTAAATGATGTCATGCCCCAGTGAAACAAAGTGATTGTATCGTAAATAAAATGGACTGTGTGCTTTAAGTTGAAATCATTGTTGGAAATGTTAAGGAGAATCTAAACATGGCAAAATGTGTAACATAAGTCAAGTTATTTATTATTTTAATATGGACTCAATTTTAGATAAATAGATGTAAACACCACCATCTGCTGGTATGTTTTATTTTTGCACGAAATGTTCATAATTTTGACTAATACTGCTACACATATACAAGGTTCATATTGATAAGGGGAGTATTTTTACATATCACATTATCATCTTGAATTACATTAAATATATAACTTCTCAGTTTATAAAGAGGTTAAAAATGGTCCAGACCAGAACCGTGTGAAGCAAGAGAACCGTGAGCAAAGATGAATGTGCTCATAAACATCAATGTGTCATCAATTTATTCCCTTTTCAACAAGTGACTTTGTTCCACTTTGATTTGAACTAATGAACTAAATTAAAAACTTTACCTCCACCGAGTGTCGGCGCTGCTCACATCCGTCACCAGTGGAATCGTCTCCTGATCCTGATAGTTGGACATAACTGATGTCTTTGGATGTAAAACACGCACACGGACAAACCCTCAAAGCCAAGTAACTAATAAATAATAATAAAACCCTTTCAAATGAACGCAAAAGTATACTAGTAGAACAAATCCACTTTACAATTAGTTAAATCTTCGGTTCAACCTGTTAAAACTACCGGAGAAGCCGCTTGTCTGAGAGTTTGAAGCAGCCTCATGACCCTCACTGTGCGCCGTGTGCAAACGCTGCTCCGCCGCCTTCAGCGTCTCTGGTGACGGACAAGAATCAGAGCCCTGGACACACACAGGCCGGACAGGCAGATGTTAGGGGCGCCGTCATCCGCGGGGGGCAACGAAAACGGGGGGAGAATTATTTTTTATTTTTTTTATATATATATATACATATATATATATGTATATATATATGTACTACTTTTTTTTTTTTTACCAGTGCCATTACTACTATTATTTCGAACTATTAAATAAGCCCACAGCAACATAAAGTCATAGCAAAGACTATTAAATAATGCAGGAGCCTTTTTTCTGGGTGCCTCGCTCGTTTCTCTGTACCTGCCCTCTGAGGGGGGCGGAGTCAAGAGGCCAGCTGACTGAATCTGACCCGATCTGACTCTGAGACCAAGAACAAGATTAATGACACTCTATCAGAATCTTGCCTAGGGCACCAAATTACTGAGGGAGATCCGACCTCAGCCCAGATCACAGTATTTGGTTCCCTGAAGCTTCCCCCAGGTTCTCATGTGGTTGCCACGGAAAGTTTCCCTGACGTTAGGTTTTGGTTGCACATTTGGTTCCCAGAATGCTACTTTGTCACAAGATTCATACAACCTTTAGAGAAGGGTTCCCAGAACGTTCCCGTAACCTAACTCATTTTATACAACCTTTATACATCAACATGACAGAATTAATTATATTTAACTAATATTATATTATACTGTGCATGTTGGTCGACATACTTGCAGTCTTAGATACATTAACTAAGACAAAGTTAATTGAAAGTAAAACTTTTAATTTTATTAAGTTTTCCTAATCTAAGACCTAATCTTTTCCTAATAGGCTGTTAACCAAAATAAATACACGTGAACATGCAAAATAAAGTCAAGCTTTTATATAGAGCTCTCCTGTAAAACACAGCCATAGTCACATCTCAACCTTTGTCTGATTGACTCACATGATGATTGTTGTTTCGTTGTCTAAATGCTGACACATTTACTTCTTGTCCTGTTTTGTTGCATAGTTCCAGTCTAGTCTTGATTAATATTGATTACCAGTGTTAGAATGACAGATTAGATTAAGATTAGATTAAGAACCCTTTAAGTCCCGCAAGGGGAAATTCAATTCTGCAGTGAGTTAGTGAACACACACAGCACACAGTGAGGTGTAGAACATGTAACCCAGCGCAGTGAGCTGCCATGCCAGTGAGCGGCGCTCGGGGAGCAGTGAGGGGGTTAGGTGCCTTGCTCAACAGCACTTCAGCTGCGGACTGGTCGGGGATTGAACCGGCTACCTTCCGGTCTCGAGCTCGAAGCCCTAACCACTAAGCCACAGCTGCCCCCAATAGTAGACAGTAGAATGATGTAATGCACATTGTATAAATGTCTGTGTAAATCTCACTATTGTTGTTGTTCTGACTGAGCTCATGCAGGAGCAACGTCAGAGCTGAATACCATTACCTGTGATAGATAGAATAAAGCTTATTGTTTAACTGTTCTTCATAGTTTAAGTCTCATCATTCGAACCGTTGTGAATTGATCCAAAGAATTGGGGTGAGGTAGCTTAGGCTTAACCTTAACACAGTGCTTAACAAATGTATTAGGCCACCGTCCAATGTAACAGCAATGGTAATTATCAAAGTATTTTTTTATGTTTCACCTGTAATGTTTAATACACCAGTACTGTATGCTCAAAGCACTTTAAACAAAGTCATATTTTTAATACTAAAATATAGTAATTGCTGTTAATAAAATCAAATAAAAAGGAGTAGGCTAAAAACTAAAGCTAAATGTATCTGAATGTATTTTTTAACTGCATAGATATAGTTCAGTCCTGATTGTGGTTTTGAGTCTGTTTGTCCTGTTGAATATTGTCATGTGAACTAAATTGCTTGCAGGGGTCATGTGACTGCTACTGTATGAATGACTTCTATATTTTTCTGCTGCGCAATTAGTAGAGTAAATATGGTACTGACTGTGGGACTGCTGAGTACGAAAGTCCTTAAAGAGACATAGGAACTGTTATTGTTTATCTCTCAGGAGTGGAGCTTGTGGTTACGCGGCCGTGAGGCTGTTCTTGTAAAAAAAAAAAAAGTTAGAATTTTAAATGTAAGCTAGTTCACAGTGACTTTGGCTAGTATCATGCTTTAATGGACATATTTGAAGAAAATTAAAGGAAAAGTCTGCTTTAGCCCGCCCCTCTTCTTTGACCAGCCACAAACACATTAGTGCCGTGCACGTGCTGAATCACATGGTCATTTCCTGACCTTTTTCCAAACTTCATTAATTTTATATGAACACATCTACAGTATCCCATTTATTTATAATAATAATAATTACCTTTTGTACTTGTTGTAGTATATTGATACTATTACTGTTTATTTGCTATATGCCTTATAATTTGTGCTCTACAACTGCCATCTAGTGGTCATTTAATAATACCGTTATACCGTTTAATAGTTACCGATGTGGCGGTAGCAATCATGCAGCACAAGTATTTAGGTACAAAAGCGAGACATGTCACAAATGTTCAAAGGTAGCACACATAGCAAGGATGTGTCAAACTGAAAATAGTCAGGGACAGTATTTATACACAGTATTTGGCTGATAAATAGCAGGAAATGGAGATGACGAACTGTTTGGGACATATCCCATGAATGCCGTGTATCCCACATATCCCACACAACAGTAAATGTCCAATTAAAAAGAACTCCTCTAGAGATGCAGCTTGACACTGGAGCGTAACACTTGTTTAAGAAACATCTCTCTCACCTGCCACTGAGAGAAGGTAAAGTGCAGAAGAATAAGACAAGTGACTGTCAATAAGAAATATGGAAACCAGAGTGGTGATTTACCTCTAGTGATCGTGAAGGTGACAGACCAGCCCTCCTTGGCCACAACTGGCTCACAAATTTCAATCTAAACTGGGCGAGCATTTTCTCAGTTATACCAGCAGGCGGCTGTAATAATGTAGATATAGAGGCAGTGTTGCAGAGACATAAAGCAGTGTTTTCTGAGGAACTCGGCACTATTCGTGAATTTAAAGCCAGCATCACAGTAAAGCCAAATACCAAACCGGTTTTCAGGAAGGCCAGACCAGTGCTATATGCACTAAAAGACACAGTGGAGAAAGAGTTAAAACGGTTAGAAAAAGCTGGCATTATCTCAAAATGTGAAAATGGTTAACAGTTGAGAGATTTCATTCAAAATTAAGAAAAGTAATCAAAATGTAATCAAATGTAATTAGTTACATTACTTTGAGAAAATAATTGAAATAGTTACACTACTATTACATTTTCAACAGGGTAACTTGTAATTGTAACCAACTACATTTCCAAAGTAATCTTCCCAACACTGCCTATACCACTTTGTCCTCCACTGAAGGGTCACGGGGGCTGCTGTGTCTATCTCAGCTGACATAGGGTGATAGGCGAGGTCACACCCTGAACAGTTCACCAGTCCATCACAGGGACACATATAGAGACAAACAACAAGACAACAACTCACACTCTCACACCTACGGCCAAATCACCTAATCCCCAAATATGCATGTTTTTGGACTGTGGGAGGAAGCCGGAGAACCTGGAGAAAACCCATGCACACACGGGAAGAACATGCAAACTCCATGCAGAAAGACCCTTGTTCCAGCAGGGGCTCTTTGTCAAAAGTGTAAAAAGTTTATTTTGTGTTACACAAATAAAAATAATATATCGTTAATTTCTTGTACTCATTACATGGATTTGAAAGTTATACAACTTTCTGTGCAGAATCAAGTGTTTCAGAGCTTTTGTATGACTTCATTCGTCAAAATATCCACTGATGTCCAACTGTGTTTGATTCAGATACCAGTTTCACATATCTACCTGGAAATAGGTAACAACTCCTTAATGACATAATCAGCAATAGTTTAGTTTATTGTTGATTTTGTTGAAAGCTTTGTTGAGTGATTTCGTAGTTGTACCTCATGGGAGTGTAAAAACAGAACAAGTAGACTTCTATAGTTCTAATACTTTTTCTGTCAAACAGACTAATAAGACATTCAAAAAGTGTAGGCTATTAAACACAACTTTTTATAACCTACAGTTTGCTGTGATCATGGAAGTTTGCAAAAATAAATTAAATTACTCACAAACGTTACATTTTACAGAAGCTATTGCCGTCACAGTGGAAATGTTTTTTGGGGATCAGTATCACGTTATAATGTGATACTGTAATATATAAACGTGATCATTATATTTTATAAACGTGATCATTATATTTTATAAACGTTATAATTATATTTTATGAACGTGATACTTTATTTTGTAAACGTGATTATTATATCATAAACGTGATAATTATGTGTATGTGTATAATCTGCATTTATATATTTTAGCAGTTTGGCTATATTATTTAATAGTTTACAAAGTGGCTTTAATTATTCATAAATTGCATACAAAGTATACTTATATGTTCATAAATGTCAGCGAGTATTTTATTCGTCTCTATTATTGTCGCACACCGTGGTAAAAAGTCTCTGTCAATGAGTTTGCATGGGATACGCGTGTATAAATAAAGTTTCGACAAAAGCAGACGTCATCACGTCAGACGTGATCTATCACCCAATCAGTGTTGAGGAGAGGTGCCTGCGTGTAAGGGGAGGGTTGAGGAGGCGTGCCCTGTTAGCTCCGAGTGCTAAAGTCAACTATCTTGGCGTGTAGTTGTAGCTATAGCTAGCTTGCTCTGCCAGTCGCGTTAAGACGCTCAGCATGTTAACACACTTAACTTGTCACGTGTGGTTTGATAGAAAAGTAACCGTTGAAACGTGTTCGTGACTGTCTGTGTATAAATATACGTTAACGATGTTAGGGTGTGTGTCCGATAACGGGCGCATGGAAGTAGCTAACAGGCTACTTGATATTTGAAGTCGCGGTCCACAGAGCGCCACATTCAAATCCGCTTCTGCTCGTAGCCGAACATCTAAGGTCGCTCTTGGTCGAATCAAAGGCATCGTGAGCAGTATCAGCAGTTTACGAACACCATCACCGACCAAACACTCTCTGTGTTGTTGTTGTTTTTCAGATGTTTCTCTAAAGTGCAGAACCAAGTGTAGAAAGAGGAATGGAGAAGAAGAAGAAACGGAAATAAACGCTTTTGATCCTCAAACCAGGCGCTAGGTGCATGGCTTGGCTTCAGTGTAAGTTTGAACGATTTAATGAAGCACAACATGGAGCAGCCACAGAGCTAATCACTTGACAATGACTGAGAGTCATCTCTTGACGACTGAGAGCTCGAGAGTAGCTGGGGACTCTTCTCAAAGCCACCATAGTTACCAACAGTCAACAGTGTCTGACTTCATCTTCTTCACTATTACACACACACACACAGTTAGTCTTTCTCTCTGAGGACTCACAAACCTTTATAGAGCCTACACATGTATGTGTTTTTCTGTGTTTTCTTTATCGCCCGTCTCTGACCCTTGTCTGTAAAGGTGAGATGACCTCGTCCACCCTCGGCCAGTCGGCAGAGTTCATCCCCACCTTGGAGCCTGGGATGGGGAGGTCTGCAGCGTTGTTGGGGCTGTCTGCTGGGCTGGGGGGAGCGGAGATGGAGCTGCAGAAAATGCTTATTGATGAGAGGATGAAATGTGAAAACCACAGGACCAACTATGAGACCTTAAAGGCTGAACACAAAAGGTAAAGCCACGTACAATTCAATGAATATCTTTTTCATGAGTTTCTTTTTGTGTATCTATGGGACAAAGCTAAAAGATGTTGGAGTGACGAGTAGAATACTGTATTATAATTAAAAAGTAACACTAAAGAATAAAATAAGTTTAAAGTGAAGGCGTAAAAGGTATTAAGATATATTTTTACTTAAGGCAATCAAAATATACTGTTAAGTGACAAAAACAAACAGTCGGAAGATATCAATGAGCTGATTAAGTAAAGAAGAAGAAAAAGAGTAAAGCAGACTATAATATAAAGAAATTACAGCCAGATGAAGGTGAAGCTTGAGCCTGCTTTGAAAAATGTGAACAGTATTCTGCCCCCAACTCTCGCAGATTTGAGGTGTAGACATTAAATGACGTTTAGCTTTTGTTTGTCCACAGTCTGCAGGACGACTTCACGCAGGCACAGGTGGAACTGAAACGCCTGCTGAGCGACCGGCAGACTCAGCAGGAGAAGCTGCAGCTGATGTACGCTGAGCTGCAAACAGAGATGCTGGACAAGTCCAGAGAGCTGGAGGAGCTTCGACTGCAGGTACGCTATGATCAGGAGAAGCAACCGTCCAAAACATTAGATTAATAAACGGATGAATTCCTTTATTTTCAAAGTTACACCTTTTCAAACAAAGTCTTTCTGTTTGCTGAATAGGTGATGACCCCTCAGCGACTGGAGCTGCTTCGAGCTCAGGTGCAGCAAGAGATGGAGGCTCCACTCAGAGAGAGGTTCAACAAACTGGAGGAGGTGAGGATGTTTTTCATCACAAACTATTCATGTCAGACTGAAGGCCTTTACATAGCAACAGTGACAGAATAATCATGTTTTAACCTAATGTCAAGTCAAGTTTATTTATAAAGCACATTTAAAAACAACCTCAGTTGAACCAAAGTGCTGCACAGTTATTAAAATACAATATAATAATAAATAAAAACAATAAAGGAATAGTAAGAGCTCAATTAAAAAACTTAAATTAGAATTAAAACAAATAAAAGGTAAAAAATAAAATAAATAAAAAGTAGGAAGCCAAGGATTCTTGCCTAGCTGGGACTGAACGCTGGGGAAAAAAGATTTTTAGTAGTGTTTTAAAGTGCTCAACAGACTGTGCAGCTCTAACCTGGAAAGGTAGGTTGTTCCCCAGCTTGTAATGGCATGTAAACATAATTATAATAAACTTTATTTAAATAGCACTTTTCTTAACAAATGTTTCATAGTGACCAATCAAGCCTGATCAAATATTATAAGGCATCAATCAATCAAGTTTTATTTGTATAGCACTTTACAATAACCAGACGGTACCCAAAGTGCTTTACATAAAATCAATAAAATAATACATAAAAACAGAAAGTGCAGGGTATTAGAGGTCTTCTAAAAGTGCATAAAATTAAAAACAGGTAAAAATAAGTACACCTAAGAGAAGGACTACCCTAGTTAGAGTTAAATGCCAATCTAAAAAAGTGTGTCTTCAGCTTGGATTTAAAAAGGTTGAGGTCAGTAGTGTGAATCTCAGAGGGCAGTCTGTTCCACAGCCTGGGAGCTGCGACAGCAAAAGAGCGATCGCCCGACTGTTTACGCCTTGACCTCGGGACCTCTAACAGGAGCTGGCCAGAAGAACGGAGGGCTCTGCCATAACTGTTAAAATCTCTGACGGGTAGGAGGGAGCCTGGCCGTTAATGGCGTAAAAAACAAACAATAACAGTTTAAAATCAATTTTTACACTAACTGGAATCCAGTAGAGTGACGACAGCACCGGGGTAATGTGTTCATGCCTGGAGGTGCCTGTTAAAAATCAGGCCGCAGCGATCTGCACAAGTTGGAGATGCGAGATTAAAGACTGGCTAAGGCCGACATAAAGCATCTTTCGTCAGACAGACAGAACAACTGAAAGGTGTGCAGCTAAAAGTGAATAGCAGTTAATATCCATGATTGTGTTCTCGATTGCTCCCTCTCTCCTCTCACTGATTTGTGGCTAATCTTTTATGTTTGTGATTGTTCTCAGGAGACAGAGAAGTACAGGTCTGAGTTCAACAAGCTGCGATACGACTACGTCTTCATCAAGTCCCAGTTTGACCACCAGAGAGAAGAACATGCTCGTGTGCTGGAGGAGAGGAGGATTCAATATGAGGCAGAGGTGTGACTTTGAGTCAGAATTATAAATACCAGTGAACATGTGACAAAATAAAACATCAAATATTCAACGTCCTGTTTGCCAGCTGTGTCGTCTGGAGAACGATCGGAAGGACCTGGTGGCTCAGTACCAGAGCTCTGATCCTCTGCGTGATGGGAAACGAGTGGAAGCTCTGCTGAGGGAGAAAGCCCAGCTCCACCTGCGCTTGAAGGGGCTGGAGGTGGAAGTGGCCGAGCTTCGAGCCCTGAAAGAAAACTCTGGTCAGCAGGCGGAGAGCGTCCAGCGGATCCAGATCAGACAGCTGTCCGAGTCTCAGGCTGCAGTGAAGTCACTGGAGGGGAGTCCACAGCTTCAAGTCATGTTACATATAAACCGCAGTCTGTTTTATTAACTTTGCTTTTTGCTGCTACAATGGGGAAACTTACCTGTTTGATGGTTTTTCTGTAGCTGTGACCCAAAACAAAAGGTTTTTCGGTTGTTGTTGTTTTTACAGGTGGAGCGTCAGTCGTTGCGCCTTCAGCTGGAGCGCATGGAGAGCGAGCTTCATCAGAGCCATGAGCAGAACAGCCGACTCACAGGTCAACTGCACAAAGCTGAGCGAGAGGTCAACTCACTCTCCTGTGAGGTACATGTGACCTGTTTTAGTCACTGCAATTGGTTTAGCAGTCTGGTTGCCATTGATACAGATTGTTTTAAAGGTCCAGTGTGTATGATTGAGGTACATTTATTTCTATTTGGCAGAAATGTAAGTAAGAATATATTAATTGTTGTTTTCATTGCCACAAAAGAACCAGGCCAGTATATTAGGTTTTAATGCTAACTGAAGGCTACCATAGGAAGATAACACCCTTGAAAGGGAAGTGTGAGGTGAGAGATGTTCCGCTTCAACTTCACCAGTAGATGTTGATCTGCCAACACTATATATATACTATGTACACACTATACATTTAAAGATGGTTTATGTTTGTTCAGGTAGGTGAAACATTGTGGAAGTGTGAGATGGCAGACTCGCGCTTGTCTTCACTTCATATAAAAGGCTTATTCTAAAGCAGCGATGGGAGAAACAATGTTAGAAATAAACTTACTTGTTACTTGGTTCATTAACGAGTACTCAAATTAATTACTGTTTCAATCACGATAACGCATGATAACGTTACTGCCAAAAAATGTGGCGCGTTGCTTTCATTATTAGTTAATTAACTAGATTAAGACTAACTATTTTCCTTTTTACTGTTTAAAGACAGAGTCTAAAAACACGTATACATGTGTGGAAGCAGCTGGAGGTATCTTTAACCAAGGCATGTTTGCAGTTGTGCTCCTGTTACTAAGCAACAAGAACTGGGGAGCTGCTGAGATGACTGAAGTTACCACAGCTGTTTTCATCCAAGAAAACAATTTGTCAAAGAATATTAATAGCACTACAAATTAGCACTGCAGTTTCTTCACAACGGTGTGGGGGGGGGGGAACAGTGATTCAGAAGCTTTGTCTGGAGGATGGAGGTAAAAACGTGACATTTGTTGGCTGGAGTACCAGAGAACCTGCTCAAAGTGCTTGCTGCATGTTCATCGAGGAACAAAATGCATGCACCCAAAGAAACAAGTGCATCACAACTGCATTGTTGCAAAGACAAATGAACAGACCCTTCTTTGGAAAACATTGTCAGTATCAGTGAAAACATCAAACCTTTTTCTCTCTCCAGGTTTCAGGTGTTTACTTGTTGATTGGCTCTTATGTGAGTTTTCTTACATGTGTTTTGTTGGTAGGAGAGGATTGCACCTAAAATCTACTCAGTCTTATTAGTCCTTTATAGATGCTAATCTATTTAATCATGTGGGTATCTCACTTACCCACATGTGTGATTTGAAGCTGTGACTAACTGAGTTAAAGTTACTCATCTAAACCTGTGAGTCGTACATTCATCCTAGAGTTTTGACCAAAGACTGGAGGCAGAAACCTGACATCGTGTGGTCGGTGTGGATGATGCTGCCTGTCCTAACTGATGTCTCTCTTGTCTTTTTTCAGGTGGAAAGTCTGAAGCATTCACACAAGCTGGATTTGGCCAGTGTCAAACTGGAGTGCACCCGCTCTAAAGCAGAGGTGGAGAAGGAGAGAGACGCACTGCAAGGACAGATGGATGGTTTGGACCTTTGGATCTCACACATATATGCACAGCACATTTTCACTTCTGAGTTAGGGAGGTTCATAACACAGCATGTTAGTTTGCAGACCTTTGTCATTCAAACCATTTAAGCTCACCTTAAAACCTCATTTATTGATCACTTCCCTTTATCCATAATATAAAAGCATACTTACTCCACTGTCTCTTGTTTCCTCCTCCTTCATCGGTTTATCCAAATAGAGCGGTTCATTTGTGCTTCAAGGCGAAATCCATGCTTTACACACATGACAATACATGATGGTAGTACATATCAAATGTCTTATTTAAAGGTTATGAAGCTAAACATTTGAAGTTGTCATACACCTATACCAACAACCCTCTAAATGTCACACACGGTACCTTTAAGATCGCAGTCTGAAGGTGAAGGCAGAATAGAAACCACCACTGAATGTTTAATATTAAACTAAATATTTTAAATGCTTACATGCTCAAGCACATGGTATTGATATTAGTGATTTGGATAAACCGATCAAATGACAAATTCATTTAGAAAAACAAAGGGTTCCCATACTTTTTCTTACTTCTTCTGAAGTGTGTATGTCCATAGTGCTCAGACACTGAGTGTACGCTGTGTTTTTCAGTTCTTCACGCTGATGTGGATGTGCTCAAAGCTACAGTGCAGCGACACAAAGACGCTCTGGTGGACAAGGAGAGGGAAATGGTGAAGAAGGTACAGTTTGCCCGTGAGGAGGAGTTCCGCAAGACGGCAGCACTGCATGAGGAAAAGTGAGTTGTTGTTTGTATATAATTATATACAGTATAACTCAACATTACACACTTTTTTAGCAATAGTTTTCCATGACTTTTCAATGACTCTCATAACCTTTCATTGACTTTCCAAGACCGAAAATCAGTGCCATCCCACAGTCTTACATGAATGTCCATTTGTTTTGACTGCAAATCTCTTCTTCACGGTTGCCCCTGGGATCGGGGGCAGCGTCAGTCGCAACGACAAAAGCATCATAAAACAATGTCTAACTTTAACAAACACAGACATGCTGCATACCCAGAGGAAGGTCAGAAACTCAGCTAAAAGCTCATATAAACCATTCTTATGTTCACGGTTCAACACAGTTAAAACACCAATGGATCAAACAGCAGGAGTGGAAAAAAAACGTCACAGCGCACTCATTGAAAAGCGGCACCGGAGCGTCAGCGTGATTATGTAAACAAAAAAACCACGTGTCGACTGGACAGCGGAGAATCTACAGATTCCAGCGGTACCATTTTTATCACTCTACGACCAAGATTCACGGATCCAGCCCCAAAATAAGAGCAAAACAACAACTGACTTTCAAGAAATACAAGCAGAAATGTTGTCTTACCTTTGCTGTTTATCAAAACAAGTTATTTCCACCGGAACAAAACCGCTTCTAATGAAGAACTACACTTCCCAGCATGCTTTGGGAACAAATCCCGGTCTGATTGATCATTACAGAGCGACATTAGATCGTTCTGATTAGAGAAGGGCGAATGTCCGCACAAATGCGTCATATGCATTAATGTTCTTGTCCACATGTTGTTACAAGACCTCCATGTGTTTTTAAGCTTCTACTGCATATTTTAAAGGTGATATTTTTTTAGGCGAGAGAAAAAAATCCTTCAGTTATGCTGTGTTCCATGTACATTTACTCTGACACAGTGGCATCTACAGTGAAACTTACACCTCTGGTGGAATCTCACAAGTGTTATCTTTTATTTTGATACCAAGATAATCCACATAGAGCTTGTAACTGCAGAGGTTTACTCTATTTAGTTTGGACATGTCATTTTAGAGCAGGGACTCCAAAAAGAGGGTCAGGAAAGGCAGTGGTTAACACTTTCGTCAAATAAAAAAGCATGTGCAGTTTGTCGCGACACGTCTTTCATTATCAGCATTCTGCTCGTCCGTGGTCTGCGTCTTTCAGCAGCCAAAGTTTAAAGCTCTCCTTAAAAAGCCGCTCTGTTGTAACTTTCTTTCATACTTATTGATTTGAATTATTATTTGAGTAATGCTTTAAGTAATGGTTAAAAGAGAGGAAGTGGTTGTATTCTGTACGGGCTTTTTTGTTGTTCACGTTTTGGTTCACGCCTGCAGTAAACACTTGCAGCCACTGTGAGAACGCCCCCGGAAGTGTGTTGCCTTGTGCTTTTAGCTTCTCCGTTAGCTTTTGTGTGTTAGCCGGCGAAACCCACACGCCAGGACTGAATGATCGTCTCCGTACGCATATTTGAATAGACGCAGTTAAATCATATCGCACTCGTTAACTACACTTTTCTGGGATTTTGTCGTTGAATAGAGCATCTGAAAATTCATGTGAGGACTGGAGGGTCGCTAAGCACGGCGCCATTGATCTGCTTGTTTCAAATTTTTATCGCACATTACATCATTTTGTTGTGTTTTACGCATCCAAAATATTATCCATGCAATATTTCCATGACTTTTCCAAAACTCTACAGGAAATGTAGTTTTTCATTAACTTTTCAAGGACCTAGAAAATGAATTTTCAATTTCCAAAACTTTTCCAGGTTTTTCATGAACGTATGAACCCTGATTACAATTCATCATTATAGAATAAATCACCCCCTTTCGACCTATTTTTGTTGTAGAAATAAGCATCGCATGTGTTTTCCTCTGGTCTATGTTGTGAGGTTGGAGTTGGAGAACCGTCTCGCCACACTGGAGCAGCAGAGGGCGCTGCAGGATGCTGCAGATCATGCCCAGAAGGAGGAGTGGGAGGATCGTGTCCGTAGTGCTCAGCAGGGCGAAGAGTCTGCTCGCAGAGAAGTGCACAACCTGAGGTCAGTTTGTTCACAGGCAAATGGAACTGAAAGAAGACCATGGAGGGTGTGAGATGATGTTATATGTGAGCCATCACTTCTCTGTGCTTATGTTGTTATAAATGGCATCTCTATTACTATTGCAGCCTCTTTACCTCAGTTCCTGTTTACACACACACACACACAGAGGTCAACTTACACAATAAACAGATAAAGACTTAATCAACACACTGAGCTCTTTGTTTCTCCTGTTTTGTAGCAGCGCAGTACAGAAGATATTTTATCCCCATTTGTCCAAAAAATAAAAAAAGACTTCTCTGCATGGTGTCATTAATGTACTGTTTTTATCTGATTCACAGAAGCAGAGTTCAGCAGCAGAGCTCACAGCTGGAGGATCTGGAGAGGCTGAAAGCTGAGGTCACTGAGCTGCAGCAGGTCAGATCAACACAAACACATCAGGAATGAAGTGATTTATACTGTAAATAATACATTTATTTACAGTAGAAGGCAGGGCAAGTTTATTTGTATAGCACTATTCATACACAGGGCAACTCAAAGTGAACCACCATTACTAAATGAATCAACCATTTATAAATGCCAGGTGCTGTAAAATACACCCACAACAGATGGAGTCAAGCCTTTTATTTATGTTTGAATAAAGCTTTATTCATACAAGTCCATGTAACAATATATACAATCACAGAGATACAATGAACCAAGCTAGGCTAACTAAGGAAAGAAAACGAAAAGTGAGTTGAGTCTTCAAACACAAGAAGATGACGATGAACAAGGAGACTGTAATAAGGCTACGACACTTTCCCAAAGTATTGTTTGTAGACACTGTTTTTCCTGCTTTAAGCTCTGACCTGAGATTTTGTTTGACTCAACAGAAGAAGGAAGAGCTTGGTGTCCAACTCGGGACACTGTCACACTCTGAAAGTGACCTGCTGGAGACGAACCAGCGCCTCCGACAAACACTGGATAGAGTCAAGGATGAGATGAAGTCGAGCCGAGGTCAGAGTGAGAAGAGTCAGCATGAAGCACAGAGGTACGTCGCTCTTCAGTTAAATCTAACACAACATATACAGTATGACTTAACAAACGCCTGTATGTTTGTTTTTCAGGATGTTGGAGAGCCGTCAGGTGGAGTGGTTAGAGGAGAAACACGGGCTGCAGGAGCGAATATCTGAGCTGCAGCAGAAATATTCTCAGGTCAAAGAGAAGCTGCAGAGAGCAGCGGTGGCTCAGAAGAAGGTAATGATGCTGCTGCTGCCTACACACGCTTTCATATCAGCACATGAGACAACGGCTGTAGGTCAGAGGTCAGACCATTTTCTAACTCAAGGTCCAGGAAATGCAGACTAATTCCATGCACCGTAAACTATACCACCTAACCAATCATACGAATGTTTTGACTGGTCACTGAGTTAAGAGAACAAAAGGTTAATTATATCCTTTACACAGCGCCATAGCTCTGGCTTACCTTGGTCAATTAGGGTGATTGACAGCTCGTTTTAAACCTCTAAACCGGTAGAATCTGACCCCGGTCTCCAAATGCACGTCAATCACTTCATTAGCGAGTCAAAATGACATAAATGCATATGACGCATTTGTGCGGACATTCGCCTTTCTCTAATCAGAACGATCTAATGTCGCTCTGTAATGATCAATCAGACCGGGATTTGTTCCCAAAGCATGCTGGGAAGTGTAGTTCTTCATTAGAAGCGGTTTTGTTCCGGTGGAAATAACTTGTTTTGATAAACAGCAAAGGTAAGACAACATTTCTGCTTGTATTTCTTGAAAGTCAGTTGTTGATTTGCTCTTATTTTGGGGCTGGATCCATGAATCTTGGTCGTACCGTTTGAATCTGTAGATTCTCCGCTGTCCAGCTGATACCTGTTTACATAATCGCGCTGACGCTCTGGTGACACTTTTCAATGTGTGTGTGGTGACGTTTTTTTTCTGCTCCTGCTGTTTGATCCATCGGTGTTTTAACTTTGTTTTAGGTTCTGTGGGTATGCAGCATGTCTGTGTTTGTTAAAGTTAGATAGGGTTTTATGACACTTTTGTCGCTGCGTCTGACGCTGCCCCCGATCCTGGGGGCAACTGTGAAGAAGAGGTTAAGATGCAGACTCAGAGTCATCTTTATATCACTGTATCTATTATAATAGTGGCAGTATTCTTATTTTTGACCACATGTGGCTCTTCTACATGTGTGTGCAGAAGCTGAACTGACCATAAGTGGCTCATGTCAGTTTCACATGTCTACAAACTGTCTGTGTTGTGCAGAGGAAAACCCAGACTGAGGACAAAGAGAAGAGACTTCAGGATAAAATCCAGTTACTGAAGGCAAAGAAAGAGGAACTGGAACTGGCCGTTGCTGCAGCCAAAAAGTAAGAACATCAGCTGTCGTTGTATGAAGGAAAGAATCATGTTAACCTCTTCTTCCCTGACCGACAATGACATGCCCAAACTAAACAGAGTAAATCTCTGCAGTTTCAAGCTCTATGTGGATTATCTTGGTATCAAAATAAAGAGAACACTTTGCCACTGTGTCAGAGTAAATGCAGATGGAACAAAGCAGAAATTAAAGATTTTTTCAGTAGGAGCTTAAAAACCCATGGAGGTCATGTAACATGTGGACATGAGCTGTGCTGAAGTGAAGCAGAGTAAAATGACAGAGGTTTTAGTAAAGAGATGTCGAGGCGTTCTCTGTTTGGCACAGTCTGACACCATCCGTGCCATTTGAGATTTCTTAGGTACTAAATTATTAAAACCCATTTAATTTGATTTACATGTCACTATTGGTCTAAAAAAGACTTGCATATATACATATATGTGTGTGCGCTCTAGAGCGTAAAGACAACTCGGTGACTGCAGCGTCTACAGTTAGGCAGCGCCATAGCTCTGATCAATGTGGGTGATTGACAGCTCGTTTTAATCCTTGTTACCAATAGAATCAGACTCCGCCCTCCAAATGCGTGCAAGTCACGCCGTTAGCATGTCAAAAGGATTTGACAGACGTTCGCCCGTCACCAATCAGGCTGGGAAATAGTCCCCAAAGCATGCTGGGAAGTGTAGTTCTTCATTAGAAGTGGTTTTGTTCCAGTGGAAATAACTTTCTGACCTTTCTGTGGGTATGCAGCATGTGTGTTGCTGTGTGCAGAGGGTCTGGATCTTTAAAAGAAATACTTCACTGATTTGCATTTAGCTTTGTGTTTCTAGAATAGGGTCGAATTTTTGAAAAATTGTGCTTCCCAAACTCAGTTTCCTCTAAACTTGAGAAATATCTTCATTCTTTTTTTGTTATGTTACCACCAGTGACACTTGGTCCTGTTAGCGTAACTGTTAGCAAAGATTGTGGACACAGTTTAAATTATGGGAATCCCCGTCCCCCTGTGGGTAGGTCTAAGAAGTGCCGAATTAGCGTTGCAGTTTCACCAGTGTCACTGGTGGGCACATAAAGTATTCCTTTCAGTTCCAGTTGTCTGAGGAATGTGTGACTGTAGCTGTTAAATGCTGCATTTCCAATAAAGATGAATATTTAATGCACTTTAATGAAAACCTAAATGTCCTTCCTTTTTCCAGTCGTTCATCCTTCTCTAAAGAACAAGCTGAGCTCAGGAGACGACTCAAAGAGCTGCAGCAGCGACACAACGAGTTTCAGCGCCTCCTACTGGGCGGCCAAGTTCCTTTCAGCGCTGGTCATCCTGCCTTCCTGACCTCCTCACCTAACCCGTTCCTCCAGGCTGGGACTGAGAGGCCGTTATCCAACATCCCGGTAAACACAGCACACACACACACACACACTCTGATGCTCCACCCACAGAAACAGGAAGCATCACGTACACCACTTAAATGTACGCGCTGACAAAAACCATATGAAACACACGTCTCTGTGGGGGTCGTTCCTTCAGCCACCACAGGTTTCACGAGGTTCACCGCTGTGAAAACAGGTCAGTGTAGTGATGATGTCAGACTCTGTAAATCCTGACACAAACGACGCATTAGTGGAGCAGCTGAACCAAGATGAATTGATTATTACACGGAAGCTCGTCTGATCATTTCATACTTTATACCTTACATTATGATGGACCCTCAGGTCAGTCTGTTTCTAAGGGTATGAGGCTGCAACAGTCTGACAGTTCACTTTAAAACAGTCAATTCAACAACAGCTGTGTTTCCATTGAGTTGAATGGTACAGTTTGATAAAGGTAATGCTGTCGAACTTTATCTGGATTTCTGCTCGTGAAAAGTATTGTCCAGCAGAGGGCGCTGTGAGCACAGCTTAGCCTACGTTGTGCTCTTTTCTCATCTAAAGACGACAACGTTGGGTTTTAGTGAGACGAGTTAAGGCCACATTATACTTCTCTGACTGCGTAACCATGGAGACGCCTCCAGCCCACGTAGTTCTCCGTCGTGGTGACGGCTACGCAGTGCAATTTCCTGCCCGATCAGTAGGGGTCGCTACGCAAGGTTGTTGTGCTTCAGGCTACAGTGAGCAATGGCGTCCGAGAAAGAAAGACTGTTGTTGTTGTTGTTACAGCTGAATAACATTGAAACAGTGGCCGTTTCTCACCTGAAATAAATATTTTTCTGTCCCTGAACGCAGTTTTAAGATCATTTAAGGCGAGAAATCTTTGATGTGTGAGGGTAATAACTGTGGTCTCTTCTGTTCACTGCAGATAGAACAGAATCAGAGGGAACTGTCTATGCTGAGACGGAGGATTGAAGATCTGGAAAGTGCTCAGGAACAACAGCTGGAAGAACTGGGATCACTGGGACACAGAGACCCTGACCTTTGACCTTTGACCTTTGACCCCACTCACACTCGCCTCTTTTTAAATCATTAACTTTTTTTATTTTTTAACACAATAGCAATAATGTTCAATAAAACAGAGTCACGAGATTACAGTTACAACATTCACATGTATGAAGTGTTTTCTTCATTCAGCACATCTGCATGTTATAAATTACAATGATCAAAACACATGTTAGTATTTATACACGACGTATATGTTCAACTGTGATCCACAGTTTGTCCCTGAGCTTTTACCCTGAAGAGAATTAAATATAATACACAAGGAATGGCTCTTAATATGGTAATGAGCTCATACTGCTGACCTGACACAGCAGAGGACACACGTCATTCAATAATAATAATAATAATAATAATAATAAATCGATCAACACAGCTCAGTTCAAACTCTGTAGCAGTAATGGATGAAACCCACCATGTCATGCCATGGTTTGCCCTATGGAGGGCAGTGTCAAACATAAAATTTACATATTTAAAAATAATGAACCCACCACTTGAAGGCAGATTAAATAATTCATAAGACAAAGACATATTAAATTATACTTTCAAATATATATTTGTCCACTGGGGGCAGTCTACATTATTGTGTTTATGTGAATTATATTTTCACCTCTTTACACTTTTGTCCACCAGAGGGCAGTCTAAACAACCTAACATCAATAGATCAGATTTGACCTTATGTGTAATGTCAAACTTGTCCAGTGGAGGGCAGTCTAAATAATTGAGCTTCCATAAATCAAATTTGACCTTACTTGTAATTACACATTTGTCCACCAGAAGGACTTTGAAGAATCCAGCAGCGATAAACCTGATTTGACCTTACATGTAATTACATGTTCATCCACCAGAGGGCAGTCTAAATAATTTACCATCCATAAATCAAATTTGACCTTACATGTAATCTCAAACTTGGCCACTAGAGGGCAGTCTGAATGATTTCTCATCCAATAATCAAATTTGACCTTACATGTAATAACATGTTTTTCCCCTGGAGGGCAGTCTAAAGAATCCAGCAGCGATAAACCTGATGTGACCTTACTTCTAATGACACGTTTGTCCACTAGAGGGCAGTTTGAATAATTTCTCAGCTAACAATCAAATTTGACCTTACATGTAGTAACAGTTTTGTCCACTGGAGGGCAAGTCTGAAGAATCAAGCAGTGATAAACCTGATTTGACCTTACATGTAGTAACACTTTTGTCCACCGGAGGGCAGTCTAAATAATTTACCATCCATAAATCAAATTTGACCTTACATGTAGTAACACTTTTGTCCACAGGAGGGCGAGTCTGAAGAATCAATCAGCGATTAACCTGATTTGACCTTACATGTAATCTCAAACTTGTCCACTTGAGGGCAATCTGAATGATTTCTCATCCATAAATCAAATTTGACCTTACATGTAATGACACGTTTATCCACCAGAGGGCAGTCTGAAGAATTTAACAGCCATAAATCACATTTAACCTTACATGTAGTAACACTTTTGTCCACCGGAGGGCAGTCTGAATAATTCAGCAGCCATAAATCAAATGTGACCCTCCTTGTAAAAACACTTTTGTTCACCAGGAGGCTGTTCCATGTACCATGTGAACCAATCCATTACCCATAATGCTTTGTGAAAACTTAAATGTGAAGAAAACGGTGTCTTTTGTCTAAAATAAATCACATTTTGACTGTGAAACATTTGACAAAAGATGGTAAAACAGTGTGAAAAAGTTTGTGATACATATTTCTGTAATAATTCAGGTTTATCATTTAATTCTTTACCAGCACCATAAGTGATAAGACTTTAGTGGACTTTAAATACTCTGTCATTCTCCAGTGAATGTATTTCAACACAGCTCAGTTTAAACTCTGTAGCAGTAATGGATGAAACCCACCATGTCATGCCATGGTTTGCCCTATGGAGGGCAGTGTCAAACATAAAATTTACATATTTAAAAATAATGAACCCACCACTTGAGGGCAGATTAAATAATTCATAAGACAAAGTTATATTAAATTATACTTTCAAATACATATTTGTCCACTGGGGGCAGTCTACATTATTGTGTTTATGTGAATTATATTTTCACCTCTTTACACTTTTGTCCACCAGAGGGCAGTCTAAACAACCTAACATCAATAGATCAGATTTGACCTTATGTGTAATGTCAAACTTGTCCAGTGGAGGGCAGTCTAAATAATTGAGCTTCCATAAATCAAATTTGACCTTACATGTAGTAACACTTTTGTCCACCAGAGGGCAGTCTAAACAACCCGACATCAACAGATCAGATTTGACCTTATGTGTAATGTGAAACTTGTCCAGTGGAGGGCAGTATAAATAATTGAGCATCCATAAATCAAATTTGACCTTACTTGTAATAACACGTTTGTCCACCAGAGGGCAGTCTGAAGAATCCAGCAGCGATAAACCTGATTTGACCTTACTTGTAATGACACGTTTGTCCACTAGAGGGCAGTTTGAATAATTTCTCAACCAATAATCAGATTTAACCTTACATGTTCACCCACCAGAGGGCAGTCTAAATAATTTACCATCCATAAATCAAATTTCACCTTACATGTAGTAACACTTTTGTCAACCGGAGGGCGAGTCTGAAGAATCAAGCAGCGATTAACCTGATTTGACCTTAAATGTAATCTCAAACTTGTCCACCAGAGGGCAGTCTGAATGATTTCTCATCCCTAAATCAAATTTGACCTTACATGTAATTACATGTTAATCCACCAGAGGGCAGTCTAAATAATTTACCATCCATGAATCAAATTTGACCTTACATGTAATAACACTTTTGTCCACCAGAGGGCAGTCTGAAGAATCCAGCAGTGATAAACCTGATATAAACTTACTTCTAATGACACGTTTGTCCACTAGAGGGTAGTTTGAATAATTCCTCAGCCAATTATCAGATTTAACCTTACATGTAATTACATGTTCACCCACCAGAGTGCAGTCTAAATAATTAACCATCCATAAATCAAATTTGACCTAACTTGTAGTAACATGTTTGTCCACTGGAGGGCAGTCTAAATAATTTAGCATCCATAAATCAAATTTGACCTTACATGTAGTAACACTTTTGTCCACCGGAGGGCAAGTCTGAAGAATCAAGCAGTGATAAACCTGATTTGACCTTACATATAGTAACACTTTTGTCCACCGGAGGGCGAGTCTGAAGAATCCAGCAGCGATTAACCTGATTTGACCTTACATGTAATCTCAAACTTGTCCACCAGAGGGCAGTCTGAATGATTTCTCATCCATAAATCAAATTTGACCTTACATGTAATGACACATTTGTCCACCAGAGGGCAGTCTGAAGAATTTAACAGCCATAAATCACATTTTAACCTTACATGTAATGACACGTTTGTCCACCAGAAGGCAGTCTGAAGAATTTGACCATAAATCACATTTAACCTTACATGTAATGACACGTTTGTCCACTGGAGGGCAAGTCTGAAGAATCAAGCAGTGATAAACCTGATTTGACCTTACATGTAGTAACACTTTTGTCCACCGGAGGGCGATTCTGAAGAATCCAGCAGCGATTAACCTGATTTGACCTTACATGTAATCTCAAACTTGTCCACCAGAGGGCAGTCTGAATGATTTCTCATCAATAAATCAAATTTGACCTTACATGTAATGACACGTTTGTCCACCAGAGGGCAGTCCGAAGAATTTAACAGCCATAAATCACATTTAACCTTTCATGTAATGACACGTTTGTCCACCAGAGGGCAGTCTGAATAATTCAGCAGCCATAAATCAAATATGACCCTCCTTGTAAAAACACATTTGTTCACCAGGAAGCTGTTCCACCATGTGAACCAATCCGTTACCCATAATGCTTTGTGAAAACTTAAAAGTGAAGAAAACAGTGTCTTTCGTCTAAAATAAATCACATTTTGACTGTGAAACATTTGACAAAAGATGGTAAAACAGTGTCAAAAAGTTTGTGATACATATTTTTGTAATAATTCAAGTTTTATCATTTAATTCTTTACCAGAACCATAAGTGATAAGACTTTAGTGGACTTTAAATACTCTGTCATTCTCCAGTGAATGTAGTTCAATGCAGCACAGATTAAATACTGTATCAGCACTGGCTGAAACTCACCATGATTTGTCATGGTTTGCCCACAGAAGGGCAGTGTTCAATAGTAATTATATATATAAATATATAACATGTTTTTCAATTAATTTTGTACTTGTCCAGTAGTGGGCTATTTAAGTACCTTCAGATTACAAATTATATTACACCTTCAATGTGATGTCATATTTAGCCACTAGAGGGCAGTTGAAATAATTTGGCAGTTGCAAATCAGATTGGACATAACATGTAATGACATGTTTGTTCACTGGAGGGCAGTCTACACAATTTAGTATCAATAATTCAAATTTGACCCTATTTCTAATGACATGTTCATCCACCAGAGGGAGGTCTAAATAATTAAGTATCTATACATTAAATTTGACATTACATGTAATTGACATGTTTGTCCACTAGTGGGCAGCTGAAGAATCAAGCAGCCATGAATCAAATTTAACCTTTCATGTAATAACACCTTATTTGACCTTACTTGTAATATCAAATTTGTCCACTAGAGGGCAATTTGAAGAACCCAGCAGCCATAAATCAGATTTGACCTTACATGTAATAACAACTTTGTCCACCAGAGGGCAGTCTGAATAATTCAGCAGCCATAAATCAAATGTGACCCTCCTTGTAAAAACACATTGGTTCCACCATGTGAACCAATCCGTTACCCATAATGCTTTGTGAAAACTTTAAAGTGAAGAAAACAGTGTCTTTTGTCTAAAATAAATCACATTTTGACTGTGAAACATTTGACAAAAGATGGTAAAACAGTGTCAAAAAGTTTGTGATACATATTTTTGTAATAATTCAAGTTTTATCATTTAATTCTTTACCAGCACCATAAGTGATAAGACTTTAGTGGATGTTAAATACTCTGTCATTCTTCAGTGAATGTAGTTCAATGCAGCACAGATTAAATACTGTATCAGCACTGGCTGAAAACTCACCATGATTTGTCATGGTTTGCCCACAGGAGGGCAGTGTCAAAGATTAACCTTATATGTGTTTACTGTAATTCACATAGTTCCAGACTTCATTGTCAATGAGTAAGAACTTAATCTCAAATTCTCTGTAAATTACAGTTTATGTGTAATGTTAGTTTTGTCCGCCAGTGGGAACGGCAACCATAAATAACAGCAGCGATCAGTGAATGCAGCGTCAGTGTGGTCAGTGAACACAGTGTCAGTGAATGCAGCATTAGTGTGGTCAATGAACGCAGCATCAGTGCGGTCAGTGAACGCGGCATCAGTGCGGCCATCTGACAAGTATTTTTTACAGTTGAGTTTTAATGTTTTGAGCATTTTTTACAGTGTAGGTTGTGCATAGGTTGTATTTTTTTTATCAGTTATGGATGTTTTTTCTGCTCTTTTTATAAAGTTATGTTGACTTTACAAAAACTCAAGATAAGTGAATATCATCAACATTAAAGAAAAGCATTAAGTCAACATAAACAATCATGTTTGTTTAGCAGATGTTCACTGAATTTATACATGAAATAAAAGATTTAAATGCATTTAAAAGTCATGTTGGTGCTCGCCCCCTCCCCTCCTGTTAAATGCCTGCATGAGTGGGTGTGTCTGTCAGTGGGTGTGTGTGTCTGTGGGTGTGTGTGTCTGTGGGTGTGTGTGTCTGTGGGTGTGTCTTTCCGTGGGTGGGTGTGTCAGCTTGTCTTTGCCCCTGCAGGTTGGCCAGAGAAACCCCTTTCCCTGGTTTCCCTCTAACTCACCTGCTGCATGTTACTGTGATTGCCTCCACTCAGTTCACTCAGTCTGGAGCAGTTCACCAGTTTGGAGGTTTGTTTGATCTTGACTTTGAGTCCTGACTGTCACATGTTAGCATTTGTGTTAGCCCATTAGCTTTTTGTTTGTTAGCATCTTAGCCCAGTAGTTTTTGTATGTTAGCATTAGCATTTTGTTTGTTTGTATTTTAGAATTGTATGTCAGTCCATTAGCTTTTTGTATATTAGCCCATTAACTTTTTGTGTTGTATATTAGCATTTATGTCAGCCTATGGTTAGTTAGCATGTTAGCATTTGTATGTTAGCTCACTAGCTTTTAGTTTGTTAGCATTTTCAGTTAGCCTGTTGAGACTGGCTTGTTTAAATATAATTAACAATTTGGCGACAATGTTCTTAATTTAGAGATGAATTTGATGAAAAACCTTTGATGTTTGCAGTCCTCACACCTGCTGCAGCAGTAGCTAACGCTAGCGGGAGGCAACACATGGTGAGTGAAGTGTTTGCTCTGCACTTTCTCTTCTCTTATTAAAGTGCTTATCTCCAGTTATGTGACATTTTAGAATTTGACTCTACAGAGATTGTTGTTTTGCACTTTTTTCATGTTGTAAAAACATGTAAATTCAGCTCGTCATGAAGCTCTGCAGAAGCCTGATAACGAGCTGTTGATCTGAATCAGGTGTTGGAGCAGGACAACATGTAAAACATGGAGGACAGAGTTCCCTGAGGACCGGGGTCAGGAAACACTGCTCTAAACAGGCTCAGGTTAGCATTAGCTCACTGATGTTTGGTATTTAAAACATTTTTACAGTGTGCTGTGGTATCACATCACATTTGCTTTTTTTTCAGCTTATTTCCTGCTCTCATTCTTATCGTCCGTTTACCAGAACAGGCTTATTGCTCTTTGCTGCAAAACCCGGAACGGATTCCATGGATGGACGGGACTGGATTGGATTTGGGTTTCTGCTGTAAGTACAACAGAAAGCTCAGTTTCTAGGTTATTTGTAAGTGTACAAAAATCTCTATATATAATACTCTCTGTCTCTATATGTATATGTGTTACATACGTTTGTGTGTCTGTATACGTGAATATAGTCACAAAGCACTGAATAAGGTTCAAACACAGGTTGTTTTTTGATATATAAACAGACTCAGGGTTCACGTTTGTTTCATTTTTGAAATGAAATGTTTGGTGTGGTTTAAAAACAATGAAAGGATTTCAAAGGTGTGTGTAGAGGGGCCCCTCAAGTCAAACAGGTTTGGGTCCATTGATTTGTGTTCTTTGGTTTTATTTTTGGTGTTTGTACAAACGAGGTTTACGAAGGTTTTTACTCTGAACATCTTTCATAAAACATGTGGTATGGTGTCCTGTGAGTGTCAAATGTGTGGTGTTGAAAACAAGGTTTTGCCAGAGTTGAAAGGTTTTTTTTAACTGTGGTGTTTGACTTAGCACTGTGCTGTATATAAAGGTTTGTGTCTTTTTGGTTTGGTGTGAGGTTTTTCCTGTTGTGCATCAAAAGGTTCAAACTACAAAGTGGTTTCATCAAATCTAAAAGCTCTCAGGTTTTGGTCTTCAAGACAAAAGGTGTCAATGGTGTGTTTTTACTTTCTGGGTTTTTCTCTGGGTAAACCAACTTAAAATGGCTGAAAGCTGAATGAAATGGTTTTGATAACATTCAAACAGGTTTGATATGTGTGGTGTACTTTGGTTATTTTTGGTGTTTGTACAAACCAGGTTTAGAAAAAACAACTTTAAGCCATTTTGCTCAATGGGATTTATCATCTCAAAGGTATTTTGGTTTAAGGTTGCTTACTTTTGGTGTTTGATTACATGGCGTACTGAGGGGCTTTGGTTTGAGTGTCAAATGTGTGGTATTTAAAGTTTTAAACACAAGAGGGCGCTGGTATGGGACAAAGTGGGGATAAATACCACTGCGCTGTATAGTGTTTGTATTTTGGTGTGAGGTTTTTTCCTGCTGTACATAAAAAGGTGAACTACTTTGGAATCAAGGACCCAACATGGCTTCAATCTCCAAGTTCCAAAGATGGTGAGTAAACCAGACTCCTCCTCTGATATGAGACACTGATGTTTGCTGCTGCTTTAGTTTTTGTTGTTTTCATATCTGTGACCCGCCACGGACCAAAAGGCAACAAGTCGGCCGAGCGCAAAACGAGATTTTTCCAAAATTAGGGATTTTCGTTTTTTTCAAAATCACACAAGTTGAAGTTTTGAAGAAGCCACTACATGCTTCAAATCACAGTATTGTGGGTCTTAAAACCATAAACTTTGTGTTTGAATTAAGGTTGTTTTATCACTGTGAATCGCTCCTTGTTTGGGTGTGACGATCTCACATTCCAGAGCTTTTTGTTGTTTTTTCAGCCAATCAGCTGACGATCACAGAGAATACACATGGCTAATTATACGGAGAGAGAGAGAGACAGGGAGAGGGAGAGGGAGAGAGAGAGAGAGAGAGAGAGAGAGAGAGAGAGAGAGAGAGAGAGAGAGAGAGGGAGAGAGGGAGAGAGAGAGAGAGAGAGAGAGTGAGAGAGTGAGAGAGTGTGTCGAATGTCCAGCGTATGTGTGCAGTGTGTATGTGTGCAGTGCGAAATTAAAGCGTGAATATCATCAAAGCAGTCATCATCAAAGCTTTGTTTGACAAAGGAAGACAAAGAGAAAAGGACAATAAGTCTGTGGCTGAGCAGCTTCTTCACGGACAAGGACAGCGAACGTACAGAGACTGCTGTGTGTGGACTGTTAGCATTTTAAGCTAGCGATCTTTATGCTAACGTGTTAGCAGACTTCATCGTCACAAAAACAACAAACAGATGATTATTCCGCGGCTGAAAGAGAGCAGGACACACACGGTAGTTGTCTGAGATGATGACATGACGCCAGCACCGCTCTATCTCCTATCGAATTGGACTTTTGGAGGCGAACAGACGTAAAACTGCAACGAAAAGGAAGCAAGCACGGACCTCTTATGATCAGAGGAACTCATGTTCTTATGGGGTGAGTTTTCCTTAACGTTGTTAATCGATGTTATGTTAGTGTTCATTCAAAGTCACATACAGACGCACATAGGGAAGCTGTCTTTTAATAATCCACTGTGCGTTTCATAACGCCGTTTGGCTACATTGTTATTAGCCATGCTTGCTTAGCTCGCTAGCTTAGCTCGCTAGCTCGGTACTGTATTATTACAATGAGAATGATGCGCACATCGAAACTTTTGTTCGGTCAGATGAGCGTATTATAAGCCGTAAGAGGAGCATGTCACGGCCCTCTTTGAGATTTTGTACACCCGCAGGTTCAGTTTGATAATTCAAATGCTTTGAGACGAAACTCCCGTGTTCGAAACCTAACATTGCATTGAATGATGTGTGAATGCCACACCTTTGCATGCATGAATCACACATGATTAACACAATGTGTGATGAACGTGTTAATTACACGTGCAATTCATGCACATAAAGGTGTGGCATTCACACATAATTCAAGCAATACTACTGATCAATCTATACTGATTCAGTGATTAAATGCCTTTTAACATGAACGATGATCTGAAATAAGTATTTTTTATTTTTTTTTCAGAATCCTGGGCATAAGGATTGGCATGTGAAGTTGCTGCCAACCCATGTGTCCAAGGCCTCAGTGTGGCGTCAATACATGAGGTCGGCTAAGGCTCTTGGTATGTGTATAAATTGATTTCTATACAATAGCCAAATGCTTATATAGACTGCAATATGTAATGTGTAAAATGTGATTTTTTTGGAAAAATAAAATCATTATTTTCATTGTGGTTCTTGCTGTCAACAGGTAGTGGAACACAGCTCTGCTGAAAGTCGCCTCAATATTCCGCAGCTTGTTGGAACGGCAGATGGCAGAGTGATAGTAAAGACCATCGACTGGCAGACACATCTGAGTCCCTACTTTCAAAAGCTCCCACAGATCAAGAGTTATCAGCACTTTAGGTATTTATATTCAAAATTCTGCATTTTATGAATAAAAAAATCACGAATGAACATAATAGTGTTCCATGTGAACAGTGAGCCATGTTTTAAATATCCTGTTGTGTGCTTCTATTCTGTCACAGCTTTGATGCCAACAGACCAGGTGTGGTGCTTGCTCAAACTCACAGTGATGCAGAGCCTATCGAGTTTCAGCTACTGCGCAACCCAGGAGTTCTGCCCCCTGTTGACAGTCTCCCCGTCCTGGCCCCACCTGGACTGACCATGGACAGGCAGACGTATCTTTTTGAAAAAATCCGGCCTTTCTGTTCTGATGAGGCAAAATTCTTCACATGCCCAGCACCAAAGGTTACAGCACAGAAGAGGGTGCGTTTGTGATGTCATCATTTAGTCCGCATATCAACTGTGATGGACAGAGTGGGTACAGCCACATTGTGGGGGAGGAACTGGTATTGAAGATGATAATATAGTCCATGGTCTGGAAAATATTCCTTCACACACTTAGATATATTTTATTTCTTTATTTTAGTTCTATGCACCATATATCTGGAACAAACTCCCAGAAAACTGTAGGTCTGCTGAAACTCTCACCTCTTTTAAATCAAGAGTGAAGACTTTTCTGTTTGCCGCTGCATTTCAGTCATTTCCAATACTGCACTGTAACCTTTATTCCTTATATATACTCTTGATTTTATTTGTTATCTTTTTATTTTATTTGTATCTATTTTATTTTTTAATCTTAATCTTTAAATTTTACCTGCTTGTTTTTATTTTGATGTTATATCTGATTTTATAAATGTCTCTTTTCTATGCTTTTTAATGCTTTATGTAAAGCACTTTGAATTACCTTGTTGTTGAAATGTGCTATACAAATAAACTTGCCTTGCCTTGCCTTACATTGACATGAACTACATTCATTCCTTTTTTTTTCCAAACTGCTACACTGTTACTGTCCTGTGGGCTAACAGACATCAGATGTCACTGACAGCTAGACTGGGTGGGGGGTTGTGACCATGTTAATGTCATGCAAATGAGCAGCTATTGGCCTGGCTCCTCAAGAGGGTCGAAATCTTTCAGGCTGAATTTCTCCCTAAAGCAGTTTGAGGAGTGTCTACATTCAAATGACCACATCTTCTTCAAAAATGATCAGATGGACATGGGTTTGACATTGTTGGAAAGCTTAGATATCACACTTTCGGAATCTGTAAATAACTCCAAATGTCCCGAAGTAGACATGTGAACCCTTTTGCCATGGCTGGACACAAATTTTCTGTTCCAGAATCGAGACCCGACATGGACCTTGTGATGGAACGGTCACGCCTGGTGTATGTCCAGGACAACATTGACGAACTCTGAACACCAGCTGTCAGAAGAGGATGAGTATTGTAAGTTGTTGTGTTTGCTGCGTTTGTCTCTGTTAATTTGTTTGTTGTTCCTAATCTGTTCCAGAATGGAGACCCAACATGGTCGACCTCGAGCCGGGGCTTGGTGGACGTTCTGGACAACTTCGACGAACTCTGAACACAGACTGTTGGAAGAGGATGAGTATGGTGATATTTTTGTTTGAGTTATTGTTGACCTCTACTTTCGTCTACAGTCGCCTCTTCCCTGATCTGGTCGGTGACTCCCACTGCACAAGAAGAACCTACAGTGGTGAGTATATCAGATTCCTTATGACATCAATGACAGTTTGATACTGCTTTTCAGTTTTGTTTTTCCTAATCTGTTTCAGAATGGAGACCCAAGGCTTGGTGGACTTCCTAGGTCCTTGACAACTTCAAACTCTAAACACTAGCTGTCGGAAGAGGATGAGTATTGTTAGTAGTTGTGTTTGCTGCTGCTTTTGTCTCTGTTAATTTGTTTGTTTTTCCTAATCTGTTCCAGAAGGGTGACCCAACATGGTCGACCTCAAGGTGGTGCTTGTTGGACGTTCTACCCTACAGTCGCATCTTCCCTGATCTCATCGGTGACTCCTACTGCACAAGAAGAACCTGCAGTGGTGAGTATATCAGATTCCTTTGGACATCAATGACAGTTTGATACTGCTTTTCAGTTTTGTTTTTCCTAATCTGTTCCAGAATGGAGACCCAACATGGTCGACCTCGAGGCGGTGCTTGGTGGACGTTCTGGACAACTTCGACGAACTCTGAACACAGATTGTCGGAAGAGGATGAGAATGGTGATATTTATTTTTCTTTGCGTCATTGTTGTTGACTCAACTCAACTCAACTCAACTTTATTTATAGAGCGCTTTAGGCAGCTAAAGCTGGTACAAAGTGCTTAACAGTACAATAAATAAAACATGGCACATTAAACATAGACAAAATAAAAACTATAAAACAGTAACAATGTTTAAATAATAAAAAAAACAATAAAACTATAAAACAATAAAAATGTTTAAACCATAAAACACTAAAACAAGAGCAGAGTCTCATGCTGAGTTGAACGCAGAAGAATAAAAATGTGTTTTAAGATGAGTTTTAAAAATGGACAGTGAGGGGGCCTGTCTAATATGAAGCGGGAGGGCGTTCCAAAGTTTGGGACCGGCAATGGAGAAAGCTCTTTCCCCTCTGAGCTTCCGTTTAGACCTCGGTACCTCCAGGAGCAGCTGGTCAGCTGACCTGAGGCACCGAGCAGGAGTGTAAGGATGGAGAAGCTCAGAGAGGTAAGGCGGGGCAAGACCATTTAAAGATTTAAAAACAAATAAAAGAATCTTAAAATGGACTCTAAAATGCACAGGCAGCCAGTGAAGGGAGGCCAAAATGGGAGTAATGTGCTCCCTCTTACGTGCTCCAGTTAAGAGGCGAGCAGCAGCGTTCTGGACCAACTGGAGACGTGAGAGGGAGGACTGGCTGACTCCAAGATAAAGAGCGTTACAGTAATCCAGCCGAGATGTAACAAAGGCATGGATTACTGTTTCAAAGTGCTTTTGTGAGAGAAAGGGCCTCACCTTTGCCAGCTGCCTGAGGTGAAAAAAGCTGGACTTTACTGTTGCCCCAATTTGCCGGTCCAATTTAAAATCACTGTCCATAATAAAACCTAAGTTTGTCACTAAAGGCTTCACATACGATGCCAAAGGGCCCAAATCAGCAGGGGGGGGTTCACTAGAGCCGCTAGGACCAAACATTATGACTTCCGTCTTCTTTTCATTCAATTTTAAAAAGTTCAGTGACATCCATGCTTTTATGTCATCAAGACATAATAGAAGTGGTTGCAGACAGGCATTTTTCTTACTCAGTGGGACATAAATCTGACTGTCGTCTGCATAAAAATGAAATGAGATGCCATGTTTTCTCAAGATGGAGCCCAGGGGAAGCAGATACAGGGAGAAGAGCAGGGGCCCTAAAATTGAGCCCTGTGGAACCCCATATGACAGTGGAGCAGAGCGGGACTCAGAGCCACCGAGGCGTTCACACATAGATCTTCCCTCAAGATACGATCTAAACCAATTAAGGGCGCTACCACTAATGCCCACTAGGTGCTGCAAGCGTGCCACTAAAATATTGTGGTCCACAGTGTCAAACGCTGCAGTTAGGTCCAGCAGGACAAGGATCACAGAGTCTCCAGAATCAACCGTCAGGAGGATGTCATTGAACACTCTTAATAAAGCTGACTCTGTACTATGCCTTGTTTTAAAGCCAGACTGGAAAATCTCCAGAATATCATGCTCGTCCAGGAACGACTGCAACTGGGCGTGGACAACTTTTTCCAGGATCTTTGAAATAAAAGGCAGCTTGGAGATAGGTCTATAATTGGCTAGCATAACACGATCAAGGCCAGGTTTCTTAAGCAGGGGTTGTACAACAGCATGTTTAAAACATTGGGGGACAACACCAGAAGACAGACTGCTGTTAATAATGGCCAGGACTGACTGCCCTATACAAGGAAATACCTCTTTAAAAAAGTGAGGCGGGACAGTGTCACAGGGAGAGCCTGATGGCTTCATCTGGGCAACCACTTTTTCTAAGGCAATCAGAGACACGGGCTCAAACGAATCAAGCACAGCTGAGAAAAGCACACTGTCAGAGGGGTCAGACACAGGTGTGGTGATTAGAGCCCTTGTGGTAGCAACCTTATCAATGAAGAACTGCAGGAAGCTATTGCACATTTCAGGGGATTCCTCTGTGCACACAGGCTGAGGTGAGCCAAGAACAGACTCTATGGTTTTAAATAACACACGTGGGTTGTGAGAGTTTGATTCAATAATATTTGACAGGTGCTCTCTTCTGGACTCTTTGACAGTGCTCTGGTAGCAGCGCCAGCTGTCTTTTAGGATTTGGCGAGAAACCTGCAGCTTGTCCTTTTTCCACCTGCGTTCAGCTTTGCGGCAATCCTGTCTGGCTGCGCGAGTTCTCGCATTGAACCAGGGCTCAGGTTTAGCTTTGGGCTGCACGGTTTTAAATGGAGCCACAGAGTCCAATATGGTTCGGCAGGAGGAGTGAAACGAAGAACTGAGCACCTCCGTGTTTGGTAATAATTCAGAGGGGACACAGAGCTGGTTAAAGGCAGCAGAAAACTGGCCGGAAAACTGACCTCTACTTTTGTCTACAGTCGCCTCTTCCCTGATCTCATCGGTGACTCCCACTGCACAAGAAGAACCTACAGTGGTGAGTATATCAGATTCCTTTGAACATCAATGAAAGTTTGATGCTGCTTTTCAGTTTCGTTTTTCCTAATCTGTTTCAGAATGGAGACCCAAGGCTTGGTGGATTTCTGACGTCCAGGACAACTTTGAACATCTGAACACCAACTGTCAGAAGAAGATGAGTATTGTTGTTTTCTGCTGCTCTCGTCCCTTTTCATTATTTAGTTTTTTCCATTATTTTTTAAGTGTACAAAAATCACTATAGTCACAAAGCACTGAATACGATTCAAACACAGGTTGTTTTTTGATATATAAACAGACTCAGGGTTCAAGTTTGTTTCATTTTTGAAATGAAATGTTTGGTGTGGTTTAAGGAATATTTGGTTGTTATTAGACCCTGAGATGGGTCAGTGACTAGGAGAAACATTGATTTTGATGCATTAGTTGTTTGTAGTAGCAGATCCAATGTAATCTTATTTTGTGATATATGATGGATTTTGAATCGGTCTCCGACTACAAGTAAAACATTTTTTTCCTACTAACCCAATTATAGCCTGGTTTTGTTTTAAGATGAATAAACATACAATAATAGTTTGAACCTGAAAAACATTTATTTTGCAAAGGACACTGAATGATGAACACTTAAATATGAACATTGAATATGAAACATGGGGCAGTTTGGTGTGTTGTTGGCGATGGGGAGAAGGGAAAAGATGGAGATGGTGAGTGAGTTCATCATGTGTGAATGTGAGAGTTCAGCTCAGGTGGAGCAGAGACTCCAAATCTCGCTCGTTCACTCGCAGTCACGCTCGCTCGCTCACTCTCGCTCGCTCACTCACTCACAGTCACTCACTCACTCTCGCTCGCTCGCTCACTCGCTCCCTCACTCCCTCACTCCCTCACTCAGTCACACATGATGCACTCACTCACCATCTCTCTTCCTTTCTCCCCATCTCCAACAACACACCCAACTGCCCCATGTTTCATATTCAATGTTTATATTTCAGTCTTCATCATTCAGGGTCATCTTTGCAAAATAAATATTTGTTCAGGTTGAACCTATTCTTGTTTATTTATCTTTAAACAAAACAGGGTAATAATTATTTAGTTGGAAAAAAGTTTGCTTATAGAAGGAGACGGTTCAAAATCCATCATATCACAAGATTATTAAATTGCATCTGCCACTACAGAAACTAACAATGCATCAAAATCAATGTTTCTTCCAATCACTGACCATCTCAGGGCCTGATAATAATAAATAGTCCTTGAAAGGTATTTTATGATTGATTGGAAAGGATTGTAGTTTTTTTGTTGATTTAAAGAGTTGCATAAACATTATGGCCTTTAAAGGGTAAAAATATAATTTGATGAGTATATCTCAGTCTGAAGTAGCGTTAAAAGAGTGACAATTTAAAGTTGAAAAAAATATGAACAATATTTTTGTAGGAGACAGTTTTTAGAAAAATCTGACATTGCAAAAAATAAGAATGCATCAGAATCAAAAGTTATTGTAGTTTTTTTTTCCCAATAAAAACAGTGTAGTTGCGTAAACAATATGGCCTTTAAAAGGTGAACCTTTTAAAAATAATATTTTTTAAAGGTTCACCTTTTAAAAATATTAATATTTGATATGCATATTTCAGGATGAAGTAGCTTCAAAAGACTGACTCATTTAAAGTGGAAATAAATATTAAGATATTTTTACAGCAGTTTTTGGCAAGGGGCCGTTTTCTGCAACAAGGAACAAATGAGGGGGTTAGGGTTAGCTAACCTTAGTTAGTTATCCCCAAAACACCTGGTTCAGGTGCACAGGTTATCAGAGTTCTGCAGAGCTCGTTAACCACTTCCACTATACAAGAACCTACAGTGGTGAGTATATTAGACTCCTTTTGACATCAATGACACTTTGCTACTGCTTTTCAGTTTTGTTTTTCCTAATCTGTTCCAGAATTGAGACCCTAACACTTGGTGGACTTCTTACGTCCTGGACAACTTAGACGAACTCTGAACACCGGCTGTCAAAACAAGATGAGTGTTTTTTTGTTTGTGTCAATATGCACTTCTACTTTGGTCTGTCGTTTCATCTTCCTGTGTTGTCGTTGTTACACAAATGTGTACACTTAGCAAAACTTAGTTGACAGTAAACGGGTGCAGGTGTCGGAGGATTGATAACTCTGATTGGACGGAACTCTCCATACGTGACAGCAAAACAAAAATCTGCTCACAAGGATGGACAAACTGGAATCATGGCTTGGAAATGCAAAAGTAACTTTCTGGACAACTTTGTCAACACGATGATGCAGCAAATGGAGGAATTCATTCACCTCAGTGAATCTACTCTTGGAAAATGGATGGATCTGCATGATGATCTTTGAGGAAATGGGATCAGTGGATTCAAAACCTGGAGGAACGGAACACAAGAATCTGAAAAAAACCCAACATGAACTGCACAAAATGGCCTCCTTGTGGTCGTCCAACCAAAACCACTGACTAACAAAAGTTACCACCTCTTGTCCTTTCTGTTCCCCTCCCATTCCCCCCAACCGGTCGAGGCAGACGGCCGCACACTTTGAGTCTGGTTCTGCCAGAGATTTCTTCCTGTTAAAAGGGAGTTTTTTCTCTCCACTGTTGCCACGATTGCTTGCTCATTGTGTGAATTGTTGGGTTTCTCTTCTCTCTAATATTATGAATGATTTAAAAAAAAAAAAAAAAAAAAGGAGTGCAAGTCCGACTGTCACCTCCACGTGGTGCACTCTGGGTAACGCTAACGACGGCGGCAAACGATAAGTTTACCCGGACATTTGTGACTTATTTGAAAAGTTGATCTTTTTGAGTAAATGTTAATGTGTAGAATGTGTTTGAATGTTTGTCATTGTTGTGACGATAGTCAAGTTAATTTTCACTTCATGTGTTTTCATGTGTCCAGAAACGGCAGCAAAACATGGACTGGATTTCACCGACTGGACTTGATGTGGTTTCCCTGTGAGTCGACAAACTCATTTATTTCCTTGCTGTCCTTTTATTGCTTTCCTTTTCTCTTTCCTTCCATTCTTTTTCATGTCTTTCAGCCCTTTCTTTTTGCCATTTCCTCCATCCCTGTGTTCTCTCCTTCTCTAATGGACTTTATTGCTTCCTTCCTTTTTCTGATTAAATGAGGTTTTAGTCCAACCAGCAGGGGGCGTCACAGCCACTTCAGCCTCAGTGGGTGAAGCTGAGTCTTTTTTCTTTTCCATTTCTAATTCACAGTGTAAGTGGGGTTTAAAGCCAACAGGGTTTATGAAGAATAAGTTCTTGTTTTTATTGTTATTTAAAGCTAACTGTATTTTCTTCTCTGTATTGTTTTATTGCGTTGAAGAAAAGAGCCTGTGATTGTTTGACTTTAATTTCTACTTAACCTTTATATGTTTCTTTGATGCCGTTTTGTTTCTTTTCTGCTTTGTGTTGATGTTTTTTCCATCTTGAATCTTTTGTGTTAAATAAATAAATAAGTCACTTATTTGAAGTCTCTCGCTCTTTCACTCACACTCACTCTGCTGAACTGGCTGAACAAATGTGTGCCACAGTCTGGCCCTCGGTGAAACTCTGTATGGCCTGAACCCTGAATGTTTTCTCAAGTTATTTATGGGCTGGCAGTGACTTAAATTCAGCAGCTTTGAATACATTTTTCATCTACACGTAATGTCACCTTTGTCCACTGGAGGTCAGGTTTTTGCAGTTCTGTTTTATGATGAATTATTTATGGCCTGGCAGGGTCTTAAACATAAAAAAACTGTTTCCCTCACAAAAGTTACTATTTATTTCACCAGTTTAGCAGCTCTAAATCTCATGTGACCTTACATGTAATGTCAAACGTGTCCACCAGGGCAGTTTCAACATGTAAACACATTTCAAGATCCTCTTCACCACCTACAAATCCTTCTTACCTTCAGACCTCCTCCATCGCCCCATTCACTCACACCGAACACGCTACACCGTCAAACATCTGTGTAGCCCCAGTTAAGCCCCTCAAGCATTTTATTTTAGATTTTATAAAATATATAATATAGATATATGTTTTTTTGAAGTTTAACATTTAAAAAGTTCAAGTAGCGATTCTGTTCCAATCCAATCCCTGTGTGTGTGAGTAAGAATGGAATAGGTGAGGGCGGGTCGCTACGGTAACTGTGGAGCTTCGGGCGCTGTCCGTGGTGCTGAAAGGCTGCTTTGTTGGATGAGTGTGTGACTTTGTTTTCTTTTTTTTTTCCTCTACATGTAAAGTGACTTTTGTGATAGAGGAGGGAAGTGTGATGGAGCCTTGAGGGATTCTGGACTCATCACCAGGCTCGCTTCTCCTCGGCCTCAAATCTCCACGGACCTGAAACACAAGGAAAAGCAGCTGAAGCCACTTTCACTCATGACAATCCATCATTATTGAGTCACTGTGATGAAAGGAAGAAACTGGAGGGATGTTTTTAAGGTAGAACATTAGCTGAAAGGATGTTGTCGATGAATTCGTTCTTCATTGATGAAGCAGAGCATGAGAGAGAATAGATCAAAGCAGGAGAAACATCTTCTACATACGTAGAGTAAGATTAGAAGTAAGAGGAAGATTCTATTGAATAATATCTCAAATATCCAATGCCTTACCTGAACATTACTGGGCTCAGAGATGGAGAAGCTGGTCTCTTGAAAGTTGCTGCCATCTGCTGGTTTACCAGACAACGCCAGATCGGTCCTGCTGGATCTCAGTGCAGCATTTGATACGATAGATCATGAGATCCTGCTACATAGACTAGAACAAGATGTTGTGATTAGAGGATCTGCACTTGTCTGGTTCAAGTCCTATTTATAGGACAGATTTCAGTTTGTTAGTGTTAACGAGGACTACTCCATATTCACTAAGGTCAACTACGGAGTTCCTCAGGGTTCCGTGCTCGGACCTATTCTTTTTACCCTGTACATGCTGCCATTAGGCAACATTATCAGGAAACACAACATAGATTTCCATTGTTATGCAGATGACACTCAGCTATATGTATCTGCACGACCGGACGACCCAAACCCATCTATAAAACTCCAGGATTGTCTCATAGACATACAGACGTGGATGACTCTGAACTTTCTGATGCTTAACACAGAAAAAACTGAGGTCATGGTCCTTGGGCCAAAAGATATAAGAGCAGCACTTTTAAGTGGAGCTCTAAACCGAGGCAGTAACACTTCAGTCCCTTGCACTACAGTAAGGAACCTAGGAGTCCTGTTTGACCAGGATTTATCACTGGATGAACATATTAAGCATATATGTAGAACAGCCTTCTTCCACCTTCGCAACATTAAGACAATTAGAAATATTATATCACGACAAGACTCTGAGAAACTTATCCACGCCTTTATAACCTCTAGGCTGGATTACTGTAACTCCTTACTGTCTGGATGTCCTAGTAAGTCCTTGAGAAGCCTTCAACTGGTCCAGAACGCAGCAGCACGGATACTGACTGGAACCAGACGACGTGATTATACGACTCCTGTCTTGGCTTCTCTTCACTGGCTCCCAGTGAAAAGTAGAATAGATTTTAAAATACTTCTACTTACATACAAGGCCCTGAATAATCAGGCACCTTCTTATATTTGTGACTTAATCACTTTATATCAACCCAATAGACCCTGAACTCAGGTCTACTGGTTATTCCTAAAATAACTAGAAGTAGAATCGGTGGTAGAACATTTATCTACCAGGCTCCTCTCCTGTGGAACCAACTTCTGCTTTCAGTCAGACAGTCTGACTCTGTCTCTGCCTTTAAGGTGAGACTGAAAACCTACCTTTTTAACATAGACTATAGTCGAAGCTAGATCAGGTATGTCCTGATTAGAATAGTCTATCTTATGCTGCCATAGGCTTAGACTGCTGGAGGAATTTCCCATCATGCACTTAGAATGAGCACACAGACCTTGCACGAGCCGCACTTTCTCTACCCCGTCCTCAATTTCTCAACCATCACCACTTACCCGATGTCCCCCATGACATGTAGACATAAATCCACATTTAGACCATAAATCCACATGTAGCACATAAATCCACATGTACACCATACATCCACATGTAGACCATAAATCCACATGTAGCACATAAATCCACATGTAGACCATACATCCACATGTAGACCATAAATCCACATGTAGACCATAAATCCACATGTAGCACATAAATCCACATGTAGACCATAAATTCACATGTAGACCTTCTCTAACTGATGTTTAATCTCTTACAGTTCTGCTGACACCAGTGAACGACATGAGGTCAGGACAGGAAAGAGGACTCCGTCATCTTCAAGTCTCTGACCACAACAGCCTTCACGACAGGCTGTGACAGATGATCCTGGCATTTAAAGACTTTTCACTTTTTATTCTTTGTCATTGTGTATTGTATGTTTTTGGTAACATCTACTGCACGTCTGTCCGTCCAGGGAGTGGATCCCTCAACTGTGGTTCTCCTTAAGGTTTCTACCCTTTTCCCTGTTAGAAGAGTTTTTTCGCTGGTAGTTTTTCCTTACCCTGGTCGAAGGACAGAGGATGTTACCAACCCTGTGAAGTCCCTGAGACAAACTATGTTTTGTAAACTGTGGGCTATACAAAAAATGATTGATTGATTGATTGATTTAACAGAAAAAAACCAAAAGTATCTTGGAATGTCTTGAAATTGTACCCAGTCATAGTCAACGACACCCTGAACAAGAATCCGTTGAAAATATTTGCATATCTCTTAAGGAATATTTTTAATGAATTTTTGAAAATTAGGAAAGCGATCCATGCACTTAGGCAGTGACTTAACTTTTGATGTTTTTGGTTTGTTTTTAAAGCATTAAAGCTGCAGGAGTTCATCCATGTCGCCCAGTCGCTGGAAACAAACGTTTGGACACCATGGATCACACAGCAGAAAATAAGGTGAGACGGAGGAAACGATCCATTTGCTCTGATGCACTTAGTGACTTGACTTTTTTTTCAAAAAAGACCCCAAAAGTATCTTGGAATGTCTTGAAATTGTACACAGTCATAGTCAAGCATGCCCTGAACAAGAATCCGTTGAATATATTTGCATATCTCTTGAAGAATATTTTTAATGAATTTTTGAAAATCCGAAAAGCGATCCATGCACTTGGACATTCCAAGTATGTTGGAATGTCTTGAAATTGTACACAGTCATAGTCAACGACGCCCTGAAGAAGAATCCGTTGAAAATATTTGCATATCTCTTAAGGAATATTTTTAATGAATTTTTGAAAATCCATGCACTTAGGCAGTGACTTAACTTTTGATGTTTTTGGTTTGTTTTTAAAGCATTAAAGCTGCAGGAGTTCATCCATGTCGCCCAGTCGCTGGAAACAAACGTTTGGACACCATGGATCACACAGCAGAAAATAAGGTGAGACGGAGGAAACGATCCATTTGCCCTGATGCACTTAGTGACTTGACTTTTTTTTCAAAAAAGACCCCAAAAGTATCTTGGAATGTCTTGAAATTGTACACAGTCATAGTCAAGCATGCCCTGAACAAGAATCCGTTGAATATATTTGCATATCTCTTGAGGAATATTTTTAATGAATTTTTGAAAATCAGGAAAGCGATCCATGCACTGAGGCAGTGACTTAACTTTTGATGTTTTTGGGTTGTTTTTAAAGAATTAAAGCTGCAGGAGTTCATCCATGTCGTCCAGTCGCTGGAAACAAACGTTTGGACACCGTGGATCACAAAGCAGGATATCAGGTGAGACGAAGGAAACGATCCATTTGCCCTGATGCACTTAGTGACTTGACTTTTTTTTCAAAAAAAACCCCAAAAGTAAATTGGAATGTCTTGAAATTGTACACAGTCATAGTCAAGCATGCCCTGAATAAGAATCCGTTGAATATATTTGCATATCTCTTGAAGAATATTTTTAATGAATTTATGAAAATCCGAAAAGCGATCCATGCACTTGGACATTCCAAGTATGTTGGAATGTCTTGAAATTGTACTCAGTCATAGTCAACGACGCCCTGAACAAGAATCCGTTGAATATATTTGCATATCTCTTGAAGAATATTTTTAATGAATTTTTGAAAATCCGGAAAGCGATCCATGCACTTAGGCAGTGACTTAACTTTTTCGTCAAAAAAGACCCCAAAAGTATCTTGGAATGTCTTGAAATTGTACACAGTCATAGTCAAGCATGCCCTGAACAAGAATTCGTTGAATATATTTGCATATCTCTTGAAGAATATTTTTAATGAATTTTTGAAAATCCGAAAAGCGATCCATGCACTTGGACATTCCAAGTATGTTGGAATGTCTTGAAATTGTCCTCAGTCATAGTCGACGACGCCCTGAACAAGAATCAATTGAAAGTATTCGCATATCTCTTAAGGAATATTTTTAATGAATTTTTGAAAATGATGAAAGTCTGTGCACTTAGGCAGTGACTTAACTTTTTATTCAAAAAAGACCCCAAAGGTATCTTGGAATGTCTTGAAATTGTACACAGTCATAGTCAAGCATGCCCTGAACAAGAATCCGTTGAATATATTTGCATATCTCTTGAAGAATATTTTTAATGAACTTTTGAAAATCAGGAAAGTGATCCATGCACTTGGACATTCCAAGTATGTTGGAATGTCTTGAAATTGTACTCAGTCATAGTCAACGACGCCCTGAACAAGAATCCGTTGAAAATATTTGCATATCGCTTAAGGAATATTTTTAATGAATTTTTGAAAATCAGGAAAGCGATCCATGCACTTAGGCAGTGACTTAACTTTTTCATCAAAAAAGACCCCAAAAGTATCTTGGAATGTCTTGAAATTGTACACAGTCATAGTCAAGCATGCCCTGAACAAGAATCCGTTGAATATATTTGCATATCTCTTGAAGAATATTTTTAATGAACTTTTGAAAATCAGGAAAGCGATCCATGCACTTGGACATTCCAAGTATGTTGGAATGTCTTGAAATTGTACTCGGTCATAGTCAACGACGCCCTGAACAAGAATCCATTGAAAATATTTGCATATCTCTTAAGGAATATTTTTAATGAATTTTTGAAAATGATGAAAGTCTGTGCACTTAGGCAGTGACTTAACTTTTTATTCAAAAAAGACCCCAAAGGTATCTTGGAATGTCTTGAAATTGTACACAGTCATAGTCAAGCATGCCCTGAACAAGAATCTGTTGAATATATTTGCATATCTCTTGAAGAATATTTTTAATGAACTTTTGAAAATCAGGAAAGCGATCCATGCACTTGGACATTCCAAGTATGTTGGAATGTCTTGAAATTGTACTCAGTCATAGTCAACGACGCCCTGAACAAGAATCCGTTGAAAATATTTGCATATCGTTTAAGGAATATTTTTAAAGAATTTCTGAAAATCAGGAAAGCGATCCATGCACTTAGGCAGTGACTTAACTTTTTCGTCAAAAAAGACCCCAAAAGTATCTTGGAATGTCTTGAAATTGTACACAGTCATAGTCAAGAATGCCCTGAACAAGAATCCGTTGAATATATTTGCATATCTCTTGAAGAATATTTTTAATGAATTTTTGAAAATCCGGAAAGCGATCCATGCACTTGGACATTCCAAGTATGTTGGAATGTCTTGAAATTGTACTCGGTCATAGTCAACGACGCCCTGAACAAGAATCCATTGAAAATATTTGCATATCTCTTAAGGAATATTTTTAATGATTTTTTGAAAATGATGAAAGTCTGTGCACTTAGGCAGTGACTTAACTTTTTATTCAAAAAAGACCCCAAAAGTATCTTGGAATGTCTTGAAATTGTACACAGTCATAGTCAAGCATGCCCTGAACAAGAATCCGTTGAATATATTTGCATATCTCTTGAAGAATATTTTTAATGAACTTTTGAAAATCAGGAAAGCGATCCATGCACTTGGACATTCCAAGTATGTTGGAATGTCTTGAAATTGTACTCAGTCATAGTCAACGACGCCCTGAACAAGAATCCGTTGAAAATATTTGCATATCGCTTAAGGAATATTTTTAATGAATTTTTGAAAATCAGGAAAGCGATCCATGCACTTAGGCAGTGACTTAACTTTTTTGTCAAAAAAGACCCCAAAAGTATCTTGGAATGTCTTGAAATTGTACACAGTCATAGTCAAGCATGCCCTGAACAAGAATCCGTTGAATATATTTGCATATCTCTTGAAGAATATTTTTAATGAACTTTTGAAAATCAGGAAAGCGATCCATGCACTTAGGCAGTGACTTAACTTTTTCGTCAAAAAAGACCCCAAAAGTATCTTGGAATGTCTTGAAATTGTACACAGTCATAGTCAAGCATGCCCTGAACAAGAATCTGTTGAATATATATGCATATCTCTTGAAGAATATTTTAAATTAATTTTTGAATATCCGGAACGCGATCCATGCACTTGGACATTCCAAATATGTTGGAATGTCCTGAAATTGTACTCAGTCATAGTCAACGACGCCCTGAACAAGAATCCATTGAAAATATTTGCATATCTCTTAAGGAATATTTTTAATGAATTTTTGAAAATGAGGAAAGTCTGTGCACTTAGGCAGTGACTTAACTTTTTATTCAAAAAAGACCCCAAAAGTATCTTTGAATGTCTTGAAATTGTACACAGTCATAGTCAAGCATGCCCTGAACAAGAATCTGTTGAATATATTTGTATATCTCTTGAAGAATATTTTTAATGAATTTTTGAAAATCCGGAAAGCGATCCATGCACTTGAACATTCCAAGTATGTTGGAATGTCTTGAAATTGTACTCAGTCATAGTCAACGACGCCCTGAACAAGAATCCATTGAAAATATTTGCATATCTCTTAAGGAATATTTTTAATGAATTTTTGAAAAGGAGGAAAGTCTGTGCACTCAGGCAGACTTAACTTTTTATTCAAAAAAGACCCCAAAAGTATCTTGGAATGTCTTGAAATTGTACACAGTCATAGTCAAGCATGCCCTGAACAAGAATCCGTTGAATATATTTGCATATCTCTTAAAGAATATTTTTAATGAACTTTTGAACATGACATAGTTTGGCATGGGTTAACCCATGTCATGACAAACATGACATGTTTGTCCACTAGAGGGCAGTTTGAAGAACCAAGCAGCCATGAATCAGATTTGACCTTACTTGTAATGTCAAACTTGTCCACTAGAGGGCAGTTGAAATAATTAAGTATCCATACATTAAATTTGAGCTTACATGTAATGACACCTTTATCCACTAAAGGGCAGTTCCAAGAATTTAGCATGCCATAAATCAGATTTGAGCTTACATGTAATGACACATTTGTCCACCAGAGGGCAGTCTGACCAATCCAGCAGCCATAAATCAGATTTGACCTTACTTGCAATGTCAAACTTGTCCACTAGAGGGCAGTTGAAATAATTTATCAGCTATAAATCAAATTTGAGCGTGCATGTAATGACATGTTTATCCACCAGAGGGCAGTCTGAAGAATCCAGCAGCCAAAAGTCAAATTTGACCTAACATGTAATGACATCTTTTTCCACTAGAGGGCAGTCTGAAGAATTTAGCAGCCATAAATCAGATTTGACCTTACATGTAATAACACCTTTGTCCACCAGAGGGCAGTCTGACCAATCCAGCAGCCATAAATCAGATTTGACCTTACTTGTAATGTCAAACTTGTCCACTAGAGGGCAGTTGAAATAATTAGGTATCCATACATCAAATTTGAGCTTACATGTAATGACACCTTTATCCACTAGAGGGCAGTCCGAAGAATTTAGCATGCCATAAATCAGATTTGAGCTTACATGTAATGACACATTTGTCCACCAGAGGGCAGTCTGACCAATCCAGCAGCCATAAATCAGATTTGACCTTACTTGTGATGTCAAACTTGTCCACTAGAGGGCAGTTGAAATAATTAAGCAGCTATAAATCAAATTTGAGCGTGCATGTAATGACATGTTTATCCACCAGAGGGCAGTCTGAAGAATCCAGCAGCCAAAAGTCAAATTTGACCTTACATGTAATGACATCTTTTTCCACTAGAGGGCAGTCTGAAGAATTTAGCAGCCATAAATCAGATTTGACCTTACATGTAATAACACATTTGTCCACCAGAGGGCAGTCTGACCAATCCAGCACCCATAAATCAGATTTGAACGTACTTGTAATGTCAAACTTGTCCACTAGAGGGCAGTTGAAATAATTAAGTATCCATACATCAAATTTGAGCTTACATGTAACGACATGTTTGTCCACTAGAGGGCAGTTTGAAGAACCCAGCAGCCATGAATCAGATTTGACCTTACTTGTAATGTCAAACTTGTCCACTAGAGGGCAGTTGAAATAATTAAGTATCCATACATCAAATTTGAGCTTACATGTAATGACATGTTTGTCCACTTGAGGCCTGTTTGAAGAACCCAGCAGCCATGAATCAGATTTGACCTTACTTGTAATGTCAAACTTGTCCAATAGAGGGCAGTCTGAATAATTCAGCAGCCATAAATCAAATGTGACCCTCCTTGTAAAAACACATTGGTTCACCAGGAAGCTGTTACACCATGTGAACCAATCCATTACCCATAATGCTTTGTTAAAACTTAAAAGTGAAGAAAACAGTGTCAGCCAATCGGCTTTTTCAGCCAATCAGCTGACGATCACAGAGAATACACATGGCTAATTGTACGGAGAGAGAGAGAGAGACAGGGAGAGGGAGAGAGAGTGTGTCGAATGTCCAGCGTATGTGTGCAGTGTGTGTGTGTGCAGTGCGAAATTAAAGCGTGAATATCATCAAAGCAGTCATCATCAAAGCTTTGTTTGACAAAGGAAGACAAAGAGAAAAGGACAATAAGTCTGTGGCTGAGCAGCTTCTTCACGGACAAGGACAGCGAACGTACAGAGACTGCTGTGTGTGGACTGTTAGCATTTTAAGCTAGCGATCTTTATGCTAACGTGTTAGCAGACTTCATCGTCACAAAAACAACAAACAGATGATTATTCCGCGGCTGAAAGAGAGCAGGACACACACGGTAGTTGTCTGAGATGATGACATGACGCCAGCACCGCTCTATCTCCTATCGAATTGGACTTTTGGAGGCGAACAGACGTAAAACTGCAACGAAAAGGAAGCAAGCACGGACCTCTTATGATCAGAGGAACTCATGTTCTTATGGGGTGAGTTTTCCTTAACGTTGTTAATCGATGTTATGTTAGTGTTCATTCAAAGTCACATACAGACGCACATAGGGAAGCTGTCTTTTAATAATCCACTGTGCGTTTCATAACGCCGTTTGGCTACATTGTTATTAGCCATGCTTGCTTAGCTCGCTAGCTTAGCTCGCTAGCTCGGTACTGTATTATTACAATGAGAATGATGCGCACATCGAAACTTTTGTTCGGTCAGATGAGCGTATTATAAGCCGTAAGAGGACCATGTCACGGCCCTCTTTGAGATTTTGTACACCCGCAGGTTCAGTTTGATAATTCAAATGCTTTGAGACGAAACTCCCGTGTTCGAAACCTAACATTGCATTGAATGATGTGTGAATGCCACACCTTTGCATGCATGAATCACACATGATTAACACAATGTGTGATGAACGTGTTAATTACACGTGCAATTCATGCACATAAAGGTGTGGCATTCACACATAATTCAAGCAATACTACTGATCAATCTATACTGATTCAGTGATTAAATGCCTTTTAACATGAACCATGATCTGAAATAAGTATTTTTTAATTTTTTTTTCAGAATCCTGGGCATAAGGATTGGCATGTGAAGTTGCTGCCAACCCATGTGTCCAAGGCCTCAGTGTGGCGTCAATACATGAGGTCGGCTAAGGCTCTTGGTATGTGTATAAATTGATTTCTATACAATAGCCAAATGCTTATATAGACTGCAATATGTAATGTGTAAAATGTGATTTTTTTGGAAAAATAAAATCATTATTTTCATTGTGGTTCTTGCTGTCAACAGGTAGTGGAACACAGCTCTGCTGAAAGTCGCCTCAATATTCCGCAGCTTGTTGGAACGGCAGATGGCAGAGTGATAGTAAAGACCATCGACTGGCAGACACATCTGAGTCCCTACTTTCAAAAGCTCCCACAGATCAAGAGTTATCAGAACTTTAGGTATTTATATTCAAAATTCTGCATTTTATGAATAAAAAAATCACGAATGAACATAATAGTGTTCCATGTGAACAGTGAGCCATGTTTTAAATATCCTGTTGTGTGCTTCTATTCTGTCACAGCTTTGATGCCAACAGACCAGGTGTGGTGCTTGCTCAAACTCACAGTGATGCAGAGCCTATCGAGTTTCAGCTACTGCGCAACCCAGGAGTTCTGCCCCCTGTTGACAGTCTCCCCGTCCTGGCCCCACCTGGACTGACCATGGACAGGCAGACGTATCTTTTTGAAAAAATCCGGCCTTTCTGTTCTGATGAGGCAAAATTCTTCACATGCCCAGCACCAAAGGTTACAGCACAGAAGAGGGTGCGTTTGTGATGTCATCATTTAGTCCGCATATCAACTGTGATGGACAGAGTGGGTACAGCCACATTGTGGGGGAGGAACTGGTATTGAAGATGATAATATAGTCCATGGTCTGGAAAATATTCCTTCACACACTTAGATATATTTTATTTCTTTATTTTAGTTCTATGCACCATATATCTAAAACAAACTTCCAGAAAACTGTAGGTCTGCTGAAACTCTCACCTCTTTTAAATCAAGAGTGAAGACTTTTCTGTTTGCCGCTGCATTTCAGTAATTTCCAATACTGCACTGTAACCTCTATTCCTTATATATACTCTTGATTTTATTTTTTATCTTTTTATTTTATTTGTATCTATTTTATTTTTTAATCTTAATCTTTAAATTTTACCTGCTTGTTTTTATTTTGATGTTATATCTGATTTTATAAATGTCTCTTTTCTATGCTTTTTAATGCTTTATGTAAAGCACTTTGAATTACCTTGTTGTTGAAATGTGCTATACAAATAAACTTGCCTTGCCTTGCCTTACATTGACATGAACTACATTCATTCCTTTTTTTTTCCAAACTGCTACACTGTTACTGTCCTGTGGGCTAACAGACATCAGATGTCACTGACAGCTAGACTGGGTGGGGGGTTGTGACCATGTTAATGTCATGCAAATGAGCAGCTATTGGCCTGGCTCCTCAAGAGGGTCGAAATCTTTCAGGCTGAATTTCTCCCTAAAGCAGTTTGAGGAGTGTCTACATTCAAATGACCACATCTTCTTCAAAAATGATCAGATGGACATGGGTTTGACATTGTTGGAAAGCTTAGATATCACACTTTCGGAATCTGTAAATAACTCCAAATGTCCCGAAGTAGACATGTGAACCCTTTTGCCATGGCTGGACACAAATTTTCTGTTCCAGAATCGAGACCCGACATGGACCTTGTGATGGAACGGTCACGCCTGGTGTATGTCCAGGACAACATTGACGAACTCTGAACACCAGCTGTCAGAAGAGGATGAGTATTGTAAGTTGTTGTGTTTGCTGCGTTTGTCTCTGTTAATTTGTTTGTTGTTCCTAATCTGTTCCAGAATGGAGACCCAACATGGTCGACCTCGAGCCGGGGCTTGGTGGACGTTCTGGACAACTTCGACGAACTCTGAACACAGACTGTTGGAAGAGGATGAGTATGGTGATATTTTTGTTTGAGTTATTGTTGACCTCTACTTTCGTCTACAGTCGCCTCTTCCCTGATCTGGTCGGTGACTCCCACTGCACAAGAAGAACCTACAGTGGTGAGTATATCAGATTCCTTATGACATCAATGACAGTTTGATACTGCTTTTCAGTTTTGTTTTTCCTAATCTGTTTCAGAATGGAGACCCAAGGCTTGGTGGACTTCCTAGGTCCTTGACAACTTCAAACTCTAAACACTAGCTGTCGGAAGAGGATGAGTATTGTTAGTAGTTGTGTTTGCTGCTGCTTTTGTCTCTGTTAATTTGTTTGTTTTTCCTAATCTGTTCCAGAAGGGTGACCCAACATGGTCGACCTCAAGGTGGTGCTTGTTGGACGTTCTACCCTACAGTCGCATCTTCCCTGATCTCATCGGTGACTCCTACTGCACAAGAAGAACCTGCAGTGGTGAGTATATCAGATTCCTTTGGACATCAATGACAGTTTGATACTGCTTTTCAGTTTTGTTTTTCCTAATCTGTTCCAGAATGGAGACCCAACATGGTCGACCTCGAGGCGGTGCTTGGTGGACGTTCTGGACAACTTCGACGAACTCTGAACACAGATTGTCGGAAGAGGAGGAGAATGGTGATATTTATTTTTCTTTGCGTCATTGTTGTTGACTCAACTCAACTCAACTCAACTTTATTTATAGAGCGCTTTAGGCAGCTAAAGCTGGTACAAAGTGCTTAACAGTACAATAAATAAAACATGGCACATAAAACATAGGAGACAAAATAAAAACAATAAAACTATAAAACAGTAACAATGTTTAAATAATAAAAAAAACTATAAAACAATAAAAATGTTTAAACAATAAAACACTAAAACAAGAGCAGAGTCTCATGCTGAGTTGAACGCAGAAGAATAAAAATGTGTTTTAAGATGAGTTTTAAAAATGGAAAGTGAGGGGGCCTGTCTAATATGAAGCGGGAGGGCGTTCCAAAGTTTGGGACCGGCAATGGAGAAAGCTCTTTCCCCTCTGAGCTTCCGTTTAGACCTCGGTACCTCCAGGAGCAGCTGGTCAGCTGACCTGAGGCACCGAGCAGGAGTGTAAGGATGGAGAAGCTCAGAGAGGTAAGGCGGGGCAAGACCATTTAAAGATTTAAAAACAAATAAAAGAATCTTAAAATGGACTCTAAAATGCACAGGCAGCCAGTGAAGGGAGGCCAAAATGGGAGTAATGTGCTCCCTCTTACGTGCTCCAGTTAAGAGGCGAGCAGCAGCGTTCTGGACCAACTGGAGACGTGAGAGGGAGGACTGGCTGACTCCAAGATAAAGAGCGTTACAGTAATCCAGCCGAGATGTAACAAAGGCATGGATTACTGTTTCAAAGTGCTTTTGTGAGAGAAAGGGCCTCACCTTTGCCAGCTGCCTGAGGTGAAAAAAGCTGGACTTTACTGTTGCCCCAATTTGCCGGTCCAATTTAAAATCACTGTCCATAATAAAACCTAAGTTTGTCACTAAAGGCTTCACATACGATGCCAAAGGGCCCAAATCAGCAGGGGGGGGTTCACTAGAGCCGCTAGGACCAAACATTATGACTTCCGTCTTCTTTTCATTAAATTTTAAAAAGTTCAGTGACATCCATGCTTTTATGTCATCAAGACATAATAGAAGTGGTTGCAGACAGGCATTTTTCTTACTCAGTGGGACATAAATCTGACTGTCGTCTGCATAAAAATGAAATGAGATGCCATGTTTTCTCAAGATGGAGCCCAGGGGAAGCAGATACAGGGAGAAGAGCAGGGGCCCTAAAATTGAGCCCTGTGGAACCCCATATGACAGTGGAGCAGAGCGGGACTCAGAGCCACCGAGGCGTACACACATAGATCTTCCCTCAAGATACGATCTAAACCAATTAAGGGCGCTACCACTAATGCCCACTAGGTGCTGCAAGCGTGCCACTAAAATATTGTGGTCCACAGTGTCAAACGCTGCAGTTAGGTCCAGCAGGACAAGGATCACAGAGTCTCCAGAATCAACCGTCAGGAGGATGTCATTGAACACTCTTAATAAAGCTGACTCTGTACTATGCCTTGTTTTAAAGCCAGACTGGAAAATCTCCAGAATATCATGCTCGTCCAGGAACGACTGCAACTGGGCGTGGACAACTTTTTCCAGGATCTTTGAAATAAAAGGCAGCTTGGAGATAGGTCTTTAATTGGCTAGCATAACACGATCAAGGCCAGGTTTCTTAAGCAGGGGTTGTACAACAGCATGTTTAAAACATTGGGGGACAACACCAGAAGACAGACTGCTGTTAATAATGGCCAGGACTGACTGCCCTATACAAGGAAATACCTCTTTAAAAAAGTGAGGCGGGACAGTGTCACAGGGAGAGCCTGATGGCTTCATCTGGGCAACCACTTTTTCTAAGGCAATCAGAGACACGGGCTCAAACGAATCAAGCACAGCTGAGAAAAGCACACTGTCAGAGGGGTCAGACACAGGTGTGGTGATTAGAGCCCTTGTGGTAGCAACCTTATCAATGAAGAACTGCAGGAAGCTATTGCACATTTCAGGGGATTCCTCTGTGCACACAGGCTGAGGTGAGCCAAGAACAGACTCTATGGTTTTAAATAACACACGTGGGTTGTGAGAGTTTGATTCAATAATATTTGACAGGTGCTCTCTTCTGGACTCTTTGACAGTGCTCTGGTAGCAGCGCCAGCTGTCTTTTAGGATTTGGCGAGAAACCTGCAGCTTGTCCTTTTTCCACCTGCGTTCAGCTTTGCGGCAATCCTGTCTGGCTGCGCGAGTTCTCGCATTGAACCAGGGCTCAGGTTTAGCTTTGGGCTGCACGGTTTTAAATGGAGCCACAGAGTCCAATATGGTTCGGCAGGAGGAGTGAAACGAAGAACTGAGCACCTCCGTGTTTGGTAATAATTCAGAGGGGACACAGAGCTGGTTAAAGGCAGCAGAAAACTGGCCGGAAAACTGACCTCTACTTTTGTCTACAGTCGCCTCTTCCCTGATCTCATCGGTGACTCCCACTGCACAAGAAGAACCTACAGTGGTGAGTATATCAGATTCCTTTGAACATCAATGAAAGTTTGATGCTGCTTTTCAGTTTCGTTTTTCCTAATCTGTTTCAGAATGGAGACCCAAGGCTTGGTGGATTTCTGACGTCCAGGACAACTTTGAACATCTGAACACCAACTGTCAGAAGAAGATGAGTATTGTTGTTTTCTGCTGCTCTCGTCCCTTTTCATTATTTAGTTTTTTCCATTATTTTTTAAGTGTACAAAAATCACTATAGTCACAAAGCACTGAATACGATTCAAACACAGGTTGTTTTTTGATATATAAACAGACTCAGGGTTCAAGTTTGTTTCATTTTTGAAATGAAATGTTTGGTGTGGTTTAAGGAATATTTGGTTGTTATTAGACCCTGAGATGGGTCAGTGACTAGGAGAAACATTGATTTTGATGCATTATTACTTTTTTGTAGTAGCAGATCCAATGTAATCTTATTTTGTGATATATGATGGATTTTGAATCGGTCTCCGACTACAAGTAAAACATTTTTTTCCTACTAACCCAATTATAACCTGGTTTTGTTTTAAGATGAATAAACATACAATAATAGTTTGAACCTGAAAAACATTTATTTTGCAAAGGACACTGAATGATGAACACTTAAATATGAACATTGAATATGAAACATGGGGCAGTTTGGTGTGTTGTTGGCGATGGGGAGAAGGGAAAAGATGGAGATGGTGAGTGAGTTCATCATGTGTGAATGTGAGAGTTCAGCTCAGGTGGAGCAGAGACTCCAAATCTCGCTCGTTCACTCGCAGTCACGCTCGCTCACTCTCGCTCGCTCACTCACTCACTCACTCCCTCACTCAGTCACACATGATGCACTCACTCACCATCTCTCTTCCTTTCTCCCCATCTCCAACAACACACCCAACTGCCCCATGTTTCATATTCAATGTTTATATTTCAGTCTTCATCATTCAGGGTCGTCTTTGCAAAATAAATATTTGTTCAGGTTGAACCTATTCTTGTTTATTTATCTTAAAACAAAACAGGGTAATAATTATTTAGTAGGAAAAAAAAGTTTGCTTATATAAGGAGACGATTCAAAATCCATCATATCACAAGATTATTAAATTGCATCTGCCACTACAGAAACTAACAATGCATCAAAATCAATGTTTCTTCCAATCACTGACCATCTCAGGGCCTGATAATAATAAATAGTCCTTGAAAGGTATTTTATGATTGATTGGAAAGGATTGTAGTTTTTTTGTTGATTTAAAGAGTTGCATAAACATTATAGCCTTTAAAGGGTTAGAATTTTTAAAAATATAATTTGATGAGTATATCTCAGTCTGAAGTAGCGTTAAAAGAGTGACAATTTAAAGTTGAAAAAAATATGAACAATATTTTTGTAGGAGACTGTTTTTAGAAAAATCTGACATTGCAAAAAATAAGAATGCATCAGAATCAAAAGTTATTGTAGTTGCATAAACAATATGGCCTTTAAAAGGTTAACATTTTAAAAAATATTAATATTTGATATGCATATTGACTGAACACAGACTGTCGGAAGAGGAGGAGTATGGTGATATTTCTTATTTGTGTTTGCTTCATCGTTGTTGACCTCTACTTTCGTCTACAGTCGCCTCTTCCCTGATCTCATCGGTGACTCCTACAACACAAGAACCTCTAGTTGTGAGTATATCAGATTCCTTTGGGCATCAGTGACAGTTTGATACTGCTTTTCAGTTTTGTTTTTCCTAATCTGTTTCAGAATGGAGACCCTACGCTTGGTGGACTTCCTACGTTCTGGACAACTTTGAAGAACTCTGAACCCCAGCGGTCGGAAGAGGATGAGTATTGTTAATTGTTTGCTGCTGCTTTTGTCTCTGTTAATTTGTTTGTTTTTCCTAATCTGTTCCAGAAGGGTGACCCAACATGGTCGACCTCGAGGTGGTGCTTGGTGGACATTCTACCCTACAGTCGCGTCTTCCCTGATCTCATCGGTGACTCCTACTGCACAAGAAGAATCTGCAGTGGTGAGTATATCAGATTCCTTTGGACATCAGTGACTGTTTGATGCTGCTTTTTAGTTTCGTTTTTCCTAATCTGTTCCAGGATGGAGACCCAAGGCTTGGTGGATTTCTGACGTCCAGCACAACTTTGAACATCTGAACACCAACTGTCAGAAGAAGATGAGTATTGTTACTTGTTTGCTGCTGCTCTCGTCCCTTTTCATTATTTATTTTTGAAGTGTACAAAAATCCCTTTAGTCACAAAGCACTGAATACGATTCAAACACAGGTTGTTATTTGATATATAAACAGACTCAGGGTTCAAGTTTATTTCATTTTTGAAATGAAATGTTTGGTGTGGTTTAAGGAATATTTGGTTGTTATTAGACCCTGAGATGGGTCAGTGACTAGGAGAAACATTGATTTTGATGCATTAGTTGTTTGTAGTAGCAGATCCAATGTAATCTTATTTTGTGATATATGATGGATTTTGAATCGGTCTCCGACTACAAGTAAAACATTTTTTTCCTACTAACCCAATTATAGCCTGGTTTTGTTTTAAGATGAATAAACATACAATAATAGTTTGAACCTGAAAAACATTTATTTTGCAAAGGACACTGAATGATGAACACTTAAATATGAACATTGAATATGAAACATGGGGCAGTTTGGTGTGTTGTTGGCGATGGGGAGAAGGGAAAAGATGGAGATGGTGAGTGAGTTCATCATGTGTGAATGTGAGAGTTCAGCTCAGGTGGAGCAGAGACTCCAAATCTCGCTCGTTCACTCGCAGTCACGCTCGCTCGCTCACTCTCGCTCGCTCACTCACTCACAGTCACTCACTCACTCTCGCTCGCTCGCTCACTCGCTCCCTCACTCCCTCACTCCCTCACTCAGTCACACATGATGCACTCACTCACCATCTCTCTTCCTTTCTCCCCATCTCCAACAACACACCCAACTGCCCCATGTTTCATATTCAATGTTTATATTTCAGTCTTCATCATTCAGGGTCATCTTTGCAAAATAAATATTTGTTCAGGTTGAACCTATTCTTGTTTATTTATCTTTAAACAAAACAGGGTAATAATTATTTAGTTGGAAAAAAGTTTGCTTATAGAAGGAGACGGTTCAAAATCCATCATATCACAAGATTATTAAATTGCATCTGCCACTACAGAAACTAACAATGCATCAAAATCAATGTTTCTTCCAATCACTGACCATCTCAGGGCCTGATAATAATAAATAGTCCTTGAAAGGTATTTTATGATTGATTGGAAAGGATTGTAGTTTTTCTGTTGATTTAAAGAGTTGCATAAACATTATGGCCTTTAAAGGGTTAGAATTTTAAAAATATAATTTGATGAGTATATCTCAGTCTGAAGTAGCGTTAAAAGAGTGACAATTTAAAGTTGAAAAAAATATGAACAATATTTTTGTAGGAGACAGTTTTTAGAAAAATCTGACATTGCAAAAAATAAGAATGCATCAGAATCAAAAGTTATTGTAGTTTTTTTTTCCCAATAAAAACAGTGTAGTTGCGTAAACAATATGGCCTTTAAAAGGTTCACCTTTTAAAAATATTAATATTTGATATGCATATTTCAGGATGAAGTAGCTTCAAAAGACTGACTCATTTAAAGTGGAAATAAATATTAAGATATTTTTACAGCAGTTTTTGGCAAGGGGCCGTTTTCTGCATCAAGGAACAAATGAGGGGGTTAGGGTTAGCTAACCTTAGTTAGTTATCCCCAAAACACCTGGTTCAGGTGCACAGGTTATCAGAGTTCTGCAGAGCTCGTTAACCACTTCCACTACACAAGAACCTACAGTGGTGAGTATATTAGACTCCTTTTGACATCAATGACACTTTGCTACTGCTTTTCAGTTTTGTTTTTCCTAATCTGTTCCAGAATTGAGACCCTAACACTTGGTGGACTTCTTACGTCCTGGACAACTTAGACGAACTCTGAACACCGGCTGTCAAAACAAGATGAGTGTTTTTTTGTTTGTGTCAATATGCACTTCTACTTTGGTCTGTCGTTTCATCTTCCTGTGTTGTCGTTGTTACACAAATGTGTACACTTAGCAAAACTTAGTTGACAGTAAACGGGTGCAGGTGTCGGAGGATTGATAACTCTGATTGGACGGAACTCTCCATACGTGACAGCAAAACAAAAATCTGCTCACAAGGATGGACAAACTGGAATCATGGCTTGGAAATGCAAAAGTAACTTTCTGGACAACTTTGTCAACACGATGATGCAGCAAATGGAGGAATTCATTCACCTCAGTGAATCTACTCTTGGAAAATGGATGGATCTGCATGATGATCTTTGAGGAAATGGGATCAGTGGATTCAAAACCTGGAGGAACGGAACACAAGAATCTGAAAAAAACCCAACATGAACTGCACAAAATGGCCTCCTTGTGGTCGTCCAACCAAAACCACTGACTAACAAAAGTTACCACCTCTTGTCCTTTCTGTTCCCCTCCCATTCCCCCCAACCGGTCGAGGCAGACGGCCGCACACTTTGAGTCTGGTTCTGCCAGAGATTTCTTCCTGTTAAAAGGGAGTTTTTTCTCTCCACTGTTGCCACGATTGCTTGCTCATTGTGTGAATTGTTGGGTTTCTCTTCTCTCTAATATTATGAATGATTTAAAAAAAAAAAAGGAGTGCAAGTCCGACTGTCACCTCCACGTGGTGCACTCTGGGTAACGCTAACGACGGCGGCAAACGATAAGTTTACCCGGACATTTGTGACTTATTTGAAAAGTTGATCTTTTTGAGTAAATGTTAATGTGTAGAATGTGTTTGAATGTTTGTCATTGTTGTGACGATAGTCAAGTTAATTTTCACTTCATGTGTTTTCATGTGTCCAGAAACGGCAGCAAAACATGGACTGGATTTCACCGACTGGACTTGATGTGGTTTCCCTGTGAGTCGACAAACTCATTTATTTCCTTGCTGTCCTTTTATTGCTTTCCTTTTCTCTTTCCTTCCATTCTTTTTCATGTCTTTCAGCCCTTTCTTTTTGCCATTTCCTCCATCCCTGTGTTCTCTCCTTCTCTAATGGACTTTATTGCTTCCTTCCTTTTTCTGATTAAATGAGGTTTTAGTCCAACCAGCAGGGGGCGTCACAGCCACTTCAGCCTCAGTGGGTGAAGCTGAGTCTTTTTTCTTTTCCATTTCTAATTCACAGTGTAAGTGGGGTTTAAAGCCAACAGGGTTTATGAAGAATAAGTTCTTGTTTTTATTGTTATTTAAAGCTAACTGTATTTTCTTCTCTGTATTGTTTTATTGCGTTGAAGAAAAGAGCCTGTGATTGTTTGACTTTAATTTCTACTTAACCTTTATATGTTTCTTTGATGCCGTTTTGTTTCTTTTCTGCTTTGTGTTGATGTTTTTTCCATCTTGAATCTTTTGTGTTAAATAAATAAATAAGTCACTTATTTGAAGTCTCTCGCTCTTTCACTCACACTCACTCTGCTGAACTGGCTGAACAAATGTGTGCCACAGTCTGGCCCTCGGTGAAACTCTGTATGGCCTGAACCCTGAATGTTTTCTCAAGTTATTTATGGGCTGGCAGTGACTTAAATTCAGCAGCTTTGAATACATTTTTCATCTACACGTAATGTCACCTTTGTCCACTGGAGGTCAGGTTTTTGCAGTTCTGTTTTATGATGAATTATTTATGGCCTGGCAGGGTCTTAAACATAAAAAAACTGTTTCCCTCACAAAAGTTACTATTTATTTCACCAGTTTAGCAGCTCTAAATCTCATGTGACCTTACATGTAATGTCAAACGTGTCCACCAGGGCAGTTTCAACATGTAAACACATTTCAAGATCCTCTTCACCACCTACAAATCCTTCTTACCTTCAGACCTCCTCCATCGCCCCATTCACTCACACCGAACACGCTACACCGTCAAACATCTGTGTAGCCCCAGTTAAGCCCCTCAAGCATTTTATTTTAGATTTTATAAAATATATAATATAGATATATGTTTTTTTGAAGTTTAACATTTAAAAAGTTCAAGTAGCGATTCTGTTCCAATCCAATCCCTGTGTGTGTGAGTAAGAATGGAATAGGTGAGGGCGGGTCGCTACGGTAACTGTGGAGCTTCGGGCGCTGTCCGTGGTGCTGAAAGGCTGCTTTGTTGGATGAGTGTGTGACTTTGTTTTCTTTTTTTTTTCCTCTACATGTAAAGTGACTTTTGTGATAGAGGAGGGAAGTGTGATGGAGCCTTGAGGGATTCTGGACTCATCACCAGGCTCGCTTCTCCTCGGCCTCAAATCTCCACGGACCTGAAACACAAGGAAAAGCAGCTGAAGCCACTTTCACTCATGACAATCCATCATTATTGAGTCACTGTGATGAAAGGAAGAAACTGTAGGGATGTTTTTAAGGTAGAACATTAGCTGAAAGGATGTTGTCGATGAATTCGTTCTTCATTGATGAAGCAGAGCATGAGAGAGAATAGATCAAAGCAGGAGAAACATCTTCTACATACGTAGAGTAAGATTAGAAGTAAGAGGAAGATTCTATTGAATAATATCTCAAATATCCAATGCCTTACCTGAACATTACTGGGCTCAGAGATGGAGAAGCTGGTCTCTTGAAAGTTGCTGCCATCTGCTGGTTTACCAGACAACGCCAGATCGGTCCTGCTGGATCTCAGTGCAGCATTTGATACGATAGATCATGAGATCCTGCTACATAGACTAGAACAAGATGTTGTGATTAGAGGATCTGCACTTGTCTGGTTCAAGTCCTATTTATGGGACAGATTTCAGTTTGTTAGTGTTAACGAGGACTACTCCATATTCACTAAGGTCAACTACGGAGTTCCTCAGGGTTCCGTGCTCGGACCTATTCTTTTTACCCTGTACATGCTGCCATTAGGCAACATTATCAGGAAACACAACATAGATTTCCATTGTTATGCAGACGACACCCAGCTATATGTATCTGTACGACCGGATGACCCAAACCCATCTATAAAACTCCAGGATTGTCTCATAGACATACAGACGTGGATGACTCTGAACTTTCTGATGCTTAACACAGAAAAAACTGAGGTCATGGTCCTTGGGCCAAAAGATATAAGAGCAGCACTTTTAAGTGGAGCTCTAAACCGAGGCAGTAACACTTCAGTCCCTTGCACTACAGTAAGGAACCTAGGAGTCCTGTTTGACCAGGATTTATCACTGGATGAACATATTAAGCATATATGTAGAACAGCCTTCTTCCACCTTCGCAACATTAAGACAATTAGAAATATTATATCACGACAAGACTCTGAGAAACTTATCCACGCCTTTATAACCTCTAGGCTGGATTACTGTAACTCCTTACTGTCTGGATGTCCTAGTAAGTCCTTGAGAAGCCTTCAACTTGTCCAGAACGCAGCAGCACGGATACTGACTGGAACCAGACGACGTGATTATACAACTCCTGTCTTGGCTTCTCTTCACTGGCTCCCAGTGAAAAGTAGAATAGATTTTAAAATACTTCTACTCACATACAAGGCCCTGAATAATCAGGCACCTTCTTATATTTGTGACTTAATCACTTTATATCAACCCAATAGACCCTGAACTCAGGTCTACTGGTTATTCCTAAAATAACTAGAAGTAGAATCGGTGGTAGAACATTTATCTACCAGGCTCCTCTCCTGTGGAACCAACTTCTGCTTTCAGTCAGACAGTCTGACTCTGTCTCTGCCTTTAAGGTGAGACTGAAAACCTACCTTTTTAACATAGACTATAGTCAAAGCTAGATCAGGTATGTCCTGATTAGAATAGTCTATCTTATGCTGCCATAGGCTTAGACTGCTGGAGGAATTTCCCATCATGCACTTAGAATGAGCACACAGACTTTGCACGAGCCGCACTTTCTCTACCCCGTCCTCAATTTCTCAACCCTCACCACTTACCCGATGTCCCCCATGACATGTAGACCATAAATCCACATTTAGACCATAAATCCACATGTAGCACATAAATCCACATGTACACCATACATCCACATGTACACCATAAATCCACATTTAGACCATAAATCCACATGTAGCACATAAATCCACATGTACACCATACATCCACATGTACACCATAAATCCACATGTACACCATAAATCCACATGTAGACCATAAATCCACATGTAGCACATAAATCCACATGTAGACCATAAATTCACATGTAGACCTTCTCTAACTGATGTTTAATCTCTTACAGTTCTGCTGACACCAGTGAACGACATGAGGTCAGGACAGGAAAGAGGACTCCGTCATCTTCAAGTCTCTGACCACAACAGCCTTCACGACAGGCTGTGACAGATGATCCTGGCATTTAAAGACTTTTCACTTTTTATTCTTTGTCATTGTGTATTGTATGTTTTTGGTAACATCTACTGCACGTCTGTCCGTCCAGGGAGTGGATCCCTCAACTGTGGTTCTCCTTAAGGTTTCTACCCTTTTCCCTGTTAGAAGAGTTTTTTCGCTGGTAGTTTTTCCTTACCCTGGTCGAAGGACAGAGGATGTTACCAACCCTGTGAAGTCCCTGAGACAAACTATGTTTTGTAAACTGTGGGCTATACAAAAAATGATTGATTGATTGATTGATTTAACAGAAAAAAACCAAAAGTATCTTGGAATGTCTTGAAATTGTACACAGTCATAGTCAACGACACCCTGAACAAGAATCCGTTGAAAATATTTGCATATCTCTTAAGGAATATTTTTAATGAATTTTTGAAAATTAGGAAAGCGATCCATGCACTTAGGCAGTGACTTAACTTTTGATGTTTTTGGTTTGTTTTTAAAGCATTAAAGCTGCAGGAGTTCATCCATGTCGCCCAGTCGCTGGAAACAAACGTTTTGACACCGTGGATCACACAGCAGGATATCAGGTGAGACGAAGGAAACGATCCATTTGCCCTGATGCACTTAGTGACTTGACTTTTTTTTTTAAAAAAAACCCAAAAGTAAATTGGAATGTCTTGAAATTGTACACAGTCATAGTCAAGCATGCCCTGAACAAGAATCCGTTGAATATATTTGCATATCTCTTGAAGAATATTTTTAATGAATTTATGAAAATCCGAAAAGCGATCCATGCACTTGGACATTCCAAGTATGTTGGAATGTCTTGAAATTGTACACAGTCATAGTCAAGCATGCCCTGAACAAGAATCCGTTGAATATATTTGCATATCTCTTGAAGAATATTTTTAATGAACTTTTGAAAATCAGGAAAGCGATCCATGCACTTGGACATTCCAAGTATGTTGGAATGTCTTGAAATTGTACTCAGTCATAGTCAACGACGCCCTGAACAAGAATCCGTTGAATATATTTGCATATCTCTTGAGGAATATTTTTAATGAATTTTTGAAAATCCGAAAAGCGATCCATGCACTTGGACATTCCAAGTATGTTGGAATGTCTTGAAATTGTACTCAGTCATAGTCAACGACGCCCTGAACAAGAATCCGTTGAAAATATTTGCATATCGCTTAAGGAATATTTTTAATGAATTTTTGAAAATCAGGAAAGCGATCCATGCACTTAGGCAGTGACTTAACTTTTTATTCAAAAAAGACCCCAAAAGTATCTTGGAATGTCTTGAAATTGTACACAGTCATAGTCAAGCATGCCCTGAACAAGAATCCGTTGAATATATTTGCATATCTCTTGAATAATATTTTTAATGAATTTTTGAAAATCCGAAAAGCGATCCATGCACTTGGACATTCCAAGTATGTTGGAATGTCTTGAAATTGTACTCAGTCATAGTCAACGACGCCCTGAACAAGAATCCGTTGAATATATTTGCATATCTCTTGAGGAATATTTTTAATGAATTTTTGAAAATCAGGAAAGCGATCCATGCACTTAGGCAGTGACTTAACTTTTGATGTTTTTGGGTTGTTTTTAAAGAATTAAAGCTGCAGGAGTTCATCCATGTCGTCCAGTCGCTGGAAACAAACGTTTGGACACCGTGGATCACACAGCAGGATATCAGGTGAGACGAAGGAAACGATCCATTTGCCCTGATGCACTTAGTGACTTGACTTTTTTTTTTAAAAAAACCCCAAAAGTAAATTGGAATGTCTTGAAATTGTACACAGTCATAGTCAAGCATGCCCTGAACAAGAATCCGTTGAATATATTTGCATATCTCTTGAAGAATATTTTTAATGAATTTATGAAAATCCGAAAAGCGATCCATGCACTTGGACATTCCAAGTATGTTGGAATGTCTTGAAATTGTACTCAGTCATAGTCAACGACGCCCTGAACAAGAATCAATTGAAAATATTTGCATATCTCTTAAGGAATATTTTTAATGAATTTTTGAAAATGAGGAAAGTCTTTGCACTTAGGCAGTGACTTAACTTTTTATTCAAAAAAGACCCCAAAAGTATCTTGGAATGTCTTGAAATTGTACACAGTCATAGTCAAGCATGCCCTGAACAAGAATCCGTTGAATATATTTGCATATCTCTTGAAGAATATTTTTAATGAACTTTTGAAAATCAGGAAAGCGATCCATGCACTTGGACATTCCAAGTATGTTGGAATGTCTTGAAATTGTACTCAGTCATAGTCAACGACGCCCTGAACAAGAATCCGTTGAAAATATTTGCATATCGCTTAAGGAATATTTTTAATGAATTTTTGAAAATCAGGAAAGCGATCCATGCACTTAGGCAGTGACTTAACTTTTTTGTCAAAAAAGACCCCAAAAGTATCTTGGAATGTCTTGAAATTGTACACAGTCATAGTCAAGCATGCCCTGAACAAGAATCCGTTGAATATATTTGCATATCTCTTGAAGAATATTTTTAATGAATTTTTGAAAATCCGAAAAGCGATCCATGCACTTGGACATTCCAAGTATGTTGGAATGTTTTGAAATTGTACTCAGTCATAGTCAACGACGCCCTGAACAAGAATCGTTGAAAATATTTGCATATCGCTTAAGGAATATTTTTAATGAATTTTTGAAAATCAGGAAAGCGATCCATGCACTTAGGCAGTGACTTAACTTTTTATTCAAAAAAGACCCCAAAAGTATCTTGGAATGTCTTGAAATTGTACACAGTCATAGTCAAGCATGCCCTGAACAAGAATCCGTTGAATATATTTGCATATCTCTTGAAGAATATTTTTAATTAACTTTTGAAAATCAGGAAAGCGATCCATGCACTTGGACATTCCAAGTATGTTGGAATGTCTTGAAATTGTACTCGGTCATAGTCAACGACGCCCTGAACAAAAATCCATTGAAAATATTTGCATATCTCTTAAGGAATATTTTTAATGAATTTTTGAAAATGATGAAAGTCTGTGCACTTAGGCAGTGACTTAACTTTTTATTCAAAAAAGACCCCAAAGGTATCTTGGAATGTCTTGAAATTGTACACAGTCATAGTCAAGCATGCCCTGAACAAGAATCCGTTGAATATATTTGCATATCTCTTGAAGAATATTTTTAATGAACTTTTGAAAATCTGGAAAGCGATCCATGCACTTGGACATTCCAAGTATGTTGGAATGTCTTGAAATTGTACTCAGTCATAGTCAACGACGCCCTGAACAAGAATCCGTTGAAAATATTTGCATATCGCTTAAGGAATATTTTTAATGAATTTCTGAAAATGAGGAAAGCGATCCATGCACTTAGGCAGTGACTTAACTTTTTTGTCAAAAAAGACCCCAAAAGTATCTTGGAATGTCTTGAAATTGTACACAGTCATAGTCAAGCATGCCCTGAACAAGAATCCGTTGAATATATTTGCATATCTCTTGAAGAATATTTTTAATGAAATTTTGAAAATCCGAAAAGCGATCCATGCACTTGGACATTCCAAGTATGTTGGAATGTCTTGAAATTGTACTCAGTCATAGTCAACGACACCCTGAACAAGAATCAATTGAAAATATTTGCATATCGCTTAAGGAATATTTTTAATGAATTTTTGAAAATGAGGAAAGTCTGTGCACTTAGGCAGTGACTTAACTTTTTATTCAAAAAAGACCCCAAAAGTATCTTGGAATGTCTTGAAATTGTACACAGTCATAGTCAAGCATGCCCTGAACAAGAATCCGTTGAATATATTTGCATATCTCTTGAAGAATATTTTTAATGAACTTTTGAAAATCAGGAAAGCGATCCATGCACTTGGACATTCCAAGTATGTTGGAATGTCTTGAAATTGTACTCAGTCATAGTCAACGACGCCCTGAACAAGAATCCGTTGAAAATATTTGCATATCGTTTAAGGAATATTTTTAAAGAATTTCTGAAAATCAGGAAAGCGATCCATGCACTTAGGCAGTGACTTAACTTTTTCGTCAAAAAAGACCCCAAAAGTATCTTGGAATGTCTTGAAATTGTACACAGTCATAGTCAAGAATGCCCTGAACAAGAATCCGTTGAATATATTTGCATATCTCTTGAAGAATATTTTTAATGAATTTTTGAAAATCCGGAAAGCGATCCATGCACTTGGACATTCCAAGTATGTTGGAATGTCTTGAAATTGTACTCGGTCATAGTCAACGACGCCCTGAACAAGAATCCATTGAAAATATTTGCATATCTCTTAAGGAATATTTTTAATGAATTTTTGAAAATGATGAAAGTCTGTGCACTTAGGCAGTGACTTAACTTTTTATTCAAAAAAGACCCCAAAGGTATCTTGGAATATCTTGAAATTGTACACAGTCATAGTCAAGCATGCCCTGAACAAGAATCCGTTGAATATATTTGCATATCTCTTGAAGAATATTTTTAATGAACTTTTGAAAATCAGGAAAGCGATCCATGCACTTGGACATTCCAAGTATCTTGGAATGTCTTGAAATTGTACACAGTCATAGTCAAGCATGCCCTGAACAAGAATCCGTTGAATATATTTGCATATCTCTTGAAGAATATTTTTAATGAATTTTTGAAAATCCGAAAAGCGATTTATGCACTTGGACATTCCAAGTATGTTGGAATGTCTTGAAATTGTACTCAGTCATAGTCAACGACGCCCTGAACAAGAATCAATTGAAAATATTTGCATATCTCTTAAGGAATATTTTTAATGAATTTTTGAAAATGAGGAAAGTCTGTGCACTTAGGCAGTGACTTAACTTTTTATTCAAAAAAGACCCCAAAAGTATCTTGGAATGTCTTGAAATTGTACACAGTCATAGTCAAGCATGCCCTGAACAAGAATCCGTTGAATATATTTGCATATCTCTTGAAGAATATTTTTAATGAACTTTTGAAAATCAGGAAAGCGATCCATGCACTTGGACATTCCAAGTATGTTGGAATGTCTTGAAATTGTACTCAGTCATAGTCAACGACGCCCTGAACAAGAATCCATTGAAAATATTTGCATATCGTTTAAGGAATATTTTTAAAGAATTTCTGAAAATCAGGAAAGCGATCCATGCACTTAGGCAGTGACTTAACTTTTTCGTCAAAAAAGACCCCAAAAGTATCTTGGAATGTCTTGAAATTGTACACAGTCATAGTCAAGAATGCCCTGAACAAGAATCCGTTGAATATATTTGCACATCTCTTGAAGAATATTTTTAATGAATTTTTGAAAATCCGGAAAGCGATCCATGCACTTGGACATTCCAAGTATGTTGGAATGTCTTGAAATTGTACTCGGTCATAGTCAACGACGCCCTGAACAAAAATCCATTGAAAATATTTGCATATCTCTTAAGGAATATTTTTAATGAATTTTTGAAAATGATGAAAGTCTGTGCACTTAGGCAGTGACTTAACTTTTTATTCAAAAAAGACCCCAAAAGTATCTTGGAATGTCTTGAAATTGTACACAGTCATAGTCAAGCATGCCCTGAACAAGAATCCGTTGAATATATTTGCATATCTCTTGAAGAATATTTTTAATGAACTTTTGAAAATCAGGAAAGCGATCCATGCACTTGGACATTCCAAGTATGTTGGAATGTCTTGAAATTGTACTCAGTCATAGTCAACGACGCCCTGAACAAGAATCCGTTGAAAATATTTGCATATCGTTTAAGGAATATTTTTAAAGAATTTCTGAAAATCAGGAAAGCGATCCATGCACTTAGGCAGTGACTTAACTTTTTCGTCAAAAAAGACCCCAAAAGTATCTTGGAATGTCTTGAAATTGTACACAGTCATAGTCAAGAATGCCCTGAACAAGAATCCATTGAATATATTTGCATATCTCTTGAAGAATATTTTTAATGAATTTTTGAAAATCCGGAAAGCGATCCATGCACTTGGACATTCCAAGTATGTTGGAATGTCTTGAAATTGTACTCGGTCATAGTCAACGACGCCCTGAACAAAAATCCATTGAAAATATTTGCATATCTCTTAAGGAATATTTTTAATGAATTTTTGAAAATGATGAAAGTCTGTGCACTTAGGCAGTGACTTAACTTTTTATTCAAAAAAGACCCCAAAAGTATCTTGGATTGTCTTGAAATTGTACACAGTCATAGTCAAGCATGCCCTGAACAAGAATCCGTTGAATATATTTGCATATCTCTTGAAGAATAATTTTAATGAAATTTTGAAAATCCGAAAAGCGATCCATGCACTTGGACATTCCAAGTATGTTGGAATGTCTTGAAATTGTACTCAGTCATAGTCAACGACGCCCTGAACAAGAATCCATTGAAAATATTTGCATATCTCTTAAGGAATATTTTTAATGAATTTTTGAAAATGATGAAAGTCTGTGCACTTAGGCAGTGACTTAACTTTTTATTCAAAAAAGACCCCAAAAGTATCTTGGAATGTCTTGAAATTGTACACAGTCATAGTCAAGCATGCCCTGAACAAGAATCCGTTGAATATATTTGCATATCTCTTGAAGAATATTTTTAATGAACTTTTGAAAATCAGGAAAGCGATCCATGCACTTGGACATTCCAAGTATGTTGGAATGTCTTGAAATTGTACTCAGTCATAGTCAACGACGCCCTGAACAAGAATCCGTTGAAAATATTTGCATATCGCTTAAGGAATATTTTTAATGAATTTTTGAAAATCAGGAAAGCGATCCATGCACTTAGGCAGTGACTTAACTTTTTTGTCAAAAAAGACCCCAAAAGTATCTTGGAATGTCTTGAAATTGTACACAGTCATAGTCAAGCATGCCCTGAACAAGAATCCGTTGAATATATTTGCATATCTCTTGAAGAATATTTTTAATGAATTTTTGAAAATCCGAAAAGCGATCCATGCACTTGGACATTCCAAGTATGTTGGAATGTCTTGAAATTGTACTCAGTCATAGTCAACGACGCCCTGAACAAGAATCAATTGAAAATATTTGCATATCTCTTAAGGAATATTTTTAATGAATTTTTGAAAATGAGGAAAGTCTGTGCACTTAGGCAGTGACTTAACTTTTTATTCAAAAAAGACCCCAAAAGTATCTTGGAATGTCTTGAAATTGTACACAGTCATAGTCAAGCATGCCCTGAACAAGAATCCGTTGAATATATTTGCATATCTCTTGAAGAATATTTTTAATGAACTTTTGAAAATCAGGAAAGCGATCCATGCACTTGGACATTCCAAGTATGTTGGAATGTCTTGAAATTGTACTCAGTCATAGTCAACGACGCCCTGAACAAGAATCCGTTGAAAATATTTGCATATCGTTTAAGGAATATTTTTAAAGAATTTCTGAAAATCAGGAAAGCGATCCATGCACTTAGGCAGTGACTTAACTTTTTCGTCAAAAAAGACCCCAAAAGTATCTTGGAATGTCTTGAAATTGTACACAGTCATAGTCAAGCATGCCCTGAACAAGAATCCGTTGAATATATTTGCATATCTCTTGAAGAATATTTTTAATGAATTTTTGAAAATCCGAAAAGCGATCCATGCACTTGGACATTCCAAGTATGTTGGAATGTCTTGAAATTGTACTCAGTCATAGTCAACGACGCCCTGAACAAGAATCAATTGAAAATATTTGCATATCTCTTAAGGAATATTTTTAATGAATTTTTGAAAATGAGGAAAGTCTGTGCACTTAGGCAGTGACTTAACTTTTTATTCAAAAAAGACCCCAAAAGTATCTTGGAATGTCTTGAAATTGTACACAGTCATAGTCAAGCATGCCCTGAACAAGAATCCGTTGAATATATTTGCATATCTCTTGAAGAATATTTTTAATGAACTTTTGAAAATCAGGAAAGCGATCCATGCACTTGGACATTCCAAGTATGTTGGAATGTCTTGAAATTGTACTCAGTCATAGTCAACGACGCCCTGAACAAGAATCCGTTGAAAATATTTGCATATCGTTTAAGGAATATTTTTAAAGAATTTCTGAAAATCAGGAAAGCGATCCATGCACTTAGGCAGTGACTTAACTTTTTCGTCAAAAAAGACCCCAAAAGTATCTTGGAATGTCTTGAAATTGTACACAGTCATAGTCAAGAATGCCCTGAACAAGAATCCGTTGAATATATTTGCACATCTCTTGAAGAATATTTTTAATGAATTTTTGAAAATCCGGAAAGCGATCCATGCACTTGGACATTCCAAGTATGTTGGAATGTCTTGAAATTGTACTCGGTCATAGTCAACGACGCCCTGAACAAAAATCCATTGAAAATATTTGCATATCTCTTAAGGAATATTTTTAATGAATTTTTGAAAATGATGAAAGTCTGTGCACTTAGGCAGTGACTTAACTTTTTATTCAAAAAAGACCCCAAAAGTATCTTGGAATGTCTTGAAATTGTACACAGTCATAGTCAAGCATGCCCTGAACAAGAATCCGTTGAATATATTTGCATATCTCTTGAAGAATATTTTTAATGAACTTTTGAAAATCAGGAAAGCGATCCATGCACTTGGACATTCCAAGTATGTTGGAATGTCTTGAAATTGTACTCAGTCATAGTCAACGACGCCCTGAACAAGAATCCGTTGAAAATATTTGCATATCGTTTAAGGAATATTTTTAAAGAATTTCTGAAAATCAGGAAAGCGATCCATGCACTTAGGCAGTGACTTAACTTTTTCGTCAAAAAAGACCCCAAAAGTATCTTGGAATGTCTTGAAATTGTACACAGTCATAGTCAAGAATGCCCTGAACAAGAATCCATTGAATATATTTGCATATCTCTTGAAGAATATTTTTAATGAATTTTTGAAAATCCGGAAAGCGATCCATGCACTTGGACATTCCAAGTATGTTGGAATGTCTTGAAATTGTACTCGGTCATAGTCAACGACGCCCTGAACAAAAATCCATTGAAAATATTTGCATATCTCTTAAGGAATATTTTTAATGAATTTTTGAAAATGATGAAAGTCTGTGCACTTAGGCAGTGACTTAACTTTTTATTCAAAAAAGACCCCAAAAGTATCTTGGATTGTCTTGAAATTGTACACAGTCATAGTCAAGCATGCCCTGAACAAGAATCCGTTGAATATATTTGCATATCTCTTGAAGAATAATTTTAATGAAATTTTGAAAATCCGAAAAGCGATCCATGCACTTGGACATTCCAAGTATGTTGGAATGTCTTGAAATTGTACTCAGTCATAGTCAACGACGCCCTGAACAAGAATCCATTGAAAATATTTGCATATCTCTTAAGGAATATTTTTAATGAATTTTTGAAAATGATGAAAGTCTGTGCACTTAGGCAGTGACTTAACTTTTTATTCAAAAAAGACCCCAAAAGTATCTTGGAATGTCTTGAAATTGTACACAGTCATAGTCAAGCATGCCCTGAACAAGAATCCGTTGAATATATTTGCATATCTCTTGAAGAATATTTTTAATGAACTTTTGAAAATCAGGAAAGCGATCCATGCACTTGGACATTCCAAGTATGTTGGAATGTCTTGAAATTGTACTCAGTCATAGTCAACGACGCCCTGAACAAGAATCCGTTGAAAATATTTGCATATCGCTTAAGGAATATTTTTAATGAATTTTTGAAAATCAGGAAAGCGATCCATGCACTTAGGCAGTGACTTAACTTTTTTGTCAAAAAAGACCCCAAAAGTATCTTGGAATGTCTTGAAATTGTACACAGTCATAGTCAAGCATGCCCTGAACAAGAATCCGTTGAATATATTTGCATATCTCTTGAAGAATATTTTTAATGAATTTTTGAAAATCCGAAAAGCGATCCATGCACTTGGACATTCCAAGTATGTTGGAATGTCTTGAAATTGTACTCAGTCATAGTCAACGACGCCCTGAACAAGAATCAATTGAAAATATTTGCATATCTCTTAAGGAATATTTTTAATGAATTTTTGAAAATGAGGAAAGTCTGTGCACTTAGGCAGTGACTTAACTTTTTATTCAAAAAAGACCCCAAAAGTATCTTGGAATGTCTTGAAATTGTACACAGTCATAGTCAAGCATGCCCTGAACAAGAATCCGTTGAATATATTTGCATATCTCTTGAAGAATATTTTTAATGAACTTTTGAAAATCAGGAAAGCGATCCATGCACTTGGACATTCCAAGTATGTTGGAATGTCTTGAAATTGTACTCAGTCATAGTCAACGACGCCCTGAACAAGAATCCGTTGAAAATATTTGCATATCGTTTAAGGAATATTTTTAAAGAATTTCTGAAAATCAGGAAAGCGATCCATGCACTTAGGCAGTGACTTAACTTTTTCGTCAAAAAAGACCCCAAAAGTATCTTGGAATGTCTTGAAATTGTACACAGTCATAGTCAAGCATGCCCTGAACAAGAATCCGTTGAATATATTTGCATATCTCTTGAAGAATATTTTTAATGAATTTTTGAAAATCCGAAAAGCGATCCATGCACTTGGACATTCCAAGTATGTTGGAATGTCTTGAAATTGTACTCAGTCATAGTCAACGACGCCCTGAACAAGAATCAATTGAAAATATTTGCATATCTCTTAAGGAATATTTTTAATGAATTTTTGAAAATGAGGAAAGTCTGTGCACTTAGGCAGTGACTTAACTTTTTATTCAAAAAAGACCCCAAAAGTATCTTGGAATGTCTTGAAATTGTACACAGTCATAGTCAAGCATGCCCTGAACAAGAATCCGTTGAATATATTTGCATATCTCTTGAAGAATATTTTTAATGAATTTTTGAAAATCCGAAAAGCGATCCATGCACTTGGACATTCCAAGTATGTTGGAATGTCTTGAAATTGTACTCAGTCATAGTCAACGACGCCCTGAACAAGAATCAATTGAAAATATTTGCATATCTCTTAAGGAATATTTTTAATGAATTTTTGAAAATGAGGAAAGTCTGTGCACTTAGGCAGTGACTTAATTTTTTATTCAAAAAAGACCCCAGAAGTATCCTGGAATGTCTTGAAATTGTACACAGTCATAGTCAAGCATGCCCTGAACAAGAATCCGTTGAATATATTTGCATATCTCTTGAAGAATATTTTTAATGAACTTTTGAAAATCAGGAAAGCGATCCATGCACTTGGACATTCCAAGTATGTTGGAATGTCTTGAAATTGTACTCAGTCATAGTCAACGACGCCCTGAACAAGAATCCGTTGAAAATATTTGCATATCGTTTAAGGAATATTTTTAAAGAATTTCTGAAAATCAGGAAAGCGATCCATGCACTTAGGCAGTGACTTAACTTTTTCGTCAAAAAAGACCCCAAAAGTATCTTGGAATGTCTTGAAATTGTACACAGTCATAGTCAAGCATGCCCTGAACAAGAATCCGTTGAATATATTTGCATATCTCTTGAAGAATATTTTTAATGAATTTTTGAAAATCCGGAAAGCGATCCATGCACTTGGACATTCCAAGTATGTTGGAATGTCTTGAAATTGTACTCGGTCATAGTCAACGACGCCCTGAACAAGAATCCATTGAAAATATTTGCATATCTCTTAAGGAATATTTTTAATGAATTTTTGAAAATGATGAAAGTCTGTGCACTTAGGCAGTGACTTAACTTTTTATCCAAAAAAGACCCCAAAGGTATCTTGGAATGTCTTGAAATTGTACACAGTCATAGTCAAGCATGCCCTGAACAAGAATCCGTTGAATATATTTGCATATCTCTTGAAGAATATTTTTAATGAATTTTTGAAAATCCGGAAAGCGATCCATGCACTTGGACATTCCAAGTATGTTGGAATGTCTTGAAATTGTACTCAGTCATAGTCAACAACGCCCTGAACAAGAATCCATTGAAAATATTTGCATATCTCTTAAGGAATATTTTTAATGAATTTTTGAAAATGAGGAAAGTCTGTGCACTTAGGCAGTGACTTAACTTTTTCGTCAAAAAAGACCCCAAAAGTATCTTGGAATGTCTTGAAATTGTACACAGTCATAGTCAAGCATGCCCTGAACAAGAATCCGTTGAATATATTTGCATATCTCTTGAAGAATATTTTTAATGAATTTTTGAAAATCCGAAAAGCGATCCATGCACTTGGACATTCCAAGTATGTTGGAATGTTTTGAAATTGTACTCAGTCATAGTCAACGACGCCCTGAACAAGAATCCGTTGAAAATATTTGCATATCGCTTAAGGAATATTTTTAATGAATTTTTGAAAATCAGGAAAGCGATCCATGCACTTAGGCAGTGACTTAACTTTTTATTCAAAAAAGACCCCAAAAGTATCTTGGAATGTCTTGAAATTGTACACAGTCATAGTCAAGCATGCCCTGAACAAGAATCCGTTGAATATATTTGCATATCTCTTGAATAATATTTTTAATGAATTTTTGAAAATCCGAAAAGCGATCCATGCACTTGGACATTCCAAGTATGTTGGAATGTCTTGAAATTGTACTCAGTCATAGTCAACGACGCCCTGAACAAGAATCCGTTGAATATATTTGCATATCTCTTGAGGAATATTTTTAATGAATTTTTGAAAATCAGGAAAGCGATCCATGCACTTAGGCAGTGACTTAACTTTTGATGTTTTTGGGTTGTTTTTAAAGAATTAAAGCTGCAGGAGTTCATCCATGTCGTCCAGTCGCTGGAAACAAACGTTTGGACACCGTGGATCACACAGCAGGATATCAGGTGAGACGAAGGAAACGATCCATTTGCCCTGATGCACTTAGTGACTTGACTTTTTTTTCAAAAAAAACCCCAAAAGTAAATTGGAATGTCTTGAAATTGTACACAGTCATAGTCAAGCATGCCCTGAACAAGAATCCGTTGAATATATTTGCATATCTCTTGAAGAATATTTTTAATGAATTTATGAAAATCCGAAAAGCGATCCATGCACTTGGACATTCCAAGTATGTTGGAATGTCTTGAAATTGTACTCAGTCATAGTCAACGACGCCCTGAACAAGAATCAATTGAAAATATTTGCATATCTCTTAAGGAATATTTTTAATGAATTTTTGAAAATGAGGAAAGTCTGTGCACTTAGGCAGTGACTTAACTTTTTATTCAAAAAAGACCCCAAAAGTATCTTGGAATGTCTTGAAATTGTACACAGTCATAGTCAAGCATGCCCTGAACAAGAATCCGTTGAATATATTTGCATATCTCTTGAAGAATATTTTTAATGAACTTTTGAAAATCAGGAAAGCGATCCATGCACTTGGACATTCCAAGTATGTTGGAATGTCTTGAAATTGTACTCAGTCATAGTCAACGACGCCCTGAACAAGAATCCGTTGAAAATATTTGCATATCGCTTAAGGAATATTTTTAATGAATTTTTGAAAATCAGGAAAGCGATCCATGCACTTAGGCAGTGACTTAACTTTTTTGTCAAAAAAGACCCCAAAAGTATCTTGGAATGTCTTGAAATTGTACACAGTCATAGTCAAGCATGCCCTGAACAATAATCCGTTGAATATATTTGCATATCTCTTGAAGAATATTTTTAATGAATTTTTGAAAATCCGAAAAGCGATCCATGCACTTGGACATTCCAAGTATGTTGGAATGTTTTGAAATTGTACTCAGTCATAGTCAACGACGCCCTGAACAAGAATCCGTTGAAAATATTTGCATATCGCTTAAGGAATATTTTTAATGAATTTTTGAAAATCAGGAAAGCGATCCATGCACTTAGGCAGTGACTTAACTTTTTATTCAAAAAAGACCCCAAAAGTATCTTGGAATGTCTTGAAATTGTACACAGTCATAGTCAAGCATGCCCTGAACAAGAATCCGTTGAATATATTTGCATATCTCTTGAAGAATATTTTTAATTAACTTTTGAAAATCAGGAAAGCGATCCATGCACTTGGACATTCCAAGTATGTTGGAATGTCTTGAAATTGTACTCGGTCATAGTCAACGACGCCCTGAACAAAAATCCATTGAAAATATTTGCATATCTCTTAAGGAATATTTTTAATGAATTTTTGAAAATGATGAAAGTCTGTGCACTTAGGCAGTGACTTAACTTTTTATTCAAAAAAGACCCCAAAGGTATCTTGGAATGTCTTGAAATTGTACACAGTCATAGTCAAGCATGCCCTGAACAAGAATCCGTTGAATATATTTGCATATCTCTTGAAGAATATTTTTAATGAACTTTTGAAAATCAGGAAAGCGATCCATGCACTTGGACATTCCAAGTATGTTGGAATGTCTTGAAATTGTACTCAGTCATAGTCAACGACGCCCTGAACAAGAATCCGTTGAAAATATTTGCATATCGCTTAAGGAATATTTTTAATGAATTTCTGAAAATGAGGAAAGCGATCCATGCACTTAGGCAGTGACTTAACTTTTTTGTCAAAAAAGACCCCAAAAGTATCTTGGAATGTCTTGAAATTGTACACAGTCATAGTCAAGCATGCCCTGAACAAGAATCCGTTGAATATATTTGCATATCTCTTGAAGAATATTTTTAATGAAATTTTGAAAATCCGAAAAGCGATCCATGCACTTGGACATTCCAAGTATGTTGGAATGTCTTGAAATTGTACTCAGTCATAGTCAACGACGCCCTGAACAAGAATCAATTGAAAATATTTGCATATCGCTTAAGGAATATTTTTAATGAATTTTTGAAAATGAGGAAAGTCTGTGCACTTAGGCAGTGACTTAACTTTTTATTCAAAAAAGACCCCAAAAGTATCTTGGAATGTCTTGAAATTGTACACAGTCATAGTCAAGCATGCCCTGAACAAGAATCCGTTGAATATATTTGCATATCTCTTGAAGAATATTTTTAATGAACTTTTGAAAATCAGGAAAGCGATCCATGCACTTGGACATTCCAAGTATGTTGGAATGTCTTGAAATTGTACTCAGTCATAGTCAACGACGCCCTGAACAAGAATCCGTTGAAAATATTTGCATATCGTTTAAGGAATATTTTTAAAGAATTTCTGAAAATCAGGAAAGCGATCCATGCACTTAGGCAGTGACTTAACTTTTTCGTCAAAAAAGACCCCAAAAGTATCTTGGAATGTCTTGAAATTGTACACAGTCATAGTCAAGAATGCCCTGAACAAGAATCCGTTGAATATATTTGCATATCTCTTGAAGAATATTTTTAATGAATTTTTGAAAATCCGGAAAGCGATCCATGCACTTGGACATTCCAAGTATGTTGGAATGTCTTGAAATTGTACTCGGTCATAGTCAACGACGCCCTGAACAAGAATCCATTGAAAATATTTGCATATCTCTTAAGGAATATTTTTAATGAATTTTTGAAAATGATGAAAGTCTGTGCACTTAGGCAGTGACTTAACTTTTTATTCAAAAAAGACCCCAAAGGTATCTTGGAATATCTTGAAATTGTACACAGTCATAGTCAAGCATGCCCTGAACAAGAATCCGTTGAATATATTTGCATATCTCTTGAAGAATATTTTTAATGAACTTTTGAAAATCAGGAAAGCGATCCATGCACTTGGACATTCCAAGTATGTTGGAATGTCTTGAAATTGTACTCAGTCATAGTCAACGACGCCCTGAACAAGAATCCGTTGAAAATATTTGCATATCGCTTAAGGAATATTTTTAAAGAATTTCTGAAAATCAGGAAAGCGATCCATGCACTTAGGCAGTGACTTAACTTTTTCGTCAAAAAAGACCCCAAAAGTATCTTGGAATGTCTTGAAATTGTACACAGTCATAGTCAAGCATGCCCTGAACAAGAATCCGTTGAATATATTTGCATATCTCTTGAAGAATATTTTTAATGAAATTTTGAAAATCCGAAAAGCGATCCATGCACTTGGACATTCCAAGTATGTTGGAATGTCTTGAAATTGTACTCAGTCATAGTCAACGACGCCCTGAACAAGAATCAATTGAAAATATTTGCATATCGCTTAAGGAATATTTTTAATGAATTTTTGAAAATGAGGAAAGTCTGTGCACTTAGGCAGTGACTTAACTTTTTATTCAAAAAAGACCCCAAAAGTATCTTGGAATGTCTTGAAATTGTACACAGTCATAGTCAAGCATGCCCTGAACAAGAATCCGTTGAATATATTTGCATATCTCTTGAAGAATATTTTTAATGAACTTTTGAAAATCAGGAAAGCGATCCATGCACTTGGACATTCCAAGTATGTTGGAATGTCTTGAAATTGTACTCAGTCATAGTCAACGACGCCCTGAACAAGAATCCGTTGAAAATATTTGCATATCGTTTAAGGAATATTTTTAAAGAATTTCTGAAAATCAGGAAAGCGATCCATGCACTTAGGCAGTGACTTAACTTTTTATTCAAAAAAGACCCCAAAGGTATCTTGGAATATCTTGAAATTGTACACAGTCATAGTCAAGCATGCCCTGAACAAGAATCCGTTGAATATATTTGCATATCTCTTGAAGAATATTTTTAATGAACTTTTGAAAATCAGGAAAGCGATCCATGCACTTGGACATTCCAAGTATGTTGGAATGTCTTGAAATTGTACTCAGTCATAGTCAACGACGCCCTGAACAAGAATCCGTTGAAAATATTTGCATATCGCTTAAGGATTATTTTTAAAGAATTTCTGAAAATCAGGAAAGCGATCCATGCACTTAGGCAGTGACTTAACTTTTTCGTCAAAAAAGACCCCAAAAGTATCTTGGAATGTCTTGAAATTGTACACAGTCATAGTCAAGCATGCCCTGAACAAGAATCCGTTGAATATATTTGCATATCTCTTGAAGAATATTTTTAATGAACTTTTGAAAATCAGGAAAGCGATCCATGCACTTGGACATTCCAAGTATGTTGGAATGTCTTGAAATTGTACTCAGTCATAGTCAACGACGCCCTGGACAAGAATCCGTTGAAAATATTTGCATATCGTTTAAGGAATATTTTTAAAGAATTTCTGAAAATCAGGAAAGCGATCCATGCACTTAGGCAGTGACTTAACTTTTTATTCAAAAAAGACCCCAAAGGTATCTTGGAATATCTTGAAATTGTACACAGTCATAGTCAAGCATGCCCTGAACAAGAATCCGTTGAATATATTTGCATATCTCTTGAAGAATATTTTTAATGAACTTTTGAAAATCAGGAAAGCGATCCATGCACTTGGACATTCCAAGTATGTTGGAATGTCTTGAAATTGTACTCAGTCATAGTCAACGACGCCCTGAACAAGAATCCGTTGAAAATATTTGCATATCGCTTAAGGAATATTTTTAAAGAATTTCTGAAAATCAGGAAAGCGATCCATGCACTTAGGCAGTGACTTAACTTTTTATTCAAAAAAGACCCCAAAGGTATCTTGGAATATCTTGAAATTGTACACAGTCATAGTCAAGCATGCCCTGAACAAGAATCCGTTGAATATATTTGCATATCTCTTGAAGAATATTTTTAATGAACTTTTGAAAATCAGGAAAGCGATCCATGCACTTGGACATTCCAAGTATGTTGGAATGTCTTGAAATTGTACTCGGTCATAGTCAACGACGCCCTGAACAAGAATCCATTGAAAATATTTGCATATCTCTTAAGGAATATTTTTAATGAATTTTTGAAAATGATGAAAGTCTGTGCACTTAGGCAGTGACTTAACTTTTTATTCAAAAAAGACCCCAAAGGTATCTTGGAATATCTTGAAATTGTACACAGTCATAGTCAAGCATGCCCTGAACAAGAATCCGTTGAATATATTTGCATATCTCTTGAAGAATATTTTTAATGAACTTTTGAAAATCAGGAAAGCGATCCATGCACTTGGACATTCCAAGTATGTTGGAATGTCTTGAAATTGTACTCGGTCATAGTCAACGACGCCCTGAACAAGAATCCATTGAAAATATTTGCATATCTCTTAAGGAATATTTTTAATGAATTTTTGAAAATGATGAAAGTCTGTGCACTTAGGCAGTGACTTAACTTTTTATTCAAAAAAGACCCCAAAGGTATCTTGGAATATCTTGAAATTGTACACAGTCATAGTCAAGCATGCCCTGAACAAGAATCCGTTGAATATATTTGCATATCTCTTGAAGAATATTTTTAATGAACTTTTGAAAATCAGGAAAGCGATCCATGCACTTGGACATTCCAAGTATGTTGGAATGTCTTGAAATTGTACTCAGTCATAGTCAACGACGCCCTGAACAAGAATCCGTTGAAAATATTTGCATATCGTTTAAGGAATATTTTTAAAGAATTTCTGAAAATCAGGAAAGCGATCCATGCACTTAGGCAGTGACTTAACTTTTTATTCAAAAAAGACCCCAAAAGTATCTTGGAATGTCTTGAAATTGTACACAGTCATAGTCAAGCATGCCCTGAACAAGAATCCGTTGAATATATTTGCATATCTCTTGAAGAATATTTTTAATGAACTTTTGAAAATCAGGAAAGCGATCCATGCACTTGGACATTCCAAGTATGTTGGAATGTCTTGAAATTGTACTCAGTCATAGTCAACGACGCCCTGAACAAGAGTCCGTTGAAAATATTTGCATATCGTTTAAGGAATATTTTTAAAGAATTTCTGAAAATCAGGAAAGCGATCCATGCACTTAGGCAGTGACTTAACTTTTTCGTCAAAAAAGACCCCAAAAGTATCTTGGAATGTCTTGAAATTGTACACAGTCATAGTCAAGAATGCCCTGAACAAGAATCCGTTGAATATATTTGCATATCTCTTGAAGAATATTTTTAATGAATTTTTGAAAATCCGGAAAGCGATCCATGCACTTGGACATTCCAAGTATGTTGGAATGTCTTGAAATTGTACTCGGTCATAGTCAACGACGCCCTGAACAAGAATCCATTGAAAATATTTGCATATCTCTTAAGGAATATTTTTAATGAATTTTTGAAAATGATGAAAGTCTGTGCACTTAGGCAGTGACTTAACTTTTTATTCAAAAAAGACCCCAAAGGTATCTTGGAATATCTTGAAATTGTACACAGTCATAGTCAAGCATGCCCTGAACAAGAATCCGTTGAATATATTTGCATATCTCTTGAAGAATATTTTTAATGAACTTTTGAAAATCAGGAAAGCGATCCATGCACTTGGACATTCCAAGTATGTTGGAATGTCTTGAAATTGTACTCAGTCATAGTCAACGACGCCCTGAACAAGAATCCGTTGAAAATATTTGCATATCGCTTAAGGAATATTTTTAAAGAATTTCTGAAAATCAGGAAAGCGATCCATGCACTTAGGCAGTGACTTAACTTTTTCGTCAAAAAAGACCCCAAAAGTATCTTGGAATGTCTTGAAATTGTACACAGTCATAGTCAAGCATGCCCTGAACAAGAATCCGTTGAATATATTTGCATATCTCTTGAAGAATATTTTTAATGAATTTTTGAAAATCCGAAAAGTGATCCATGCACTTGGACATTCCAAGTATGTTGGAATGTCTTGAAATTGTACTCAGTCATAGTCAACGACGCCCTGAACAAGAATCAATTGAAAATATTTGCATATCTCTTAAGGAATATTTTTAATGAATTTTTGAAAATGATGAAAGTCTGTGCACTTAGGCAGTGACTTAACTTTTTATTCAAAAAAGACCCCAAAGGTATCTTGGAATGTCTTGAAATTGTACACAGTCATAGTCAAGCATGCCCTGAACAAGAATCCGTTGAATATATTTGCATATCTCTTGAAGAATATTTTTAATGAACTTTTGAAAATCAGGAAAGCGATCCATGCACTTGGACATTCCAAGTATGTTGGAATGTCTTGAAATTGTACTCAGTCATAGTCAACGATGCCCTGAACAAGAATCCGTTGAAAATATTTGCATATCGCTTAAGGAACATTTTTAATGAATTTTTGAAAATCAGGAAAGCGATCCATGCACTTAGGCAGTGACTTAACTTTTTTGTCAAAAAAGACCCCAAAAGTATCTTGGAATGTCTTGAAATTGTACACAGTCATAGTCAAGCATGCCCTGAACAAGAATCCGTTGAATATATTTGCATATCTCTTGAGGAATATTTTTAATGAATTTTTGAAAATCCGAAAAGCGATCCATGCACTTGGACATTCCAAGTATGTTGGAATGTCTTGAAATTGTACTCAGTCATAGTCAACGACGCCCTGAACAAGAATCAATTGAAAATATTTGCATATCTCTTAAGGAATATTTTTAATGAATTTTTGAAAATGAGGAAAGTCTGTGCACTTAGGCAGTGACTTAACTTTTTATTCAAAAAAGACCCCAAAAGTATCTTGGAATGTCTTGAAATTGTACACAGTCATAGTCAAGCATGCCCTGAACAAGAATCCGTTGAATATATTTGCATATCTCTTGAAGAATATTTTTAATGAACTTTTGAAAATCAGGAAAGCGATCCATGCACTTGGACATTCCAAGTATGTTGGAATGTCTTGAAATTGTACTCAGTCATAGTCAACGATGCCATGAACAAGAATCCGTTGAAAATATTTGCATATCGCTTAAGGAACATTTTTAATGAATTTTTGAAAATCAGGAAAGCGATCCATGCACTTAGGCAGTGACTTAACTTTTTTGTCAAAAAAGACCCCAAAAGTACTTAGGAATGTCTTGAAATTGTACACAGTCATAGTCAAGCATGCCCTGAACAAGAATCCGTTGAATATATTTGCATATCTCTTGAAGAATATTTTTAATGAATTTTTGAAAATCCGAAAAGCGATCCATGCACTTGGACATTCCAAGTATGTTGGAATGTCTTGAAATTGTACTCAGTCATAGTCAACGACGCCCTGAACAAGAATCAATTGAAAATATTTGCATATCTCTTAAGGAATATTTTTAATGAATTTTTGAAAATGAGGAAAGTCTGTGCACTTAGGCAGTGACTTAACTTTTTATTCAAAAAAGACCCCAAAAGTATCTTGGAATGTCTTGAAATTGTACACAGTCATAGTCAAGCATGCCCTGAACAAGAATCCGTTGAATATATTTGCATATCTCTTGAAGAATATTTTTAATGAACTTTTGAAAATCAGGAAAGCGATCCATGCACTTGGACATTCCAAGTATGTTGGAATGTCTTGAAATTGTACTCAGTCATAGTCAACGACGCCCTGAACAAGAATCCGTTGAAAATATTTGCATATCGCTTAAGGAATATTTTTAATGAAATTTTGAAAATCAGAAAAGCGATCCATGCACTTAGGCAGTGACTTAACTTTTTTGTCAAAAAAGACCCCAAAAGTATCTTGGAATGTCTTGAAATTGTACACAGTCATAGTCAAGCATGCCCTGAACAAGAATCCGTTGAATATATTTGCATATCTCTTGAAGAATATTTTTAATGAATTTTTGAAAATCCGAAAAGCGATCCATGCACTTGGACATTCCAAGTATGTTGGAATGTCTTGAAATTGTACTCGGTCATAGTCAACGACGCCCTGAACAAGAATCCATTGAAAATATTTGCATATCTCTTAAGGAATATTTTTAATGAATTTTTGAAAATGAGGAAAGTCTGTGCACTTAGGCAGTGACTTAACTTTTTATTCAAAAAAGACCCCAAAAGTATCTTGGAATGTCTTGAAATTGTACACAGTCATAGTCAAGCATGCCCTGAACAAGAATCCGTTGAATATATTTGCATATCTCTTGAAGAATATTTTTAATGAACTTTTGAAAATCAGGAAAGCGATCCATGCACTTGGACATTCCAAGTATGTTGGAATGTTTTGAAATTGTACTCAGTCATAGTCAACGACGCCCTGAACAAGAATCCGTTGAAAATATTTGCATATCGCTTAAGGAATATTTTTAATGAATTTTTGAAAATCAGGAAAGCGATCCATGCACTTAGGCAGTGACTTAACTTTTTATTCAAAAAAGACCCCAAAAGTATCTTGGAATGTCTTGAAATTGTACACAGTCATAGTCAAGCATGCCCTGAACAAGAATCCGTTGAATATATTTGCATATCTCTTGAAGAATATTTTTAATGAACTTTTGAAAATCAGGAAAGCGATCCATGCACTTGGACATTCCAAGTATGTTGGAATGTCTTGAAATTGTACTCAGTCATAGTCAACGACGCCCTGAACAAGAATCCGTTGAATATATTTGCATATCTCTTGAGGAATATTTTTAATGAATTTTTGAAAATCAGGAAAGCGATCCATGCACTTAGGCAGTGACTTAACTTTTGATGTTTTTGGGTTGTTTTTAAAGAATTAAAGCTGCAGGAGTTCATCCATGTCGTCCAGTCGCTGGAAACAAACGTTTGGACACCGTGGATCACACAGCAGGATATCAGGTGAGACGAAGGAAACGATCCATTTGCCCTGATGCACTTAGTGACTTGACTTTTTTTTTAAAAAAAACCCCAAAAGTAAATTGGAATGTCTTGAAATTGTACACAGTCATAGTCAAGCATGCCCTGAACAAGAATCCGTTGAATATATTTGCATATCTCTTGAAGAATATTTTTAATGAATTTATGAAAATCCGAAAAGCGATCCATGCACTTGGACATTCCAAGTATGTTGGAATGTCTTGAAATTGTACTCAGTCATAGTCAACGACGCCCTGAACAAGAATCAATTGAAAATATTTGCATATCTCTTAAGGAATATTTTTAATGAATTTTTGAAAATGAGGAAAGTCTGTGCACTTAGGCAGTGACTTAACTTTTTATTCAAAAAAGACCCCAAAAGTATCTTGGAATGTCTTGAAATTGTACACAGTCATAGTCAAGCATGCCCTGAACAAGAATCCGTTGAAAATATTTGCATATCTCTTGAAGAATATTTTTAATGAATTTTTGAAAATCCGAAAAGCGATCCATGCACTTGGACATTCCAAGTATGTTGGAATGTCTTGAAATTGTACTCAGTCATAGTCAACGACGCCCTGAACAAGAATCCGTTGAAAATATTTGCATATCGTTTAAGGAATATTTTTAAAGAATTTCTGAAAATCAGGAAAGCGATCCATGCACTTAGGCAGTGACTTAACTTTTTTGTCAAAAAAGACCCCAAAAGTATCTTGGAATGTCTTGAAATTGTACACAGTCATAGTCAAGCATGCCCTGAACAAGAATCCGTTGAATATATTTGCATATCTCTTGAAGAATATTTTTAATGAATTTTTGAAAATCCGAAAAGCGATCCATGCACTTGGACATTCCAAGTATGTTGGAATGTCTTGAAATTGTACTCAGTCATAGTCAACGACGCCCTGAACAAGAATCAATTGAAAATATTTGCATATCGCTTAAGGAATATTTTTAATGAATTTTTGAAAATCAGGAAAGCGATCCATGCACTTAGGCAGTGACTTAACTTTTTTGTCAAAAAAGACCCCAAAAGTATATTGGAATGTCTTGAAATTGTACACAGTCATAGTCAAGCATGCCCTGAACAAGAATCCGTTGAATATATTTGCATATCTCTTGAAGAATATTTTTAATGAATTTTTGAAAATCCGAAAAGCGATCCATGCACTTGGACATTCCAAGTATGTTGGAATGTCTTGAAATTGTACTCAGTCATAGTCAACGACGCCCTGAACAAGAATCAATTGAAAATATTTGCATATCTCTTAAGGAATATTTTTAATGAATTTTTGAAAATGAGGAAAGTCTGTGCACTTAGGCAGTGACTTAACTTTTTATTCAAAAAAGACCCCAAAAGTATCCTGGAATGTCTTGAAATTGTACACAGTCATAGTCAAGCATGCCCTGAACAAGAATCCGTTGAATATATTTGCATATCTCTTGAAGAATATTTTTAATGAACTTTTGAAAATCAGGAAAGCGATCCATGCACTTGGACATTCCAAGTATGTTGGAATGTCTTGAAATTGTACTCAGTCATAGTCAACGACGCCCTGAACAAGAATCCGTTGAAAATATTTGCATATCGTTTAAGGAATATTTTTAAAGAATTTCTGAAAATCAGGAAAGCGATCCATGCACTTAGGCAGTGACTTAACTTTTTCGTCAAAAAAGACCCCAAAAGTATCTTGGAATGTCTTGAAATTGTACACAGTCATAGTCAAGCATGCCCTGAACAAGAATCCGTTGAATATATTTGCATATCTCTTGAAGAATATTTTTAATGAATTTTTGAAAATCCGAAAAGCGATCCATGCACTTGGACATTCCAAGTATGTTGGAATGTCTTGAAATTGTACTCGGTCATAGTCAACGACGCCCTGAACAAGAATCCATTGAAAATATTTGCATATCTCTTAAGGAATATTTTTAATGAATTTTTGAAAATGATGAAAGTCTGTGCACTTAGGCAGTGACTTAACTTTTTATCCAAAAAAGACCCCAAAGGTATCTTGGAATGTCTTGAAATTGTACACAGTCATAGTCAAGCATGCCCTGAACAAGAATCCGTTGAATATATTTGCATATCTCTTGAAGAATATTTTTAATGAACTTTTGAAAATCCGGAAAGCGATCCATGCACTTGGACATTCCAAGTATGTTGGAATGTCTTGAAATTGTACTCAGTCATAGTCAACGACGCCCTGAACAAGAATCCGTTGAAAATATTTGCATATCGTTTAAGGAATATTTTTAAAGAATTTCTGAAAATCAGGAAAGCGATCCATGCACTTAGGCAGTGACTTAACTTTTTCGTCAAAAAAGACCCCAAAAGTATCTTGGAATGTCTTGAAATTGTACACAGTCATAGTCAAGCATGCCCTGAACAAGAATCCGTTGAATATATTTGCATATCTCTTGAAGAATATTTTTAATGAATTTTTGAAAATCCGGAAAGCGATCCATGCACTTGGACATTCCAAGTATGTTGGAAAGTCTTGAAATTGTACTCGGTCATAGTCAACGACGCCCTGAACAAGAATCCATTGAAAATATTTGCATATCTCTTAAGGAATATTTTTAATGAATTTTTGAAAATGATGAAAGTCTGTGCACTTAGGCAGTGACTTAACTTTTTATTCAAAAAAGACCCCAAAAGTATCTTGGAATGTCTTGAAATTGTACACAGTCATAGTCAAGCATGCCCTGAACAAGAATCCGTTGAATATATTTGCATATCTCTTGAAGAATATTTTTAATGAACTTTTGAAAATCAGGAAAGCGATCCATGCACTTGGACATTCCAAGTATGTTGAAATGTCTTGAAATTGTACTCAGTCATAGTCAACGACGCCCTGAACAAGAATCCGTTGAAAATATTTGCATATCGCTTAAGGAATATTTTTAATGAATTTTTGAAAATCAGGAAAGCGATCCATGCACTTAGGCAGTGACTTAACTTTTTTGTCAAAAAAGACCCCAAAAGTATCTTGGAATGTCTTGAAATTGTACACAGTCATAGTCAAGCATGCCCTGAACAAGAATCCGTTGAATATATTTGCATATCTCTTGAAGAATATTTTTAATGAATTTTTGAAAATCCGAAAAGCGATCCATGCACTTGGACATTCCAAGTATGTTGGAATGTCTTGAAATTGTACTCAGTCATAGTCAACGACGCCCTGAACAAGAATCCGTTGAAAATATTTGCATATCGCTTAAGGAATATTTTTAATGAATTTTTGAAAATCAGGAAAGCGATTCATGCACTTAGGCAGTGACTTAACTTTTTTGTCAAAAAAGACCCCAAAAGTATCTTGGAATGTCTTGAAATTGTACACAGTCATAGTCAAGCATGCCCTGAACAAGAATCCGTTGAATATATTTGCATATCTCTTGAAGAATATTTTTAATGAATTTTTGAAAATCCGAAAAGCGATCCATGCACTTGGACATTCCAAGTATGTTGGAATGTCTTGAAATTGTACTCAGTCATAGTCAACGACGCCCTGAACAAGAATCAATTGAAAATATTTGCATATCGCTTAAGGAATATTTTTAATGAATTTTTGAAAATCAGGAAAGCGATCCATGCACTTAGGCAGTGACTTAACTTTTTTGTCAAAAAAGACCCCAAAAGTATATTGGAATGTCTTGAAATTGTACACAGTCATAGTCAAGCATGCCCTGAACAAGAATCCGTTGAATATATTTGCATATCTCTTGAAGAATATTTTTAATGAATTTTTGAAAATCCGAAAAGCGATCCATGCACTTGGACATTCCAAGTATGTTGGAATGTCTTGAAATTGTACTCAGTCATAGTCAACGACGCCCTGAACAAGAATCAATTGAAAATATTTGCATATCTCTTAAGGAATATTTTTAATGAATTTTTGAAAATGAGGAAAGTCTGTGCACTTAGGCAGTGACTTAACTTTTTATTCAAAAAAGACCCCAAAAGTATCCTGGAATGTCTTGAAATTGTACACAGTCATAGTCAAGCATGCCCTGAACAAGAATCCGTTGAATATATTTGCATATCTCTTGAAGAATATTTTTAATGAACTTTTGAAAATCAGGAAAGCGATCCATGCACTTGGACATTCCAAGTATGTTGGAATGTCTTGAAATTGTACTCAGTCATAGTCAACGACGCCCTGAACAAGAATCCGTTGAAAATATTTGCATATCGTTTAAGGAATATTTTTAAAGAATTTCTGAAAATCAGGAAAGCGATCCATGCACTTAGGCAGTGACTTAACTTTTTCGTCAAAAAAGACCCCAAAAGTATCTTGGAATGTCTTGAAATTGTACACAGTCATAGTCAAGCATGCCCTGAACAAGAATCCGTTGAATATATTTGCATATCTCTTGAAGAATATTTTTAATGAATTTTTGAAAATCCGAAAAGCGATCCATGCACTTGGACATTCCAAGTATGTTGGAATGTCTTGAAATTGTACTCGGTCATAGTCAACGACGCCCTGAACAAGAATCCATTGAAAATATTTGCATATCTCTTAAGGAATATTTTTAATGAATTTTTGAAAATCAGGAAAGCGATCCATGCACTTAGGCAGTGACTTAACTTTTTTGTCAAAAAAGACCCCAAAAGTATCTTGGAATGTCTTGAAATTGTACACAGTCATAGTCAAGCATGCCCTGAACAAGAATCCGTTGAATATATTTGCATATCTCTTGAAGAATATTTTTAATGAATTTTTGAAAATCCGAAAAGCGATCCATGCACTTGGACATTCCAAGTATGTTGGAATGTCTTGAAATTGTACTCAGTCATAGTCAACGACGCCCTGAACAAGAATCCGTTGAAAATATTTGCATATCGCTTAAGGAATATTTTTAATGAATTTTTGAAAATCAGGAAAGCGATTCATGCACTTAGGCAGTGACTTAACTTTTTTGTCAAAAAAGACCCCAAAAGTATCTTGGAATGTCTTGAAATTGTACACAGTCATAGTCAAGCATGCCCTGAACAAGAATCCGTTGAATATATTTGCATATCTCTTGAAGAATATTTTTAATGAATTTTTGAAAATCCGAAAAGCGATCCATGCACTTGGACATTCCAAGTATGTTGGAATGTCTTGAAATTGTACTCAGTCATAGTCAACGACGCCCTGAACAAGAATCAATTGAAAATATTTGCATATCGCTTAAGGAATATTTTTAATGAATTTTTGAAAATCAGGAAAGCGATCCATGCACTTAGGCAGTGACTTAACTTTTTTGTCAAAAAAGACCCCAAAAGTATATTGGAATGTCTTGAAATTGTACACAGTCATAGTCAAGCATGCCCTGAACAAGAATCCGTTGAATATATTTGCATATCTCTTGAAGAATATTTTTAATGAATTTTTGAAAATCCGAAAAGCGATCCATGCACTTGGACATTCCAAGTATGTTGGAATGTCTTGAAATTGTACTCAGTCATAGTCAACGACGCCCTGAACAAGAATCAATTGAAAATATTTGCATATCTCTTAAGGAATATTTTTAATGAATTTTTGAAAATGAGGAAAGTCTGTGCACTTAGGCAGTGACTTAACTTTTTATTCAAAAAAGACCCCAAAAGTATCCTGGAATGTCTTGAAATTGTACACAGTCATAGTCAAGCATGCCCTGAACAAGAATCCGTTGAATATATTTGCATATCTCTTGAAGAATATTTTTAATGAACTTTTGAAAATCAGGAAAGCGATCCATGCACTTGGACATTCCAAGTATGTTGGAATGTCTTGAAATTGTACTCAGTCATAGTCAACGACGCCCTGAACAAGAATCCGTTGAAAATATTTGCATATCGTTTAAGGAATATTTTTAAAGAATTTCTGAAAATCAGGAAAGCGATCCATGCACTTAGGCAGTGACTTAACTTTTTCGTCAAAAAAGACCCCAAAAGTATCTTGGAATGTCTTGAAATTGTACACAGTCATAGTCAAGCATGCCCTGAACAAGAATCCGTTGAATATATTTGCATATCTCTTGAAGAATATTTTTAATGAATTTTTGAAAATCCGAAAAGCGATCCATGCACTTGGACATTCCAAGTATGTTGGAATGTCTTGAAATTGTACTCGGTCATAGTCAACGACGCCCTGAACAAGAATCCATTGAAAATATTTGCATATCTCTTAAGGAATATTTTTAATGAATTTTTGAAAATGATGAAAGTCTGTGCACTTAGGCAGTGACTTAACTTTTTATCCAAAAAAGACCCCAAAGGTATCTTGGAATGTCTTGAAATTGTACACAGTCATAGTCAAGCATGCCCTGAACAAGAATCCGTTGAATATATTTGCATATCTCTTGAAGAATATTTTTAATGAACTTTTGAAAATCAGGAAAGCGATCCATGCACTTGGACATTCCAAGTATGTTGGAATGTCTTGAAATTGTACTCAGTCATAGTCAACGACGCCCTGAACAAGAATCCGTTGAAAATATTTGCATATCGTTTAAGGAATATTTTTAAAGAATTTCTGAAAATCAGGAAAGCGATCCATGCACTTAGGCAGTGACTTAACTTTTTCGTCAAAAAAGACCCCAAAAGTATCTTGGAATGTCTTGAAATTGTACACAGTCATAGTCAAGCATGCCCTGAACAAGAATCCGTTGAATATATTTGCATATCTCTTGAAGAATATTTTTAATGAATTTTTGAAAATCCGGAAAGCGATCCATGCACTTGGACATTCCAAGTATGTTGGAAAGTCTTGAAATTGTACTCGGTCATAGTCAACGACGCCCTGAACAAGAATCCATTGAAAATATTTGCATATCTCTTAAGGAATATTTTTAATGAATTTTTGAAAATGATGAAAGTCTGTGCACTTAGGCAGTGACTTAACTTTTTATTCAAAAAAGACCCCAAAAGTATCTTGGAATGTCTTGAAATTGTACACAGTCATAGTCAAGCATGCCCTGAACAAGAATCCGTTGAATATATTTGCATATCTCTTGAAGAATATTTTTAATGAACTTTTGAAAATCAGGAAAGCGATCCATGCACTTGGACATTCCAAGTATGTTGAAATGTCTTGAAATTGTACTCAGTCATAGTCAACGACGCCCTGAACAAGAATCCGTTGAAAATATTTGCATATCGCTTAAGGAATATTTTTAATGAATTTTTGAAAATCAGGAAAGCGATCCATGCACTTAGGCAGTGACTTAACTTTTTCGTCAAAAAAGACCCCAAAAGTATCTTGGAATGTCTTGAAATTGTACACAGTCATAGTCAAGCATGCCCTGAACAAGAATCCGTTGAATATATTTGCATATCTCTTGAAGAATATTTTTAATGAATTTTTGAAAATCCGAAAAGCGATCCATGCACTTGGACATTCCAAGTATGTTGGAATGTCTTGAAATTGTACTCAGTCATAGTCAACGACGCCCTGAACAAGAATCAATTGAAAATATTTGCATATCGCTTAAGGAATATTTTTAATGAATTTTTGAAAATCAGGAAAGCGATCCATGCACTTGGACATTCCAAGTATGTTGGAATGTCTTGAAATTGTACTCAGTCATAGTCAACGACGCCCTGAACAAGAATCAATTGAAAATATTTGCATATCTCTTAAGGAATATTTTTAATGAATTTTTGAAAATGAGGAAAGTCTGTGCACTTAGGCAGTGACTTAACTTTTTATTCAAAAAAGACCCCAAAAGTATCCTGGAATGTCTTGAAATTGTACACAGTCATAGTCAAGCATGCCCTGAACAAGAATCCGTTGAATATATTTGCATATCTCTTGAAGAATATTTTTAATGAACTTTTGAAAATCAGGAAAGCGATCCATGCACTTGGACATTCCAAGTATGTTGGAATGTCTTGAAATTGTACTCAGTCATAGTCAACGACGCCCTGAACAAGAATCCGTTGAAAATATTTGCATATCGTTTAAGGAATATTTTTAAAGAATTTCTGAAAATCAGGAAAGCGATCCATGCACTTAGGCAGTGACTTAACTTTTTTGTCAAAAAAGACCCCAAAAGTATATTGGAATGTCTTGAAATTGTACACAGTCATAGTCAAGCATGCCCTGAACAAGAATCCGTTGAATATATTTGCATATCTCTTGAAGAATATTTTTAATGAATTTTTGAAAATCCGAAAAGCGATCCATGCACTTGGACATTCCAAGTATGTTGGAATGTCTTGAAATTGTACTCAGTCATAGTCAACGACGCCCTGAACAAGAATCAATTGAAAATATTTGCATATCTCTTAAGGAATATTTTTAATGAATTTTTGAAAATGAGGAAAGTCTGTGCACTTAGGCAGTGACTTAACTTTTTATTCAAAAAAGACCCCAAAAGTATCCTGGAATGTCTTGAAATTGTACACAGTCATAGTCAAGCATGCCCTGAACAAGAATCCGTTGAATATATTTGCATATCTCTAGAAGAATATTTTTAATGAACTTTTGAAAATCAGGAAAGCGATCCATGCACTTGGACATTCCAAGTATGTTGGAATGTCTTGAAATTGTACTCAGTCATAGTCAACGACGCCCTGAACAAGAATCCGTTGAAAATATTTGCATATCGTTTAAGGAATATTTTTAAAGAATTTCTGAAAATCAGGAAAGCGATCCATGCACTTAGGCAGTGACTTAACTTTTTCGTCAAAAAAGACCCCAAAAGTATCTTGGAATGTCTTGAAATTGTACACAGTCATAGTCAAGCATGCCCTGAACAAGAACCTGTTGAATATATTTGCATATCTCTTGAAGAATATTTTTAATGAATTTTTGAAAATCCGAAAAGCGATCCATGCACTTGGACATTCCAAGTATGTTGGAATGTCTTGAAATTGTACTCGGTCATAGTCAACGACGCCCTGAACAAGAATCCATTGAAAATATTTGCATATCTCTTAAGGAATATTTTTAATGAATTTTTGAAAATGATGAAAGTCTGTGCACTTAGGCAGTGACTTAACTTTTTATCCAAAAAAGACCCCAAAGGTATCTTGGAATGTCTTGAAATTGTACACAGTCATAGTCAAGCATGCCCTGAACAAGAATCCGTTGAATATATTTGCATATCTCTTGAAGAATATTTTTAATGAACTTTTGAAAATCAGGAAAGCGATCCATGCACTTGGACATTCTGAGTATGTTGGAATGTCTTGAAATTGTACTCAGTCATAGTCAACGACGCCCTGAACAAGAATCCGTTGAAAATATTTGCATATCGTTTAAGGAATATTTTTAAAGAATTTCTGAAAATCAGGAAAGCGATCCATGCACTTAGGCAGTGACTTAACTTTTTCGTCAAAAAAGACCCCAAAAGTATCTTGGAATGTCTTGAAATTGTACACAGTCATAGTCAAGCATGCCCTGAACAAGAATCCGTTGAATATATTTGCATATCTCTTGAAGAATATTTTTAATGAATTTTTGAAAATCCGGAAAGCGATCCATGCACTTGGACATTCCAAGTATGTTGGAAAGTCTTGAAATTGTACTCGGTCATAGTCAACGACGCCCTGAACAAGAATCCATTGAAAATATTTGCATATCTCTTAAGGAATATTTTTAATGAATTTTTGAAAATGATGAAAGTCTGTGCACTTAGGCAGTGACTTAACTTTTTATTCAAAAAAGACCCCAAAAGTATCTTGGAATGTCTTGAAATTGTACACAGTCATAGTCAAGCATGCCCTGAACAAGAATCCGTTGAATATATTTGCATATCTCTTGAAGAATATTTTTAATGAACTTTTGAAAATCAGGAAAGCGATCCATGCACTTGGACATTCCAAGTATGTTGAAATGTCTTGAAATTGTACTCAGTCATAGTCAACGACGCCCTGAACAAGAATCCGTTGAAAATATTTGCATATCGCTTAAGGAATATTTTTAATGAATTTTTGAAAATCAGGAAAGCGATCCATGCACTTAGGCAGTGACTTAACTTTTTCGTCAAAAAAGACCCCAAAAGTATCTTGGAATGTCTTGAAATTGTACACAGTCATAGTCAAGCATGCCCTGAACAAGAATCCGTTGAATATATTTGCATATCTCTTGAAGAATATTTTTAATGAATTTTTGAAAATCCGAAAAGCGATCCATGCACTTGGACATTCCAAGTATGTTGGAATGTCTTGAAATTGTACTCAGTCATAGTCAACGACGCCCTGAACAAGAATCCGTTGAAAATATTTGCATATCGCTTAAGGAATATTTTTAATGAATTTTTGAAAATCAGGAAAGCGATTCATGCACTTAGGCAGTGACTTAACTTTTTTGTCAAAAAAGACCCCAAAAGTATCTTGGAATGTCTTGAAATTGTACACAGTCATAGTCAAGCATGCCCTGAACAAGAATCCGTTGAATATATTTGCATATCTCTTGAAGAATATTTTTAATGAATTTTTGAAAATCCGAAAAGCGATCCATGCACTTGGACATTCCAAGTATGTTGGAATGTCTTGAAATTGTACTCAGTCATAGTCAACGACGCCCTGAACAAGAATCAATTGAAAATATTTGCATATCTCTTAAGGAATATTTTTAATGAATTTTTGAAAATGATGAAAGTCTGTGCACTTAGGCAGTGACTTAACTTTTTATTCAAAAAAGACCCCAAAGGTATCTTGGAATGTCTTGAAATTGTACACAGTCATAGTCAAGCATGCCCTGAACAAGAATCCGTTGAATATATTTGCATATCTCTTGAAGAATATTTTTAATGAACTTTTGAAAATCAGGAAAGCGATCCATGCACTTGGACATTCCAAGTATGTTGGAATGTCTTGAAATTGTACTCAGTCATAGTCAACGACGCCCTGAACAAGAATCCGTTGAAAATATTTGCATATCGTTTAAGGAATATTTTTAAAGAATTTCTGAAAATCAGGAAAGCGATCCATGCACTTAGGCAGTGACTTAACTTTTTCGTCAAAAAAGACCCCAAAAGTATCTTGGAATGTCTTGAAATTGTACACAGTCATAGTCAAGCATGCCCTGAACAAGAATCCGTTGAATATATTTGCATATCTCTTGAAGAATATTTTTAATGAATTTTTGAAAATCCGGAAAGCGATCCATGCACTTGGACATTCCAAGTATGTTGGAATGTCTTGAAATTGTACTCAGTCATAGTCAACAACGCCCTGAACAAGAATCCATTGAAAATATTTGCATATCTCTTAAGGAATATTTTTAATGAATTTTTGAAAATGAGGAAAGTCTGTGCACTTAGGCAGTGACTTAACTTTTTATTCAAAAAAGACCCCAAAAGTATCTTGGAATGTCTTGAAATTGTACACAGTCATAGTCAAGCATGCCCTGAACAAGAATCCGTTGAATATATTTGCATATCTCTTGAAGAATATTTTTAATGAACTTTTGAAAATCAGGAAAGCGATCCATGCACTTGGACATTCCAAGTATGTTGGAATGTTTTGAAATTGTACTCAGTCATAGTCAACGACGCCCTGAACAAGAATCCGTTGAAAATATTTGCATATCGCTTAAGGAATATTTTTAATGAATTTTTGAAAATCAGAAAAGCGATCCATGCACTTAGGCAGTGACTTAACTTTTTTGTCAAAAAAGACCCCAAAAGTATCTTGGAATGTCTTGAAATTGTACACAGTCATAGTCAAGCATGCCCTGAACAAGAATCCGTTGAATATATTTGCATATCTCTTGAAGAATATTTTTAATGAATTTTTGAAAATCCGAAAAGCGATCCATGCACTTGGACATTCCAAGTATGTTGGAATGTCTTGAAATTGTACTCAGTCATAGTCAACGACGCCCTGAACAAGAATCAATTGAAAATATTTGCATATCTCTTAAGGAATATTTTTAATGAATTTTTGAAAATGAGGAAAGTCTGTGCACTTAGGCAGTGACTTAACTTTTTATTCAAAAAAGACCCCAAAAGTATCTTGGAATGTCTTGAAATTGTACACAGTCATAGTCAAGCATGCCCTGAACAAGAATCCGTTGAATATATTTGCATATCTCTTGAAGAATATTTTTAATGAACTTTTGAAAATCAGGAAAGCGATCCATGCACTTGGACATTCCAAGTATGTTGGAATGTCTTGAAATTGTACTCAGTCATAGTCAACGACGCCCTGAACAAGAATCCGTTGAAAATATTTGCATATCGTTTAAGGAATATTTTTAAAGAATTTCTGAAAATCAGGAAAGCGATCCATGCACTTAGGCAGTGACTTAACTTTTTCGTCAAAAAAGACCCCAAAAGTATCTTGGAATGTCTTGAAATTGTACACAGTCATAGTCAAGCATGCCCTGAACAAGAATCCGTTGAATATATTTGCATATCTCTTGAAGAATATTTTTAATGAATTTTTGAAAATCCGAAAAGCGATCCATGCACTTGGACATTCCAAGTATGTTGGAATGTCTTGAAATTGTACTCAGTCATAGTCAACGACGCCCTGAACAAGAATCCGTTGAAAATATTTGCATATCGCTTAAGGAATATTTTTAATGAATTTTTGAAAATCAGGAAAGCGATCCATGCACTTAGGCAGTGACTTAACTTTTTTGTCAAAAAAGACCCCAAAAGTATCTTGGAATGTCTTGAAATTGTACACAGTCATAGTCAAGCATGCCCTGAACAAGAATCCGTTGAATATATTTGCATATCTCTTGAAGAATATTTTTAATGAATTTTTGAAAATCCGAAAAGCGATCCATGCACTTGGACATTCCAAGTATGTTGGAATGTCTTTAAATTGTACTCAGTCATAGTCAACGACGCCCTGAACAAGAATCAATTGAAAATATTTGCATATCTCTTAAGGAATATTTTTAATGAATTTTTGAAAATGAGGAAAGTCTGTGCACTTAGGCAGTGACTTAACTTTTTATTCAAAAAAGACCCCAAAAGTATCTTGGAATGTCTTGAAATTGTACACAGTCATAGTCAAGCATGCCCTGAACAAGAATCCGTTGAATATATTTGCATATCTCTTGAAGAATATTTTTAATGAACTTTTGAAAATCAGGAAAGCGATCCATGCACTTGGCCATTCCAAGTATGTTGGAATGTTTTGAAATTGTACTCAGTCATAGTCAACGACGCCCTGAACAAGAATCCGTTGAAAATATTTGCATATCGCTTAAGGAATATTTTTAATGAATTTTTGAAAATCAGGAAAGCGATCCATGCACTTAGGCAGTGACTTAACTTTTTATTCAAAAAAGACCCCAAAAGTATCCTGGAATGTCTTGAAATTGTACACAGTCATAGTCAAGCATGCCCTGAACAAGAATCCGTTGAATATATTTGCATATCTCTTGAAGAATATTTTTAATGAATTTTTGAAAATCCGAAAAGCGATCCATGCACTTGGACATTCCAAGTATGTTGGAATGTCTTTAAATTGTACTCAGTCATAGTCAACGACGCCCTGAACAAGAATCAATTGAAAATATTTGCATATCTCTTAAGGAATATTTTTAATGAATTTTTGAAAATGAGGAAAGTCTGTGCACTTAGGCAGTGACTTAACTTTTTATTCAAAAAAGACCCCAAAAGTATCTTGGAATGTCTTGAAATTGTACACAGTCATAGTCAAGCATGCCCTGATCAAGAATCCGTTGAATATATTTGCATATCTCTTGAAGAATATTTTTAATGAACTTTTGAAAATCAGGAAAGCAATCCATGCACTTGGACATTCCAAGTATGTTGGAATGTCTTGAAATTGTACTCAGTCATAGTCAACGACGCCCTGAACAAGAATCTGTTGAAAATATTTGCATATCGTTTAAGGAATATTTTTAAAGAATTTCTGAAAATCAGGAAAGCGATCCATGCACTTAGGCAGTGACTTAACTTTTTCGTCAAAAAAGACCCCAAAAGTATCTTGGAATGTCTTGAAATTGTACACAGTCATAGTCAAGCATGCCCTGAACAAGAATCCGTTGAATATATTTGCATATCTCTTGAAGAATATTTTAAATGAATTTTTGAAAATCCGGAAAGCGATCCATGCACTTGGACATTCCAAGTATGTTGGAATGTCTTGAAATTGTACTCAGTCATAGTCAACAACGCCCTGAACAAGAATCCATTGAAAATATTTGCATATCTCTTAAGGAATATTTTTAATGAATTTTTGAAAATGAGGAAAGTCTGTGCACTTAGGCAGTGACTTAACTTTTTATTCAAAAAAGACCCCAAAAGTATCTTGGAATGTCTTGAAATTGTACACAGTCATAGTCAAGCATGCCCTGAACAAGAATCCGTTGAATATATTTGCATATCTCTTGAAGAATATTTTTAATGAACTTTTGAAAATCAGGAAAGCGATCCATGCACTTGGACATTCCAAGTATGTTGGAATGTTTTGAAATTGTACTCAGTCATAGTCAACGACGCCCTGAACAAGAATCCGTTGAAAATATTTGCATATCGCTTAAGGAATATTTTGAATGAATTTTTGAAAATCAGAAAAGCGATCCATGCACTTAGGCAGTGACTTAACTTTTTTGTCAAAAAAGACCCCAAAAGTATCTTGGAATGTCTTGAAATTGTACACAGTCATAGTCAAGCATGCCCTGAACAAGAATCCGTTGAATATATTTGCATATCTCTTGAAGAATATTTTTAATGAATTTTTGAAAATCCGAAAAGCGATCCATGCACTTGGACATTCCAAGTATGTTGGAATGTCTTGAAATTGTACTCAGTCATAGTCAACGACGCCCTGAACAAGAATCAATTGAAAATATTTGCATATCTCTTAAGGAATATTTTTAATGAATTTTTGAAAATGAGGAAAGTCTGTGCACTTACGCAGTGACTTAACTTTTTATTCAAAAAAGACCCCAAAAGTATCCTGGAATGTCTTGAAATTGTACACAGTCATAGTCAAGCATGCCCTGAACAAGAATCCGTTGAATATATTTGCATATCTCTTGAAGAATATTTTTAATGAACTTTTGAAAATCAGGAAAGCGATCCATGCACTTGGACATTCCAAGTATGTTGGAATGTCTTGAAATTGTACTCAGTCATAGTCAACGACGCCCTGAACAAGAATCCGTTGAAAATATTTGCATATCGTTTAAGGAATATTTTTAAAGAATTTCTGAAAATCAGGAAAGCGATCCATGCACTTAGGCAGTGACTTAACTTTTTCGTCAAAAAAGACCCCAAAAGTATCTTGGAATGTCTTGAAATTGTACACAGTCATAGTCAAGCATGCCCTGAACAAGAATCCGTTGAATATATTTGCATATCTCTTGAAGAATATTTTTAATGAATTTTTGAAAATCCGAAAAGCGATCCATGCACTTGGACATTCCAAGTATGTTGGAATGTCTTGAAATTGTACTCGGTCATAGTCAACGACGCCCTGAACAAGAATCCATTGAAAATATTTGCATATCTCTTAAGGAATATTTTTAATGAATTTTTGAAAATGATGAAAGTCTGTGCACTTAGGCAGTGACTTAACTTTTTATCCAAAAAAGACCCCAAAGGTATCTTGGAATGTCTTGAAATTGTACACAGTCATAGTCAAGCATGCCCTGAACAAGAATCCGTTGAATATATTTGCATATCTCTTGAAGAATATTTTTAATGAACTTTTGAAAATCAGGAAAGTGATCCATGCACTTGGACATTCAAAGTATTTTGGAATATCTTGAAATTGTACTCAGTCATAGTCAACGACGCCCTGAACAAGAATCCGTTGAAAATATTTGCATATCGCTTAAGGAATATTTTTAATGAATTTTTGAAAATCAGGAAAGCGATCCATGCACTTAGGCAGTGACTTAACTTTTTTGTCAAAAAAGACCCCAAAAGTATCTTGGAATGTCTTGAAATTGTACACAGTCATAGTCAAGCATGCCCTGAACAAGAATCCGTTGAATATATTTGCATATCTCTTGAAGAATATTTTTAATGAATTTTTGAAAATCCGAAAAGCGATCCATGCACTTGGACATTCCAAGTATGTTGGAATGTCTTTAAATTGTACTCAGTCATAGTCAACGACGCCCTGAACAAGAATCAATTGAAAATATTTGCATATCTCTTAAGGAATATTTTTAATGAATTTTTGAAAATCAGGAAAGCGATCCATGCACTTAGGCAGTGACTTAACTTTTTATTCAAAAAAGACCCCAAAAGTATCTTGGAATGTCTTGAAATTGTACACAGTCATAGTCAAGCATGCCCTGAACAGGAATCCGTTGAATATATTTGCATATCTCTTGAAGAATATTTTTAATGAACTTTTGAAAATCAGGAAAGCGATCCATGCACTTGGACATTCCAAGTATGTTGGAATGTTTTGAAATTGTACTCAGTCATAGTCAACGACGCCCTGAACAAGAATCCGTTGAAAATATTTGCATATCGCTTAAGGAATATTTTTAATGAATTTTTGAAAATCAGGAAAGCGATCCATGCACTTAGGCAGTGACTTAACTTTTTATTCAAAAAAGACCCCAAAAGTATCTTGGAATGTCTTGAAATTGTACACAGTCATAGTCAAGCATGCCCTGAACAAGAATCCGTTGAATATATTTGCATATCTCTTGAAGAATATTTTTAATGAATTTTTGAAAATCCGAAAAGCGATCCATGCACTTGGACATTCCAAGTATGTTGGAATGTCTTTAAATTGTACTCAGTCATAGTCAACGACGCCCTGAACAAGAATCAATTGAAAATATTTGCATATCTCTTAAGGAATATTTTTAATGAATTTTTGAAAATGAGGAAAGTCTGTGCACTTAGGCAGTGACTTAACTTTTTATTCAAAAAAGACCCCAAAAGTATCTTGGAATGTCTTGAAATTGTACACAGTCATAGTCAAGCATGCCCTGAACAGGAATCCGTTGAATATATTTGCATATCTCTTGAAGAATATTTTTAATGAACTTTTGAAAATCAGGAAAGCGATCCATGCACTTGGACATTCCAAGTATGTTGGAATGTTTTGAAATTGTACTCAGTCATAGTCAACGACGCCCTGAACAAGAATCCGTTGAAAATATTTGCATATCGCTTAAGGAATATTTTTAATGAATTTTTGAAAATCAGGAAAGCGATCCATGCACTTAGGCAGTGACTTAACTTTTTATTCAAAAAAGACCCCAAAAGTATCCTGGAATGTCTTGAAATTGTACACAGTCATAGTCAAGCATGCCCTGAACAAGAATCCGTTGAATATATTTGCATATCTCTTGAAGAATATTTTTAATGAATTTTTGAAAATCCGAAAAGCGATCCATGCACTTGGACATTCCAAGTATGTTGGAATGTCTTGAAATTGTACTCAGTCATAGTCAACGACGCCCTGAACAAGAATCAATTGAAAATATTTGCATATCTCTTAAGGAATATTTTTAATGAATTTTTGAAAATTAGGAAAGCGATCCATGCACTTAGGCAGTGACTTAACTTTTGATGTTTTTGGTTTGTTTTTAAAGCATTAAAGCTGCAGGAGTTCATCCATGTCGCCCAGTCGCTGGAAACAAACGTTTGGACACCGTGGATCACACAGCAGGATATCAGGTGAGACGAAGGAAACGATCCATTTGCCCTGATGCACTTAGTGACTTGACTTTTTTTTCAAAAAAAACCCCAAAAGTAAATTGGAATGTCTTGAAATTGTACACAGTCATAGTCAAGCATGCCCTGAATAAGAATCCGTTGAATATATTTGCATATCTCTTGAAGAATATTTTTAATGAATTTTTGAAAATCCGGAAAGCGATCCATGCACTTGGACATTCCAAGTATGTTGGAATGTCTTGAAATTGTACTCAGTCATAGTCAACGACGCCCTGAACAAGAATCCGTTGAAAATATTTGCATATCGCTTAAGGAATATTTTTAATGAATTTTTGAAAATCAGGAAAGCGATCCATGCACTTAGGCAGTGACTTAACTTTTTCGTCAAAAAAGACCCCAAAAGTATCTTGGAATGTCTTGAAATTGTACACAGTCATAGTCAAGCATGCCCTGAACAAGAATCCGTTGAATATATTTGCATATCTCTTGAGGAATATTTTTAATGAATTTTTGAAAATCAGGAAAGCGATCCATGCACTTAGGCAGTGACTTAACTTTTGATGTTTTTGGGTTGTTTTTAAAGAATTAAAGCTGCAGGAGTTCATCCATGTCGTCCAGTCGCTGGAAACAAACGTTTGGACACCGTGGATCACACAGCAGGATATCAGGTGAGACGAAGGAAACGATCCATTTGCCCTGATGCACTTAGTGACTTGACTTTTTTTTCAAAAAAAACCCCCAAAAGTAAATTGGAATGTCTTGAAATTGTACACAGTCATAGTCAAGCATGCCCTGAACAAGAATCCGTTGAATATATTTGCATATCTCTTGAAGAATATTTTTAATGAATTTTTGAAAATCCGAAAAGCGATCCATGCACTTGGACATTCCAAGTATGTTGGAATGTCTTGAAATTGTACTCAGTCATAGTCAACGACGCCCTGAACAAGAATCAATTGAAAATATTTGCATATCTCTTAAGGAATATTTTTAATGAATTTTTGAAAATGAGGAAAGTCTGTGCACTTAGGCAGTGACTTAACTTTTTATTCAAAAAAGACCCCAAAAGTATCTTGGAATGTCTTGATATTGTACACAGTCATAGTCAAGCATGCCCTGAACAAGAATCCGTTGAATATATTTGCATATCTCTTGAAGAATATTTTTAATGAACTTTTGAAAATCAGGAAAGCGATCCATGCACTTGGACATTCCAAGTATGTTGGAATGTCTTGAAATTGTACTCAGTCATAGTCAACGACGCCCTGAACAAGAATCCGTTGAAAATATTTGCATATCGCTTAAGGAATATTTTTAATGAATTTTTGAAAATCAGGAAAGCGATCCATGCACTTAGGCAGTGACTTAACTTTTTTGTCAAAAAAGACCCCAAAAGTATCTTGGAATGTCTTGAAATTGTACACAGTCATAGTCAAGCATGCCCTGAACAAGAATCCGTTGAATATATTTGCATATCTCTTGAAGAATATTTTTAATGAATTTTTGAAAATCCGAAAAGCAATCCATGCACTTGGACATTCCAAGTATGTTGGAATGTCTTGAAATTGTACTCAGTCATAGTCAACGACGCCCTGAACAAGAATCAATTGAAAATATTTGCATATCTCTTAAGGAATATTTTTAATGAATTTTTGAAAATGAGGAAAGTCTGTGCACTTAGGCAGTGACTTAACTTTTTATTCAAAAAAGACCCCAAAAGTATCTTGGAATGTCTTGAAATTGTACACAGTCATAGTCAAGCATGCCCTGAACAAGAATCCGTTGAATATATTTGCATATCTCTTGAAGAATATTTTTAATGAACTTTTGAAAATCAGGAAAGCGATCCATGCACTTGGACATTCCAAGTATGTTGGAATGTCTTGAAATTGTACTCAGTCATAGTCAACGACGCCCTGAACAAGAATCCGTTGAAAATATTTGCATATAGCTTAAGGAATATTTTTAATGAATTTTTGAAAATCAGGAAAGCGATCCATGCACTTAGGCAGTGACTTAACTTTTTTGTCAAAAAAGACCCCAAAAGTATCTTGGAATGTCTTGAAATTGTACACAGTCATAGTCAAGCATGCCCTGAACAAGAATCCGTTGAATATATTTGCATATCTCTTGAAGAATATTTTTAATGAATTTTTGAAAATCCGAAAAGCGATCCATGCACTTGGACATTCCAAGTATGTTGGAATGTCTTGAAATTGTACTCAGTCATAGTCAACGACGCCCTGAACAAGAATCAATTGAAAATATTTGCATATCTCTTAAGGAATATTTTTAATGAATTTTTGAAAATTAGGAAAGCGATCCATGCACTTAGGCAGTGACTTAACTTTTGATGTTTTTGGTTTGTTTTTAAAGCATTAAAGCTGCAGGAGTTCATCCATGTCGCCCAGTCGCTGGAAACAAACGTTTGGACACCGTGGATCACACAGCAGGATATCAGGTGAGACGAAGGAAACGATCCATTTGCCCTGATGCACTTAGTGACTTGACTTTTTTTTCAAAAAAAACCCCAAAAGTAAATTGGAATGTCTTGAAATTGTACACAGTCATAGTCAAGCATGCCCTGAATAAGAATCCGTTGAATATATTTGCATATCTCTTGAAGAATATTTTTAATGAATTTTTGAAAATCCGGAAAGCGATCCATGCACTTGGACATTCCAAGTATGTTGGAATGTCTTGAAATTGTACTCAGTCATAGTCAACGACGCCCTGAACAAGAATCCGTTGAAAATATTTGCATATCGCTTAAGGAATATTTTTAATGAATTTTTGAAAATCAGGAAAGCGATCCATGCACTTAGGCAGTGACTTAACTTTTTCGTCAAAAAAGACCCCAAAAGTATCTTGGAATGTCTTGAAATTGTACACAGTCATAGTCAAGCATGCCCTGAACAAGAATCCGTTGAATATATTTGCATATCTCTTGAGGAATATTTTTAATGAATTTTTGAAAATCAGGAAAGCGATCCATGCACTTAGGCAGTGACTTAACTTTTGATGTTTTTGGGTTGTTTTTAAAGAATTAAAGCTGCAGGAGTTCATCCATGTCGTCCAGTCGCTGGAAACAAACGTTTGGACACCGTGGATCACACAGCAGGATATCAGGTGAGACGAAGGAAACGATCCATTTGCCCTGATGCACTTAGTGACTTGACTTTTTTTTCAAAAAAAAACCCCAAAAGTAAATTGGAATGTCTTGAAATTGTACACAGTCATAGTCAAGCATGCCCTGAACAAGAATCCGTTGAATATATTTGCATATCTCTTGAAGAATATTTTTAATGAATTTTTGAAAATCCGAAAAGCGATCCATGCACTTGGACATTCCAAGTATGTTGGAATGTCTTGAAATTGTACTCAGTCATAGTCAACGACGCCCTGAACAAGAATCAATTGAAAATATTTGCATATCTCTTAAGGAATATTTTTAATGAATTTTTGAAAATGAGGAAAGTCTGTGCACTTAGGCAGTGACTTAACTTTTTATTCAAAAAAGACCCCAAAAGTATCTTGGAATGTCTTGATATTGTACACAGTCATAGTCAAGCATGCCCTGAACAAGAATCCGTTGAATATATTTGCATATCTCTTGAAGAATATTTTTAATGAACTTTTGAAAATCAGGAAAGCGATCCATGCACTTGGACATTCCAAGTATGTTGGAATGTCTTGAAATTGTACTCAGTCATAGTCAACGACGCCCTGAACAAGAATCAATTGAAAATATTTGCATATCTCTTAAGGAATATTTTTAATGAATTTTTGAAAATGAGGAAAGTCTGTGCACTTAGGCAGTGACTTAACTTTTTATTCAAAAAAGACCCCAAAAGTATCTTGGAATGTCTTGAAATTGTACACAGTCATAGTCAAGCATGCCCTGAACAAGAATCCGTTGAATATATTTGCATATCTCTTGAAGAATATTTTTAATGAACTTTTGAAAATCAGGAAAGCGATCCATGCACTTGGACATTCCAAGTATGTTGGAATGTCTTGAAATTGTACTCAGTCATAGTCAACGACGCCCTGAACAAGAATCCGTTGAAAATATTTGCATATCGTTTAAGGAATATTTTTAAAGAATTTCTGAAAATCAGGAAAGCGATCCATGCACTTAGGCAGTGACTTAACTTTTTCGTCAAAAAAGACCCCAAAAGTATCTTGGAATGTCTTGAAATTGTACACAGTCATAGTCAAGCATGCCCTGAACAAGAATCCGTTGAATATATTTGCATATCTCTTGAAGAATATTTTTAATGAACTTTTGAAAATCAGGAAAGCGATCCATGCACTTGGACATTCCAAGTATGTTGGAATGTCTTGAAATTGTACTCAGTCATAGTCAACGACGCCCTGAACAAGAATCCGTTGAAAATATTTGCATATCGCTTAAGGAATATTTTTAATGAATTTTTGAAAATCAGGAAAGCGATCCATGCACTTAGGCAGTGACTTAACTTTTTCGTCAAAAAAGACCCCAAAAGTATCTTGGAATGTCTTGAAATTGTACACAGTCATAGTCAAGCATGCCCTGAACAAGAATCCGTTGAATATATTTGCATATCTCTTGAAGAATATTTTTAATGAATTTTTGAAAATCCGAAAAGCGATCCATGCACTTGGACATTCCAAGTATGTTGGAATGTCTTGAAATTGTACTCAGTCATAGTCAACGACGCTCTGAACAAGAATCAATTGAAAATATTTGCATATCTCTTAAGGAATATTTTTAATGAATTTTTGAAAATGAGGAAAGTCTGTGCACTAAGCCAGTGACTTAACTTTTCATTCAAAAAAGACCCCAAAAGTATCTTGGAATGTCTTGAAATTGTACACAGTCATAGTCAAGCATGCCCTGAACAAGAATCCGTTGAATATATTTGCATATCTCTTGAAGAATATTTTTAATGAACTTTTTGAAAATCAGGAAAGCGATCCATGTACTTGGACATTCAAAGTATGTTGGAATGTCTTGAAATTGTACTCGGTCATAGTCAACGACGCCCTGAACAAGAATCCGTTGAAAATATTTGCATATCGCTTAAGGAATATTTTTAATGAATTTTTGAAAATCAGGAAAGCGATCCATGCACTTAGGCAGTGACTTAACTTTTTATTCAAAAAAGACCCCAAAGGTATCTTGGAATGTCTTGAAATTGTACACAGTCATAGTCAAGCATGCCCTGAACAAGAATCCGTTGAATATATTTGCATATCTCTTGAAGAATATTTTTAATGAACTTTTGAAAATCAGGAAAGCGATCCATGCACTTGGACATTGCAAGTATGTTGGAATGTCTTGAAATTGTACTCAGTCATAGTCAACGACGCCCTGAACAAGAATCCGTTGAAAATATTTGCATATCGTTTAAGGAATATTTTTAAAGAATTTCTGAAAATCAGGAAAGCGATCCATGCACTTAGGCAGTGACTAAACTTTTTTGTCAAAAAAGACTCCAAAAGTATCTTGGAATGTCTTGAAATTGTACACAGTCATAGTCAAGCATGCCCTGAACAAGAATATGTTGAATATATTTGCATATCTCTTGAATAATATTTTTAATGAATTTTTGAAAATCCGAAAAGCGATCCATGCACTTGGACATTCCAAGTATGTTGGAATGTCTTGAAATTGTACTCAGTCATAGTCAACGACGCCCTGAACAAGAATCAATTGAAAATATTTGCATATCTCTTAAGGAATATTTTTAATGAATTTTTGAAAATGAGGAAAGTCTGTGCACTTAGGCAGTGACTTAACTTTTTATTCAAAAAAGACCCCAAAAGTATCTTGGAATGTCTTGAAATTGTACACAGTCATAGTCAAGCATGCCCTGAACAAGAATCCGTTGAATATATTTGCATATCTCTTGAAGAATATTTTTAATGAACTTTTGAAAATCAGGAAAGCGATCCATGCACTTGGACATTCCAAGTATGTTGGAATGTCTTGAAATTGTACTCGGTCATAGTCAACGACGCCCTGAACAAGAATCCATTGAAAATATTTGCATATCTCTTAAGGAATATTTTTAATGAATTTTTGAAAATGATGAAAGTCTGTGCACTTAGGCAGTGACTTAACTTTTTATTCAAAAAAGACCCCAAAGGTATCTTGGAATGTCTTGAAATTGTACACAGTCATAGTCAAGCATGCCCTGAACAAGAATCCGTTGAATATATTTGCATATCTCTTGAAGAATATTTTTAATGAACTTTTGAAAATCAGGAAAGCGATCCATGCACTTGGACATTCCAAGTATGTTGGAATGTCTTGAAATTGTACTCAGTCATAGTCAACAACGCCCTGAACAAGAATCCGTTGAAAATATTTGCATATCGTTTAAGGAATATTTTTAAAGAATTTCTGAAAATCAGGAAAGCGATCCATGCACTTAGGCAGTGACTTAACTTTTTCGTCAAAAAAGACCCCAAAAGTATCTTGGAATGTCTTGAAATTGTACACAGTCATAGTCAAGAATGCCCTGAACAAGAATCCGTTGAATATATTTGCATATCTCTTGAAGAATATTTTTAATGAATTTTTAAAAATCCGGAAAGCGATCCATGCACTTGGACATTCCAAGTATGTTGGAATGTCTTGAAATTGTACTCAGTCATAGTCAACGACGCCCTGAACAAGAATCCATTGAAAATATTTGCATATCTCTTAAGGAATATTTTTAATGAATTTTTGAAAATGATGAAAGTCTGTGCACTTAGGCAGTGACTTAACTTTTTATTCAAAAAAGACCCCAAAGGTATCTTGGAATGTCTTGAAATTGTACACAGTCATAGTCAAGCATGCCCTGAACAAGAATCCGTTGAATATATTTGCATATCTCTTGAAGAATATTTTTAATGAACTTTTGAAAATCAGGAAAGCGATCCATGCACTTGGACATTCCAAGTATGTTGGAATGTCTTGAAATTGTACTCAGTCATAGTCAACAACGCCCTGAACAAGAATCCGTTGAAAATATTTGCATATCGCTTAAGGAATATTTCTAATGAATTTTTGAAAATCAGGAAAGCGATCCATGCACTTAGGCAGTGACTTAACTTTTTTGTCAAAAAAGACCCCAAAAGTATCTTGGAATGTCTTGAAATTGTACACAGTCATAGTCAAGCATGCCCTGAACAAGAATCCGTTGAATATATTTGCATATCTCTTGAAGAATATTTTTAATGAACTTTTGAAAATCAGGAAAGCGATCCATGCACTTGGACATTCCAAGTATGTTGGAATGTCTTGAAATTGTACTCAGTCATAGTCAACGACGCCCTGAACAAGAATCCGTTGAAAATATTTGCATATCGTTTAAGGAATATTTTTAAAGAATTTCTGAAAATCAGGAAAGCGATCAATGCACTTAGGCAGTGACTTAACTTTTTCGTCAAAAAAGACCCCAAAAGTATCTTGGAATGTCTTGAAATTGTACACAGTCATAGTCAAGAATGCCCTGAACAAGAATCCGTTGAATATATTTGCATATCTCTTGAAGAATATTTTTAATGAATTTTTGAAAATCCGGAAAGCGATCCATGCACTTGGACATTCCAAGTATGTTGGAATGTCTTGAAATTGTACTCGGTCATAGTCAACGACGCCCTGAACAAGAATCCATTGAAAATATTTGCATATCTCTTAAGGAATATTTTTAATGAATTTTTGAAAATGATGAAAGTCTGTGCACTTAGGCAGTGACTTAACTTTTTATTCAAAAAAGACCCCAAAGGTATCTTGGAATGTCTTGAAATTGTACACAGTCATAGTCAAGCATGCCCTGAACAAGAATCCGTTGAATATATTTGCATATCTCTTGAAGAATATTTTTAATGAACTTTTGAAAATCAGGAAAGCGATCCGTGCACTTGGACATTCCAAGTATGTTGGAATGTCTTGAAATTGTACTCAGTCATAGTCAACGACGCCCTGAACAAGAATCCATTGAAAATATTTGCATATCGCTTAAGGAATATTTTTAATGAATTTTTGAAAATCAGGAAAGTGATCCATGCACTTAGGCAGTGACTTAACTTTTTTGTCAAAAAAGACCCCAAAAGTATCTTGGAATGTCTTGAAATTGTACACAGTCATAGTCAAGCATGCCCTGAACAAGAATCCGTTGAATATATTTGCATATCTCTTGAAGAATATTTTTAATGAACTTTTGAAAATCAGGAAAGCGATCCATGCACTTGGACATTCCAAGTATGTTGGAATGTCTTGAAATTGTACTCGGTCATAGTCAACGACGCCCTGAACAAGAATCCATTGAAAATATTTGCATATCTCTTAAGGAATATTTTTAATGAATTTTTGAAAATGATGAAAGTCTGTGCACTTAGGCAGTGACTTAACTTTTTATTCAAAAAAGACCCCAAAGGTATCTTGGAATGTCTTGAAATTGTACACAGTCATAGTCAAGCATGCCCTGAACAAGAATCCGTTGAATATATTTGCATATCTCTTGAAGAATATTTTTAATGAACTTTTGAAAATCAGGAAAGCGATCCATGCACTTGGACATTCCAAGTATGTTGGAATGTCTTGAAATTGTACTCAGTCATAGTCAACAACGCCCTGAACAAGAATCCGTTGAAAATATTTGCATATCGTTTAAGGAATATTTTTAAAGAATTTCTGAAAATCAGGAAAGCGATCCATGCACTTAGGCAGTGACTTAACTTTTTCGTCAAAAAAGACCCCAAAAGTATCTTGGAATGTCTTGAAATTGTACACAGTCATAGTCAAGAATGCCCTGAACAAGAATCCGTTGAATATATTTGCATATCTCTTGAAGAATATTTTTAATGAATTTTTGAAAATCCGGAAAGCGATCCATGCACTTGGACATTCCAAGTATGTTGGAATGTCTTGAAATTGTACTCAGTCATAGTCAACGACGCCCTGAACAAGAATCCATTGAAAATATTTGCATATCTCTTAAGGAATATTTTTAATGAATTTTTGAAAATGATGAAAGTCTGTGCACTTAGGCAGTGACTTAACTTTTTATTCAAAAAAGACCCCAAAGGTATCTTGGAATGTCTTGAAATTGTACACAGTCATAGTCAAGCATGCCCTGAACAAGAATCCGTTGAATATATTTGCATATCTCTTGAAGAATATTTTTAATGAACTTTTGAAAATCAGGAAAGCGATCCATGCACTTGGACATTCCAAGTATGTTGGAATGTCTTGAAATTGTACTCAGTCATAGTCAACAACGCCCTGAACAAGAATCCGTTGAAAATATTTGCATATCGCTTAAGGAATATTTCTAATGAATTTTTGAAAATCAGGAAAGCGATCCATGCACTTAGGCAGTGACTTAACTTTTTTGTCAAAAAAGACCCCAAAAGTATCTTGGAATGTCTTGAAATTGTACACAGTCATAGTCAAGCATGCCCTGAACAAGAATCCGTTGAATATATTTGCATATCTCTTGAAGAATATTTTTAATGAACTTTTGAAAATCAGGAAAGCGATCCATGCACTTGGACATTCCAAGTATGTTGGAATGTCTTGAAATTGTACTCAGTCATAGTCAACGACGCCCTGAACAAGAATCCGTTGAAAATATTTGCATATCGTTTAAGGAATATTTTTAAAGAATTTCTGAAAATCAGGAAAGCGATCAATGCACTTAGGCAGTGACTTAACTTTTTCGTCAAAAAAGACCCCAAAAGTATCTTGGAATGTCTTGAAATTGTACACAGTCATAGTCAAGAATGCCCTGAACAAGAATCCGTTGAATATATTTGCATATCTCTTGAAGAATATTTTTAATGAATTTTTGAAAATCCGGAAAGCGATCCATGCACTTGGACATTCCAAGTATGTTGGAATGTCTTGAAATTGTACTCGGTCATAGTCAACGACGCCCTGAACAAGAATCCATTGAAAATATTTGCATATCTCTTAAGGAATATTTTTAATGAATTTTTGAAAATGATGAAAGTCTGTGCACTTAGGCAGTGACTTAACTTTTTATTCAAAAAAGACCCCAAAGGTATCTTGGAATGTCTTGAAATTGTACACAGTCATAGTCAAGCATGCCCTGAACAAGAATCCGTTGAATATATTTGCATATCTCTTGAAGAATATTTTTAATGAACTTTTGAAAATCAGGAAAGCGATCCGTGCACTTGGACATTCCAAGTATGTTGGAATGTCTTGAAATTGTACTCAGTCATAGTCAACGACGCCCTGAACAAGAATCCATTGAAAATATTTGCATATCGCTTAAGGAATATTTTTAATGAATTTTTGAAAATCAGGAAAGTGATCCATGCACTTAGGCAGTGACTTAACTTTTTTGTCAAAAAAGACCCCAAAAGTATCTTGGAATGTCTTGAAATTGTACACAGTCATAGTCAAGCATGCCCTGAACAAGAATCCGTTGAATATATTTGCATATCTCTTGAAGAATATTTTTAATGAATTTTTGAAAATCCGAAAAGCGATCCATGCACTTGGACATTCAAAGTATGTTGGAATGTCTTGAAATTGTACTCAGTCATAGTCAACGACGCCCTGAACAAGAATCAATTGAAAATATTTGCATATCTCTTAAGGAATATTTTTAATGAATTTTTGAAAATGAGGAAAATCTGTGCACTTAGGCAGTGACTTAACTTTTTATTCAAAAAAGACCCCAAAAGTATCTTGGAATGTCTTGAAATTGTACACAGTCATAGTCAAGCATGCCCTGAACAAGAATCCGTTGAATATATTTGCATATCTCTTGAAGAATATTTTTAATGAACTTTTGAAAATCAGGAAAGCGATCCATGCACTTGGACATTCCAAGTATGTTGGAATGTTTTGAAATTGTACTCAGTCATAGTCAACGACGCCCTGAACAAGAATCCGTTGAAAATATTTGCATATCGCTTAAGGAATATTTTAAATGAATTTTTGAAAATCAGAAAAGCGATCCATGCACTTAGGCAGTGACTTAACTTTTTTGTCAAAAAAGACCCCAAAAGTATCTTGGAATGTCTTGAAATTGTACACAGTCATAGTCAAGCATGCCCTGAACAAGAATCCGTTGAATATATTTGCATATCTCTTGAAGAATATTTTTAATGAATTTTTGAAAATCCGAAAAGCGATCCATGCACTTGGACATTCCAAGTATGTTGGAATGTCTTGAAATTGTACTCAGTCATAGTCAACGACGCCCTGAACAAGAATCAATTGAAAATATTTGCATATCTCTTAAGGAATATTTTTAATGAATTTTTGAAAATTAGGAAAGCGATCCATGCACTTAGGCAGTGACTTAACTTTTGATGTTTTTGGTTTGCTTTAAAAGCATTAAAGCTGCAGGAGTTCATCCATGTCGCCCAGTCGCTGGAAACAAACGTTTGGACACCATGGATCACACAGCAGGAAATAAGGTGAGACGGAGGAAACGATCCATTTGCCCTGATGCACTTAGTGACTTGACTTTTTTTTCAAAAAAGACCCCAAAAGTATCTTGGAATGTCTTGAAATTGTACACAGTCATAGTCAAGCATGCCCTGAACAAGAATCCGTTGAATATATTTGCATATCGCTAAAGGAATATTTTTAATGAATTTTTGAAAATCAGGAAAGCAATCCATGCACTTAGGCAGTGACTTAACTTTTTTGTCAAAAAAGACCCCAAAAGTATCTTGGAATGTCTTGAAATTGTACACAGTCATAGTCAAGCATGCCCTGAACAAGAAACCGTTGAATATATTTGCATATCTCTTGAAGAATATTTTTAATGAATTTTTGAAAATCCGAAAAGCGATCCATGCACTTGGACATTCCAAGTATGTTGGAATGTCTTGAAATTGTACTCAGTCATAGTCAACGACGCCCTGAACAAGAATCAATTGAAAATATTTGCATATCTCTCAAGGATTATTTTAAATGAATTTTTGAAAATGAGGAAAGTCTGTGCACTTAGGCAGTGACTTAACTTTTATTCAAAAAAGACCCCAAAAGTATCTTGATTTGTCTTGAAATTGTACACAGTCATAGTCAAGCATGCCCTGAACAAGAATCCGTTGAATATATTTGCATATCTCTTGAAGAATATTTTTAATGAACTTTTGAAAATCAGGAAAGCGATCCATGCACTTGGACATTCCAAGTATGTTGGAATGTCTTGAAATTGTACTCAGTCATAGTCAACGACGCCCTGAACAAGAATCCGTTGAAAATATTTGCATATCGTTTAAGGAATATTTTTAAAGAATTTCTGAAAATCAGGAAAGCGATCCATGCACTTAGGCAGTGACTTAACTTTTTCGTCAAAAAAGACCCCAAAAGTATCTTGGAATGTCTTGAAATTGTACACAGTCATAGTCAAGCATGCCCTGAACAAGAATCCGTTGAATATATTTGCATATCTCTTGAAGAATATTTTTAATGAACTTTTGAAAATCAGGAAAGCGATCCATGCACTTGGACATTCAAAGTATGTTGGAATGTCTTGAAATTGTACTCAGTCATAGTCAACGACGCCCTGAACAAGAATCCGTTGAAAATATTTGCATATCGCTTAAGGAATATTTTTAATGAATTTTTGAAAATCAGGAAAGCGATCCATGCACTTCGGCAGTGACTTAACTTTTTCGTCAAAAAAGACCCCAAAAGTATCTTGGAATGTCTTGAAATTGTGCACAGTCATAGTCAAGCATGCCCTGAACAAGAATCCGTTGAATATATTTGCATATCTCTTGAAGAATATTTTTAATGAATTTTTGAAAATCCGGAAAGCTATCCATGCACTTGGACATTCCACTTAAGTTGGAATGTCTTGAAATTGTACTCAGTCATAGTCAACGACGCCCTGAACAAGAATCTATTGAAAATATTTGCATATCTCTTAAGGAATATTTTTAATGAATTTTTGAAAATGAGGAATTTCTGTGCACTTAGGCAGTGACTTAACTTTTTATTCAAAAAAGACCCCAAAAGTATCTTGGAATGTCTTGAAATTGTACACAGTCATAGTCAAGCATGCCCTGAACAAGAATCCGTTGAATATATTTGCATATCTCTTGAAGAATATTTTTAATGAACTTTTGAAAATCAGGAAAGCGATCCATGCACTTGGACATTCCAAGTATGTTGGAATGTCTTGAAATTGTACTCAGTCATAGTCAACGACGCCCTGAACAAGAATCCGTTGAAAATATTTGCATATCGCTTAAGGAATATTTTTAATGAATTTTTGAAAATCAGGAAAGCGATCCATGCACTTAGGCAGTGACTTAACTTTTTATTCAAAAAAGACCCCAAAAGTATCTTGGAATGTCTTGAAATTGTACACAGTCATAGTCAAGCATGCCCTGAACAAGAATCCGTTGAATATATTTGCATATCTCTTGAAGAATATTTTTAATGAACTTTTGAAAATCAGGAAAGCGATCCATGTACTTGGACATTCAAAGTATGTTGGAATGTCTTGAAATTGTACTCGGTCATAGTCAACGACGCCCTGAACAAGAATCCATTGAAAATATTTGCATATCTCTTAAGGAATATTTTTAATGAATTTTTGAAAATGATGAAAGTCTGTGCACTTAGGCAGTGACTTAACTTTTTATTCAAAAAAGACCCCAAAGGTATCTTGGAATGTCTTGAAATTGTACACAGTCATAGTCAAGCATGCCCTGAACAAGAATCCGTTGAATATATTTGCATATCTCTTGAAGAATATTTTTAATGAACTTTTGAAAATCAGGAAAGCGATCCATGCACTTGGACATTCCAAGTATGTTGGAATGTCTTGAAATTGTACTCAGTCATAGTCAACGACGCCCTGAACAAGAATCCGTTGAAAATATTTGCATATCGCTTAAGGAATATTTCTAATGAATTTTTGAAAATCAGGAAAGCGATCCATGCACTTAGGCAGTGACTTAACTTTTTTGTCAAAAAAGACCCCAAAAGTATCTTGGAATGTCTTGAAATTGTACACAGTCATAGTCAAGCATGCCCTGAACAAGAATCCGTTGAATATATTTGCATATCTCTTGAAGAATATTTTTAATGAACTTTTGAAAATCAGGAAAGCGATCCATGCACTTGGACATTCCAAGTATGTTGGAATGTCTTGAAATTGTACTCAGTCATAGTCAACGACGCCCTGAACAAGAATCCGTTGAAAATATTTGCATATCGCTTAAGGAATATTTTTAATGAATTTTTGAAAATCAGGAAAGCGATCCATGCACTTAGGCAGTGACTTAACTTTTTTGTCAAAAAAGACCCCAAAAGTATCTTGGAATGTCTTGAAATTGTACACAGTCATAGTCAAGCATGCCCTGAACAAGAATCCGTTGAATATATTTGCATATCTCTTGAAGAATATTTTTAATGAATTTTTGAAAATCCGAAAAGCGATCCATGCACTTGGACATTCCAAGTATGTTGGAATGTCTTGAAATTGTACTCAGTCATAGTCAACGACGCCCTGAACAAGAATCAATTGAAAATATTTGCATATCTCTTAAGGAATATTTTTAATGAATTTTTGAAAATGAGGAAAGTCTGTGCACTTAGGCAGTGACTTAACTTTTTATTCAAAAAAGAGCCCAAAAGTATCTTGGAATGTCTTGAAATTGTACACAGTCATAGTCAAGCATGCCCTGAACAAGAATCCGTTGAATATATTTGCATATCTCTTGAAGAATATTTTTAATGAACTTTTGAAAATCAGGAAAGCGATCCATGCACTTGGACATTCCAAGTATGTTGGAATGTCTTGAAATTGTACTCAGTCATAGTCAACGACGCCCTGAACAAGAATCCGTTGAAAATATTTGCATATCGCTTAAGGAATATTTTTAATGAATTTTTGAAAATCAGGAAAGCGATCCATGCACTTAGGCAGTGACTTAACTTTTTATTCAAAAAAGACCCCAAAAGTATCTTGGAATGTCTTGAAATTGTACACAGTCATAGTCAAGCATGCCCTGAACAAGAATCCGTTGAATATATTTGCATATCTCTTGAAGAATATTTTTAATGAATTTTTGAAAATCCGAAAAGCGATCCATGCACTTGGACATTCCAAGTATGTTGGAATGTCTTGAAATTGTACTCAGTCATAGTCAACGACGCCCTGAACAAGAATCAATTGAAAATATTTGCATATCTCTTAAGGAATATTTTGAATGAATTTTTGAAAATGAGGAAAGTCTGTGCACTTAGGCAGTGACTTAACTTTTTATTCAAAAAAGACCCCAAAAGTATGTTGGAATGTCTTGAAATTGTACTCGGTCATAGTCAACGACGCCCTGAACAAGAATCCATTGAAAATATTTGCATATCTCTTAAGGAATATTTTTAATGAATTTTTGAAAATGATGAAAGTCTGTGCACTTAGGCAGTGACTTAACTTTTTATTCAAAAAAGACCCCAAAGGTATCTTGGAATGTCTTGAAATTGTACACAGTCATTGTCAAGCATGCCCTGAACAAGAATCCGTTGAATATATTTGCATATCTCTTGAAGAATATTTTTAATGAACTTTTGAAAATCAGGAAAGCGATCCATGCACTTGGACATTCCAAGTATGTTGGAATGTCTTGAAATTGTACTCAGTCATAGTCAACGACGCCCTGAACAAGAATCCGTTGAAAATATTTGCATATCGCTTAAGGAATATTTTTAATGAATTTTTGAAAATCAGGAAAGCGATCCATGCACTTAGGCAGTGACTTAACTTTTTTGTCAAAAAAGACCCCAAAAGTATCTTGGAATGTCTTGAAATTGTACACAGTCATAGTCAAGCATGCCCTGAACAAGAATCCGTTGAATATATTTGCATATCTCTTGAAGAATATTTTTAATGAATTTTTGAAAATCCGAAAAGCGATCCATGCACTTGGACATTCCAAGTATGTTGGAATGTCTTGAAATTGTACTCAGTCATAGTCAACGACGCCCTGAACAAGAATCAATTGAAAATATTTGCATATCTCTTAAGGAATATTTTTAATGAATTTTTGAAAATGAGGAAAGTCTGTGCACTTAGGCAGTGACTTAACTTTTTATTCAAAAAAGACCCCAAAAGTATCTTGGAATGTCTTGAAATTGTACACAGTCATAGTCAAGCATGCCCTGAACAAGAATCCGTTGAATATATTTGCATATCTCTTGAAGAATATTTTTAATGAACTTTTGAAAATCAGGAAAGCGATCCATGCACTTGGACATTCCAAGTATGTTGGAATGTCTTGAAATTGTACTCAGTCATAGTCAACGACGCCCTGAACAAGAATCCGTTGAAAATATTTGCATATCGCTTAAGGAATATTTTTAATGAATTTTTGAAAATCAGGAAAGCGATCCATGCACTTAGGCAGTGACTTAACTTTTTATTCAAAAAAGACCCCAAAAGTATCTTGGAATGTCTTGAAATTGTACACAGTCATAGTCAAGCATGCCCTGAACAAGAATCCGTTGAATATATTTGCATATCTCTTGAAGAATATTTTTAATGAATTTTTGAAAATCCGAAAAGCGATCCATGCACTTGGACATTCCAAGTATGTTGGAATGTCTTGAAATTGTACTCAGTCATAGTCAACGACGCCCTGAACAAGAATCAATTGAAAATATTTGCATATCTCTTAAGGAATATTTTTAATGAATTTTTGAAAATTAGGAAAGCGATCCATGCACTTAGGCAGTGACTTAACTTTTGATGTTTTTGGTTTGTTTTCAAAGCATTAAAGCTGCAGGAGTTCATCCATGTCGCCCAGTCGCTGGAAACAAACGTTTGGACACCGTGGATCACACAGCAGGATATCAGGTGAGACGAAGGAAACGATCCATTTGCCCTGATGCACTTAGTGACTTGACTTTTTTTTCAAAAAAAACCCCAAAAGTAAATTGGAATGTCTTGAAATTGTACACAGTCATAGTCAAGCATGCCCTGAATAAGAATCCGTTGAATATATTTGCATATCTCTTGAAGAATATTTTTAATGAATTTTTGAAAATCCGGAAAGCGATCCATGCACTTGGACATTCCAAGTATGTTGGAATGTCTTGAAATTGTACTCAGTCATAGTCAACGACGCCCTGAACAAGAATCCGTTGAAAATATTTGCATATCGCTTAAGGAATATTTTTAATGAATTTTTGAAAATCAGGAAAGCGATCCATGCACTTAGGCAGTGACTTAACTTTTTCGTCAAAAAAGACCCCAAAAGTATCTTGGAATGTCTTGAAATTGTACACAGTCATAGTCAAGCATGCCCTGAACAAGAATCCGTTGAATATATTTGCATATCTCTTGAGGAATATTTTTAATGAATTTTTGAAAATCAGGAAAGCGATCCATGCACTAAGGCAGTGACTTAAATTTTGATGTTTTTGGGTTGTTTTTAAAGAATTAAAGCTGCAGGAGTTCATCCATGTCGTCCAGTCGCTGGAAACAAACGTTTGGACACCGTGGATCACACAGCAGGATATCAGGTGAGACGAAGGAAACGATCCATTTGCCCTGATGCACTTAGTGACTTGACTTATTTTTCAAAAAAAACCCCAAAAGTAAATTGGAATGTCTTGAAATTGTACACAGTCATAGTCAAGCATGCCCTGAACAAGAATCCGTTGAATATATTTGCATATCTCTTGAAGAATATTTTTAATGAATTTATGAAAATCCGAAAAGCGATCCATGCACTTGGACATTCCAAGTATGTTGGAATGTCTTGAAATTGTACTCAGTCATAGTCAACGACGCCCTGAACAAGAATCAATTGAAAATATTTGCATATCTCTTAAGGAATATTTTTAATGAATTTTTGAAAATGAGGAAAGTCTGTGCACTTAGGCAGTGACTTAACTTTTTATTCAAAAAAGACCCCAAAAGTATCTTGGAATGTCTTGAAATTGTACACAGTCATAGTTAAGCATGCCCTGAACAAGAATCCGTTGAATATATTTGCATATCTCTTGAAGAATATTTTTAATGAACTTTTGAAAATCAGGAAAGCGATCCATGCACTTGGACATTCCAAGTATGATGGAATGTCTTGAAATTGTACTCAGTCATAGTCAACGACGCCCTGAACAAGAATCCGTTGAAAATATTTGCATATCGCTTAAGGAATATTTTTAATGAATTTTTGAAAATCAGGAAAGCGATCCATGCACTTAGGCAGTGACTTAACTTTTTCGTCAAAAAAGACCCCAAAAGTATCTTGGAATGTCTTGAAATTGTACACAGTCATAGTCAAGCATGCCCTGAACAAGAATCCGTTGAATATATTTGCATATCTCTTGAAGAATATTTTTAATGAATTTTTGAAAATCCGAAAAGCGATCCATGCACTTGGACATTCCAAGTATGTTGGAATGTCTTGAAATTGTACTCAGTCATAGTCAACGACGCCCTGAACAAGAATTTGTTGAAAATATTTGCATATCGCTTAAGGAATATTTTTAATGAATTTTTGAAAATCAGGAAAGCGATCCATGCACTTAGGCAGTGACTTAACTTTTTTGTCAAAAAAGACCCCAAAAGTATCTTGGAATGTCTTGAAATTGTACACAGTCATAGTCAAGCATGCCCTGAACAAGAATCCGTTGAATATATTTGCATATCTCTTGAAGAATATTTTTAATGAATTTTTGAAAATCCGAAAAGCGATCCATGCACTTGGACATTCCAAGTATGTTGGAATGTCTTGAAATTGTACTCAGTCATAGTCAACGACGCCCTGAACAAGAATCCGTTGAAAATATTTGCATATCGCTTAAGGAATATTTTTAATGAATTTTTGAAAATCAGGAAAGCGATCCATGCACTTAGGCAGTGACTTAACTTTTTTGTCAAAAAAGACCCCAAAAGTATCTTGGAATGTCTTGAAATTGTACACAGTCATAGTCAAGCGTGCCCTGAACAAGAATCCGTTGAATATATTTGCATATCTCTTGAAGAATATTTTTAATGAATTTTTGAAAATCCGAAAAGCGATCCATGCACTTGGACATTCCAAGTATGTTGGAATGTCTTGAAATTGTACTCAGTCATAGTCAACGACGCCCTGAACAAGAATCAATTGAAAATATTTGCATATCTCTTAAGGAATATTTTTAATGAATTTTTGAAAATGATGAAAGTCTGTGCACTTAGGTAGTGACTTAACTTTTTATTCAAAAAAGACCCCAAAAGTATCTTGGAATGTCTTGAAATTGTACACAGTCATAGTCAAGCATGCCCTGAACAAGAATCCGTTGAAAATATTTGCATATCGTTTAAGGAATATTTTTAAAGAATTTCTGAAAATCAGGAAAGCGATCCATGCACTTAGGCAGTGACTTAACTTTTTCGTCAAAAAAGACCCCAAAAGTATCTTGGAATGTCTTGAAATTGTACACAGTCATAGTCAAGCATGCCCTGAACAAGAATCCGTTGAATATATTTGCATATCTCTTGAAGAATATTTTAAATGAATTTTTGAAAATCCGGAAAGCGATCCATGCACTTGGACATTCCAAGTATGTTGGAATGTCTTGAAATTGTACTCAGTCATAGTCAACAACGCCCTGAACAAGAATCCATTGAAAATATTTGCATATCTCTTAAGGAATATTTTTAATGAATTTTTGAAAATGAGGAAAGTCTGTGCACTTAGGCAGTGACTTAACTTTTTATTCAAAAAAGACCCCAAAAGTATCTTGGAATGTCTTGAAATTGTACACAGTCATAGTCAAGCATGCCCTGAACAAGAATCCGTTGAATATATTTGCATATCTCTTGAAGAATATTTTTAATGAATTTTTGAAAATCCGAAAAGCGATCCATGCACTTGGACATTCCAAGTATGTTGGAATGTCTTGAAATTGTACTCAGTCATAGTCAACGACGCCCTGAACAAGAATCCGTTGAAAATATTTGCATATCGCTTAAGGAATATTTTTAATGAATTTTTGAAAATCAGGAAAGCGATCCATGCACTTAGGCAGTGACTTAACTTTTTTGTCAAAAAAGACCCCAAAAGTATCTTGGAATGTCTTGAAATTGTACACAGTCATAGTCAAGCATGCCCTGAACAAGAATCCGTTGAATATATTTGCATATCTCTTGAAGAATATTTTAAATGAATTTTTGAAAATCCGAAAAGCGATCCATGCACTTGGACATTCCAAGTATGTTGGAATGTCTTGAAATTGTACTCAGTCATAGTCAACGACGCCCTGAACAAGAATCAATTGAAAATATTTGCATATCGCTTAAGCAATATTTTTAATGAATTTTTGAAAATCAGGAAAGCGATCCATGCACTTAGGCAGTGACTTAACTTTTTTGTCAAAAAAGACCCCAAAAGTATCTTGGAATGTCTTGAAATTGTACACAGTCATAGTCAACGACGCCCTGAACAAGAATCAATTGAAAATATTTGCATATCTCTTAAGGAATATTTTTAATGAATTTTTGAAAATGATGAAAGTCTGTGCACTTAGGCAGTGACTTAACTTTTTATTCAAAAAAGACCCCAAAAGTATCTTGGAATGTCTTGAAATTGTACACAGTCATAGTCAAGCATGCCCTGAACAAGAATCCGTTGAATATATTTGCATATCTCTTGAAGAATATTTTTAATGAACTTTTGAAAATCAGGAAAGCGATCCATGCACTTGGACATTCCAAGTATGTTGGAATGTTTTGAAATTGTACTCAGTCATAGTCAACGACGCCCTGAACAAGAATCCGTTGAAAATATTTGCATATCGCTTAAGGAATATTTTTAATGAATTTTTGAAAATCAGAAAAGCGATCCATGCACTTAGGCAGTGACTTAACTTTTTTGTCAAAAAAGACCCCAAAAGTATCTTGGAATGTCTTGAAATTGTACACAGTCATAGTCAAGCATGCCCTGAACAAGAATCCGTTGAATATATTTGCATATCTCTTGAAGAATATTTTTAATGAATTTTTGAAAATCCGAAAAGCGATCCATGCACTTGGACATTCCAAGTATGTTGGAATGTCTTGAAATTGTACTCAGTCATAGTCAACGACGCCCTGAACAAGAATCAATTGAAAATATTTGCATATCTCTTAAGGAATATTTTTAATGAATTTTTGAAAATGAGGAAAGTCTGTGCACTTAGGCAGTGACTTAACTTTTTATTCAAAAAAGACCCCAAAAGTATCCTGGAATGTCTTGAAATTGTACACAGTCATAGTCAAGCATGCCCTGAACAAGAATCCGTTGAATATATTTGCATATCTCTTGAAGAATATTTTTAATGAACTTTTGAAAATCAGGAAAGCGATCCATGCACTTGGAAATTCCAAGTATGTTGGAATGTCTTGAAATTGTACTCAGTCATAGTCAACGACGCCCTGAACAAGAATCCGTTGAAAATATTTGCATATCGTTTAAGGAATATTTTTAAAGAATTTCTGAAAATCAGGAAAGCGATCCATGCACTTAGGCAGTGACTTAACTTTTTCGTCAAAAAAGACCCCAAAAGTATCTTGGAATGTCTTGAAATTGTACACAGTCATAGTCAAGCATGCCCTGAACAAGAATCCGTTGAATATATTTGCATATCTCTTGAAGAATATTTTTAATGAATTTTTGAAAATCCGAAAAGCGATCCATGCACTTGGACATTCCAAGTATGTTGGAATGTCTTGAAATTGTACTCGGTCATAGTCAACGACGCCCTGAAAAGGAATCCATTGAAAATATTTGCATATCTCTTAAGGAATATTTTTAATGAATTTTTGAAAATGATGAAAGTCTGTGCACTTAGGCAGTGACTTAACTTTTTATCCAAAAAAGACCCCAAAGGTATCTTGGAATGTCTTGAAATTGTACACAGTCATAGTCAAGCATGCCCTGAACAAGAATCCGTTGAATATATTTGCATATCTCTTGAAGAATATTTTTAATGAACTTTTGAAAATCAGGAAAGCGATCCATGCACTTGGACATTCCAAGTATGTTGGAATGTCTTGAAATTGTACTCAGTCATAGTCAACGACGCCCTGAACAAGAATCCCTTGAAAATATTTGCATATCGCTTAAGGAATATTTTTAATGAATTTTTGAAAATCAGGAAAGCGATCCATGCACTTAGGCAGTGACTTAACTTTTTTGTCAAAAAAGACCCCAAAAGTATCTTGGAATGTCTTGAAATTGTACACAGTCATAGTCAAGCATGCCCTGAACAAGAATCCGTTGAATATATTTGCATATCTCTTGAAGAATATTTTTAATGAATTTTTGAAAATCCGAAAAGCGATCCATGCACTTGGACATTCCAAGTATGTTGGAATGTCTTTAAATTGTACTCAGTCATAGTCAACGACGCCCTGAACAAGAATCAATTGAAAATATTTGCATATCTCTTAAGGAATATTTTTAATGAATTTTTGAAAATGAGGAAAGTCTGTGCACTTAGGCAGTGACTTAACTTTTTATTCAAAAAAGACCCCAAAAGTATCTTGGAATGTCTTGAAATTGTACACAGTCATAGTCAAGCATGCCCTGAACAAGAATCCGTTGAATATATTTGCATATCTCTTGAAGAATATTTTTAATGAACTTTTGAAAATCAGGAAAGCGATCCATGCACTTGGACATTCCAAGTATGTTGGAATGTCTTGAAATTGTACTCAGTCATAGTCAACGACGCCCTGAACAAGAATCCGTTGAAAATATTTGCATATCGTTTAAGGAATATTTTTAAAGAATTTCTGAAAATCAGGAAAGCGATCCATGCACTTAGGCAGTGACTTAACTTTTTCGTCAAAAAAGACCCCAAAAGTATCTTGGAATGTCTTGAAATTGCACACAGTCATAGTCAAGCATGCCCTGAACAAGAATCCGTTGAATATATTTGCATATCTCTTGAAGAATATTTTTAATGAATTTTTGAAAATCCGGAAAGCGATCCATGCACTTGGACATTCCAAGTATGTTGGAATGTCTTGAAATTGTACTCAGTCATAGTCAACAACGCCCTGAACAAGAATCCATTGAAAATATTTGCATATCTCTTAAGGAATATTTTTAATGAATTTTTGAAAATGAGGAAAGTCTGTGCACTTAGGCAGTGACTTAACTTTTTATTCAAAAAAGACCCCAAAAGTATCTTGGAATGTCTTGAAATTGTACACAGTCATAGTCAAGCATGCCCTGAACAAGAATCCGTTGAATATATTTGCATATCTCTTGAAGAATATTTTTAATGAACTTTTGAAAATCAGGAAAGCGATCCATGCACTTGGACATTCCAAGTATGTTGGAATGTTTTGAAATTGTACTCAGTCATAGTCAACGACGCCCTGAACAAGAATCCGTTGAAAATATTTGCATATCGCTTAAGGAATATTTTTAATGAATTTTTGAAAATCAGAAAAGCGATCCATGCACTTAGGCAGTGACTTAACTTTTTTGTCAAAAAAGACCCCAAAAGTATCTTGGAATGTCTTGAAATTGTACACAGTCATAGTCAAGCATGCCCTGAACAAGAATCCGTTGAATATATTTGCATATCTCTTGAAGAATATTTTTAATGAATTTTTGAAAATCCGAAAAGCGATCCATGCACTTGGACATTCCAAGTATGTTGGAATGTCTTGAAATTGTACTCAGTCATAGTCAACGACGCCCTGAACAAGAATCAATTGAAAATATTTGCATATCTCTTAAGGAATATTTTTAATGAATTTTTGAAAATGAGGAAAGTCTGTGCACTTAGGCAGTGACTTAACTTTTTATTCAAAAAAGACCCCAAAAGTATCCTGGAATGTCTTGAAATTGTACACAGTCATAGTCAAGCATGCCCTGAACAAGAATCCGTTGAATATATTTGCATATCTCTTGAAGAATATTTTTAATGAACTTTTGAAAATCAGGAAAGCGATCCATGCACTTGGACATTCCAAGTATGTTGGAATGTCTTGAAATTGTACTCAGTCATAGTCAACGACGCCCTGAACAAGAATCAATTGAAAATATTTGCATATCTCTTAAGGAATATTTTTAATGAATTTTTGAAAATGAGGAAAGTCTGTGCACTTAGGCAGTGACTTAACTTTTTATTCAAAAAAGACCCCAAAAGTATCCTGGAATGTCTTGAAATTGTACACAGTCATAGTCAAGCATGCCCTGAACAAGAATCCGTTGAATATATTTGCATATCTCTTGAAGAATATTTTTAATGAACTTTTGAAAATCAGGAAAGCGATCCATGCACTTGGACATTCCAAGTATGTTGGAATGTCTTGAAATTGTACTCAGTCATAGTCAACGACGCCCTGAACAAGAATCCGTTGAAAATATTTGCATATCGTTTAAGGAATATTTTTAAAGAATTTCTGAAAATCAGGAAAGCGATCCATGCACTTAGGCAGTGACTTAACTTTTTCGTCAAAAAAGACCCCAAAAGTATCTTGGAATGTCTTGAAATTGTACACAGTCATAGTCAAGCATGCCCTGAACAAGAATCCGTTGAATATATTTGCATATCTCTTGAAGAATATTTTTAATGAATTTTTGAAAATCCGAAAAGCGATCCATGCACTTGGACATTCCAAGTATGTTGGAATGTCTTGAAATTGTACTCGGTCATAGTCAACGACGCCCTGAACAAGAATCAATTGAAAATATTTGCATATCTCTTAAGGAATATTTTTAATGAATTTTTGAAAATGAGGAAAGTCTGTGCACTTAGGCAGTGACTTAACTTTTTATTCAAAAAAGACCCCAAAAGTATCTTGGAATGTCTTGAAATTGTACACAGTCATAGTCAAGCATGCCCTGAACAAGAATCCGTTGAATATATTTGCATATCTCTTGAAGAATATTTTTAATGAACTTTTGAAAATCAGGAAAGCGATCCATGCACTTGGACATTCAAAGTATGTTGGAATGTCTTGAAATTGTACTCAGTCATAGTCAACGACGCCCTGAACAAGAATCCGTTGCAAATATTTGCATATCTTTTAAGGAATATTTTTAAAGAATTTCTGAAAATCAGGAAAGCGATCCATGCACTTAGGCAGTGACTTAACTTTTTCGTCAAAGAAGACCCCAAAAGTATCTTGGAATGTCTTGAAATTGTACACAGTCATAGTCAAGCATGCCCTGAACAAGAATCCGTTGAATATATTTGCATATCTCTTGAAGAATATTTTTAATGAATTTTTGAAAATCCGAAAAGCGATCCATGCACTTGGACATTCCAAGTATGTTGGAATGTCTTGAAATTGTACTCAGTCATAGTCAACGACGCCCTGAACAAGAATCAATTGAAAATATTTGCATATCTCTTAAGGAATATTTTTAATGAATTTTTGAAAATGAGGAAAGTCTGTGCACTTAGGCAGTGACTTAACTTTTTATTCAAAAAAGACCCCAAAAGTATCTTGGAATGTCTTGAAATTGTACACAGTCATAGTCAAGCATGCCCTGAACAAGAATCCGTTGAATATATTTGCATATCTCTTGAAGAATATTTTTAATGAACTTTTGAAAATCAGGAAAGCGATCCATGCACTTGGACATTCCAAGTATGTTGGAATGTCTTGAAATTGTACTCAGTCATAGTCAACGACGCCCTGAACAAGAATCCGTTGAAAATATTTGCATATCGTTTAAGGAATATTTTTAAAGAATTTCTGAAAATCAGGAAAGCGATCCATGCACTTAGGCAGTGACTTAACTTTTTCGTCAAAAAAGACCCCAAAAGTATCTTGGAATGTCTTGAAATTGTACACAGTCATAGTCAAGCATGCCCTGAACAAGAATCCGTTGAATATATTTGCATATCTCTTGAAGAATATTTTTAATGAATTTTTGAAAATCCGAAAAGCGATCCATGCACTTGGACATTCCAAGTATGTTGGAATGTCTTGAAATTGTACTCGGTCATAGTCAACGACGCCCTGAACAAGAATCCATTGAAAATATTTGCATATCTCTTAAGGAATATTTTTAATGAATTTTTGAAAATGATGAAAGTCTGTGCACTTAGGCAGTGACTTAACTTTTTATCCAAAAAAGACCCCAAAGGTATCTTGGAATGTCTTGAAATTGTACACAGTCATAGTCAAGCATGCCCTGAACAAGAATCCGTTGAATATATTTGCATATCTCTTGAAGAATATTTTTAATGAACTTTTGAAAATCAGGAAAGCGATCCATGCACTTGGACATTCCAAGTATGTTGGAATGTCTTGAAATTGTACTCAGTCATAGTCAACGACGCCCTGAACAAGAATCCCTTGAAAATATTTGCATATCGCTTAAGGAATATTTTTAATGAATTTTTGAAAATCAGGAAAGCGATCCATGCACTTAGGCAGTGACTTAACTTTTTTGTCAAAAAAGACCCCAAAAGTATCTTGGAATGTCTTGAAATTGTACACAGTCATAGTCAAGCATGCCCTGAACAAGAATCCGTTGAATATATTTGCATATCTCTTGAAGAATATTTTTAATGAATTTTTGAAAATCCGAAAAGCGATCCATGCACTTGGACATTCCAAGTATGTTGGAATGTCTTGAAATTGTACTCAGTCATAGTCAACGACGCCCTGAACAAGAATCAATTGAAAATATTTGCATATCTCTTAAGGAATATTTTTAATGAATTTTTGAAAATGAGGAAAGTCTGTGCACTTAGGCAGTGACTTAACTTTTTATTCAAAAAAGACCCCAAAAGTATCCTGGAATGTCTTGAAATTGTACACAGTCATAGTCAAGCATGCCCTGAACAAGAATCCGTTGAATATATTTGCATATCTCTTGAAGAATATTTTTAATGAACTTTTGAAAATCAGGAAAGCGATCCATGCACTTGGAAATTCCAAGTATGTTGGAATGTCTTGAAATTGTACTCAGTCATAGTCAACGACGCCCTGAACAAGAATCCATTGAAAATATTTGCATATCTCTTAAGGAATATTTTTAATGAATTTTTGAAAATGATGAAAGTCTGTGCACTTAGGCAGTGACTTAACTTTTTATCCAAAAAAGACCCCAAAGGTATCTTGGAATGTCTTGAAATTGTACACAGTCATAGTCAAGCATGCCCTGAACAAGAATCCGTTGAATATATTTGCATATCTCTTGAAGAATATTTTTAATGAACTTTTGAAAATCAGGAAAGCGATCCATGCACTTGGACATTCCAAGTATGTTGGAATGTCTTGAAATTGTACTCAGTCATAGTCAACGACGCCCTGAACAAGAATCCCTTGAAAATATTTGCATATCGCTTAAGGAATATTTTTAATGAATTTTTGAAAATCAGGAAAGCGATCCATGCACTTAGGCAGTGACTTAACTTTTTTGTCAAAAAAGACCCCAAAAGTATCTTGGAATGTCTTGAAATTGTACACAGTCATAGTCAAGCATGCCCTGAACAAGAATCCGTTGAATATATTTGCATATCTCTTGAAGAATATTTTTAATGAATTTTTGAAAATCCGAAAAGCGATCCATGCACTTGGACATTCCAAGTATGTTGGAATGTCTTTAAATTGTACTCAGTCATAGTCAACGACGCCCTGAACAAGAATCAATTGAAAATATTTGCATATCTCTTAAGGAATATTTTTAATGAATTTTTGAAAATGAGGAAAGTCTGTGCACTTAGGCAGTGACTTAACTTTTTATTCAAAAAAGACCCCAAAAGTATCTTGGAATGTCTTGAAATTGTACACAGTCATAGTCAAGCATGCCCTGAACAAGAATCCGTTGAATATATTTGCATATCTCTTGAAGAATATTTTTAATGAACTTTTGAAAATCAGGAAAGCGATCCATGCACTTGGACATTCCAAGTATGTTGGAATGTTTTGAAATTGTACTCAGTCATAGTCAACGACGCCCTGAACAAGAATCCGTTGAAAATATTTGCATATCGCTTAAGGAATATTTTTAATGAATTTTTGAAAATCAGAAAAGCGATCCATGCACTTAGGCAGTGACTTAACTTTTTTGTCAAAAAAGACCCCAAAAGTATCTTGGAATGTCTTGAAATTGTACACAGTCATAGTCAAGCATGCCCTGAACAAGAATCCGTTGAATATATTTGCATATCTCTTGAAGAATATTTTTAATGAATTTTTGAAAATCCGAAAAGCGATCCATGCACTTGGACATTCCAAGTATGTTGGAATGTCTTGAAATTGTACTCAGTCATAGTCAACGACGCCCTGAACAAGAATCAATTGAAAATATTTGCATATCTCTTGAGGAATATTTTTAATGAATTTTTGAAAATGAGGAAAGTCTGTGCACTTAGGCAGTGACTTAACTTTTTATTCAAAAAAGACCCCAAAAGTATCCTGGAATGTCTTGAAATTGTACACAGTCATAGTCAAGCATGCCCTGAACAAGAATCCGTTGAATATATTTGCATATCTCTTGAAGAATATTTTTAATGAACTTTTGAAAATCAGGAAAGCGATCCATGCACTTGGACATTCCAAGTATGTTGGAATGTCTTGAAATTGTACTCAGTCATAGTCAACGACGCCCTGAACAAGAATCCGTTGAAAATATTTGCATATCGTTTAAGGAATATTTTTAAAGAATTTCTGAAAATCAGGAAAGCGATCCATGCACTTAGGCAGTGACTTAACTTTTTCGTCAAAAAAGACCCCAAAAGTATCTTGGAATGTCTTGAAATTGTACACAGTCATAGTCAAGCATGCCCTGAACAAGAATCCGTTGAATATATTTGCATATCTCTTGAAGAATATTTTTAATGAATTTTTGAAAATCCGAAAAGCGATCCATGCACTTGGACATTCCAAGTATGTTGGAATGTCTTGAAATTGTACTCGGTCATAGTCAACGACGCCCTGAACAAGAATCAATTGAAAATATTTGCATATCTCTTAAGGAATATTTTTAATGAATTTTTGAAAATGAGGAAAGTCTGTGCACTTAGGCAGTGACTTAACTTTTTATTCAAAAAAGACCCCAAAAGTATCTTGGAATGTCTTGAAATTGTACACAGTCATAGTCAAGCATGCCCTGAACAAGAATCCGTTGAATATATTTGCATATCTCTTGAAGAATATTTTTAATGAACTTTTGAAAATCAGGAAAGCGATCCATGCACTTGGACATTCCAAGTATGTTGGAATGTCTTGAAATTGTACTCAGTCATAGTCAACGACGCCCTGAACAAGAATCCGTTGCAAATATTTGCATATCTTTTAAGGAATATTTTTAAAGAATTTCTGAAAATCAGGAAAGCGATCCATGCACTTAGGCAGTGACTTAACTTTTTCGTCAAAGAAGACCCCAAAAGTATCTTGGAATGTCTTGAAATTGTACACAGTCATAGTCAAGCATGCCCTGAACAAGAATCCGTTGAATATATTTGCATATCTCTTGAAGAATATTTTTAATGAATTTTTGAAAATCCGAAAAGCGATCCATGCACTTGGACATTCCAAGTATGTTGGAATGTCTTGAAATTGTACTCAGTCATAGTCAACGACGCCCTGAACAAGAATCAATTGAAAATATTTGCATATCTCTTAAGGAATATTTTTAATGAATTTTTGAAAATGAGGAAAGTCTGTGCACTTAGGCAGTGACTTAACTTTTTATTCAAAAAAGACCCCAAAAGTATCTTGGAATGTCTTGAAATTGTACACAGTCATAGTCAAGCATGCCCTGAACAAGAATCCGTTGAATATATTTGCATATCTCTTGAAGAATATTTTTAATGAACTTTTGAAAATCAGGAAAGCGATCCATGCACTTGGACATTCCAAGTATGTTGGAATGTCTTGAAATTGTACTCAGTCATAGTCAACGACGCCCTGAACAAGAATCCGTTGAAAATATTTGCATATCGTTTAAGGAATATTTTTAAAGAATTTCTGAAAATCAGGAAAGCGATCCATGCACTTAGGCAGTGACTTAACTTTTTCGTCAAAAAAGACCCCAAAAGTATCTTGGAATGTCTTGAAATTGTACACAGTCATAGTCAAGCATGCCCTGAACAAGAATCCGTTGAATATATTTGCATATCTCTTGAAGAATATTTTTAATGAATTTTTGAAAATCCGAAAAGCGATCCATGCACTTGGACATTCCAAGTATGTTGGAATGTCTTGAAATTGTACTCGGTCATAGTCAACGACGCCCTGAACAAGAATCCATTGAAAATATTTGCATATCTCTTAAGGAATATTTTTAATGAATTTTTGAAAATGATGAAAGTCTGTGCACTTAGGCAGTGACTTAACTTTTTATCCAAAAAAGACCCCAAAGGTATCTTGGAATGTCTTGAAATTGTACACAGTCATAGTCAAGCATGCCCTGAACAAGAATCCGTTGAATATATTTGCATATCTCTTGAAGAATATTTTTAATGAACTTTTGAAAATCAGGAAAGCGATCCATGCACTTGGACATTCCAAGTATGTTGGAATGTCTTGAAATTGTACTCAGTCATAGTCAACGACGCCCTGAACAAGAATCCCTTGAAAATATTTGCATATCGCTTAAGGAATATTTTTAATGAATTTTTGAAAATCAGGAAAGCGATCCATGCACTTAGGCAGTGACTTAACTTTTTTGTCAAAAAAGACCCCAAAAGTATCTTGGAATGTCTTGAAATTGTACACAGTCATAGTCAAGCATGCCCTGAACAAGAATCCGTTGAATATATTTGCATATCTCTTGAAGAATATTTTTAATGAATTTTTGAAAATCCGAAAAGCGATCCATGCACTTGGACATTCCAAGTATGTTGGAATGTCTTTAAATTGTACTCAGTCATAGTCAACGACGCCCTGAACAAGAATCAATTGAAAATATTTGCATATCTCTTAAGGAATATTTTTAATGAATTTTTGAAAATGAGGAAAGTCTGTGCACTTAGGCAGTGACTTAACTTTTTATTCAAAAAAGACCCCAAAAGTATCTTGGAATGTCTTGAAATTGTACACAGTCATAGTCAAGCATGCCCTGAACAAGAATCCGTTGAATATATTTGCATATCTCTTGAAGAATATTTTTAATGAACTTTTGAAAATCAGGAAAGCGATCCATGCACTTGGACATTCCAAGTATGTTGGAATGTCTTGAAATTGTACTCAGTCATAGTCAACGACGCCCTGAACAAGAATCCGTTGAAAATATTTGCATATCGTTTAAGGAATATTTTTAAAGAATTTCTGAAAATCAGGAAAGCGATCCATGCACTTAGGCAGTGACTTAACTTTTTCGTCAAAAAAGACCCCAAAAGTATCTTGGAATGTCTTGAAATTGCACACAGTCATAGTCAAGCATGCCCTGAACAAGAATCCGTTGAATATATTTGCATATCTCTTGAAGAATATTTTTAATGAATTTTTGAAAATCCGGAAAGCGATCCATGCACTTGGACATTCCAAGTATGTTGGAATGTCTTGAAATTGTACTCAGTCATAGTCAACAACGCCCTGAACAAGAATCCATTGAAAATATTTGCATATCTCTTAAGGAATATTTTTAATGAATTTTTGAAAATGAGGAAAGTCTGTGCACTTAGGCAGTGACTTAACTTTTTATTCAAAAAAGACCCCAAAAGTATCTTGGAATGTCTTGAAATTGTACACAGTCATAGTCAAGCATGCCCTGAACAAGAATCCGTTGAATATATTTGCATATCTCTTGAAGAATATTTTTAATGAACTTTTGAAAATCAGGAAAGCGATCCATGCACTTGGACATTCCAAGTATGTTGGAATGTTTTGAAATTGTACTCAGTCATAGTCAACGACGCCCTGAACAAGAATCCGTTGAAAATATTTGCATATCGCTTAAGGAATATTTTAAATGAATTTTTGAAAATCAGAAAAGCGATCCATGCACTTAGGCAGTGACTTAACTTTTTTGTCAAAAAAGACCCCAAAAGTATCTTGGAATGTCTTGAAATTGTACACAGTCATAGTCAAGCATGCCCTGAACAAGAATCCGTTGAATATATTTGCATATCTCTTGAAGAATATTTTTAATGAATTTTTGAAAATCCGAAAAGCGATCCATGCACTTGGACATTCCAAGTATGTTGGAATGTCTTGAAATTGTACTCAGTCATAGTCAACGACGCCCTGAACAAGAATCAATTGAAAATATTTGCATATCTCTTAAGGAATATTTTTAATGAATTTTTGAAAATGAGGAAAGTCTGTGCACTTAGGCAGTGACTTAACTTTTTATTCAAAAAAGACCCCAAAAGTATCCTGGAATGTCTTGAAATTGTACACAGTCATAGTCAAGCATGCCCTGAACAAGAATCCGTTGAATATATTTGCATATCTCTTGAAGAATATTTTTAATGAACTTTTGAAAATCAGGAAAGCGATCCATGCACTTGGACATTCCAAGTATGTTGGAATGTCTTGAAATTGTACTCAGTCATAGTCAACGACGCCCTGAACAAGAATCCGTTGAAAATATTTGCATATCGTTTAAGGAATATTTTTAAAGAATTTCTGAAAATCAGGAAAGCGATCCATGCACTTAGGCAGTGACTTAACTTTTTCGTCAAAAAAGACCCCAAAAGTATCTTGGAATGTCTTGAAATTGTACACAGTCATAGTCAAGCATGCCCTGAACAAGAATCCGTTGAATATATTTGCATATCTCTTGAAGAATATTTTTAATGAACTTTTGAAAATCAGGAAAGCGATCCATGCACTTAGGCAGTGACTTAACTTTTTCGTCAAAAAAGACCCCAAAAGTATCTTGGAATGTCTTGAAATTGTACACAGTCACAGTCAACGACGCCCTGAACAAGAATCCGTTGAAAATATTTGCATATCGCTTAAGGAATATTTTTAATGAATTTTTGAAAATCAGGAAAGCGATCCATGCACTTAGGCAGTGACTTAACTTTTTTGTCAAAAAAGACCCCAAAAGTATCTTGGAATGTCTTGAAATTGTACACAGTCATAGTCAAGCATGCCCTGAACAAGAATCCGTTGAATATATTTGCATATCTCTTGAAGAATATTTTTAATGAATTTTTGAAAATCCGAAAAGCGATCCATGCACTTGGACATTCCAAGTATGTTGGAATGTCTTGAAATTGTACTCAGTCATAGTCAACGACGCCCTGAACAAGAATCAATTGAAAATATTTGCATATCTCTTAAGGAATATTTTTAATGAATTTTTGAAAATGAGGAAAGTCTGTGCACTTAGGCAGTGACTTAACTTTTTATTCAAAAAAGACCCCAAAAGTATCTTGGAATGTCTTGAAATTGTACACAGTCATAGTCAAGCATGCCCTGAACAAGAATCCGTTGAATATATTTGCATATCTCTTGAAGAATATTTTTAATGAACTTTTAAAAATCAGGAAAGCGATCCATGCACTTGGACATTCCAAGTATGTTGGAATGTCTTGAAATTGTACTCAGTCATAGTCAACGACGCCCTGAACAAGAATCCGTTGAAAATATTTGCATATCGTTTAAGGAATATTTTTAAAGAATTTCTGAAAATCAGGAAAGCGATCCATGCACTTAGGCAGTGACTTAACTTTTTCGTCAAAAAAGACCCCAAAAGTATCTTGGAATGTCTTGAAATTGTACACAGTCATAGTCAAGCATGCCCTGAACAAGAATCCGTTGAATATATTTGCATATCTCTTGAAGAATATTTTTAATGAATTTTTGAAAATCAGGAAAGCGATCCATGCACTTGGACATTCCAAGTATGTTGGAATGTTTTGAAATTGTACTCAGTCATAGTCAACGACGCCCTGAACAAGAATCCGTTGAAAATATTTGCATATCGCTTAAGGAATATTTTTAATGAATTTTTGAAAATCAGAAAAGCGATCCATGCACTTAGGCAGTGACTTAACTTTTTTGTCAAAAAAGACCCCAAAAGTATCTTGGAATGTCTTGAAATTGTACACAGTCATAGTCAAGCATGCCCTGAACAAGAATCCGTTGAATATATTTGCATATCTCTTGAAGAATATTTTTAATGAATTTTTGAAAATCCGAAAAGCGATCCATGCACTTGGACATTCCAAGTATGTTGGAATGTCTTGAAATTGTACTCGGTCATAGTCAACGACGCCCTGAACAAGAATCAATTGAAAATATTTGCATAACTCTTAAGGAATATTTTTAATGAATTTTTGAAAATGAGGAAAGTCTGTGCACTTAGGCAGTGACTTAACTTTTTATTCAAAAAAGACCCCAAAAGTATCCTGGAATGTCTTGAAATTGTACACAGTCATAGTCAAGCATGCCCTGAACAAGAATCCGTTGAATATATTTGCATATCTCTTGAAGAATATTTTTAATGAACTTTTGAAAATCAGGAAAGCGATCCATGCACTTGGAAATTCCAAGTATGTTGGAATGTCTTGAAATTGTACTCAGTCATAGTCAACGACGCCCTGAACAAGAATCCGTTGAAAATATTTGCATATCGTTTAAGAAATATTTTTAAAGAATTTCTGAAAATCAGGAAAGCGATCCATGCACTTAGGCAGTGACTTAACTTTTTCGTCAAAAAAGACCGCAAAAGTATCTTGGAATGTCTTGAAATTGTACACAGTCATAGTCAAGCATGCCCTGAACAAGAATCCGTTGAATATATTTGCATATCTCTTGAAGAATATTTTTAATGAATTTTTGAAAATCCGAAAAGCGATCCATGCACTTGGACATTCCAAGTATGTTGGAATGTCTTGAAATTGTACTCGGTCATAGTCAACGACGCCCTGAACAAGAATCCATTGAAAATATTTGCATATCTCTTAAGGAATATTTTTAATGAATTTTTGAAAATGAGGAAAGTCTGTGCACTTAGGCAGTGACTTAACTTTTTATTCAAAAAAGACCCCAAAAGTATCTTGGAATGTCTTGAAATTGTACACAGTCATAGTCAAGCATGCCCTGAACAAGAATCCGTTGAATATATTTGCATATCTCTTGAAGAATATTTTTAATGAACTTTTGAAAATCAGGAAAGCGATCCATGCACTTGGACATTCCAAGTATGTTGGAATGTCTTGAAATTGTACTCAGTCATAGTCAACGACGCCCTGAACAAGAATCCGTTGCAAATATTTGCATATCTTTTAAGGAATATTTTTAAAGAATTTCTGAAAATCAGGAAAGCGATCCATGCACTTAGGCAGTGACTTAACTTTTTCGTCAAAAAAGACCCCAAAAGTATCTTGGAATGTCTTGAAATTGTACACAGTCATAGTCAAGCATGCCCTGAACAAGAATCCGTTGAATATATTTGCATATCTCTTGAAGAATATTTTTAATGAATTTTTGAAAATCCGAAAAGCGATCCATGCACTTGGACATTCCAAGTATGTTGGAATGTCTTGAAATTGTACTCAGTCATAGTCAACGACGCCCTGAACAAGAATCAATTGAAAATATTTGCATATCTCTTAAGGAATATTTTTAATGAATTTTTGAAAATGAGGAAAGTCTGTGCACTTAGGCAGTGACTTAACTTTTTATTCAAAAAAGACCCCAAAAGTATCTTGGAATGTCTTGAAATTGTACACAGTCATAGTCAAGCATGCCCTGAACAAGAATCCGTTGAATATATTTGCATATCTCTTGAAGAATATTTTTAATGAACTTTTGAAAATCAGGAAAGCGATCCATGCACTTGGACATTCCAAGTATGTTGGAATGTCTTGAAATTGTACTCAGTCATAGTCAACGACGCCCTGAACAAGAATCCGTTGAAAATATTTGCATATCGTTTAAGGAATATTTTTAAAGAATTTCTGAAAATCAGGAAAGCGATCCATGCACTTAGGCAGTGACTTAACTTTTTTGTCAAAAAAGACCCCAAAAGTATCTTGGAATGTCTTGAAATTGTACACAGTCATAGTCAAGCATGCCCTGAACAAGAATCCGTTGAATATATTTGCATATCTCTTGAAGAATATTTTTAATGAATTTTTGAAAATCCGAAAAGCGATCCATGCACTTGGACATTCCAAGTATGTTGGAATGTCTTGAAATTGTACTCAGTCATAGTCAACGACGCCCTGAACAAGAATCAATTGAAAATATTTGCATATCTCTTAAGGAATATTTTTAATGAATTTTTGAAAATGAGGAAAGTCTGTGCACTTAGGCAGTGACTTAACTTTTTATTCAAAAAAGACCCCAAAAGTATCCTGGAATGTCTTGAAATTGTACACAGTCATAGTCAAGCATGCCCTGAACAAGAATCCGTTGAATATATTTGCATATCTCTTGAAGAATATTTTTAATGAACTTTTGAAAATCAGGAAAGCGATCCATGCACTTGGAAATTCCAAGTATGTTGGAATGTCTTGAAATTGTACTCAGTCATAGTCAACTACGCCCTGAACAAGAATCCGTTGAAAATATTTGCATATCGTTTAAGGAATATTTTTAAAGAATTTCTGAAAATCAGGAAAGCGATCCATGCACTTAGGCAGTGACTTAACTTTTTCGTCAAAAAAGACCCCAAAAGTATCTTGGAATGTCTTGAAATTGTACACAGTCATAGTCAAGCATGCCCTGAACAAGAATCCGTTGAATATATTTGCATATCTCCTGAAGAATATTTTTAATGAATTTTTGAAAATCCGAAAAGCGATCCATGCACTTGGACATTCCAAGTATGTTGGAATGTCTTGAAATTGTACTCGGTCATAGTCAACGACGCCCTGAACAAGAATCCATTGAAAATATTTGCATATCTCTTAAGGAATATTTTTAATGAATTTTTGAAAATGATGAAAGTCTGTGCACTTAGGCAGTGACTTAACTTTTTATCCAAAAAAGACCCCAAAGGTATCTTGGAATGTCTTGAAATTGTACACAGTCATAGTCAAGCATGCCCTGAACAAGAATCCGTTGAATATATTTGCATATCTCTTGAAGAATATTTTTAATGAACTTTTGAAAATCAGGAAAGCGATCCATGCACTTGGACATTCCAAGTATGTTGGAATGTCTTGAAATTGTACTCAGTCATAGTCAACGACGCCCTGAACAAGAATCCCTTGAAAATATTTGCATATCGCTTAAGGAATATTTTTAATGAATTTTTGAAAATCAGGAAAGCGATCCATGCACTTAGGCAGTGACTTAACTTTTTTGTCAAAAAAGACCCCAAAAGTATCTTGGAATGTCTTGAAATTGTACACAGTCATAGTCAAGCATGCCCTGAACAAGAATCCGTTGAATATATTTGCATATCTCTTGAAGAATATTTTTAATGAATTTTTGAAAATCCGAAAAGCGATCCATGCACTTGGACATTCCAAGTATGTTGGAATGTCTTGAAATTGTACTCAGTCATAGTCAACGACGCCCTGAACAAGAATCAATTGAAAATATTTGCATATCTCTTAAGGAATATTTTTAATGAATTTTTGAAAATGAGGAAAGTCTGTGCACTTAGGCAGTGACTTAACTTTTTATTCAAAAAAGACCCCAAAAGTATCTTGGAATGTCTTGAAATTGTACACAGTCATAGTCAAGCATGCCCTGAACAAGAATCCGTTGAATATATTTGCATATCTCTTGAAGAATATTTTTAATGAACTTTTGAAAATCAGGAAAGCGATCCATGCACTTGGACATTCCAAGTATGTTGGAATGTCTTGAAATTGTACTCAGTCATAGTCAACGACGCCCTGAACAAGAATCCGTTGCAAATATTTGCATATCGTTTAAGGAATATTTTTAAAGAATTTCTGAAAATCAGGAAAGCGATCCATGCACTTAGGCAGTGACTTAACTTTTTCGTCAAAAAAGACCCCAAAAGTATCTTGGAATGTCTTGAAATTGTACACAGTCATAGTCAAGCATGCCCTGAACAAGAATCCGTTGAATATATTTGCATATCTCTTGAAGAATATTTTTAATGAATTTTTGAAAATCCGAAAAGCGATCCATGCACTTGGACATTCCAAGTATGTTGGAATGTCTTGAAATTGTACTCAGTCATAGTCAACGACGCCCTGAACAAGAATCAATTGAAAATATTTGCATATCTCTTAAGGAATATTTTTAATGAATTTTTGAAAATGAGGAAAGTCTGTGCACTTAGGCAGTGACTTAACTTTTTATTCAAAAAAGACCCCAAAAGTATCTTGGAATGTCTTGAAATTGTACACAGTCATAGTCAAGCATGCCCTGAACAAGAATCCGTTGAATATATTTGCATATCTCTTGAAGAATATTTTTAATGAACTTTTGAAAATCAGGAAAGCGATCCATGCACTTGGACATTCCAAGTATGTTGGAATGTCTTGAAATTGTACTCAGTCATAGTCAACGACGCCCTGAACAAGAATCCGTTGAAAATATTTGCATATCGTTTAAGGAATATTTTTAAAGAATTTCTGAAAATCAGGAAAGCGATCCATGCACTTAGGCAGTGACTTAACTTTTTCGTCAAAAAAGACCCCAAAAGTATCTTGGAATGTCTTGAAATTGTACACAGTCATAGTCAAGCATGCCCTGAACAAGAATCCGTTGAATATATTTGCATATCTCTTGAAGAATATTTTTAATGAATTTTTGAAAATCAGGAAAGCGATCCATGCACTTGGACATTCCAAGTATGTTGGAATGTTTTGAAATTGTACTCAGTCATAGTCAACGACGCCCTGAACAAGAATCCGTTGAAAATATTTGCATATCGCTTAAGGAATATTTTTAATGAATTTTTGAAAATCAGAAAAGCGATCCATGCACTTAGGCAGTGACTTAACTTTTTTGTCAAAAAAGACCCCAAAAGTATCTTGGAATGTCTTGAAATTGTACACAGTCATAGTCAAGCATGCCCTGAACAAGAATCCGTTGAATATATTTGCATATCTCTTGAAGAATATTTTTAATGAATTTTTGAAAATCCGAAAAGCGATCCATGCACTTGGACATTCCAAGTATGTTGGAATGTCTTGAAATTGTACTCAGTCATAGTCAACGACGCCCTGAACAAGAATCAATTGAAAATATTTGCATATCTCTTAAGGAATATTTTTAATGAATTTTTGAAAATGAGGAAAGTCTGTGCACTTAGGCAGTGACTTAACTTTTTATTCAAAAAAGACCCCAAAAGTATCCTGGAATGTCTTGAAATTGTACACAGTCATAGTCAAGCATGCCCTGAACAAGAATCCGTTGAATATATTTGCATATCTCTTGAAGAATATTTTTAATGAACTTTTGAAAATCAGGAAAGCGATCCATGCACTTGGAAATTCCAAGTATGTTGGAATGTCTTGAAATTGTACTCAGTCATAGTCAACGACGCCCTGAACAAGAATTCGTTGAAAATATTTGCATATCGTTTAAGGAATATTTTTAAAGAATTTCTGAAAATCAGGAAAGCGATCCATGCACTTAGGCAGTGACTTAACTTTTTCGTCAAAAAAGACCCCAAAAGTATCTTGGAATGTCTTGAAATTGTACACAGTCATAGTCAAGCATGCCCTGAACAAGAATCCGTTGAATATATTTGCATATCTCTTGAAGAATATTTTTAATGAATTTTTGAAAATCCGAAAAGCGATCCATGCACTTGGACATTCCAAGTATGTTGGAATGTCTTGAAATTGTACTCGGTCATAGTCAACGACGCCCTGAACAAGAATCCATTGAAAATATTTGCATATCTCTTAAGGAATATTTTTAATGAATTTTTGAAAATGATGAAAGTCTGTGCACTTAGGCAGTGACTTAACTTTTTATCCAAAAAAGACCCCAAAGGTATCTTGGAATGTCTTGAAATTGTACACAGTCATAGTCAAGCATGCCCTGAACAAGAATCCGTTGAATATATTTGCATATCTCTTGAAGAATATTTTTAATGAACTTTTGAAAATCAGGAAAGCGATCCATGCACTTGGACATTCCAAGTATGTTGGAATGTCTTGAAATTGTACTCAGTCATAGTCAACGACGCCCTGAACAAGAATCCCTTGAAAATATTTGCATATCGCTTAAGGAATATTTTTAATGAATTTTTGAAAATCAGGAAAGCGATCCATGCACTTAGGCAGTGACTTAACTTTTTTGTCAAAAAAGACCCCAAAAGTATCTTGGAATGTCTTGAAATTGTACACAGTCATAGTCAAGCATGCCCTGAACAAGAATCCGTTGAATATATTTGCATATCTCTTGAAGAATATTTTTAATGAATTTTTGAAAATCCGAAAAGCGATCCATGCACTTGGACATTCCAAGTATGTTGGAATGTCTTTAAATTGTACTCAGTCATAGTCAACGACGCCCTGAACAAGAATCAATTGAAAATATTTGCATATCTCTTAAGGAATATTTTTAATGAATTTTTGAAAATGAGGAAAGTCTGTGCACTTAGGCAGTGACTTAACTTTTTATTCAAAAAAGACCCCAAAAGTATCTTGGAATGTCTTGAAATTGTACACAGTCATAGTCAAGCATGCCCTGAACAAGAATCCGTTGAATATATTTGCATATCTCTTGAAGAATATTTTTAATGAACTTTTGAAAATCAGGAAAGCGATCCATGCACTTGGACATTCCAAGTATGTTGGAATGTCTTGAAATTGTACTCAGTCATAGTCAACGACGCCCTGAACAAGAATCCGTTGAAAATATTTGCATATCGTTTAAGGAATATTTTTAAAGAATTTCTGAAAATCAGGAAAGCGATCCATGCACTTTGACATTCCAAGTATGTTGGAATGTCTTTAAATTGTACTCAGTCATAGTCAACGACGCCCTGAACAAGAATCAATTGAAAATATTTGCATATCTCTTAAGGAATATTTTTAATGAATTTTTGAAAATGAGGAAAGTCTGTGCACTTAGGCAGTGACTTAACTTTTTATTCAAAAAAGACCCCAAAAGTATCTTGGAATGTCTTGAAATTGTACACAGTCATAGTCAAGCATGCCCTGAACAAGAATCCGTTGAATATATTTGCATATCTCTTGAAGAATATTTTTAATGAATTTTTGAAAATCCGAAAAGCGATCCATGCACTTTGACATTCCAAGTATGTTGGAATGTCTTTAAATTGTACTCAGTCATAGTCAACGACGCCCTGAACAAGAATCAATTGAAAATATTTGCATATCTCTTAAGGAATATTTTTAATGAATTTTTGAAAATGAGGAAAGTCTGTGCACTTAGGCAGTGACTTAACTTTTTATTCAAAAAAGACCCCAAAAGTATCTTGGAATGTCTTGAAATTGTACACAGTCATAGTCAAGCATGCCCTGAACAAGAATCCGATGAATATATTTGCATATCTCTTGAAGAATATTTTTAATGAATTTTTGAAAATCCGGAAAGCGATCCATGCACTTGGACATTCCAAGTATGTTGGAATGTCTTGAAATTGTACTCAGTCATAGTCAACAACGCCCTGAACAAGAATCCATTGAAAATATTTGCATATCTCTTAAGGAATATTTTTAATGAATTTTTGAAAATGAGGAAAGTCTGTGCACTTAGGCAGTGACTTAACTTTTTATTCAAAAAAGACCCCAAAAGTATCTTGGAATGTCTTGAAATTGTACACAGTCATAGTCAAGCATGCCCTGAACAAGAATCCGTTGAATATATTTGCATATCTCTTGAAGAATATTTTTAATGAACTTTTGAAAATCAGGAAAGCGATCCATGCACTTGGACATTCCAAGTATGTTGGAATGTTTTGAAATTGTACTCAGTCATAGTCAACGACGCCCTGAACAAGAATCCGTTGAAAATATTTGCATATCGCTTAAGGAATATTTTTAATGAATTTTTGAAAATCAGAAAAGCGATCCATGCACTTAGGCAGTGACTTAACTTTTTTGTCAAAAAAGACCCCAAAAGTATCTTGGAATGTCTTGAAATTGTACACAGTCATAGTCAAGCATGCCCTGAACAAGAATCCGTTGAATATATTTGCATATCTCTTGAAGAATATTTTTAATGAATTTTTGAAAATCCGAAAAGCGATCCATGCACTTGGACATTCCAAGTATGTTGGAATGTCTTGAAATTGTACTCAGTCATAGTCAACGACGCCCTGAACAAGAATCAATTGAAAATATTTGCATATCTCTTAAGGAATATGTTTAATGAATTTTTGAAAATGAGGAAAGTCTGTGCACTTAGGCAGTGACTTAACTTTTTATTCAAAAAAGACCCCAAAAGTATCCTGGAATGTCTTGAAATTGTACACAGTCATAGTCAAGCATGCCCTGAACAAGAATCCGTTGAATATATTTGCATATCTCTTGAAGAATATTTTTAATGAACTTTTGAAAATCAGGAAAGCGATCCATGCACTTGGACATTCCAAGTATGTTGGAATGTCTTGAAATTGTACTCAGTCATAGTCAACGACGCCCTGAACAAGAATCCGTTGAAAATATTTGCATATCGTTTAAGGAATATTTTTAAAGAATTTCTGAAAATCAGGAAAGCGATCCATGCACTTAGGCAGTGACTTAACTTTTTCGTCAAAAAAGACCCCAAAAGTATCTTGGAATGTCTTGAAATTGTACACAGTCATAGTCAAGCATGCCCTGAACAAGAATCCGTTGAATATATTTGCATATCTCTTGAAGAATATTTTTAATGAATTTTTGAAAATCCGGAAAGCGATCCATGCACTTGGACATTCCAAGTATGTTGGAATGTCTTGAAATTGTACTCAGTCATAGTCAACGACGCCCTGAACAAGAATCCATTGAAAATATTTGCATATCTCTTAAGGAATATTTTTAATGAATTTTTGAAAATGATGAAAGTCTGTGCACTTAGGCAGTGACTTAACTTTTTATTCAAAAAAGACCCCAAAGGTATCTTGGAATGTCTTGAAATTGTACACAGTCATAGTCAAGCATGCCCTGAACAAGAATCCGTTGAATATATTTGCATATCTCTTGAAGAATATTTTTAATGAATTTTTGAAAATCCGAAAAGCGATCCATGCACTTGGACATTCCAAGTATGTTGGAATGTCTTGAAATTGTACTCAGTCATAGTCAACGACGCCCTGAACAAGAATCCGTTGAAAATATTTGCATATCTCTTAAGGAATATTTTTAATGAATTTTTGAAAATCAGGAAAGCGATCCATGCACTTAGGCAGTGACTTAACTTTTTTGTCAAAAAAGACCCCAAAAGTATCTTGGAATGTCTTGAAATTGTACACAGTCATAGTCAAGCATGCCCTGAACAAGAATCCGTTGAATATATTTGCATATCTCTTGAAGAATATTTTTAATGAATTTTTGAAAATCCGAAAAGCGATCCATGCACTTGGACATTCCAAGTATGTTGGAATGTCTTTAAATTGTACTCAGTCATAGTCAACGACGCCCTGAACAAGAATCAATTGAAAATATTTGCATATCTCTTAAGGAATATTTTTAATGAATTTTTGAAAATGAGGAAAGTCTGTGCACTTAGGCAGTGACTTAACTTTTTATTCAAAAAAGACCCCAAAAGTATCTTGGAATGTCTTGAAATTGTACACAGTCATAGTCAAGCATGCCCTGAACAAGAATCCGTTGAATATATTTGCATATCTCTTGAAGAATATTTTTAATGAACTTTTGAAAATCAGGAAAGCGATCCATGCACTTGGACATTCCAAGTATGTTGGAATGTTTTGAAATTGTACTCAGTCATAGTCAACGACGCCCTGAACAAGAATCCGTTGAAAATATTTGCATATCACTTAAGGAATATTTTTAATGAATTTTTGAAAATCAGGAAAGCGATCCATGCACTTAGGCAGTGACTTAACTTTTTATTCAAAAAAGACCCCAAAAGTATCCTGGAATGTCTTGAAATTGTACACAGTCATAGTCAAGCATGCCCTGAACAAGAATCCGTTGAATATATGTGCATATCTCTTGAAGAATATTTTTAATGAATTTTTGAAAATCCGAAAAGCGATCCATGCACTTGGACATTCCAAGTATGTTGGAATGTCTTGAAATTGTACTCAGTCATAGTCAACGACGCCCTGAACAAGAATCAATTGAAAATATTTGCATATCTCTTAAGGAATATTTTTAATGAATTTTTGAAAATTAGGAAAGCGATCCATGCACTTAGGCAGTGACTTAACTTTTGATGTTTTTGGTTTGTTTTTAAAGCATTAAAGCTGCAGGAGTTCATCCATGTCGCCCAGTCGCTGAAAACAAACGTTTGGACACCGTGGATCACACAGCAGGATATCAGGTGAGACGAAGGAAACGATCCATTTGCCCTGATGCACTTAGTGACTTGACTTTTTTTTCAAAAAAAACCCCAAAAGTAAATTGGAATGTCTTGAAATTGTACACAGTCATAGTCAAGCATGCCCTGAATAAGAATCCGTTGAATATATTTGCATATCTCTTGAAGAATATTTTTAATGAATTTTTGAAAATCCGGAAAGCGATCCATGCACTTGGACATTCCAAGTATGTTGGAATGTCTTGAAATTGTACTCAGTCATAGTCAACGACGCCCTGAACAAGAATCCGTTGAAAATATTTGCATATCGCTTAAGGAATATTTTTAATGAATTTTTGAAAATCAGGAAAGCGATCCATGCACTTAGGCAGTGACTTAACTTTTTCGTCAAAAAAGACCCCAAAAGTATCTTGGAATGTCTTGAAATTGTACACAGTCATAGTCAAGCATGCCCTGAACAAGAATCCGTTGAATATATTTGCATATCTCTTGAGGAATATTTTTAATGAATTTTTGAAAATCAGGAAAGCGATCCATGCACTTAGGCAGTGACTTAACTTTTGATGTTTTTGGGTTGTTTTTAAAGAATTAAAGCTGCAGGAGTTCATCCATGTCGTCCAGTCGCTGGAAACAAACATTTGGACACCGTGGATCACACAGCAGGATATCAGGTGAGACGAAGGAAACGATCCATTTGCCCTGATGCACTTAGTGACTTGACTTTTTTTTCAAAAAAAACCCCAAAAGTAAATTGGAATGTCTTGAAATTGTACACAGTCATAGTCAAGCATGCCCTGAACAAGAATCCGTTGAATATATTTGCATATCTCTTGAAGAATATCTTTAATTAATTTTTGAAAATCCGAAAAGCGATCCATGCACTTGGACATTCCAAGTATGTTGGAATGTCTTGAAATTGTACTCAGTCATAGTCAACGACGCCCTGAACAAGAATCAATTGAAAATATTTGCATATCTCTTAAGGAATATTTTTAATGAATTTTTGAAAATGAGGAAAGTCTGTGCACTTAGGCAGTGACTTAACTTTTTATTCAAAAAAGACCCCAAAAGTATCTTGGAATGTCTTGAAATTGTACACAGTCATAGTCAAGCATGCCCTGAACAAGAATCCGTTGAATATATTTGCATATCTCTTGAAGAATATTTTTAATGAACTTTTGAAAATCAGGAAAGCGATCCATGCACTTGGACATTCCAAGTATGTTGGAATGTCTTGAAATTGTACTCAGTCATAGTCAACGACGCCCTGAACAAGAATCCGTTGAAAATATTTGCATATCGCTTAAGGAATATTTTTAATGAATTTTTGAAAATCAGGAAAGCGATCCATGCACTTAGGCAGTGACTTAACTTTTTTGTCAAAAAAGACCCCAAAAGTATCTTGGAATGTCTTGAAATTGTACACAGTCATAGTCAAGCATGCCCTGAACAAGAATCCGTTGAATATATTTGCATATCTCTTGAAGAATATTTTTAATGAATTTTTGAAAATCCGAAAAGCAATCCATGCACTTGGACATTCCAAGTATGTTGGAATGTCTTGAAATTGTACTCAGTCATAGTCAACGACGCCCTGAACAAGAATCCGTTGAAAATATTTGCATATCGTTTAAGGAATATTTTTAAAGAATTTCTGAAAATCAGGAAAGCGATCCATGCACTTAGGCAGTGACTTAACTTTTTCGTCAAAAAAGACCCCAAAAGTATCTTGGAATGTCTTGAAATTGTACACAGTCATAGTCAAGCATGCCCTGAACAAGAATCCGTTGAATATATTTGCATATCTCTTGAAGAATATTTTTAATGAATTTTTGAAAATCCGGAAAGCGATCCATGCACTTGGACATTCCAAGTATGTTGGAATGTCTTGAAATTGTACTCAGTCATAGTCAACGACGCCCTGAACAAGAATCCATTGAAAATATTTGCATATCTCTTAAGGAATATTTTTAATGAATTTTTGAAAATGATGAAAGTCTGTGCACTTAGGCAGTGACTTAACTTTTTATTCAAAAAAGACCCCAAAGGTATCTTGGAATGTCTTGAAATTGTACACAGTCATAGTCAAGCATGCCCTGAACAAGAATCCGTTGAATATATTTGCATATCTCTTGAAGAATATTTTTAATGAATTTTTGAAAATCCGAAAAGCGATCCATGCACTTGGACATTCCAAGTATGTTGGAATGTCTTGAAATTGTACTCAGTCATAGTCAACGACGCCCTGAACAAGAATCCGTTGAAAATATTTGCATATCTCTTAAGGAATATTTTTAATGAATTTTTGAAAATCAGGAAAGCGATCCATGCACTTAGGCAGTGACTTAACTTTTTTGTCAAAAAAGACCCCAAAAGTATCTTGGAATGTCTTGAAATTGTACACAGTCATAGTCAAGCATGCCCTGAACAAGAATCCGTTGAATATATTTGCATATCTCTTGAAGAATATTTTTAATGAATTTTTGAAAATCCGAAAAGCGATCCATGCACTTTGACATTCCAAGTATGTTGGAATGTCTTTAAATTGTACTCAGTCATAGTCAACGACGCCCTGAACAAGAATCAATTGAAAATATTTGCATATCTCTTAAGGAATATTTTTAATGAATTTTTGAAAATCAGGAAAGCGATCCATGCACTTAGGCAGTGACTTAACTTTTTATTCAAAAAAGACCCCAAAAGTATCTTGGAATGTCTTGAAATTGTACACAGTCATAGTCAAGCATGCCCTGAACAAGAATCCGTTGAATATATTTGCATATCTCTTGAAGAATATTTTTAATGAACTTTTGAAAATCAGGAAAGCGATCCATGCACTTGGACATTCCAAGTATGTTGGAATGTTTTGAAATTGTACTCAGTCATAGTCAACGACGCCCTGAACAAGAATCCGTTGAAAATATTTGCATATCGCTTAAGGAATATTTTTAATGAATTTTTGAAAATCAGGAAAGCGATCCATGCACTTAGGCAGTGACTTAACTTTTTATTCAAAAAAGACCCCAAAAGTATCCTGGAATGTCTTGAAATTGTACACAGTCATAGTCAAGCATGCCCTGAACAAGAATCCGTTGAATATATGTGCATATCTCTTGAAGAATATTTTTAATGAATTTTTGAAAATCCGAAAAGCGATCCATGCACCTGGACATTCCAAGTATGTTGGAATGTCTTGAAATTGTACTCAGTCATAGTCAACGACGCCCTGAACAAGAATCAATTGAAAATATTTGCATATCTCTTAAGGAATATTTTTAATGAATTTTTGAAAATTAGGAAAGCGATCCATGCACTTAGGCAGTGACTTAACTTTTGATGTTTTTGGTTTGTTTTTAAAGCATTAAAGCTGCAGGAGTTCATCCATGTCGCCCAGTCGCTGAAAACAAACGTTTGGACACCGTGGATCACACAGCAGGATATCAGGTGAGACGAAGGAAACGATCCATTTGCCCTGATGCACTTAGTGACTTGACTTTTTTTTCAAAAAAAACCCCAAAAGTAAATTGGAATGTCTTGAAATTGTACACAGTCATAGTCAAGCATGCCCTGAATAAGAATCCGTTGAATATATTTGCATATCTCTTGAAGAATATTTTTAATGAATTTTTGAAAATCCGGAAAGCGATCCATGCACTTGGACATTCCAAGTATGTTGGAATGTCTTGAAATTGTACTCAGTCATAGTCAACGACGCCCTGAACAAGAATCCGTTGAAAATATTTGCATATCGCTTAAGGAATATTTTTAATGAATTTTTGAAAATCAGGAAAGCGATCCATGCACTTAGGCAGTGACTTAACTTTTTCGTCAAAAAAGACCCCAAAAGTATCTTGGAATGTCTTGAAATTGTACACAGTCATAGTCAAGCATGCCCTGAACAAGAATCCGTTGAATATATTTGCATATCTCTTGAGGAATATTTTTAATGAATTTTTGAAAATCAGGAAAGCGATCCATGCACTTAGGCAGTGACTTAACTTTTGATGTTTTTGGGTTGTTTTTAAAGAATTAAAGCTGCAGGAGTTCATCCATGTCGTCCAGTCGCTGGAAACAAACATTTGGACACCGTGGATCACACAGCAGGATATCAGGTGAGACGAAGGAAACGATCCATTTGCCCTGATGCACTTAGTGACTTGACTTTTTTTTCAAAAAAAACCCCAAAAGTAAATTGGAATGTCTTGAAATTGTACACAGTCATAGTCAAGCATGCCCTGAACAAGAATCCGTTGAATATATTTGCATATCTCTTGAAGAATATCTTTAATTAATTTTTGAAAATCAGGAAAGCGATCCATGCACTTAGGCAGTGACTTAACTTTTGATGTTTTTGGGTTGTTTTTAAAGAATTAAAGCTGCAGGAGTTCATCCATGTCGTCCAGTCGCTGGAAACAAACATTTGGACACCGTGGATCACACAGCAGGATATCAGGTGAGACGTAGGAAACGATCCATTTGCCCTGATGCACTTAGTGACTTGACTTTTTTTTCAAAAAAAACCCCAAAAGTAAATTGGAATGTCTTGAAATTGTACACAGTCATAGTCAAGCATGCCCTGAACAAGAATCCGTTGAATATATTTGCATATCTCTTGAAGAATATCTTTAATGAATTTTTGAAAATCCGAAAAGCGATCCATGCACTTGGACATTCCAAGTATGTTGGAATGTCTTGAAATTGTACTCAGTCATAGTCAACGACGCCCTGAACAAGAATCAATTGAAAATATTTGCATATCTCTTAAGGAATATTTTTAATGAATTTTTGAAAATGAGTAAAGTCTGTGCACTGAGGCAGTGACTTAACTTTTTATTCAAAAAAGACCCCAAAAGTATCTTGGAATGTCTTGAAATTGTACACAGTCATAGTCAAGCATGCCCTGAACAAGAATCCGTTGAATATATTTGCATATCTCTTGAAGAATATTTTTAATGAACTTTTGAAAATCAGGAAAGCGATCCATGCACTTGGACATTCCAAGTATGTCGGAATGTCTTGAAATTGTACCCAGTCATAGTCAACGACGCCCTGAACAAGAATCCGTTGAAAATATTTGCATATCGCTTAAGGAATATTTTTAATGAATTTTTGAAAATCAGGAAAGCGATCCATGCACTTAGGCAGTGACTTAACTTTTTTGTCAAAAAAGACCCCAAAAGTATCTTGGAATGTCTTGAAATTGTACACAGTCATAGTCAAGCATGCCCTGAACAAGAATCCGTTGAATATATTTGCATATCTCTTGAAGAATATTTTTAATGAATTTTTGAAAATCCGAAAAGCGATCCATGCACTTGGACATTCCAAGTATGTTGGAATGTCTTGAAATTGTACTCAGTCATAGTCAACGACGCCCTGAACAAGAATCAATTGAAAATATTTGCATATCTCTTAAGGAATATTTTTAATGAATTTTTGAAAATGATGAAAGTCTGTGCACTTAGGCAGTGACTTAACTTTTTATTCAAAAAAGACCCCAAAAGTATCTTGGAATGTCTTGAAATTGTACACAGTCATAGTCAAGCATGCCCTGAACAAGAATCCGTTGAATATATTTGCATATCTCTTGAAGAATATTTTTAATGAACTTTTGAAAATCAGGAAAGCGATCCATGCACTTGGACATTCCAAGTATGTTGGAATGTCTTGAAATTGTACTCAGTCATAGTCAACGACGCCCTGAACAAGAATCCGTTGAAAATATTTGCATATCGCTTAAGGAATATTTTTAATGAATTTTTGAAAATCAGGAAAGCGATCCATGCACTTAGGCAGTGACTTAACTTTTTCGTCAAAAAAGACCCCAAAAGTATCTTGGAATGTCTTGAAATTGTACTCAGTCATAGTCAACGACGCCTTGAACAAGAATCAATTGAAAATATTTGCATATCTCTTAAGGAATATTTTTAATGAATTTTTGAAAATGATGAAAGTCTGTGCACTTAGGCAGTGACTTAACTTTTTATTCAAAAAAGACCCCAAAAGTATCTTGGAATGTCTTGAAATTGTACACAGTCATAGTCAAGCATGCCCTGAACAAGAATCCGTTGAATATATTTGCATATCTCTTGAAGAATATTTTTAATGAACTTTTGAAAATCGGGAAAGCGATCCATGCACTTGGACATTCCAAGTATGTTGGAATGTCTTGAAATTGTACTCAGTCATAGTCAACGACGCCCTGAACAAGAATCCGTTGAAAATATTTGCATATCGCTTAAGGAATATTTTAAATGAATTTTTGAAAATCAGGAAAGCGATCCATGCACTTAGGCAGTGACTTAACTTTTTCGTCAAAAAAGACCCCAAAAGTATCTTGGAATGTCTTGAAATTGTACACAGTCATAGTCAAGCATGCCCTGAACAAGAATCCGTTGAATATATTTGCATATCTCTTGAAGAATATTTTTAATGAATTTTTGAAAATCCGAAAAGCGATCCATGCACTTGGACATTCCAAGTATGTTGGAATGTCTTGAAATTGTACTCAGTCATAGTCAACGACGCCCTGAACAAGAATCAATTGAAAATATTTGCATATCTCTTAAGGAATATTTTTAATGAATTTTTGAAAATGAGGAAAGTCTGTGCACTTAGGCAGTGACTTAACTTTTTATTCAAAAAAGACCCCAAAAGTATCTTGGAATGTCTTGAAATTGTACACAGTCATAGTCAAGCATGCCCTGAACAAGAATCCGTTGAATATATTTGCATATCTCTTGAAGAATATTTTTAATGAACTTTTGAAAATCAGGAAAGCGATCCATGCACTTGGACATTCCAAGTATGTTGGAATGTCTTGAAATTGTACTCAGTCATAGTCAACGACGCCCTGAACAAGAATCCGTTGAAAATATTTGCATATCGTTTAAGGAATATTTTTAAAGAATTTCTGAAAATCAGGAAAGCGATCCATGCACTTAGGCAGTGACTTAACTTTTTCGTCAAAAAAGACCCCAAAAGTATCTTGGAATGTCTTGAAATTGTACACAGTCATAGTCAAGCATGCCCTGAACAAGAATCCGTTGAATATATTTGCATATCTCTTGAAGAATATTTTTAATGAATTTTTGAAAATCCGGAAAGCGATCCATGCACTTGGACATTCCAAGTATGTTGGAATGTCTTGAAATTGTACTCGGTCATAGTCAACGACGCCCTGAACAAGAATCCATTGAAAATATTTGCATATCTCTTAAGGAATATTTTTAATGAATTTTTGAAAATGATGAAAGTCTGTGCACTTAGGCAGTGACTTAACTTTTTATTCAAAAAAGACCCCAAAAGTATCTTGGAATGTCTTGAAATTGTACACAGTCATAGTCAAGCATGCCCTGAACAAGAATCCGTTGAATATATTTGCATATCTCTTGAAGAATATTTTTAATGAACTTTTGAAAATCAGGAAAGCGATCCATGCACTTGGACATTCCAAGTATGTTGGAATGTCTTGAAATTGTACTCAGTCATAGTCAACGACGCCCTGAACAAGAATCCGTTGAAAATATTTGCATATCGCTTAAGGAATATTTTTAATGAATTTTTGAAAATCAGGAAAGCGATCCATGCACTTAGGCAGTGACTTAACTTTTTCGTCAAAAAAGACCCCAAAAGTATCTTGGAATGTCTTGAAATTGTACTCAGTCATAGTCAACGACGCCTTGAACAAGAATCAATTGAAAATATTTGCATATCTCTTAAGGAATATTTTTAATGAATTTTTGAAAATGATGAAAGTCTGTGCACTTAGGCAGTGACTTAACTTTTTCGTCAAAAAAGACCCCAAAAGTATCTTGGAATGTCTTGAAATTGTACACAGTCATAGTCAAGCATGCCCTGAACAAGAATCCGTTGAATATATTTGCATATCTCTTGAAGAATATTTTTAATGAACTTTTGAAAATCAGGAAAGCGATCCATGCACTTGGACATTCCAAGTATGTTGGAATGTCTTGAAATTGTACTCAGTCATAGTCAACGACGCCCTGAACAAGAATCCGTTGAAAATATTTGCATATCGTTTAAGGAATATTTTTAAAGAATTTCTGAAAATCAGGAAAGCGATCCATGCACTTAGGCAGTGACTTAACTTTTTCGTCAAAAAAGACCCCAAAAGTATCTTGGAATGTCTTGAAATTGTACACAGTCATAGTCAAGCATGCCCTGAACAAGAATCCGTTGAATATATTTGCATATCTCTTGAAGAATATTTTTAATGAATTTTTGAAAATCCGAAAAGCGATCCATGCACTTGGACATTCCAAGTATGTTGGAATGTCTTGAAATTGTACTCAGTCATAGTCAACGACGCCCTGAACAAGAATCAATTGAAAATATTTGCATATCTCTTAAGGAATATTTTTAATGAATTTTTGAAAATGAGGAAAGTCTGTGCACTTAGGCAGTGACTTAACTTTTTATTCAAAAAAGACCCCAAAAGTATCTTGGAATGTCTTGAAATTGTACACAGTCATAGTCAAGCATGCCCTGAACAAGAATCCGTTGAATATATTTGCATATCTCTTGAAGAATATTTTTAATGAACTTTTGAAAATCAGGAAAGCGATCCATGCACTTGGACATTCCAAGTATGTTGGAATGTCTTGAAATTGTACTCAGTCATAGTCAACGACGCCCTGAACAAGAATCCGTTGAAAATATTTGCATATCGTTTAAGGAATATTTTTAAAGAATTTCTGAAAATCAGGAAAGCGATCCATGCACTTAGGCAGTGACTTAACTTTTTATTCAAAAAAGACCCCAAAAGTATCTTGGAATGTCTTGAAATTGTACACAGTCATAGTCAAGCATGCCCTGAACAAGAATCCGTTGAATATATTTGCATATCTCTTGAAGAATATTTTTAATGAACTTTTGAAAATCAGGAAAGCGATCCATGCACTTGGACATTCCAAGTATGTTGGAATGTCTTGAAATTGTACTCAGTCATAGTCAACGACGCCCTGAACAAGAATCCGTTGAAAATATTTGCATATCGCTTAAGGAATATTTTTAATGAATTTTTGAAAATCAGGAAAGCGATCCATGCACTTAGGCAGTGACTTAACTTTTTCGTCAAAAAAGACCCCAAAAGTATCTTGGAATGTCTTGAAATTGTACTCAGTCATAGTCAACGACGCCTTGAACAAGAATCAATTGAAAATATTTGCATATCTCTTAAGGAATATTTTTAATGAATTTTTGAAAATGATGAAAGTCTGTGCACTTAGGCAGTGACTTAACTTTTTATTCAAAAAAGACCCCAAAAGTATCTTGGAATGTCTTGAAATTGTACACAGTCATAGTCAAGCATGCCCTGAACAAGAATCCGTTGAATATATTTGCATATCTCTTGAAGAATATTTTTAATGAACTTTTGAAAATCGGGAAAGCGATCCATGCACTTGGACATTCCAAGTATGTTGGAATGTCTTGAAATTGTACTCAGTCATAGTCAACGACGCCCTGAACAAGAATCCGTTGAAAATATTTGCATATCGCTTAAGGAATATTTTAAATGAATTTTTGAAAATCAGGAAAGCGATCCATGCACTTAGGCAGTGACTTAACTTTTTCGTCAAAAAAGACCCCAAAAGTATCTTGGAATGTCTTGAAATTGTACACAGTCATAGTCAAGCATGCCCTGAACAAGAATCCGTTGAATATATTTGCATATCTCTTGAAGAATATTTTTAATGAATTTTTGAAAATCCGAAAAGCGATCCATGCACTTGGACATTCCAAGTATGTTGGAATGTCTTGAAATTGTACTCAGTCATAGTCAACGACGCCCTGAACAAGAATCAATTGAAAATATTTGCATATCTCTTAAGGAATATTTTTAATGAATTTTTGAAAATGAGGAAAGTCTGTGCACTTAGGCAGTGACTTAACTTTTTATTCAAAAAAGACCCCAAAAGTATCTTGGAATGTCTTGAAATTGTACACAGTCATAGTCAAGCATGCCCTGAACAAGAATCCGTTGAATATATTTGCATATCTCTTGAAGAATATTTTTAATGAACTTTTGAAAATCAGGAAAGCGACCCATGCACTTGGACATTCCAAGTATGTTGGAATGTCTTGAAATTGTACTCAGTCATAGTCAACGACGCCCTGAACAAGAATCCGTTGAAAATATTTGCATATCGTTTAAGGAATATTTTTAAAGAATTTCTGAAAATCAGGAAAGCGATCCATGCACTTAGGCAGTGACTTAACTTTTTCGTCAAAAAAGACCCCAAAAGTATCTTGGAATGTCTTGAAATTGTACACAGTCATAGTCAAGCATGCCCTGAACAAGAATCCGTTGAATATATTTGCATATCTCTTGAAGAATATTTTTAATGAATTTTTGAAAATCCGAAAAGCGATCCATGCACTTGGACATTCCAAGTATGTTGGAATGTCTTGAAATTGTACTCAGTCATAGTCAACGACGCCCTGAACAAGAATCAATTGAAAATATTTGCATATCTCTTAAGGAATATTTTTAATGAATTTTTGAAAATGAGGAAAGTCTGTGCAATTAGGCAGTGACTTAACTTTTTATTCAAAAAAGACCCCAAAAGTATCTTGGAATGTCTTGAAATTGTACACAGTCATAGTCAAGCATGCCCTGAACAAGAATCCGTTGAATATATTTGCATATCTCTTGAAGAATATTTTTAATGAACTTTTGAAAATCAGGAAAGCGATCCATGCACTTGGACATTCCAAGTATGTTGGAATGTCTTGAAATTGTACTCAGTCATAGTCAACGACGCCCTGAACAAGAATCCGTTGAAAATATTTGCATATCGTTTAAGGAATATTTTTAAAGAATTTCTGAAAATCAGGAAAGCGATCCATGCACTTAGGCAGTGACTTAACTTTTTCGTCAAAAAAGACCCCAAAAGTATCTTGGAATGTCTTGAAATTGTACACAGTCATAGTCAAGCATGCCCTGAACAAGAATCCGTTGAATATATTTGCATATCTCTTGAAGAATATTTTTAATGAATTTTTGAAAATCCGGAAAGCGATCCATGCACTTGGACATTCCAAGTATGTTGGAATGTCTTGAAATTGTACTCGGTCATAGTCAACGACGCCCTGAACAAGAATCCATTGAAAATATTTGCATATCTCTTAAGGAATATTTTTAATGAATTTTTGAAAATGATGAAAGTCTGTGCACTTAGGCAGTGACTTAACTTTTTATTCAAAAAAGACCCCAAAGGTATCTTGGAATGTCTTGAAATTGTACACAGTCATAGTCAAGCATGCCCTGAACAAGAATCCATTGAATATATTTGCATATCTCTTGAAGAATATTTTTAATGAACTTTTGAAAATCAGGAAAGCGATCCATGCACTTGGACATTCCAAGTATGTTGGAATGTCTTGAAATTGTACTCAGTCATAGTCAACGACGCCCTGAACAAGAATCCGTTGAAAATATTTGCATATCGCTTAAGGAATATTTTAAATGAATTTTTGAAAATCAGGAAAGCGATCCATGCACTTAGGCAGTGACTTAACTTTTTCGTCAAAAAAGACCCCAAAAGTATCTTGGAATGTCTTGAAATTGTACACAGTCATAGTCAAGCATGCCCTGAACAAGAATCCGTTGAATATATTTGCATATCTCTTGAAGAATATTTTTAATGAATTTTTGAAAATCCGAAAAGCGATCCATGCACTTGGACATTCCAAGTATGTTGGAATGTCTTGAAATTGTACTCAGTCATAGTCAACGACGCCCTGAACAAGAATCCGTTGAAAATATTTGCATATCGCTTAAGGAATATTTTTAATGAATTTTTGAAAATCAGGAAAGCGATCCATGCACTTATGCAGTGACTTAACTTTTTTGTCAAAAAAGACCCCAAAAGTATCTTGGAATGTCTTGAAATTGTACACAGTCATAGTCAAGCATGCCCTGAACAAGAATCCGTTGAATATATTTGCATATCTCTTGAAGAATATTTTTAATGAATTTTTGAAAATCCGAAAAGCGATCCATGCACTTGGACATTCCAAGTATGTTGGAATGTCTTGAAATTGTACTCAGTCATAGTCAACGACGCCCTGAACAAGAATCAATTGAAAATATTTGCATATCTCTTAAGGAATATTTTTAATGAATTTTTGAAAATGAGGAAAGTCTGTGCACTTAGGCAGTGACTTAACTTTTTATTCAAAAAAGACCCCAAAAGTATCTTGGAATGTCTTGAAATTGTACACAGTCATAGTCAAGCATGCCCTGAACAAGAATCCATTGAATATATTTGCATATCTCTTGAAGAATATTTTTAATGAACTTTTGAAAATCAGGAAAGCGATCCATGCACTTGGACATTCCAAGTATGTTGGAATGTCTTGAAATTGTACTCAGTCATAGTCAACGACGCCCTGAACAAGAATCCGTTGAAAATATTTGCATATCGTTTAAGGAATATTTTTAAAGAATTTCTGAAAATCAGGAAAGCGATCCATGCACTTAGGCAGTGACTTAACTTTTTCGTCAAAAAAGACCCCAAAAGTATCTTGGAATGTCTTGAAATTGTACACAGTCATAGTCAAGAATGCCCTGAACAAGAATCCGTTGAATATATTTGCATATCTCTTGAAGAATATTTTTAATGAATTTTTGAAAATCCGGAAAGCGATCCATGCACTTGGACATTCCAAGTATGTTGGAATGTCTTGAAATTGTACTCAGTCATAGTCAACGACGCCCTGAACAAGAATCCGTTGAAAATATTTGCATATCTCTTAAGGAATATTTTTAATGAATTTTTGAAAATCAGGAAAGCGATCCATGCACTTAGGCAGTGACTTAACTTTTTTGTCAAAAAAGACCCCAAAAGTATCTTGGAATGTCTTGAAATTGTACACAGTCATAGTCAAGCATGCCCTGAACAAGAATCCGTTGAATATATTTGCATATCTCTTGAAGAATATTTTTAATGAATTTTTGAAAATCCGAAAAGCGATCCATGCACTTTGACATTCCAAGTATGTTGGAATGTCTTTAAATTGTACTCAGTCATAGTCAACGACGCCCTGAACAAGAATCAATTGAAAATATTTGCATATCTCTTAAGGAATATTTTTAATGAATTTTTGAAAATGAGGAAAGTCTGTGCACTTAGGCAGTGACTTAACTTTTTATTCAAAAAAGACCCCAAAAGTATCTTGGAATGTCTTGAAATTGTACACAGTCATAGTCAAGCATGCCCTGAACAAGAATCCGTTAAATATATTTGCATATCTCTTGAAGAATATTTTTAATGAACTTTTGAAAATCAGGAAAGCGATCCATGCACTTGGACATTCCAAGTATGTTGGAATGTTTTGAAATTGTACTCAGTCATAGTCAACGACGCCCTGAACAAGAATCCGTTGAAAATATTTGCATATCGCTTAAGGAATATTTTTAATGAATTTTTGAAAATCAGGAAAGCGATCCATGCACTTAGGCAGTGACTTAACTTTTTATTCAAAAAAGACCCCAAAAGTATCCTGGAATGTCTTGAAATTGTACACAGTCATAGTCAAGCATGCCCTGAACAAGAATCCGTTGAATATATGTGCATATCTCTTGAAGAATATTTTTAATGAATTTTTGAAAATCCGAAAAGCGATCCATGCACCTGGACATTCCAAGTATGTTGGAATGTCTTGAAATTGTACTCAGTCATAGTCAACGACGCCCTGAACAAGAATCAATTGAAAATATTTGCATATCTCTTAAGGAATATTTTAAATGAATTTTTGAAAATGAGGAAAGTCTGTGCACTTAGGCAGTGACTTAACTTTTTATTCAAAAAAGACCCCAAAAGTATCTTGGAATGTCTTGAAATTGTACACAGTCATAGTCAAGCATGCCCTGAACAAGAATCCGTTGAATATATTTGCATATCTCTTGAAGAATATTTTTAATGAACTTTTGAAAATCAGGAAAGCGATCCATGCACTTGGACATTCCAAGTATGTTGGAATGTCTTGAAATTGTACTCAGTCATAGTCAACGACGCCCTGAACAAGAATCCGTTGAAAATATTTGCATATCGCTTAAGGAATATTTTTAATGAATTTTTGAAAATCAGGAAAGCGATCCATGCACTTAGGCAGTGACTTAACTTTTTTGTCAAAAAAGACCCCAAAAGTATCTTGGAATGTCTTGAAATTGTACACAGTCATAGTCAAGCATGCCCTGAACAAGAATCCGTTGAATATATTTGCATATCTCTTGAAGAATATTTTTAATGAATTTTTGAAAATCCGAAAAGCAATCCATGCACTTGGACATTCCAAGTATGTTGGAATGTCTTGAAATTGTACTCAGTCATAGTCAACGACGCCCTGAACAAGAATCAATTGAAAATATTTGCATATCTCTTAAGGAATATTTTTAATGAATTTTTGAAAATGAGTAAAGTCTGTGCACTGAGGCAGTGACTTAACTTTTTATTCAAAAAAGACCCCAAAAGTATCTTGGAATGTCTTGAAATTGTACACAGTCATAGTCAAGCATGCCCTGAACAAGAATCCGTTGAATATATTTGCATATCTCTTGAAGAATATTTTTAATGAACTTTTGAAAATCAGGAAAGCGATCCATGCACTTGGACATTCCAAGTATGTTGGAATGTCTTGAAATTGTACTCAGTCATAGTCAACGACGCCCTGAACAAGAATCCGTTGAAAATATTTGCATATCGCTTAAGGAATATTTTTAATGAATTTTTGAAAATCAGGAAAGCGATCCATGCACTTAGGCAGTGACTTAACTTTTTTGTCAAAAAAGACCCCAAAAGTATCTTGGAATGTCTTGAAATTGTACACAGTCATAGTCAAGCATGCCCTGAACAAGAATCCGTTGAATATATTTGCATATCTCTTGAAGAATATTTTTAATGAATTTTTGAAAATGATGAAAGTCTGTGCACTTAGGCAGTGACTTAACTTTTTATTCAAAAAAGACCCCAAAAGTATCTTGGAATGTCTTGAAATTGTACACAGTCATAGTCAAGCATGCCCTGAACAAGAATCCGTTGAATATATTTGCATATCTCTTGAAGAATATTTTTAATGAACTTTTGAAAATCAGGAAAGCGATCCATGCACTTGGACATTCCAAGTATGTTGGAATGTCTTGAAATTGTACTCAGTCATAGTCAACGACGCCCTGAACAAGAATCCGTTGAAAATATTTGCATATCGCTTAAGGAATATTTTTAATGAATTTTTGAAAATCAGGAAAGCGATCCATGCACTTAGGCAGTGACTTAACTTTTTCGTCAAAAAAGACCCCAAAAGTATCTTGGAATGTCTTGAAATTGTACTCAGTCATAGTCAACGACGCCTTGAACAAGAATCAATTGAAAATATTTGCATATCTCTTAAGGAATATTTTTAATGAATTTTTGAAAATGATGAAAGTCTGTGCACTTAGGCAGTGACTTAACTTTTTATTCAAAAAAGACCCCAAAAGTATCTTGGAATGTCTTGAAATTGTACACAGTCATAGTCAAGCATGCCCTGAACAAGAATCCGTTGAATATATTTGCATATCTCTTGAAGAATATTTTTAATGAACTTTTGAAAATCGGGAAAGCGATCCATGCACTTGGACATTCCAAGTATGTTGGAATGTCTTGAAATTGTACTCAGTCATAGTCAACGACGCCCTGAACAAGAATCCGTTGAAAATATTTGCATATCGCTTAAGGAATATTTTAAATGAATTTTTGAAAATCAGGAAAGCGATCCATGCACTTAGGCAGTGACTTAACTTTTTCGTCAAAAAAGACCCCAAAAGTATCTTGGAATGTCTTGAAATTGTACACAGTCATAGTCAAGCATGCCCTGAACAAGAATCCGTTGAATATATTTGCATATCTCTTGAAGAATATTTTTAATGAATTTTTGAAAATCCGAAAAGCGATCCATGCACTTGGACATTCCAAGTATGTTGGAATGTCTTGAAATTGTACTCAGTCATAGTCAACGACGCCCTGAACAAGAATCAATTGAAAATATTTGCATATCTCTTAAGGAATATTTTTAATGAATTTTTGAAAATGAGGAAAGTCTGTGCACTTAGGCAGTGACTTAACTTTTTATTCAAAAAAGACCCCAAAAGTATCTTGGAATGTCTTGAAATTGTACACAGTCATAGTCAAGCATGCCCTGAACAAGAATCCGTTGAATATATTTGCATATCTCTTGAAGAATATTTTTAATGAACTTTTGAAAATCAGGAAAGCGATCCATGCACTTGGACATTCCAAGTATGTTGGAATGTCTTGAAATTGTACTCAGTCATAGTCAACGACGCCCTGAACAAGAATCCGTTGAAAATATTTGCATATCGTTTAAGGAATATTTTTAAAGAATTTCTGAAAATCAGGAAAGCGATCCATGCACTTAGGCAGTGACTTAACTTTTTCGTCAAAAAAGACCCCAAAAGTATCTTGGAATGTCTTGAAATTGTACACAGTCATAGTCAAGCATGCCCTGAACAAGAATCCGTTGAATATATTTGCATATCTCTTGAAGAATATTTTTAATGAATTTTTGAAAATCCGAAAAGCGATCCATGCACTTGGACATTCCAAGTATGTTGGAATGTCTTGAAATTGTACTCAGTCATAGTCAACGACGCCCTGAACAAGAATCAATTGAAAATATTTGCATATCTCTTAAGGAATATTTTTAATGAATTTTTGAAAATGAGGAAAGTCTGTGCACTTAGGCAGTGACTTAACTTTTTATTCAAAAAAGACCCCAAAAGTATCTTGGAATGTCTTGAAATTGTACACAGTCATAGTCAAGCATGCCCTGAACAAGAATCCGTTGAATATATTTGCATATCTCTTGAAGAATATTTTTAATGAACTTTTGAAAATCAGGAAAGCGATCCATGCACTTGGACATTCCAAGTATGTTGGAATGTCTTGAAATTGTACTCAGTCATAGTCAACGACGCCCTGAACAAGAATCCGTTGAAAATATTTGCATATCGTTTAAGGAATATTTTTAAAGAATTTCTGAAAATCAGGAAAGCGATCCATGCACTCAGGCAGTGACTTAACTTTTTCGTCAAAAAAGACCCCAAAAGTATCTTGGAATGTCTTGAAATTGTACACAGTCATAGTCAAGCATGCCCTGAACAAGAATCCGTTGAATATATTTGCATATCTCTTGAAGAATATTTTTAATGAATTTTTGAAAATCCGGAAAGCGATCCATGCACTTGGACATTCCAAGTATGTTGGAATGTCTTGAAATTGTACTCGGTCATAGTCAACGACGCCCTGAACAAGAATCCATTGAAAATATTTGCATATCTCTTAAGGAATATTTTTAATGAATTTTTGAAAATGATGAAAGTCTGTGCACTTAGGCAGTGACTTAACTTTTTATTCAAAAAAGACCCCAAAAGTATCTTGGAATGTCTTGAAATTGTACACAGTCATAGTCAAGCATGCCCTGAACAAGAATCCGTTGAATATATTTGCATATCTCTTGAAGAATATTTTTAATGAACTTTTGAAAATCAGGAAAGCGATCCATGCACTTGGACATTCCAAGTATGTTGGAATGTCTTGAAATTGTACTCAGTCATAGTCAACGACGCCCTGAACAAGAATCCGTTGAAAATATTTGCATATCGCTTAAGGAATATTTTTAATGAATTTTTGAAAATCAGGAAAGCGATCCATGCACTTAGGCAGTGACTTAACTTTTTCGTCAAAAAAGACCCCAAAAGTATCTTGGAATGTCTTGAAATTGTACTCAGTCATAGTCAACGACGCCTTGAACAAGAATCAATTGAAAATATTTGCATATCTCTTAAGGAATATTTTTAATGAATTTTTGAAAATGATGAAAGTCTGTGCACTTAGGCAGTGACTTAACTTTTTATTCAAAAAAGACCCCAAAAGTATCTTGGAATGTCTTGAAATTGTACACAGTCATAGTCAAGCATGCCCTGAACAAGAATCCGTTGAATATATTTGCATATCTCTTGAAGAATATTTTTAATGAACTTTTGAAAATCGGGAAAGCGATCCATGCACTTGGACATTCCAAGTATGTTGGAATGTCTTGAAATTGTACTCAGTCATAGTCAACGACGCCCTGAACAAGAATCCGTTGAAAATATTTGCATATCGCTTAAGGAATATTTTAAATGAATTTTTGAAAATCAGGAAAGCGATCCATGCACTTAGGCAGTGACTTAACTTTTTCGTCAAAAAAGACCCCAAAAGTATCTTGGAATGTCTTGAAATTGTACACAGTCATAGTCAAGCATGCCCTGAACAAGAATCCGTTGAATATATTTGCATATCTCTTGAAGAATATTTTTAATGAATTTTTGAAAATCCGAAAAGCGATCCATGCACTTGGACATTCCAAGTATGTTGGAATGTCTTGAAATTGTACTCAGTCATAGTCAACGACGCCCTGAACAAGAATCAATTGAAAATATTTGCATATCTCTTAAGGAATATTTTTAATGAATTTTTGAAAATGAGGAAAGTCTGTGCACTTAGGCAGTGACTTAACTTTTTATTCAAAAAAGACCCCAAAAGTATCTTGGAATGTCTTGAAATTGTACACAGTCATAGTCAAGCATGCCCTGAACAAGAATCCGTTGAATATATTTGCATATCTCTTGAAGAATATTTTTAATGAACTTTTGAAAATCAGGAAAGCGATCCATGCACTTGGACATTCCAAGTATGTTGGAATGTCTTGAAATTGTACTCAGTCATAGTCAACGACGCCCTGAACAAGAATCCGTTGAAAATATTTGCATATCGTTTAAGGAATATTTTTAAAGAATTTCTGAAAATCAGGAAAGCGATCCATGCACTTAGGCAGTGACTTAACTTTTTCGTCAAAAAAGACCCCAAAAGTATCTTGGAATGTCTTGAAATTGTACACAGTCATAGTCAAGCATGCCCTGAACAAGAATCCGTTGAATATATTTGCATATCTCTTGAAGAATATTTTTAATGAATTTTTGAAAATCCGAAAAGCGATCCATGCACTTGGACATTCCAAGTATGTTGGAATGTCTTGAAATTGTACTCAGTCATAGTCAACGACGCCCTGAACAAGAATCAATTGAAAATATTTGCATATCTCTTAAGGAATATTTTTAATGAATTTTTGAAAATGAGGAAAGTCTGTGCAATTAGGCAGTGACTTAACTTTTTATTCAAAAAAGACCCCAAAAGTATCTTGGAATGTCTTGAAATTGTACACAGTCATAGTCAAGCATGCCCTGAACAAGAATCCGTTGAATATATTTGCATATCTCTTGAAGAATATTTTTAATGAACTTTTGAAAATCAGGAAAGCGATCCATGCACTTGGACATTCCAAGTATGTTGGAATGTCTTGAAATTGTACTCAGTCATAGTCAACGACGCCCTGAACAAGAATCCGTTGAAAATATTTGCATATCGTTTAAGGAATATTTTTAAAGAATTTCTGAAAATCAGGAAAGCGATCCATGCACTTAGGCAGTGACTTAACTTTTTCGTCAAAAAAGACCCCAAAAGTATCTTGGAATGTCTTGAAATTGTACACAGTCATAGTCAAGCATGCCCTGAACAAGAATCCGTTGAATATATTTGCATATCTCTTGAAGAATATTTTTAATGAATTTTTGAAAATCCGAAAAGCGATCCATGCACTTGGACATTCCAAGTATGTTGGAATGTCTTGAAATTGTACTCAGTCATAGTCAACGACGCCCTGAACAAGAATCAATTGAAAATATTTGCATATCTCTTAAGGAATATTTTTAATGAATTTTTGAAAATGAGGAAAGTCTGTGCACTTAGGCAGTGACTTAACTTTTTATTCAAAAAAGACCCCAAAAGTATCTTGGAATGTCTTGAAATTGTACACAGTCATAGTCAAGCATGCCCTGAACAAGAATCCGTTGAATATATTTGCATATCTCTTGAAGAATATTTTTAATGAACTTTTGAAAATCAGGAAAGCGATCCATGCACTTGGACATTCCAAGTATGTTGGAATGTCTTGAAATTGTACTCAGTCATAGTCAACGACGCCCTGAACAAGAATCCGTTGAAAATATTTGCATATCGCTTAAGGAATATTTTTAATGAATTTTTGAAAATCAGGAAAGCGATCCATGCACTTAGGCAGTGACTTAACTTTTTCGTCAAAAAAGACCCCAAAAGTATCTTGGAATGTCTTGAAATTGTACTCAGTCATAGTCAACGACGCCTTGAACAAGAATCAATTGAAAATATTTGCATATCTCTTAAGGAATATTTTTAATGAATTTTTGAAAATGATGAAAGTCTGTGCACTTAGGCAGTGACTTAACTTTTTATTCAAAAAAGACCCCAAAAGTATCTTGGAATGTCTTGAAATTGTACACAGTCATAGTCAAGCATGCCCTGAACAAGAATCCGTTGAATATATTTGCATATCTCTTGAAGAATATTTTTAATGAACTTTTGAAAATCGGGAAAGCGATCCATGCACTTGGACATTCCAAGTATGTTGGAATGTCTTGAAATTGTACTCAGTCATAGTCAACGACGCCCTGAACAAGAATCCGTTGAAAATATTTGCATATCGCTTAAGGAATATTTTAAATGAATTTTTGAAAATCAGGAAAGCGATCCATGCACTTAGGCAGTGACTTAACTTTTTCGTCAAAAAAGACCCCAAAAGTATCTTGGAATGTCTTGAAATTGTACACAGTCATAGTCAAGCATGCCCTGAACAAGAATCCGTTGAATATATTTGCATATCTCTTGAAGAATATTTTTAATGAATTTTTGAAAATCCGAAAAGCGATCCATGCACTTGGACATTCCAAGTATGTTGGAATGTCTTGAAATTGTACTCAGTCATAGTCAACGACGCCCTGAACAAGAATCAATTGAAAATATTTGCATATCTCTTAAGGAATATTTTTAATGAATTTTTGAAAATGAGGAAAGTCTGTGCACTTAGGCAGTGACTTAACTTTTTATTCAAAAAAGACCCCAAAAGTATCTTGGAATGTCTTGAAATTGTACACAGTCATAGTCAAGCATGCCCTGAACAAGAATCCGTTGAATATATTTGCATATCTCTTGAAGAATATTTTTAATGAACTTTTGAAAATCAGGAAAGCGATCCATGCACTTGGACATTCCAAGTATGTTGGAATGTCTTGAAATTGTACTCAGTCATAGTCAACGACGCCCTGAACAAGAATCCGTTGAAAATATTTGCATATCGTTTAAGGAATATTTTTAAAGAATTTCTGAAAATCAGGAAAGCGATCCATGCACTTAGGCAGTGACTTAACTTTTTCGTCAAAAAAGACCCCAAAAGTATCTTGGAATGTCTTGAAATTGTACACAGTCATAGTCAAGCATGCCCTGAACAAGAATCCGTTGAATATATTTGCATATCTCTTGAAGAATATTTTTAATGAATTTTTGAAAATCCGAAAAGCGATCCATGCACTTGGACATTCCAAGTATGTTGGAATGTCTTGAAATTGTACTCAGTCATAGTCAACGACGCCCTGAACAAGAATCAATTGAAAATATTTGCATATCTCTTAAGGAATATTTTTAATGAATTTTTGAAAATGAGGAAAGTCTGTGCAATTAGGCAGTGACTTAACTTTTTATTCAAAAAAGACCCCAAAAGTATCTTGGAATGTCTTGAAATTGTACACAGTCATAGTCAAGCATGCCCTGAACAAGAATCCGTTGAATATATTTGCATATCTCTTGAAGAATATTTTTAATGAACTTTTGAAAATCAGGAAAGCGATCCATGCACTTGGACATTCCAAGTATGTTGGAATGTCTTGAAATTGTACTCAGTCATAGTCAACGACGCCCTGAACAAGAATCCGTTGAAAATATTTGCATATCGTTTAAGGAATATTTTTAAAGAATTTCTGAAAATCAGGAAAGCGATCCATGCACTTAGGCAGTGACTTAACTTTTTCGTCAAAAAAGACCCCAAAAGTATCTTGGAATGTCTTGAAATTGTACACAGTCATAGTCAAGCATGCCCTGAACAAGAATCCGTTGAATATATTTGCATATCTCTTGAAGAATATTTTTAATGAATTTTTGAAAATCCGGAAAGCGATCCATGCACTTGGACATTCCAAGTATGTTGGAATGTCTTGAAATTGTACTCGGTCATAGTCAACGACGCCCTGAACAAGAATCCATTGAAAATATTTGCATATCTCTTAAGGAATATTTTTAATGAATTTTTGAAAATGATGAAAGTCTGTGCACTTAGGCAGTGACTTAACTTTTTATTCAAAAAAGACCCCAAAGGTATCTTGGAATGTCTTGAAATTGTACACAGTCATAGTCAAGCATGCCCTGAACAAGAATCCGTTGAATATATTTGCATATCTCTTGAAGAATATTTTTAATGAACTTTTGAATATCAGGAAAGCGATCCATGCACTTGGACATTCCAAGTATGTTGGAATGTCTTGAAATTGTACTCAGTCATAGTCAACGACGCCCTGAACAAGAATCCGTTGAAAATATTTGCATATCGCTTAAGGAATATTTTTAATGAATTTCTGAAAATGAGGAAAGCGATCCATGCACTTAGGCAGTGACTTAACTTTTTTGTCAAAAAAGACCCCAAAAGTATCTTGGAATGTCTTGAAATTGTACACAGTCATAGTCAAGCATGCCCTGAACAAGAATCCGTTGAATATATTTGCATATCTCTTGAAGAATATTTTAAATGAATTTTTGAAAATCCGGAAAGCGATCCATGCACTTGGACATTCCAAGTATGTTGGAATGTCTTGAAATTGTACTCGGTCATAGTCAACGACGCCCTGAACAAGAATCCATTGAAAATATTTGCATATCTCTTAAGGAATATTTTTAATGAATTTTTGAAAATGATGAAAGTCTGTGCACTTAGGCAGTGACTTAACTTTTTATTCAAAAAAGACCCCAAAGGTATCTTGGAATGTCTTGAAATTGTACACAGTCATAGTCAAGCATGCCCTGAACAAGAATCCGTTGAATATATTTGCATATCTCTTGAAGAATATTTTTAATGAATTTTTGAAAATCAGGAAAGCGATCCATGCACTTGGACATTCCAAGTATGTTGGAATGTCTTGAAATTGTACTCAGTCATAGTCAACGACGCCCTGAACAAGAATCCGTTGAAAATATTTGCATATCGCTTAAGGAATATTTTTAAAGAATTTCTGAAAATCAGGAAAGCGATCCATGCACTTAGGCAGTGACTTAACTTTTTCGTCAAAAAAGACCCCAAAAGTATCTTGGAATGTCTTGAAATTGTACACAGTCATAGTCAAGCATGCCCTGAACAAGAATCCGTTGAATATATTTGCATATCTCTTGAAGAATATTTTTAATGAATTTTTGAAAATCCGAAAAGCGATCCATGCACTTGGACATTCCAAGTATGTTGGAATGTCTTGAAATTGTACTCAGTCATAGTCAACGACGCCCTGAACAAGAATCAATTGAAAATATTTGCATATCTCTTAAGGAATATTTTTAATGAATTTTTGAAAATGAGGAAAGTCTGTGCACTTAGGCAGTGACTTAACTTTTTATTCAAAAAAGACCCCAAAAGTATCTTGGAATGTCTTGAAATTGTACACAGTCATAGTCAAGCATGCCCTGAACAAGAATCCGTTGAATATATTTGCATATCTCTTGAAGAATATTTTTAATGAACTTTTGAAAATCAGGAAAGCGATCCATGCACTTGGACATTCCAAGTATGTTGGAATGTCTTGAAATTGTACTCGGTCATAGTCAACGACGCCCTGAACAAGAATCCATTGAAAATATTTGCATATCTCTTAAGGAATATTTTTAATGAATTTTTGAAAATGATGAAAGTCTGTGCACTTAGGCAGTGACTTAACTTTTTATTCAAAAAAGACCCCAAAAGTATCTTGGAATGTCTTGAAATTGTACACAGTCATAGTCAAGCATGCCCTGAACAAGAATCCGTTGAATATATTTGCATATCTCTTGAAGAATATTTTAAATGAACTTTTGAAAATCAGGAAAGCGATCCATGCACTTGGACATTCCAAGTATGTTGGAATGTCTTGAAATTGTACTCAGTCATAGTCAACGACGCCCTGAACAAGAATCCGTTGAAAATATTTGCATATCGTTTAAGGAATATTTTTAAAGAATTTCTGAAAATCAGGAAAGCGATCCATGCACTTAGGCAGTGACTTAACTTTTTATTCAAAAAAGACCCCAAAAGTATCTTGGAATGTCTTGAAATTGTACACAGTCATAGTCAAGCATGCCCTGAACAAGAATCCGTTGAATATATTTGCATATCTCTTGAAGAATATTTTTAATGAATTTTTGAAAATCCGAAAAGCGATCCATGCACTTGGACATTCCAAGTATGTTGGAATGTCTTGAAATTGTACTCAGTCATAGTCAACGACGCCCTGAACAAGAATCAATTGAAAATATTTGCATATCTCTTAAGGAATATTTTTAATGAATTTTTGAAAATTAGGAAAGCGATCCATGCACTTAGGCAGTGACTTAACTTTTGATGTTTTTGGTTTGTTTTTAAAGCATTAAAGCTGCAGGAGTTCATCCATGTCGCCCAGTCGCTGGAAACAAACGTTTGGACACCGTGGATCACACAGCAGGATATCAGGTGAGACGAAGGAAACGATCCATTTGCCCTGATGCACTTAGTGACTTGACTTTTTTTTCAAAAAAAACCCCAAAAGTAAATTGGAATGTCTTGAAATTGTACACAGTCATAGTCAAGCATGCCCTGAATAAGAATCCGTTGAATATATTTGCATATCTCTTGAAGAATATTTTTAATGAATTTTTGAAAATCCGGAAAGCGATCCATGCACTTGGACATTCCAAGTATGTTGGAATGTCTTGAAATTGTACTCAGTCATAGTCAACGACGCCCTGAACAAGAATCCGTTGAAAATATTTGCATATCGCTTAAGGAATATTTTTAATGAATTTTTGAAAATCAGGAAAGCGATCCATGCACTTAGGCAGTGACTTAACTTTTTCGTCAAAAAAGACCCCAAAAGTATCTTGGAATGTCTTGAAATTGTACACAGTCATAGTCAAGCATGCCCTGAACAAGAATCCGTTGAATATATTTGCATATCTCTTGAGGAATATTTTTAATGAATTTTTGAAAATCAGGAAAGCGATCCATGCACTTAGGCAGTGACTTAACTTTTGATGTTTTTGGGTTGTTTTTAAAGAATTAAAGCTGCAGGAGTTCATCCATGTCGTCCAGTCGCTGGAAACAAACGTTTGGACACCGTGGATCACACAGCAGGATATCAGGTGAGACGAAGGAAACGATCCATTTGCCCTGATGCACTTAGTGACTTGACTTTTTTTTCAAAAAAAACCCCAAAAGTAAATTGGAATGTCTTGAAATTGTACACAGTCATAGTCAAGCATGCCCTGAATAAGAATCCGTTGAATATATTTGCATATCTCTTGAAGAATATTTTTAATGAATTTTTGAAAATCCGGAAAGCGATCCATGCACTTGGACATTCCAAGTATGTTGGAATGTCTTGAAATTGTACTCAGTCATAGTCAACGACGCCCTGAACAAGAATCCGTTGAAAATATTTGCATATCGCTTAAGGAATATTTTTAATGAATTTTTGAAAATCAGGAAAGCGATCCATGCACTTAGGCAGTGACTTAACTTTTTATTCAAAAAAGACCCCAAAAGTATCTTGGAATGTCTTGAAATTGTACACAGTCATAGTCAAGCATGCCCTGAACAAGAATCCGTTGAATATATTTGCATATCTCTTGAAGAATATTTTTAATGAATTTTTGAAAATCCGGAAAGCGATCCATGCACTTGGACATTCCAAGTATGTTGGAATGTCTTGAAATTGTACTCGGTCATAGTCAACGACGCCCTGAACAGAAACCATTGAAAATATTTGCATATCTCTTAAGGAATATTTTTAATGAATTTTTGGAAATGAGTAAAGTCTGTGCACTTAGGCAGTGACTTAACTTTTTATTCAAAAAAGACCCCAAAAGTATCTTGGAATGTCTTGAAATTGTACACAGTCATAGTCAAGCATGCCCTGAACAAGAATCCGTTGAATATATTTGCATATCTCTTGAAGAATATTTTTAATGAATTTTTGAAAATCCGGAAAGCGATCCATGCACTTGGACATTCCAAGTATGTTGGAATGTCTTGAAATTGTACTCAGTCATAGTCAACGACGCCCTGAACAAGAATCCGTTGAAAATATTTGCATATCGCTTAAGGAATATTTTTAATGAATTTTTGAAAATCAGGAAAGCAATCCATGCACTTAGGCAGTGACTTAACTTTTTTGTCAAAAAAGACCCCAAAAGTATCTTGGAATGTCTTGAAATTGTACACAGTCATAGTCAAGCATGCCCTGAACAAGAAACCGTTGAATATATTTGCATATCTCTTGAAGAATATTTTTAATGAATTTTTGAAAATCCGAAAAGCGATCCATGCACTTGGACATTCCAAGTATGTTGGAATGTCTTGAAATTGTACTCAGTCATAGTCAACGACGCCCTGAACAAGAATCAATTGAAAATATTTGCATATCTCTTAAGGAATATTTTTAATGAATTTTTGAAAATGAGGAAAGTCTGTGCACTTAGGCAGTGACTTAACTTTTTATTCAAAAAAGACCCCAAAAGTATCTTGGAATGTCTTGAAATTGTACACAGTCATAGTCAAGCATGCCCTGAACAAGAATCCGTTGAATATATTTGCATATCTCTTGAAGAATATTTTTAATGAACTTTTGAAAATCAGGAAAGCGATCCATGCACTTGGACATTCCAAGTATGTTGGAATGTCTTGAAATTGTACTCAGTCATAGTCAACGACGCCCTGAACAAGAATCCGTTGAAAATATTTGCATATCGTTTAAGGAATATTTTTAAAGAATTTCTGAAAATCAGGAAAGCGATCCATGCACTTAGGCAGTGACTTAACTTTTTCGTCAAAAAAGACCCCAAATGTATCTTGGAATGTCTTGAAATTGTACACAGTCATAGTCAAGCATGCCCTGAACAAGAATCCGTTGAATATATTTGCATATCTCTTGAAGAATATTTTTAATGAACTTTTGAAAATCAGGAAAGCGATCCATGCACTTGGACATTCCAAGTATGTTGGAATGTCTTGAAATTGTACTCAGTCATAGTCAACGACGCCCTGAACAAGAATCCGTTGAAAATATTTGCATATCGCTTAAGGAATATTTTTAATGAATTTTTGAAAATCAGGAAAGCGATCCATGCACTTAGGCAGTGACTTAACTTTTTCGTCAAAAAAGACCCCAAAAGTATCTTGGAATGTCTTGAAATTGTACACAGTCATAGTCAAGCATGCCCTGAACAAGAATCCGTTGAATATATTTGCATATCTCTTGAAGAATATTTTTAATGAATTTTTGAAAATCCGAAAAGCGATCCATGCACTTGGACATTCCAAGTATGTTGGAATGTCTTGAAATTGTACTCAGTCATAGTCAACGACGCTCTGAACAAGAATCAATTGAAAATATTTGCATATCTCTTAAGGAATATTTTTAATGAATTTTTGAAAATGAGGAAAGTCTGTGCACTAAGCCAGTGACTTAACTTTTCATTCAAAAAAGACCCCAAAAGTATCTTGGAATGTCTTGAAATTGTACACAGTCATAGTCAAGCATGCCCTGAACAAGAATCCGTTGAATATATTTGCATATCTCTTGAAGAATATTTTTAATGAACTTTTGAAAATCAGGAAAGCGATCCATGTACTTGGACATTCAAAGTATGTTGGAATGTCTTGAAATTGTACTCGGTCATAGTCAACGACGCCCTGAACAAGAATCCGTTGAAAATATTTGCATATCGCTTAAGGAATATTTTTAATGAATTTTTGAAAATCAGGAAAGCGATCCATGCACTTAGGCAGTGACTTAACTTTTTCGTCGAAAAAGACCCCAAAAGTATCTTGGAATGTCTTGAAATTGTACACAGTCATAGTCAAGCATGCCCTGAACAAGAATCCGTTGAATATATTTGCATATCTCTTGAAGAATATTTTTAATGAATTTTTGAAAATCCGGAAAGCGATCCATGCACTTGGACATTCCAAGTATGTTGGAATGTCTTGAAATTGTACTCGGTCATAGTCAACGACGCCCTGAACAAGAATCCATTGAAAATATTTGCATATCTCTTAAGGAATATTTTTAATGAATTTTTGAAAATGATGAAAGTCTGTGCACTTAGGCAGTGACTTAACTTTTTATTCAAAAAAGACCCCAAAGGTATCTTGGAATGTCTTGAAATTGTACACAGTCATAGTCAAGCATGCCCTGAACAAGAATCCGTTGAATATATTTGCATATCTCTTGAAGAATATTTTTAATGAACTTTTGAAAATCAGGAAAGCGATCCATGCACTTGGACATTGCAAGTATGTTGGAATGTCTTGAAATTGTACTCAGTCATAGTCAACGACGCCCTGAACAAGAATCCGTTGAAAATATTTGCATATCGTTTAAGGAATATTTTTAAAGAATTTCTGAAAATCAGGAAAGCGATCCATGCACTTAGGCAGTGACTAAACTTTTTTGTCAAAAAAGACCCCAAAAGTATCTTGGAATGTCTTGAAATTGTACACAGTCATAGTCAAGCATGCCCTGAACAAGAATATGTTGAATATATTTGCATATCTCTTGAATAATATTTTTAATGAATTTTTGAAAATCCGAAAAGCGATCCATGCACTTGGACATTCCAAGTATGTTGGAATGTCTTGAAATTGTACTCGGTCATAGTCAACGACTCCCTGAACAAGAATCCGTTGAAAATATTTGCGTATAGTTTAAGGAATATTTTTAAAGAATTTCTGAAAATCAGGAAAGCGATCCATGCACTTAGGCAGTGACTTAACTTTTTCGTCAAAAAAGACCCCAAAAGTATCTTGGAATGTCTTGAAATTGTACACAGTCATAGTCAAGAATGCCCTGAACAAGAATCCGTTGAATATATTTGCATATCTCTTGAAGAATATTTTTAATGAATTTTTGAAAATCCGGAAAGCGATCCATGCACTTGGACATTCCAAGTATGTTGGAATGTCTTGAAATTGTACTCGGTCATAGTCAACGACGCCCTGAACAAGAATCCATTGAAAATATTTGCATATCTCTTAAGGAATATTTTTAATGAATTTTTGAAAATGATGAAAGTCTGTGCACTTAGGCAGTGACTTAACTTTTTATTCAAAAAAGACCCCAAAAGTATCTTGGAATGTCTTGAAATTGTACACAGTCATAGTCAAGCATGCCCTGAACAAGAATATGTTGAATATATTTGCATATCTCTTGAATAATATTTTTAATGAATTTTTGAAAATCCGAAAAGCGATCCATGCACTTGGACATTCCAAGTATGTTGGAATGTCTTGAAATTGTACTCAGTCATAGTCAACGACTCCCTGAACAAGAATCCGTTGAAAATATTTGCGTATAGTTTAAGGAATATTTTTAAAGAATTTCTGAAAATCAGGAAAGCGATCCATGCACTTAGGCAGTGACTTAACTTTTTCGTCAAAAAAGACCCCAAAAGTATCTTGGAATGTCTTGAAATTGTACACATTCATAGTCAAGAATGCCCTGAACAAGAATCCGTTGAATATATTTGCATATCTCTTGAAGAATATTTTTAATGAATTTTTGAAAATCCGGAAAGCGATCCATGCACTTGGACATTCCAAGTATGTTGGAATGTCTTGAAATTGTACTCGGTCATAGTCAACGACGCCCTGAACAAGAATCCATTGAAAATATTTGCATATCTCTTAAGGAATATTTTTAATGAATTTTTGAAAATGATGAAAGTCTGTGCACTTAGGCAGTGACTTAACTTTTTATTCAAAAAAGACCCCAAAGGTATCTTGGAATGTCTTGAAATTGTACACAGTCATAGTCAAGCATGCCCTGAACAAGAATCCGTTGAATATATTTGCATATCTCTTGAAGAATATTTTTAATGAACTTTTGAAAATCAGGAAAGCGATCCATGCACTTGGACATTCCAAGTATGTTGGAATGTCTTGAAATTGTACTCAGTCATAGTCAACGACGCCCTGAACAAGAATCCGTTGAAAATATTTGCATATCGCTTAAGGAATATTTTTAATTAATTTTTGAAAATCAGGAAAGTGATCCATGCACTTAGGCAGTGACTTAACTTTTTTGTCAAAAAAGACCCCAAAAGTATCTTGGAATGTCTTGAAATTGTACACAGTCATAGTCAAGCATGCCCTGAACAAGAATCCGTTGAATATATTTGCATATCTCTTGAAGAATATTTTTAATGAATTTTTGAAAATCCGAAAAGCGATCCATGCACTTGGACATTCAAAGTATGTTGGAATGTCTTGAAATTGTACTCAGTCATAGTCAACGACGCCCTGAACAAGAATCAATTGAAAATATTTGCATATCTCTTAAGGAATATTTTTAATGAATTTTTGAAAATGAGGAAAGTCTGTGCACTTAGGCAGTGACTTAACTTTTTATTCAAAAAAGACCCCAAAAGTATCTTGGAATGTCTTGAAATTGTACACAGTCATAGTCAAGCATGCCCTGAACAAGAATCCGTTGAATATATTTGCATATCTCTTGAAGAATATTTTTAATGAACTTTTGAAAATCAGGAAAGCGATCCATGCACTTGGACATTCCAAGTATGTTGGAATGTCTTGAAATTGTACTCAGTCATAGTCAACGACGCCCTGAACAAGAATCCGTTGAAAATATTTGCATATCGCTTAAGGAATATTTTTAATGAATTTTTGAAAATCAGGAAAGTGATCCATGCACTTAGGCAGTGACTTAACTTTTTTGTCAAAAAAGACCCCAAAAGTATCTTGGAATGTCTTGAAATTGTACACAGTCATAGTCAAGCATGCCCTGAACAAGAATCCGTTGAATATATTTGCATATCTCTTGAAGAATATTTTTAATGAATTTTTGAATATCCGAAAAGCGATCCATGCACATGGACATTCAAAGTATGTTGGAATGTCTTGAAATTGTACTCAGTCATAGTCAACGACGCCCTGAACAAGAATCAATTGAAAATATTTGCATATCTCTTAAGGAATATTTTTAATGAATTTTTGAAAATGAGGAAAGTCTGTGCACTTAGGCAGTGACTTAACTTTTTATTCAAAAAAGACCCCAAAAGTATCTTGGAATGTCTTGAAATTGTACACAGTCATAGTCAAGCATGCCCTGAACAAGAATCCGTTGAATATATTTGCATATCTCTTGAAGAATATTTTTAATGAACTTTTGAAAATCAGGAAAGCGATCCATGCACTTGGACATTCCAAGTATGTTGGAATGTCTTGAAATTGTACTCAGTCATAGTCAACGACGCCCTGAACAAGAATCCGTTGAAAATATTTGCATATCGTTTAAGGAATATTTTTAAAGAATTTCTGAAAATTAGGAAAGCGATCCATGCACTTAGGCAGTGACTTAACTTTTTCGTCAAAAAAGACCCCAAAAGTATCTTGGAATGTCTTGAAATTGTACACAGTCATAGTCAAGCATGCCCTGAACAAGAATCCGTTGAATATATTTGCATATCTCTTGAAGAATATTTTTAATGAACTTTTGAAAATCAGGAAAGCGATCCATGCACTTGGACATTCCAAGTATGTTGGAATGTCTTGAAATTGTACTCAGTCATAGTCAACGACGCCCTGAACAAGAATCAATTGAAAATATTTGCATATCGTTTAAGGAATATTTTTAAAGAATTTCTGAAAATCAGGAAAGCGATCCATGCACTTAGGCAGTGACTTAACTTTTTTGTCAAAAAGACCCCAAAAGTATCTTGGAATGTCTTGAAATTGTACACAGTCATAGTCAAGCATGCCCTGAACAAGAATCCGTTGAATATATTTGCATATCTCTTGAAGAATATTTTTAATGAATTTTTGAAAATCCGAAAAGCGATCCATGCACTTGGACATTCCAAGTATGTTGGAATGTCTTGAAATTGTACTCAGTCATAGTCAACGACGCCCTGAACAAGAATCTATTGAAAATTATTGCATATCTCTTAAGGAATATTTTTAATGAATTTTTGAAAATGAGGAAAGTCTGTGCACTTAGGCAGTGACTTAACTTTTATTCAAAAAAGACCCCAAAAGTATCTTGGAATGTCTTGAAATTGTACGCAGTCATAGTCAAGCATGCCCTGAACAAGAATCCGTTGAATATATTTGCATATCTCTTGAAGAATATTTTTAATGAACTTTTGAAAATCAGGAAAGCGATCCATGCACTTGGACATTCCAAGTATGTTGGAATGTCTTGAAATTGTACTCAGTCATAGTCAACGACGCCCTGAACAAGAATCCGTTGAAAATATTTGCATATCGTTTAAGGAATATTTTTAAAGAGTTTCTGAAAATCAGGAAAGTGATCCATGCACTTAGGCAGTGACTTAACTTTTTCGTCAAAAAAGACCCCAAAAGTATCTTGGAATGTCTTGAAATTGTACACAGTCATAGTCAAGCATGCCCTGAACAAGAATCCGTTGAATATATTTGCATATCTCTTGAGGAATATTTTTAATGAATTTTTGAAAATCCGAAAAGCGATCCATGCACTTGGACATTCCAAGTATGTTGGAATGTCTTGAAATTGTACTCGGTCATAGTCAACGACGCCCTGAACAAGAATCCATTGAAAATATTTGCATATCTCTTAAGGAATATTTTAAATGAATTTTTGAAAATGAGGAAAGTCTGTGCACTTAGGCAGTGACTTAACTTTTTATTCAAAAAAGACCCCAAAAGTATCTTGGAATGTCTTGAAATTGTACACAGTCATAGTCAAGCATGCCCTGAACAAGAATCCGTTGAATATATTTGCATATCTCTTGAAGAATATTTTTAATGAACTTTTGAAAATCAGGAAAGCGATCCATGCACTTGGACATTCCAAGTATGTTGGAATGTCTTGAAATTGTACTCAGTCATAGTCAACGACGCCCTGAACAAGAATCCGTTGAAAATATTTGCATATCGTTTAAGGAATATTTTTAAAGAATTTCTGAAAATCAGGAAAGCGATCCATGCACTTAGGCAGTGACTTAACTTTTTCGTCAAAAAAGACCCCAAAAGTATCTTGGAATGTCTTGAAATTGTACACAGTCATAGTCAAGAATGCCCTGAACAAGAATCCGTTGAATATATTTGCATATCTCTTAAAGAATATTTTTAATGAATTTTTGAAAATCCGGAAAGCGATCCATGCACTTGGACATTCCAAGTATGTTGGAATGTCTTGAAATTGTACTCGGTCATAGTCAACGACGCCCTGAACAAGAATCCATTGAAAATATTTGCATATCTCTTAAGGAATATTTTTAATGAATTTTTGAAAATGAGGAAAGTCTGTGCACTTAGGCAGTGACTTAACTTTTTATTCAAAAAAGACCCCAAAAGTATCTTGGAATGTCTTGAAATTGTACACAGTCATAGTCAAGCATGCCCTGAACAAGAATCCGTTGAATATATTTGCATATCTCTTGAAGAATATTTTTAATGAACTTTTGAAAATCAGGAAAGCGATCCATGCACGTGGACATTCCAAGTATGTTGGAATGTCTTGAAATTGTACTCAGTCATAGTCAACGACGCCCTGAACAAGAATCCGTTGAAAATATTTGCATATCGTTTAAGGAATATTTTTAAAGAATTTCTGAAAATCAGGAAAGCGATCCATGCACTTAGGCAGTGACTTAACTTTTTTGTCAAAAAAGACCCCAAAAGTATCTTGGAATGTCTTGAAATTGTACACAGTCATAGTCAAGCATGCCCTGAACAAGAATCCGTTGAATATATTTGCATATCTCTTGAAGAATATTTTTAATGAATTTTTGAAAATCCGAAAAGCGATCCATGCACTTGGACATTCCAAGTATGTTGGAATGTCTTGAAATTGTACTCAGTCATAGTCAACGACGCCCTGAACAAGAATCAATTGAAAATATTTGCATATCTCTTAAGGAATATTTTTAATGAATTTTTGAAAATGAGGAAAGTCTGTGCACTTAGGCAGTGACTTAACTTTTTATTCAAAAAAGACCCCAAAAGTATCTTGGAATGTCTTGAAATTGTACACAGTCATAGTCAAGCATGCCCTGAACAAGAATCCGTTGAATATATTTGCATATCTCTTGAAGAATATTTTTAATGAACTTTTGAAAATCAGGAAAGCGATCCATGCACTTGGACATTCCAAGTATGTTGGAATGTCTTGAAATTGTACTCAGTCATAGTCAACGACGCCCTGAACAAGAATCAATTGAAAATATTTGCATATCGTTTAAGGAATATTTTTAAAGAATTTCTGAAAATCAGGAAAGCGATCCATGCACTTAGGCAGTGACTTAACTTTTTCGTCAAAAAAGACCCCAAAAGTATCTTGGAATGTCTTGAAATTGTACACAGTCATAGTCAAGCATGCCCTGAACAAGAATCCGTTGAATATATTTGCATATCTCTTGAAGAATATTTTTAATGAATTTTTGAAAATCCGGAAAGCGATCCATGCACTTGGACATTCCAAGTATGTTGGAATGTCTTGAAATTGTACTCGGTCATAGTCAACGACGCCCTGAACAAGAATCCATTGAAAATATTTGCATATCTCTTAAGGAATATTTTTAATGAATTTTTGAAAATGATGAAAGTCTGTGCACTTAGGCAGTGACTTAACTTTTTATTCAAAAAAGACCCCAAAGGTATCTTGGAATGTCTTGAAATTGTACACAGTCATAGTCAAGCATGCCCTGAACAAGAATCCGTTGAATATATTTGCATATCTCTTGAAGAATATTTTTAATGAACTTTTGAAAATCAGGAAAGCGATCCATGCACGTGGACATTCCAAGTATGTTGGAATGTCTTGAAATTGTACTCAGTCATAGTCAACGACGCCCTGAACAAGAATCCGTTGAAAATATTTGCATATCGTTTAAGGAATATTTTTAAAGAATTTCTGAAAATCAGGAAAGCGATCCATGCACTTAGGCAGTGACTTAACTTTTTTGTCAAAAAAGACCCCAAAAGTATCTTGGAATGTCTTGAAATTGTACACAGTCATAGTCAAGCATGCCCTGAACAAGAATCCGTTGAATATATTTGCATATCTCTTGAAGAATATTTTTAATGAATTTTTGAAAATCCGAAAAGCGATCCATGCACTTGGACATTCCAAGTATGTTGGAATGTCTTGAAATTGTACTCAGTCATAGTCAACGACGCCCTGAACAAGAATCAATTGAAAATATTTGCATATCTCTTAAGGAATATTTTTAATGAATTTTTGAAAATGAGGAAAGTCTGTGCACTTAGGCAGTGACTTAACTTTTTATTCAAAAAAGACCCCAAAAGTATCTTGGAATGTCTTGAAATTGTACACAGTCATAGTCAAGCATGCCCTGAACAAGAATCCGTTGAATATATTTGCATATCTCTTGAAGAATATTTTTAATGAACTTTTGAAAATCAGGAAAGCGATCCATGCACTTGGACATTCCAAGTATCTTGGAATGTCTTGAAATTGTACTCAGTCATAGTCAACGACGCCCTGAACAAGAATCCGTTGAAAATATTTGCATATCGCTTAAGGAATATTTTTAATGAATGTTTGAAAATCAGGAAAGCGATCCATGCACTTAGGCAGTGACTTAACTTTTTTGTCAAAAAAGACCCCAAAAGTATCTTGGAATGTCTTGAAATTGTACACAGTCATAGTCAAGCATGCCCTGAACAAGAATCCGTTGAATATATTTGCATATCTCTTGAAGAATATTTTTAATGAATTTTTGAAAATCCGAAAAGCGATCCATGCACTTGGACATTCCAAGTATGTTGGAATGTCTTGAAATTGTACTCAGTCATAGTCAACGACGCCCTGAACAAGAATCAATTGAAAATTTTTGCATATCTCTTAAGGAATATTTTGAATGAATTTTTGAAAATGAGGAAAGTCTGTGCACTTAGGCAGTGACTTAACTTTTTATTCAAAAAAGACCCCAAAAGTATCTTGGAATGTCTTGAAATTGTACACAGTCATAGTCAAGCATGCCCTGAACAAGAATCCGTTGAATATATTTGCATATCTCTTGAAGAATATTTTTAATGAACTTTTGAAAATCAGGAAAGCGATCCATGCACTTGGACATTCCAAGTATGTTGGAATGTCTTGAAATTGTACTCAGTCATATTCAACGACGCCCTGAACAAGAATCCGTTGAAAATATTTGCATATCGCTTAAGGAATATTTTTAATGAATTTTTGAAAATCAGGAAAGCGATCCATGCACTTAGGCAGTGACTTAACTTTTTATTCAAAAAAGACCCCAAAAGTATCTTGGAATGTCTTGAAATTGTACACAGTCATAGTCAAGCATGCCCTGAACAAGAATCCGTTGAATATATTTGCATATCTCTTGAAGAATATTTTTAATGAATTTTTGAAAATCCGAAAAGCGATCCATGCACTTGGACATTCCAAGTATGTTGGAATGTCTTGAAATTGTACACAGTCATAGTCAAGCATGCCCTGAACAAGAATCCGTTGAATATATTTGCATATCTCTTGAGGAATATTTTTAATGAATTTTTGAAAATCAGGAAAGCGATCCATGCACTTAGGCAGTGACTTAACTTTTGATGTTTTTGGGTTGTTTTTAAAGAATTAAAGCTGCAGGAGTTCATCCATGTCGTCCAGTCGCTGGAAACAAACGTTTGGACACCGTGGATCACACAGCAGGATATCAGGTGAGACGAAGGAAACGATCCATTTGCCCTGATGCACTTAGTGACTTGACTTTTTTTTCAAAAAAAACCCCAAAAGTAAATTGGAATGTCTTGAAATTGTACACAGTCATAGTCAAGCATGCCCTGAACAAGAATCCGTTGAATATATTTGCATATCTCTTGAAGAATATTTTTAATGAACTTTTGAAAATCAGGAAAGCGATCCATGCACTTGGACATTCCAAGTATGTTGGAATGTCTTGAAATTGTACTCAGTCATAGTCAACGACGCCCTGAACAAGAATCCGTTGAAAATATTTGCATATCGCTTAAGGAATATTTTTAATGAATTTTTGAAAATCAGGAAAGCGATCCATGCACTTAGGCAGTGACTTAACTTTTTTGTCAAAAAAGACCCCAAAAGTATCTTGGAATGTCTTGAAATTGTACACAGTCATAGTCAAGCATGCCCTGAACAAGAATCCGTTGAATATATTTGCATATCTCTTGAAGAATATTTTTAATGAATTTTTGAAAATCCGAAAAGCGATCCATGCACTTGGACATTCCAAGTATGTTGGAATGTCTTGAAATTGTACTCAGTCATAGTCAACGACGCCCTGAACAAGAATCAATTGAAAATATTTGCATATCTCTTAAGGAATATTTTTAATGAATTTTTGAAAATGAGGAAAGTCTGTGCACTTAGGCAGTGACTTAACTTTTTATTCAAAAAAGACCCCAAAAGTATCCTGGAATGTCTTGAAATTGTACACAGTCATAGTCAAGCATGCCCTGAACAAGAATCCGTTGAATATATTTGCATATCTCTTGAAGAATATTTTTAATGAACTTTTGAAAATCAGGAAAGCGATCCATGCACTTGGACATTCCAAGTATGTTGGAATGTCTTGAAATTGTACTCAGTCATAGTCAACGACGCCCTGAACAAGAATCTGTTGAAAATATTTGCATGTCGTTTAAGGAATATTTTTAAAGAATTTCTGAAAATCAGGAAAGCGATCCATGCACTTAGGCAGTGACTTAACTTATTCGTCAAAAAAGACCCCAAAAGTATCTTGGAATGTCTTGAAATTGTACACAGTCATAGTCAAGCATGCCCTGAACAAGAATCCGTTGAATATATTTGCATATCTCTTGAAGAATATTTTTAATGAACTTTTGAAAATCCGAAAAGCGATCCATGCACTTGGACATTCCAAGTATGTTGGAATGTCTTGAAATTGTACTCAGTCATAGTCAACGACGCCCTGAACAAGAATCAATTGAAAATATTTGCATATCTCTTAAGGAATATTTTTAATGAATTTTTGAAAATGAGGAAAGTCTGTGCACTTAGGCAGTGACTTAACTTTTTATTCAAAAAAGACCCCAAAAGTATCCTGGAATGTCTTGAAATTGTACACAGTCATAGTCAAGCATGCCCTGAACAAGAATCCGTTGAATATATTTGCATATCTCTTGAAGAATATTTTTAATGAACTTTTGAAAATCAGGAAAGCGATCCATGCACTTGGACATTCCAAGTATGTTGGAATGTCTTGAAATTGTACTCAGTCATATTCAACGACGCCCTGAACAAGAATCCGTTGAAAATATTTGCATATCGCTTAAGGAATATTTTTAATGAATTTTTGAAAATCAGGAAAGCGATCCATGCACTTAGGCAGTGACTTAACTTTTTATTCAAAAAAGACCCCAAAAGTATCTTGGAATGTCTTGAAATTGTACACAGTCATAGTCAAGCATGCCCTGAACAAGAATCCGTTGAATATATTTGCATATCTCTTGAAGAATATTTTTAATGAATTTTTGAAAATCCGAAAAGCGATCCATGCACTTGGACATTCCAAGTATGTTGGAATGTCTTGGAATTGTACACAGTCATAGTCAAGCATGCCCTGAACAAGAATCCGTTGAATATATTTGCATATCTCTTGAGGAATATTTTTAATGAATTTTTGAAAATCAGGAAAGCGATCCATGCACTTAGGCAGTGACTTAACTTTTGATGTTTTTGGGTTGTTTTTAAAGAATTAAAGCTGCAGGAGTTCATCCATGTCGTCCAGTCGCTGGAAACAAACGTTTGGACACCGTGGATCACACAGCAGGATATCAGGTGAGACGAAGGAAACGATCCATTTGCCCTGATGCACTTAGTGACTTGACTTTTTTTTCAAAAAAAACCCCAAAAGTAAATTGGAATGTCTTGAAATTGTACACAGTCATAGTCAAGCATGCCCTGAATAAGAATCCGTTGAATATATTTGCATATCTCTTGAAGAATATTTTTAATGAATTTTTGAATATCCGGAAAGCGATCCATGCACTTGGACATTCCAAGTATGTTGGAATGTCTTGAAATTGTACTCAGTCATAGTCAACGACGCCCTGAACAAGAATCCGTTGAAAATATTTGCATATCGCTTAAGGAATATTTTTAATGAATTTTTGAAAATCAGGAAAGCGATCCATGCACTTAGGCAGTGACTTAACTTTTTCGTCAAAAAAGACCCCAAAAGTATCTTGGAATGTCTTGAAATTGTACACAGTCATAGTCAAGCATGCCCTGAACAAGAATCCGTTGAATATATTTGCATATCTCTTGAAGAATATTTTTAATGAATTTTTGAAAATCCGGAAAGCGATCCATGCACTTGGACATTCCAAGTATGTTGGAATGTCTTGAAATTGTACTCGGTCATAGTCAACGACGCCCTGAACAAGAATCCATTGAAAATATTTGCATATCTCTTAAGGAATATTTTTAAAGAATTTTTGGAAATGAGGAAAGTCTGTGCACTTAGGCAGTGACTTAACTTTTTATTCAAAAAAGACCCCAAAAGTATCTTGGAATGTCTTGAAAGCGTACACAGTCATAGTCAAGCATGCCCTGAACAAGAATCTGTTGAATATATTTGCATATCTCTTGAAGAATATTTTAAATGAATTTTTGAAAATCCGGAAAGCGATCCATGCACTTGGACATTCCAAGTATGTTGGAATGTCTTGAAATTGTACTCAGTCATAGTCAACGACGCCCTGAACAAGAATCCGTTGAAAATATTTGCATATCGCTTAAGGAATATTTTTAATGAATTTTTGAAAATCAGGAAAGCAATCCATGCACTTAGGCAGTGACTTAACTTTTTTGTCAAAAAAGACCCCAAAAGTATCTTGGAATGTCTTGAAATTGTACACAGTCATAGTCAAGCATGCCCTGAACAAGAAACCGTTGAATATATTTGCATATCTCTTGAAGAATATTTTTAATGAATTTTTGAAAATCCGAAAAGCGATCCATGCACTTGGACATTCCAAGTATGTTGGAATGTCTTGAAATTGTACTCAGTCATAGTCAACGACGCCCTGAACAAGAATCAATTGAAAATATTTGCATATCTCTTAAGGAATATTTTTAATGAATTTTTGAAAATCAGGAAAGCAATCCATGCACTTAGGCAGTGACTTAACTTTTTTGTCAAAAAAGACCCCAAAAGTATCTTGGAATGTCTTGAAATTGTACACAGTCATAGTCAAGCATGCCCTGAACAAGAAACCGTTGAATATATTTGCATATCTCTTGAAGAATATTTTTAATGAATTTTTGAAAATCCGAAAAGCGATCCATGCACTTGGACATTCCAAGTATGTTGGAATGTCTTGAAATTGTACTCAGTCATAGTCAACGACGCCCTGAACAAGAATCAATTGAAAATATTTGCATATCTCTTAAGGAATATTTTTAATGAATTTTTGAAAATGAGGAAAGTCTGTGCACTTAGGCAGTGACTTAACTTTTTATTCAAAAAAGACCCCAAAAGTATCTTGGAATGTCTTGAAAGCGTACACAGTCATAGTCAAGCATGCCCTGAACAAGAATCCGTTGAATATATTTGCATATCTCTTGAAGAATATTTTAAATGAATTTTTGAAAATCCGGAAAGCGATCCATGCACTTGGACATTCCAAGTATGTTGGAATGTCTTGAAATTGTACTCAGTCATAGTCAACGACGCCCTGAACAAGAATCCGTTGAAAATATTTGCATATCGCTTAAGGAATATTTTTAATGAATTTTTGAAAATCAGGAAAGCAATCCATGCACTTAGGCAGTGACTTAACTTTTTTGTCAAAAAAGACCCCAAAAGTATCTTGGAATGTCTTGAAATTGTACACAGTCATAGTCAAGCATGCCCTGAACAAGAAACCGTTGAATATATTTGCATATCTCTTGAAGAATATTTTTAATGAATTTTTGAAAATCCGAAAAGCGATCCATGCACTTGGACATTCCAAGTATGTTGGAATGTCTTGAAATTGTACTCAGTCATAGTCAACGACGCCCTGAACAAGAATCAATTGAAAATATTTGCATATCTCTTAAGGAATATTTTTAATGAATTTTTGAAAATGAGGAAAGTCTGTGCACTTAGGCAGTGACTTAACTTTTTATTCAAAAAAGACCCCAAAAGTATCTTGATATGTCTTGAAATTGTACACAGTCATAGTCAAGCATGCCCTGAACAAGAATCCGTTGAATATATTTGCATATCTCTTGAAGAATATTTTTAATGAACTTTTGAAAATCAGGAAAGCGATCCATGCACTTGGACATTCCAAGTATGTTGGAATGTCTTGAAATTGTACTCAGTCATAGTCAACGACGCCCTGAACAAGAATCCGTTGAAAATATTTGCATATCGCTTAAGGAATGTTTTTAATGAATTTTTGAAAATCAGGAAAGCAATCCATGCACTTAGGCAGTGACTTAACTTTTTTGTCAAAAAAGACCCCAAAAGTATCTTGGAATGTCTTGAAATTGTACACAGTCATAGTCAAGCATGCCCTGAACAAGAAACCGTTGAATATATTTGCATATCTCTTGAAGAATATTTTTAATGAATTTTTGAAAATCCGAAAAGCGATCCATGCACTTGGACATTCCAAGTATGTTGGAATGTCTTGAAATTGTACTCAGTCATAGTCAACGACGCCCTGAACAAGAATCAATTGAAAATATTTGCATATCTCTTAAGGAATATTTTTAATGAATTTTTGAAAATCAGGAAAGCAATCCATGCACTTAGGCAGTGACTTAACTTTTTTGTCAAAAAAGACCCCAAAAGTATCTTGGAATGTCTTGAAATTGTACACAGTCATAGTCAAGCATGCCCTGAACAAGAAACCGTTGAATATATTTGCATATCTCTTGAAGAATATTTTTAATGAATTTTTGAAAATCCGAAAAGCGATCCATGCACTTGGACATTCCAAGTATGTTGGAATGTCTTGAAATTGTACTCAGTCATAGTCAACGACGCCCTGAACAAGAATCAATTGAAAATATTTGCATATCTCTTAAGGAATATTTTTAATGAATTTTTGAAAATGAGGAAAGTCTGTGCACTTAGGCAGTGACTTAACTTTTTATTCAAAAAAGACCCCAAAAGTATCTTGGAATGTCTTGAAAGCGTACACAGTCATAGTCAAGCATGCCCTGAACAAGAATCCGTTGAATATATTTGCATATCTCTTGAAGAATATTTTAAATGAATTTTTGAAAATCCGGAAAGCGATCCATGCACTTGGACATTCCAAGTATGTTGGAATGTCTTGAAATTGTACTCAGTCATAGTCAACGACGCCCTGAACAAGAATCCGTTGAAAATATTTGCATATCGCTTAAGGAATATTTTTAATGAATTTTTGAAAATCAGGAAAGCAATCCATGCACTTAGGCAGTGACTTAACTTTTTTGTCAAAAAAGACCCCAAAAGTATCTTGGAATGTCTTGAAATTGTACACAGTCATAGTCAAGCATGCCCTGAACAAGAAACCGTTGAATATATTTGCATATCTCTTGAAGAATATTTTTAATGAATTTTTGAAAATCCGAAAAGCGATCCATGCACTTGGACATTCCAAGTATGTTGGAATGTCTTGAAATTGTACTCAGTCATAGTCAACGACGCCCTGAACAAGAATCAATTGAAAATATTTGCATATCTCTTAAGGAATATTTTTAATGAATTTTTGAAAATGAGGAAAGTCTGTGCACTTAGGCAGTGACTTAACTTTTTATTCAAAAAAGACCCCAAAAGTATCTTGATATGTCTTGAAATTGTACACAGTCATAGTCAAGCATGCCCTGAACAAGAATCCGTTGAATATATTTGCATATCTCTTGAAGAATATTTTTAATGAACTTTTGAAAATCAGGAAAGCGATCCATGCACTTGGACATTCCAAGTATGTTGGAATGTCTTGAAATTGTACTCAGTCATAGTCAACGACGCCCTGAACAAGAATCCGTTGAAAATATTTGCATATCGTTTAAGGAATATTTTTAAAGAATTTCTGAAAATCAGGAAAGCGATCCATGCACTTAGGCAGTGACTTAACTTTTTCGTCAAAAAAGACCCCAAAAGTATCTTGGAATGTCTTGAAATTGTACACAGTCATAGTCAAGCATGCCCTGAACAAGAATCCGTTGAATATATTTGCATATCTCTTGAAGAATATTTTTAATGAACTTTTGAAAATCAGGAAAGCGATCCATGCACTTGGACATTCCAAGTATGTTGGAATGTCTTGAAATTGTACTCAGTCATAGTCAACGACGCCCTGAACAAGAATCCGTTGAAAATATTTGCATATCGCTTAAGGAATATTTTTAATGAATTTTTGAAAATCAGGAAAGCGATCCATGCACTTAGGCAGTGACTTAACTTTTTCGTCAAAAAAGACCCCAAAAGTATCTTGGAATGTCTTGAAATTGTACACAGTCATAGTCAAGCATGCCCTGAACAAGAATCCGTTGAATATATTTGCATATCTCTTGAAGAATATTTTTAATGAATTTTTGAAAATCCGAAAAGCGATCCATGCACTTGGACATTCCAAGTATGTTGGAATGTCTTGAAATTGTACTCAGTCATAGTCAACGACGCTCTGAACAAGAATCAATTGAAAATATTTGCATATCTCTTAAGGAATATTTTTAATGAATTTTTGAAAATGAGGAATTTCTGTGCACTTAGGCAGTGACTTAACTTTTTATTCAAAAAAGACCCCAAAAGTATCTTGGAATGTCTTGAAATTGTACACAGTCATAGTCAAGCATGCCCTGAACAAGAATCCGTTGAATATATTTGCATATCTCTTGAAGAATATTTTTAATGAACTTTTGAAAATCAGGAAAGCGATCCATGTACCTGGACATTCAAAGTATGTTGGAATGTCTTGAAATTGTACACAGTCATAGTCAAGCATGCCCTGAACAAGAATCCGTTGAATATATTTGCATATCTCTTGAAGAATATTTTTAATGAATTTTTGAAAATCCGAAAAGCGATCCATGCACTTGGACATTCAAAGTATGTTGGAATGTCTTGAAATTGTACTCAGTCATAGTCAACGGCGCCCTGAACAAGAATCAATTGAAAATATTTGCATATCTCTTAAGGAATATTTTTAATGAATTTTTGAAAATGAGGAAAGTCTGTGCACTTAGGCAGTGACTTAACTTTTTATTCAAAAAAGACCCCAAAAGTATCTTGGAATGTCTTGAAATTGTACACAGTCATAGTCAAGCATGCCCTGAACAAGAATCCGTTGAATATATTTGCATATCTCTTGAAGAATATTTTTAATGAACTTTTGAAAATCAGGAAAGCGATCCATGCACTTGGACATTCCAAGTATGTTGGAATGTCTTGAAATTGTACTCAGTCATAGTCAACGACGCCCTGAACAAGAATCCGTTGAAAATATTTGCATATCGTTTAAGGAATATTTTTAAAGAATTTCTGAAAATCAGGAAAGCGATCCATGCACTTAGGCAGTGACTTAACTTTTTCGTCAAAAAAGACCCCAAAAGTATCTTGGAATGTCTTGAAATTGTACACAGTCATAGTCAAGAATGCCCTGAACAAGAATCCGTTGAATATATTTGCATATCTCTTGAAGAATATTTTTAATGAATTTTTGAAAATCCGGAAAGCGATCCATGCACTTGGACATTCCAAGTATGTTGGAATGTCTTGAAATTGTACTCGGTCATAGTCAACGACGCCCTGAACAAGAATCCATTGAAAATATTTGCATATCTCTTAAGGAATATTTTTAATGAATTTTTGAAAATGAGGAAAGTCTGTGCACTTAGGCAGTGACTTAACTTTTTATTCAAAAAAGACCCCAAAAGTATCTTGGAATGTCTTGAAATTGTACACAGTCATAGTCAAGCATGCCCTGAACAAGAATCCGTTGAATATATTTGCATATCTCTTGAAGAATATTTTTAATGAACTTTTGAAAATCAGGAAAGCGATCCATGCACTTGGACATTCCAAGTATGTTGGAATGTCTTGAAATTGTACTCAGTCATAGTCAACGACGCCCTGAACAAGAATCCGTTGAAAATATTTGCATATCGTTTAAGGAATATTTTTAATGAATTTTTGAAAATGATGAAAGTCTGTGCATTTAGGCAGTGACTTAACTTTTTATTCAAAAAAGACCCCAAAGGTATCTTGGAATGTCTTGAAATTGTACACAGTCATAGTCAAGCATGCCCTGAACAAGAATCCGTTGAATATATTTGCATATCTCTTGAAGAATATTTTTAATGAACTTTTGAAAATCAGGAAAGCGATCCATGCACTTGGACATTCCAAGTATGTTGGAATGTCTTGAAATTGTACTCAGTCATAGTCAACGACGCCCTGAACAAGAATCCGTTGAAAATATTTGCATATCGCTTAAGGAATATTTCTAATGAATTTTTGAAGAAGGAAAGCGATCCATGCACTTAGGCAGTGACTTAACTTTTTTGTCAAAAAAGACCCCAAACGTATCTTGGAATGTCTTGAAATTGTACACAGTCATAGTCAAGCATGCCCTGAACAAGAATCCGTTGAATATATTTGCATATCTCTTGAAGAATATTTTTAATGAACTTTTGAAAATCAGGAAAGCGATCCATGTACCTGGACATTCAAAGTATGTTGGAATGTCTTGAAATTGTACACAGTCATAGTCAAGCATGCCCTGAACAAGAATCCGTTGAATATATTTGCATATCTCTTGAAGAATATTTTTAATGAATTTTTGAAAATCCGAAAAGCGATCCATGCACTTGGACATTCAAAGTATGTTGGAATGTCTTGAAATTGTACTCAGTCATAGTCAACGACGCCCTGAACAAGAATCAATTGAAAATATTTGCATATCTCTTAAGGAATATTTTTAATGAATTTTTGAAAATGAGGAAAGTCTGTGCACTTAGGCAGTGACTTAACTTTTTATTCAAAAAAGACCCCAAAAGTATCTTGGAATGTCTTGAAATTGTACACAGTCATAGTCAAGCATGCCCTGAACAAGAATCCGTTGAATATATTTGCATATCTCTTGAAGAATATTTTTAATGAACTTTTGAAAATCAGGAAAGCGATCCATGCACTTGGACATTCCAAGTATGTTGGAATGTCTTGAAATTGTACTCAGTCATAGTCAACGACGCCCTGAACAAGAATCCGTTGAAAATATTTGCATATCGTTTAAGGAATATTTTTAAAGAATTTCTGAAAATCAGGAAAGCGATCCATGCACTTAGGCAGTGACTTAACTTTTTCGTCAAAAAAGACCCCAAAAGTATCTTGGAATGTCTTGAAATTGTACACAGTCATAGTCAAGCATGCCCTGAACAAGAATCCGTTGAATATATTTGCATATCTCTTGAAGAATATTTTTAATGAATTTTTGAAAATCCGGAAAGCGATCCATGCACTTGGACATTCCAAGTATGTTGGAATGTCTTGAAATTGTACTCGGTCATAGTCAACGACGCCCTGAACAAGAATCCATTGAAAATATTTGCATATCTCTTAAGGAATATTTTTAATGAATTTTTGAAAATGAGGAAAGTCTGTGCACTTAGGCAGTGACTTAACTTTTTATTCAAAAAAGACCCCAAAAGTATCTTGGAATGTCTTGAAATTGTACACAGTCATAGTCAAGCATGCCCTGAACAAGAATCCGTTGAATATATTTGCATATCTCTTGAAGAATATTTTTAATGAACTTTTGAAAATCAGGAAAGCGATCCATGCACTTGGACATTCCAAGTATGTTGGAATGTCTTGAAATTGTACTCAGTCATAGTCAACGACGCCCTGAACAAGAATCCGTTGAAAATATTTGCATATCGTTTAAGGAATATTTTTAATGAATTTTTGAAAATGATGAAAGTCTGTGCATTTAGGCAGTGACTTAACTTTTTATTCAAAAAAGACCCCAAAGGTATCTTGGAATGTCTTGAAATTGTACACAGTCATAGTCAAGCATGCCCTGAACAAGAATCCGTTGAATATATTTGCATATCTCTTGAAGAATATTTTTAATGAACTTTTGAAAATCAGGAAAGCGATCCATGCACTTGGACATTCCAAGTATGTTGGAATGTCTTGAAATTGTACTCAGTCATAGTCAACGACGCCCTGAACAAGAATCCGTTGAAAATATTTGCGTATCGTTTAAGGAATATTTTTAAAGAATTTCTGAAAATCAGGAAAGCGATCCATGCACTTAGGCAGTGACTTAACTTTTTCGTCAAAAAAGACCCCAAAAGTATCTTGGAATGTCTTGAAATTGTACACAGTCATAGTCAAGAATGCCCTGAACAAGAATCCGTTGAATATATTTGCATATCTCTTGAAGAATATTTTTAATGAATTTTTGAAAATCCGGAAAGTGATCCATGCACTTGGACATTCCAAGTATGTTGGAATGTCTTGAAATTGTACTCGGTCATAGTCAACGACGCCCTGAACAAGAATCCATTGAAAATATTTGCATATCTCTTAAGGAATATTTTTAATGAATTTTTGAAAATGATGAAAGTCTGTGCACTTAGGCAGTGACTTAACTTTTTATTCAAAAAAGACCCCAAAGGTATCTTGGAATGTCTTGAAATTGTACACAGTCATAGTCAAGCATGCCCTGAACAAGAATCCGTTGAATATATTTGCATATCTCTTGAAGAATATTTTTAATGAATTTTTGAAAATCCGGAAAGCGATCCATGCACTTGGACATTCCAAGTATGTTGGAATGTCTTGAAATTGTACTCGGTCATAGTCAACGACGCCCTGAACAAGAATCCATTGAAAATATTTGCATATCTCTTAAGGAATATTTTTAATGAATTTTTGAAAGTCTGTGCACTTAGGCAGTGACTTAACTTTTTATTCAAAAAAGACCCCAAAGGTATCTTGGAATGTCTCGAAATTGTACACAGTCATAGTCAAGCATGCCCTGAACAAGAATCCGTTGAATATATTTGCATATCTCTTGAAGAATATTTTTAATGAATTTTTGAAAATCCGAAAAGCGATCCATGCACTTGGACATTCCAAGTATGTTGGAATGTCTTGAAATTGTACTCAGTCATAGTCAACGACGCCCTGAACAAGAATCAATTGAAAATATTTGCATATCTCTTAAGGAATATTTTTAATGAATTTTTGAAAATGAGGAAAGTCTGTGCACTTAGGCAGTGACTTAACTTTTTATTCAAAAAAGACCCCAAAAGTATCTTGGAATGTCTTGAAATTGTACACAGTCATAGTCAAGCATGCCCTGAACAAGAATCCGTTGAATATATTTGCATATCTCTTGAAGAATATTTTTAATGAACTTTTGAAAATCAGGAAAGCGATCCATGCACTTGGACATTCCAAGTATGTTGGAATGTCTTGAAATTGTACTCAGTCATAGTCAACGACGCCCTGAACTAGAATCCGTTGAAAATATTTGCATATCGTTTAAGGAATATTTTTAAAGAATTTCTGAAAATCAGGAAAGCGATCCATGCACTTAGGCAGTGACTTAACTTTTTCGTCAAAAAAGACCCCAAAAGTATCTTGGAATGTCTTGAAATTGTACACAGTCATAGTCAAGCATGCCCTGAACAAGAATCCGTTGAATATATTTGCATATCTCTTGAAGAATATTTTTAATGAATTTTTGAAAATCCGGAAAGCGATCCATGCACTTGGACATTCCAAGTATGTTGGAATGTCTTGAAATTGTACTCGGTCATAGTCAACGACGCCCTGAACAAGAATCCATTGAAAATATTTGCATATCTCTTAAGGAATATTTTTAATGAATTTTTGAAAATGATGAAAGTCTGTGCACTTAGGCAGTGACTTAACTTTTTATTCAAAAAAGACCCCAAAGGTATCTTGGAATGTCTCGAAATTGTACACAGTCATAGTCAAGCATGCCCTGAACAAGAATCCGTTGAATATATTTGCATATCTCTTGAAGAATATTTTTAATGAACTTTTGAAAATCAGGAAAGCGATCCATGCACTTGGACATTCCAAGTATGTTGGAATGTCTTGAAATTGTACTCAGTCATAGTCAACGACGCCCTGAACAAGAATCCGTTGAAAATATTTGCATATCGCTTAAGGAATATTTTTAATGAATTTTTGAAAATCAGGAAAGCGATCCATGCACTTAGGCAGTGACTTAACTTTTTCGTCAAAAAAGACCCCAAAAGTATCTTGGAATGTCTTGAAATTGTACACAGTCATAGTCAAGCATGCCCTGAACAAGAATCCGTTGAATATATTTGCATATCTCTTGAAGAATATTTTTAATGAATTTTTGAAAATCCGAAAAGCGATCCATGCACTTGGACATTCCAAGTATGTTGGAATGTCTTGAAATTGTACTCAGTCATAGTCAACGACGCCCTGAACAAGAATCAATTGAAAATATTTGCATATCTCTTAAGGAATATTTTAAATGAATTTTTGAAAATGAGGAAAGTCTGTGCACTTAGGCAGTGACTTAACTTTTTATTCAAAAAAGACCCCAAAAGTATCTTGGAATGTCTTGAAATTGTACACAGTCATAGTCAAGCATGCCCTGAACAAGAATCCGTTGAATATATTTGCATATCTCTTGAAGAATATTTTTAATGAACTTTTGAAAATCAGGAAAGCGATCCATGCACTTGGACATTCCAAGTATGTTGGAATGTCTTGAAATTGTACTCGGTCATAGTCAACGACGCCCTGAACAAGAATCCATTGAAAATATTTGCATATCTCTTAAGGAATATTTTTAATGAATTTTTGAAAATGATGAAAGTCTGTGCACTTAGGCAGTGACTTAACTTTTTATTCAAAAAAGACCCCAAAGGTATCTTGGAATGTCTCGAAATTGTACACAGTCATAGTCAAGCATGCCCTGAACAAGAATCCGTTGAATATATTTGCATTTCTCTTGAAGAATATTTTTAATGAACTTTTGAAAATCAGGAAAGCGATCCATGCACTTGGACATTCCAAGTATGTTGGAATGTTTTGAAATTGTACTCAGTCATAGTCAACGACGCCCTGAACAAGAATCCGTTGAAAATATTTGCATATCGCTTAAGGAATATTTTTAATGAATTTTTGAAAATCAGGAAAGCGATTCATGCACTTAGGCAGTGACTTAACTTTTTATTCAAAAAAGACCCCAAAAGTATCTTGGAATGTCTTGAAATTGTACACAGTCATAGTCAAGCATGCCCTGAACAAGAATCCGTTGAATATATTTGCATATCTCTTGAAGAATATTTTTAATGAATTTTTGAAAATCCGAAAAGCGATCCATGCACTTGGACATTCCAAGTATGTTGGAATGTCTTGAAATTGTACTCAGTCATAGTCAACGACGCCCTGAACAAGAATCAATTGAAAATATTTGCATATCTCTTAAGGAATATTTTTAATGAATTTTTGAAAATGAGGAAAGTCTGTGCACTTAGGCAGTGACTTAACTTTTTATTCAAAAAAGACCCCAAAAGTATCTTGGAATGTCTTGAAATTGTACACAGTCATAGTCAAGCATGCCCTGAACAAGAATCCGTTGAATATATTTGCATATCGCTCAAGGAATATTTTTAATGAATTTTTGAAAATCAGGAAAGCGATCCATGCACTTGGACATTCCAAGTATGTTGGAATGTCTTGAAATTGTACTCAGTCATAGTCAACGACGCCCTGAACAAGAATCCGTTGAAAATATTTGCATATCGCTTCAGGAATATTTTAAATGAATTTTTGAAAATCAGGAAAGCGATCCATGCACTGAGGCAGTGACTTAACTTTTTTGTCAAAAAAGACCCCAAAAGTATCTTGGAATGTCTTGAAATTGTACACAGTCATAGTCAAGCATGCCCTGAACAAGAATCCGTTGAATATATTTGCATATCTCTTGAGGAATATTTTAAATGAATTTTTGAAAATGATGAAAGTCTGTGCACTTAGGCAGTGACTTAACTTTTTATCCAAAAAAGACCCCAAAGGTATCTTGGAATGTCTTGAAATTGTACACAGTCATAGTCAAGCATGCCCTGAACAAGAATCCGTTGAATATATTTGCATATCTCTTGAAGAATATTTTTAATGAACTTTTGAAAATCAGGAAAGCGATCCATGCACTTGGACATTCCAAGTATGTTGGAATGTCTTGAAATTGTACTCAGTCATAGCCAACGACGCCCTGAACAAGAATCCGTTGAAAATATTTGCATATCGTTTAAGGAATATTTTTAAAGAATTTCTGAAAATCAGGAAAGCGATCCATGCACTTAGGCAGTGACTTAACTTTTTCTTCAAAAAAGACCCCAAAAGTATCTTGGAATGTCTTGAAATTGTACACAGTCATAGTCAAGAATGCCCTGAACAAGAATCCGTTGAATATATTTGCATATCTCTTGAAGAATATTTTTAATGAATTTTTGAAAATCCGGAAAGCGATCCATGCACTTGGACATTCCAAGTATGTTGGAATGTCTTGAAATTGTAATCAGTCATAGTCAACGATGCCCTGAACAAGAATCCGTTGAATATATTTGCATATCTCTTGAGGAATATTTTTAATGAACTTTTGAAAATCAGGAAAGCGATCCATGCACTTAGGCAGTGACTTAACTTTTTTGTCAAAAAAGACCCCAAAAGTATCTTGGAATGTCTTGAAATTGTACACAGTCATAGTCAAGCATGCCCTGAACAAGAATCCGTTGAATATATTTGCATATCTCTTGAAGAATATTTTTAATGAACTTTTGAAAATCAGGAAAGCGATCCATGCACTTGGACATTCCAAGTATGTTGGAATGTCTTGAAATTGTAATCAGTCATAGTCAACGATGCCCTGAACAAGAATCCGTTGAAAATATTTGCATATCGTTTAAGGAATATTTTTAAAGAATTTCTGAAAATCAGGAAAGCGATCCATGCACTTAGGCAGTGACTTAACTTTTTATTCAAAAAAGACCCCAAAAGTATCTTGGAATGTCTTGAAATTGTACACAGTCATAGTCAAGCATGCCCTGAACAAGAATCCGTTGAATATATTTGCATATCGCTTAAGGAATATTTTTAATGAATTTTTGAAAATCAGGAAAGCGATCCATGCACTTGGACATTCCAAGTATGTTGGAATGTCTTGAAATTGTACTCAGTCATAGTCAACGACGCCCTGAACAAGAATCCGTTGAAAATATTTGCATATCGCTTCAGGAATATTTTAAATGAATTTTTGAAAATCAGGAAAGCGATCCATGCACTGAGGCAGTGACTTAACTTTTTTGTCAAAAAAGACCCCAAAAGTATCTTGGAATGTCTTGAAATTGTACACAGTCATAGTCAAGCATGCCCTGAACAAGAATCCGTTGAATATATTTGCATATCTCTTGAGGAATATTTTTAATGAATTTTTGAAAATGATGAAAGTCTGTGCACTTAGGCAGTGACTTAACTTTTTATCCAAAAAAGACCCCAAAGGTATCTTGGAATGTCTTGAAATTGTACACAGTCATAGTCAAGCATGCCCTGAACAAGAATCCGTTGAATATATTTGCATATCTCTTGAAGAATATTTTTAATGAACTTTTGAAAATCAGGAAAGCGATCCATGCACTTGGACATTCCAAGTATGTTGGAATGTCTTGAAATTGTACTCAGTCATAGCCAACGACGCCCTGAACAAGAATCCGTTGAAAATATTTGCATATCGTTTAAGGAATATTTTTAAAGAATTTCTGAAAATCAGGAAAGCGATCCATGCACTTAGGCAGTGACTTAACTTTTTATCCAAAAAAGACCCCAAAGGTATCTTGGAATGTCTTGAAATTGTACACAGTCATAGTCAAGCATGCCCTGAACAAGAATCCGTTGAATATATTTGCATATCTCTTGAAGAATATTTTTAATGAACTTTTGAAAATCAGGAAAGCGATCCATGCACTTAGGCAGTGACTTAACTTTTTTGTCAAAAAAGACCCCAAAAGTATCTTGGAATGTCTTGAAATTGTACACAGTCATAGTCAAGCATGCCCTGAACAAGAATCCGTTGAATATATTTGCATATCTCTTGAAGAATATTTTTAATGAACTTTTGAAAATCAGGAAAGCGATCCATGCACTTGGACATTCCAAGTATGTTGGAATGTCTTGAAATTGTAATCAGTCATAGTCAACGATGCCCTGAACAAGAATCCGTTGAAAATATTTGCATATCGTTTAAGGAATATTTTTAAAGAATTTCTGAAAATCAGGAAAGCGATCCATGCACTTAGGCAGTGACTTAACTTTTTTGTCAAAAAAGACCCCAAAAGTATCTTGGAATGTCTTGAAATTGTACACAGTCATAGTCAAGCATGCCCTGAACAAGAATCCGTTGAATATATTTGCATATCTCTTGAAGAATATTTTTAATGAACTTTTGAAAATCAGGAAAGCGATCCATGCACTTGGACATTCCAAGTATGTTGGAATGTCTTGAAATTGTACTCAGTCATAGTCAACGACGCCCTGAACAAGAATCAATTGAAAATATTTGCATATCTCTTAAGGAATATTTTTAATGAATTTTTGAAAATGAGGAAAGTCTGTGCACTCAGGCAGTGACTTAACTTTTTATTCAAAAAAGACCCCAAAAGTATCTTGGAATGTCTTGAAATTGTACACAGTCATAGTCAAGCATGCCCTGAACAAGAATCCGTTGAATATATTTGCATATCTCTTGAAGAATATTTTTAATGAACTTTTGAAAATCAGGAAAGCGATCCATGCACTTGGACATTCCAAGTATGTTGGAATGTCTTGAAATTGTACTCAGTCATAGTCAAGCATGCCCTGAACAAGAATCCGTTGAATATATTTGCATATCTCTTGAAGAATATTTTTAATGAACTTTTGAAAATCAGGAAAGCGATCCATGCACTTGGACATTCCAAGTATGTTGGAATGTCTTGAAATTGTACTCAGTCATAGCCAACGACGCCCTGAACAAGAATCCGTTGAAAATATTTGCATATCGTTTAAGGAATATTTTTAAAGAATTTCTGAAAATCAGGAAAGCGATCCATGCACTTAGGCAGTGACTTAACTTTTTCTTCAAAAAAGACCCCAAAAGTATCTTGGAATGTCTTGAAATTGTACACAGTCATAGTCAAGAATGCCCTGAACAAGAATCCGTTGAATATATTTGCATATCTCTTGAAGAATATTTTTAATTAATTTTTGAAAATCCGGAAAGCGATCCATGCACTTGGACATTCCAAGTATGTTGGAATGTCTTGAAATTGTACTCGGTCATAGTCAACGACGCCCTGAACAAGAATCCATTGAAAATATTTGCATATCTCTTAAGGAATATTTTTAATGAATTTTTGAAAATGATGAAAGTCTGTGCACTTAGGCAGTGACTTAACTTTTTATCCAAAAAAGACCCCAAAGGTATCTTGGAATGTCTTGAAATTGTACACAGTCATAGTCAAGCATGCCCTGAACAAGAATCCGTTGAATATATTTGCATATCTCTTGAAGAATATTTTTAATGAACTTTTGAAAATCAGGAAAGCGATCCATGCACTTAGGCAGTGACTTAACTTTTTTGTCAAAAAAGACCCCAAAAGTATCTTGGAATGTCTTGAAATTGTACACAGTCATAGTCAAGCATGCCCTGAACAAGAATCCGTTGAATATATTTGCATATCTCTTGAAGAATATTTTTAATGAACTTTTGAAAATCAGGAAAGCGATCCATGCACTTGGACATTCCAAGTATGTTGGAATGTCTTGAAATTGTAATCAGTCATAGTCAACGATGCCCTGAACAAGAATCCGTTGAAAATATTTGCATATCGTTTAAGGAATATTTTTAAAGAATTTCTGAAAATCAGGAAAGCGATCCATGCACTTAGGCAGTGACTTAACTTTTTATTCAAAAAAGACCCCAAAAGTATCTTGGAATGTCTTGAAATTGTACACAGTCATAGTCAAGCATGCCCTGAACAAGAATCCGTTGAATATATTTGCATATCGCTTAAGGAATATTTTTAATGAATTTTTGAAAATCAGGAAAGCGATCCATGCACTTGGACATTCCAAGTATGTTGGAATGTCTTGAAATTGTACTCAGTCATAGTCAACGACGCCCTGAACAAGAATCCGTTGAAAATATTTGCATATCGCTTCAGGAATATTTTAAATGAATTTTTGAAAATCAGGAAAGCGATCCATGCACTGAGGCAGTGACTTAACTTTTTTGTCAAAAAAGACCCCAAAAGTATCTTGGAATGTCTTGAAATTGTACACAGTCATAGTCAAGCATGCCCTGAACAAGAATCCGTTGAATATATTTGCATATCTCTTGAGGAATATTTTTAATGAATTTTTGAAAATGATGAAAGTCTGTGCACTTAGGCAGTGACTTAACTTTTTATCCAAAAAAGACCCCAAAGGTATCTTGGAATGTCTTGAAATTGTACACAGTCATAGTCAAGCATGCCCTGAACAAGAATCCGTTGAATATATTTGCATATCTCTTGAAGAATATTTTTAATGAACTTTTGAAAATCAGGAAAGCGATCCATGCACTTGGACATTCCAAGTATGTTGGAATGTCTTGAAATTGTACTCAGTCATAGCCAACGACGCCCTGAACAAGAATCCGTTGAAAATATTTGCATATCGTTTAAGGAATATTTTTAAAGAATTTCTGAAAATCAGGAAAGCGATCCATGCACTTAGGCAGTGACTTAACTTTTTCTTCAAAAAAGACCCCAAAAGTATCTTGGAATGTCTTGAAATTGTACACAGTCATAGTCAAGAATGCCCTGAACAAGAATCCGTTGAATATATTTGCATATCTCTTGAAGAATATTTTTAATGAATTTTTGAAAATCCGGAAAGCGATCCATGCACTTGGACATTCCAAGTATGTTGGAATGTCTTGAAATTGTACTCGGTCATAGTCAACGACGCCCTGAACAAGAATCCATTGAAAATATTTGCATATCTCTTAAGGAATATTTTTAATGAATTTTTGAAAATGATGAAAGTCTGTGCACTTAGGCAGTGACTTAACTTTTTATCCAAAAAAGACCCCAAAGGTATCTTGGAATGTCTTGAAATTGTACACAGTCATAGTCAAGCATGCCCTGAACAAGAATCCGTTGAATATATTTGCATATCTCTTGAAGAATATTTTTAATGAACTTTTGAAAATCAGGAAAGCGATCCATGCACTTAGGCAGTGACTTAACTTTTTATTCAAAAAAGACCCCAAAAGTATCTTGGAATGTCTTGAAATTGTACACAGTCATAGTCAAGCATGCCCTGAACAAGAATCCGTTGAATATATTTGCATATCGCTCAAGGAATATTTTTAATGAATTTTTGAAAATCAGGAAAGCGATCCATGCACTTGGACATTCCAAGTATGTTGGAATGTCTTGAAATTGTACTCAGTCATAGTCAACGACGCCCTGAACAAGAATCCGTTGAAAATATTTGCATATCGCTTCAGGAATATTTTAAATGAATTTTTGAAAATCAGGAAAGCGATCCATGCACTGAGGCAGTGACTTAACTTTTTTGTCAAAAAAGACCCCAAAAGTATCTTGGAATGTCTTGAAATTGTACACAGTCATAGTCAAGCATGCCCTGAACAAGAATCCGTTGAATATATTTGCATATCTCTTGAGGAATATTTTAAATGAATTTTTGAAAATGATGAAAGTCTGTGCACTTAGGCAGTGACTTAACTTTTTATCCAAAAAAGACCCCAAAGGTATCTTGGAATGTCTTGAAATTGTACACAGTCATAGTCAAGCATGCCCTGAACAAGAATCCGTTGAATATATTTGCATATCTCTTGAAGAATATTTTTAATGAACTTTTGAAAATCAGGAAAGCGATCCATGCACTTGGACATTCCAAGTATGTTGGAATGTCTTGAAATTGTACTCAGTCATAGCCAACGACGCCCTGAACAAGAATCCGTTGAAAATATTTGCATATCGTTTAAGGAATATTTTTAAAGAATTTCTGAAAATCAGGAAAGCGATCCATGCACTTAGGCAGTGACTTAACTTTTTCTTCAAAAAAGACCCCAAAAGTATCTTGGAATGTCTTGAAATTGTACACAGTCATAGTCAAGAATGCCCTGAACAAGAATCCGTTGAATATATTTGCATATCTCTTGAAGAATATTTTTAATGAATTTTTGAAAATCCGGAAAGCGATCCATGCACTTGGACATTCCAAGTATGTTGGAATGTCTTGAAATTGTAATCAGTCATAGTCAACGATGCCCTGAACAAGAATCCGTTGAATATATTTGCATATCTCTTGAGGAATATTTTTAATGAACTTTTGAAAATCAGGAAAGCGATCCATGCACTTAGGCAGTGACTTAACTTTTTTGTCAAAAAAGACCCCAAAAGTATCTTGGAATGTCTTGAAATTGTACACAGTCATAGTCAAGCATGCCCTGAACAAGAATCCGTTGAATATATTTGCATATCTCTTGAAGAATATTTTTAATGAACTTTTGAAAATCAGGAAAGCGATCCATGCACTTGGACATTCCAAGTATGTTGGAATGTCTTGAAATTGTAATCAGTCATAGTCAACGATGCCCTGAACAAGAATCCGTTGAAAATATTTGCATATCGTTTAAGGAATATTTTTAAAGAATTTCTGAAAATCAGGAAAGCGATCCATGCACTTAGGCAGTGACTTAACTTTTTATTCAAAAAAGACCCCAAAAGTATCTTGGAATGTCTTGAAATTGTACACAGTCATAGTCAAGCATGCCCTGAACAAGAATCCGTTGAATATATTTGCATATCGCTTAAGGAATATTTTTAATGAATTTTTGAAAATCAGGAAAGCGATCCATGCACTTGGACATTCCAAGTATGTTGGAATGTCTTGAAATTGTACTCAGTCATAGTCAACGACGCCCTGAACAAGAATCCGTTGAAAATATTTGCATATCGCTTCAGGAATATTTTAAATGAATTTTTGAAAATCAGGAAAGCGATCCATGCACTGAGGCAGTGACTTAACTTTTTTGTCAAAAAAGACCCCAAAAGTATCTTGGAATGTCTTGAAATTGTACACAGTCATAGTCAAGCATGCCCTGAACAAGAATCCGTTGAATATATTTGCATATCTCTTGAGGAATATTTTTAATGAATTTTTGAAAATGATGAAAGTCTGTGCACTTAGGCAGTGACTTAACTTTTTATCCAAAAAAGACCCCAAAGGTATCTTGGAATGTCTTGAAATTGTACACAGTCATAGTCAAGCATGCCCTGAACAAGAATCCGTTGAATATATTTGCATATCTCTTGAAGAATATTTTTAATGAACTTTTGAAAATCAGGAAAGCGATCCATGCACTTGGACATTCCAAGTATGTTGGAATGTCTTGAAATTGTACTCAGTCATAGCCAACGACGCCCTGAACAAGAATCCGTTGAAAATATTTGCATATCGTTTAAGGAATATTTTTAAAGAATTTCTGAAAATCAGGAAAGCGATCCATGCACTTAGGCAGTGACTTAACTTTTTATCCAAAAAAGACCCCAAAGGTATCTTGGAATGTCTTGAAATTGTACACAGTCATAGTCAAGCATGCCCTGAACAAGAATCCGTTGAATATATTTGCATATCTCTTGAAGAATATTTTTAATGAACTTTTGAAAATCAGGAAAGCGATCCATGCACTTAGGCAGTGACTTAACTTTTTTGTCAAAAAAGACCCCAAAAGTATCTTGGAATGTCTTGAAATTGTACACAGTCATAGTCAAGCATGCCCTGAACAAGAATCCGTTGAATATATTTGCATATCTCTTGAAGAATATTTTTAATGAACTTTTGAAAATCAGGAAAGCGATCCATGCACTTGGACATTCCAAGTATGTTGGAATGTCTTGAAATTGTAATCAGTCATAGTCAACGATGCCCTGAACAAGAATCCGTTGAAAATATTTGCATATCGTTTAAGGAATATTTTTAAAGAATTTCTGAAAATCAGGAAAGCGATCCATGCACTTAGGCAGTGACTTAACTTTTTTGTCAAAAAAGACCCCAAAAGTATCTTGGAATGTCTTGAAATTGTACACAGTCATAGTCAAGCATGCCCTGAACAAGAATCCGTTGAATATATTTGCATATCTCTTGAAGAATATTTTTAATGAACTTTTGAAAATCAGGAAAGCGATCCATGCACTTGGACATTCCAAGTATGTTGGAATGTCTTGAAATTGTACTCAGTCATAGTCAACGACGCCCTGAACAAGAATCAATTGAAAATATTTGCATATCTCTTAAGGAATATTTTTAATGAATTTTTGAAAATGAGGAAAGTCTGTGCACTCAGGCAGTGACTTAACTTTTTATTCAAAAAAGACCCCAAAAGTATCTTGGAATGTCTTGAAATTGTACACAGTCATAGTCAAGCATGCCCTGAACAAGAATCCGTTGAATATATTTGCATATCTCTTGAAGAATATTTTTAATGAACTTTTGAAAATCAGGAAAGCGATCCATGCACTTGGACATTCCAAGTATGTTGGAATGTCTTGAAATTGTACTCAGTCATAGTCAACGACGCCCTGAACAAGAATCCGTTGAAAATATTTGCATATCGTTTAAGGAATATTTTTAAGGAATTTCTGAAAATCAGGAAAGCGATCCATGCACTTAGGCAGTGACTTAACTTTTTCGTCAAAAAAGACCCCAAAAGTATCTTGGAATGTCTTGAAATTGTACACAGTCATAGTCAAGAGTGCCCTGAACAAGAATCCGTTGAATATATTTGCATATCTCTTGAAGAATATTTTTAATGAATTTTTGAAAATCCGGAAAGCGATCCATGCACTTGGACATTCCAAGTATGTTGGAATGTCTTGAAATTGTACTCGGTCATAGTCAACGACGCCCTGAACAAGAATCCATTGAAAATATTTGCATATCTCTTAAGGAATATTTTTAATGAATTTTTGAAAATGATGAAAGTCTGTGCACTTAGGCAGTGACTTAACTTTTTATCCAAAAAAGACCCCAAAGGTATCTTGGAATGTCTTGAAATTGTACACAGTCATAGTCAAGCATGCCCTGAACAAGAATCCGTTGAATATATTTGCATATCTCTTGAAGAATATTTTTAATGAACTTTTGAAAATCAGGAAAGCGATCCATGCACTTGGACATTCCAAGTATGTTGGAATGTCTTGAAATTGTACTCAGTCATAGTCAACGACGCCCTGAACAAGAATCCGTTGAAAATATTTGCATATCGCTTAAGGAATATTTTTAATGAATTTTTGAAAATCAGGAAAGCGATCCATGCACTTAGGCAGTGACTTAACTTTTTTGTCAAAAAAGACCCCAAAAGTATCTTGGAATGTCTTGAAATTGTTCACAGTCATAGTCAAGCATGCCCTGAACAAGAATCCGTTGAATATATTTGCATATCTCTTGAAGAATATTTTTAATGAATTTTTGAAAATCCGAAAAGCGATCCATGCACTTGGACATTCCAAGTATGTTGGAATGTCTTTAAATTGTACTCAGTCATAGTCAACGACGCCCTGAACAAGAATCCGTTGAAAATATTTGCATATCGCTTAAGGAATATTTTTAAAGAATTTCTGAAAATCAGGAAAGCGATCCATGCACTTAGGCAGTGACTTAACTTTTTCGTCAAAAAAGACCCCAAAAGTATCTTGGAATGTCTTGAAATTGTACACAGTCATAGTCAAGCATGCCCTGAACAAGAATCCGTTGAATATATTTGCATATCTCTTGAAGAATATTTTTAATGAATTTTTGAAAATCCGGAAAGCGATCCATGCACTTGGACATTCCAAGTATGTTGGAATGTCTTGAAATTGTACTCAGTCATAGTCAACAACGCCCTGAACAAGAATCCATTGAAAATATTTGCATATCTCTTAAGGAATATTTTTAATGAATTTTTGAAAATGAGGAAAGCGATCCATGCACTTAGGCAGTGACTTAACTTTTTCGTCAAAAAAGACCCCAAAAGTATCTTGGAATGTCTTGAAATTGTACACAGTCATAGTCAAGCATGCCCTGAACAAGAATCGGTTGAATATATTTGCATATCTCTTGAAGAATATTTTTAATGAACTTTTGAAAATCAGGAAAGCGATCCATGCACTTGGACATTCCAAGTATGTTGGAATGTCTTGAAATTGTACTCAGTCATAGTCAACGACGCCCTGAACAAGAATCCGTTGAAAATATTTGCATATCGCTTAAGGAATATTTTTAATGAATTTTTGAAAATCAGGAAAGCGATCCATGCACTTAGGCAGTGACTTAACTTTTTTGTCAAAAAAGACCCCAAAAGTATCTTGGAATGTCTTGAAATTGTACACAGTCATAGTCAAGCATGCCCTGAACAAGAATCCGTTGAATATATTTGCATATCTCTTGAAAAATATTTTTAATGAATTTTTGAAAATCCGAAAAGCGATCCATGCACTTGGACATTCCAAGTATGTTGGAATGTCTTGAAATTGTACTCAGTCATAGTCAACGACGCCCTGAACAAGAATCCGTTGAAAATATTTGCATATCTCTTAAGGAATATTTTTAATGAATTTTTGAAAATGAGGAAAGTCTGTGCACTTCGGCAGTGACTTAACTTTTTATTCAAAAAAGACCCCAAAGGTATCTTGGAATGTCTTGAAATTGTACACAGTCATAGTCAAGCATGCCCTGAACAAGAATCCGTTGAATATATTTGCATATCTCTTGAAGAATATTTTTAATGAACTTTTGAAAATCAGGAAAGCGATCCATGCACTTGGACATTCCAAGTATGTTGGAATGTCTTGAAATTGTACTCAGTCATAGTCAACGACGCCCTGAACAAGAATCCGTTGAAAATATTTGCATATCGTTTAAGGAATATTTTTAAAGAATTTCTGAAAATCAGGAAAGCGATCCATGCACTTAGGCAGTGACTTAACTTTTTATTCAAAAAAGACCCCAAAAGTATCTTGGAATGTCTTGAAATTGTACACAGTCATAGTCAAGCATGCCCTGAACAAGAATCCGTTGAATATATTTGCATATCTCTTGAAGAATATTTTTAATGAACTTTTGAAAATCAGGAAATTGATCCATGCACTTGGACATTCCAAGTATGTTGGAATGTCTTGAAATTGTACTCAGTCATAGTCAACGACGCCCTGAACAAGAATCCGTTGAAAATATTTGCATATCGTTTAAGGAATATTTTTAAAGAATTTCTGAAAATCAGGAAAGCGATCCATGCACGTAGGCAGTGACTTAACTTTTTCGTCAAAAAAGACCCCAAAAGTATCTTGGAATGTCTTGAAATTGTACACAGTCATAGTCAAGCATGCCCTGAACAAGAACCTGTTGAATATATTTGCATATCTCTTGAAGAATATTTTGAATGAATTTTTGAAAATCCGGAAAGCTATCCATGCACTTGGACATTCCAAGTAAGTTGGAATGTCTTGAAATTGTACTCAGTCATAGTCAACGACGCCCTGAACAAGAATCTATTGAAAATATTTGCATATCTCTTAAGGAATATTTTTAATGAATTTTTGAAAATGAGGAATTTCTGTGCACTTAGGCAGTGACTTAACTTTTTATTCAAAAAAGACCCCAAAAGTATCTTGGAATGTCTTGAAATTGTACACAGTCATAGTCAAGCATGCCCTGAACAAGAATCCGTTGAATATATTTGCATATCTCTTGAAGAATATTTTTAATGAATTTTTGAAAATCCGAAAAGCGATCCATGCACTTGGACATTCCAAGTATGTTGGAATGTCTTGAAATTGTACTCAGTCATAGTCAACGACGCCCTGAACAAGAATCAATTGAAAATATTTGCATATCTCTTAAGGAATATTTTTAATGAATTTTTGAAAATTAGGAAAGCGATCCATGCACTTAGGCAGTGACTTAACTTTTGATGTTTTTGGTTTGTTTTTAAAGCATTAAAGCTGCAGGAGTTCATCCATGTCGCCCAGTCGCTGGAAACAAACGTTTGGACACCATGGATCACACAGCAGGAAATAAGGTGAGACGGAGGAAACGATCCATTTGCCCTGATGCACTTAGTGACTTGACTTTTTTTTCAAAAAAGACCCCAAAAGTATCTTGGAATGTCTTGAAATTGTACACAGTCATAGTCAAGCATGCCCTGAACAAGAATCCGTTGAATATATTTGCATATCTCTTGAGGAATATTTTTAATGAATTTTTGAAAATCAGGAAAGCGATCCATGCACTTAGGCAGTGACTTAACTTTTGATGTTTTTGGGTTGTTTTTAAAGAATTAAAGCTGCAGGAGTTCATCCATGTCGTCCAGTCGCTGGAAACAAACGTTTGGACACCGTGGATCACACAGCAGGATATCAGGTGAGACGAATGAAACGATCCATTTGCCCTGATGCACTTAGTGACTTGACTTTTTTTTCAAAAAAAAACCCAAAAGTAAATTGGAATGTCTTGAAATTGTACACAGTCATAGTCAAGCATGCCCTGAACAAGAATCCGTTGAATATATTTGCATATCTCTTGAAGAATATTTTTAATGAATTTTTGAAAATCCGGAAAGCGATCCATGCACTTGGATATTCCAAGTATGTTGGAATGTCTTGAAATTGTACTCAGTCATAGTCAACGACGCCCTGAACAAGAATCCGTTGAAAATATTTGCATATCGCTTAAGGAATATTTTTAATGAATTTTTGAAAATCAGGAAAGCAATCCATGCACTTAGGCAGTGACTTAACTTTTTTGTCAAAAAAGACCCCAAAAGTATCTTGGAATGTCTTGAAATTGTACACAGTCATAGTCAAGCATGCCCTGAACAAGAAACCGTTGAATATATTTGCATATCTCTTGAAGAATATTTTTAATGAATTTTTGAAAATCCGAAAAGCGATCCATGCACTTGGACATTCCAAGTATGTTGGAATGTCTTGAAATTGTACTCAGTCATAGTCAACGACGCCCTGAACAAGAATCAATTGAAAATATTTGCATATCTCTTAAGGAATATTTTTAATGAATTTTTGAAAATGAGGAAAGTCTGTGCACTTAGGCAGTGACTTAACTTTTTATTCAAAAAAGACCACAAAAGTATCTTGGAATGTCTTGAAATTGTACACAGTCATAGTCAAGCAAGCCCTGAACAAGAATCCGTTGAATATATTTGCATATCTCTTGAAGAATATTTTTAATGAACTTTTGAAAATCAGGAAAGCGATCCATGCACTTGGACATTCCAAGTATGTTGGAATGTCTTGAAATTGTACTCAGTCATAGTCAACAACGCCCTGAACAAGAATCCGTTGAAAATATTTGCATATCGCTTAAGGAATATTTTTAATGAATTTTTGAAAATCAGGAAAGCGATCCATGCACTTAGGCAGTGACTTAACTTTTTCGTCAAAAAAGACCCCAAAAGTATCTTGGAATGTCTTGAAATTGTACACAGTCATAGTCAAGCATGCCCTGAACAAGAATCCGTTGAATATATTTGCATATCTCTTGAAGAATATTTTTAATGAACTTTTGAAAATCAGGAAAGCGATCCATGTACTTGGACATTCAAAGTATGTTGGAATGTCTTGAAATTGTACTCGGTCATAGTCAACGACGCCCTGAACAAGAATCCGTTGAAAATATTTGCATATCGCTTAAGGAATATTTTTAATGAATTTTTGAAAATCAGGAAAGCCATCCATGCACTTAGGCAGTGACTTAACTTTTTCGTCAAAAAAGACCCCAAAAGTATCTTGGAATGTCTTGAAATTGTACACAGTCATAGTCAAGCATGCCCTGAACAAGAATCCGTTGAATATATTTGCATATCTCTTGAAGAATATTTTTAATGAACTTTTGAAAATCAGGAAAGCGATCCATGCACTTGGACATTCCAAGTATGTTGGAATGTCTTGAAATTGTACTCAGTCATAGTCAACGACGCCCTGAACAAGAATCCGTTGAAAATATTTGCATATCGCTTAAGGAATATTTTTAATGAATTTTTGAAAATCAGGAAAGCGATCCATGCACTTAGGCAGTGACTTAACTTTTTCGTCAAAAAAGACCCCAAAAGTATCTTGGAATGTCTTGAAATTGTACACAGTCATAGTCAAGCATGCCCTGAACAAGAATCCGTTGAATATATTTGCATATCTCTTGAAGAATATTTTTAATGAATTTTTGAAAATCCGAAAAGCACCATGCACTTGGACATTCCAAGTATGTTGGAATGTCTTGAAATTGTACTCAGTCATAGTCAACGACGCTCTGAACAAGAATCAATTGAAAATATTTGCATATCTCTTAAGGAATATTTTTAATGAATTTTTGAAAATGAGGAAAGTCTGTGCACTTAGGCAGTGACTTAACTTTTTATTCAAAAAAGACCCCAAAAGTATCTTGGAATGTCTTGAAATTGTACACAGTCATAGTCAAGCATGCCCTGAACAAGAATCCGTTGAATATATTTGCATATCTCTTGAAGAATATTTTTAATGAACTTTTGAAAATCCGGAAAGCGATCCATGTACTTGGACATTCAAAGTATGTTGGAATGTCTTGAAATTGTACTCGGTCATAGTCAACGACGCCCTGAACAAGAATCCGTTGAAAATATTTGCATATCGTTTAAGGAATATTTTTAAAGAATTTCTGAAAATCAGGAAAGCGATCCATGCACTTAGGCAGTGACTTAACTTTTTCGTCAAAAAAGACCCCAAAAGTATCTTGGAATGTCTTGAAATTGTACACAGTCATAGTCAAGAATGCCCTGAACAAGAATCCGTTGAATATATTTGCATATCTCTTGAAGAATATTTTTAATGAATTTTTGAAAATCCGGAAAGCGATCCATGCACTTGGACATTCCAAGTATGTTGGAATGTCTTGAAATTGTACTCGGTCATAGTCAACGACGCCCTGAACAAGAATCAATTGAAAATATTTGCATATCTCTTAAGGAATATTTTTAATGAATTTTTGAAAATGAGGAAAGTCTGTGCACTTAGGCAGTGACTTAACTTTTTATTCAAAAAAGACCCCAAAAGTATCTTGGAATGTCTTGAAATTGTACACAGTCATAGTCAAGCATGCCCTGAACAAGAATCCGTTGAATATATTTGCATATCTCTTGAAGAATATTTTTAATGAACTTTTGAAAATCAGGAAAGCGATCCATGTACTTGGACATTCAAAGTATGTTGGAATGTCTTGAAATTGTACTCGGTCATAGTCAACGACGCCCTGAACAAGAATCCGTTGAAAATATTTGCATATCGTTTAAGGAATATTTTTAAAGAATTTCTGAAAATCAGGAAAGCGATCCATGCACTTAGGCAGTGACTTAACTTTTTCGTCAAAAAAGACCCCAAAAGTATCTTGGAATGTCTTGAAATTGTACACAGTCATAGTCAAGCATGCCCTGAACAAGAATCCGTTGAATATATTTGCATATCTCTTGAAGAATATTTTTAATGAACTTTTGAAAATCAGGAAAGCGATCCATGCACTTGGACATTCCAAGTATGTTGGAATGTCTTGAAATTGTACTCAGTCATAGTCAACGACGCCCTGAACAAGAATCCGTTGAAAATATTTGCATATCGCTTAAGGAATATTTTTAATGAATTTTTGAAAATCAGGAAAGCGATCCATGCACTAAGGCAGTGACTTAACTTTTTCGTCAAAAAAGACCCCAAAAGTATCTTGGAATGTCTTGAAATTGTACACAGTCATAGTCAAGCATGCCCTTAACAAGAATCCGTTGAATATATTTGCATATCTCTTGAAGAATATTTTTAATGAATTTTTGAAAATCCGAAAAGCACCATGCACTTGGACATTCCAAGTATGTTGGAATGTCTTGAAATTGTACTCAGTCATAGTCAACGACGCTCTGAACAAGAATCAATTGAAAATATTTGCATATCTCTTAAGGAATATTTTTAATGAATTTTTGAAAATGAGGAAAGTCTGTGCACTTAGGCAGTGACTTAACTTTTTATTCAAAAAAGACCCCAAAAGTATCTTGGAATGTCTTGAAATTGTACACAGTCATAGTCAAGCATGCCCTGAACAAGAATCCGTTGAATATATTTGCATATCTCTTGAAGAATATTTTTAATGAACTTTTGAAAATCCGGAAAGCGATCCATGTACTTGGACATTCAAAGTATGTTGGAATGTCTTGAAATTGTACTCGGTCATAGTCAACGACGCCCTGAACAAGAATCCGTTGAAAATATTTGCATATCGCTTAAGGAATATTTTTAATGAATTTTTGGAAATCATGAAAGTGATCCATGCACTTAGGCAGTGACTTAACTTTTTCGTCAAAAAAGACCCCAAAAGTATCTTGGAATGTCTTGAAATTGTACACAGTCATAGTCAAGCATGCCCTGAACAAGAATCCGTTGAATATATTTGCATATCTCTTGAAGAATATTTTTAATGAATTTTTGAAAATCCGGAAAGCGATCCATGCACTTGGACATTCCAAGTATGTTGGAATGTCTTGAAATTGTACTCGGTCATAGTCAACGACGCCCTGAACAAGAATCCATTGAAAATATTTGCATATCTCTTAAGGAATATTTTTAATGAATTTTTGAAAATGATGAAAGTCTGTGCACTTAGGCAGTGACTTAACTTTTTATTCAAAAAAGACCCCAAAGGTATCTTGGAATGTCTTGAAATTGTACACAGTCATAGTCAAGCATGCCCTGAACAAGAATCCGTTGAATATATTTGCATATCTCTTGAAGAATATTTTTAATGAAATTTTGAAAATCAGGAAAGCGATCCATGCACTTGGACATTCCAAGTATGTTGGAATGTCTTGAAATTGTACTCAGTCATAGTCAACGACGCCCTGAACAAGAATCCGTTGAAAATATTTGCATATCGTTTAAGGAATATTTTTAAAGAATTTCTGAAAATCAGGAAAGCGATCCATGCACTTAGGCAGTGACTAAACTTTTTTGTCAAAAAAGACCCCAAAAGTATCTTGGAATGTCTTGAAATTGTACACAGTCATAGTCAAGCATGCCCTGAACAAGAATATGTTGAATATATTTGCATATCTCTTGAAGAATATTTTTAATTAATTTTTGAAAATCCGAAAAGCGATCCATGCACTTGGACATTCCAAGTATGTTGGAATGTCTTGAAATTGTACTCAGTCATAGTCAACGACGCCCTGAACAAGAATCAATTGAAAATATTTGCATATCTCTTAAGGAATATTTTTAATGAATTTATGAAAATGAGGAAAGTCTGTGCACTTAGGCAGTGACTTAACTTTTTATTCAAAAAAGACCCCAAAAGTATCTTGGAATGTCTTGAAATTGTACACAGTCATAGTCAAGCATGCCCTGAACAAGAATCCGTTGAATATATTTGCATATCTCTTGAAGAATATTTTTAATGAACTTTTGAAAATCAGGAAAGCGATCCATGCACTTGGACATTCCAAGTATGTTGGAATGTCTTGAAATTGTACTCAGTCATAGTCAACGACGCCCTGAACAAGAATCCGTTGAAAATATTTGCATATCGTTTAAGGAATATTTTTAAAGAATTTCTGAAAATCAGGAAAGCGATCCATGCACTTAGGCAGTGACTTAACTTTTTCGTCAAAAAAAACCCCAAAAGTATCTTGGAATGTCTTGAAATTGTACACAGTCATAGTCAAGAATGCCCTGAACAAGAATCCGTTGAATATATTTGCATATCTCTTGAAGAATATTTTTAATGAATTTTTGAAAATCCGGAAAGCGATCCATGCACTTGGACATTCCAAGTATGTTGGAATGTCTTGAAATTGTACTCGGTCATAGTCAACGACGCCCTGAACAAGAATCAATTGAAAATATTTGCATATCTCTTAAGGAATATTTTTAATGAATTTTTGAAAATGAGGAAAGTCTGTGCACTTAGGCAGTGACTTAACTTTTTCGTCAAATAAGACCCCAAAAGTATCTTGGAATGTCTTGAAATTGTACACAGTCATAGTCAAGCATGCCCTGAACAAGAATCTGTTGAATATATTTGCATATCTCTTGAAGAATATTTTTAATGAACTTTTGAAAATCAGGAAAGCGATCCATGCACTTGGACATTCCAAGTATGTTGGAATGTCTTGAAATTGTACTCAGTCATAGTCAACGACGCCCTGAACAAGAATCCGTTGAAAATATTTGCATATCGTTTAAGGTATATTTTTAAAGAATTTCTGAAAATCAGGAAAGCGATCCATGCACTTAGGCAGTGACTAAACTTTTTTGTCAAAAAAGACCCCAAAAGTATCTTGGAATGTCTTGAAATTGTACACAGTCATAGTCAAGCATGCCCTGAACAAGAATATGTTGAATATATTTGCATATCTCTTGAAGAATATTTTTAATTAATTTTTGAAAATCCGAAAAGCGATCCATGCACTTGGACATTCCAAGTATGTTGGAATGTCTTGAAATTGTACTCAGTCATAGTCATCGACGCCCTGAACAAGAATCAATTGAAAATATTTGCATATCTCTTAAGGAATATTTTTAATGAATTTTTGAAAATGAGGAAAGTCTGTGCACTTAGGCAGTGACTTAACTTTTTATTCAAAAAAGACCCCAAAAGTATCTTGGAATGTCTTGAAATTGTACACAGTCATAGTCAAGCATGCCCTGAACAAGAATCCGTTGAATATATTTGCATATCTCTTGAAGAATATTTTTAATGAACTTTTGAAAATCAGGAAAGCGATCCATGCACTTGGACATTCCAAGTATGTTGGAATGTCTTGAAATTGTACTCAGTCATAGTCAACGACGCCCTGAACAAGAATCCGTTGAAAATATTTGCATATCGTTTAAGGAATATTTTTAAAGAATTTCTGAAAATCAGCAAAGCGATCCATGCACTTAGGCAGTGACTTAACTTTTTCGTCAAAAAAGACCCCAAAAGTATCTTGGAATGTCTTGAAATTGTACACAGTCATAGTCAAGAATGCCCTGAACAAGAATCCGTTGAATATATTTGCATATCTCTTGAAGAATATTTTTAATGAATTTTTGAAAATCCGGAAAGCGATCCATGCACTTGGACATTCCAAGTATGTTGGAATGTCTTGAAATTGTACTCGGTCATAGTCAACGACGCCCTGAACAAGAATCCATTGAAAATATTTGCATATCTCTTAAGGAATATTTTTAATGAATTTTTGAAAATGATGAAAGTCTGTGCACTGAGGCAGTGACTTAACTTTTTTTTCAAAAAAGACCCCAAAGGTATCTTGGAATGTCTTGAAATTGTACACAGTCATAGTCAACGACGCCCTGAACAAGAATCCGTTGAAAATATTTGCATATCGCTTAAGGAATATTTTTAATGAATTTTTGAAAATCAGGAAAGCGATCCATGCACTTAGGCAGTGACTTAACTTTTTCGTCAAAAAAGACCCCAAAAGTATCTTGGAATGTCTTGAAATTGTACACAGTCATAGTCAAGCATGCCCTGAACAAGAATCCGTTGAATATATTTGCATATCTCTTGAAGAATATTTTTAATGAACTTTTGAAAATCAGGAAAGCGATCCATGCACTTGGACATTCCAAGTATGTTGGAATGTCTTGAAATTGTACTCAGTCATAGTCAACGACGCCCTGAACAAGAATCCGTTGAAAATATTTGCATATCGCTAAAGGAATATTTTTAATGAATTTTTGAAAATCAGGAAAGCGATCCATGCACTTAGGCAGTGACTTAACTTTTTCGTCAAAAAAGACCCCAAAAGTATCTTGGAATGTCTTGAAATTGTACACAGTCATAGTCAAGCATGCCCTGAACAAGAATCCGTTGAATATATTTGCATATCTCTTGAAGAATATTTTTAATGAATTTTTGAAAATCCGAAAAGCGATCCATGCACTTGGACATTCCAAGTATGTTGGAATGTCTTTAAATTGTACTCAGTCATAGTCAACGACGCCCTGAACAAGAATCAATTGAAAATATTTGCATATCTCTTAAGGAATATTTTTAATGAATTTTTGAAAATGAGGAAAGTCTGTGCACTTAGGTAGTGACTTAACTTTTTATTCAAAAAAGACCCCAAAAGTATCTTGGAATGTCTTGAAATTGTACACAGTCATAGTCAAGCATGCCCTGAACAAGAATCCGTTGAATATATTTGCATATCTCTTGAAGAATATTTTTAATGAATTTTTGAAAATCCGGAAAGCGATCCATGCACTTGGACATTCCAAGTATGTTGGAATGTCTTGAAATTGTACTCGGTCATAGTCAACGACGCCCTGAACAAGAATCCATTGAAAATATTTGCATATCTCTTAAGGAATATTTTTAATGAATTTTTGGAAATGAGGAAAGTCTGTGCACTTAGGCAGTGACTTAACTTTTTATTCAAAAAAGACCCCAAAAGTATCTTGGAATGTCTTGAAATTGTACACAGTCATAGTCAAGCATGCCCTGAACAAGAATCCGTTGAATATATTTGCATATCTCTTGAAGAATATTTTTAATGAATTTTTGAAAATCCGGAAAGCGATCCATGCACTTGGACATTCCAAGTATGTTGGAATGTCTTGAAATTGTACTCAGTCATAGTCAACGACGCCCTGAACAAGAATCCGTTGAAAATATTTGCATATCGCTTAAGGAATATTTTTAATGAATTTTTGAAAATCAGGAAAGCAATCCATGCACTTAGGCAGTGACTTAACTTTTTTGTCAAAAAAGACCCCAAAAGTATCTTGGAATGTCTTGAAATTGTACACAGTCATAGTCAAGCATGCCCTGAACAAGAAACCGTTGAATATATTTGCATATCTCTTGAAGAATATTTTTAATGAATTTTTGAAAATCCGGAAAGCGATCCATGCACTTGGACATTCCAAGTATGTTGGAATGTCTTGAAATTGTACTCGGTCATAGTCAACGACGCCCTGAACAAGAATCCATTGAAAATATTTGCATATCTCTTAAGGAATATTTTTAATGAATTTTTGAAAATGATGAAAGTCTGTGCACTTAGGCAGTGACTTAACTTTTTATCCAAAAAAGACCCCAAAGGTATCTTGGAATGTCTTGAAATTGTACACAGTCATAGTCAAGCATGCCCTGAACAAGAATCCGTTGAATATATTTGCATATCTCTTGAAGAATATTTTTAATGAATTTTTGAAAATCCGAAAAGCGATCCATGCACTTGGACATTCCAAGTATGTTGGAATGTCTTTAAATTGTACTCAGTCATAGTCAACGACGCCCTGAACAAGAATCAATTGAAAATATTTGCATATCTCTTAAGGAATATTTTTAATGAATTTTTGAAAATGAGGAAAGTCTGTGCACTTAGGTAGTGACTTAACTTTTTATTCAAAAAAGACCCCAAAAGTATCTTGGAATGTCTTGAAATTGTACACAGTCATAGTCAAGCATGCCCTGAACAAGAATCCGTTGAATATATTTGCATATCTCTTGAAGAATATTTTTAATGAATTTTTGAAAATCCGGAAAGCGATCCATGCACTTGGACATTCCAAGTATGTTGGAATGTCTTGAAATTGTACTCAGTCATAGTCAACGACGCCCTGAACAAGAATCCGTTGAAAATATTTGCATATCGCTTAAGGAATATTTTTAATGAATTTTTGAAAATCAGGAAAGCAATCCATGCACTTAGGCAGTGACTTAACTTTTTTGTCAAAAAAGACCCCAAAAGTATCTTGGAATGTCTTGAAATTGTACACAGTCATAGTCAAGCATGCCCTGAACAAGAAACCGTTGAATATATTTGCATATCTCTTGAAGAATATTTTTAATGAATTTTTGAAAATCCGAAAAGCGATCCATGCACTTGGACATTCCAAGTATGTTGGAATGTCTTGAAATTGTACTCGGTCATAGTCAACGACGCCCTGAACAAGAATCCATTGAAAATATTTGCATATCTCTTAAGGAATATTTTGATTGAATTTTTGAAAATGATGAAAGTCTGTGCACTTAGGCAGTGACTTAACTTTTTATTCAAAAAAGACCCCAAAGGTATCTTGGAATGTCTTGAAATTGTACACAGTCATAGTCAAGCATGCCCTGAACAAGAATCCGTTGAATATATTTGCATATCTCTTGAAGAATATTTTTAATGAACTTTTGAAAATCAGGAAAGCGATCCATGCACTTGGACATTCCAAGTATGTTGGAATGTCTTGAAATTGTACTCAGTCATAGTCAACGACGCCCTGAACAAGAATCCGTTGAAAATATTTGCATATCGTTTAAGGAATATTTTTAAAGAATTTCTGAAAATCAGGAAAGCGATCCATGCACTTAGGCAGTGACTAAACTTTTTTGTCAAAAAAGACCCCAAAAGTATCTTGGAATGTCTTGAAATTGTACACAGTCATAGTCAAGCATGCCCTGAACAAGAATCCGTTGAATATATTTGCATATCTCTTGAAGAATATTTTTAATGAATTTTTGAAAATCCGGAAAGCGATCCATGCACTTGGACATTCCAAGTATGTTGGAATGTCTTGAAATTGTACTCAGTCATAGTCAACAACGCCCTGAACAAGAATCCATTGAAAATATTTGCATATCTCTTAAGGAATATTTTTAATGAATTTTTGAAAATGAGGAAAGTCTGTGCACTTAGGCAGTGACTTAACTTTTTATTCAAAAAAGACCCCAAAAGTATCTTGGAATGTCTTGAAATTGTACACAGTCATAGTCAAGCATGCCCTGAACAAGAATCCGTTGAATATATTTGCATATCTCTTGAAGAATATTTTTAATGAACTTTTGAAAATCAGGAAAGCGATCCATGCACTTGGACATTCCAAGTATGTTGGAATGTTTTGAAATTGTACTCAGTCATAGTCAACGACGCCCTGAACAAGAATCCGTTGAAAATATTTGCATATCGCTTAAGGAATATTTTTAATGAATTTTTGAAAATCATGAAAGCGATCCATGCACTTAGGCAGTGACTTAACTTTTTATTCAAAAAAGACCCCAAAAGTATCTTGGAATGTCTTGAAATTGTACACAGTCATAGTCAAGCATGCCCTGAACAAGAATCCGTTGAATATATTTGCATATCTCTTGAAGAATATTTTTAATGAACTTTTGAAAATCAGGAAAGCGATCCATGCACTTGGACATTCCAAGTATGTTGGAATGTCTTGAAATTGTACTCAGTCATAGTCAACGACGCCCTGAACAAGAATCCGTTGAAAATATTTGCATATCGCTTAAGGAATATTTTTAATGAATTTTTGAAAATCAGGAAAGCGATCCATGCACTTAGGCAGTGACTTAACTTTTTATTCAAAAAAGACCCCAAAAGTATCTTGGAATGTCTTGAAATTGTACACAGTCATAGTCAAGCATGCCCTGAACAAGAATCCGTTGAATATATTTGCATATCTCTTGAAGAATATTTTTAATGAATTTTTGAAAATCCGAAAAGCGATCCATGCACTTGGACATTCCAAGTATGTTGGAATGTCTTTAAATTGTACTCAGTCATAGTCAACGACGCCCTGAACAAGAATCAATTGAAAATATTTGCATATCTCTTAAGGAATATTTTTAATGAATTTTTGAAAATGAGGAAAGTCTGTGCACTTAGGTAGTGACTTAACTTTTTATTCAAAAAAGACCCCAAAAGTATCTTGGAATGTCTTGAAATTGTACACAGTCATAGTCAAGCATGCCCTGAACAAGAATCCGTTGAATATATTTGCATATCTCTTGAAGAATATTTTTAATGAATTTTTGAAAATCCGGAAAGCGATCCATGCACTTGGACATTCCAAGTATGTTGGAATGTCTTGAAATTGTACTCGGTCATAGTCAACGACGCCCTGAACAAGAATCCATTGAAAATATTTGCATATCTCTTAAGGAATATTTTTAATGAATTTTTGGAAATGAGGAAAGTCTGTGCACTTAGGCAGTGACTTAACTTTTTATTCAAAAAAGACCCCAAAAGTATCTTGGAATGTCTTGAAATTGTACACAGTCATAGTCAAGCATGCCCTGAACAAGAATCCGTTGAATATATTTGCATATCTCTTGAAGAATATTTTTAATGAATTTTTGAAAATCCGGAAAGCGATCCATGCACTTGGACATTCCAAGTATGTTGGAATGTCTTGAAATTGTACTCAGTCATAGTCAACGACGCCCTGAACAAGAATCCGTTGAAAATATTTGCATATCGCTTAAGGAATATTTTTAATGAATTTTTGAAAATCAGGAAAGCAATCCATGCACTTAGGCAGTGACTTAACTTTTTTGTCAAAAAAGACCCCAAAAGTATCTTGGAATGTCTTGAAATTGTACACAGTCATAGTCAAGCATGCCCTGAACAAGAAACCGTTGAATATATTTGCATATCTCTTGAAGAATATTTTTAATGAATTTTTGAAAATCCGAAAAGCGATCCATGCACTTGGACATTCCAAGTATGTTGGAATGTCTTGAAATTGTACTCGGTCATAGTCAACGACGCCCTGAACAAGAATCCATTGAAAATATTTGCATATCTCTTAAGGAATATTTTTAATGAATTTTTGAAAATGATGAAAGTCTGTGCACTTAGGCAGTGACTTAACTTTTTATTCAAAAAAGACCCCAAAGGTATCTTGGAATGTCTTGAAATTGTACACAGTCATAGTCAAGCATGCCCTGAACAAGAATCCGTTGAATATATTTGCATATCTCTTGAAGAATATTTTTAATGAACTTTTGAAAATCAGGAAAGCGATCCATGCACTTGGACATTCCAAGTATGTTGGAATGTCTTGAAATTGTACTCAGTCATAGTCAACGACGCCCTGAACAAGAATCCGTTGAAAATATTTGCATATCGTTTAAGGAATATTTTTAAAGAATTTCTGAAAATCAGGAAAGCGATCCATGCACTTAGGCAGTGACTAAACTTTTTTGTCAAAAAAGACCCCAAAAGTATCTTGGAATGTCTTGAAATTGTACACAGTCATAGTCAAGCATGCCCTGAACAAGAATCCGTTGAATATATTTGCATATCTCTTGAAGAATATTTTTAATGAATTTTTGAAAATCCGGAAAGCGATCCATGCACTTGGACATTCCAAGTATGTTGGAATGTCTTGAAATTGTACTCAGTCATAGTCAACAACGCCCTGAACAAGAATCCATTGAAAATATTTGCATATCTCTTAAGGAATATTTTTAATGAATTTTTGAAAATGAGGAAAGTCTGTGCACTTAGGCAGTGACTTAACTTTTTATTCAAAAAAGACCCCAAAAGTATCTTGGAATGTCTTGAAATTGTACACAGTCATAGTCAAGCATGCCCTGAACAAGAATCCGTTGAATATATTTGCATATCTCTTGAAGAATATTTTTAATGAACTTTTGAAAATCAGGAAAGCGATCCATGCACTTGGACATTCCAAGTATGTTGGAATGTTTTGAAATTGTACTCAGTCATAGTCAACGACGCCCTGAACAAGAATCCGTTGAAAATATTTGCATATCGCTTAAGGAATATTTTTAATGAATTTTTGAAAATCATGAAAGCGATCCATGCACTTAGGCAGTGACTTAACTTTTTATTCAAAAAAGACCCCAAAAGTATCTTGGAATGTCTTGAAATTGTACACAGTCATAGTCAAGCATGCCCTGAACAAGAATCCGTTGAATATATTTGCATATCTCTTGAAGAATATTTTTAATGAACTTTTGAAAATCAGGAAAGCGATCCATGCACTTGGACATTCCAAGTATGTTGGAATGTCTTGAAATTGTACTCAGTCATAGTCAACGACGCCCTGAACAAGAATCCGTTGAAAATATTTGCATATCGCTTAAGGAATATTTTTAATGAATTTTTGAAAATCAGGAAAGCGATCCATGCACTTAGGCAGTGACTTAACTTTTTATTCAAAAAAGACCCCAAAAGTATCTTGGAATGTCTTGAAATTGTACACAGTCATAGTCAAGCATGCCCTGAACAAGAATCCGTTGAATATATTTGCATATCTCTTGAAGAATATTTTTAATGAATTTTTGAAAATCCGAAAAGCGATCCATGCACTTGGACATTCCAAGTATGTTGGAATGTCTTGAAATTGTACTCAGTCATAGTCAACGACGCCCTGAACAAGAATCAATTGAAAATATTTGCATATCTCTTAAGGAATATTTTTAATGAATTTTTGAAAATGAGGAAAGTCTGTGCACTTCGGCAGTGACTTAACTTTTTATTCAAAAAAGACCCCAAAAGTATCTTGGAATGTCTTGAAATTGTACACAGTCATAGTCAAGCATGCCCTGAACAAGAATCCGTTGAATATATTTGCATATCTCTTGAAGAATATTTTTAATGAACTTTTGAAAATCAGGAAAGCGATCCATGCACTTGGACATTCCAAGTATGTTGGAATGTCTTGAAATTGTACTCAGTCATAGTCAACGACGCCCTGAACAAGAATCCGTTGAAAATATTTGCATATCGCTTAAGGAATATTTTTAATGAATTTTTGAAAATCAGGAAAGCGATCCATGCACTTAGGCAGTGACTTAACTTTTTCGTCAAAAAAGACCCCAAAAGTATCTTGGAATGTCTTGAAATTGTACACAGTCATAGTCAAGCATGCCCTGAACAAGAATCCGTTGAATATATTTGCATATCTCTTGAAGAATATTTTTAATGAACTTTTGAAAATCAGGAAAGCGATCCATGTACTTGGACATTCAAAGTATGTTGGAATGTCTTGAAATTGTACTCGGTCATAGTCAACGACGCCCTGAACAAGAATCCGTTGAAAATATTTGCATATCGCTTAAGGAATATTTTAAATGAATTTTTGAAAATCAGGAAAGCGATCCATGCACTTAGGCAGTGACTTAACTTTTTCGTCAAAAAAGACCCCAAAAGTATCTTGGAATGTCTTGAAATTGTACACAGTCATAGTCAAGCATGCCCTGAACAAGAATCCGTTGAATATATTTGCATATCTCTTGAAGAATATTTTTAATGAATTTTTGAAAATCCGAAAAGCACCATGCACTTGGACATTCCAAGTATGTTGGAATGTCTTGAAATTGTACTCAGTCATAGTCAACGACGCTCTGAACAAGAATCAATTGAAAATATTTGCATATCTCTTAAGGAATATTTTTAATGAATTTTTGAAAATGAGGAAAGTCTGTGCACTTAGGCAGTGACTTAACTTTTTATTCAAAAAAGACCCCAAAAGTATCTTGGAATGTCTTGAAATTGTACACAGTCATAGTCAAGCATGCCCTGAACAAGAATCCGTTGAATATATTTGCATATCTCTTGAAGAATATTTTTAATGAACTTTTGAAAATCCGGAAAGCGATCCATGTACTTGGACATTCAAAGTATGTTGGAATGTCTTGAAATTGTACTCGGTCATTGTCAACGACGCCCTGAACAAGAATCCGTTGAAAATATTTGCATATCGCTTAAGGAATATTTTTAATGAATTTTTGAAAATCAGGAAAGCGATCCATGCACTTAGGCAGTGACTTAACTTTTTCGTCAAAAAAGACCCCAAAAGTATCTTGGAATGTCTTGAAATTGTACACAGTCATCGTCAAGCATGCCCTGAACAAGAATCCGTTGAATATATTTGCATATCTCTTGAAGAATATTTTTAATTAATTTTTGAAAATCCGGAAAGCGATCCATGCACTTGGACATTCCAAGTATGTTGGAATGTCTTGAAATTGTACTCGGTCATAGTCAACGACGCCCTGAACAAGAATCCATTGAAAATATTTGCATATCTCTTAAGGAATATTTTTAATGAATTTTTGAAAATGATGAAAGTCTGTGCACTTAGGCAGTGACTTAACTTTTTATTCAAAAAAGACCCCAAAGGTATCTTGGAATGTCTTGAAATTGTACACAGTCATAGTCAAGCATGCCCTGAACAAGAATCCGTTGAATATATTTGCATATCTCTTGAAGAATATTTTTAATGAACTTTTGAAAATCAGGAAAGCGATCCATGCACTTGGACATTCCAAGTATGTTGGAATGTCTTGAAATTGTACTCAGTCATAGTCAACGACGCCCTGAACAAGAATCCGTTGAAAATATTTGCATATCGTTTAAGGAATATTTTTAAAGAATTTCTGAAAATCAGGAAAGCGATCCATGCACTTAGGCAGTGACTTAACTTTTTCGTCAAAAAAGACCCCAAAAGTATCTTGGAATGTCTTGAAATTGTACACAGTCTTAGTCAAGAATGCCCTGAACAAGAATCCGTTGAATATATTTGCATATCTCTTGAAGAATATTTTTAATGAATTTTTGAAAATCCGGAAAGCGATCCATGCACTTGGATATTCCAAGTATGTTGGAATGTCTTGAAATTGTACTCAGTCATAGTCAACGACGCCCTGAACAAGAATCCGTTGAAAATATTTGCATATCGCTTAAGGAATATTTTTAATGAATTTTTGAAAATCAGGAAAGCAATCCATGCACTTAGGCAGTGACTTAACTTTTTTGTCAAAAAAGACCCCAAAAGTATCTTGGAATGTCTTGAAATTGTACACAGTCATAGTCAAGCATGCCCTGAACAAGAAACCGTTGAATATATTTGCATATCTCTTGAAGAATATTTTTAATTAATTTTTGAAAATCCGAAAAGCGATCCATGCACTTGGACATTCCAAGTATGTTGGAATGTCTTGAAATTGTACTCAGTCATAGTCAACGACGCCCTGAACAAGAATCAATTGAAAATATTTGCATATCTCTTAAGGAATATTTTTAATGAATTTTTGAAAATGAGGAAAGTCTGTGCACTAAGGCAGTGACTTAACTTTTTATTCAAAAAAGACCCCAAAAGTATCTTGGAATGTCTTGAAATTGTACACAGTCATAGTCAAGCATGCCCTGAACAAGAATCCGTTGAATATATTTGCATATCTCTTGAAGAATATTTTTAATGAACTTTTGAAAATCAGGAAAGCGATCCATGTACTTGGACATTCAAAGTATGTTGGAATGTCTTGAAATTGTACTCAGTCATAGTCAACGACGCTCTGAACAAGAATCAATTGAAAATATTTGCATATCTCTTAAGGAATATTTTTAATGAATTTTTGAAAATGAGGAAAGTCTGTGCACTTAGGCAGTGACTTAACTTTTTATTCAAAAAAGACCCCAAAAGTATCTTGGAATGTCTTGAAATTGTACACAGTCATAGTCAAGCATGCCCTGAACAAGAATCCGTTGAATATATTTGCATATCTCTTGAAGAATATTTTTAATGAACTTTTGAAAATCCGGAAAGCGATCCATGCACTTGGACATTCAAAGTATGTTGGAATGTCTTGAAATTGTACTCGGTCATAGTCAACGACGCCCTGAACAAGAATCCGTTGAAAATATTTGCATATCGCTTAAGGAATATTTTTAATGAATTTTTGAAAATCAGGAAAGCGATCCATGCACTTAGGCAGTGACTTAACTTTTTCGTCAAAAAAGACCCCAAAAGTATCTTGGAATGTCTTGAAATTGTACACAGTCATAGTCAAGAATGCCCTGAACAAGAATCCGTTGAATATATTTGCATATCTCTTGAAGAATATTTTTAATGAATTTTTGAAAATCCGGAAAGCGATCCATGCACTTGGACATTCCAAGTATGTTGGAATGTCTTGAAATTGTACTCAGTCATAGTCAACGACGCCCTGAACAAGAATCCGTTGAAAATATTTGCATATCGTTTAAGGAATATTTTTAAAGAATTTCTGAAAATCAGGAAAGCGATCCATGCACTTAGGCAGTGACTAAACTTTTTTGTCAAAAAAGACCCCAAAAGTATCTTGGAATGTCTTGAAATTGTACACAGTCATAGTCAAGCATGCCCTGAACAAGAATATGTTGAATATATTTGCATATCTCTTGAAGAATATTTTTAATTAATTTTTGAAAATCCGAAAAGCGATCCATGCACTTGGACATTCCAAGTATGTTGGAATGTCTTGAAATTGTACTCAGTCATAGTCAACGACGCCCTGAACAAGAATCAATTGAAAATATTTGCATATCTCTTAAGGAATATTTTTAATGAATTTTTGAAAATGAGGAAAGTCTGTGCACTTAGGCAGTGACTTAACTTTTTATTCAAAAAAGACCCCAAAAGTATCTTGGAATGTCTTGAAATTGTACACAGTCATAGTCAAGCATGCCCTGAACAAGAATCCGTTGAATATATTTGCATATCTCTTGAAGAATATTTTTAATGAACTTTTGAAAATCAGGAAAGCGATCCATGCACTTGGACATTCCAAGTATGTTGGAATGTCTTGGAATTGTACTCAGTCATAGTCAACGACGCCCTGAACAAGAATCCGTTGCAAATATTTGCATATCGTTTAAGGAATATTTTTAAAGAATTTCTGAAAATCAGGAAAGCGATCCATGCACTTAGGCAGTGACTTAACTTTTTCGTCAAAAAAGACCCCAAAAGTATCTTGGAATGTCTTGAAATTGTACACAGTCATAGTCAAGAATGCCCTGAACAAGAATCCGTTGAATATATTTGCATATCTCTTGAAGAATATTTTTAATGAATTTTTGAAAATCCGGAAAACGATCCATGCACTTGGACATTCCAAGTATGTTGGAATGTCTTGAAATTGTACTCGGTCATAGTCAACGACGCCCTGAACAAGAATCCATTGAAAATATTTGCATATCTCTTAAGGAATATTTTTAATGAATTTTTGAAAATGATGAAAGTCTGTGCACTGAGGCAGTGACTTAACTTTTTATTCAAAAAAGACCCCAAAGGTATCTTGGAATGTCTTGAAATTGTACACAGTCATAGTCAAGCATGCCCTGAACAAGAATCCGTTGAATATATTTGCATATCTCTTGAAGAATATTTTTAATGAACTTTTGAAAATCAGGAAAGCGATCCATGCACTTGGACATTCCAAGTATGTTGGAATGTCTTGAAATTGTACTCAGTCATAGTCAACGACGCCCTGAACAAGAATCCGTTGAAAATATTTGCATATCGTTTAAGGAATATTTTTAAAGAATTTCTGAAAATCAGGAAAGCGATCCATGCACTTAGGCAGTGACTAAACTTTTTTGTCAAAAAAGACCCCAAAAGTATCTTGGAATGTCTTGAAATTGTACACAGTCATAGTCAAGCATGCCCTGAACAAGAATATGTTGAATATATTTGCATATCTCTTGAAGAATATTTTTAATTAATTTTTGAAAATCCGAAAAGCGATCCATGCACTTGGACATTCCAAGTATGTTGGAATGTCTTGAAATTGTACTCAGTCATAGTCAACGACGCCCTGAACAAGAATCCGTTGAAAATATTTGCATATCGTTTAAGGAATATTTTTAAAGAATTTCTGAAAATCAGGAAAGCGATCCATGCACTTAGGCAGTGACTTAACTTTTTTGTCAAAAAAGACCCCAAAAGTATCTTGGAATGTCTTGAAATTGTACACAGTCATAGTCAAGAATGCCCTGAACAAGAATCCGTTGAATATATTTGCATATCTCTTGAAGAATATTTTTAATGAATTTTTGAAAATCCGGAAAGCGATCCATGCACTTGGACATTCCAAGTATGTTGGAATGTCTTGAAATTGTACTCAGTCATAGTCAACGACGCCCTGAACAAGAATCCGTTGAAAATATTTGCATATCGTTTAAGGAATATTTTTAAAGAATTTCTGAAAATCAGGAAAGCGATCCATGCACTTAGGCAGTGACTCAACTTTTTTGTCAAAAAAGACCCCAAAAGTATCTTGGAATGTCTTGAAATTGTACACAGTCATAGTCAAGCATGCCCTGAACAAGAATATGTTGAATATATTTGCATATCTCTTGAAGAATATTTTTAATTAATTTTTGAAAATCCGAAAAGCGATCCATGCACTTGGACATTCCAAGTATGTTGGAATGTCTTGAAATTGTACTCAGTCATAGTCAACGACGCCCTGAACAAGAATCAATTGAAAATATTTGCATATCTCTTAAGGAATATTTTTAATGAATTTTTGAAAATGAGGAAAGTCTGTGCACTTAGGCAGTGACTTAACTTTTTATTCAAAAAAGACCCCAAAAGTATCTTGGAATGTCTTGAAATTGTACACAGTCATAGTCAAGCATGCCCTGAACAAGAATCCGTTGAATATATTTGCATATCTCTTGAAGAATATTTTTAATGAACTTTTGAAAATCAGGAAAGCGATCCATGCACTTGGACATTCCAAGTATGTTGGAATGTCTTGGAATTGTACTCAGTCATAGTCAACGACGCCCTGAACAAGAATCCGTTGCAAATATTTGCATATCGTTTAAGGAATATTTTTAAAGAATTTCTGAAAATCAGGAAAGCGATCCATGCACTTAGGCAGTGACTTAACTTTTTCGTCAAAAAAGACCCCAAAAGTATCTTGGAATGTCTTGAAATTGTACACAGTCATAGTCAAGAATGCCCTGAACAAGAATCCGTTGAATATATTTGCATATCTCTTGAAGAATATTTTTAATGAATTTTTGAAAATCCGGAAAACGATCCATGCACTTGGACATTCCAAGTATGTTGGAATGTCTTGAAATTGTACTCGGTCATAGTCAACGACGCCCTGAACAAGAATCCATTGAAAATATTTGCATATCTCTTAAGGAATATTTTTAATGAATTTTTGAAAATGATGAAAGTCTGTGCACTGAGGCAGTGACTTAACTTTTTATTCAAAAAAGACCCCAAAGGTATCTTGGAATGTCTTGAAATTGTACACAGTCATAGTCAAGCATGCCCTGAACAAGAATCCGTTGAATATATTTGCATATCTCTTGAAGAATATTTTTAATGAACTTTTGAAAATCAGGAAAGCGATCCATGCACTTGGACATTCCAAGTATGTTGGAATGTCTTGAAATTGTACTCAGTCATAGTCAACGACGCCCTGAACAAGAATCCGTTGAAAATATTTGCATATCGTTTAAGGAATATTTTTAAAGAATTTCTGAAAATCAGGAAAGCGATCCATGCACTTAGGCAGTGACTTAACTTTTTATTCAAAAAAGACCCCAAAAGTATCTTGGAATGTCTTGAAATTGTACACAGTCATAGTCAAGCATGCCCTGAACAAGAATATGTTGAATATATTTGCATATCTCTTGAAGAATATTTTTAATTAATTTTTGAAAATCCGAAAAGCGATCCATGCACTTGGACATTCCAAGTATGTTGGAATGTCTTGAAATTGTACTCAGTCATAGTCAACGACGCCCTGAACAAGAATCCGTTGAAAATATTTGCATATCGTTTAAGGAATATTTTTAAAGAATTTCTGAAAATCAGGAAAGCGATCCATGCACTTAGGCAGTGACTAAACTTTTTTGTCAAAAAAGACCCCAAAAGTATCTTGGAATGTCTTGAAATTGTACACAGTCATAGTCAAGCATGCCCTGAACAAGAATATGTTGAATATATTTGCATATCTCTTGAAGAATATTTTTAATTAATTTTTGAAAATCCGAAAAGCGATCCATGCACTTGGACATTCCAAGTATGTTGGAATGTCTTGAAATTGTACTCAGTCATAGTCAACGACGCCCTGAACAAGAATCCGTTGAAAATATTTGCATATCGTTTAAGGAATATTTTTAAAGAATTTCTGAAAATCAGGAAAGCGATCCATGCACTTAGGCAGTGACTTAACTTTTTTGTCAAAAAAGACCCCAAAAGTATCTTGGAATGTCTTGAAATTGTACACAGTCATAGTCAAGAATGCCCTGAACAAGAATCCGTTGAATATATTTGCATATCTCTTGAAGAATATTTTTAATGAATTTTTGAAAATCCGGAAAGCGATCCATGCACTTGGACATTCCAAGTATGTTGGAATGTCTTGAAATTGTACTCAGTCATAGTCAACGACGCCCTGAACAAGAATCCGTTGAAAATATTTGCATATCGTTTAAGGAATATTTTTAAAGAATTTCTGAAAATCAGGAAAGCGATCCATGCACTTAGGCAGTGACTCAACTTTTTTGTCAAAAAAGACCCCAAAAGTATCTTGGAATGTCTTGAAATTGTACACAGTCATAGTCAAGCATGCCCTGAACAAGAATATGTTGAATATATTTGCATATCTCTTGAAGAATATTTTTAATTAATTTTTGAAAATCCGAAAAGCGATCCATGCACTTGGACATTCCAAGTATGTTGGAATGTCTTGAAATTGTACTCAGTCATAGTCAACGACGCCCTGAACAAGAATCAATTGAAAATATTTGCATATCTCTTAAGGAATATTTTTAATGAATTTTTGAAAATGAGGAAAGTCTGTGCACTTAGGCAGTGACTTAACTTTTTATTCAAAAAAGACCCCAAAAGTATCTTGGAATGTCTTGAAATTGTACACAGTCATAGTCAAGCATGCCCTGAACAAGAATCCGTTGAATATATTTGCATATCTCTTGAAGAATATTTTTAATGAACTTTTGAAAATCAGGAAAGCGATCCATGCACTTGGACATTCCAAGTATGTTGGAATGTCTTGGAATTGTACTCAGTCATAGTCAACGACGCCCTGAACAAGAATCCGTTGCAAATATTTGCATATCGTTTAAGGAATATTTTTAAAGAATTTCTGAAAATCAGGAAAGCGATCCATGCACTTAGGCAGTGACTTAACTTTTTCGTCAAAAAAGACCCCAAAAGTATCTTGGAATGTCTTGAAATTGTACACAGTCATAGTCAAGAATGCCCTGAACAAGAATCCGTTGAATATATTTGCATATCTCTTGAAGAATATTTTTAATGAATTTTTGAAAATCCGGAAAACGATCCATGCACTTGGACATTCCAAGTATGTTGGAATGTCTTGAAATTGTACTCGGTCATAGTCAACGACGCCCTGAACAAGAATCCATTGAAAATATTTGCATATCTCTTAAGGAATATTTTTAATGAATTTTTGAAAATGATGAAAGTCTGTGCACTGAGGCAGTGACTTAACTTTTTATTCAAAAAAGACCCCAAAGGTATCTTGGAATGTCTTGAAATTGTACACAGTCATAGTCAAGCATGCCCTGAACAAGAATCCGTTGAATATATTTGCATATCTCTTGAAGAATATTTTTAATGAACTTTTGAAAATCAGGAAAGCGATCCATGCACTTGGACATTCCAAGTATGTTGGAATGTCTTGAAATTGTACTCAGTCATAGTCAACGACGCCCTGAACAAGAATCCGTTGAAAATATTTGCATATCGTTTAAGGAATATTTTTAAAGAATTTCTGAAAATCAGGAAAGCGATCCATGCACTTAGGCAGTGACTAAACTTTTTTGTCAAAAAAGACCCCAAAAGTATCTTGGAATGTCTTGAAATTGTACACAGTCATAGTCAAGCATGCCCTGAACAAGAATATGTTGAATATATTTGCATATCTCTTGAAGAATATTTTTAATTAATTTTTGAAAATCCGAAAAGCGATCCATGCACTTGGACATTCCAAGTATGTTGGAATGTCTTGAAATTGTACTCAGTCATAGTCAACGACGCCCTGAACAAGAATCCGTTGAAAATATTTGCATATCGTTTAAGGAATATTTTTAAAGAATTTCTGAAAATCAGGAAAGCGATCCATGCACTTAGGCAGTGACTTAACTTTTTTGTCAAAAAAGACCCCAAAAGTATCTTGGAATGTCTTGAAATTGTACACAGTCATAGTCAAGAATGCCCTGAACAAGAATCCGTTGAATATATTTGCATATCTCTTGAAGAATATTTTTAATGAATTTTTGAAAATCCGGAAAGCGATCCATGCACTTGGACATTCCAAGTATGTTGGAATGTCTTGAAATTGTACTCAGTCATAGTCAACGACGCCCTGAACAAGAATCCGTTGAAAATATTTGCATATCGTTTAAGGAATATTTTTAAAGAATTTCTGAAAATCAGGAAAGCGATCCATGCACTTAGGCAGTGACTAAACTTTTTTGTCAAAAAAGACCCCAAAAGTATCTTGGAATGTCTTGAAATTGTACACAGTCATAGTCAAGCATGCCCTGAACAAGAATATGTTGAATATATTTGCATATCTCTTGAAGAATATTTTTAATTAATTTTTGAAAATCCGAAAAGCGATCCATGCACTTGGACATTCCAAGTATGTTGGAATGTCTTGAAATTGTACTCAGTCATAGTCAACGACGCCCTGAACAAGAATCAATTGAAAATATTTGCATATCTCTTAAGGAATATTTTTAATGAATTTTTGAAAATGAGGAAAGTCTGTGCACTTAGGCAGTGACTTAACTTTTTATTCAAAAAAGACCCCAAAAGTATCTTGGAATGTCTTGAAATTGTACACAGTCATAGTCAAGCATGCCCTGAACAAGAATCCGTTGAATATATTTGCATATCTCTTGAAGAATATTTTTAATGAACTTTTGAAAATCAGGAAAGCGATCCATGCACTTGGACATTCCAAGTATGTTGGAATGTCTTGAAATTGTACTCAGTCATAGTCAACGACGCCCTGAACAAGAATCCGTTGAAAATATTTGCATATCGTTTAAGGAATATTTTTAAAGAATTTCTGAAAATCAGGAAAGCGATCCATGCACTTAGGCAGTGACTTAACTTTTTCGTCAAAAAAGACCCCAAAAGTATCTTGGAATGTCTTGAAATTGTACACAGTCATAGTCAAGCATGCCCTGAACAAGAATCCGTTGAATATATTTGCATATCTCTTGAAGAATATTTTAAATGAACTTTTGAAAATCAGGAAAGCGATCCATGCACTTGGACATTCCAAGTATGTTGGAATGTCTTGAAATTGTACTCAGTCATAGTCAACGACGCCCTGAACAAGAATCCGTTGAAAATATTTGCATATCGTTTAAGGAATATTTTTAAAGAATTTCTGAAAATCAGGAAAGCGATCCATGCACTTAGGCAGTGACTAAACTTTTTTGTCAAAAAAGACCCCAAAAGTATCTTGGAATGTCTTGAAATTGTACACAGTCATAGTCAAGCATGCCCTGAACAAGAATATGTTGAATATATTTGCATATCTCTTGAAGAATATTTTTAATGAATTTTTGAAAATCCGGAAAACGATCCATGCACTTGGACATTCCAAGTATGTTGGAATGTCTTGAAATTGTACTCGGTCATAGTCAACGACGCCCTGAACAAGAATCCATTGAAAATATTTGCATATCTCTTAAGGAATATTTTTAATGAATTTTTGAAAATGATGAAAGTCTGTGCACTGAGGCAGTGACTTAACTTTTTATTCAAAAAAGACCCCAAAGGTATCTTGGAATGTCTTGAAATTGTACACAGTCATAGTCAAGAATGCCCTGAACAAGAATCCGTTGAATATATTTGCATATCTCTTGAAGAATATTTTTAATGAATTTTTGAAAATCCGGAAAACGATCCATGCACTTGGACATTCCAAGTATGTTGGAATGTCTTGAAATTGTACTCGGTCATAGTCAACGACGCCCTGAACAAGAATCCATTGAAAATATTTGCATATCTCTTAAGGAATATTTTTAATGAATTTTTGAAAATGATGAAAGTCTGTGCACTGAGGCAGTGACTTAACTTTTTATTCAAAAAAGACCCCAAAGGTATCTTGGAATGTCTTGAAATTGTACACAGTCATAGTCAAGCATGCCCTGAACAAGAATCCGTTGAATATATTTGCATATCTCTTGAAGAATATTTTTAATGAACTTTTGAAAATCAGGAAAGCGATCCATGCACTTGGACATTCCAAGTATGTTGGAATGTCTTGAAATTGTACTCAGTCATAGTCAACGACGCCCTGAACAAGAATCCGTTGAAAATATTTGCATATCGTTTAAGGAATATTTTTAAAGAATTTCTGAAAATCAGGAAAGCGATCCATGCACTTAGGCAGTGACTAAACTTTTTTGTCAAAAAAGACCCCAAAAGTATCTTGGAATGTCTTGAAATTGTACACAGTCATAGTCAAGCATGCCCTGAACAAGAATATGTTGAATATATTTGCATATCTCTTGAAGAATATTTTTAATTAATTTTTGAAAATCCGAAAAGCGATCCATGCACTTGGACATTCCAAGTATGTTGGAATGTCTTGAAATTGTACTCAGTCATAGTCAACGACGCCCTGAACAAGAATCCGTTGAAAATATTTGCATATCGTTTAAGGAATATTTTTAAAGAATTTCTGAAAATCAGGAAAGCGATCCATGCACTTAGGCAGTGACTTAACTTTTTCGTCAAAAAAGACCCCAAAAGTATCTTGGAATGTCTTGAAATTGTACACAGTCATAGTCAAGAATGCCCTGAACAAGAATCCGTTGAATATATTTGCATATCTCTTGAAGAATATTTTTAATGAATTTTTGAAAATCCGGAAAGCGATCCATGCACTTGGACATTCCAAGTATGTTGGAATGTCTTGAAATTGTACTCGGTCATAGTCAACGACGCCCTGAACAAGAATCCATTGAAAATATTTGCATATCTCTTAAGGAATATTTTTAATGAATTTTTGAAAATGATGAAAGTCTGTGCACTGAGGCAGTGACTTAACTTTTTATTCAAAAAAGACCCCAAAGGTATCTTGGAATGTCTTGAAATTGTACACAGTCATAGTCAAGCATGCCCTGAACAAGAATCCGTTGAATATATTTGCATATCTCTTGAAGAATATTTTTAATGAACTTTTGAAAATCAGGAAAGCGATCCATGCACTTGGACATTCCAAGTATGTTGGAATGTCTTGAAATTGTACTCAGTCATAGTCAACGACGCCCTGAACAAGAATCCGTTGAAAATATTTGCATATCGCTTAAGGAATATTTCTAATGAATTTTTGAAAATCAGGAAAGCGATCCATGCACTTAGGCAGTGACTTAACTTTTTTGTCAAAAAAGACCCCAAAAGTATCTTGGAATGTCTTGAAATTGTACACAGTCATAGTCAAGCATGCCCTGAACAAGAATCCGTTGAATATATTTGCATATCTCTTGAAGAATATTTTTAATGAATTTTTGAAAATCCGAAAAGCGATCCATGCACTTGGACATTCCAAGTATGTTGGAATGTCTTGAAATTGTACTCAGTCATAGTCAACGACGCCCTGAACAAGAATCAATTGAAAATATTTGCATATCTCTTAAGGAATATTTTTAATGAATTTTTGAAAATGAGGAAAGTCTGTGCACTTAGGCAGTGACTTAACTTTTTATTCAAAAAAGACCCCAAAAGTATCTTGGAATGTCTTGAAATTGTACACAGTCATAGTCAAGCATGCCCTGAACAAGAATCCGTTGAATATATTTGCATATCTCTTGAAGAATATTTTTAATGAACTTTTGAAAATCAGGAAAGCGATCCATGCACTTGGACATTCCAAGTATGTTGGAATGTCTTGAAATTGTACTCAGTCATAGTCAACGACGCCCTGAACAAGAATCCGTTGAAAATATTTGCATATCGTTTAAGGAATATTTTTAAAGAATTTCTGAAAATCAGGAAAGCGATCCATGCACTTAGGCAGTGACTTAACTTTTTCGTCAAAAAAGACCCCAAAAGTATCTTGGAATGTCTTGAAATTGTACACAGTCATAGTCAAGCATGCCCTGAACAAGAATCCGTTGAATATATTTGCATATCTCTTGAAGAATATTTTTAATGAACTTTTGAAAATCAGGAAAGCGATCCATGCACTTGGACATTCCAAGTATGTTGGAATGTCTTGAAATTGTACTCAGTCATAGTCAACGACGCCCTGAACAAGAATCCGTTGAAAATATTTGCATATCGTTTAAGGAATATTTTTAAAGAATTTCTGAAAATCAGGAAAGCGATCCATGCACTTAGGCAGTGACTTAACTTTTTCGTCAAAAAAGACCCCAAAAGTATCTTGGAATGTCTTGAAATTGTACACAGTCATAGTCAAGCATGCCCTGAACAAGAATCCGTTGAATATATTTGCATATCTCTTGAAGAATATTTTAAGTGAACTTTTGAAAATCAGGAAAGCGATCCATGCACTTGGACATTCCAAGTATGTTGGAATGTCTTGAAATTGTACTCAGTCATAGTCAACGACGCCCTGAACAAGAATCCGTTGAAAATATTTGCATATCGTTTAAGGAATATTTTTAAAGAATTTCTGAAAATCAGGAAAGCGATCCATGCACTTAGGCAGTGACTAAACTTTTTTGTCAAAAAAGACCCCAAAAGTATCTTGGAATGTCTTGAAATTGTACACAGTCATAGTCAAGCATGCCCTGAACAAGAATATGTTGAATATATTTGCATATCTCTTGAAGAATATTTTTAATGAATTTTTGAAAATCCGAAAAGCGATCCATGCACTTGGACATTCCAAGTATGTTGGAATGTCTTGAAATTGTACTCAGTCATAGTCAACGACGCCCTGAACAAGAATCAATTGAAAATATTTGCATATCTCTTAAGGAATATTTTTAATGAATTTTTGAAAATGAGGAAAGTCTGTGCACTTAGGCAGTGACTTAACTTTTTATTCAAAAAAGACCCCAAAAGTATCTTGGAATGTCTTGAAATTGTACACAGTCATAGTCAAGCATGCCCTGAACAAGAATCCGTTGAATATATTTGCATATCTCTTGAAGAATATTTTTAATGAACTTTTGAAAATCAGGAAAGCGATCCATGCACTTGGACATTCCAAGTATGTTGGAATGTCTTGAAATTGTACTCAGTCATAGTCAACGACGCCCTGAACAAGAATCCGTTGAAAATATTTGCATATCGTTTAAGGAATATTTTTAAAGAATTTCTGAAAATCAGGAAAGCGATCCATGCACTTAGGCAGTGACTTAACTTTTTCGTCAAAAAAGACCCCAAAAGTATCTTGGAATGTCTTGAAATTGTACACAGTCATAGTCAAGCATGCCCTGAACAAGAATCCGTTGAATATATTTGCATATCTCTTGAAGAATATTTTTAATGAATTTTTGAAAATCCGAAAAGCGATCCATGCACTTGGACATTCCGAGTATGTTGGAATGTCTTGAAATTGTACTCAGTCATAGTCAACGACGCCCTGAACAAGAATCAATTGAAAATATTTGCATATCTCTTAAGGAAAATTTTAATGAATTTTTGAAAATGAGGAAAGTCTGTGCACTTAGGCAGTGACTTAACTTTTTATTCAAAAAAGACCCCAAAAGTATCTTGGAATGTCTTGAAATTGTACACAGTCATAGTCAAGCATGCCCTGAACAAGAATCCGTTGAATATATTTGCATATCTCTTGAAGAATATTTTTAATGAACTTTTGAAAATCAGGAAAGCGATCCATGCACTTGGACATTCCAAGTATGTTGGAATGTCTTGAAATTGTACTCAGTCATAGTCAACGACGCCCTGAACAAGAATCCGTTGAAAATATTTGCATATCGTTTAAGGAATATTTTTAAAGAATTTCTGAAAATCAGGAAAGCGATCCATGCACTTAGGCAGTGACTTAACTTTTTCGTCAAAAAAGACCCCAAAAGTATCTTGGAATGTCTTGAAATTGTACACAGTCATAGTCAAGCATGCCCTGAACAAGAATCCGTTGAATATATTTGCATATCTCTTGAAGAATATTTTTAATGAATTTTTGAAAATCCGGAAAGCGATCCATGCACTTGGACATTCCAAGTATGTTGGAATGTCTTGAAATTGTACTCAGTCATAGCCAACGACGCCCTGAACAAGAATCCGTTGAAAATATTTGCATATCGTTTAAGGAATATTTTTAAAGAATTTCTGAAAATCAGGAAAGCGATCCATGCACTTAGGCAGTGACTTAACTTTTTCTTCAAAAAAGACCCCAAAAGTATCTTGGAATGTCTTGAAATTGTACACAGTCATAGTCAAGAATGCCCTGAACAAGAATCCGTTGAATATATTTGCATATCTCTTGAAGAATATTTTTAATGAATTTTTGAAAATCCGGAAAGCGATCCATGCACTTGGACATTCCAAGTATGTTGGAATGTCTTGAAATTGTACTCGGTCATAGTCAACGACGCCCTGAACAAGAATCCATTGAAAATATTTGCATATCTCTTAAGGAATATTTTTAATGAATTTTTGAAAATGATGAAAGTCTGTGCACTTAGGCAGTGACTTAACTTTTTATCCAAAAAAGACCCCAAAGGTATCTTGGAATGTCTTGAAATTGTACACAGTCATAGTCAAGCATGCCCTGAACAAGAATCCGTTGAATATATTTGCATATCTCTTGAAGAATATTTTTAATGAACTTTTGAAAATCAGGAAAGCGATCCATGCACTTGGACATTCCAAGTATGTTGGAATGTCTTGAAATTGTACTCAGTCATAGTCAACGACGCCCTGAACAAGAATCCGTTGAAAATATTTGCATATCGCTTAAGGAATATTTTTAATGAATTTTTGAAAATCAGGAAAGCGATCCATGCACTTAGGCAGTGACTTAACTTTTTTGTCAAAAAAGACCCCAAAAGTATCTTGGAATGTCTTGAAATTGTACACAGTCATAGTCAAGCATGCCCTGAACAAGAATCCGTTGAATATATTTGCATATCTCTTGAAGAATATTTTTAATGAATTTTTGAAAATCCGAAAAGCGATCCATGCACTTGGACATTCCAAGTATGTTGGAATGTCTTTAAATTGTACTCAGTCATAGTCAACGACGCCCTGAACAAGAATCCGTTGAAAGTATTTGCATATCGCTTAAGGAATATTTCTAATGAATTTTTGAAAATCAGGAAAGCGATCCATGCACTTAGGCAGTGACTTAACTTTTTTGTCAAAAAAGACCCCAAAAGTATCTTGGAATGTCTTGAAATTGTACACAGTCATAGTCAAGCATGCCCTGAACAAGAATCCGTTGAATATATTTGCAAATCTCTTGAAGAATATTTTTAATGAATTTTTGAAAATCCGAAAAGCGATCCATGCACTTGGACATTCCAAGTATGTTGGAATGTCTTGAAATTGTACTCAGTCATAGTCAACGACGCCCTGAACAAGAATCAATTGAAAATATTTGCATATCTCTTAAGGAATATTTTTAATGAATTTTTGAAAATGAGGAAAGTCTGTGCACTTAGGCAGTGACTTAACTTTTTATTCAAAAAAGACCCCAAAAGTATCTTGGAATGTCTTGAAATTGTACACAGTCATAGTCAAGCATGCCCTGAACAAGAATCCGTTGAATATATTTGCATATCTCTTGAAGAATATTTTTAATGAACTTTTGAAAATCAGGAAAGCGATCCATGCACTTGGACATTCCAAGTATGTTGGAATGTCTTGAAATTGTACTCAGTCATAGTCAACGACGCCCTGAACAAGAATCCGTTGAAAATATTTGCATATCGTTTAAGGAATATTTTTAAAGAATTTCTGAAAATCAGGAAAGCGATCCATGCACTTAGGCAGTGACTTAACTTTTTCGTCAAAAAAGACCCCAAAAGTATCTTGGAATGTCTTGAAATTGTACACAGTCATAGTCAAGCATGCCCTGAACAAGAATCCGTTGAATATATTTGCATATCTCTTGAAGAATATTTTTAATGAATTTTTGAAAATCCGAAAAGCGATCCATGCACTTGGACATTCCAAGTATGTTGGAATGTCTTGAAATTGTACTCAGTCATAGTCAACGACGCCCTGAACAAGAATCAATTGAAAATATTTGCATATCTCTTAAGGAAAATTTTAATGAATTTTTGAAAATGAGGAAAGTCTGTGCACTTAGGCAGTGACTTAACTTTTTATTCAAAAAAGACCCCAAAAGTATCTTGGAATGTCTTGAAATTGTACACAGTCATAGTCAAGCATGCCCTGAACAAGAATCCGTTGAATATATTTGCATATCTCTTGAAGAATATTTTTAATGAACTTTTGAAAATCAGGAAAGCGATCCATGCACTTGGACATTCCAAGTATGTTGGAATGTCTTGAAATTGTACTCAGTCATAGTCAACGACGCCCTGAACAAGAATCCGTTGAAAATATTTGCATATCGTTTAAGGAATATTTTTAAAGAATTTCTGAAAATCAGGAAAGCGATCCATGCACTTAGGCAGTGACTTAACTTTTTCGTCAAAAAAGACCCCAAAAGTATCTTGGAATGTCTTGAAATTGTACACAGTCATAGTCAAGCATGCCCTGAACAAGAATCCGTTGAATATATTTGCATATCTCTTGAAGAATATTTTTAATGAATTTTTGAAAATCCGGGAAGCGATCCATGCACTTGGACATTCCAAGTATGTTGGAATGTCTTGAAATTGTACTCGGTCATAGTCAACGACGCCCTGAACAAGAATCCATTGAAAATATTTGCATATCTCTTAAGGAATATTTTTAATGAATTTTTGAAAATGATGAAAGTCTGTGCACTTAGGCAGTGACTTAACTTTTTATCCAAAAAAGACCCCAAAGGTATCTTGGAATGTCTTGAAATTGTACACAGTCATAGTCAAGCATGCCCTGAACAAGAATCCGTTGAATATATTTGCATATCTCTTGAAGAATATTTTTAATGAACTTTTGAAAATCAGGAAAGCGATCCATGCACTTGGACATTCCAAGTATGTTGGAATGTCTTGAAATTGTACTCAGTCATAGTCAACGACGCCCTGAACAAGAATCCGTTGAAAATATTTGCATATCGTTTAAGGAATATTTTTAAAGAATTTCTGAAAATCAGGAAAGCGATCCATGCACTTAGGCAGTGACTTAACTTTTTCGTCAAAAAAGACCCCAAAAGTATCTTGGAATGTCTTGAAATTGTACACAGTCATAGTCAAGCATGCCCTGAACAAGAATCCGTTGAATATATTTGCATATCTCTTGAAGAATATTTTTAATGAATTTTTGAAAATCCGGGAAGCGATCCATGCACTTGGACATTCCAAGTATGTTGGAATGTCTTGAAATTGTACTCGGTCATAGTCAACGACGCCCTGAACAAGAATCCATTGAAAATATTTGCATATCTCTTAAGGAATATTTTTAATGAATTTTTGAAAATGATGAAAGTCTGTGCACTTAGGCAGTGACTTAACTTTTTATCCAAAAAAGACCCCAAAGGTATCTTGGAATGTCTTGAAATTGTACACAGTCATAGTCAAGCATGCCCTGAACAAGAATCCGTTGAATATATTTGCATATCTCTTGAAGAATATTTTTAATGAACTTTTGAAAATCAGGAAAGCGATCCATGCACTTGGACATTCCAAGTATGTTGGAATGTCTTGAAATTGTACTCAGTCATAGTCAACGACGCCCTGAACAAGAATCCGTTGAAAATATTTGCATATCGCTTAAGGAATATTTTTAATGAATTTCTGAAAATCAGGAAAGCGATCCATGCACTTAGGCAGTGACTTAACTTTTTCGTCAAAAAAGACCCCAAAAGTATCTTGGAATGTCTTGAAATTGTACACAGTCATAGTCAAGAATGCCCTGAACAAGAATCCGTTGAATATATTTGCATATCTCTTGAAGAATATTTTTAATGAATTTTTGAAAATCCGGAAAGCGATCCATGCACTTGGACATTCCAAGTATGTTGGAATGTCTTGAAATTGTACTCGGTCATAGTCAACGACGCCCTGAACAAGAATCCATTGAAAATATTTGCATATCTCTTAAGGAATATTTTTAATGAATTTTTGAAAATGATGAAAGTCTGTGCACTTAGGCAGTGACTTAACTTTTTATTCAAAAAAGACCCCAAAGGTATCTTGGAATGTCTTGAAATTGTACACAGTCATAGTCAAGCATGCCCTGAACAAGAATCCGTTGAATATATTTGCATATCTCTTGAAGAATATTTTTAATGAACTTTTGAAAATCAGGAAAGCGATCCATGCACTTGGACATTCCAAGTATGTTGGAATGTCTTGAAATTGTACTCAGTCATAGTCAACGACGCCCTGAACAAGAATCCGTTGAAAATATTTGCATATCGCTTAAGGAATATTTTTAATGAATTTTTGAAAATCAGGAAAGCGATCCATGCACTTAGGCAGTGACTTAACTTTTTTGTCAAAAAAGACCCCAAAAGTATCTTGGAATGTCTTGAAATTGTACACAGTCATAGTCAAGCATGCCCTGAACAAGAATCCGTTGAATATATTTGCATATCTCTTGAAGAATATTTTTAATGAATTTTTGAAAATCCGAAAAGCGATCCATGCACTTGGACATTCCAAGTATGTTGGAATGTCTTGAAATTGTACTCAGTCATAGTCAACGACGCCCTGAACAAGAATCAATTGAAAATATTTGCATATCTCTTAAGGAATATTTTTAATGAATTTTTGAAAATGATGAAAGTCTGTGCACTTAGGCAGTGACTTAACTTTTTATTCAAAAAAGACCACAAAGGTATCTTGGAATGTCTTGAAATTGTACACAGTCATAGTCAAGCATGCCCTGAACAAGAATCCGTTGAATATATTTGCATATCTCTTGAAGAATATTTTTAATGAACTTTTGAAAATCAGGAAAGCGATCCATGCACTTGGACATTCCAAGTATGTTGGAATGTCTTGAAATTGTACTCAGTCATAGTCAACGACGCCCTGAACAAGAATCCGTTGAAAATATTTGCATATCGCTTAAGGAATATTTTTAATGAATTTTTGAAAATCAGGAAAGCGATCCATGCACTTAGGCAGTGACTTAACTTTTTTGTCAAAAAAGACCCCAAAAGTATCTTGGAATGTCTTGAAATTGTACACAGTCATAGTCAAGCATGCCCTGAACAAGAATCCGTTGAATATATTTGCATATCTCTTGAAGAATATTTTTAATGAACTTTTGAAAATCAGGAAAGCGATCCATGCACTTGGACATTCCAAGTATGTTGGAATGTCTTGAAATTGTACTCAGTCATAGTCAACGACGCCCTGAACAAGAATCCGTTGAAAATATTTGCATATCGTTTAAGGAATATTTTTAAAGAATTTCTGAAAATCAGGAAAGCGATCCATGCACTTAGGCAGTGACTTAACTTTTTCGTCAAAAAAGACCCCAAAAGTATCTTGGAATGTCTTGAAATTGTACACAGTCATAGTCAAGAATGCCCTGAACAAGAATCCGTTGAATATATTTGCATATCTCTTGAAGAATATTTTAAATGAATTTTTGAAAATCCGGAAAGCGATCCATGCACTTGGACATTCCAAGTATGTTGGAATGTCTTGAAATTGTACTCGGTCATAGTCAACGACGCCCTGAACAAGAATCCATTGAAAATATTTGCATATCTCTTAAGGAATATTTTTAATTAATTTTTGAAAATGATGAAAGTCTGTGCACTTAGGCAGTGACTTAACTTTTTATTCAAAAAAGACCCCAAAGGTATCTTGGAATGTCTTGAAATTGTACACAGTCATAGTCAAGCATGCCCTGAACAAGAATCCGTTGAATATATTTGCATATCTCTTGAAGAATATTTTTAATGAACTTTTGAAAATCAGGAAAGCGATCCATGCACTTGGACATTCCAAGTATGTTGGAATGTCTTGAAATTGTACTCGGTCATAGTCAACGACTCCCTGAACAAGAATCCGTTGAAAATATTTGCATATCGCTTAAGGAATATTTTTAATGAATTTTTGAAAATCAGGAAAGCGATCCATGCACTTAGGCAGTGACTTAACTTTTTCGGCAAAAAAGACCCCAAAGGTATCTTGGAATGTCTTGAAATTGTACACAGTCATAGTCAAGCATGCCCTGAACAAGAATCCGTTGAATATATTTGCATATCTCTTGAAGAATATTTTTAATGAACTTTTGAAAATCAGGAAAGCGATCCATGCACTTGGACATTCCAAGTATGTTGGAATGTCTTGAAATTGTACTCAGTCATAGTCAACGACGCCCTGAACAAGAATCCGTTGAAAATATTTGCATATCGCTTAAGGAATATTTTTAATGAATTTTTGAAAATCAGGAAAGCGATCCATGCACTTAGGCAGTGACTTAACTTTTTTGTCAAAAAAGACCCCAAAAGTATCTTGGAATGTCTTGAAATTGTACACAGTCATAGTCAAGCATGCCCTGAACAAGAATCCGTTGAATATATTTGCATATCTCTTGAAGAATATTTTTAAAGAATTTCTGAAAATCAGGAAAGCGATTTATGCACTTAGGCAGTGACTTAACTTTTTCGTCAAAAAAGACCCCAAAAGTATCTTGGAATGTCTTGAAATTGTACACAGTCATAGTCAAGAATGCCCTGAACAAGAATCCGTTGAATATATTTGCATATCTCTTGAAGAATATTTTTAATGAATTTTTGAAAATCCGGAAAGCGATCCATGCACTTGGACATTCCAAGTATGTTGGAATGTCTTGAAATTGTACTCGGTCATACTCAACGACGCCCTGAACAAGAATCCATTGAAAATATTTGCATATCTCTTAAGGAATATTTTTAATGAATTTTTGAAAATGATGAAAGTCTGTGCACTTAGGCAGTGACTTAACTTTTTATCCAAAAAAGACCCCAAAGGTATCTTGGAATGTCTTGAAATTGTACACAGTCATAGTCAAGCAGGCCCTGAACAAGAATCCGTTGAATATATTTGCATATCTCTTGAAGAATATTTTTAATGAACTTTTGAAAATCAGGAAAGTGATCCATGCACTTGGACATTCCAAGTATGTTGGAATGTCTTGAAATTGTACTCAGTCATAGTCAACGACGCCCTGAACAAGAATCCGTTGAAAATATTTGCATATCGCTTAAGGAATATTTTTAATGAATTTTTGAAAATCAGGAAAGCGATCCATGCACTTAGGCAGTGACTTAACTTTTTTGTCAAAAAAGACCCCAAAAGTATCTTGGAATGTCTTGAAATTGTACACAGTCATAGTCAAGCATGCCCTGAACAAGAATCCGTTGAATATATTTGCATATCTCTTGAAGAATATTTTTAATGAACTTTTGAAAATCAGGAAAGCGATCCATGCACTTGGACATTACAAGTATGTTGGAATGTTTTGAAATTGTACTCAGTCATAGTCAACGACGCCCTGAACAAGAATCCGTTGAAAATATTTGCATATCGCTTAAGGAATATTTTTAATGAATTTTTGAAAATCAGGAAAGCGATCCATGCACTTAGGCAGTGACTTAACTTTTTATTCAAAAAAGACCCCAAAAGTATCTTGGAATGTCTTGAAATTGTACACAGTCATAGTCAAGCATGCCCTGAACAAGAATCCGTTGAATATATTTGCATATCTCTTGAAGAATATTTTTAATGAATTTTTGAAAATCAGGAAAAGCGATCCATGCACTTGGACATTCCAAGTATGTTGGAATGTCTTGAAATTGTACTCAGTCATAGTCAACGACGCCCTGAACAAGAATCAATTGAAAATATTTGTATATCTCTTAAGGAATATTTTTAATGAATTTTTGAAAATGATGAAAGTCTGTGCACTTAGGCAGTGACTTAACTTTTTATCCAAAAAAGACCCCAAAGGTATCTTGGAATGTCTTGAAATTGTACACAGTCATAGTCAAGCAGGCCCTGAACAAGAATCCGTTGAATATATTTGCATATCTCTTGAAGAATATTTTTAATGAACTTTTGAAAATCAGGAAAGTGATCCATGCACTTGGACATTCCAAGTATGTTGGAATGTCTTGAAATTGTACTCAGTCATAGTCAACGACGCCCTGAACAAGAATCCGTTGAAAATATTTGCATATCGCTTAAGGAATATTTTTAATGAATTTTTGAAAATCAGGAAAGCGATCCATGCACTTAGGCAGTGACTTAACTTTTTTGTCAAAAAAGACCCCAAAAGTATCTTGGAATGTCTTGAAATTGTACACAGTCATAGTCAAGCATGCCCTGAACAAGAATCCGTTGAATATATTTGCATATCTCTTGAAGAATATTTTTAAAGAATTTCTGAAAATCAGGAAAGCGATCCATGCACTTAGGCAGTGACTTAACTTTTTCGTCAAAAAAGACCCCAAAAGTATCTTGGAATGTCTTGAAATTGTACACAGTCATAGTCAAGAATGCCCTGAACAAGAATCCGTTGAATATATTTGCATATCTCTTGAAGAATATTTTTAATGAATTTTTGAAAATCCGGAAAGCGATCCATGCACTTGGACATTCCAAGTATGTTGGAATGTCTTGAAATTGTACTCGGTCATACTCAACGACGCCCTGAACAAGAATCCATTGAAAATATTTGCATATCTCTTAAGGAATATTTTTAATGAATTTTTGAAAATGATGAAAGTCTGTGCACTTAGGCAGTGACTTAACTTTTTATCCAAAAAAGACCCCAAAGGTATCTTGGAATGTCTTGAAATTGTACACAGTCATAGTCAAGCAGGCCCTGAACAAGAATCCGTTGAATATATTTGCATATCTCTTGAAGAATATTTTTAATGAACTTTTGAAAATCAGGAAAGTGATCCATGCACTTGGACATTCCAAGTATGTTGGAATGTCTTGAAATTGTACTCAGTCATAGTCAACGACGCCCTGAACAAGAATCCGTTGAAAATATTTGCATATCGCTTAAGGAATATTTTTAATGAATTTTTGAAAATCAGGAAAGCGATCCATGCACTTAGGCAGTGACTTAACTTTTTTGTCAAAAAAGACCCCAAAAGTATCTTGGAATGTCTTGAAATTGTACACAGTCATAGTCAAGCATGCCCTGAACAAGAATCCGTTGAATATATTTGCATATCTCTTGAAGAATATTTTTAATGAACTTTTGAAAATCAGGAAAGCGATCCATGCACTTGGACATTACAAGTATGTTGGAATGTTTTGAAATTGTACTCAGTCATAGTCAACGACGCCCTGAACAAGAATCCGTTGAAAATATTTGCATATCGCTTAAGGAATATTTTTAATGAATTTTTGAAAATCAGGAAAGCGATCCATGCACTTAGGCAGTGACTTAACTTTTTATTCAAAAAAGACCCCAAAAGTATCTTGGAATGTCTTGAAATTGTACACAGTCATAGTCAAGCATGCCCTGAACAAGAATCCGTTGAATATATTTGCATATCTCTTGAAGAATATTTTTAATGAATTTTTGAAAATCAGGAAAAGCGATCCATGCACTTGGACATTCCAAGTATGTTGGAATGTCTTGAAATTGTACTCAGTCATAGTCAACGACGCCCTGAACAAGAATCAATTGAAAATATTTGTATATCTCTTAAGGAATATTTTTAATGAATTTTTGAAAATGAGGAAAGTCTGTGCACTTTGGCAGTGACTTAACTTTTTATTCAAAAAAGACCCCAAAAGTATCTTGGAATGTCTTGAAATTGTACACAGTCATAGTCAAGCATGCCCTGAACAAGAATCCGTTGAATATATTTGCATATCTCTTGAAGAATATTTTTAATGAACTTTTGAAAATCAGGAAATTGATCCATGCACTTGGACATTCCAAGTATGTTGGAATGTCTTGAAATTGTACTCAGTCATAGTCAACGACGCCCTGAACAAGAATCCGTTGAAAATATTTGCATATCGCTTAAGGAATATTTTTAATGAATTTTTGAAAATCAGGAAAGCGATCCATGCACTTAGGCAGTGACTTAACTTTTTCGTCAAAAAAGACCCCAAAAGTATCTTGGAATGTCTTGAAATTGTACACAGTCATAGTCAAGCATGCCCTGAACAAGAACCTGTTGAATATATTTGCATATCTCTTGAAGAATATTTTTAATGAATTTTTGAAAATCCGGAAAGCTATCCATGCACTTGGACATTCCAAGTAAGTTGGAATGTCTTGAAATTGTACTCAGTCATAGTCAACGACGCCCTGAACAAGAATCTATTGAAAATATTTGCATATCTCTTAAGGAATATTTTTAATGAATTTTTGAAAATGAGGAATTTCTGTGCACTTAGGCAGTGACTTAACTTTTTATTCAAAAAAGACCCCAAAAGTATCTTGGAATGTCTTGAAATTGTAGACAGTCATAGTCAAGCATGCCCTGAACAAGAATCCGTTGAATATATTTGCATATCGCTTAAGGAATATTTTTAATGAATTTTTGAAAATCAGGAAAGCGATCCATGCACTTGGACATTCCAAGTATGTTGGAATGTCTTGAAATTGTACTCAGTCATAGTCAACGACGCCCTGAACAAGAATCCGTTGAAAATATTTGCATATCGCTTCAGGAATATTTTAAATGAATTTTTGAAAATCAGGAAAGCGATCCATGCACTTAGGTAGTGACTTAACTTTTTTGTCAAAAAAGACCCCAAAAGTATCTTGGAATGTCTTGAAATTGTACACAGTCATAGTCAAGCATGCCCTGAACAAGAATCCGTTGAATATATTTGCATATCTCTTGAAGAATATTTTTAATGAACTTTTGAAAAACAGGAAAGCGATCCATGCACTTGGACATTCCAAGTATGTTGGAATGTCTTGAAATTGTACTCAGTCATAGTCAACGACGCCCTGAACAAGAATCCGTTGAAAATATTTGCATATCGCTTAAGGAATATTTTTAATGAATTTTTGAAAATCAGGAAAGCGATCCATGCACTTAGGCAGTGACTTAACTTTTTCGTCAAAAAAGACCCCAAAAGTATCTTGGAATGTCTTGAAATTGTACACAGTCATAGTCAAGCATGCCCTGAACAAGAATCCGTTGAATATATTTGCATATCTCTTGAAGAATGTTTTTAATGAATTTTTGAAAATCCGAAAAGTGATCCATGCACTTGGACATTCCAAGTATGTTGGAATGTCTTGAAATTGTACTCAGTCATAGTCAACGACGATCTGAACAAGAATCAATTGAAAATATTTGCATATCTCTTAAGGAATATTTTTAATGAATTTTTGAAAATGAGGAAAGTCTGTGCACTTAGGCAGTGACTTAACTTTTTATTCAAAAAAGACCCCAAAAGTATCTTGGAATGTCTTGAAATTGTTCACAGTCATAGTCAAGCATGCCCTGAACAAGAATCCGTTGAATATATTTGCATATCTCTTGAAGAATATTTTTAATGAACTTTTGAAAATCAGGAAAGCGATCCATGTACTTGGACATTCAAAGTATGTTGGAATGTCTTGAAATTGTACTCGGTCATAGTCAACGACGCCCTGAACAAGAATCCGTTGAAAATATTTGCATATCGCTTAAGGAATATTTTTAATGAATTTTTGAAAATCAGGAAAGCGATCCATGCACTTAGGCAGTGACTTAACTTTTTCGTCAAAAAAGACCCCAAAAGTATCTTGGAATGTCTTGAAATTGTACACAGTCATGGTCAAGCATGCCCTGAACAAGAATCCGTTGAATATATTTGCATATCTCTTGAAGAATATTTTTAATGAATTTTTGAAAATCCGGAAAACGATCCATGCACTTGGACATTCCAAGTATGTTGGAATGTCTTTAAATTGTACTCGGTCACAGTCAACGACGCCCTGAACAAGAATCCATTGAAAATATTTGCATATCTCTTAAGGAATATTTTTAATGAATTTTTGAAAATGATGAAAGTCTGTGCACTTAGGCAGTGACTTAACTTTTTATTCAAAAAAGACCACAAAGGTATCTTGGAATGTCTTGAAATTGTACACAGTCATAGTCAAGCATGCCCTGAACAAGAATCCGTTGAATATATTTGCATATCTCTTGAAGAATATTTTTAATGAACTTTTGAAAATCAGGAAAGCGATCCATGCACTTGGACATTCCAAGTATGTTGGAATGTCTTGAAATTGTACTCAGTCATAGTCAACGACGCCCTGAACAAGAATCCGTTGAAAATATTTGCATATCGCTTAAGGAATATTTTTAATGAATTTTTGAAAATCAGGAAAGCGATCCATGCACTTAGGCAGTGACATTACTTTTTTGTCAAAAAAGACCCCAAAAGTATCTTGGAATGTCTTGAAATTGTACACAGTCATAGTCAAGCATGCCCTGAACAAGAATCCGTTGAATATATTTGCATATCTCTTGAAGAATATTTTTAATGAATTTTTTAAAATCCGAAAAGCGATCCATGCACTTGGACATTCCAAGTATGTTGGAATGTCTTGAAATTGTACTCAGTCATAGTCAACGACGCCCTGAACAAGAATCAATTGAAAATATTTGCATATCTCTTAAGGAATATTTTTAATGAATTTTTGAAAATGATGAAAGTCTGTGCACTTAGGCAGTGACTTAACTTTTTATTCAAAAAAGACCACAAAGGTATCTTGGAATGTCTTGAAATTGTACACAGTCATAGTCAAGCATGCCCTGAACAAGAATCCGTTGAATATATTTGCATATCTCTTGAAGAATATTTTTAATGAACTTTTGAAAATCAGGAAAGCGATCCATGCACTTGGACATTCCAAGTATGTTGGAATGTCTTGAAATTGTACTCAGTCATAGTCAACGACGCCCTGAACAAGAATCCGTTGAAAATATTTGCATATCGCTTAAGGAATATTTTTAATGAATTTTTGAAAATCAGGAAAGCGATCCATGCACTTAGGCAGTGACTTAACTTTTTTGTCAAAAAAGACCCCAAAAGTATCTTGGAATGTCTTGAAATTGTACACAGTCATAGTCAAGCATGCCCTGAACAAGAATCCGTTGAATATATTTGCATATCTCTTGAAGAATATTTTTAATGAATTTTTGAAAATCCGAAAAGCGATCCATGCACTTGGACATTCCAAGTATGTTGGAATGTCTTTAAATTGTACTCGGTCACAGTCAACGACGCCCTGAACAAGAATCCATTGAAAATATTTGCATATCTCTTAAGGAATATTTTTAATGAATTTTTGAAAATGATGAAAGTCTGTGCACTTAGGCAGTGACTTAACTTTTTATTCAAAAAAGACCACAAAGGTATCTTGGAATGTCTTGAAATTGTACACAGTCATAGTCAAGCATGCCCTGAACAAGAATCCGTTGAATATATTTGCATATCTCTTGAAGAATATTTTTAATGAACTTTTGAAAATCAGGAAAGCGATCCATGCACTTGGACATTCCAAGTATGTTGGAATGTCTTGAAATTGTACTCAGTCATAGTCAACGACGCCCTGAACAAGAATCCGTTGAAAATATTTGCATATCGCTTAAGGAATATTTTTAATGAATTTTTGAAAATCAGGAAAGCGATCCATGCACTTAGGCAGTGACTTAACTTTTTTGTCAAAAAAGACCCCAAAAGTATCTTGGAATGTCTTGAAATTGTACACAGTCATAGTCAAGCATGCCCTGAACAAGAATCCGTTGAATATATTTGCATATCTCTTGAAGAATATTTTTAATGAACTTTTGAAAATCAGGAAAGCGATCCATGCACTTGGACATTCCAAGTATGTTGGAATGTCTTGAAATTGTACTCAGTCATAGTCAACGACGCCCTGAACAAGAATCCGTTGAAAATATTTGCATATCGTTTAAGGAATATTTTTAAAGAATTTCTGAAAATCAGGAAAGCGATCCATGCACTTAGGCAGTGACTTAACTTTTTCGTCAAAAAAGACCCCAAAAGTATCTTGGAATGTCTTGAAATTGTACACAGTCATAGTCAAGCATGCCCTGAACAAGAATCCGTTGAATATATTTGCATATCTCTTGAAGAATATTTTTAATGAATTTTTGAAAATCCGAAAAGCGATCCATGCACTTGGACATTCCAAGTATGTTGGAATGTCTTGAAATTGTACTCAGTCATAGTCAACGACGCCCTGAACAAGAATCAATTGAAAATATTTGCATATCTCTTAAGGAATATTTTTAATGAATTTTTGAAAATGATGAAAGTCTGTGCACTTAGGCAGTGACTTAACTTTTTATTCAAAAAAGACCACAAAGGTATCTTGGAATGTCTTGAAATTGTACACAGTCATAGTCAAGCATGCCCTGAACAAGAATCCGTTGAATATATTTGCATATCTCTTGAAGAATATTTTTAATGAACTTTTGAAAATCAGGAAAGCGATCCATGCACTTGGACATTCCAAGTATGTTGGAATGTCTTGAAATTGTACTCAGTCATAGTCAACGACGCCCTGAACAAGAATCCGTTGAAAATATTTGCATATCGCTTAAGGAATATTTTTAATGAATTTTTGAAAATCAGGAAAGCGATCCATGCACTTAGGCAGTGACTTAACTTTTTTGTCAAAAAAGACCCCAAAAGTATCTTGGAATGTCTTGAAATTGTACACAGTCATAGTCAAGCATGCCCTGAACAAGAATCCGTTGAATATATTTGCATATCTCTTGAAGAATATTTTTAATGAACTTTTGAAAATCAGGAAAGCGATCCATGCACTTGGACATTCCAAGTATGTTGGAATGTCTTGAAATTGTACTCAGTCATAGTCAACGACGCCCTGAACAAGAATCCATTGAAAATATTTGCATATCGTTTAAGGAATATTTTTAAAGAATTTCTGAAAATCAGGAAAGCGATCCATGCACTTAGGCAGTGACTTAACTTTTTCGTCAAAAAAGACCCCAAAAGTATCTTGGAATGTCTTGAAATTGTACACAGTCATAGTCAAGAATGCCCTGAACAAGAATCCGTTGAATATATTTGCATATCTCTTGAAGAATATTTTAAATGAATTTTTGAAAATCCGGAAAGCGATCCATGCACTTGGACATTCCAAGTATGTTGGAATGTCTTGAAATTGTACTCGGTCATAGTCAACGACGCCCTGAACAAGAATCCATTGAAAATATTTGCATATCTCTTAAGGAATATTTTTAATGAATTTTTGAAAATGATGAAAGTCTGTGCACTTAGGCAGTGACTTAACTTTTTATTCAAAAAAGACCCCAAAGGTATCTTGGAATGTCTTGAAATTGTACACAGTCATAGTCAAGCATGCCCTGAACAAGAATCCGTTGAATATATTTGCATATCTCTTGAAGAATATTTTTAATGAATTTTTGAAAATCCGAAAAGCGATCCATGCACTTGGACATTCCAAGTATGTTGGAATGTCTTTAAATTGTACTCAGTCATAGTCAACGACGCCCTGAACAAGAATCAATTGAAAATATTTGCATATCTCTTAAGGAATATTTTTAATGAATTTTTGAAAATGAGGAAAGTCTGTGCACTTAGGCAGTGACTTAACTTTTTATTCAAAAAAGACCCCAAAAGTATCTTGGAATGTCTTGAAATTGTACACAGTCATAGTCAAGCATGCCCTGAACAAGAATCCGTTGAATATATTTGCATATCTCTTGAAGAATATTTTTAATGAACTTTTGAAAATCAGGAAAGCGATCCATGCACTTGGACATTCCAAGTATGTTGGAATGTCTTGAAATTGTACTCAGTCATAGTCAACGACGCCCTGAACAAGAATCCGTTGAAAATATTTGCATATCGTTTAAGGAATATTTTTAAAGAATTTCTGAAAATCAGGAAAGCGATCCATGCACTTAGGCAGTGACTTAACTTTTTCGTCAAAAAAGACCCCAAAAGTATCTTGGAATGTCTTGAAATTGTACACAGTCATAGTCAAGAATGCCCTGAACAAGAATCCGTTGAATATATTTGCATATCTCTTGAAGAATATTTTTAATGAATTTTTGAAAATCCGGAAAGCGATCCATGCACTTGGACATTCCAAGTATGTTGGAATGTCTTGAAATTGTACTCAGTCATAGTCAACGACGCCCTGAACAAGAATCCGTTGAAAATATTTGCATATCGCTTAAGGAATATTTTTAATGAATTTTTGAAAATCAGGAAAGTGATCCATGCACTTAGGCAGTGACTTAACTTTTTCGTCAAAAAAGACCCCAAAAGTATCTTGGAATGTCTTGAAATTGTACACAGTCATAGTCAAGCATGCCCTGAACAAGAATCCGTTGAATATATTTGCATATCTCTTGAAGAATATTTTTAATGAACTTTTGAAAATCAGGAAAGCGATCCATGCACTTGGACATTCCAAGTATGTTAGAATGTCTTGAAATTGTACTCAGTCATAGTCAACAACGCCCTGAACAAGAATCCGTTGAAAATATTTGCATATCGTTTAAGGAATTTTTTTTAAGAATTTCTGAAAATCAGGAAAGCGATCCATGCACTTAGGCAGTGATTTAACTTTTTCGTCAAAAAAGACCCCAAAAGTATCTTGGAATGTCTTGAAATTGTACACAGTCATAGTCAAGCATGCCCTGAACAAGAATCCGTTGAATATATTTGCATATCTCTTGAAGAATATTTTTAATGAATTTTTGAAAATCAGGAAAGCGATCCATGCACTTGGACATTCCAAGTATGTTGGAATGTCTTGAAATTGTACTCAGTCATAGTCAACGACGCCCTGAACAAGAATCCGTTGAAAATATTTGCATATCGCTTAAGGAATATTTTTAATGAATTTTTGAAAATCAGGAAAGCGATCCATGCATTTAGGCAGTGACTTAACTTTTTATTCAAAAAAGACCCCAAAAGTATCTTGGAATGTCTTGAAATTGTACACAGTCATAGTCAAGCATGCCCTGAACAAGAATCCGTTGAATATATTTGCATATCTCTTGAAGAATATTTTGAATGAACTTTTGAAAATCAGGAAATTGATCCATGCACTTGGACATTCCAAGTATGTTGGAATGTCTTGAAATTGTACTCGGTCATAGTCAACGACGCCCTGAACAAGAATCCATTGAAAATATTTGCATATCGTTTAAGGAATATTTTTAAAGAATTTTTGAAAATGATGAAAGTCTGTGCACTTAGGCAGTGACTTAACTTTTTATTCAAAAAAGACCCCAAAGGTATCTTGGAATGTCTTGAAATTGTACACAGTCATAGTCAAGCATGCCCTGAACAAGAATCCGTTGAATATATTTGCATATCTCTTGAAGAATATTTTTAATGAACTTTTGAAAATCAGGAAAGCGATCCATGCACTTGGACATTCCAAGTATGTTGGAATGTTTTGAAATTGTACTCAGTCATAGTCAACGACGCCCTGAACAAGAATCCATTGAAAATATTTGCATATCGCTTAAGGAATATTTTTAATGAATTTTTGAAAATCAGGAAAGCGATCCATGCACTTAGGCAGTGACTTAACTTTTTTGTCAAAAAAGACCCCAAAAGTATCTTGGAATGTCTTGAAATTGTACACAGTCATAGTCAAGCATGCCCTGAACAAGAATCCGTTGAATATATTTGCATATCTCTTGAAGAATATTTTTAATGAACTTTTGAAAATCAGGAAAGCGATCCATGCACTTGGACATTCCAAGTATGTTGGAATGTCTTTAAATTGTACTCGGTCACAGTCAACGACGCCCTGAACAAGAATCCATTGAAAATATTTGCATATCTCTTAAGGAATATTTTTAATGAATTTTTGAAAATGATGAAAGTCTGTGCACTTAGGCAGTGACTTAACTTTTTATTCAAAAAAGACCACAAAGGTATCTTGGAATGTCTTGAAATTGTACACAGTCATAGTCAAGCATGCCCTGAACAAGAATCCGTTGAATATATTTGCATATCTCTTGAAGAATATTTTTAATGAACTTTTGAAAATCAGGAAAGCGATCCATGCACTTGGACATTCCAAGTATGTTGGAATGTCTTGAAATTGTACTCAGTCATAGTCAACGACGCCCTGAACAAGAATCCGTTGAAAATATTTGCATATCGCTTAAGGAATATTTTTAATGAATTTTTGAAAATCAGGAAAGCGATCCATGCACTTAGGCAGTGACTTAACTTTTTTGTCAAAAAAGACCCCAAAAGTATCTTGGAATGTCTTGAAATTGTACACAGTCATAGTCAAGCATGCCCTGAACAAGAATCCGTTGAATATATTTGCATATCTCTTGAAGAATATTTTTAATGAACTTTTGAAAATCAGGAAAGCGATCCATGCACTTGGACATTCCAAGTATGTTGGAATGTCTTGAAATTGTACTCAGTCATAGTCAACGACGCCCTGAACAAGAATCCGTTGAAAATATTTGCATATCTCTTAAGGAATATTTTTAAAGAATTTCTGAAAATCAGGAAAGCGATCCATGCACTTAGGCAGTGACTTAACTTTTTCGTCAAAAAAGACCCCAAAAGTATCTTGGAATGTCTTGAAATTGTACACAGTCATAGTCAAGAATGCCCTGAACAAGAATCCGTTGAATATATTTGCATATCTCTTGAAGAATATTTTTAATGAATTTTTGAAAATCCGGAAAGCGATCCATGCACTTGGACATTCCAAGTATGTTGGAATGTCTTGAAATTGTACTCAGTCATAGTCAACGACGCCCTGAACAAGAATCCGTTGAAAATATTTGCATATCGCTTAAGGAATATTTTTAATGAATTTTTGAAAATCAGGAAAGTGATCCATGCACTTAGGCAGTGACTTAACTTTTTCGTCAAAAAAGACCCCAAAAGTATCTTGGAATGTCTTGAAATTGTACACAGTCATAGTCAAGCATGCCCTGAACAAGAATCCGTTGAATATATTTGCATATCTCTTGAAGAATATTTTTAATGAACTTTTGAAAATCAGGAAAGCGATCCATGCACTTGGACATTCCAAGTATGTTAGAATGTCTTGAAATTGTACTCAGTCATAGTCAACAACGCCCTGAACAAGAATCCGTTGAAAATATTTGCATATCGTTTAAGGAATTTTTTTTAAGAATTTCTGAAAATCAGGAAAGCGATCCATGCACTTAGGCAGTGATTTAACTTTTTCGTCAAAAAAGACCCCAAAAGTATCTTGGAATGTCTTGAAATTGTACACAGTCATAGTCAAGCATGCCCTGAACAAGAATCCGTTGAATATATTTGCATATCTCTTGAAGAATATTTTTAATGAATTTTTGAAAATCAGGAAAGCGATCCATGCACTTGGACATTCCAAGTATGTTGGAATGTCTTGAAATTGTACTCAGTCATAGTCAACGACGCCCTGAACAAGAATCCGTTGAAAATATTTGCATATCGCTTAAGGAATATTTTTAATGAATTTTTGAAAATCAGGAAAGCGATCCATGCATTTAGGCAGTGACTTAACTTTTTATTCAAAAAAGACCCCAAAAGTATCTTGGAATGTCTTGAAATTGTACACAGTCATAGTCAAGCATGCCCTGAACAAGAATCCGTTGAATATATTTGCATATCTCTTGAAGAATATTTTGAATGAACTTTTGAAAATCAGGAAATTGATCCATGCACTTGGACATTCCAAGTATGTTGGAATGTCTTGAAATTGTACTCGGTCATAGTCAACGACGCCCTGAACAAGAATCCATTGAAAATATTTGCATATCGTTTAAGGAATATTTTTAAAGAATTTTTGAAAATGATGAAAGTCTGTGCACTTAGGCAGTGACTTAACTTTTTATTCAAAAAAGACCCCAAAGGTATCTTGGAATGTCTTGAAATTGTACACAGTCATAGTCAAGCATGCCCTGAACAAGAATCCGTTGAATATATTTGCATATCTCTTGAAGAATATTTTTAATGAACTTTTGAAAATCAGGAAAGCGATCCATGCACTTGGACATTCCAAGTATGTTGGAATGTTTTGAAATTGTACTCAGTCATAGTCAACGACGCCCTGAACAAGAATCCATTGAAAATATTTGCATATCGCTTAAGGAATATTTTTAATGAATTTTTGAAAATCAGGAAAGCGATCCATGCACTTCGGCAGTGACTTAACTTTTTCGTCAAAAAAGACCCCAAAAGTATCTTGGAATGTCTTGAAATTGTACACAGTCATAGTCAAGCATGCCCTGAACAAGAATCGGTTGAATATATTTGCATATCTCTTGAAGAATATTTTTAATGAATTTTTGAAAATCCGGAAAGCGATCCATGCACTTGGACATTCCAAGTATGTTGGAATGTCTTGAAATTGTACTCAGTCATAGTCAACGACGCCCTGAACAAGAATCAATTGAAAATATTTGCATATCTCTTAAGGAATATTTTTAATGAATTTTTGAAAATGAGGAAAGTCTGTGCACTTAGGCAGTGACTTAACTTTTTATTCAAAAAAGACCCCAAAAGTATCTTGGAATGTCTTGAAATTGTACACAGTCATAGTCAAGCATGCCCTGAACAAGAATCCGTTGAATATATTTGCATATCTCTTGAAGAATATTTTTAATGAACTTTTGAAAATCAGGAAAGCGATCCATGCACTTGGACATTCCAAGTATGTTGGAATGTTTTGAAATTGTACTCAGTCATAGTCAACGACGCCCTGAACAAGAATCCATTGAAAATATTTGCATATCGCTTAAGGAATATTTTTAATGAATTTTTGAAAATCAGGAAAGCGATCCATGCACTTCGGCAGTGACTTAACTTTTTCGTCAAAAAAGACCCCAAAAGTATCTTGGAATGTCTTGAAATTGTACACAGTCATAGTCAAGCATGCCCTGAACAAGAATCGGTTGAATATATTTGCATATCTCTTGAAGAATATTTTTAATGAATTTTTGAAAATCCGGAAAGCGATCCATGCACTTGGACATTCCAAGTATGTTGGAATGTCTTGAAGTTGTACTCAGTCATAGTCAACGACGCCCTGAACAAGAATCCGTTGAAAATATTTGCATATCGCTTAAGGAATATTTTTAATGAATTTTTGAAAATCAGGAAAGCGGTCCATGCACTTAGGCAGTGACTTAACTTTTTTGTCAAAAAAGACCCCAAAAGTATCTTGGAATGTCTTGAAATTGTACACAGTCATAGTCAAGCATGCCCTGAACAAGAATCCGTTGAATATATTTGCATATCTCTTGAAGAATATTTTTAATGAATTTTTGAAAATCCAAAAAGCGATCCATGCACTTGGACATTCCAAGTATGTTGGAATGTCTTGAAATTGTACTCAGTCATAGTCAACGACGCCCTGAACAAGAATCAATTGAAAATATTTGCATATCTCTTAAGGAATATTTTTAATGAATTTTTGAAAATGAGGAAAGTCTGTGCACTTAGGCAGTGACTTAACTTTTTATTCAAAAAAGACCCCAAAAGTATCTTGGAATGTCTTGAAATTGTACACAGTCATAGTCAAGCATGCCCTGAACAAGAATCCGTTGAATATATTTGCATATCTCTTGAAGAATATTTTTAATGAATTTTTGAAAATCCGGAAAGCGATCCATGCACTTGGACATTCCAAGTATGTTGGAATGTCTTGAAATTGTACTCAGTCATAGTCAACGACGCCCTGAACAAGAATCAATTGAAAATATTTGCATATCTCTTAAGGAATATTTTTAATGAATTTTTGAAAATGAGGAAAGTCTGTGCACTTCGGCAGTGACTTAACTTTTTATTCAAAAAAGACCCCAAAAGTATCTTGGAATGTCTTGAAATTGTACACAGTCATAGTCAAGCATGCCCTGAACAAGAATCCGTTGAATATATTTGCATATCTCTTGAAGAATATTTTTAATGAACTTTTGAAAATCAGGAAATTGATCCATGCACTTGGACATTCCAAGTATGTTGGAATGTCTTGAAATTGTACTCAGTCATAGTCAACGACGCCCTGAACAAGAATCCGTTGAAAATATTTGCATATCGTTTAAGGAATATTTTTAATGAATTTTTGAAAATGAGGAATTTCTGTGCACTTAGGCAGTGACTTAACTTTTTATTCAAAAAAGACCCCAAAAGTATCTTGGAATGTCTTGAAATTGTACTCAGTCATAGTCAACGACGCCCTGAACAAGAATCCGTTGAAAATATTTGCATATCGCTTCAGGGATATTTTAAATGAATTTTTGAAAATCAGGAAAGCGATCCATGCACTTAGGCAGTGACTTAACTTTTTTGACAAAAAAGACCCCAAAAGTATCTTGGAATGTCTTGAAATTGTACACAGTCATAGTCAAGCATGCCCTGAACAAGAATCCGTTGAATATATTTGCATATCTCTTGAAGAATATTTTTAATGAACTTTTGAAAATCAGGAAAGCGATCCATGCACTTGGACATTCCAAGTATGTTGGAATGTCTTGAAATTGTACTCAGTCATAGTCAACGACGCCCTGAACAAGAATCCGTTGAAAATATTTGCATATCGCTTAAGGAATATTTTTAATGAATTTTTGAAAATCAGGAAAGCGATCCATGCACTGAGGCAGTGACTTAACTTTTTCGTCAAAAAAGACCCCAAAAGTATCTTGGAATGTCTTGAAATTGTACACAGTCATAGTCAACGACGATCTGAACAAGAATCAATTGAAAATATTTGCATATCTCTTAAGGAATATTTTTAATGAATTTTTGAAAATGAGGAAAGCGATCCATGCACTTGGACATTCCAAGTATGTTGGAATGTCTTGAAATTGTACTCAGTCATAGTCAACGACGCCCTGAACAAGAATCCATTGAAAATATTTGCATATCTCTTAAGGAATATTTTTAATGAATTTTTGAAAATGAGGAAAGTCTGTGCACTTAGGCAGTGACTTAACTTTTTATTCAAAAAAGACCCCAAAAGTATCTTTGAATGTCTTGAAATTGTACACAGTCATAGTCAAGCATGCCCTGAACAAGAATCCGTTGAATATATTTGCATATCTCTTGAAGAATATTTTTAATGAACTTTTGAAAATCAGGAAAGCGATCCATGCACTTGGACATTCCAAGTATGTTGGAATGTCTTGAAATTGTACTCAGTCATAGTCAACGACGCCCTGAACAAGAATCCGTTGAAAATATTTGCATATCGCTTAAGGAATATTTTTAATGAATTTTTGAAAATCAGGAAAGCGATCCATGCACTGAGGCAGTGACTTAACTTTTTCGTCAAAAAAGACCCCAAAAGTATCTTGGAATGTCTTGAAATTGTACACAGTCATAGTCAACGACGATCTGAACAAGAATCAATTGAAAATATTTGCATATCTCTTAAGGAATATTTTTAATGAATTTTTGAAAATGAGGAAAGCGATCCATGCACTTGGACATTCCAAGTATGTTGGAATGTCTTGAAATTGTACTCAGTCATAGTCAACGACGCCCTGAACAAGAATCCATTGAAAATATTTGCATATCTCTTAAGGAATATTTTTAATGAATTTTTGAAAATGAGGAAAGTCTGTGCACTTAGGCAGTGACTTAACTTTTTATTCAAAAAAGACCCCAAAAGTATCTTTGAATGTCTTGAAATTGTACACAGTCATAGTCAAGCATGCCCTGAACAAGAATCCGTTGAATATATTTGCATATCTCTTAAGGAATATTTTTAATGAATTTCTGAGAATGAGGAAAGTCTGTGCACTTAGGCAGTGACTTAACTTTTTATTCAAAAAAGACCCCAAAAGTATCTTGGAATGTCTTGAAATTGTACACAGTCATAGTCAAGCATGCCCTGAACAAGAATCCGTTGAATATATTTGCATATCTCTTGAAGAATATTTTTATAGAATTTTTGAAAATCCGGAAAGCGATCCATGCACTTGGACATTCCAAGTATGTTGGAATGTCTTGAAATTGTACACAGTCATAGTCAAGCATGCCCTGAACAAGAATCCATTAAAAATATTTGCAAATCTCTTAAGGAATATTTTTAATGAATTTCTGAAAATGAGGAAAGTCTGTGCACTTAGGCAGTGACTTAACTTTTTATTCAAAAAAGACCCCAAAAGTATCTTGGAATGTCTTGAAATTGTACACAGTCATAGTCAAGCATGCCCTGAACAAGAATCCGTTGAATATATTTGCATATCTCTTGAAGAATATTTTTATAGAATTTTTGAAAATCCGGAAAGTGATCCATGCACTTGGACATTCCAAGTATGTTGGAATGTCTTGAAATTGTACTCGGTCATAGTCAACGACGCCCTGAACAAGAATCCATTAAAAATATTTGCAAATCTCTTAAGGAATATTTTTAATGAATTTTTGAAAAGGAGGAAAGTCTGTGCACTTAGGCAGTGACTTAACTTTTTATTCAAAAAAGACCCCAAAAGTATCTTGGAATGTCTTGAAATTGTACACAGTCATAGTCAAGCATGTCCTGAACAAGAATCCGTTGAATATATTTGCATATCTCTTGAAGAATATTTTTATAGAACTTTTGAAAATCAGGAAAGCGATCCATGCATTTGGACATTCCAAGTATGTTGGAATGTCTTGAAATTGTACTCAGTCATAGTCAACGACGCCCTGAACAAGAATCCGTTGTAAATATTTGCATATCGCTTAAGGAATATTTTTAATGAATTTTTGAAAATCAGGAAAGCGATCGATGCACTTAGGCAGTGACTTAACTTTTTTGTCAAAAAAGACCCCAAAAGCATCTTGGAATGTCTTGAAATTGTACACAGTCATAGTCAAGCATGCCCTGAACAAGAATCCGTTGAATATATTTGCACATCTCTTGAAGAATATTTTTAATGAATTTTTGAAAATCCGGAAAGCGATCCATGCACTTGGACATTCCAAGTATGTTGGAATGTCTTGAAATTGTACTCAGTCATAGTCAACGACACCCTGAACAAGAATCCGTTGAAAATATTTGCATATCTCTTAAGGAATATTTTTAATGAATTTTTGAAAATCCGGAAAGCGATCCATGCACTTGGACATTCCAAGTATGTTGGAATGTCTTGAAATTGTACTCAGTCATAGTCAACGACACCCTGAACAAGAATCCGTTGAAAATATTTGCATATCTCTTAAGGAATATTTTTAATGAACTTTTGAAAATCCGGAAAGCGATCCATGCACTTGGACATTCCAAGTATGTTGGAATGTCTTGAAATTGTACTCAGTCATAGTCAACGACACCCTGAACAAGAATCCGTTGAAAATATTTGCATATCGCCTAACCAATATTTTAAATGAATTTTTGAAAATCAGGAAAGCGAACCATGCACTTACGCAGTGACTTAACTTTTTTGTCAAAAAAGACCCCAAAAGTATCTTGGAATGTCTTGAAATTGTACACAGTCATAGTCAAGCATGCCCTGAACAAGAATCCGTTGAATATATTTGCATATCTCTTGAAGAATATTTTTAATGAACTTTTGAACATGACATAGTTTGGCATGGGTTAACCCATGTCATGACAAACATGACATGTTTGTCCACTAGAGGGCAGTTTGAAGAACCAAGCAGCCATGAATCAGATTTGACCTTACTTGTAATGTCAAACTTGTCCACTAGAGGGCAGTTGAAATAATTAAGTATCCATACATTAAATTTGAGCTTACATGTAATGACACCTTTATCCACTAAAGGGCAGTTCCAAGAATTTAGCATGCCATAAATCAGATTTGAGCTTACATGTAATGACACATTTGTCCACCAGAGGGCAGTCTGACCAATCCAGCAGCCATAAATCAGATTTGACCTTACTTGTAATGTCAAACTTGTCCACTAGATGGCAGTTGAAATAATAAAGCAGCTATAAATCAGATTTGACATAACATATAATGACATGTTTGTCCACCAGAGGGCAGTTGAAATAATTTAGTATCCATAAATCAAATTTGAGCGTGCATGTAATGACATGTTTATCCACCAGAGGGCAGTCTGAAGAATCCAGCAGCCAAAAGTCAAATTTGACCTTACATGTAATGACACCTTTATCCACTAGAGGGCAGTCTGAAGAATTTAACAGCCATAAATCAGATTTGAGCTTACATGTAATGACACATTTGTCCACCAGAGGGCAGTCTGACCAATCCAGCAGCCATAAATCAGATTTGACCTTACTTGTGATGTCAAACTTGTCCACTAGAGGGCAGTTGAAATAATTAAGCAGCTATAAATCAAATTTGAGCGTGCATGTAATGACATGTTTATCCACCAGAGGGCAGTCTGAAGAATCCAGCAGCCAAAAGTCAAATTTGACCTTACATGTAATGACACCTTTATCCACTAGAGGGCAGTCTGAAGAATTTAACAGCCATAAATCAGATTTGAGCTTACATGTAATGACACATTTGTCCACCAGAGGGCAGTCTGACCAATCCAGCAGCCATAAATCAGATTTGACCTTACTTGTAATGTCAAACTTGTCCACTAGAGGGCAGTTGAAATAATTTATCAGCTATAAATCAAATTTGAGCGTGCATGTAATGACATGTTTATCCACCAGAGGGCAGTCTGAAGAATCCAGCAGCCAAAAGTCAAATTTGACCTTACATGTAATGACATCTTTTTCCACTAGAGGGCAGTCTGAAGAATTTAGCAGCCATAAATCAGATTTGACCTTACATGTAATAACACATTTGTCCACCAGAGGGCAGTCTGACCAATCCAGCACCCATAAATCAGATTTGAACTTACTTGTAATGTCAAACTTGTCCACTAGAGGGCAGTTGAAATAATTAAGTATCCATACATCAAATTTGAGCTTACATGTAACGACATGTTTGTCCACTAGAGGGCAGTTTGAAGAACCCAGCAGCCATGAATCAGATTTGACCTTACTTGTAATGTCAAACTTGTCCACTAGAGGGCAGTTGAAATAATTAAGTATCCATACATCAAATTTGAGCTTACATGTAATGACACCTTTATCCACTAGAGGGCAATTTGAAGAACCCAGCAGCCATGAATCAGATTTGACCTTACTTGTAATGTCAAACTTGTCCAATAGAGGGCAGTCTGAATAATTCAGCAGCCATAAATCAAATGTGACCCTCCTTGTAAAAACACATTGGTTCACCAGGAAGCTGTTACACCATGTGAACCAATCCATTACCCATAATGCTTTGTTAAAGCTTAAAAGTGAAGAAAACAGTGTCAGCCAATCGGCTTTTTCAGCCAATCAGCTGACGATCACAGAGAATACACATGGCTAATTGTACAGAGAGAGAGAGAGAGACAGGGAGAGGGAGAGAGAGTGTGTCGAATGTCCAGCGTATGTGTGCAGTGTGTGTGTGTGCAGTGCGAAATTAAAGCGTGAATATCATCAAAGCAGTCATCATCAAAGCTTTGTTTGACAAAGGAAGACAAAGAGAAAAGGACAATAAGTCTGTGGCTGAGCAGCTTCTTCACGGACAAGGACAGCGAACGTACAGAGACTGCTGTGTGTGGACTGTTAGCATTTTAAGCTAGCGATCTTTATGCTAACGTGTTAGCAGACTTCATCGTCACAAAAACAACAAACAGATGATTATTCCGCGGCTGAAAGAGAGCAGGACACACACGGTAGTTGTCTGAGATGATGACATGACGCCAGCACCGCTCTATCTCCTATCGAATTGGACTTTTGGAGGCGAACAGACGTAAAACTGCAACGAAAAGGAAGCAAGCACGGACCTCTTATGATCAGAGGAACTCATGTTCTTATGGGGTGAGTTTTCCTTAACGTTGTTAATCGATGTTATGTTAGTGTTCATTCAAAGTCACATACAGACGCACATAGGGAAGCTGTCTTTTAATAATCCACTGTGCGTTTCATAACGCCGTTTGGCTACATTGTTATTAGCCATGCTTGCTTAGCTCGCTAGCTTAGCTCGCTAGCTCGGTACTGTATTATTACAATGAGAATGATGCGCACATCGAAACTTTTGTTCGGTCAGATGAGCGTATTATAAGCCGTAAGAGGAGCATGTCACGGCCCTCTTTGAGATTTTGTACACCCGCAGGTTCAGTTTGATAATTCAAATGCTTTGAGACGAAACTCCCGTGTTCGAAACCTAACATTGCATTGAATGATGTGTGAATGCCACACCTTTGCATGCATGAATCACACATGATTAACACAATGTGTGATGAACGTGTTAATTACACGTGCAATTCATGCACATAAAGGTGTGGCATTCACACATAATTCAAGCAATACTACTGATCAATCTATACTGATTCAGTGATTAAATGCCTTTTAACATGAACCATGATCTGAAATAAGTATTTTTTAATTTTTTTTCAGAATCCTGGGCATAAGGATTGGCATGTGAAGTTGCTGCCAACCCATGTGTCCAAGGCCTCAGTGTGGCGTCAATACATGAGGTCGGCTAAGGCTCTTGGTATGTGTATAAATTGATTTCTATACAATAGCCAAATGCTTATATAGACTGCAATATGTAATGTGTAAAATGTGATTTTTTTGGAAAAATAAAATCATTATTTTCATTGTGGTTCTTGCTGTCAACAGGTAGTGGAACACAGCTCTGCTGAAAGTCGCCTCAATATTCCGCAGCTTGTTGGAACGGCAGATGGCAGAGTGATAGTAAAGACCATCGACTGGCAGACACATCTGAGTCCCTACTTTCAAAAGCTCCCACAGATCAAGAGTTATCAGAACTTTAGGTATTTATATTCAAAATTCTGCATTTTATGAATAAAAAAATCACGAATGAACATAATAGTGTTCCATGTGAACAGTGAGCCATGTTTTAAATATCCTGTTGTGTGCTTCTATTCTGTCACAGCTTTGATGCCAACAGACCAGGTGTGGTGCTTGCTCAAACTCACAGTGATGCAGAGCCTATCGAGTTTCAGCTACTGCGCAACCCAGGAGTTCTGCCCCCTGTTGACAGTCTCCCCGTCCTGGCCCCACCTGGACTGACCATGGACAGGCAGACGTATCTTTTTGAAAAAATCCGGCCTTTCTGTTCTGATGAGGCAAAATTCTTCACATGCCCAGCACCAAAGGTTACAGCACAGAAGAGGGTGCGTTTGTGATGTCATCATTTAGTCCGCATATCAACTGTGATGGACAGAGTGGGTACAGCCACATTGTGGGGGAGGAACTGGTATTGAAGATGATAATATAGTCCATGGTCTGGAAAATATTCCTTCACACACTTAGATATATTTTATTTCTTTATTTTAGTTCTATGCACCATATATCTGGAACAAACTCCCAGAAAACTGTAGGTCTGCTGAAACTCTCACCTCTTTTAAATCAAGAGTGAAGACTTTTCTGTTTGCCGCTGCATTTCAGTCATTTCCAATACTGCACTGTAACCTTTATTCCTTATATATACTCTTGATTTTATTTGTTATCTTTTTATTTTATTTGTATCTATTTTATTTTTTAATCTTAATCTTTAAATTTTACCTGCTTGTTTTTATTTTGATGTTATATCTGATTTTATAAATGTCTCTTTTCTATGCTTTTTAATGCTTTATGTAAAGCACTTTGAATTACCTTGTTGTTGAAATGTGCTATACAAATAAACTTGCCTTGCCTTGCCTTACATTGACATGAACTACATTCATTCCTTTTTTTTTCCAAACTGCTACACTGTTACTGTCCTGTGGGCTAACAGACATCAGATGTCACTGACAGCTAGACTGGGTGGGGGGTTGTGACCATGTTAATGTCATGCAAATGAGCAGCTATTGGCCTGGCTCCTCAAGAGGGTCGAAATCTTTCAGGCTGAATTTCTCCCTAAAGCAGTTTGAGGAGTGTCTACATTCAAATGACCACATCTTCTTCAAAAATGATCAGATGGACATGGGTTTGACATTGTTGGAAAGCTTAGCACTTTCGGAATCTGTAAATAACTCCAAATGTCCCGAAGTAGACATGTGAACCCTTTTGCCATGGCTGGACACAAATTTTCTGTTCCAGAATCGAGACCCGACATGGACCTTGTGATGGAACGGTCACGCCTGGTGTATGTCCAGGACAACATTGACGAACTCTGAACACCAGCTGTCAGAAGAGGATGAGTATTGTAAGTTGTTGTGTTTGCTGCGTTTGTCTCTGTTAATTTGTTTGTTGTTCCTAATCTGTTCCAGAATGGAGACCCAACATGGTCGACCTCGAGGCGGTGCTTGGTGGACGTTCTGGACAACTTCGACGAACTCTGAACACAGATTGTCGGAAGAGGAGGAGAATGGTGATATTTATTTTTCTTTGCGTCATTGTTGTTGACTCAACTCAACTCAACTCAACTTTATTTATAGAGCGCTTTAGGCAGCTAAAGCTGGTACAAAGTGCTTAACAGTACAATAAATAAAACATGGCACATAAAACATAGGAGACAAAATAAAAACAATAAAACTATAAAACAGTAACAATGTTTAAATAATAAAAAAAACTATAAAACAATAAAAATGTTTAAACAATAAAACACTAAAACAAGAGCAGAGTCTCATGCTGAGTTGAACGCAGAAGAATAAAAATGTGTTTTAAGATGAGTTTTAAAAATGGAAAGTGAGGGGGCCTGTCTAATATGAAGCGGGAGGGCGTTCCAAAGTTTGGGACCGGCAATGGAGAAAGCTCTTTCCCCTCTGAGCTTCCGTTTAGACCTCGGTACCTCCAGGAGCAGCTGGTCAGCTGACCTGAGGCACCGAGCAGGAGTGTAAGGATGGAGAAGCTCAGAGAGGTAAGGCGGGGCAAGACCATTTAAAGATTTAAAAACAAATAAAAGAATCTTAAAATGGACTCTAAAATGCACAGGCAGCCAGTGAAGGGAGGCCAAAATGGGAGTAATGTGCTCCCTCTTACGTGCTCCAGTTAAGAGGCGAGCAGCAGCGTTCTGGACCAACTGGAGACGTGAGAGGGAGGACTGGCTGACTCCAAGATAAAGAGCGTTACAGTAATCCAGCCGAGATGTAACAAAGGCATGGATTACTGTTTCAAAGTGCTTTTGTGAGAGAAAGGGCCTCACCTTTGCCAGCTGCCTGAGGTGAAAAAAGCTGGACTTTACTGTTGCCCCAATTTGCCGGTCCAATTTAAAATCACTGTCCATAATAAAACCTAAGTTTGTCACTAAAGGCTTCACATACGATGCCAAAGGGCCCAAATCAGCAGGGGGGGGTTCACTAGAGCCGCTAGGACCAAACATTATGACTTCCGTCTTCTTTTCATTAAATTTTAAAAAGTTCAGTGACATCCATGCTTTTATGTCATCAAGACATAATAGAAGTGGTTGCAGACAGGCATTTTTCTTACTCAGTGGGACATAAATCTGACTGTCGTCTGCATAAAAATGAAATGAGATGCCATGTTTTCTCAAGATGGAGCCCAGGGGAAGCAGATACAGGGAGAAGAGCAGGGGCCCTAAAATTGAGCCCTGTGGAACCCCATATGACAGTGGAGCAGAGCGGGACTCAGAGCCACCGAGGCGTACACACATAGATCTTCCCTCAAGATACGATCTAAACCAATTAAGGGCGCTACCACTAATGCCCACTAGGTGCTGCAAGCGTGCCACTAAAATATTGTGGTCCACAGTGTCAAACGCTGCAGTTAGGTCCAGCAGGACAAGGATCACAGAGTCTCCAGAATCAACCGTCAGGAGGATGTCATTGAACACTCTTAATAAAGCTGACTCTGTACTATGCCTTGTTTTAAAGCCAGACTGGAAAATCTCCAGAATATCATGCTCGTCCAGGAACGACTGCAACTGGGCGTGGACAACTTTTTCCAGGATCTTTGAAATAAAAGGCAGCTTGGAGATAGGTCTTTAATTGGCTAGCATAACACGATCAAGGCCAGGTTTCTTAAGCAGGGGTTGTACAACAGCATGTTTAAAACATTGGGGGACAACACCAGAAGACAGACTGCTGTTAATAATGGCCAGGACTGACTGCCCTATACAAGGAAATACCTCTTTAAAAAAGTGAGGCGGGACAGTGTCACAGGGAGAGCCTGATGGCTTCATCTGGGCAACCACTTTTTCTAAGGCAATCAGAGACACGGGCTCAAACGAATCAAGCACAGCTGAGAAAAGCACACTGTCAGAGGGGTCAGACACAGGTGTGGTGATTAGAGCCCTTGTGGTAGCAACCTTATCAATGAAGAACTGCAGGAAGCTATTGCACATTTCAGGGGATTCCTCTGTGCACACAGGCTGAGGTGAGCCAAGAACAGACTCTATGGTTTTAAATAACACACGTGGGTTGTGAGAGTTTGATTCAATAATATTTGACAGGTGCTCTCTTCTGGACTCTTTGACAGTGCTCTGGTAGCAGCGCCAGCTGTCTTTTAGGATTTGGCGAGAAACCTGCAGCTTGTCCTTTTTCCACCTGCGTTCAGCTTTGCGGCAATCCTGTCTGGCTGCGCGAGTTCTCGCATTGAACCAGGGCTCAGGTTTAGCTTTGGGCTGCACGGTTTTAAATGGAGCCACAGAGTCCAATATGGTTCGGCAGGAGGAGTGAAACGAAGAACTGAGCACCTCCGTGTTTGGTAATAATTCAGAGGGGACACAGAGCTGGTTAAAGGCAGCAGAAAACTGGCCGGAAAACTGACCTCTACTTTTGTCTACAGTCGCCTCTTCCCTGATCTCATCGGTGACTCCCACTGCACAAGAAGAACCTACAGTGGTGAGTATATCAGATTCCTTTGAACATCAATGAAAGTTTGATGCTGCTTTTCAGTTTCGTTTTTCCTAATCTGTTTCAGAATGGAGACCCAAGGCTTGGTGGATTTCTGACGTCCAGGACAACTTTGAACATCTGAACACCAACTGTCAGAAGAAGATGAGTATTGTTGTTTTCTGCTGCTCTCGTCCCTTTTCATTATTTAGTTTTTTCCATTATTTTTTAAGTGTACAAAAATCACTATAGTCACAAAGCACTGAATACGATTCAAACACAGGTTGTTTTTTGATATATAAACAGACTCAGGGTTCAAGTTTGTTTCATTTTTGAAATGAAATGTTTGGTGTGGTTTAAGGAATATTTGGTTGTTATTAGACCCTGAGATGGGTCAGTGACTAGGAGAAACATTGATTTTGATGCATTATTACTTTTTTGTAGTAGCAGATCCAATGTAATCTTATTTTGTGATATATGATGGATTTTGAATCGGTCTCCGACTACAAGTAAAACATTTTTTTCCTACTAACCCAATTATAACCTGGTTTTGTTTTAAGATGAATAAACATACAATAATAGTTTGAACCTGAAAAACATTTATTTTGCAAAGGACACTGAATGATGAACACTTAAATATGAACATTGAATATGAAACATGGGGCAGTTTGGTGTGTTGTTGGCGATGGGGAGAAGGGAAAAGATGGAGATGGTGAGTGAGTTCATCATGTGTGAATGTGAGAGTTCAGCTCAGGTGGAGCAGAGACTCCAAATCTCGCTCGTTCACTCGCAGTCACGCTCGCTCACTCTCGCTCGCTCACTCACTCACTCACAGTCACTCACTCACTCTCGCTCGCTCGCTCACTCGCTCCCTCACTCCCTCACTCCCTCACTCAGTCACACATGATGCACTCACTCACCATCTCTCTTCCTTTCTCCCCATCTCCAACAACACACCCAACTGCCCCATGTTTCATATTCAATGTTTATATTTCAGTCTTCATCATTCAGGGTCGTCTTTGCAAAATAAATATTTGTTCAGGTTGAACCTATTCTTGTTTATTTATCTTAAAACAAAACAGGGTAATAATTATTTAGTAGGAAAAAAAAGTTTGCTTATATAAGGAGACGATTCAAAATCCATCATATCACAAGATTATTAAATTGCATCTGCCACTACAGAAACTAACAATGCATCAAAATCAATGTTTCTTCCAATCACTGACCATCTCAGGGCCTGATAATAATAAATAGTCCTTGAAAGGTATTTTATGATTGATTGGAAAGGATTGTAGTTTTTTTGTTGATTTAAAGAGTTGCATAAACATTATAGCCTTTAAAGGGTTAGAATTTTTAAAAATATAATTTGATGAGTATATCTCAGTCTGAAGTAGCGTTAAAAGAGTGACAATTTAAAGTTGAAAAAAATATGAACAATATTTTTGTAGGAGACTGTTTTTAGAAAAATCTGACATTGCAAAAAATAAGAATGCATCAGAATCAAAAGTTATTGTAGTTGCATAAACAATATGGCCTTTAAAAGGTTAACATTTTAAAAAATATTAATATTTGATATGCATATTGACTGAACACAGACTGTCGGAAGAGGAGGAGTATGGTGATATTTCTTATTTGTGTTTGCTTCATCGTTGTTGACCTCTACTTTCGTCTACAGTCGCCTCTTCCCTGATCTCATCGGTGACTCCTACAACACAAGAACCTCCAGTTGTGAGTATATCAGATTCCTTTGGGCATCAGTGACAGTTTGATACTGCTTTTCAGTTTTGTTTTTCCTAATCTGTTTCAGAATGGAGACCCTACGCTTGGTGGACTTCCTACGTTCTGGACAACTTTGAAGAACTCTGAACCCCAGCGGTCGGAAGAGGATGAGTATTGTTAATTGTTTGCTGCTGCTTTTGTCTCTGTTAATTTGTTTGTTTTTCCTAATCTGTTCCAGAAGGGTGACCCAACATGGTCGACCTCGAGGTGGTGCTTGGTGGACGTTCTACCCTACAGTCGCGTCTTCCCTGATCTCATCGGTGACTCCTACTGCACAAGAAGAATCTGCAGTGGTGAGTATATCAGATTCCTTTGGACATCAGTGACTGTTTGATGCTGCTTTTTAGTTTTGTTTTTCCTAATCTGTTTCAGAATGGAGACCCTACGCTTGGTGGACTTCCTATGTCCTGGACAACTTTGAAGAACTCTGAACCCCAGCTGTCGGAAGAGGATGAGTATTGTTAATTGTTGTTTTTGCTGCTGCTTTTGTCACTTTTATCTGTTTGTTTTTCCTAATCTGTTCCAGAAGGGAGACCCAACATGATCGACCTCGAGGTGGTGCTTGGTGGACGTTCTACACTACAGTCGCCTCTTCCCTGATCTGGTCGGTGACTCCCACTGCACAAGAAGAACCTGCAGTGGTGAGTATATCAGATTCCTTTGGACATCAGTGACTGTTTGATGCTGCTTTTCAGTTTCGTTTTTCCTAATCTGTTTCAGAATGGAGACCCTACGCTTGGTGGACTTCCTACGTTCTGGACAACTTTGAAGAACTCTGAACCCCAGCGGTCGGAAGAGGATGAGTATTGTTAATTGTTTGCTGCTGCTTTTGTCTCTGTTAATTTGTTTGTTTTTCCTAATCTGTTCCAGAAGGGTGACCCAACATGGTCGACCTCGAGGTGGTGCTTGGTGGACATTCTACCCTACAGTCGCGTCTTCCCTGATCTCATCGGTGACTCCTACTGCACAAGAAGAATCTGCAGTGGTGAGTATATCAGATTCCTTTGGACATCAGTGACTGTTTGATGCTGCTTTTTAGTTTCGTTTTTCCTAATCTGTTCCAGGATGGAGACCCAAGGCTTGGTGGATTTCTGACGTCCAGCACAACTTTGAACATCTGAACACCAACTGTCAGAAGAAGATGAGTATTGTTACTTGTTTGCTGCTGCTCTCGTCCCTTTTCATTATTTAGTTTTTCCATTATTTTTGAAGTGTACAAAAATCCCTTTAGTCACAAAGCACTGAATACGATTCAAACACAGGTTGTTATTTGATATATAAACAGACTCAGGGTTCAAGTTTATTTCATTTTTGAAATGAAATGTTTGGTGTGGTTTAAGGAATATTTGGTTGTTATTAGACCCTGAGATGGGTCAGTGACTAGGAGAAACATTGATTTTGATGCATTAGTTGTTTGTAGTAGCAGATCCAATGTAATCTTATTTTGTGATATATGATGGATTTTGAATCGGTCTCCGACTACAAGTAAAACATTTTTTTCCTACTAACCCAATTATAGCCTGGTTTTGTTTTAAGATGAATAAACATACAATAATAGTTTGAACCTGAAAAACATTTATTTTGCAAAGGACACTGAATGATGAACACTTAAATATGAACATTGAATATGAAACATGGGGCAGTTTGGTGTGTTGTTGGCGATGGGGAGAAGGGAAAAGATGGAGATGGTGAGTGAGTTCATCATGTGTGAATGTGAGAGTTCAGCTCAGGTGGAGCAGAGACTCCAAATCTCGCTCGTTCACTCGCAGTCACGCTCGCTCGCTCACTCTCGCTCGCTCACTCACTCATAGTCACTCACTCACTCTCGCTCGCTCGCTCACTCGCTCCCTCACTCCCTCACTCCCTCACTCAGTCACACATGATGCACTCACTCACCATCTCTCTTCCTTTCTCCCCATCTCCAACAACACACCCAACTGCCCCATGTTTCATATTCAATGTTTATATTTCAGTCTTCATCATTCAGGGTCATCTTTGCAAAATAAATATTTGTTCAGGTTGAACCTATTCTTGTTTATTTATCTTTAAACAAAACAGGGTAATAATTATTTAGTTGGAAAAAAGTTTGCTTATAGAAGGAGACGGTTCAAAATCCATCATATCACAAGATTATTAAATTGCATCTGCCACTACAGAAACTAACAATGCATCAAAATCAATGTTTCTTCCAATCACTGACCATCTCAGGGCCTGATAATAATAAATAGTCCTTGAAAGGTATTTTATGATTGATTGGAAAGGATTGTAGTTTTTTTGTTGATTTAAAGAGTTGCATAAACATTATGGCCTTTAAAGGGTAAAAATATAATTTGATGAGTATATCTCAGTCTGAAGTAGCGTTAAAAGAGTGACAATTTAAAGTTGAAAAAAATATGAACAATATTTTTGTAGGAGACAGTTTTTAGAAAAATCTGACATTGCAAAAAATAAGAATGCATCAGAATCAAAAGTTATTGTAGTTTTTTTTTCCCAATAAAAACAGTGTAGTTGCGTAAACAATATGGCCTTTAAAAGGTTCACCTTTTAAAAATATTAATATTTGATATGCATATTTCAGGATGAAGTAGCTTCAAAAGACTGACTCATTTAAAGTGGAAATAAATATTAAGATATTTTTACAGCAGTTTTTGGCAAGGGGCCGTTTTCTGCATCAAGGAACAAATGAGGGGGTTAGGGTTAGCTAACCTTAGTTAGTTATCCCCAAAACACCTGGTTCAGGTGCACAGGTTATCAGAGTTCTGCAGAGCTCGTTAACCACTTCCACTACACAAGAACCTACAGTGGTGAGTATATTAGACTCCTTTTGACATCAATGACACTTTGCTACTGCTTTTCAGTTTTGTTTTTCCTAATCTGTTCCAGAATTGAGACCCTAACACTTGGTGGACTTCTTACGTCCTGGACAACTTAGACGAACTCTGAACACCGGCTGTCAAAACAAGATGAGTGTTTTTTTGTTTGTGTCAATATGCACTTCTACTTTGGTCTGTCGTTTCATCTTCCTGTGTTGTCGTTGTTACACAAATGTGTACACTTAGCAAAACTTAGTTGACAGTAAACGGGTGCAGGTGTCGGAGGATTGATAACTCTGATTGGACGGAACTCTCCATACGTGACAGCAAAACAAAAATCTGCTCACAAGGATGGACAAACTGGAATCATGGCTTGGAAATGCAAAAGTAACTTTCTGGACAACTTTGTCAACACGATGATGCAGCAAATGGAGGAATTCATTCACCTCAGTGAATCTACTCTTGGAAAATGGATGGATCTGCATGATGATCTTTGAGGAAATGGGATCAGTGGATTCAAAACCTGGAGGAACGGAACACAAGAATCTGAAAAAACCCCAACATGAACTGCACAAAATGGCCTCCTTGTGGTCGTCCAACCAAAACCACTGACTAACAAAAGTTACCACCTCTTGTCCTTTCTGTTCCCCTCCCATTCCCCCCAACCGGTCGAGGCAGACGGCCGCACACTTTGAGTCTGGTTCTGCCAGAGATTTCTTCCTGTTAAAAGGGAGTTTTTTCTCTCCACTGTTGCCACGATTGCTTGCTCATTGTGTGAATTGTTGGGTTTCTCTTCTCTCTAATATTATGAATGATTTAAAAAAAAAAAAAGGAGTGCAAGTCCGACTGTCACCTCCACGTGGTGCACTCTGGGTAACGCTAACGACGGCGGCAAACGATAAGTTTACCCGGACATTTGTGACTTATTTGAAAAGTTGATCTTTTTGAGTAAATGTTAATGTGTAGAATGTGTTTGAATGTTTGTCATTGTTGTGACGATAGTCAAGTTAATTTTCACTTCATGTGTTTTCATGTGTCCAGAAACGGCAGCAAAACATGGACTGGATTTCACCGACTGGACTTGATGTGGTTTCCCTGTGAGTCGACAAACTCATTTATTTCCTTGCTGTCCTTTTATTGCTTTCCTTTTCTCTTTCCTTCCATTCTTTTTCATGTCTTTCAGCCCTTTCTTTTTGCCATTTCCTCCATCCCTGTGTTCTCTCCTTCTCTAATGGACTTTATTGCTTCCTTCCTTTTTCTGATTAAATGAGGTTTTAGTCCAACCAGCAGGGGGCGTCACAGCCACTTCAGCCTCAGTGGGTGAAGCTGAGTCTTTTTTCTTTTCCATTTCTAATTCACAGTGTAAGTGGGGTTTAAAGCCAACAGGGTTTATGAAGAATAAGTTCTTGTTTTTATTGTTATTTAAAGCTAACTGTATTTTCTTCTCTGTATTGTTTTATTGCGTTGAAGAAAAGAGCCTGTGATTGTTTGACTTTAATTTCTACTTAACCTTTATATGTTTCTTTGATGCCGTTTTGTTTCTTTTCTGCTTTGTGTTGATGTTTTTTCCATCTTGAATCTTTTGTGTTAAATAAATAAATAAGTCACTTATTTGAAGTCTCTCGCTCTTTCACTCACACTCACTCTGCTGAACTGGCTGAACAAATGTGTGCCACATTCTGGCCCTCGGTGAAACTCTGTATGGCCTGAACCCTGAATGTTTTCTCAAGTTATTTATGGGCTGGCAGTGACTTGAATTCAGCAGCTTTGAATACATTTTTCATCTACACGTAATGTCACCTTTGTCCACTGGAGGTCAGGTTTTTGCAGTTCTGTTTTATGATGAATTATTTATGGCCTGGCAGGGTCTTAAACATAAAAAAACTGTTTCCCTCACAAAAGTTACTATTTATTTCACCAGTTTAGCAGCTCTAAATCTCATGTGACCTTACATGTAATGTCAAACGTGTCCACCAGAGGGCAGTTTCAACATGTAAACACATTTCAAGATCCTCTTCACCACCTACAAATCCTTCTTACCTTCAGACCTCCTCCATCGCCCCATTCACTCACACCGAACACGCTACACCGTCAAACATCTGTGTAGCCCCAGTTAAGCCCCTCAAGCATTTTATTTTAGATTTTATAAAATATATAATATAGATATATGTTTTTTTGAAGTTTAACATTTAAAAAGTTCAAGTAGCCATTCTGTTCCAATCCAATCCCTGTGTGTGTGAGTAAGAATGGAATAGGTGAGGGCGGGTCGCTACGGTAACTGTGGAGCTTCGGGCGCTGTCCGTGGTGCTGAAAGGCTGCTTTGTTGGATGAGTGTGTGACTTTGTTTTCTTTTTTTTCCCTCTACATGTAAAGTGACTTTTGTGATAGAGGAGGGAAGTGTGATGGAGCCTTGAGGGATTCTGGACTCATCACCAGGCTCGCTTCTCCTCGGCCTCAAATCTCCACGGACCTGAAACACAAGGAAAAGCAGCTGAAGCCACTTTCACTCATGACAATCCATCATTATTGAGTCACTGTGATGAAAGGAAGAAACTGTAGGGATGTTTTTAAGGTAGAACATTAGCTGAAAGGATGTTGTCGATGAATTCGTTCTTCATTGATGAAGCAGAGCATGAGAGAGAATAGATCAAAGCAGGAGAAACATCTTCTACATACGTAGAGTAAGATTAGAAGTAAGAGGAAGATTCTATTGAATAATATCTCAAATATCCAATGCCTTACCTGGACATTACTGGGCTCAGAGATGGAGAAGCTGGTCTCTTGAAAGTTGCTGCCATCTGCTGGTTTACCAGACAACGCCAGATCGGTCCTGCTGGATCTCAGTGCAGCATTTGATACGATAGATCATGAGATCCTGCTACATAGACTAGAACAAGATGTTGTGATTAGAGGATCTGCACTTGTCTGGTTCAAGTCCTATTTATGGGACAGATTTCAGTTTGTTAGTGTTAACGAGGACTACTCCATATTCACTAAGGTCAACTACGGAGTTCCTCAGGGTTCCGTGCTCGGACCTATTCTTTTTACCCTGTACATGCTGCCATTAGGCAACATTATCAGGAAACACAACATAGATTTCCATTGTTATGCAGACGACACCCAGCTATATGTATCTGTACGACCGGATGACCCAAACCCATCTATAAAACTCCAGGATTGTCTCATAGACATACAGACGTGGATGACTCTGAACTTTCTGATGCTTAACACAGAAAAAACTGAGGTCATGGTCCTTGGGCCAAAAGATATAAGAGCAGCACTTTTAAGTGGAGCTCTAAACCGAGGCAGTAACACTTCAGTCCCTTGCACTACAGTAAGGAACCTAGGAGTCCTGTTTGACCAGGATTTATCACTGGATGAACATATTAAGCATATATGTAGAACAGCCTTCTTCCACCTTCGCAACATTAAGACAATTAGAAATATTATATCACGACAAGACTCTGAGAAACTTATCCACGCCTTTATAACCTCTAGGCTGGATTACTGTAACTCCTTACTGTCTGGATGTCCTAGTAAGTCCTTGAGAAGCCTTCAACTTGTCCAGAACGCAGCAGCACGGATACTGACTGGAACCAGACGACGTGATTATACAACTCCTGTCTTGGCTTCTCTTCACTGGCTCCCAGTGAAAAGTAGAATAGATTTTAAAATACTTCTACTCACATACAAGGCCCTGAATAATCAGGCACCTTCTTATATTTGTGACTTAATCACTTTATATCAACCCAATAGACCCTGAACTCAGGTCTACTGGTTATTCCTAAAATAACTAGAAGTAGAATCGGTGGTAGAACATTTATCTACCAGGCTCCTCTCCTGTGGAACCAACTTCTGCTTTCAGTCAGACAGTCTGACTCTGTCTCTGCCTTTAAGGTGAGACTGAAAACCTACCTTTTTAACATAGACTATAGTCAAAGCTAGATCAGGTATGTCCTGATTAGAATAGTCTATCTTATGCTGCCATAGGCTTAGACTGCTGGAGGAATTTCCCATCATGCACTTAGAATGAGCACACAGACTTTGCACGAGCCGCACTTTCTCTACCCCGTCCTCAATTTCTCAACCCTCACCACTTACCCGATGTCCCCCATGACATGTAGACCATAAATCCACATTTAGACCATAAATCCACATGTAGCACATAAATCCACATGTACACCATACATCCACATGTACACCATAAATCCACATTTAGACCATAAATCCACATGTAGCACATAAATCCACATGTACACCATACATCCACATGTACACCATAAATCCACATGTACACCATAAATCCACATGTAGACCATAAATCCACATGTAGCACATAAATCCACATGTAGACCATAAATTCACATGTAGACCTTCTCTAACTGATGTTTAATCTCTTACAGTTCTGCTGACACCAGTGAACGACATGAGGTCAGGACAGGAAAGAGGACTCCGTCATCTTCAAGTCTCTGACCACAACAGCCTTCACGACAGGCTGTGACAGATGATCCTGGCATTTAAAGACTTTTCACTTTTTATTCTTTGTCATTGTGTATTGTATGTTTTTGGTAACATCTACTGCACGTCTGTCCGTCCAGGGAGTGGATCCCTCAACTGTGGTTCTCCTTAAGGTTTCTACCCTTTTCCCTGTTAGAAGAGTTTTTTCGCTGGTAGTTTTTCCTTACCCTGGTCGAAGGACAGAGGATGTTACCAACCCTGTGAAGTCCCTGAGACAAACTATGTTTTGTAAACTGTGGGCTATACAAAAAATGATTGATTGATTGATTGATTTAACAGAAAAAAACCAAAAGTATCTTGGAATGTCTTGAAATTGTACACAGTCATAGTCAACGACACCCTGAACAAGAATCCGTTGAAAATATTTGCATATCTCTTAAGGAATATTTTTAATGAATTTTTGAAAATTAGGAAAGCGATCCATGCACTTAGGCAGTGACTTAACTTTTGATGTTTTTGGTTTGTTTTTAAAGCACTAAAGCTGCAGGAGTTCATCCATGTCGCCCAGTCGCTGGAAACAAACGTTTTGACACCGTGGATCACACAGCAGGATATCAGGTGAGACGAAGGAAACGATCCATTTGCCCTGATGCACTTAGTGACTTGACTTTTTTTTTTAAAAAAAAACCAAAAGTAAATTGGAATGTCTTGAAATTGTACACAGTCATAGTCAAGCATGCCCTGAACAAGAATCCGTTGAATATATTTGCATATCTCTTGAAGAATATTTTTAATGAATTTATGAAAATCCGAAAAGCGATCCATGCACTTGGACATTCCAAGTATGTTGGAATGTCTTGAAATTGTACACAGTCATAGTCAAGCATGCCCTGAACAAGAATCCGTTGAATATATTTGCATATCTCTTGAAGAATATTTTTAATGAACTTTTGAAAATCAGGAAAGCGATCCATGCACTTGGACATTCCAAGTATGTTGGAATGTCTTGAAATTGTACTCAGTCATAGTCAACGACGCCCTGAACAAGAATCCGTTGAATATATTTGCATATCTCTTGAGGAATATTTTTAATGAATTTTTGAAAATCCGAAAAGCGATCCATGCACTTGGACATTCCAAGTATGTTGGAATGTCTTGAAATTGTACTCAGTCATAGTCAACGACGCCCTGAACAAGAATCCGTTGAAAATATTTGCATATCGCTTAAGGAATATTTTTAATGAATTTTTGAAAATCAGGAAAGCGATCCATGCACTTAGGCAGTGACTTAACTTTTTATTCAAAAAAGACCCCAAAAGTATCTTGGAATGTCTTGAAATTGTACACAGTCATAGTCAAGCATGCCCTGAACAAGAATCCGTTGAATATATTTGCATATCTCTTGAATAATATTTTTAATGAATTTTTGAAAATCCGAAAAGCGATCCATGCACTTGGACATTCCAAGTATGTTGGAATGTCTTGAAATTGTACTCAGTCATAGTCAACGACGCCCTGAACAAGAATCCGTTGAATATATTTGCATATCTCTTGAGGAATATTTTTAATGAATTTTTGAAAATCAGGAAAGCGATCCATGCACTTAGGCAGTGACTTAACTTTTGATGTTTTTGGGTTGTTTTTAAAGAATTAAAGCTGCAGGAGTTCATCCATGTCGTCCAGTCGCTGGAAACAAACGTTTGGACACCGTGGATCACACAGCAGGATATCAGGTGAGACGAAGGAAACGATCCATTTGCCCTGATGCACTTAGTGACTTGACTTTTTTTTCAAAAAAGACCCCAAAAGTATCTTGGAATGTCTTGAAATTGTACACAGTCATAGTCAAGCATGCCCTGAACAAGAATCCGTTGAATATATTTGCATATCTCTTGAGGAATATTTTTAATGAATTTTTGAAAATCAGGAAAGCGATCCATGCACTGAGGCAGTGACTTAACTTTTGATGTTTTTGGGTTGTTTTTAAAGAATTAAAGCTGCAGGAGTTCATCCATGTCGTCCAGTCGCTGGAAACAAACGTTTGGACACCGTGGATCACACAGCAGGATATCAGGTGAGACGAAGGAAACGATCCATTTGCCCTGATGCACTTAGTGACTTGACTTTTTTTTCAAAAAAAAACCCAAAAGTAAATTGGAATGTCTTGAAATTGTACACAGTCATAGTCAAGCATGCCCTGAACAAGAATCCGTTGAATATATTTGCATATCTCTTGAAGAATATTTTTAATGAATTTTTGAAAATCCGGAAAGCGATCCATGCACTTGGACATTCCAAGTATGTTGGAATGTCTTGAAATTGTACTCAGTCATAGTCAACGACGCCCTGAAGAAGAATCCGTTGAAAATATTTGCATATCTCTTAAGGAATATTTTTAATGAATTTTTGAAAATCAGGAAAGCGATCCATGCACTTAGGCAGTGACTTAACTTTTTTGTCAAAAAAGACCCCAAAAGTATCTTGGAATGTCTTGAAATTGTACACAGTCATAGTCAAGCATGCCCTGAACAAGAAACCGTTGAATATATTTGCATATCTCTTGAAGAATATTTTTAATGAACTTTTGAAAATCCGGAAAGCGATCCATGCACTTGGACATTCCAAGTATGTTGGAATGTCTTGAAATTGTACTCAGTCATAGTCAACGACGCCCTGAACAAGAATCCGTTGAAAATATTTGCATATCGCTTAAGGAATATTTTTAATGAATTTTTTAAAAAATCAGGAAAGCGATCCATGCACTTAGGCAGTGACTTAACTTTTTCGTCAAAAAAGACCCCAAAAGTATCTTGGAATGTCTTGAAATTGTACACAGTCATAGTCAAGCATGCCCTGAACAAGAATCCGTTGAATATATTTGCATATCTTTTGAAGAATATTTTTAATGAATTTTTGAAAATCCGGAAAGCGATCCATGCACTTAGGCAGTGACTTAACTTTTTCGTCAAAAAAGACCCCAAAAGTATCTTGGAATGTCTTGAAATTGTACACAGTCATAGTCAAGCATGCCCTGAACAAGAATCCGTTGAATATATTTGCATATCTCTTAAGGAATATTTTTAATGAATTTTTGAAAATGAGGAATTTCTGTGCACTTAGGCAGTGACTTAACTTTTTATTCAAAAAAGACCCCAAAAGTATCTTGGAATGTCTTGAAATTGTACTCAGTCATAGTCAACGACGCCCTGAACAAGAATCCGTTGAAAATATTTGCATATCGCTTAAGGAATATTTTTAATGAATTTTTGAAAATCAGGAAAGCGATCCATGCACTTAGGCAGTGACTTAACTTTTTCGTCAAAAAAGACCCCAAAAGTATCTTGGAATGTCTTGAAATTGTACACAGTCATAGTCAAGCATGCCCTGAACAAGAATCCGTTGAATATATTTGCATATCTCTTGAGGAATATTTTTAATGAATTTTTGAAAATCAGGAAAGCAATCCATGCACTGAGGCAGTGACTTAACTTTTGATGTTTTTGGGTTGTTTTTAAAGAATTAAAGCTGCAGGAGTTCATCCATGTCGTCCAGTCGCTGGAAACAAACGTTTGGACACCGTGGATCACACAGCAGGATATCAGGTGAGACGAAGGAAACGATCCATTTGCCCTGATGCACTTAGTGACTTGACTTTTTTTTCAAAAAAAAACCCAAAAGTAAATTGGAATGTCTTGAAATTGTACACAGTCATAGTCAAGCATGCCCTGAACAAGAATCCGTTGAATATATTTGCATATCTCTTGAAGAATATTTTTAATGAATTTTTGAAAATCCGGAAAGCGATCCATGCACTTGGACATTCCAAGTATGTTGGAATGTCTTGAAATTGTACTCAGTCATAGTCAACGACGCCCTGAAGAAGAATCCGTTGAAAATATTTGCATATCTCTTAAGGAATATTTTTAATGAATTTTTGAAAATCAGGAAAGCGATCCATGCACTTAGGCAGTGACTTAACTTTTTTGTCAAAAAAGACCCCAAAAGTATCTTGGAATGTCTTGAAATTGTACACAGTCATAGTCAAGCATGCCCTGAACAAGAATCCGTTGAATATATTTGCATATCTCTTGAAGAATATTTTTAATGAATTTTTGAAAATCCGGAAAGCGATCCATGCACTTGGACATTCCAAGTATGTTGGAATGTCTTGAAATTGTACTCAGTCATAGTCAACGACGCCCTGAACAAGAATCAATTGAAAATATTCGCATATCTCTTAAAGAATATTTTTAATGAATTTTTGAAAATCAGGAAAGCGATCCATGCACTTAGGTAAGTGACTTAACTTTTTTGTCAAAAAAGACCCCAAAAGTATCTTGGAATGTCTTGAAATTGTACACAGTCATAGTCAAGCATGCCCTGAACAAGAATCCATTGAATATATTTGCATATCGCTTAAGGAATATTTTTAATGAATTTTTGAAAATCAGGAAAGCGATCCATGCACTTAGGCAGTGACTTAACTTTTTCGTCAAAAAAGACCCCAAAAGTATCTTGGAATGTCTTGAAATTGTACACAGTCATAGTCAAGCATGCCCTGAACAAGAATCCGTTGAATATATTTGCATATCTCTTGAGGAATATTTTTAATGAATTTTTGAAAATCAGGAAAGCGATCCATGCACTTAGGCAGTGACTTAACTTTTGATGTTTTTGGGTTGTTTTTAAAGAATTAAAGCTGCAGGAGTTCATCCATGTCGTCCAGTCGCTGGAAACAAACGTTTGGACACCGTGGATCACACAGCAGGATATCAGGTGAGACGAAGGAAACGATCCATTTGCCCTGATGCACTTAGTGACTTGACTTTTTTTTCAAAAAAAAACCCAAAAGTAAATTGGAATGTCTTGAAATTGTACACAGTCATAGTCAAGCATGCCCTGAACAAGAATCCGTTGAATATATTTGCATATCTCTTGAAGAATATTTTTAATGAATTTTTGAAAATCCGAAAAGCGATCCATGCACTTGGACATTCCAAGTATGTTGGAATGTCTTGAAATTGTACTCAGTCATAGTCAACGACGCCCTGAACAAGAATCAATTGAAAATATTTGCATATCTCTTAAGGAATATTTTTAATGAATTTTTGAAAATGAGGAAAGTCTGTGCACTTAGGCAGTGACTTAACTTTTCATTCAAAAAAGACCCCAAAAGTATCTTGGAATGTCTTGAAATTGTACACAGTCATAGTCAAGCATGCCCTGAACAAGAATCCGTTAAATATATTTGCATATCTCTTGAAGAATATTTTTAATGAACTTTTGAAAATCAGGAAAGCGATCCATGCACTTGGACATTCCAAGTATGTTGGAATGTCTTGAAATTGTACTCAGTCATAGTCAACGACGCCCTGAACAAGAATCCGTTGAAAATATTTGCATATCGTTTAAGGAATATTTTTAAAGAATTTCTGAAAATCAGGAAAGCGATCCATGCACTTAGGCAGTGACTTAACTTTTTTGTCAAAAAAGACCCCAAAAGTATCTTGGAATGTCTTGAAATTGTACACAGTCATAGTCAAGCATGCCCTGAACAAGAATCCGTTGAATATATTTGCATATCTCTTGAAGAATATTTTTAATGAATTTTTGAAAATCAGGAAAGCGATCCATGCACTTGGACATTCCAAGTATGTTGGAATGTTTTGAAATTGTACTCAGTCATAGTCAACGACGCCCTGAACAAGAATCCGTTGAAATTATTTGCATATCGCTTAAGGAATATTTTTAATGAATTTTTGAAAATCAGAAAAGCGATCCATGCACTTAGGCAGTGACTTAACTTTTTTGTCAAAAAAGACCCCAAAAGTATCTTGGAATGTCTTGAAATTGTACACAGTCATAGTCAAGCATGCCCTGAACAAGAATCCGTTGAATATATTTGCATATCTCTTGAAGAATATTTTTAATGAACTTTTGAAAATCCGGAAAGCGATCCATGCACTTGGACATTCCAAGTATGTTGGAATGTCTTGAAATTGTACTCAGTCATCGTCAACGACGCCCTGAACAAGAATCAATTGAAAATATTCGCATATCTCTTAAAGAATATTTTTAATGAATTTTTGAAAATCAGGAAAGCAATCCATGCACTTAGGCAGTGACTTAACTTTTTTGTGAAAAAAGACCCCAAAGGTATCTTGGAATGTCTTGAAATTGTACACAGTCATAGTCAAGCATGCCCTGAACAAGAATCCGTTGAATATATTTGCATATCTCTTGAAGAATATTTTTAATGAACTTTTGAAAATCAGGAAAGCGATCCATGCACTTGGACATTCCAAGTATGTTGGAATGTCTTGAAATTGTACTCAGTCATAGTCAACGACGCCCTGAACAAGAATCCGTTGAAAATATATGCATATCGCTTAAGGAATATTTTTAATGAATTTTTGAAAATCAGGAAAGCGATCCATGCACTTAGGCAGTGACTTAACTTTTTTGTCAAAAAAGACCCCAAAAGTATCTTGGAATGTCTTGCAATTGTACACAGTCATAGTCAAGCATGCCCTGAACAAGAATCCATTGAATATATTTGCATATCGCTTAAGGAATATTTTTAATGAATTTTTGAAAATCAGGAAAGCGATCCATGCACTTAGGCAGTGACTTAACTTTTTCGTCAAAAAAGACCCCAAAAGTATCTTGGAATGTCTTGAAATTGTACACAGTCATAGTGAAGCATGCCCTGAACAAGAATCCGTTGAATATATTTGCATATCTCTTGAAGAATATTTTTAATGAACTTTTGAAAATCAGGAAAGCGATCCATGCACTTGGACATTCCAAGTATGTTGGAATGTCTTGAAATTGTACTCAGTCATAGTCAACGACGCCCTGAACAAGAATCCGTTGAAAATATTTGCATATCGCTTAAGGAATATTTTTAATGAATTTTTGAAAATCAGGAAAGCGATCCATGCACTTAGGCAGTGACTTAACTTTTTTGTCAAAAAAGACCCCAAAAGTTTCTTGGAATGTCTTGAAATTGTACACAGTCATAGTCAAGCATGCCCTGAACAAGAATCCGTTGAATATATTTGCATATCTCTTGAAGAATATTTTTAATGAACTTTTGAAAATCCGGAAAGCGATCCATGCACTTGGACATTCCAAGTATGTTGGAATGTCTTGAAATTGTACTCAGTCATCGTCAACGACGCCCTGAACAAGAATCAATTGAAAATATTCGCATATCTCTTAAAGAATATTTTTAATGAATTTTTGAAAATCAGGAAAGCAATCCATGCACTTAGGCAGTGACTTAACTTTTTTGTGAAAAAAGACCCCAAAGGTATCTTGGAATGTCTTGAAATTGTACACAGTCATAGTCAAGCATGCCCTGAACAAGAATCCGTTGAATATATTTGCATATCTCTTGAAGAATATTTTTAATGAACTTTTGAAAATCAGGAAAGCGATCCATGCACTTGGACATTCCAAGTATGTTGGAATGTCTTGAAATTGTACTCAGTCATAGTCAACGACGCCCTGAACAAGAATCCGTTGAAAATATATGCATATCGCTTAAGGAATATTTTTAATGAATTTTTGAAAATCAGGAAAGCGATCCATGCACTTAGGCAGTGACTTAACTTTTTTGTCAAAAAAGACCCCAAAAGTATCTTGGAATGTCTTGCAATTGTACACAGTCATAGTCAAGCATGCCCTGAACAAGAATCCATTGAATATATTTGCATATCGCTTAAGGAATATTTTTAATGAATTTTTGAAAATCAGGAAAGCGATCCATGCACTTAGGCAGTGACTTAACTTTTTCGTCAAAAAAGACCCCAAAAGTATCTTGGAATGTCTTGAAATTGTACACAGTCATAGTGAAGCATGCCCTGAACAAGAATCCGTTGAATATATTTGCATATCTCTTGAAGAATATTTTTAATGAACTTTTGAAAATCAGGAAAGCGATCCATGCACTTGGACATTCCAAGTATGTTGGAATGTCTTGAAATTGTACTCAGTCATAGTCAACGACGCCCTGAACAAGAATCCGTTGAAAATATTTGCATATCGCTTAAGGAATATTTTTAATGAATTTTTGAAAATCAGGAAAGCGATCCATGCACTTAGGCAGTGACTTAACTTTTTTGTCAAAAAAGACCCCAAAAGTTTCTTGGAATGTCTTGAAATTGTACACAGTCATAGTCAAGCATGCCCTGAACAAGAATCCGTTGAATATATTTGCATATCTCTTGAAGAATATTTTTAATGAATTTTTGAAAATCCGAAAAGCGATCCATGCACTTGGACATTCCAAGTATGTTGGAATGTCTTGAAATTGTACTCAGTCATAGTCAACGACGCCCTGAACAAGAATCAATTGAAAATATTTGCATATCTCTTAAGGAATATTTTTAATGAATTTTTGAAAATGATGAAAGTCTGTGCACTTAGGCAGTGACTTAACTTTTTATTCAAAAAAGACCCCAAAAGTATCTTGGAATGTCTTGAAATTGTACACAGTCATAGTCAAGCATGCCCTGAACAAGAATCCGTTGAATATATTTGCATATCTCTTGAAGAATATTTTTAATGAACTTTTGAAAATCAGGAAAGCGATCCATGCACTTGGACATTCCAAGTATGTTGGAATGTCTTGAAATTGTACTCAGTCATAGTCAACGACGCCCTGAACAAGAATCCGTTGAAAATATTTGCATATCGCTTAAGGAATATTTTTAATGAATTTTTGAAAATCAGGAAAGCGATCCATGCACTTAGGCAGTGACTTAACTTTTTCGTCAAAAAAGACCCCAAAAGTATCTTGGAATGTCTTGAAATTGTACACAGTCATAGTCAAGCATGCCCTGAACAAGAATCCGTTGAATATATTTGCATATCTCTTGAGGAATATTTTTAATGAATTTTTGAAAATCAGGAAAGCAATCCATGCACTTAGGCAGTGACTTAACTTTTGATGTTTTTGGGTTGTTTTTAAAGAATTAAAGCTGCAGGAGTTCATCCATGTCGTCCAGTCGCTGGAAACAAACGTTTGGACACCGTGGATCACACAGCAGGATATCAGGTGAGACGAAGGAAACGATCCATTTGCCCTGATGCACTTAGTGACTTGACTTTTTTTTCAAAAAAAAACCCAAAAGTAAATTGGAATGTCTTGAAATTGTACACAGTCATAGTCAAGCATGCCCTGAACAAGAATCCGTTGAATATATTTGCATATCTCTTGAAGAATATTTTTAATGAATTTTTGAAAATCCGAAAAGCGATCCATGCACTTGGACATTCCAAGTATGTTGGAATGTCTTGAAATTGTACTCAGTCATAGTCAACGACGCCCTGAACAAGAATCAATTGAAAATATTTGCATATCTCTTAAGGAATATTTTTAATGAATTTTTGAAAATGAGGAAAGTCTGTGCACTTAGGCAGTGACTTAACTTTTCATTCAAAAAAGACCCCAAAAGTATCTTGGAATGTCTTGAAATTGTACACAGTCATAGTCAAGCATGCCCTGAACAAGAATCCGTTAAATATATTTGCATATCTCTTGAAGAATATTTTTAATGAACTTTTGAAAATCAGGAAAGCGATCCATGCACTTGGACATTCCAAGTATGTTGGAATGTCTTGAAATTGTACTCAGTCATAGTCAACGACGCCCTGAACAAGAATCAATTGAAAATATTTGCATATCTCTTAAGGAATATTTTTAATGAATTTTTGAAAATGAGGAAAGTCTGTGCACTTAGGCAGTGACTTAACTTTTTATTCAAAAAAGACCCCAAAAGTATCTTGGAATGTCTTGAAATTGTACACAGTCATAGTCAAGCATGCCCTGAACAAGAATCCGTTGAATATATTTGCATATCTCTTGAAGAATATTTTTAATGAATTTTTGAAAATCCGGAAAGCGATCCATGCACTTGGACATTCCAAGTATGTTGGAATGTCTTGAAATTGTACTCGGTCATAGTCAACGACGCCCTGAACAAAAATCCATTGAAAATATTTGCATATCTCTTAAGGAATATTTTTAATGAATTTTTGAAAATGATGAAAGTCTGTGCACTTAGGCAGTGACTTAACTTTTTATTCAAAAAAGACCCCAAAGGTATCTTGGAATGTCTTGAAATTGTACACAGTCATAGTCAAGCATGCCCTGAACAAGAATCCGTTGAATATATTTGCATATCTCTTGAAGAATATTTTTAATGAACTTTTGAAAATCAGGAAAGCGATCCATGCACTTGGACATTCCAAGTATGTTGGAATGTCTTGAAATTGTACTCAGTCATAGTCAACGACGCCCTGAACAAGAATCCGTTGAAAATATTTGCATATCGCTTAAGGAATATTTTTAATGAATTTCTGAAAATGAGGAAAGCGATCCATGCACTTAGGCAGTGACTTAACTTTTTTGTCAAAAAAGACCCCAAAAGTATCTTGGAATGTCTTGAAATTGTACACAGTCATAGTCAAGCATGCCCTGAACAAGAATCCGTTGAATATATTTGCATATCTCTTGAAGAATATTTTTAATGAAATTTTGAAAATCCGAAAAGCGATCCATGCACTTGGACATTCCAAGTATGTTGGAATGTCTTGAAATTGTACTCAGTCATAGTCAACGACGCCCTGAACAAGAATCAATTGAAAATATTTGCATATCCCTTAAGGAATATTTTTAATGAATTTTTGAAAATGAGGAAAGTCTGTGCACTTAGGCAGTGACTTAACTTTTTATTCAAAAAAGACCCCAAAAGTATCTTGGAATGTCTTGAAATTGTACACAGTCATAGTCAAGCATGCCCTGAACAAGAATCCGTTGAATATATTTGCATATCTCTTGAAGAATATTTTTAATGAACTTTTGAAAATCAGGAAAGCGATCCATGCACTTGGACATTCCAAGTATGTTGGAATGTCTTGAAATTGTACTCAGTCATAGTCGACGACGCCCTGAACAAGAATCCGTTGAAAATATTTGCATATCGTTTAAGGAATATTTTTAAAGAATTTCTGAAAATCAGGAAAGCGATCCATGCACTTAGGCAGTGACTTAACTTTTTTGTCAAAAAAGACCCCAAAAGTATCTTGGAATGTCTTGAAATTGTACACAGTCATAGTCAAGAATGCCCTGAACAAGAATCCGTTGAATATATTTGCATATCTCTTGAAGAATATTTTTAATGAATTTTTGAAAATCAGGAAAGCGATCCATGCACTTGGACATTCCAAGTATGTTGGAATGTCTTGAAATTGTACTCGGTCATAGTCAACGACGCCCTGAACAAGAATCCATTGAAAATATTTGCATATCTCTTAAGGAATATTTTTAATGAATTTTTGAAAATGATGAAAGTCTGTGCACTTAGGCAGTGACTTAACTTTTTATTCAAAAAAGACCCCAAAGGTATCTTGGAATATCTTGAAATTGTACACAGTCATAGTCAAGCATGCCCTGAACAAGAATCCGTTGAATATATTTGCATATCTCTTGAAGAATATTTTTAATGAACTTTTGAAAATCAGGAAAGCGATCCATGCACTTGGACATTCCAAGTATGTTGGAATGTCTTGAAATTGTACTCAGTCATAGTCAACGACGCCCTGAACAAGAATCCGTTGAAAATATTTGCATATCGTTTAAGGAATATTTTTAAAGAATTTCTGAAAATCAGGAAAGCGATCCATGCACTTAGGCAGTGACTTAACTTTTTATTCAAAAAAGACCCCAAAAGTATCTTGGAATGTCTTGAAATTGTACACAGTCATAGTCAAGCATGCCCTGAACAAGAATCCGTTGAATATATTTGCATATCTCTTGAAGAATATTTTTAATGAACTTTTGAAAATCAGGAAAGCGATCCATGCACTTGGACATTCCAAGTATGTTGGAATGTCTTGAAATTGTACTCAGTCATAGTCAACGACGCCCTGAACAAGAATCCGTTGAAAATATTTGCATATCGCTTAAGGAATATTTTTAATGAATTTCTGAAAATCAGGAAAGCGATCCATGCACTTAGGCAGTGACTTAACTTTTTCGTCAAAAAAGACCCCAAAAGTATCTTGGAATGTCTTGAAATTGTACACAGTCATAGTCAAGCATGCCCTGAACAAGAATCCGTTGAATATATTTGCATATCTCTTGAAGAATATTTTTAATGAAATTTTGAAAATCCGAAAAGCGATCCATGCACTTGGACATTCCAAGTATGTTGGAATGTCTTGAAATTGTACTCAGTCATAGTCAACGACGCCCTGAACAAGAATCAATTGAAAATATTTGCATATCTCTTAAGGAATATTTTTAATGAATTTTTGAAAATGAGGAAAGTCTGTGCACTTAGGCAGTGACTTAACTTTTTATTCAAAAAAGACCCCAAAAGTATCTTGGAATGTCTTGAAATTGTACACAGTCATAGTCAAGCATGCCCTGAACAAGAATCCGTTGAATATATTTGCATATCTCTTGAAGAATATTTTTAATGAACTTTTGAAAATCAGGAAAGCGATCCATGCACTTGGACATTCCAAGTATGTTGGAATGTCTTGAAATTGTACTCAGTCATAGTCAACGACGCCCTGAACAAGAATCCGTTGAAAATATTTGCATATCGTTTAAGGAATATTTTTAAAGAATTTCTGAAAATCAGGAAAGCGATCCATGCACTTAGGCAGTGACTTAACTTTTTCGTCAAAAAAGACCCCAAAAGTATCTTGGAATGTCTTGAAATTGTACACAGTCATAGTCAAGAATGCCCTGAACAAGAATCCGTTGATTATATTTGCATATCTCTTGAAGAATATTTTTAATGAATTTCTGAAAATCAGGAAAGCGATCCATGCACTTGGACATTCCAAGTATGTTGGAATGTCTTGAAATTGTACTCGGTCATAGTCAACGACGCCCTGAACAAGAATCCATTGAAAATATTTGCATATCTCTTAAGGAATATTTTTAATGAATTTTTGAAAATGATGAAAGTCTGTGCACTTAGGCAGTGACTTAACTTTTTATTCAAAAAAGACCCCAAAGGTATCTTGGAATATCTTGAAATTGTACACAGTCATAGTCAAGCATGCCCTGAACAAGAATCCGTTGAATATATTTGCATATCTCTTGAAGAATATTTTTAATGAACTTTTGAAAATCAGGAAAGCGATCCATGCACTTGGACATTCCAAGTATGTTGGAATGTCTTGAAATTGTACTCAGTCATAGTCAACGACGCCCTGAACAAGAATCCGTTGAAAATATTTGCATATCGTTTAAGGAATATTTTTAAAGAATTTCTGAAAATCAGGAAAGCGATCCATGCACTTAGGCAGTGACTTAACTTTTTATTCAAAAAAGACCCCAAAAGTATCTTGGAATGTCTTGAAATTGTACACAGTCATAGTCAAGCATGCCCTGAACAAGAATCCGTTGAATATATTTGCATATCTCTTGAAGATAATTTAAATGAACTTTTGAAAATCAGGAAAGCGATCCATGCACTTGGACATTCCAAGTATGTTGGAATGTCTTGAAATTGTACTCAGTCATAGTCAACGACGCCCTGAACAAGAATCCGTTGAAAATATTTGCATATCGCTTAAGGAATATTTTTAATGAATTTTTGAAAATCAGGAAAGCGATCCATGCACTTAGGCAGTGACTTAACTTTTTTGTCAAAAAAGACCCCAAAAGTATCTTGGAATGTCTTGAAATTGTACACAGTCATAGTCAAGCATGCCCTGAACAAGAATCCGTTGAATATATTTGCATATCTCTTGAAGAATATTTTAAATGAATTTTTGAAAATCCGAAAAGCGATCCATGCACTTGGACATTCCAAGTATGTTGGAATGTCTTGAAATTGTACTCAGTCATAGTCAACGACGCCCTGAACAAGAATCAATTGAAAATATTTGCATATCTCTTAAGGAATATTTTTAATTAATTTTTGAAAATGATGAAAGTCTGTGCACTTAGGCAGTGACTTAACTTTTTATTCAAAAAAGACCCCAAAAGTATCTTGGAATGTCTTGAAATTGTACACAGTCATAGTCAAGCATGCCCTGAACAAGAATCCGTTGAATATATTTGCATATCTCTTGAAGAATATTTTTAATGAACTTTTGAAAATCAGGAAAGCGATCCATGCACTTGGACATTCCAAGTATGTTGGAATGTCTTGAAATTGTACTCAGTCATAGTCAACGACGCCCTGAACAAGAATCCGTTGAAAATATTTGCATATCGTTTAAGGAATATTTTTAATGAATTTTTGAAAATCAGGAAAGTGATCCATGCACTTAGGCAGTGACTTAACTTTTTCGTCAAAAAAGACCCCAAAAGTATCTTGGAATGTCTTGAAATTGTACACAGTCATAGTCAAGCATGCCCTGAACAAGAATCCGTTGAATATATTTGCATATCTCTTGAAGAATATTTTTAATTAACTTTTGAAAATCAGGAAAGCGATCCATGCACTTGGACATTCCAAGTATGTTGGAATGTCTTGAAATTGTACTCGGTCATAGTCAACGACGCCCTGAACAAAAATCCATTGAAAATATTTGCATATCTCTTAAGGAATATTTTTAATGAATTTTTGAAAATGATGAAAGTCTGTGCACTTAGGCAGTGACTTAACTTTTTATTCAAAAAAGACCCCAAAAGTATCTTGGAATGTCTTGAAATTGTACACAGTCATAGTCAAGCATGCCCTGAACAAGAATCCGTTGAATATATTTGCATATCTCTTGAAGAATATTTTTAATGAACTTTTGAAAATCAGGAAAGCGATCCATGCACTTGGACATTCCAAGTATGTTGGAATGTCTTGAAATTGTACTCAGTCATAGTCAACGACGCCCTGAACAAGAATCCGTTGAAAATATTTGCATATCGCTTAAGGAATATTTTTAATGAATTTCTGAAAATGAGGAAAGCGATCCATGCACTTAGGCAGTGACTTAACTTTTTTGTCAAAAAAGACCCCAAAAGTATCTTGGAATGTCTTGAAATTGTACACAGTCATAGTCAAGCATGCCCTGAACAAGAATCCGTTGAATATATTTGCATATCTCTTGAAGAATATTTTTAATGAAATTTTGAAAATCCGAAAAGCGATCCATGCACTTGGACATTCCAAGTATGTTGGAATGTCTTGAAATTGTACTCAGTCATAGTCAACGACGCCCTGAACAAGAATCAATTGAAAATATTTGCATATCTCTTAAGGAATATTTTTAATGAATTTTTGAAAATGAGGAAAGTCTGTGCACTTAGGCAGTGACTTAACTTTTTATTCAAAAAAGACCCCAAAAGTATCTTGGAATGTCTTGAAATTGTACACAGTCATAGTCAAGCATGCCCTGAACAAGAATCCGTTGAATATATTTGCATATCTCTTGAAGAATATTTTTAATGAACTTTTGAAAATCAGGAAAGCGATCCATGCACTTGGACATTCCAAGTATGTTGGAATGTCTTGAAATTGTACTCAGTCATAGTCAACGACGCCCTGAACAAGAATCCGTTGAAAATATTTGCATATCGTTTAAGGAATATTTTTAAAGAATTTCTGAAAATCAGGAAAGCGATCCATGCACTTAGGCAGTGACTTAACTTTTTCGTCAAAAAAGACCCCAAAAGTATCTTGGAATGTCTTGAAATTGTACACAGTCATAGTCAAGCATGCCCTGAACAAGAATCCGTTGAATATATTTGCATATCTCTTGAAGAATATTTTTAATGAATTTTTGAAAATCTGAAAAGCGATCCATGCACTTGGACATTCCAAGTATGTTGGAATGTCTTGAAATTGTACTCAGTCATAGTCAACGACGCCCTGAACAAGAATCAATTGAAAATATTTGCATATCTCTTAAGGAATATTTTTAATGAATTTTTGAAAATGAGGAAAGTCTGTGCACTTAGGCAGTGACTTAACTTTTTATTCAAAAAAGACCCCAAAAGTATCTTGGAATGTCTTGAAATTGTACACAGTCATAGTCAAGCATGCCCTGAACAAGAATCCGTTGAATATATTTGCATATCTCTTGAAGAATATTTTTAATGAACTTTTGAAAATCAGGAAAGCGATCCATGCACTTGGACATTCCAAGTATGTTGGAATGTCTTGAAATTGTACTCAGTCATAGTCAACGACGCCCTGAACAAGAATCCGTTGAAAATATTTGCATATCGTTTAAGGAATATTTTTAAAGAATTTCTGAAAATCAGGAAAGCGATCCATGCACTTAGGCAGTGACTTAACTTTTTCGTCAAAAAAGACCCCAAAAGTATCTTGGAATGTCTTGAAATTGTACACAGTCAAAGTCAAGAATGCCCTGAACAAGAATCCGTTGAATATATTTGCATATCTCTTGAAGAATATTTTTAATGAATTTTTGAAAATCCGGAAAGCGATCCATGCACTTGGACATTCCAAGTATGTTGGAATGTCTTGAAATTGTACTCGGTCATAGTCAACGACGCCCTGAACAAAAATCCATTGAAAATATTTGCATATCTCTTAAGGAATATTTTTAATGAATTTTTGAAAATGATGAAAGTCTGTGCACTTAGGCAGTGACTTAACTTTTTATTCAAAAAAGACCCCAAAGGTATCTTGGAATGTCTTGAAATTGTACACAGTCATAGTCAAGCATGCCCTGAACAAGAATCCGTTGAATATATTTGCATATCTCTTGAAGAATATTTTTAATGAACTTTTGAAAATCAGGAAAGCGATCCATGCACTTGGACATTCCAAGTATGTTGGAATGTCTTGAAATTGTACTCAGTCATAGTCAACGACGCCCTGAACAAGAATCCGTTGAAAATATTTGCATATCGCTTAAGGAATATTTTTAATGAATTTCTGAAAATGAGGAAAGCGATCCATGCACTTAGGCAGTGACTTAACTTTTTTGTCTAAAAAGACCCCAAAAGTATCTTGGAATGTCTTGAAATTGTACACAGTCATAGTCAAGCATGCCCTGAACAAGAATCCGTTGAATATATTTGCATATCTCTTGAAGAATATTTTTAATGAAATTTTGAAAATCCGAAAAGCGATCCATGCACTTGGACATTCCAAGTATGTTGGAATGTCTTGAAATTGTACTCAGTCATAGTCAACGACGCCCTGAACAAGAATCAATTGAAAATATTTGCATATCTCTTAAGGAATATTTTTAATGAATTTTTGAAAATGAGGAAAGTCTGTGCACTTCGGCAGTGACTTAACTTTTTATTCAAAAAAGACCCCAAAAGTATCTTGGAATGTCTTGAAATTGTACACAGTCATAGTCAAGCATGCCCTGAACAAGAATCCGTTGAATATATTTGCATATCTCTTGAAGAATATTTTTAATGAACTTTTGAAAATCAGGAAAGCGATCCATGCACTTGGACATTCCAAGTATGTTGGAATGTCTTGAAATTGTACTCAGTCATAGTCAACGACGCCCTGAACAAGAATCCGTTGAAAATATTTGCATATCGTTTAAGGAATATTTTTAAAGAATTTCTGAAAATCAGGAAAGCGATCCATGCACTTAGGCAGTGACTTAACTTTTTCGTCAAAAAAGACCCCAAAAGTATCTTGGAATGTCTTGAAATTGTACACAGTCATAGTCAAGAATGCCCTGAACAAGAATCCGTTGAATATATTTGCATATCTCTTGAAGAATATTTTTAATGAACTTTTGAAAATCCGGAAAGCGATCCATGCACTTGGACATTCCAAGTATGTTGGAATGTCTTGAAATTGTACTCGGTCATAGTCAACGACGCCCTGAACAAGAATCCATTGAAAATATTTGCATATCTCTTAAGGAATATTTTAAATGAATTTTTGAAAATGATGAAAGTCTGTGCACTTAGGCAGTGACTTAACTTTTTATTCAAAAAAGACCCCAAAGGTATCTTGGAATATCTTGAAATTGTACACAGTCATAGTCAAGCATGCCCTGAACAAGAATCCGTTGAAAATATTTGCATATCGCTTAAGGAATATTTTTAAAGAATTTCTGAAAATCAGGAAAGCGATCCATGCACTTAGGCAGTGACTTAACTTTTTCGTCAAAAAAGACCCCAAAAGTATCTTGGAATGTCTTGAAATTGTACACAGTCATAGTCAAGCATGCCCTGAACAAGAATCCGTTGAATATATTTGCATATCTCTTGAAGAATATTTTTAATGAATTTTTGAAAATCCGAAAAGTGATCCATGCACTTGGACATTCCAAGTATGTTGGAATGTCTTGAAATTGTACTCAGTCATAGTCAACGACGCCCTGAACAAGAATCAATTGAAAATATTTGCATATCTCTTAAGGAATATTTTTAATGAATTTTTGAAAATGATGAAAGTCTGTGCACTTAGGCAGTGACTTAACTTTTTATTCAAAAAAGACCCCAAAGGTATCTTGGAATGTCTTGAAATTGTACACAGTCATAGTCAAGCATGCCCTGAACAAGAATCCGTTGAATATATTTGCATATCTCTTGAAGAATATTTTTAATGAACTTTTGAAAATCAGGAAAGCGATCCATGCACTTGGACATTCCAAGTATGTTGGAATGTCTTGAAATTGTACTCAGTCATAGTCAACGACGCCCTGAACAAGAATCCGTTGAAAATATTTGCATATCGCTTGAGGAATATTTTTAATGAATTTTTGAAAATCAGGAAAGCGATCCATGCACTTAGGCAGTGACTTAACTTTTTTGTCAAAAAAGACCCCAAAAGTATCTTGGAATGTCTTGAAATTGTACACAGTCATAGTCAAGCATGCCCTGAACAAGAATCCGTTGAATATATTTGCATATCTCTTGAAGAATATTTTTAATGAATTTTTGAAAATCCGAAAAGCGATCCATGCACTTGGACATTCCAAGTATGTTGGAATGTCTTGAAATTGTACTCAGTCATAGTCAACGACGCCCTGAACAAGAATCCGTTGAATATATTTGCATATCTCTTGAGGAATATTTTTAATGAATTTTTGAAAATCAGGAAAGCGATCCATGCACTTAGGCAGTGACTTAACTTTTGATGTTTTTGGTTTGTTTTTAAAGCATTAAAGCTGCAGGAGTTCATCCATGTCGCCCAGTCGCTGGAAACAAACGTTTTGACACCGTGGATCACACAGCAGGATATCAGGTGAGACGAAGGAAACGATCCATTTGCCCTGATGCACTTAGTGACTTGACTTTTTTTTTAAAAAAAAACCCAAAAGTAAATTGGAATGTCTTGAAATTGTACACAGTCATAGTCAAGCATGCCCTGAACAAGAATCCGTTGAATATATTTGCATATCTCTTGAAGAATATTTTTAATGAATTTATGAAAATCCGAAAAGCGATCCATGCACTTGGACATTCCAAGTATGTTGGAATGTCTTGAAATTGTACACAGTCATAGTCAAGCATGCCCTGAACAAGAATCCGTTGAATATATTTGCATATCTCTTGAAGAATATTTTTAATGAACTTTTGAAAATCAGGAAAGCGATCCATGCACTTGGACATTCCAAGTATGTTGGAATGTCTTGAAATTGTACTCAGTCATAGTCAACGACGCCCTGAACAAGAATCCGTTGAATATATTTGCATATCTCTTGAGGAATATTTTTAATGAATTTTTGAAAATCCGAAAAGCGATCCATGCACTTGGACATTCCAAGTATGTTGGAATGTCTTGAAATTGTACTCAGTCATAGTCAACGACGCCCTGAACAAGAATCAATTGAAAATATTTGCATATCTCTTAAGGAATATTTTTAATGAATTTTTGAAAATGAGGAAAGTCTGTGCACTTAGGCAGTGACTTAACTTTTTATTCAAAAAAGACCCCAAAAGTATCTTGGAATGTCTTGAAATTGTACACAGTCATAGTCAAGCATGCCCTGAACAAGAATCCGTTGAATATATTTGCATATCTCTTGAAGAATATTTTTAATGAACTTTTGAAAATCAGGAAAGCGATCCATGCACTTGGACATTCCAAGTATGTTGGAATGTCTTGAAATTGTACTCAGTCATAGTCAACGACGCCCTGAACAAGAATCCGTTGAAAATATTTGCATATCGTTTAAGGAATATTTTTAAAGAATTTCTGAAAATCAGGAAAGCGATCCATGCACTTAGGCAGTGACTTAACTTTTTCGTCAAAAAAGACCCCAAAAGTATCTTGGAATGTCTTGAAATTGTACACAGTCATAGTCAAGCATGCCCTGAACAAGAATCCGTTGAATATATTTGCATATCTCCTGAAGAATATTTTTAATGAATTTTTGAAAATCCGGAAAGCGATCCATGCACTTGGACATTCCAAGTATGTTGGAATGTCTTGAAATTGTACTCGGTCATAGTCAACGACGCCCTGAACAAGAATCCATTGAAAATATTTGCATATCGCTTAAGGAATATTTTTAATGAATTTTTGAAAATGATGAAAGTCTGTGCACTTAGGCAGTGACTTAACTTTTTATTCAAAAAAGACCCCAAAAGTATCTTGGAATGTCTTGAAATTGTACACAGTCATAGTCAAGCATGCCCTGAACAAGAATCCGTTGAATATATTTGCATATCTCTTGAAGAATATTTTTAATGAACTTTTGAAAATCAGGAAAGCGATCCATGCACTTGGACATTCCAAGTATGTTGGAATGTCTTGAAATTGTACTCAGTCATAGTCAACGACGCCCTGAACAAGAATCCGTTGAAAATATTTGCATATCGTTTAAGGAATATTTTTAATGAATTTTTGAAAATCAGGAAAGCGATCCATGCACTTAGGCAGTGACTTAACTTTTTTGTCAAAAAAGACCCCAAAAGTATCTTGGAATGTCTTGAAATTGTACACAGTCATAGTCAAGCATGCCCTGAACAAGAATCCGTTGAATATATTTGCATATCTCTTGAAGAATATTTTTAATGAATTTTTGAAAATCCGAAAAGCGATCCATGCACTTGGACATTCCAAGTATGTTGGAATGTCTTGAAATTGTACTCAGTCATAGTCAACGACGCCCTGAACAAGAATCAATTGAAAATATTTGCATATCTCTTAAGGAATATTTTTAATGAATTTTTGAAAATGAGGAAAGTCTGTGCACTTAGGCAGTGACTTAACTTTTTATTCAAAAAAGACCCCAAAAGTATCTTGGAATGTCTTGAAATTGTACACAGTCATAGTCAAGCATGCCCTGAACAAGAATCCGTTGAATATATTTGCATATCTCTTGAAGAATATTTTTAATGAACTTTTGAAAATCAGGAAAGCGATCCATGCACTTGGACATTCCAAGTATGTTGGAATGTCTTGAAATTGTACTCAGTCATAGTCAACGACGCCCTGAACAAGAATCAATTGAAAATATTTGCATATCTCTTAAGGAATATTTTTAATGAATTTTTGAAAATGAGGAAAGTCTGTGCACTTAGGCAGTGACTTAATTTTTTATTCAAAAAAGACCCCAAAAGTATCCTGGAATGTCTTGAAATTGTACACAGTCATAGTCAAGCATGCCCTGAACAAGAATCCGTTGAATATATTTGCATATCTCTTGAAGAATATTTTTAATGAACTTTTGAAAATCAGGAAAGCGATCCATGCACTTGGACATTCCAAGTATGTTGGAATGTCTTGAAATTGTACTCAGTCATAGTCAACGACGCCCTGAACAAGAATCCGTTGAAAATATTTGCATATCGTTTAAGGAATATTTTTAAAGAATTTCTGAAAATCAGGAAAGCGATCCATGCACTTAGGCAGTGACTTAACTTTTTCGTCAAAAAAGACCCCAAAAGTATCTTGGAATGTCTTGAAATTGTACACAGTCATAGTCAAGCATGCCCTGAACAAGAATCCGTTGAATATATTTGCATTTCTCTTGAAGAATATTTTTAATGAATTTTTGAAAATCCGGAAAGCGATCCATGCACTTGGACATTCCAAGTATGTTGGAATGTCTTGAAATTGTACTCGGTCATAGTCAACGACGCCCTGAACAAGAATCCATTGAAAATATTTGCATATCTCTTAAGGAATATTTTTAATGAATTTTTGAAAATGATGAAAGTCTGTGCACTTAGGCAGTGACTTAACTTTTTATCCAAAAAAGACCCCAAAGGTATCTTGGAATGTCTTGAAATTGTACACAGTCATAGTCAAGCATGCCCTGAACAAGAATCCGTTGAATATATTTGCATATCTCTTGAAGAATATTTTTAATGAACTTTTGAAAATCAGGAAAGCGATCCATGCACTTGGACATTCCAAGTATGTTGGAATGTCTTGAAATTGTACTCAGTCATAGTCAACGACGCCCTGAACAAGAATCCGTTGAAAATATTTGCATATCGCTTAAGGAATATTTTTAATGAATTTTTGAAAATCAGGAAAGCGATCCATGCACTTAGGCAGTGACTTAACTTTTTTGTCAAAAAAGACCCCAAAAGTATCTTGGAATGTCTTGAAATTGTACACAGTCATAGTCAAGCATGCCCTGAACAAGAATCCGTTGAATATATTTGCATATCTCTTGAAGAATATTTTTAATGAATTTTTGAAAATCCGAAAAGCGATCCATGCACTTGGACATTCCAAGTATGTTGGAATGTTTTGAAATTGTACTCAGTCATAGTCAACGACGCCCTGAACAAGAATCCGTTGAAAATATTTGCATATCGCTTAAGGAATATTTTTAATGAATTTTTGAAAATCAGGAAAGCGATCCATGCACTTAGGCAGTGACTTAACTTTTTATTCAAAAAAGACCCCAAAAGTATCTTGGAATGTCTTGAAATTGTACACAGTCATAGTCAAGCATGCCCTGAACAAGAATCCGTTGAATATATTTGCATATCTCTTGAATAATATTTTTAATGAATTTTTGAAAATCCGAAAAGCGATCCATGCACTTGGACATTCCAAGTATGTTGGAATGTCTTGAAATTGTACTCAGTCATAGTCAACGACGCCCTGAACAAGAATCCGTTGAATATATTTGCATATCTCTTGAGGAATATTTTTAATGAATTTTTGAAAATCAGGAAAGCGATCCATGCACTTAGGCAGTGACTTAACTTTTGATGTTTTTGGGTTGTTTTTAAAGAATTAAAGCTGCAGGAGTTCATCCATGTCGTCCAGTCGCTGGAAACAAACGTTTGGACACCGTGGATCACACAGCAGGATATCAGGTGAGACGAAGGAAACGATCCATTTGCCCTGATGCACTTAGTGACTTGACTTTTTTTTTTAAAAAAACCCCAAAAGTAAATTGGAATGTCTTGAAATTGTACACAGTCATAGTCAAGCATGCCCTGAACAAGAATCCGTTGAATATATTTGCATATCTCTTGAAGAATATTTTTAATGAATTTATGAAAATCCGAAAAGCGATCCATGCACTTGGACATTCCAAGTATGTTGGAATGTCTTGAAATTGTACTCAGTCATAGTCAACGACGCCCTGAACAAGAATCAATTGAAAATATTTGCATATCTCTTAAGGAATATTTTTAATGAATTTTTGAAAATGAGGAAAGTCTGTGCACTTAGGCAGTGACTTAACTTTTTATTCAAAAAAGACCCCAAAAGTATCTTGGAATGTCTTGAAATTGTACACAGTCATAGTCAAGCATGCCCTGAACAAGAATCCGTTGAATATATTTGCATATCTCTTGAAGAATATTTTTAATGAACTTTTGAAAATCAGGAAAGCGATCCATGCACTTGGACATTCCAAGTATGTTGGAATGTCTTGAAATTGTACTCAGTCATAGTCAACGACGCCCTGAACAAGAATCCGTTGAAAATATTTGCATATCGCTTAAGGAATATTTTTAATGAATTTTTGAAAATCAGGAAAGCGATCCATGCACTTAGGCAGTGACTTAACTTTTTTGTCAAAAAAGACCCCAAAAGTATCTTGGAATGTCTTGAAATTGTACACAGTCATAGTCAAGCATGCCCTGAACAAGAATCCGTTGAATATATTTGCATATCTCTTGAAGAATATTTTTAATGAATTTTTGAAAATCCGAAAAGCGATCCATGCACTTGGACATTCCAAGTATGTTGGAATGTTTTGAAATTGTACTCAGTCATAGTCAACGACGCCCTGAACAAGAATCGTTGAAAATATTTGCATATCGCTTAAGGAATATTTTTAATGAATTTTTGAAAATCAGGAAAGCGATCCATGCACTTAGGCAGTGACTTAACTTTTTATTCAAAAAAGACCCCAAAAGTATCTTGGAATGTCTTGAAATTGTACACAGTCATAGTCAAGCATGCCCTGAACAAGAATCCGTTGAATATATTTGCATATCTCTTGAAGAATATTTTTAATTAACTTTTGAAAATCAGGAAAGCGATCCATGCACTTGGACATTCCAAGTATGTTTGAATGTCTTGAAATTGTACTCGGTCATAGTCAACGACGCCCTGAACAAAAATCCATTGAAAATATTTGCATATCTCTTAAGGAATATTTTTAATGAATTTTTGAAAATGATAAAAGTCTGTGCACTTAGGCAGTGACTTAACTTTTTATTCAAAAAAGACCCCAAAGGTATCTTGGAATGTCTTGAAATTGTACACAGTCATAGTCAAGCATGCCCTGAACAAGAATCCGTTGAATATATTTGCATATCTCTTGAAGAATATTTTTAATGAAATTTTGAAAATCCGAAAAGCGATCCATGCACTTGGACATTCCAAGTATGTTGGAATGTCTTGAAATTGTACTCAGTCATAGTCAACGACGCCCTGAACAAGAATCAATTGAAAATATTTGCATATCGCTTAAGGAATATTTTTAATGAATTTTTGAAAATGAGGAAAGTCTGTGCACTTAGGCAGTGACTTAACTTTTTATTCAAAAAAGACCCCAAAAGTATCTTGGAATGTCTTGAAATTGTACACAGTCATAGTCAAGCATGCCCTGAACAAGAATCCGTTGAATATATTTGCATATCTCTTGAAGAATATTTTTAATGAACTTTTGAAAATCAGGAAAGCGATCCATGCACTTGGACATTCCAAGTATGTTGGAATGTCTTGAAATTGTACTCAGTCATAGTCAACGACGCCCTGAACAAGAATCCGTTGAAAATATTTGCATATCGTTTAAGGAATATTTTTAAAGAATTTCTGAAAATCAGGAAAGCGATCCATGCACTTAGGCAGTGACTTAACTTTTTCGTCAAAAAAGACCCCAAAAGTATCTTGGAATGTCTTGAAATTGTACACAGTCATAGTCAAGAATGCCCTGAACAAGAATCCGTTGAATATATTTGCATATCTCTTGAAGAATATTTTTAATGAATTTTTGAAAATCCGGAAAGCGATCCATGCACTTGGACATTCCAAGTATGTTGGAATGTCTTGAAATTGTACTCGGTCATAGTCAACGACGCCCTGAACAAGAATCCATTGAAAATATTTGCATATCTCTTAAGGAATATTTTTAATGAATTTTTGAAAATGATGAAAGTCTGTGCACTTAGGCAGTGACTTAACTTTTTATTCAAAAAAGACCCCAAAGGTATCTTGGAATATCTTGAAATTGTACACAGTCATAGTCAAGCATGCCCTGAACAAGAATCCGTTGAATATATTTGCATATCTCTTGAAGAATATTTTTAATGAACTTTTGAAAATCAGGAAAGCGATCCATGCACTTGGACATTCCAAGTATGTTGGAATGTCTTGAAATTGTACTCAGTCATAGTCAACGACGCCCTGAACAAGAATCCGTTGAAAATATTTGCATATCGTTTAAGGAATATTTTTAAAGAATTTCTGAAAATCAGGAAAGCGATCCATGCACTTAGGCAGTGACTTAACTTTTTATTCAAAAAAGACCCCAAAAGTATCTTGGAATGTCTTGAAATTGTACACAGTCATAGTCAAGCATGCCCTGAACAAGAATCCGTTGAATATATTTGCATATCTATTGAAGAATATTTTTAATGAACTTTTGAAAATCAGGAAAGCGATCCATGCACTTGGACATTCCAAGTATGTTGGAATGTCTTGAAATTGTACTCAGTCATAGTCAACGACGCCCTGAACAAGAATCCGTTGAAAATATTTGCATATCGTTTAAGGAATATTTTTAAAGAATTTCTGAAAATCAGGAAAGCGATCCATGCACTTAGGCAGTGACTTAACTTTTTCGTCAAAAAAGACCCCAAAAGTATCTTGGAATGTCTTGAAATTGTACACAGTCATAGTCAAGCATGCCCTGAACAAGAATCCGTTGAATATATTTGCATATCTCTTGAAGAATATTTTTAATGAATTTTTGAAAATCCGAAAAGCGATTTATGCACTTGGACATTCCAAGTATGTTGGAATGTCTTGAAATTGTACTCAGTCATAGTCAACGACGCCCTGAACAAGAATCAATTGAAAATATTTGCATATCTCTTAAGGAATATTTTTAATGAATTTTTGAAAATGAGGAAAGTCTGTGCACTTAGGCAGTGACTTAACTTTTTATTCAAAAAAGACCCCAAAAGTATCTTGGAATGTCTTGAAATTGTACACAGTCATAGTCAAGCATGCCCTGAACAAGAATCCGTTGAATATATTTGCATATCTCTTGAAGAATATTTTTAATGAACTTTTGAAAATCAGGAAAGCGATCCATGCACTTGGACATTCCAAGTATGTTGGAATGTCTTGAAATTGTACTCAGTCATAGTCAACGACGCCCTGAACAAGAATCCGTTGAAAATATTTGCATATCGTTTAAGGAATATTTTTAAAGAATTTCTGAAAATCAGGAAAGCGATCCATGCACTTAGGCAGTGACTTAACTTTTTCGTCAAAAAAGACCCCAAAAGTATCTTGGAATGTCTTGAAATTGTACACAGTCATAGTCAAGAATGCCCTGAACAAGAATCCGTTGAATATATTTGCACATCTCTTGAAGAATATTTTTAATGAATTTTTGAAAATCCGGAAAGCGATCCATGCACTTGGACATTCCAAGTATGTTGGAATGTCTTGAAATTGTACTCGGTCATAGTCAACGACGCCCTGAACAAAAATCCATTGAAAATATTTGCATATCTCTTAAGGAATATTTTTAATGAATTTTTGAAAATGATGAAAGTCTGTGCACTTAGGCAGTGACTTAACTTTTTATTCAAAAAAGACCCCAAAAGTATCTTGGAATGTCTTGAAATTGTACACAGTCATATTCAAGCATGCCCTGAACAAGAATCCGTTGAATATATTTGCATATCTCTTGAAGAATATTTTTAATGAACTTTTGAAAATCAGGAAAGCGATCCATGCACTTGGACATTCCAAGTATGTTGGAATGTCTTGAAATTGTACTCAGTCATAGTCAACGACGCCTTGAACAAGAATCCGTTGAAAATATTTGCATATCGTTTAAGGAATATTTTTAAAGAATTTCTGAAAATCAGGAAAGCGATCCATGCACTTAGGCAGTGACTTAACTTTTTCGTCAAAAAAGACCCCAAAAGTATCTTGGAATGTCTTGAAATTGTACACAGTCATAGTCAAGAATGCCCTGAACAAGAATCCGTTGAATATATTTGCATATCTCTTGAAGAATATTTTTAATGAATTTTTGAAAATCCGGAAAGCGATCCATGCACTTGGACATTCCAAGTATGTTGGAATGTCTTGAAATTGTACTCGGTCATAGTCAACGACGCCCTGAACAAAAATCCATTGAAAATATTTGCATATCTCTTAAGGAATATTTTTAATGAATTTTTGAAAATGATGAAAGTCTGTGCACTTAGGCAGTGACTTAACTTTTTATTCAAAAAAGACCCCAAAAGTATCTTGGAATGTCTTGAAATTGTACACAGTCATAGTCAAGCATGCCCTGAACAAGAATCCGTTGAATATATTTGCATATCTCTTGAAGAATATTTTTAATGAAATTTTGAAAATCCGAAAAGCGATCCATGCACTTGGACATTCCAAGTATGTTGGAATGTCTTGAAATTGTACTCAGTCATAGTCAACGACGCCCTGAACAAGAATCCATTGAAAATATTTGCATATCTCTTAAGGAATATTTTTAATGAATTTTTGAAAATGATGAAAGTCTGTGCACTTAGGCAGTGACTTAACTTTTTATTCAAAAAAGACCCCAAAAGTATCTTGGAATGTCTTGAAATTGTACACAGTCATAGTCAAGCATGCCCTGAACAAGAATCCGTTGAATATATTTGCATATCTCTTGAAGAATATTTTTAATGAACTTTTGAAAATCAGGAAAGCGATCCATGCACTTGGACATTCCAAGTATGTTGGAATGTCTTGAAATTGTACTCAGTCATAGTCAACGACGCCCTGAACAAGAATCCGTTGAAAATATTTTCATATCGCTTAAGGAATATTTTTAATGAATTTTTGAAAATCAGGAAAGCGATCCATGCACTTAGGCAGTGACTTAACTTTTTTGTCAAAAAAGACCCCAAAAGTATCTTGGAATGTCTTGAAATTGTACACAGTCATAGTCAAGCATGCCCTGAACAAGAATCCGTTGAATATATTTGCATATCTCTTGAAGAATATTTTTAATGAATTTTTGAAAATCCGAAAAGCGATCCATGCACTTGGACATTCCAAGTATGTTGGAATGTCTTGAAATTGTACTCAGTCATAGTCAACGACGCCCTGAACAAGAATCAATTGAAAATATTTGCATATCTCTTAAGGAATATTTTTAATGAATTTTTGAAAATGAGGAAAGTCTGTGCACTTAGGCAGTGACTTAACTTTTTATTCAAAAAAGACCCCAAAAGTATCTTGGAATGTCTTGAAATTGTACACAGTCATAGTCAAGCATGCCCTGAACAAGAATCCGTTGAATATATTTGCATATCTCTTGAAGAATATTTTTAATGAACTTTTGAAAATCAGGAAAGCGATCCATGCACTTGGACATTCCAAGTATGTTGGAATGTCTTGAAATTGTACTCAGTCATAGTCAACGACGCCCTGAACAAGAATCCGTTGAAAATATTTGCATATCGCTTAAGGAATATTTTTAATGAAATTTTGAAAATCAGAAAAGCGATCCATGCACTTAGGCAGTGACTTAACTTTTTTGTCAAAAAAGACCCCAAAAGTATCTTGGAATGTCTTGAAATTGTACACAGTCATAGTCAAGCATGCCCTGAACAAGAATCCGTTGAATATATTTGCATATCTCTTGAAGAATATTTTTAATGAACTTTTGAAAATCAGGAAAGCGATCCATGCACTTGGACATTCCAAGTATGTTGGAATGTCTTGAAATTGTACTCAGTCATAGTCAACGACGCCCTGAACAAGAATCCGTTGAAAATATTTGCATATCGTTTAAGGAATATTTTTAAAGAATTTCTGAAAATCAGGAAAGCGATCCATGCACTTAGGCAGTGACTTAACTTTTTCGTCAAAAAAGACCCCAAAAGTATCTTGGAATGTCTTGAAATTGTACACAGTCATAGTCAAGAATGCCCTGAACAAGAATCCGTTGAATATATTTGCACATCTCTTGAAGAATATTTTTAATGAATTTTTGAAAATCCGGAAAGCGATCCATGCACTTGGACATTCCAAGTATGTTGGAATGTCTTGAAATTGTACTCGGTCATAGTCAACGACGCCCTGAACAAAAATCCATTGAAAATATTTGCATATCTCTTAAGGAATATTTTTAATGAATTTTTGAAAATGATGAAAGTCTGTGCACTTAGGCAGTGACTTAACTTTTTATTCAAAAAAGACCCCAAAAGTATCTTGGAATGTCTTGAAATTGTACACAGTCATATTCAAGCATGCCCTGAACAAGAATCCGTTGAATATATTTGCATATCTCTTGAAGAATATTTTTAATGAACTTTTGAAAATCAGGAAAGCGATCCATGCACTTGGACATTCCAAGTATGTTGGAATGTCTTGAAATTGTACTCAGTCATAGTCAACGACGCCTTGAACAAGAATCCGTTGAAAATATTTGCATATCGTTTAAGGAATATTTTTAAAGAATTTCTGAAAATCAGGAAAGCGATCCATGCACTTAGGCAGTGACTTAACTTTTTCGTCAAAAAAGACCCCAAAAGTATCTTGGAATGTCTTGAAATTGTACACAGTCATAGTCAAGAATGCCCTGAACAAGAATCCGTTGAATATATTTGCATATCTCTTGAAGAATATTTTTAATGAATTTTTGAAAATCCGGAAAGCGATCCATGCACTTGGACATTCCAAGTATGTTGGAATGTCTTGAAATTGTACTCGGTCATAGTCAACGACGCCCTGAACAAGAATCAATTGAAAATATTTGCATATCTCTTAAGGAATATTTTTAATGAATTTTTGAAAATGAGGAAAGTCTGTGCACTTAGGCAGTGACTTAACTTTTTATTCAAAAAAGACCCCAAAAGTATCTTGGAATGTCTTGAAATTGTACACAGTCATAGTCAAGCATGCCCTGAACAAGAATCCGTTGAATATATTTGCATATCTCTTGAAGAATATTTTTAATGAACTTTTGAAAATCAGGAAAGCGATCCATGCACTTGGACATTCCAAGTATGTTGGAATGTCTTGAAATTGTACTCAGTCATAGTCAACGACGCCCTGAACAAGAATCCGTTGAAAATATTTGCATATCGCTTAAGGAATATTTTTAATGAAATTTTGAAAATCAGAAAAGCGATCCATGCACTTAGGCAGTGACTTAACTTTTTTGTCAAAAAAGACCCCAAAAGTATCTTGGAATGTCTTGAAATTGTACACAGTCATAGTCAAGCATGCCCTGAACAAGAATCCGTTGAATATATTTGCATATCTCTTGAAGAATATTTTTAATGAACTTTTGAAAATCAGGAAAGCGATCCATGCACTTGGACATTCCAAGTATGTTGGAATGTCTTGAAATTGTACTCAGTCATAGTCAACGACGCCCTGAACAAGAATCCGTTGAAAATATTTGCATATCGTTTAAGGAATATTTTTAAAGAATTTCTGAAAATCAGGAAAGCGATCCATGCACTTAGGCAGTGACTTAACTTTTTCGTCAAAAAAGACCCCAAAAGTATCTTGGAATGTCTTGAAATTGTACACAGTCATAGTCAAGAATGCCCTGAACAAGAATCCGTTGAATATATTTGCACATCTCTTGAAGAATATTTTTAATGAATTTTTGAAAATCCGGAAAGCGATCCATGCACTTGGACATTCCAAGTATGTTGGAATGTCTTGAAATTGTACTCGGTCATAGTCAACGACGCCCTGAACAAAAATCCATTGAAAATATTTGCATATCTCTTAAGGAATATTTTTAATGAATTTTTGAAAATGATGAAAGTCTGTGCACTTAGGCAGTGACTTAACTTTTTATTCAAAAAAGACCCCAAAAGTATCTTGGAATGTCTTGAAATTGTACACAGTCATATTCAAGCATGCCCTGAACAAGAATCCGTTGAATATATTTGCATATCTCTTGAAGAATATTTTTAATGAACTTTTGAAAATCAGGAAAGCGATCCATGCACTTGGACATTCCAAGTATGTTGGAATGTCTTGAAATTGTACTCAGTCATAGTCAACGACGCCTTGAACAAGAATCCGTTGAAAATATTTGCATATCGTTTAAGGAATATTTTTAAAGAATTTCTGAAAATCAGGAAAGCGATCCATGCACTTAGGCAGTGACTTAACTTTTTCGTCAAAAAAGACCCCAAAAGTATCTTGGAATGTCTTGAAATTGTACACAGTCATAGTCAAGAATGCCCTGAACAAGAATCCGTTGAATATATTTGCATATCTCTTGAAGAATATTTTTAATGAATTTTTGAAAATCCGGAAAGCGATCCATGCACTTGGACATTCCAAGTATGTTGGAATGTCTTGAAATTGTACTCGGTCATAGTCAACGACGCCCTGAACAAAAATCCATTGAAAATATTTGCATATCTCTTAAGGAATATTTTTAATGAATTTTTGAAAATGATGAAAGTCTGTGCACTTAGGCAGTGACTTAACTTTTTATTCAAAAAAGACCCCAAAAGTATCTTGGAATGTCTTGAAATTGTACACAGTCATAGTCAAGCATGCCCTGAACAAGAATCCGTTGAATATATTTGCATATCTCTTGAAGAATATTTTTAATGAAATTTTGAAAATCCGAAAAGCGATCCATGCACTTGGACATTCCAAGTATGTTGGAATGTCTTGAAATTGTACTCAGTCATAGTCAACGACGCCCTGAACAAGAATCCATTGAAAATATTTGCATATCTCTTAAGGAATATTTTTAATGAATTTTTGAAAATGATGAAAGTCTGTGCACTTAGGCAGTGACTTAACTTTTTATTCAAAAAAGACCCCAAAAGTATCTTGGAATGTCTTGAAATTGTACACAGTCATAGTCAAGCATGCCCTGAACAAGAATCCGTTGAATATATTTGCATATCTCTTGAAGAATATTTTTAATGAACTTTTGAAAATCAGGAAAGCGATCCATGCACTTGGACATTCCAAGTATGTTGGAATGTCTTGAAATTGTACTCAGTCATAGTCAACGACGCCCTGAACAAGAATCCGTTGAAAATATTTTCATATCGCTTAAGGAATATTTTTAATGAATTTTTGAAAATCAGGAAAGCGATCCATGCACTTAGGCAGTGACTTAACTTTTTTGTCAAAAAAGACCCCAAAAGTATCTTGGAATGTCTTGAAATTGTACACAGTCATAGTCAAGCATGCCCTGAACAAGAATCCGTTGAATATATTTGCATATCTCTTGAAGAATATTTTTAATGAATTTTTGAAAATCCGAAAAGCGATCCATGCACTTGGACATTCCAAGTATGTTGGAATGTCTTGAAATTGTACTCAGTCATAGTCAACGACGCCCTGAACAAGAATCAATTGAAAATATTTGCATATCTCTTAAGGAATATTTTTAATGAATTTTTGAAAATGAGGAAAGTCTGTGCACTTAGGCAGTGACTTAACTTTTTATTCAAAAAAGACCCCAAAAGTATCTTGGAATGTCTTGAAATTGTACACAGTCATAGTCAAGCATGCCCTGAACAAGAATCCGTTGAATATATTTGCATATCTCTTGAAGAATATTTTTAATGAACTTTTGAAAATCAGGAAAGCGATCCATGCACTTGGACATTCCAAGTATGTTGGAATGTCTTGAAATTGTACTCAGTCATAGTCAACGACGCCCTGAACAAGAATCCGTTGAAAATATTTGCATATCGCTTAAGGAATATTTTTAATGAAATTTTGAAAATCAGAAAAGCGATCCATGCACTTAGGCAGTGACTTAACTTTTTTGTCAAAAAAGACCCCAAAAGTATCTTGGAATGTCTTGAAATTGTACACAGTCATAGTCAAGCATGCCCTGAACAAGAATCCGTTGAATATATTTGCATATCTCTTGAAGAATATTTTTAATGAATTTTTGAAAATCCGAAAAGCGATCCATGCACTTGGACATTCCAAGTATGTTGGAATGTCTTGAAATTGTACTCAGTCATAGTCAACGACGCCCTGAACAAGAATCAATTGAAAATATTTGCATATCTCTTAAGGAATATTTTTAATGAATTTTTGAAAATGAGGAAAGTCTGTGCACTTAGGCAGTGACTTAACTTTTTATTCAAAAAAGACCCCAAAAGTATCCTGGAATGTCTTGAAATTGTACACAGTCATAGTCAAGCATGCCCTGAACAAGAATCCGTTGAATATATTTGCATATCTCTTGAAGAATATTTTTAATGAACTTTTGAAAATCAGGAAAGCGATCCATGCACTTGGACATTCCAAGTATGTTGGAATGTCTTGAAATTGTACTCAGTCATAGTCAACGACGCCCTGAACAAGAATCCGTTGAAAATATTTGCATATCGTTTAAGGAATATTTTTAAAGAATTTCTGAAAATCAGGAAAGCGATCCATGCACTTAGGCAGTGACTTAACTTTTTCGTCAAAAAAGACCCCAAAAGTATCTTGGAATGTCTTGAAAGTGTACACAGTCATAGTCAAGCATGCCCTGAACAAGAATCCATTGAATATATTTGCATATCTCTTGAAGAATATTTTTAATGAATTTTTGAAAATCCGGAAAGCGATCCATGCACTTGGACATTCCAAGTATGTTGGAATGTCTTGAAATTGTACTCAGTCATAGTCAACGACGCCCTGAACAAGAATCCGTTGAATATATTTGCATATCGCTTAAGGAATATTTTTAATGAATTTTTGAAAATCAGGAAAGCGATCCATGCACTTAGGCAGTGACTTAACTTTTTCATCAAAAAAGACCCCAAAAGTATCTTGGAATGTCTTGAAATTGTACACAGTCATAGTCAAGAATGCCCTGAACAAGAATCCGTTGAATATATTTGCATATCTCTTGAAGAATATTTTTAATGAACTTTTGAAAATCAGGAAAGCGATCCATGCACTTGGACATTCCAAGTATGTTGGAATGTCTTGAAATTGTACTCGGTCATAGTCAACGACGCCCTGAACAAGAATCCATTGAAAATATTTGCATATCTCTTAAGGAATATTTTTAATGAATTTTTGAAAATGATGAAAGTCTGTGCACTTCGGCAGTGACTTAACTTTTTATCCAAAAAAGACCCCAAAGGTATCTTGGAATGTCTTGAAATTGTACACAGTCATAGTCAAGCATGCCCTGAACAAGAATCCGTTGAATATATTTGCATATCTCTTGAAGAATATTTTTAAAAAATTTTTGAAAATCAGGAAAGCGATCCATGCACTTAGGCAGTGACTTAACTTTTTTGTCAAAAAAGACCCCAAAAGTATCCTGGAATGTCTTGAAATTGTACACAGTCATAGTCAAGCATGCCCTGAACAAGAATCCGTTGAATATATTTGCATATCTCTTGAAGAATATTTTTAATGAATTTTTGAAAATCCGAAAAGCGATCCATGCACTTGGACATTCCAAGTATGTTGGAATGTCTTGAAATTGTACTCAGTCATAGTCAACGACGCCCTGAACAAGAATCCGTTGAATATATTTGCATATCTCTTGAGGAATATTTTTAATGAATTTTTGAAAATCAGGAAAGCGATCCATGCACTTAGGCAGTGACTTAACTTTTGATGTTTTTGGGTTGTTTTTAAAGAATTAAAGCTGCAGGAGTTCATCCATGTCGTCCAGTCGCTGGAAACAAACGTTTGGACACCGTGGATCACACAGCAGGATATCAGGTGAGACGAAGGAAACGATCCATTTGCCCTGATGCACTTAGTGACTTGACTTTTTTTTTAAAAAAAAACCCAAAAGTAAATTGGAATGTCTTGAAATTGTACACAGTCATAGTCAAGCATGCCCTGAACAAGAATCCGTTGAATATATTTGCATATCTCTTGAAGAATATTTTTAATGAATTTATGAAAATCCGAAAAGCGATCCATGCACTTGGACATTCCAAGTATGTTGGAATGTCTTGAAATTGTACTCAGTCATAGTCAACGACGCCCTGAACAAGAATCAATTGAAAATATTTGCATATCTCTTAAGGAATATTTTTAATGAATTTTTGAAAATGAGGAAAGTCTGTGCACTTAGGCAGTGACTTAACTTTTTATTCAAAAAAGACCCCAAAAGTATCTTGGAATGTCTTGAAATTGTACACAGTCATAGTCAAGCATGCCCTGAACAAGAATCCGTTGAATATATTTGCATATCTCTTGAAGAATATTTTTAATGAACTTTTGAAAATCAGGAAAGCGATCCATGCACTTGGACATTCCAAGTATGTTGGAATGTCTTGAAATTGTACTCAGTCATAGTCAACGACGCCCTGAACAAGAATCCGTTGAATATATTTGCATATCTCTTGAGGAATATTTTTAATGAATTTTTGAAAATCCGAAAAGCGATCCATGCACTTGGACATTCCAAGTATGTTGGAATGTCTTGAAATTGTACTCAGTCATAGTCAACGACGCCCTGAACAAGAATCAATTGAAAATATTTGCATATCTCTTAAGGAATATTTTTAATGAATTTTTGAAAATGAGGAAAGTCTGTGCACTTAGGCAGTGACTTAACTTTTTATTCAAAAAAGGCCCCAAAAGTATCTTGGAATGTCTTGAAATTGTACACAGTCATAGTCAAGCATGCCCTGAACAAGAATCCGTTGAATATATTTGCATATCTCTTGAAGAATATTTTTAATGAACTTTTGAAAATCAGGAAAGCGATCCATGCACTTGGACATTCCAAGTATGTTGGAATGTCTTGAAATTGTACTCAGTCATAGTCAACGACGCCCTGAACAAGAATCCGTTGAAAATATTTGCATATCGTTTAAGGAATATTTTTAAAGAATTTCTGAAAATCAGGAAAGCGATCCATGCACTTAGGCAGTGACTTAACTTTTTCGTCAAAAAAGACCCCAAAAGTATCTTGGAATGTCTTGAAATTGTACACAGTCATAGTCAAGCATGCCCTGAACAAGAATCCGTTGAATATATTTGCATATCTCCTGAAGAATATTTTTAATGAATTTTTGAAAATCCGGAAAGCGATCCATGCACTTGGACATTCCAAGTATGTTGGAATGTCTTGAAATTGTACTCGGTCATAGTCAACGACGCCCTGAACAAGAATCCATTGAAAATATTTGCATATCTCTTAAGGAATATTTTTAATGAATTTTTGAAAATGATGAAAGTCTGTGCACTTAGGCAGTGACTTAACTTTTTATTCAAAAAAGACCCCAAAAGTATCTTGGAATGTCTTGAAATTGTACACAGTCATAGTCAAGCATGCCCTGAACAAGAATCCGTTGAATATATTTGCATATCTCTTGAAGAATATTTTTAATGAACTTTTGAAAATCAGGAAAGCGATCCATGCACTTGGACATTCCAAGTATGTTGGAATGTCTTGAAATTGTACTCAGTCATAGTCAACGACGCCCTGAACAAGAATCCGTTGAAAATATTTGCATATCGTTTAAGGAATATTTTTAATGAATTTTTGAAAATCAGGAAAGCGATCCATGCACTTAGGCAGTGACTTAACTTTTTTGTCAAAAAAGACCCCAAAAGTATCTTGGAATGTCTTGAAATTGTACACAGTCATAGTCAAGCATGCCCTGAACAAGAATCCGTTGAATATATTTGCATATCTCTTGAAGAATATTTTTAATGAATTTTTGAAAATCCGAAAAGCGATCCATGCACTTGGACATTCCAAGTATGTTGGAATGTCTTGAAATTGTACTCAGTCATAGTCAACGACGCCCTGAACAAGAATCAATTGAAAATATTTGCATATCTCTTAAGGAATATTTTTAATGAATTTTTGAAAATGAGGAAAGTCTGTGCACTTAGGCAGTGACTTAACTTTTTATTCAAAAAAGACCCCAAAAGTATCTTGGAATGTCTTGAAATTGTACACACTCATAGTCAAGCATGCCCTGAACAAGAATCCGTTGAATATATTTGCATATCTCTTGAAGAATATTTTTAATGAACTTTTGAAAATCAGGAAAGCGATCCATGCACTTGGACATTCCAAGTATGTTGGAATGTCTTGAAATTGTACTCAGTCATAGTCAACGACGCCCTGAACAAGAATCCGTTGAAAATATTTGCATATCGCTTAAGGAATATTTTTAATGAAATTTTGAAAATCAGAAAAGCGATCCATGCACTTAGGCAGTGACTTAACTTTTTTGTCAAAAAAGACCCCAAAAGTATCTTGGAATGTCTTGAAATTGTACACAGTCATAGTCAAGCATGCCCTGAACAAGAATCCGTTGAATATATTTGCATATCTCTTGAAGAATATTTTTAATGAATTTTTGAAAATCCGAAAAGCGATCCATGCACTTGGACATTCCAAGTATGTTGGAATGTCTTGAAATTGTACACAGTCATAGTCAAGCATGCCCTGAACAAGAATCCGTTGAATATATTTGCATATCTTTTGAAGAATATTTTTAATGAATTTTTGAAAATCCGAAAAGCGATCCATGCACTTGGACATTCCAAGTATGTTGGAATGTCTTGAAATTGTACTCAGTCATAGTCAACGACGCCCTGAACAAGAATCCGTTGAATATATTTGCATATCTCTTGAGGAATATTTTTAATGAATTTTTGAAAATCAGGAAAGCGATCCATGCACTTAGGCAGTGACTTAACTTTTGATGTTTTTGGGTTGTTTTTAAAGAATTAAAGCTGCAGGAGTTCATCCATGTCGTCCAGTCGCTGGAAACAAACGTTTGGACACCGTGGATCACACAGCAGGATATCAGGTGAGACGAAGGAAACGATCCATTTGCCCTGATGCACTTAGTGACTTGACTTTTTTTTTAAAAAAAACCCCAAAAGTAAATTGGAATGTCTTGAAATTGTACACAGTCATAGTCAAGCATGCCCTGAACAAGAATCCGTTGAATATATTTGCATATCTCTTGAAGAATATTTTTAATGAATTTATGAAAATCCGAAAAGCGATCCATGCACTTGGACATTCCAAGTATGTTGGAATGTCTTGAAATTGTACTCAGTCATAGTCAACGACGCCCTGAACAAGAATCAATTGAAAATATTTGCATATCTCTTAAGGAATATTTTTAATGAATTTTTGAAAATGAGGAAAGTCTGTGCACTTAGGCAGTGACTTAACTTTTTATTCAAAAAAGACCCCAAAAGTATCTTGGAATGTCTTGAAATTGTACACAGTCATAGTCAAGCATGCCCTGAACAAGAATCCGTTGAATATATTTGCATATCTCTTGAAGAATATTTTTAATGAACTTTTGAAAATCAGGAAAGCGATCCATGCACTTGGACATTCCAAGTATGTTGGAATGTCTTGAAATTGTACTCAGTCATAGTCAACGACGCCCTGAACAAGAATCCGTTGAATATATTTGCATATCTCTTGAGGAATATTTTTAATGAATTTTTGAAAATCCGAAAAGCGATCCATGCACTTGGACATTCCAAGTAGTTGGAATGTCTTGAAATTGTACTCAGTCATAGTCAACGACGCCCTGAACAAGAATCAATTGAAAATATTTGCATATCTCTTAAGGAATATTTTTAATGAATTTTTGAAAATGAGGAAAGTCTGTGCACTTAGGCAGTGACTTAACTTTTTATTCAAAAAAGACCCCAAAAGTATCTTGGAATGTCTTGAAATTGTACACAGTCATAGTCAAGCATGCCCTGAACAAGAATCCGTTGAATATATTTGCATATCTCTTGAAGAATATTTTTAATGAACTTTTGAAAATCAGGAAAGCGATCCATGCACTTGGACATTCCAAGTATGTTGGAATGTCTTGAAATTGTACTCAGTCATAGTCAACGACGCCCTGAACAAGAATCCGTTGAAAATATTTGCATATCGTTTAAGGAATATTTTTAAAGAATTTCTGAAAATCAGGAAAGCGATCCATGCACTTAGGCAGTGACTTAACTTTTTCGTCAAAAAAGACCCCAAAAGTATCTTGGAATGTCTTGAAATTGTACACAGTCATAGTCAAGCATGCCCTGAACAAGAATCCGTTGAATATATTTGCATATCTCCTGAAGAATATTTTTAATGAATTTTTGAAAATCCGGAAAGCGATCCATGCACTTGGACATTCCAAGTATGTTGGAATGTCTTGAAATTGTACTCGGTCATAGTCAACGACGCCCTGAACAAGAATCCATTGAAAATATTTGCATATCTCTTAAGGAATATTTTTAATGAATTTTTGAAAATGATGAAAGTCTGTGCACTTAGGCAGTGACTTAACTTTTTATTCAAAAAAGACCCCAAAAGTATCTTGGAATGTCTTGAAATTGTACACAGTCATAGTCAAGCATGCCCTGAACAAGAATCCGTTGAATATATTTGCATATCTCTTGAAGAATATTTTTAATGAACTTTTGAAAATCAGGAAAGCGATCCATGCACTTGGACATTCCAAGTATGTTGGAATGTCTTGAAATTGTACTCAGTCATAGTCAACGACGCCCTGAACAAGAATCCGTTGAAAATATTTGCATATCGTTTAAGGAATATTTTTAATGAATTTTTGAAAATCAGGAAAGCGATCCATGCACTTAGGCAGTGACTTAACTTTTTTGTCAAAAAAGACCCCAAAAGTATCTTGGAATGTCTTGAAATTGTACACAGTCATAGTCAAGCATGCCCTGAACAAGAATCCGTTGAATATATTTGCATATCTCTTGAAGAATATTTTTAATGAATTTTTGAAAATCCGAAAAGCGATCCATGCACTTGGACATTCCAAGTATGTTGGAATGTCTTGAAATTGTACTCAGTCATAGTCAACGACGCCCTGAACAAGAATCAATTGAAAATATTTGCATATCTCTTAAGGAATATTTTTAATGAATTTTTGAAAATGAGGAAAGTCTGTGCACTTCGGCAGTGACTTAACTTTTTATTCAAAAAAGACCCCAAAAGTATCTTGGAATGTCTTGAAATTGTACACAGTCATAGTCAAGCATGCCCTGAACAAGAATCCGTTGAATATATTTGCATATCTCTTGAAGAATATTTTTAATGAACTTTTGAAAATCAGGAAAGCGATCCATGCACTTGGACATTCCAAGTATGTTGGAATGTCTTGAAATTGTACTCGGTCATAGTCAACGACGCCCTGAACAAGAATCCGTTGAAAATATTTGCATATCGCTTAAGGAATATTTTTAATGAAATTTTGAAAATCAGAAAAGCGATCCATGCACTTAGGCAGTGACTTAACTTTTTTGTCAAAAAAGACCCCAAAAGTATCTTGGAATGTCTTGAAATTGTACACAGTCATAGTCAAGCATGCCCTGAACAAGAATCCGTTGAATATATTTGCATATCTCTTGAAGAATATTTTTAATGAATTTTTGAAAATCCGAAAAGCGATCCATGCACTTGGACATTCCAAGTATGTTGGAATGTCTTGAAATTGTACTCAGTCATAGTCAACGACGCCCTGAACAAGAATCAATTGAAAATATTTGCATATCTCTTAAGGAATATTTTTAATGAATTTTTGAAAATGAGGAAAGTCTGTGCACTTAGGCAGTGACTTAATTTTTTATTCAAAAAAGACCCCAAAAGTATCCTGGAATGTCTTGAAATTGTACACAGTCATAGTCAAGCATGCCCTGAACAAGAATCCGTTGAATATATTTGCATATCTCTTGAAGAATATTTTTAATGAACTTTTGAAAATCAGGAAAGCGATCCATGCACTTGGACATTCCAAGTATGTTGGAATGTCTTGAAATTGTACTCAGTCATAGTCAACGACGCCCTGAACAAGAATCCGTTGAAAATATTTGCATATCGTTTAAGGAATATTTTTAAAGAATTTCTGAAAATCAGGAAAGCGATCCATGCACTTAGGCAGTGACTTAACTTTTTCGTCAAAAAAGACCCCAAAAGTATCTTGGAATGTCTTGAAATTGTACACAGTCATAGTCAAGCATGCCCTGAACAAGAATCCGTTGAATATATTTGCATATCTCTTGAAGAATATTTTTAATGAATTTTTGAAAATCCGGAAAGCGATCCATGCACTTGGACATTCCAAGTATGTTGGAATGTCTTGAAATTGTACTCGGTCATAGTCAACGACGCCCTGAACAAGAATCCATTGAAAATATTTGCATATCTCTTAAGGAATATTTTTAATGAATTTTTGAAAATGATGAAAGTCTGTGCACTTAGGCAGTGACTTAACTTTTTATCCAAAAAAGACCCCAAAGGTATCTTGGAATGTCTTGAAATTGTACACAGTCATAGTCAAGCATGCCCTGAACAAGAATCCGTTGAATATATTTGCATATCTCTTGAAGAATATTTTTAATGAACTTTTGAAAATCAGGAAAGCGATCCATGCACTTGGACATTCCAAGTATGTTGGAATGTCTTGAAATTGTACTCAGTCATAGTCAACGACGCCCTGAACAAGAATCCGTTGAAAATATTTGCATATCGCTTAAGGAATATTTTTAATGAATTTTTGAAAATCAGGAAAGCGATCCATGCACTTAGGCAGTGACTTAACTTTTTTGTCAAAAAAGACCCCAAAAGTATCTTGGAATGTCTTGAAATTGTACACAGTCATAGTCAAGCATGCCCTGAACAAGAATCCGTTGAATATATTTGCATATCTCTTGAAGAATATTTTTAATGAATTTTTGAAAATCCGAAAAGCGATCCATGCACTTGGACATTCCAAGTATGTTGGAATGTTTTGAAATTGTACTCAGTCATAGTCAACGACGCCCTGAACAAGAATCCGTTGAAAATATTTGCATATCGCTTAAGGAATATTTTTAATGAATTTTTGAAAATCAGGAAAGCGATCCATGCACTTAGGCAGTGACTTAACTTTTTATTCAAAAAAGACCCCAAAAGTATCTTGGAATGTCTTGAAATTGTACACAGTCATAGTCAAGCATGCCCTGAACAAGAATCCGTTGAATATATTTGCATATCTCTTGAATAATATTTTTAATGAATTTTTGAAAATCCGAAAAGCGATCCATGCACTTGGACATTCCAAGTATGTTGGAATGTCTTGAAATTGTACTCAGTCATAGTCAACGACGCCCTGAACAAGAATCCGTTGAATATATTTGCATATCTCTTGAGGAATATTTTTAATGAATTTTTGAAAATCAGGAAAGCGATCCATGCACTTAGGCAGTGACTTAACTTTTGATGTTTTTGGGTTGTTTTTAAAGAATTAAAGCTGCAGGAGTTCATCCATGTCGTCCAGTCGCTGGAAACAAACGTTTGGACACCGTGGATCACACAGCAGGATATCAGGTGAGACGAAGGAAACGATCCATTTGCCCTGATGCACTTAGTGACTTGACTTTTTTTTTTAAAAAAACCCCAAAAGTAAATTGGAATGTCTTGAAATTGTACACAGTCATAGTCAAGCATGCCCTGAACAAGAATCCGTTGAATATATTTGCATATCTCTTGAAGAATATTTTTAATGAATTTATGAAAATCCGAAAAGCGATCCATGCACTTGGACATTCCAAGTATGTTGGAATGTCTTGAAATTGTACTCAGTCATAGTCAACGACGCCCTGAACAAGAATCAATTGAAAATATTTGCATATCTCTTAAGGAATATTTTTAATGAATTTTTGAAAATGAGGAAAGTCTGTGCACTTAGGCAGTGACTTAACTTTTTATTCAAAAAAGACCCCAAAAGTATCTTGGAATGTCTTGAAATTGTACACAGTCATAGTCAAGCATGCCCTGAACAAGAATCCGTTGAATATATTTGTATATCTCTTGAAGAATATTTTTAATGAACTTTTGAAAATCAGGAAAGCGATCCATGCACTTGGACATTCCAAGTATGTTGGAATGTCTTGAAATTGTACTCAGTCATAGTCAACGACGCCCTGAACAAGAATCCGTTGAAAATATTTGCATATCGCTTAAGGAATATTTTTAATGAATTTTTGAAAATCAGGAAAGCGATCCATGCACTTAGGCAGTGACTTAACTTTTTTGTCAAAAAAGACCCCAAAAGTATCTTGGAATGTCTTGAAATTGTACACAGTCATAGTCAAGCATGCCCTGAACAAGAATCCGTTGAATATATTTGCATATCTCTTGAAGAATATTTTTAATGAATTTTTGAAAATCCGAAAAGCGATCCATGCACTTGGACATTCCAAGTATGTTGGAATGTTTTGAAATTGTACTCAGTCATAGTCAACGACGCCCTGAACAAGAATCCGTTGAAAATATTTGCATATCGCTTAAGGAATATTTTTAATGAATTTTTGAAAATCAGGAAAGCGATCCATGCACTTAGGCAGTGACTTAACTTTTTATTCAAAAAAGACCCCAAAAGTTTCTTGGAATGTCTTGAAATTGTACACAGTCATAGTCAAGCATGCCCTGAACAAGAATCCGTTGAATATATTTGCATATCTCTTGAAGAATATTTTTAATTAACTTTTGAAAATCAGGAAAGCGATCCATGCACTTGGACATTCCAAGTATGTTGGAATGTCTTGAAATTGTACTCGGTCATAGTCAACGACGCCCTGAACAAAAATCCATTGAAAATATTTGCATATCTCTTAAGGAATATTTTTAATGAACTTTTGAAAATGATGAAAGTCTGTGCACTTAGGCAGTGACTTAACTTTTTATTCAAAAAAGACCCCAAAGGTATCTTGGAATGTCTTGAAATTGTACACAGTCATAGTCAAGCATGCCCTGAACAAGAATCCGTTGAATATATTTGCATATCTCTTGAAGAATATTTTTAATGAACTTTTGAAAATCAGGAAAGCGATCCATGCACTTGGACATTCCAAGTATGTTGGAATGTCTTGAAATTGTACTCAGTCATAGTCAACGACGCCCTGAACAAGAATCCGTTGAAAATATTTGCATATCGCTTAAGGAATATTTTTAATGAATTTTTGAAAATCAGGAAAGCGATCCATGCACTTAGGCAGTGACTTAACTTTTTATTCAAAAAAGACCCCAAAAGTTTCTTGGAATGTCTTGAAATTGTACACAGTCATAGTCAAGCATGCCCTGAACAAGAATCCGTTGAATATATTTGCATATCTCTTGAAGAATATTTTTAATTAACTTTTGAAAATCAGGAAAGCGATCCATGCACTTGGACATTCCAAGTATGTTGGAATGTCTTGAAATTGTACTCGGTCATAGTCAACGACGCCCTGAACAAAAATCCATTGAAAATATTTGCATATCTCTTAAGGAATATTTTTAATGAACTTTTGAAAATGATGAAAGTCTGTGCACTTAGGCAGTGACTTAACTTTTTATTCAAAAAAGACCCCAAAGGTATCTTGGAATGTCTTGAAATTGTACACAGTCATAGTCAAGCATGCCCTGAACAAGAATCCGTTGAATATATTTGCATATCTCTTGAAGAATATTTTTAATGAACTTTTGAAAATCAGGAAAGCGATCCATGCACTTGGACATTCCAAGTATGTTGGAATGTCTTGAAATTGTACTCAGTCATAGTCAACGACGCCCTGAACAAGAATCCGTTGAAAATATTTGCATATCGCTTAAGGAATATTTTTAATGAATTTCTGAAAATGAGGAAAGCGATCCATGCACTTAGGCAGTGACTTAACTTTTTTGTCAAAAAAGACCCCAAAAGTATCTTGGAATGTCTTGAAATTGTACACAGTCATAGTCAAGCATGCCCTGAACAAGAATCCGTTGAATATATTTGCATATCTCTTGAAGAATATTTTTAATGAAATTTTGAAAATCCGAAAAGCGATCCATGCACTTGGACATTCCAAGTATGTTGGAATGTCTTGAAATTGTACTCAGTCATAGTCAACGACGCCCTGAACAAGAATCAATTGAAAATATTTGCATATCGCTTAAGGAATATTTTTAATGAATTTTTGAAAATGAGGAAAGTCTGTGCACTTAGGCAGTGACTTAACTTTTTATTCAAAAAAGACCCCAAAAGTATCTTGGAATGTCTTGAAATTGTACACAGTCATAGTCAAGCATGCCCTGAACAAGAATCCGTTGAATATATTTGCATATCTCTTGAAGAATATTTTTAATGAACTTTTGAAAATCAGGAAAGCGATCCATGCACTTGGACATTCCAAGTATGTTGGAATGTCTTGAAATTGTACTCAGTCATAGTCAACGACGCCCTGAACAAGAATCCGTTGAAAATATTTGCATATCGTTTAAGGAATATTTTTAAAGAATTTCTGAAAATCAGGAAAGCGATCCATGCACTTAGGCAGTGACTTAACTTTTTCGTCAAAAAAGACCCCAAAAGTATCTTGGAATGTCTTGAAATTGTACACAGTCATAGTCAAGAATGCCCTGAACAAGAATCCGTTGAATATATTTGCATATCTCTTGAAGAATATTTTTAATGAATTTTTGAAAATCCGGAAAGCGATCCATGCACTTGGACATTCCAAGTATGTTGGAATGTCTTGAAATTGTACTCGGTCATAGTCAACGACGCCCTGAACAAGAATCCATTGAAAATATTTGCATATCTCTTAAGGAATATTTTTAATGAATTTTTGAAAATGATGAAAGTCTGTGCACTTAGGCAGTGACTTAACTTTTTATTCAAAAAAGACCCCAAAGGTATCTTGGAATATCTTGAAATTGTACACAGTCATAGTCAAGCATGCCCTGAACAAGAATCCGTTGAATATATTTGCATATCTCTTGAAGAATATTTTTAATGAACTTTTGAAAATCAGGAAAGCGATCCATGCACTTGGACATTCCAAGTATGTTGGAATGTCTTGAAATTGTACTCAGTCATAGTCAACGACGCCCTGAACAAGAATCCGTTGAAAATATTTGCATATCGTTTAAGGAATATTTTTAAAGAATTTCTGAAAATCAGGAAAGCGATCCATGCACTTAGGCAGTGACTTAACTTTTCATTCAAAAAAGACCCCAAAAGTATCTTGGAATGTCTTGAAATTGTACACAGTCATAGTCAAGCATGCCCTGAACAAGAATCCGTTGAATATATTTGCATATCTCTTGAAGAATATTTTTAATGAACTTTTGAAAATCAGGAAAGCGATCCATGCACTTGGACATTCCAAGTATGTTGGAATGTCTTGAAATTGTACTCAGTCATAGTCAACGACGCCCTGAACAAGAATCCGTTGAAAATATTTGCATATCGTTTAAGGAATATTTTTAAAGAATTTCTGAAAATCAGGAAAGCGATCCATGCACTTAGGCAGTGACTTAACTTTTTCGTCAAAAAAGACCCCAAAAGTATCTTGGAATGTCTTGAAATTGTACACAGTCATAGTCAAGCATGCCCTGAACAAGAATCCGTTGAATATATTTGCATATCTCTTGAAGAATATTTTTAATGAATTTTTGAAAATCCGAAAAGCGATTTATGCACTTGGACATTCCAAGTATGTTGGAATGTCTTGAAATTGTACTCAGTCATAGTCAACGACGCCCTGAACAAGAATCAATTGAAAATATTTGCATATCTCTTAAGGAATATTTTTAATGAATTTTTGAAAATGAGGAAAGTCTGTGCACTTAGGCAGTGACTTAACTTTTTATTCAAAAAAGACCCCAAAAGTATCTTGGAATGTCTTGAAATTGTACACAGTCATAGTCAAGCATGCCCTGAACAAGAATCCGTTGAATATATTTGCATATCTCTTGAAGAATATTTTTAATGAACTTTTGAAAATCAGGAAAGCGATCCATACACTTGGACATTCCAAGTATGTTGGAATGTCTTGAAATTGTACTCAGTCATAGTCAACGATGCCCTGAACAAGAATCCGTTGAAAATATTTGCATATCGCTTAAGGAACATTTTTAATGAATTTTTGAAAATCAGGAAAGCGATCCATGCACTTAGGCAGTGACTTAACTTTTTTGTCAAAAAAGACCCCAAAAGTATCTTGGAATGTCTTGAAATTGTACACAGTCATAGTCAAGCATGCCCTGAACAAGAATCCGTTGAATATATTTGCATATCTCTTGAGGAATATTTTTAATGAATTTTTGAAAATCCGAAAAGCGATCCATGCACTTGGACATTCCAAGTATGTTGGAATGTCTTGAAATTGTACTCAGTCATAGTCAACGACGCCCTGAACAAGAATCAATTGAAAATATTTGCATATCTCTTAAGGAATATTTTTAATGAATTTTTGAAAATGAGGAAAGTCTGTGCACTTAGGCAGTGACTTAACTTTTTATTCAAAAAAGACCCCAAAAGTATCTTGGAATGTCTTGAAATTGTACACAGTCATAGTCAAGCATGCCCTGAACAAGAATCCGTTGAATATATTTGCATATCTCTTGAAGAATATTTTTAATGAACTTTTGAAAATCAGGAAAGCGATCCATGCACTTGGACATTCCAAGTATGTTGGAATGTCTTGAAATTGTACTCAGTCATAGTCAACGACGCCCTGAACAAGAATCCGTTGAAAATATTTGCATATCGTTTAAGGAATATTTTTAAAGAATTTCTGAAAATCAGGAAAGCGATCCATGCACTTAGGCAGTGACTTAACTTTTTCGTCAAAAAAGACCCCAAAAGTATCTTGGAATGTCTTGAAATTGTACACAGTCATAGTCAAGCATGCCCTGAACAAGAATCCGTTGAATATATTTGCATATCTCCTGAAGAATATTTTTAATGAATTTTTGAAAATCCGGAAAGCGATCCATGCACTTGGACATTCCAAGTATGTTGGAATGTCTTGAAATTGTACTCCGTCATAGTCAACGACGCCCTGAACAAGAATCCATTGAAAATATTTGCATATCTCTTAAGGAATATTTTTAATGAATTTTTGAAAATGATGAAAGTCTGTGCACTTAGGCAGTGACTTAACTTTTTATTCAAAAAAGACCCCAAAAGTATCTTGGAATGTCTTGAAATTGTACACAGTCATAGTCAAGCATGCCCTGAACAAGAATCCGTTGAATATATTTGCATATCTCTTGAAGAATATTTTTAATGAACTTTTGAAAATCAGGAAAGCGATCCATGCACTTGGACATTCCAAGTATGTTGGAATGTCTTGAAATTGTACTCAGTCATAGTCAACGACGCCCTGAACAAGAATCCGTTGAAAATATTTGCATATCGCTTAAGGAATATTTTTAATGAATTTTTGAAAATCAGGAAAGCGATCCATGCACTTAGGCAGTGACTTAACTTTTTTGTCAAAAAAGACCCCAAAAGTACTTAGGAATGTCTTGAAATTGTACACAGTCATAGTCAAGCATGCCCTGAACAAGAATCCGTTGAATATATTTGCATATCTCTTGAAGAATATTTTTAATGAATTTTTGAAAATCCGAAAAGCGATCCATGCACTTGGACATTCCAAGTATGTTGGAATGTCTTGAAATTGTACTCAGTCATAGTCAACGACGCCCTGAACAAGAATCAATTGAAAATATTTGCATATCTCTTAAGGAATATTTTTAATGAATTTTTGAAAATGAGGAAAGTCTGTGCACTTAGGCAGTGACTTAACTTTTTATTCAAAAAAGACCCCAAAAGTATCTTGGAATGTCTTGAAATTGTACACAGTCATAGTCAAGCATGCCCTGAACAAGAATCCGTTGAATATATTTGCATATCTCTTGAAGAATATTTTTAATGAACTTTTGAAAATCAGGAAAGCGATCCATGCACTTGGACATTCCAAGTATGTTGGAATGTCTTGAAATTGTACTCAGTCATAGTCAACGACGCCCTGAACAAGAATCAGTTGAAAATATTTGCATATCGCTTAAGGAATATTTTTAATGAAATTTTGAAAATCAGAAAAGCGATCCATGCACTTAGGCAGTGACTTAACTTTTTTGTCAAAAAAGACCCCAAAAGTATCTTGGAATGTCTTGAAATTGTACACAGTCATAGTCAAGCATGCCCTGAACAAGAATCCGTTGAATATATTTGCATATCTCTTGAAGAATATTTTTAATGAATTTTTGAAAATCCGAAAAGCGATCCATGCACTTGGACATTCCAAGTATGTTGGAATGTCTTGAAATTGTACTCGGTCATAGTCAACGACGCCCTGAACAAGAATCCATTGAAAATATTTGCATATCTCTTAAGGAATATTTTTAATGAATTTTTGAAAATGATGAAAGTCTGTGCACTTAGGCAGTGACTTAACTTTTTATCCAAAAAAGACCCCAAAAGTATCTTGGAATGTCTTGAAATTGTACACAGTCATAGTCAAGCATGCCCTGAACAAGAATCCGTTGAATATATTTGCATATCTCTTGAAGAATATTTTTAATGAACTTTTGAAAATCAGGAAAGCGATCCATGCACTTGGACATTCCAAGTATGTTGGAATGTCTTGAAATTGTACTCAGTCATAGTCAACGACGCCCTGAACAAGAATCCGTTGAAAATATTTGCATATCGCTTAAGGAATATTTTTAATGAATTTTTGAAAATCAGGAAAGCGATCCATGCACTTAGGCAGTGACTTAACTTTTTTGTCAAAAAAGACCCCAAAAGTATCTTGGAATGTCTTGAAATTGTACACAGTCATAGTCAAGCATGCCCTGAACAAGAATCCGTTGAATATATTTGCATATCTCTTGAAGAATATTTTTAATGAATTTTTGAAAATCCGAAAAGCGATCCATGCACTTGGACATTCCAAGTATGTTGGAATGTTTTGAAATTGTACTCAGTCATAGTCAACGACGCCCTGAACAAGAATCCGTTGAAAATATTTGCATATCGCTTAAGGAATATTTTTAATGAATTTTTGAAAATCAGGAAAGCGATCCATGCACAGGCAGTGACTTAACTTTTTATTCAAAAAAGACCCCAAAAGTATCTTGGAATGTCTTGAAATTGTACACAGTCATAGTCAAGCATGCCCTGAACAAGAATCCGTTGAATATATTTGCATATCTCTTGAATAATATTTTTAATGAATTTTTGAAAATCCGAAAAGCGATCCATGCACTTGGACATTCCAAGTATGTTGGAATGTCTTGAAATTGTACTCAGTCATAGTCAACGACGCCCTGAACAAGAATCCGTTGAATATATTTGCATATCTCTTGAGGAATATTTTTAATGAATTTTTGAAAATCAGGAAAGCGATCCATGCACTTAGGCAGTGACTTAACTTTTGATGTTTTTGGGTTGTTTTTAAAGAATTAAAGCTGCAGGAGTTCATCCATGTCGTCCAGTCGCTGGAAACAAACGTTTGGACACCGTGGATCACACAGCAGGATATCAGGTGAGACGAAGGAAACGATCCATTTGCCCTGATGCACTTAGTGACTTGACTTTTTTTTTAAAAAAAACCCCAAAAGTAAATTGGAATGTCTTGAAATTGTACACAGTCATAGTCAAGCATGCCCTGAACAAGAATCCGTTGAATATATTTGCATATCTCTTGAAGAATATTTTTAATGAATTTATGAAAATCCGAAAAGCGATCCATGCACTTGGACATTCCAAGTATGTTGGAATGTCTTGAAATTGTACTCAGTCATAGTCAACGACGCCCTGAACAAGAATCAATTGAAAATATTTGCATATCTCTTAAGGAATATTTTTAATGAATTTTTGAAAATGAGGAAAGTCTGTGCACTTAGGCAGTGACTTAACTTTTTATTCAAAAAAGACCCCAAAAGTATCTTGGAATGTCTTGAAATTGTACACAGTCATAGTCAAGCATGCCCTGAACAAGAATCCGTTGAATATATTTGCATATCTCTTGAAGAATATTTTTAATGAACTTTTGAAAATCAGGAAAGCGATCCATGCACTTGGACATTCCAAGTATGTTGGAATGTCTTGAAATTGTACTCAGTCATAGTCAACGACGCCCTGAACAAGAATCCGTTGAAAATATTTGCATATCGCTTAAGGAATATTTTTAATGAATTTTTGAAAATCAGGAAAGCGATCCATGCACTTAGGCAGTGACTTAACTTTTTTGTCAAAAAAGACCCCAAAAGTATCTTGGAATGTCTTGAAATTGTACACAGTCATAGTCAAGCATGCCCTGAACAAGAATCCGTTGAATATATTTGCATATCTCTTGAAGAATATTTTTAATGAATTTTTGAAAATCCGAAAAGCGATCCATGCACTTGGACATTCCAAGTATGTTGGAATGTTTTGAAATTGTACTCAGTCATAGTCAACGACACCCTGAACAAGAATCCGTTGAAAATATTTGCATATCGCTTAAGGAATATTTTTAATGAATTTTTGAAAATCAGGAAAGCGATCCATGCACTTAGGCAGTGACTTAACTTTTTATTCAAAAAAGACCCCAAAAGTATCTTGGAATGTCTTGAAATTGTACACAGTCATAGTCAAGCATGCCCTGAACAAGAATCCGTTGAATATATTTGCATATCTCTTAAATAATATTTTTAATGAATTTTTGAAAATCCGAAAAGCGATCCATGCACTTGGACATTCCAAGTATGTTGGAATGTCTTGAAATTGTACTCAGTCATAGTCAACGACGCCCTGAACAAGAATCCGTTGAATATATTTGCATATCTCTTGAGGAATATTTTTAATGAATTTTTGAAAATCAGGAAAGCGATCCATGCACTTAGGCAGTGACTTAACTTTTGATGTTTTTGGGTTGTTTTTAAAGAATTAAAGCTGCAGGAGTTCATCCATGTCGTCCAGTCGCTGGAAACAAACGTTTGGACACCGTGGATCACACAGCAGGATATCAGGTGAGACGAAGGAAACGATCCATTTGCCCTGATGCACTTAGTGACTTGACTTTTTTTTTTAAAAAAACCCCAAAAGTAAATTGGAATGTCTTGAAATTGTACACAGTCATAGTCAAGCATGCCCTGAACAAGAATCCGTTGAATATATTTGCATATCTCTTGAAGAATATTTTTAATGAATTTATGAAAATCCGAAAAGCGATCCATGCACTTGGACATTCCAAGTATGTTGGAATGTCTTGAAATTGTACTCAGTCATAGTCAACGACGCCCTGAACAAGAATCAATTGAAAATATTTGCATATCTCTTAAGGAATATTTTTAATGAATTTTTGAAAATGAGGAAAGTCTGTGCACTTAGGCAGTGACTTAACTTTTTATTCAAAAAAGACCCCAAAAGTATCTTGGAATGTCTTGAAATTGTACACAGTCATAGTCAAGCATGCCCTGAACAAGAATCCGTTGAATATATTTGCATATCTCTTGAAGAATATTTTTAATGAACTTTTGAAAATCAGGAAAGCGATCCATGCACTTGGACATTCCAAGTATGTTGGAATGTCTTGAAATTGTACTCAGTCATAGTCAACGACGCCCTGAACAAGAATCCGTTGAAAATATTTGCATATCGCTTAAGGAATATTTTTAATGAATTTTTGAAAATCAGGAAAGCGATCCATGCACTTAGGCAGTGACTTAACTTTTTTGTCAAAAAAGACCCCAAAAGTATCTTGGAATGTCTTGAAATTGTACACAGTCATAGTCAAGCATGCCCTGAACAAGAATCCGTTGAATATATTTGCATATCTCTTGAAGAATATTTTTAATGAATTTTTGAAAATCCGAAAAGCAATCGATGCACTTGGACATTCCAAGTATGTTGGAATGTCTTGAAATTGTACTCAGTCATAGTCAACGACGCCCTGAACAAGAATCAATTGAAAATATTTGCATATCTCTTAAGGAATATTTTTAATGAATTTTTGAAAATGAGGAAAGTCTGTGCACTTAGGCAGTGACTTAACTTTTTATTCAAAAAAGACCCCAAAAGTATCTTGGAATGTCTTGAAATTGTACACAGTCATAGTCAGGCATGCCCTGAACAAGAATCCGTTGAATATATTTGCATATCTCTTGAAGAATATTTTTAATGAACTTTTGAAAATCAGGAAAGCGATCCATGCACTTGGACATTCCAAGTATGTTGGAATGTCTTGAAATTGTACTCAGTCATAGTCAACGACGCCCTGAACAAGAATCCGTTGAAAATATTTGCATATCGCTTAAGGAATATTTTTAATGAATTTTTGAAAATCAGGAAAGCGATCCATGCACTTAGGCAGTGACTTAACTTTTTTGTCAAAAAAGACCCCAAAAGTATCTTGGAATGTCTTGAAATTGTACACAGTCATAGTCAAGCATGCCCTGAACAAGAATCCGTTGAATATATTTGCATATCTCTTGAAGAATATTTTTAATGAATTTTTGAAAATCCGAAAAGCGATCCATGCACTTGGACATTCCAAGTATGTTGGAATGTCTTGAAATTGTACTCAGTCATAGTCAACGACGCCCTGAACAAGAATCCGTTGAAAATATTTGCATATCGTTTAAGGAATATTTTTAAAGAATTTCTGAAATTCAGGAAAGCGATCCATGCACTTAGGCAGTGACTTAACTTTTTCGTCAAAAAAGACCCCAAAAGTATCTTGGAATGTCTTGAAATTGTACACAGTCATAGTCAAGCATGCCCTGAACAAGAATCCGTTGAATATATTTGCATATCTCTTGAAGAATATTTTTAATGAATTTTTGAAAATCCGGAAAGCGATCCATGCACTTGGACATTCCAAGTATGTTGGAAAGTCTTTAAATTGTACTCGGTCATAGTCAACGACGCCCTGAACAAGAATCCATTGAAAATATTTGCATATCTCTTAAGGAATATTTTTAATGAATTTTTGAAAATGATGAAAGTCTGTGCACTTAGGCAGTGACTTAACTTTTTATTCAAAAAAGACCCCAAAAGTATCTTGGAATGTCTTGAAATTGTACACAGTCATAGTCAAGCATGCCCTGAACAAGAATCCGTTGAATATATTTGCATATCTCTTGAAGAATATTTTTAATGAACTTTTGAAAATCAGGAAAGCGATCCATGCACTTGGACATTCCAAGTATGTTGAAATGTCTTGAAATTGTAATCAGTCATAGTCAACGACGCCCTGAACAAGAATCCGTTGAAAATATTTGCATATCGCTTAAGGAATATTTTTAATGAATTTTTGAAAATCAGGAAAGCGATCCATGCACTTAGGCAGTGACTTAACTTTTTCGTCAAAAAAGACCCCAAAAGTATCTTGGAATGTCTTGAAATTGTACACAGTCATAGTCAAGCATGCCCTGAACAAGAATCCGTTGAATATATTTGCATATCTCTTGAAGAATATTTTTAATGAATTTTTGAAAATCCGAAAAGCGATCCATGCACTTGGACATTCCAAGTATGTTGGAATGTCTTGAAATTGTACTCAGTCATAGTCAACGACGCCCTGAACAAGAATCCGTTGAAAATATTTGCATATCGCTTAAGGAATATTTTTAATGAATTTTTGAAAATCAGGAAAGCGATTCATGCACTTAGGCAGTGACTTAACTTTTTTGTCAAAAAAGACCCCAAAAGTATCTTGGAATGTCTTGAAATTGTACACAGTCATAGTCAAGCATGCCCTGAACAAGAATCCGTTGAATATATTTGCATATCTCTTGAAGAATATTTTTAATGAATTTTTGAAAATCCGAAAAGCGATCCATGCACTTGGACATTCCAAGTATGTTGGAATGTCTTGAAATTGTACTCAGTCATAGTCAACGACGCCCTGAACAAGAATCAATTGAAAATATTTGCATATCGCTTAAGGAATATTTTTAATGAATTTTTGAAAATCAGGAAAGCGATCCATGCACTTAGGCAGTGACTTAACTTTTTTGTCAAAAAAGACCCCAAAAGTATATTGGAATGTCTTGAAATTGTACACAGTCATAGTCAAGCATGCCCTGAACAAGAATCCGTTGAATATATTTGCATATCTCTTGAAGAATATTTTTAATGAATTTTTGAAAATCCGAAAAGCGATCCATGCACTTGGACATTCCAAGTATGTTGGAATGTCTTGAAATTGTACTCAGTCATAGTCAACGACGCCCTGAACAAGAATCAATTGAAAATATTTGCATATCTCTTAAGGAATATTTTTAATGAATTTTTGAAAATGAGGAAAGTCTGTGCACTTAGGCAGTGACTTAACTTTTTATTCAAAAAAGACCCCAAAAGTATCTTGGAATGTCTTGAAATTGTACACAGTCATAGTCAAGCATGCCCTGAACAAGAATCCGTTGAATATATTTGCATATCTCTTGAAGAATATTTTTAATGAACTTTTGAAAATCAGGAAAGCGATCCATGCACTTGGACATTCCAAGTATGTTGGAATGTCTTGAAATTGTACTCAGTCATAGTCAACGACGCCCTGAACAAGAATCCGTTGAAAATATTTGCATATCGTTTAAGGAATATTTTTAAAGAATTTCTGAAAATCAGGAAAGCGATCCATGCACTTAGGCAGTGACTTAACTTTTTTGTCAAAAAAGACCCCAAAAGTATCTTGGAATGTCTTGAAATTGTACACAGTCATAGTCAAGCATGCCCTGAACAAGAATCCGTTGAATATATTTGCATATCTCTTGAAGAATATTTTTAATGAATTTTTGAAAATCCGAAAAGCGATCCATGCACTTGGACATTCCAAGTATGTTGGAATGTCTTGAAATTGTACTCGGTCATAGTCAACGACGCCCTGAACAAGAATCCATTGAAAATATTTGCATATCTCTTAAGGAATATTTTTAATGAATTTTTGAAAATGATGAAAGTCTGTGCACTTAGGCAGTGACTTAACTTTTTATCCAAAAAAGACCCCAAAGGTATCTTGGAATGTCTTGAAATTGTACACAGTCATAGTCAAGCATGCCCTGAACAAGAATCCGTTGAATATATTTGCATATCTCTTGAAGAATATTTTTAATGAACTTTTGAAAATCAGGAAAGCGATCCATGCACTTGGACATTCCAAGTATGTTGGAATGTCTTGAAATTGTACTCAGTCATAGTCAACGACGCCCTGAACAAGAATCCGTTGAAAATATTTGCATATCGTTTAAGGAATATTTTTAAAGAATTTCTGAAAATCAGGAAAGCGATCCATGCACTTAGGCAGTGACTTAACTTTTTCGTCAAAAAAGACCCCAAAAGTATCTTGGAATGTCTTGAAATTGTACACAGTCATAGTCAAGCATGCCCTGAACAAGAATCCGTTGAATATATTTGCATATCTCTTGAAGAATATTTTTAATGAATTTTTGAAAATCCGGAAAGCGATCCATGCACTTGGACATTCCAAGTATGTTGGAATGTCTTGAAATTGTACTCAGTCATAGTCAACGACGCCCTGAACAAGAATCCGTTGAAAATATTTGCATATCGCTTAAGGAATATTTTTAATGAATTTTTGAAAATCAGGAAAGCGATTCATGCACTTAGGCAGTGACTTAACTTTTTTGTCAAAAAAGACCCCAAAAGTATCTTGGAATGTCTTGAAATTGTACACAGTCATAGTCAAGCATGCCCTGAACAAGAATCCGTTGAATATATTTGCATATCTCTTGAAGAATATTTTTAATGAATTTTTGAAAATCCGAAAAGCGATCCATGCACTTGGACATTCCAAGTATGTTGGAATGTCTTGAAATTGTACTCAGTCATAGTCAACGACGCCCTGAACAAGAATCAATTGAAAATATTTGCATATCTCTTAAGGAATATTTTTAATGAATTTTTGAAAATGAGGAAAGTCTGTGCACTTAGGCAGTGACTTAACTTTTTATTCAAAAAAGACCCCAAAAGTATCCTGGAATGTCTTGAAATTGTACACAGTCATAGTCAAGCATGCCCTGAACAAGAATCCGTTGAATATATTTGCATATCTCTTGAAGAATATTTTTAATGAACTTTTGAAAATCAGGAAAGCGATCCATGCACTTGGACATTCCAAGTATGTTGGAATGTCTTGAAATTGTACTCAGTCATAGTCAACGACGCCCTGAACAAGAATCCGTTGAAAATATTTGCATATCGTTTAAGGAATATTTTTAAAGAATTTCTGAAAATCAGGAAAGCGATCCATGCACTTAGGCAGTGACTTAACTTTTTCGTCAAAAAAGACCCCAAAAGTATCTTGGAATGTCTTGAAATTGTACACAGTCATAGTCAAGCATGCCCTGAACAAGAATCCGTTGAATATATTTGCATATCTCTTGAAGAATATTTTTAATGAATTTTTGAAAATCCGAAAAGCGATCCATGCACTTGGACATTCCAAGTATGTTGGAATGTCTTGAAATTGTACTCGGTCATAGTCAACGACGCCCTGAACAAGAATCCATTGAAAATATTTGCATATCTCTTAAGGAATATTTTTAATGAATTTTTGAAAATGATGAAAGTCTGTGCACTTAGGCAGTGACTTAACTTTTTATCCAAAAAAGACCCCAAAGGTATCTTGGAATGTCTTGAAATTGTACACAGTCATAGTCAAGCATGCCCTGAACAAGAATCCGTTGAATATATTTGCATATCTCTTGAAGAATATTTTTAATGAACTTTTGAAAATCAGGAAAGCGATCCATGCACTTGGACATTCCAAGTATGTTGGAATGTCTTGAAATTGTACTCAGTCATAGTCAACGACGCCCTGAACAAGAATCCGTTGAAAATATTTGCATATCGTTTAAGGAATATTTTTAAAGAATTTCTGAAAATCAGGAAAGCGATCCATGCACTTAGGCAGTGACTTAACTTTTTCGTCAAAAAAGACCCCAAAAGTATCTTGGAATGTCTTGAAATTGTACACAGTCATAGTCAAGCATGCCCTGAACAAGAATCCGTTGAATATATTTGCATATCTCTTGAAGAATATTTTTAATGAATTTTTGAAAATCCGGAAAGCGATCCATGCACTTGGACATTCCAAGTATGTTGGAATGTCTTGAAATTGTACTCAGTCATAGTCAACAACGCCCTGAACAAGAATCCATTGAAAATATTTGCATATCTCTTAAGGAATATTTTTAATGAATTTTTGAAAATGAGGAAAGTCTGTGCACTTAGGCAGTGACTTAACTTTTTATTCAAAAAAGACCCCAAAGGTATCTTGGAATGTCTTGAAATTGTACACAGTCATAGTCAAGCATGCCCTGAACAAGAATCCGTTGAATATATTTGCATATCTCTTGAAGAATATTTTTAATGAACTTTTGAAAATCAGGAAAGCGATCCATGCACTTGGACATTCCAAGTATGTTGGAATGTTTTGAAATTGTACTCAGTCATAGTCAACGACGCCCTGAACAAGAATCCGTTGAAAATATTTGCATATCGCTTAAGGAATATTTTTAATGAATTTTTGAAAATCAGAAAAGCGATCCATGCACTTAGGCAGTGACTTAACTTTTTTGTCAAAAAAGACCCCAAAAGTATCTTGGAATGTCTTGAAATTGTACACAGTCATAGTCAAGCATGCCCTGAACAAGAATCCGTTGAATATATTTGCATATCTCTTGAAGAATATTTTTAATGAATTTTTGAAAATCCGAAAAGCGATCCATGCACTTGGACATTCCAAGTATGTTGGAATGTCTTGAAATTGTACTCAGTCATAGTCAACGACGCCCTGAACAAGAATCAATTGAAAATATTTGCATATCTCTTAAGGAATATTTTTAATGAATTTTTGAAAATGAGGAAAGTCTGTGCACTTAGGCAGTGACTTAACTTTTTATTCAAAAAAGACCCCAAAAGTATCTTGGAATGTCTTGAAATTGTACACAGTCATAGTCAAGCATGCCCTGAACAAGAATCCGTTGAATATATTTGCATATCTCTTGAAGAATATTTTTAATGAACTTTTGAAAATCAGGAAAGCGATCCATGCACTTGGACATTCCAAGTATGTTGGAATGTCTTGAAATTGTACTCAGTCATAGTCAACGACGCCCTGAACAAGAATCCGTTGAAAATATTTGCATATCGTTTAAGGAATATTTTTAAAGAATTTCTGAAAATCAGGAAAGCGATCCATGCACTTAGGCAGTGACTTAACTTTTTCGTCAAAAAAGACCCCAAAAGTATCTTGGAATGTCTTGAAATTGTACACAGTCATAGTCAAGCATGCCCTGAACAAGAATCCGTTGAATATATTTGCATATCTCTTGAAGAATATTTTTAATGAATTTTTGAAAATCCGAAAAGCGATCCATGCACTTGGACATTCCAAGTATGTTGGAATGTCTTGAAATTGTACTCAGTCATAGTCAACGACGCCCTGAACAAGAATCCGTTGAAAATATTTGCATATCGCTTAAGGAATATTTTTAATGAATTTTTGAAAATCAGGAAAGCGATCCATGCACTTAGGCAGTGACTTAACTTTTTTGTCAAAAAAGACCCCAAAAGTATCTTGGAATGTCTTGAAATTGTACACAGTCATAGTCAAGCATGCCCTGAACAAGAATCCGTTGAATATATTTGCATATCTCTTGAAGAATATTTTTAATGAATTTTTGAAAATCCGAAAAGCGATCCATGCACTTGGACATTCCAAGTATGTTGGAATGTCTTTAAATTGTACTCAGTCATAGTCAACGACGCCCTGAACAAGAATCAATTGAAAATATTTGCATATCTCTTAAGGAATATTTTTAATGAATTTTTGAAAATGAGGAAAGTCTGTGCACTTAGGCAGTGACTTAACTTTTTATTCAAAAAAGACCCCAAAAGTATCTTGGAATGTCTTGAAATTGTACACAGTCATAGTCAAGCATGCCCTGAACAAGAATCCGTTGAATATATTTGCATATCTCTTGAAGAATATTTTTAATGAACTTTTGAAAATCAGGAAAGCGATCCATGCACTTGGCCATTCCAAGTATGTTGGAATGTTTTGAAATTGTACTCAGTCATAGTCAACGACGCCCTGAACAAGAATCCGTTGAAAATATTTGCATATCGCTTAAGGAATATTTTTAATGAATTTTTGAAAATCAGGAAAGCGATCCATGCACTTAGGCAGTGACTTAACTTTTTATTCAAAAAAGACCCCAAAAGTATCCTGGAATGTCTTGAAATTGTACACAGTCATAGTCAAGCATGCCCTGAACAAGAATCCGTTGAATATATTTGCATATCTCTTGAAGAATATTTTTAATGAATTTTTGAAAATCCGAAAAGCGATCCATGCACTTGGACATTCCAAGTATGTTGGAATGTCTTGAAATTGTACTCAGTCATAGTCAACGACGCCCTGAACAAGAATCCGTTGAAAATATTTGCATATCGCTTAAGGAATATTTTTAATGAATTTTTGAAAATCAGGAAAGCGATCCATGCACTTAGGCAGTGACTTAACTTTTTTGTCAAAAAAGACCCCAAAAGTATCTTGGAATGTCTTGAAATTGTACACAGTCATAGTCAAGCATGCCCTGAACAAGAATCCGTTGAATATATTTGCATATCTCTTGAAGAATATTTTTAATGAATTTTTGAAAATCCGAAAAGCGATCCATGCACTTGGACATTCCAAGTATGTTGGAATGTCTTTAAATTGTACTCAGTCATAGTCAACGACGCCCTGAACAAGAATCAATTGAAAATATTTGCATATCTCTTAAGGAATATTTTTAATGAATTTTTGAAAATGAGGAAAGTCTGTGCACTTAGGCAGTGACTTAACTTTTTATTCAAAAAAGACCCCAAAAGTATCTTGGAATGTCTTGAAATTGTACACAGTCATAGTCAAGCATGCCCTGAACAAGAATCCGTTGAATATATTTGCATATCTCTTGAAGAATATTTTTAATGAACTTTTGAAAATCAGGAAAGCGATCCATGCACTTGGCCATTCCAAGTATGTTGGAATGTTTTGAAATTGTACTCAGTCATAGTCAACGACGCCCTGAACAAGAATCCGTTGAAAATATTTGCATATCGCTTAAGGAATATTTTTAATGAATTTTTGAAAATCAGGAAAGCGATCCATGCACTTAGGCAGTGACTTAACTTTTTATTCAAAAAAGACCCCAAAAGTATCCTGGAATGTCTTGAAATTGTACACAGTCATAGTCAAGCATGCCCTGAACAAGAATCCGTTGAATATATTTGCATATCTCTTGAAGAATATTTTTAATGAATTTTTGAAAATCCGAAAAGCGATCCATGCACTTGGACATTCCAAGTATGTTGGAATGTCTTTAAATTGTACTCAGTCATAGTCAACGACGCCCTGAACAAGAATCAATTGAAAATATTTGCATATCTCTTAAGGAATATTTTTAATGTATTTTTGAAAATGAGGAAAGTCTGTGCACTTAGGCAGTGACTTAACTTTTTATTCAAAAAAGACCCCAAAAGTATCTTGGAATGTCTTGAAATTGTACACAGTCATAGTCAAGCATGCCCTGAACAAGAATCCGTTGAATATATTTGCATATCTCTTGAAGAATATTTTTAATGAACTTTTGAAAATCAGGAAAGCGATCCATGCACTTGGACATTCCAAGTATGTTGGAATGTCTTGAAATTGTACTCAGTCATAGTCAACGACGCCCTGAACAAGAATCTGTTGAAAATATTTGCATATCGTTTAAGGAATATTTTTAAAGAATTTCTGAAAATCAGGAAAGCGATCCATGCACTTAGGCAGTGACTTAACTTTTTCGTCAAAAAAGACCCCAAAAGTATCTTGGAATGTCTTGAAATTGTACACAGTCATAGTCAAGCATGCCCTGAACAAGAATCCGTTGAATATATTTGCATATCTCTTGAAGAATATTTTAAATGAATTTTTGAAAATCCGGAAAGCGATCCATGCACTTGGACATTCCAAGTATGTTGGAATGTCTTGAAATTGTACTCAGTCATAGTCAACAACGCCCTGAACAAGAATCCATTGAAAATATTTGCATATCTCTTAAGGAATATTTTTAATGAATTTTTGAAAATGAGGAAAGTCTGTGCACTTAGGCAGTGACTTAACTTTTTATTCAAAAAAGACCCCAAAAGTATCTTGGAATGTCTTGAAATTGTACACAGTCATAGTCAAGCATGCCCTGAACAAGAATCCGTTGAATATATTTGCATATCTCTTGAAGAATATTTTTAATGAACTTTTGAAAATCAGGAAAGCGATCCATGCACTTGGACATTCCAAGTATGTTGGAATGTTTTGAAATTGTACTCAGTCATAGTCAACGACGCCCTGAACAAGAATCCGTTGAAAATATTTGCATATCGCTTAAGGAATATTTTTAATGAATTTTTGAAAATCAGAAAAGCGATCCATGCACTTAGGCAGTGACTTAACTTTTTTGTCAAAAAAGACCCCAAAAGTATCTTGGAATGTCTTGAAATTGTACACAGTCATAGTCAAGCATGCCCTGAACAAGAATCCGTTGAATATATTTGCATATCTCTTGAAGAATATTTTTAATGAATTTTTGAAAATCCGAAAAGCGATCCATGCACTTGGACATTCCAAGTATGTTGGAATGTCTTGAAATTGTACTCAGTCATAGTCAACGACGCCCTGAACAAGAATCAATTGAAAATATTTGCATATCTCTTAAGGAATATTTTTAATGAATTTTTGAAAATGAGGAAAGTCTGTGCACTTACGCAGTGACTTAACTTTTTATTCAAAAAAGACCCCAAAAGTATCCTGGAATGTCTTGAAATTGTACACAGTCATAGTCAAGCATGCCCTGAACAAGAATCCGTTGAATATATTTGCATATCTCTTGAAGAATATTTTTAATGAACTTTTGAAAATCAGGAAAGCGATCCATGCACTTGGACATTCCAAGTATGTTGGAATGTCTTGAAATTGTACTCAGTCATAGTCAACGACGCCCTGAACAAGAATCCGTTGAAAATATTTGCATATCGTTTAAGGAATATTTTTAAAGAATTTCTGAAAATCAGGAAAGCGATCCATGCACTTAGGCAGTGACTTAACTTTTTCGTCAAAAAAGACCCCAAAAGTATCTTGGAATGTCTTGAAATTGTACACAGTCATAGTCACGCATGCCCTGAACAAGAATCCGTTGAATATATTTGCATATCTCTTGAAGAATATTTTTAATGAATTTTTGAAAATCCGAAAAGCGATCCATGCACTTGGACATTCCAAGTATGTTGGAATGTCTTGAAATTGTACTCGGTCATAGTCAACGACGCCCTGAACAAGAATCAATTGAAAATATTTGCATATCTCTTAAGGAATATTTTTAATGAATTTTTGAAAATGAGGAAAGTCTGTGCACTTAGGCAGTGACTTAACTTTTTATTCAAAAAAGACCCCAAAAGTATCTTGGAATGTCTTGAAATTGTACACAGTCATAGTCAAGCATGCCCTGAACAGGAATCCGTTGAATATATTTGCATATCTCTTGAAGAATATTTTTAATGAACTTTTGAAAATCAGGAAAGCGATCCATGCACTTGGACATTCCAAGTATGTTGGAATGTTTTGAAATTGTACTCAGTCATAGTCAACGACGCCCTGAACAAGAATCCGTTGAAAATATTTGCATATCGCTTAAGGAATATTTTTAATGAATTTTTGAAAATCAGGAAAGCGATCCATGCACTTAGGCAGTGACTTAACTTTTTATTCAAAAAAGACCCCAAAAGTATCCTGGAATGTCTTGAAATTGTACACAGTCATAGTCAAGCATGCCCTGAACAAGAATCCGTTGAATATATTTGCATATCTCTTGAAGAATATTTTTAATGAATTTTTGAAAATCCGAAAAGCGATCCATGCACTTGGACATTCCAAGTATGTTGGAATGTCTTGAAATTGTACTCAGTCATAGTCAACGACGCCCTGAACAAGAATCAATTGAAAATATTTGCATATCTCTTAAGGAATATTTTTAATGAATTTTTGAAAATTAGGAAAGCGATCCATGCACTTAGGCAGTGACTTAACTTTTGATGTTTTTTTTTTTTTTTTTTAAGCATTAAAGCTGCAGGAGTTCATCCATGTCGCCCAGTCGCTGGAAACAAACGTTTGGACACCGTGGATCACACAGCAGGATATCAGGTGAGACGAAGGAAACGATCCATTTGCCCTGATGCACTTAGTGACTTGACTTTTTTTTCAAAAAAAACCCCAAAAGTAAATTGGAATGTCTTGAAATTGTACACAGTCATAGTCAAGCATGCCCTGAATAAGAATCCGTTGAATATATTTGCATATCTCTTGAAGAATATTTTTAATGAATTTTTGAAAATCCGGAAAGCGATCCATGCACTTGGACATTCCAAGTATGTTGGAATGTCTTGAAATTGTACTCAGTCATAGTCAACGACGCCCTGAACAAGAATCCGTTGAAAATATTTGCATATCGCTTAAGGAATATTTTTAATGAATTTTTGAAAATCAGGAAAGCGATCCATGCACTTAGGCAGTGACTTAACTTTTTCGTCAAAAAAGACCCCAAAAGTATCTTGGAATGTCTTGAAATTGTACACAGTCATAGTCAAGCATGCCCTGAACAAGAATCCGTTGAATATATTTGCATATTTCTTGAGGAATATTTTTAATGAATTTTTGAAAATCAGGAAAGCGATCCATGCACTTAGGCAGTGACTTAACTTTTGATGTTTTTGGGTTGTTTTTAAAGAATTAAAGCTGCAGGAGTTCATCCATGTCGTCCAGTCGCTGGAAACAAACGTTTGGACACCGTGGATCACACAGCAGGATATCAGGTGAGACGAAGGAAACGATCCATTTGCCCTGATGCACTTAGTGACTTGACTTTTTTTTCAAAAAAAAACCCCAAAAGTAAATTGGAATGTCTTGAAATTGTACACAGTCATAGTCAAGCATGCCCTGAACAAGAATCCGTTGAATATATTTGCATATCTCTTGAAGAATATTTTTAATGAATTTTTGAAAATCCGAAAAGCGATCCATGCACTTGGACATTCCAAGTATGTTGGAATGTCTTGAAATTGTACTCAGTCATAGTCAACGACGCCCTGAACAAGAATCCGTTGAAAATATTTGCATATCGCTTAAGGAATATTTTTAATGAATTTTTGAAAATCAGGAAAGCGATCCATGCACTTAGGCAGTGACTTAACTTTTTTGTCAAAAAAGACCCCAAAAGTATCTTGGAATGTCTTGAAATTGTACACAGTCATAGTCAAGCATGCCCTGAACAAGAATCCGTTGAATATATTTGCATATCTCTTGAAGAATATTTTTAATGAATTTTTGAAAATCCGAAAAGCAATCCATGCACTTGGACATTCCAAGTATGTTGGAATGTCTTGAAATTGTACTCAGTCATAGTCAACGACGCCCTGAACAAGAATCAATTGAAAATATTTGCATATCTCTTAAGGAATATTTTTAATGAATTTTTGAAAATGAGGAAAGTCTGTGCACTTAGGCAGTGACTTAACTTTTTATTCAAAAAAGACCCCAAAAGTATCTTGGAATGTCTTGAAATTGTACACAGTCATAGTCAAGCATGCCCTGAACAAGAATCCGTTGAATATATTTGCATATCTCTTGAAGAATATTTTTAATGAACTTTTGAAAATCAGGAAAGCGATCCATGCACTTGGACATTCCAAGTATGTTGGAATGTCTTGAAATTGTACTCAGTCATAGTCAACGACGCCCTGAACAAGAATCCGTTGAAAATATTTGCATATAGCTTAAGGAATATTTTTAATGAATTTTTGAAAATCAGGAAAGCGATCCATGCACTTAGGCAGTGACTTAACTTTTTTGTCAAAAAAGACCCCAAAAGTATCTTGGAATGTCTTGAAATTGTACACAGTCATAGTCAAGCATGCCCTGAACAAGAATCCGTTGAATATATTTGCATATCTCTTGAAGAATATTTTTAATGAATTTTTGAAAATCCGAAAAGCGATCCATGCACTTGGACATTCCAAGTATGTTGGAATGTCTTGAAATTGTACTCAGTCATAGTCAACGACGCCCTGAACAAGAATCAATTGAAAATATTTGCATATCTCTTAAGGAATATTTTTAATGAATTTTTGAAAATGATGAAAGTCTGTGCACTTAGGCAGTGACTTAACTTTTTATTCAAAAAAGACCCCAAAAGTATCTTGGAATGTCTTGAAATTGTACACAGTCATAGTCAAGCATGCCCTGAACAAGAATCCGTTGAATATATTTGCATATCTCTTGAAGAATATTTTTAATGAACTTTTGAAAATCAGGAAAGCGATCCATGCACTTGGACATTCCAAGTATGTTGGAATGTCTTGAAATTGTACTCAGTCATAGTCGACGACGCCCTGAACAAGAATCCGTTGAAAATATTTGCATATCGCTTAAGGAATATTTTAAATGAATTTTTGAAAATCAGGAAAGCGATCCATGCACTTAGGCAGTGACTTAACTTTTTCGTCAAAAAAGACCCCAAAAGTATCTTGGAATGTCTTGAAATTGTACACAGTCATAGTCAAGCATGCCCTGAACAAGAATCCGTTGAATATATTTGCATATCTCTTGAAGAATATTTTTAATGAATTTTTGAAAATCCGAAAAGCGATCCATGCACTTGGACATTCCAAGTATGTTGGAATGTCTTGAAATTGTACTCAGTCATAGTCAACGACGCCCTGAACAAGAATCAATTGAAAATATTTGCATATCTCTTAAGGAATATTTTTAATGAATTTTTGAAAATGATGAAAGTCTGTGCACTTAGGCAGTGACTTAACTTTTTATTCAAAAAAGACCCCAAAAGTATCTTGGAATGTCTTGAAATTGTACACAGTCATAGTCAAGCATGCCCTGAACAAGAATCCGTTGAATATATTTGCATATCTCTTGAAGAATATTTTTAATGAACTTTTGAAAATCGGGAAAGCGATCCATGCACTTGGACATTCCAAGTATGTTGGAATGTCTTGAAATTGTACTCAGTCATAGTCAACGACGCCCTGAACAAGAATCCGTTGAAAATATTTGCATATCGCTTAAGGAATATTTTTAATGAATTTTTGAAAATCAGGAAAGCGATCCATGCACTTAGGCAGTGACTTAACTTTTTCGTCAAAAAAGACCCCAAAAGTATCTTGGAATGTCTTGAAATTGTACACAGTCATAGTCAAGCATGCCCTGAACAAGAAACCGTTGAATATATTTGCATATCTCTTGAAGAATATTTTTAATGAATTTTTGAAAATCCGAAAAGCGATCCATGCACTTGGACATTCCAAGTATGTTGGAATGTCTTGAAATTGTACTCAGTCATAGTCAACGACGCCCTGAACAAGAATCAATTGAAAATATTTGCATATCTCTTAAGGATTATTTTTAATGAATTTTTGAAAATGAGGAAAGTCTGTGCACTTAGGCAGTGACTTAACTTTTTATTCAAAAAAGACCCCAAAAGTATCTTGATATGTCTTGAAATTGTATACAGTCATAGTCAAGCATGCCCTGAACAAGAATCCGTTGAATATATTTGCATATCTCTTGAAGAATATTTTTAATGAACTTTTGAAAATCAGGAAAGCGATCCATGCACTTGGACAATCAAAGTATGTTGGAATGTCTTGAAATTGTACTCAGTCATAGTCAACGACGCCCTGAACAAGAATCCGTTGAAAATATTTGCATATAGCTTAAGGAATATTTTTAATGAATTTTTGAAAATCAGGAAAGCGATCCATGCACTTAGGCAGTGACTTAACTTTTTTGTCAAAAAAGACCCCAAAAGTATCTTGGAATGTCTTGAAATTGTACACAGTCATAGTCAAGCATGCCCTGAACAAGAATCCGTTGAATATATTTGCATATCTCTTGAAGAATATTTTTAATGAATTTTTGAAAATCCGAAAAGCGATCCATGCACTTGGACATTCCAAGTATGTTGGAATGTCTTGAAATTGTACTCAGTCATAGTCAACGACGCCCTGAACAAGAATCAATTGAAAATATTTGCATATCTCTTAAGGAATATTTTTAATGAATTTTTGAAAATGATGAAAGTCTGTGCACTTAGGCAGTGACTTAACTTTTTATTCAAAAAAGACCCCAAAAGTATCTTGGAATGTCTTGAAATTGTACACAGTCATAGTCAAGCATGCCCTGAACAAGAATCCGTTGAATATATTTGCATATCTCTTGAAGAATATTTTTAATGAACTTTTGAAAATCAGGAAAGCGATCCATGCACTTGGACATTCCAAGTATGTTGGAATGTCTTGAAATTGTACTCAGTCATAGTCGACGACGCCCTGAACAAGAATCCGTTGAAAATATTTGCATATCGCTTAAGGAATATTTTAAATGAATTTTTGAAAATCAGGAAAGCGATCCATGCACTTAGGCAGTGACTTAACTTTTTCGTCAAAAAAGACCCCAAAAGTATCTTGGAATGTCTTGAAATTGTACACAGTCATAGTCAAGCATGCCCTGAACAAGAATCCGTTGAATATATTTGCATATCTCTTGAAGAATATTTTTAATGAATTTTTGAAAATCCGAAAAGCGATCCATGCACTTGGACATTCCAAGTATGTTGGAATGTCTTGAAATTGTACTCAGTCATAGTCAACGACGCCCTGAACAAGAATCCGTTGAAAATATTTGCATATCCCTTACGGAATATTTTTAATGAATTTTTGAAAATCAGGAAAGCGATCCATGCACTTAGGCAGTGACTTAACTTTTTTGTCAAAAAAGACCCCAAAAGTATCTTGGAATGTCTTGAAATTGTACACAGTCATAGTCAAGCATGCCCTGAACAAGAATCCGTTGAATATATTTGCATATCTCTTGAAGAATATTTTTAATGAATTTTTGAAAATCCGAAAAGCGATCCATGCACTTGGACATTCCAAGTATGTTGGAATGTCTTGAAATTGTACTCAGTCATAGTCAACGACGCCCTGAACAAGAATCAATTGAAAATATTTGCATATCTCTTAAGGAATATTTTTAATGAATTTTTGAAAATGATGAAAGTCTGTGCACTTAGGCAGTGACTTAACTTTTTATTCAAAAAAGACCCCAAAAGTATCTTGGAATGTCTTGAAATTGTACACAGTCATAGTCAAGCATGCCCTGAACAAGAATCCGTTGAATATATTTGCATATCTCTTGAAGAATATTTTTAATGAACTTTTGAAAATCGGGAAAGCGATCCATGCACTTGGACATTCCAAGTATGTTGGAATGTCTTGAAATTGTACTCAGTCATAGTCAACGACGCCCTGAACAAGAATCCGTTGAAAATATTTGCATATCGCTTAAGGAATATTTTTAATGAATTTTTGAAAATCAGGAAAGCGATCCATGCACTTAGGCAGTGACTTAACTTTTTCGTCAAAAAAGACCCCAAAAGTATCTTGGAATGTCTTGAAATTGTACACAGTCATAGTCAAGCATGCCCTGAACAAGAAACCGTTGAATATATTTGCATATCTCTTGAAGAATATTTTTAATGAATTTTTGAAAATCCGAAAAGCGATCCATGCACTTGGACATTCCAAGTATGTTGGAATGTCTTGAAATTGTACTCAGTCATAGTCAACGACGCCCTGAACAAGAATCAATTGAAAATATTTGCATATCTCTTAAGGATTATTTTTAATGAATTTTTGAAAATGAGGAAAGTCTGTGCACTTAGGCAGTGACTTAACTTTTTATTCAAAAAAGACCCCAAAAGTATCTTGATATGTCTTGAAATTGTATACAGTCATAGTCAAGCATGCCCTGAACAAGAATCCGTTGAATATATTTGCATATCTCTTGAAGAATATTTTTAATGAACTTTTGAAAATCAGGAAAGCGATCCATGCACTTGGACATTCCAAGTATGTTGGAATGTCTTGAAATTGTACTCAGTCATAGTCAACGACGCCCTGAACAAGAATCCGTTGAAAATATTTGCATATCGCTTAAGGAATATTTTTAATGAATTTTTGAAAATCAGGAAAGCGATCCATGCACTTAGGCAGTGACTTAACTTTTTCGTCAAAAAAGACCCCAAAAGTATCTTGGAATGTCTTGAAATTGTACACAGTCATAGTCAAGCATGCCCTGAACAAGAATCCGTTGAATATATTTGCATATCTCTTGAAGAATATTTTTAATGAATTTTTGAAAATCCGGAAAGCTATCCATGCACTTGGACATTCCAAGTAAGTTGGAATGTCTTGAAATTGTACTCAGTCATAGTCAACGACGCCCTGAACAAGAATCTATTGAAAATATTTGCATATCTCTTAAGGAATATTTTTAATGAATTTTTGAAAATGAGGAATTTCTGTGTACTTAGGCAGTGACTTAACTTTTTATTCAAAAAAGACCCCAAAAGTATCTTGGAATGTCTTGAAATTGTACACAGTCATAGTCAAGCATGCCCTGAACAAGAATCCGTTGAATATATTTGCATATCTCTTGAAGAATATTTTTAATGAACTTTTGAAAATCAGGAAAGCGATCCATGTACCTGGACATTCAAAGTATGTTGGAATGTCTTGAAATTGTACTCGGTCATAGTCAACGACGCCCTGAACAAGAATCCGTTGAAAATATTTGCATATCGCTTAAGGAATATTTTTAATGAATTTTTGAAAATCAGGAAAGCGATCCATGCACTTAGGCAGTGACTTAACTTTTTCGTCAAAAAAGACCCCAAAAGTATCTTGGAATGTCTTGAAATTGTACACAGTCATAGTCAAGCATGCCCTGAACAAGAATCCATTGAATATATTTGCATATCTCTTGAAGAATATTTTTAATGAACTTTTGAAAATCAGGAAAGCGATCCATGCACTTGGACATTCCAAGTATGTTGGAATGTCTTGAAATTGTACTCAGTCATAGTCAACGACGCCCTGAACAAGAATCCGTTGAAAATATTTGCATATCGCTTAAGGAATATTTTTAATGAATTTTTGAAAATCAGGAAAGCGATCCATGCACTTAGGCAGTGACTTAACTTTTTCGTCAAAAAAGACCCCAAAAGTATCTTGGAATGTCTTGAAATTGTACACAGTCATAGTCAAGAATGCCATGAACAAGAATCCGTTGAATATATTTGCATATCTCTTGAAGAATATTTTTAATGAATTTTTGAAAATCCGGAAAGCGATCCATGCACTTGGACATTCCAAGTATGTTGGAATGTCTTGAAATTGTACTCGGTCATAGTCAACGACGCCCTGAACAAGAATCCATTGAAAATATTTGCATATCTCTTAAGGAATATTTTTAATGAATTTTTGAAAATGATGAAAGTCTGTGCACTTAGGCAGTGACTTAACTTTTTATTCAAAAAAGACCCCAAAGGTATCTTGGAATGTCTTGAAATTGTACACAGTCATAGTCAAGCATGCCCTGAACAAGAATCCGTTGAATATATTTGCATATCTCTTGAAGAATATTTTTAATGAACTTTTGAAAATCAGGAAAGCGATCCATGCACTTGGACATTCCAAGTATGTTGGAATGTCTTGAAATTGTACTCAGTCATAGTCAACGACGCCCTGAACAAGAATCCGTTGAAAATATTTGCATATCGCTTAAGGAATATTTTTAATGAATTTTTGAAAATCAGGAAAGCGATCCATGCACTTAGGCAGTGACTTAACTTTTTTGTCAAAAAAGACCCCAAAAGTATCTTGGAATGTCTTGAAATTGTACACAGTCATAGTCAAGCATGCCCTGAACAAGAATCCGTTGAATATATTTGCATATCTCTTGAAGAATATTTTTAATGAATTTTTGAAAATCCGAAAAGCGATCCATGCACTTGGACATTCCAAGTATGTTGGAATGTCTTGAAATTGTACTCAGTCATAGTCAACGACGCCCTGAACAAGAATCAATTGAAAATATTTGCATATCTCTTAAGGAATATTTTTAATGAATTTTTGAAAATGAGGAAAGTCTGTGGACTTAGGCAGTGACTTAACTTTTTATTCAAAAAAGACCCCAAAAGTATCTTGGAATGTCTTGAAATTGTACACAGTCATAGTCAAGCATGCCCTGAACAAGAATCCGTTGAATATATTTGCATATCTCTTGAAGAATATTTTTAATGAACTTTTGAAAATCAGGAAAGCGATCCATGCACTTGGACATTCCAAGTATGTTGGAATGTCTTGAAATTGTACTCAGTCATAGTCAACGACGCCCTGAACAAGAATCCGTTGAAAATATTTGCATATCGTTTAAGGAATATTTTTAAAGAATTTCTGAAAATCAGGAAAGCGATCCATGCACTTAGGCAGTGACTTAACTTTTTCGTCAAAAAAGACCCCAAAAGTATCTTGGAATGTCTTGAAATTGTACACAGTCATAGTCAAGCATGCCCTGAACAAGAATCCGTTGAATATATTTGCATATCTCTTGAAGAATATTTTTAATGAATTTTTGAAAATCCGGAAAGCTATCCATGCACTTGGACATTCCAAGTAAGTTGGAATGTCTTGAAATTGTACTCAGTCATAGTCAACGACGCCCTGAACAAGAATCTATTGAAAATATTTGCATATCTCTTAAGGAATATTTTTAATGAATTTTTGAAAATGAGGAATTTCTGTGTACTTAGGCAGTGACTTAACTTTTTATTCAAAAAAGACCCCAAAAGTATCTTGGAATGTCTTGAAATTGTACACAGTCATAGTCAAGCATGCCCTGAACAAGAATCCGTTGAATATATTTGCATATCTCTTGAAGAATATTTTTAATGAACTTTTGAAAATCAGGAAAGCGATCCATGTACCTGGACATTCAAAGTATGTTGGAATGTCTTGAAATTGTACTCGGTCATAGTCAACGACGCCCTGAACAAGAATCCGTTGAAAATATTTGCATATCGCTTAAGGAATATTTTTAATGAATTTTTGAAAATCAGGAAAGCGATCCATGCACTTAGGCAGTGACTTAACTTTTTCGTCAAAAAAGACCCCAAAAGTATCTTGGAATGTCTTGAAATTGTACACAGTCATAGTCAAGCATGCCCTGAACAAGAATCCATTGAATATATTTGCATATCTCTTGAAGAATATTTTTAATGAACTTTTGAAAATCAGGAAAGCGATCCATGCACTTGGACATTCCAAGTATGTTGGAATGTCTTGAAATTGTACTCAGTCATAGTCAACGACGCCCTGAACAAGAATCCGTTGAAAATATTTGCATATCGCTTAAGGAATATTTTTAATGAATTTTTGAAAATCAGGAAAGCGATCCATGCACTTAGGCAGTGACTTAACTTTTTCGTCAAAAAAGACCCCAAAAGTATCTTGGAATGTCTTGAAATTGTACACAGTCATAGTCAAGAATGCCATGAACAAGAATCCGTTGAATATATTTGCATATCTCTTGAAGAATATTTTTAATGAATTTTTGAAAATCCGGAAAGCGATCCATGCACTTGGACATTCCAAGTATGTTGGAATGTCTTGAAATTGTACTCGGTCATAGTCAACGACGCCCTGAACAAGAATCCATTGAAAATATTTGCATATCTCTTAAGGAATATTTTTAATGAATTTTTGAAAATGATGAAAGTCTGTGCACTTAGGCAGTGACTTAACTTTTTATTCAAAAAAGACCCCAAAGGTATCTTGGAATGTCTTGAAATTGTACACAGTCATAGTCAAGCATGCCCTGAACAAGAATCCGTTGAATATATTTGCATATCTCTTGAAGAATATTTTTAATGAACTTTTGAAAATCAGGAAAGCGATCCATGCACTTGGACATTCCAAGTATGTTGGAATGTCTTGAAATTGTACTCAGTCATAGTCAACGACGCCCTGAACAAGAATCCGTTGAAAATATTTGCATATCGCTTAAGGAATATTTTTAATGAATTTTTGAAAATCAGGAAAGCGATCCATGCACTTAGGCAGTGACTTAACTTTTTTGTCAAAAAAGACCCCAAAAGTATCTTGGAATGTCTTGAAATTGTACACAGTCATAGTCAAGAATGCCCTGAACAAGAATCCGTTGAATATATTTGCATATCTCTTGAAGAATATTTTTAATGAATTTTTGAAAATCCGAAAAGCGATCCATGCACTTGGACATTCAAAGTATGTTGGAATGTCTTGAAATTGTACTCAGTCATAGTCAACGACGCCCTGAACAAGAATCAATTGAAAATATTTGCATATCTCTTAAGGAATATTTTTAATGAATTTTTGAAAATGAGGAAAGTCTGTGGACTTAGGCAGTGACTTAACTTTTTATTCAAAAAAGACCCCAAAAGTATCTTGGAATGTCTTGAAATTGTACACAGTCATAGTCAAGCATGCCCTGAACAAGAATCCGTTGAATATATTTGCATATCTCTTGAAGAATATTTTTAATGAACTTTTGAAAATCAGGAAAGCGATCCATGCACTTGGACATTCCAAGTATGTTGGAATGTCTTGAAATTGTACTCAGTCATATACAACGACGCCCTGAACAAGAATCCGTTGAAAATATTTGCATATCGTTTAAGGAATATTTTTAAAGAATTTCTGAAAATCAGGAAAGCGATCCATGCACTTAGGCAGTGACTTAACTTTTTCGTCAAAAAAGACCCCAAAAGTATCTTGGAATGTCTTGAAATTGTACACAGTCATAGTCAAGCATGCCCTGAACAAGAATCCGTTGAATATATTTGCATATCTCTTGAAGAATATTTTTAATGAATTTTTGAAAATCCGGAAAGCGATCCATGCACTTGGACATTCCAAGTATGTTGGAATGTCTTGAAATTGTACTCGGTCATAGTCAACGACGCCCTGAACAAGAATCCATTGAAAATATTTGCATATCTCTTAAGGAATATTTTTAATGAATTTTTGAAAATGATGAAAGTCTGTGCACTTAGGCAGTGACTTAACTTTTTATTCAAAAAAGACCCCAAAGGTATCTTGGAATGTCTTGAAATTGTACACAGTCATAGTCAAGCATGCCCTGAACAAGAATCCGTTGAATATATTTGCATATCTCTTGAAGAATATTTTTAATGAACTTTTGAAAATCAGGAAAGCGATCCATGCACTTGGACATTCCAAGTATGTTGGAATGTCTTGAAATTGTACTCAGTCATAGTCAACGACGCCCTGAACAAGAATCCGTTGAAAATATTTGCATATCGCTTAAGGAATATTTTTAATGAATTTTTGAAAATCAGGAAAGCGATCCATGCACTTAGGCAGTGACTTAACTTTTTTGTCAAAAAAGACCCCAAAAGTATCTTGGAATGTCTTGAAATTGTACACAGTCATAGTCAAGCATGCCCTGAACAAGAATCCGTTGAATATATTTGCATATCTCTTGAAGAATATTTTTAATGAATTTTTGAAAATCCGAAAAGCGATCCATGCACTTGGACATTCAAAGTATGTTGGAATGTCTTGAAATTGTACTCAGTCATAGTCAACGACGCCCTGAACAAGAATCAATTGAAAATATTTGCATATCTCTTAAGGAATATTTTTAATGAATTTTTGAAAATGAGGAAAGTCTGTGGACTTAGGCAGTGACTTAACTTTTTATTCAAAAAAGACCCCAAAAGTATCTTGGAATGTCTTGAAATTGTACACAGTCATAGTCAAGCATGCCCTGAACAAGAATCCGTTGAATATATTTGCATATCTCTTGAAGAATATTTTTAATGAACTTTTGAAAATCAGGAAAGCGATCCATGCACTTGGACATTCCAAGTATGTTGGAATGTCTTGAAATTGTACTCAGTCATATACAACGACGCCCTGAACAAGAATCCGTTGAAAATATTTGCATATCGTTTAAGGAATATTTTTAAAGAATTTCTGAAAATCAGGAAAGCGATCCATGCACTTAGGCAGTGACTTAACTTTTTCGTCAAAAAAGACCCCAAAAGTATCTTGGAATGTCTTGAAATTGTACACAGTCATAGTCAAGCATGCCCTGAACAAGAATCCGTTGAATATATTTGCATATCTCTTGAAGAATATTTTTAATGAATTTTTGAAAATCCGGAAAGCGATCCATGCACTTGGACATTCCAAGTATGTTGGAATGTCTTGAAATTGTACTCAGTCATAGTCAACGACGCCCTGAACAAGAATCAATTGAAAATATTTGCATATCTCTTAAGGAATATTTTTAATGAATTTTTGAAAATGAGGAAAGTCTGTGCACTTAGGCAGTGACTTAACTTTTTATTCAAAAAAGACCCCAAAAGTATCTTGGAATGTCTTGAAATTGTACACAGTCATAGTCAAGCATGCCCTGAACAAGAATCCGTTGAATATATTTGCATATCTCTTGAAGAATATTTTTAATGAACTTTTGAAAATCAGGAAAGCGATCCATGCACTTGGACATTCCAAGTATGTTGGAATGTCTTGAAATTGTGCTCAGTCATAGTCAACGACGCCCTGAACAAGAATCCGTTGAAAATATTTGCATATCGTTTAAGGAATATTTTTAAAGAATTTCTGAAAATCAGGAAAGCGATCCATGCACTTAGGCAGTGACTTAACTTTTTCGTCAAAAAAGACCCCAAAAGTATCTTGGAATGTCTTGAAATTGTACACAGTCATAGTCAAGCATGCCCTGAACAAGAATCCGTTGAATATATTTGCATATCTCTTGAAGAATATTTTTAATGAATTTTTGAAAATCCGGAAAGCGATCCATGCACTTGGACATTCCAAGTATGTTGGAATGTCTTGAAATTGTACTCGGTCATAGTCAACGACGCCCTGAACAAGAATCCATTGAAAATATTTGCATATCTCTTAAGGAATATTTTTAATGAATTTTTGAAAATGATGAAAGTCTGTGCACTTAGGCAGTGACTTAACTTTTTATTCAAAAAAGACCCCAAAGGTATCTTGGAATGTCTTGAAATTGTACACAGTCATAGTCAAGCATGCCCTGAACAAGAATCCGTTGAATATATTTGCATATCTCTTGAAGAATATTTTTAATGAACTTTTGAAAATCAGGAAAGCGATCCATGCACTTGGACATTCCAAGTATGTTGGAATGTCTTGAAATTGTACTCAGTCATAGTCAACGACGCCCTGAACAAGAATCCGTTGAAAATATTTGCATATCGCTTAAGGAATATTTTTTATGAATTTTTGAAAATCAGGAAAGCGATCCATGCACTTAGGCAGTGACTTAACTTTTTTGTCAAAAAAGACCCCAAAAGTATCTTGGAATGTCTTGAAATTGTACACAGTCATAGTCAAGCATGCCCTGAACAAGAATCCGTTGAATATATTTGCATATCTCTTGAAGAATATTTTTAATGAATTTTTGAAAATCCGAAAAGCGATCCATGCACTTGGACATTCCAAGTATGTTGGAATGTCTTGAAATTGTACTCAGTCATAGTCAACGACGCCCTGAACAAGAATCAATTGAAAATATTTGCATATCTCTTAAGGAATATTTTTAATGAATTTTTGAAAATGAGGAAAGTCTGTGCACTTAGGCAGTGACTTAACTTTTTATTCAAAAAAGACCCCAAAAGTATCTTGGAATGTCTTGAAATTGTACACAGTCATAGTCAAGCATGCCCTGAACAAGAATCCGTTGAATATATTTGCATATCTCTTGAAGAATATTTTTAATGAACTTTTGAAAATCAGGAAAGCGATCCATGCACTTGGACATTCCAAGTATGTTGGAATGTCTTGAAATTGTACTCAGTCATAGTCAACGACGCCCTGAACAAGAATCCGTTGAAAATATTTGCATATCGTTTAAGGAATATTTTTAAAGAATTTCTGAAAATCAGGAAAGCGATCCATGCACTTAGGCAGTGACTTAACTTTTTCGTCAAAAAAGACCCCAAAAGTATCTTGGAATGTCTTGAAATTGTACACAGTCATAGTCAAGCATGCCCTGAACAAGAATCCGTTGAATATATTTGCATATCTCTTGAAGAATATTTTTAATGAATTTTTGAAAATCCGGAAAGCGATCCATGCACTTGGACATTCCAAGTATGTTGGAATGTCTTGAAATTGTACTCAGTCATAGTCAACGACGCCCTGAACAAGAATCCATTGAAAATATTTGCATATCTCTTAAGGAATATTTTTAATGAATTTTTGAAAATGATGAAAGTCTGTGCACTTAGGCAGTGACTTAACTTTTTATTCAAAAAAGACCCCAAAGGTATCTTGGAATGTCTTGAAATTGTACACAGTCATAGTCAAGCATGCCCTGAACAAGAATCCGTTGAATATATTTGCATATCTCTTGAAGAATATTTTTAATGAACTTTTGAAAATCAGGAAAGCGATCCATGCACTTGGACATTCCAAGTATGTTGGAATGTCTTGAAATTGTACTCAGTCATAGTCAACGACGCCCTGAACAAGAATCCGTTGAAAATATTTGCATATCGCTTAAGGAATATTTTTAATGAATTTTTGAAAATCAGGAAAGCGATCCATGCACTTAGGCAGTGACTTAACTTTTTTGTCAAAAAAGACCCCAAAAGTATCTTGGAATGTCTTGAAATTGTACACAGTCATAGTCAAGCATGCCCTGAACAAGAATCCGTTGAATATATTTGCATATCTCTTGAAGAATATTTTTAATGAATTTTTGAAAATCCGGAAAGCGATCCATGCACTTGGACATTCCAAGTATGTTGGAATGTCTTGAAATTGTACTCGGTCATAGTCAACGACGCCCTGAACAAGAATCCATTGAAAATATTTGCATATCTCTTAAGGAATATTTTTAATGAATTTTTGAAAATGATGAAAGTCTGTGCACTTAGGCAGTGACTTAACTTTTTATTCAAAAAAGACCCCAAAGGTATCTTGGAATGTCTTGAAATTGTACACAGTCATAGTCAAGCATGCCCTGAACAAGAATCCGTTGAATATATTTGCATATCTCTTGAAGAATATTTTTAATGAACTTTTGAAAATCAGGAAAGCGATCCATGCACTTGGACATTCCAAGTATGTTGGAATGTCTTGAAATTGTACTCAGTCATAGTCAACGACGCCCTGAACAAGAATCCGTTGAAAATATTTGCATATCGCTTAAGGAATATTTTTTATGAATTTTTGAAAATCAGGAAAGCGATCCATGCACTTAGGCAGTGACTTAACTTTTTTGTCAAAAAAGACCCCAAAAGTATCTTGGAATGTCTTGAAATTGTACACAGTCATAGTCAAGCATGCCCTGAACAAGAATCCGTTGAATATATTTGCATATCTCTTGAAGAATATTTTTAATGAATTTTTGAAAATCCTAAAAGCGATCCATGCACTTGGACATTCCAAGTATGTTGGAATGTCTTGAAATTGTACTCAGTCATAGTCAACGACGCCCTGAACAAGAATCAATTGAAAATATTTGCATATCTCTTAAGGAATATTTTTAATGAATTTTTGAAAATGAGGAAAGTCTGTGCACTTAGGCAGTGACTTAACTTTTTATTCAAAAAAGACCCCAAAAGTATCTTGGAATGTCTTGAAATTGTACACAGTCATAGTCAAGCATGCCCTGAACAAGAATCCGTTGAATATATTTGCATATCTCTTGAAGAATATTTTTAATGAACTTTTGAAAATCAGGAAAGCGATCCATGCACTTGGACATTCCAAGTATGTTGGAATGTCTTGAAATTGTACTCAGTCATAGTCAACGACGCCCTGAACAAGAATCCGTTGAAAATATTTGCATATCGTTTAAGGAATATTTTTAAAGAATTTCTGAAAATCAGGAAAGCGATCCATGCACTTAGGCAGTGACTTAACTTTTTCGTCAAAAAAGACCCCAAAAGTATCTTGGAATGTCTTGAAATTGTACACAGTCATAGTCAAGAATGCCCTGAACAAGAATCCGTTGAATATATTTGCATATCTCTTGAAGAATATTTTTAATGAATTTTTGAAAATCCGGAAAGCGATCCATGCACTTGGACATTCCAAGTATGTTGGAATGTCTTGAAATTGTACTCGGTCATAGTCAACGACGCCCTGAACAAGAATCCATTGAAAATATTTGCATATCTCTTAAGGAATATTTTTAATGAATTTTTGAAAATGAGGAAAGTCTGTGCACTTAGGCAGTGACTTAACTTTTTATTCAAAAAAGACCCCAAAAGTATCTTGGAATGTCTTGAAATTGTACACAGTCATAGTCAAGCATGCCCTGAACAAGAATCCGTTGAATATATTTGCATATCTCTTGAAGAATATTTTTAATGAACTTTTGAAAATCAGGAAAGCGATCCATGCACTTGGACATTCCAAGTATGTTGGAATGTCTTGAAATTGTACTCAGTCATAGTCAACGACGCCCTGAACAAGAATCCGTTGAAAATATTTGCATATCGTTTAAGGAATATTTTTAAAGAATTTCTGAAAATCAGGAAAGCGATCCATGCACTTAGGCAGTGACTTAACTTTTTCGTCAAAAAAGACCCCAAAAGTATCTTGGAATGTCTTGAAATTGTACACAGTCATAGTCAAGCATGCCCTGAACAAGAATCCGTTGAATATATTTGCATATCTCTTGAAGAATATTTTTAATGAATTTTTGAAAATCCGAAAAGCGATCCATGCACTTGGACATTCCAAGTATGTTGGAATGTCTTGAAATTGTACTCAGTCATAGTCAACGACGCCCTGAACAAGAATCAATTGAAAATATTTGCATATCTCTTAAGGAATATTTTTAATGAATTTTTGAAAATGAGGAAAGTCTGTGCACTTAGGCAGTGACTTAACTTTTTATTCAAAAAAGACCCCAAAAGTATCTTGGAATGTCTTGAAATTGTACACAGTCATAGTCAAGCATGCCCTGAACAAGAATCCGTTGAATATATTTGCATATCTCTTGAAGAATATTTTTAATGAACTTTTGAAAATCAGGAAAGCGATCCATGCACTTGGACATTCCAAGTATGTTGGAATGTCTTGAAATTGTACTCAGTCATAGTCAACGACGCCCTGAACAAGAATCCGTTGAAAATATTTGCATATCGTTTAAGGAATATTTTTAAAGAATTTCTGAAAATCAGGAAAGCGATCCATGCACTTAGGCAGTGACTTAACTTTTTCGTCAAAAAAGACCCCAAAAGTATCTTGGAATGTCTTGAAATTGTACACAGTCATAGTCAAGCATGCCCTGAACAAGAATCCGTTGAATATATTTGCATATCTCTTGAAGAATATTTTTAATGAATTTTTGAAAATCCGGAAAGCGATCCATGCACTTGGACATTCCAAGTATGTTGGAATGTCTTGAAATTGTACTCAGTCATAGTCAACGACGCCCTGAACAAGAATCCATTGAAAATATTTGCATATCTCTTAAGGAATATTTTTAATGAATTTTTGAAAATGATGAAAGTCTGTGCACTTAGGCAGTGACTTAACTTTTTATTCAAAAAAGACCCCAAAGGTATCTTGGAATGTCTTGAAATTGTACACAGTCATAGTCAAGCATGCCCTGAACAAGAATCCGTTGAATATATTTGCATATCTCTTGAAGAATATTTTTAATGAACTTTTGAAAATCAGGAAAGCGATCCATGCACTTGGACATTCCAAGTATGTTGGAATGTCTTGAAATTGTACTCAGTCATAGTCAACGACGCCCTGAACAAGAATCCGTTGAAAATATTTGCATATCGCTTAAGGAATATTTTTAATGAATTTTTGAAAATCAGGAAAGCGATCCATGCACTTAGGCAGTGACTTAACTTTTTTGTCAAAAAAGACCCCAAAAGTATCTTGGAATGTCTTGAAATTGTACACAGTCATAGTCAAGCATGCCCTGAACAAGAATCCGTTGAATATATTTGCATATCTCTTGAAGAATATTTTTAATGAATTTTTGAAAATCTGAAAAGCGATCCATGCACTTGGACATTCCAAGTATGTTGGAATGTCTTGAAATTGTACTCAGTCATAGTCAACGACGCCCTGAACAAGAATCAATTGAAAATATTTGCATATCTCTTAAGGAATATTTTTAATGAATTTTTGAAAATGAGGAAAGTCTGTGCACTTAGGCAGTGACTTAACTTTTTATTCAAAAAAGACCCCAAAAGTATCCTGGAATGTCTTGAAATTGTACACAGTCATAGTCAAGCATGCCCTGAACAAGAATCCGTTGAATATATTTGCATATCTCTTGAAGAATATTTTTAATGAACTTTTGAAAATCAGGAAAGCGATCCATGCACTTGGACATTCCAAGTATGTTGGAATGTCTTGAAATTGTACTCAGTCATAGTCAACGACGCCCTGAACAAGAATCCGTTGAAAATATTTGCATATCGTTTAAGGAATATTTTTAAAGAATTTCTGAAAATCAGGAAAGCGATCCATGCACTGAGGCAGTGACTTAACTTTTTCGTCAAAAAAGACCCCAAAAGTATCTTGGAATGTCTTGAAATTGTACACAGTCATAGTCAAGCATGCCCTAAACAAGAATCCGTTGAATATATTTGCATATCTCTTGAAGAATATTTTTAATGAATTTTTGAAAATCCGGAAAGCGATCCATGCACTTGGACATTCCAAGTATGTTGGAATGTCTTGAAATTGTACTCAGTCATAGTCAACGACGCCCTGAACAAGAATCCATTGAAAATATTTGCATATCTCTTAAGGAATATTTTTAATGAATTTTTGAAAATGATGAAAGTCTGTGCACTTAGGCAGTGACTTAACTTTTTATTCAAAAAAGACCCCAAAGGTATCTTGGAATGTCTTGAAATTGTACACAGTCATAGTCAAGCATGCCCTGAACAAGAATCCGTTGAATATATTTGCATATCTCTTGAAGAATATTTTTAATGAACTTTTGAAAATCAGGAAAGCGATCCATGCACTTGGACATTCCAAGTATGTTGGAATGTCTTGAAATTGTACTCAGTCATAGTCAACGACGCCCTGAACAAGAATCCGTTGAAAATATTTGCATATCGCTTAAGGAATATTTTTAATGAATTTTTGAAAATCAGGAAAGCGATCCATGCACTTAGGCAGTGACTTAACTTTTTTGTCAAAAAAGACTCCAAAAGTATCTTGGAATGTCTTGAAATTGTACACAGTCATAGTCAAGCATGCCCTGAACAAGAATCCGTTGAATATATTTGCATATCTCTTGAAGAATATTTTTAATGAATTTTTGAAAATCTGAAAAGCGATCCATGCACTTGGACATTCCAAGTATGTTGGAATGTCTTGAAATTGTACTCAGTCATAGTCAACGACGCCCTGAACAAGAATCAATTGAAAATATTTGCATATCTCTTAAGGAATATTTTTAATGAATTTTTGAAAATGAGGAAAGTCTGTGCACTTAGGCAGTGACTTAACTTTTTATTCAAAAAAGACCCCAAAAGTATCCTGGAATGTCTTGAAATTGTACACAGTCATAGTCAAGCATGCCCTGAACAAGAATCCGTTGAATATATTTGCATATCTCTTGAAGAATATTTTTAATGAACTTTTGAAAATCAGGAAAGCGATCCATGCACTTGGACATTCCAAGTATGTTGGAATGTCTTGAAATTGTACTCAGTCATAGTCAACGACGCCCTGAACAAGAATCCGTTGAAAATATTTGCATATCGTTTAAGGAATATTTTTAAAGAATTTCTGAAAATCAGGAAAGCGATCCATGCACTGAGGCAGTGACTTAACTTTTTCGTCAAAAAAGACCCCAAAAGTATCTTGGAATGTCTTGAAATTGTACACAGTCATAGTCAAGCATGCCCTAAACAAGAATCCGTTGAATATATTTGCATATCTCTTGAAGAATATTTTTAATGAATTTTTGAAAATCCGGAAAGCGATCCATGCACTTGGACATTCCAAGTATGTTGGAATGTCTTGAAATTGTACTCGGTCATAGTCAACGACGCCCTGAACAAGAATCCATTGAAAATATTTGCATATCTCTTAAGGAATATTTTTAATGAAGTTTTGAAAATGATGAAAGTCTGTGCACTTAGGCAGTGACTTAACTTTTTATCCAAAAAAGACCCCAAAGGTATCTTGGAATGTCTTGAAATTGTACACAGTCATAGTCAAGCATGCCCTGAACAAGAATCCGTTGAATATATTTGCATATCTCTTGAAGAATATTTTTAATGAACTTTTGAAAATCAGGAAAGCGATCCATGCACTTGGACATTCCAAGTATGTTGGAATGTCTTGAAATTGTACTCAGTCATAGTCAACGACGCCCTGAACAAGAATCCGTTGAAAATATTTGCATATCGTTTAAGGAATATTTTTAAAGAATTTCTGAAAATCAGGAAAGCGATCCATGCACTGAGGCAGTGACTTAACTTTTTCGTCAAAAAAGACCCCAAAAGTATCTTGGAATGTCTTGAAATTGTACACAGTCATAGTCAAGCATGCCCTAAACAAGAATCCGTTGAATATATTTGCATATCTCTTGAAGAATATTTTTAATGAATTTTTGAAAATCCGGAAAGCGATCCATGCACTTGGACATTCCAAGTATGTTGGAATGTCTTGAAATTGTACTCAGTCATAGTCAACGACGCCCTGAACAAGAATCAATTGAAAATATTTGCATATCTCTTAAGGAATATTTTTAATGAATTTTTGAAAATTAGGAAAGCGATCCATGCACTTAGGCAGTGACTTAACTTTTGATGTTTTTGGTTTGCTTTTAAAGCATTAAAGCTGCAGGAGTTCATCCATGTCGCCCAGTCGCTGGAAACAAACGTTTGGACACCATGGATCACACAGCAGGAAATAAGGTGAGACGGAGGAAACGATCCATTTGCCCTGATGCACTTAGTGACTTGACTTTTTTTTCAAAAAAGACCCCAAAAGTATCTTGGAATGTCTTGAAATTGTACACAGTCATAGTCAAGCATGCCCTGAACAAGAATCCGTTGAATATATTTGCATATCTCTTGAGGAATATTTTTAATGAATTTTTGAAAATCAGGAAAGCGATCCATGCACTTAGGCAGTGACTTAACTTTTGATGTTTTTGGGTTGTTTTTAAAGAATTAAAGCTGCAGGAGTTCATCCATGTCGTCCAGTCGCTGGAAACAAACGTTTGGACACCGTGGATCACACAGCAGGATATCAGGTGAGACGAAGGAAACGATCCATTTGTCCTGATGCACTTAGTGACTTGACTTTTTTTTCAAAAAAAACCCCAAAAGTAAATTGGAATGTCTTGAAATTGTACACAGTCATAGTCAAGCATGCCCTGAATAAGAATCCGTTGAATATATTTGCATATCTCTTGAAGAATATTTTTAATGAATTTTTGAAAATCCGGAAAGCGATCCATGCACTTGGACATTCCAAGTATGTTGGAATGTCTTGAAATTGTACTCAGTCATAGTCAACGACGCCCTGAACAAGAATCCGTTGAAAATATTTGCATATCGCTTAAGGAATATTTTTAATGAATTTTTGAAAATCAGGAAAGCGATCCATGCACTTAGGCAGTGACTTAACTTTTTCGTCAAAAAAGACCCCAAAAGTATCTTGGAATGTCTTGAAATTGTACACAGTCATAGTCAAGCATGCCCTGAACAAGAATCCGTTGAATATATTTGCATATCTCTTGAAGAATATTTTTAATGAATTTTTGAAAATCCGGAAAGCGATCCATGCACTTGGACATTCCAAGTATGTTGGAATGTCTTGAAATTGTACTCGGTCATAGTCAACGACGCCCTGAACAAGAATCCATTGAAAATATTTGCATATCTCTTAAGGAATATTTTTAATGAATTTTTGGAAATGAGGAAAGTCTGTGCACTTAGGCAGTGACTTAACTTTTTATTCAAAAAAGACCCCAAAAGTATCTTGGAATGTCTTGAAATTGTACACAGTCATAGTCAAGCATGCCCTGAACAAGAATCCGTTGAATATATTTGCATATCTCTTGAAGAATATTTTTAATGAATTTTTGAAAATCCGGAAAGCGATCCATGCACTTGGACATTCCAAGTATGTTGGAATGTCTTGAAATTGTACTCAGTCATAGTCAACGACGCCCTGAACAAGAATCCGTTGAAAATATTTGCATATCGCTTAAGGAATATTTTTAATGAATTTTTGAAAATCAGGAAAGCAATCCATGCACTTAGGCAGTGACTTAACTTTTTTGTCAAAAAAGACCCCAAAAGTATCTTGGAATGTCTTGAAATTGTACACAGTCATAGTCAAGCATGCCCTGAACAAGAAACCGTTGAATATATTTGCATATCTCTTGAAGAATATTTTTAATGAATTTTTGAAAATCCGAAAAGCGATCCATGCACTTGGACATTCCAAGTATGTTGGAATGTCTTGAAATTGTACTCAGTCATAGTCAACGACGCCCTGAACAAGAATCAATTGAAAATATTTGCATATCTCTCAAGGATTATTTTTAATGAATTTTTGAAAATGAGGAAAGTCTGTGCACTTAGGCAGTGACTTAACTTTTTATTCAAAAAAGACCCCAAAAGTATCTTGATTTGTCTTGAAATTGTACACAGTCATAGTCAAGCATGCCCTGAACAAGAATCCGTTGAATATATTTGCATATCTCTTGAAGAATATTTTTAATGAACTTTTGAAAATCAGGAAAGCGATCCATGCACTTGGACATTCCAAGTATGTTGGAATGTCTTGAAATTGTACTCAGTCATAGTCAACGACGCCCTGAACAAGAATCCGTTGAAAATATTTGCATATCGTTTAAGGAATATTTTTAAAGAATTTCTGAAAATCAGGAAAGCGATCCATGCACTTAGGCAGTGACTTAACTTTTTCGTCAAAAAAGACCCCAAAAGTATCTTGGAATGTCTTGAAATTGTACACAGTCATAGTCAAGCATGCCCTGAACAAGAATCCGTTGAATATATTTGCATATCTCTTGAAGAATATTTTTAATGAACTTTTGAAAATCAGGAAAGCGATCTATGCACTTGGACATTCAAAGTATGTTGGAATGTCTTGAAATTGTACACAGTCATAGTCAAGCATGCCCTGAACAAGAATCCGTTGAATATATTTGCATATCTCTTGAAGAATATTTTTAATGAATTTTTGAAAATCCGGAAAGCTATCCATGCACTTGGACATTCCACTTAAGTTGGAATGTCTTGAAATTGTACTCAGTCATAGTCAACGACGCCCTGAACAAGAATCTATTGAAAATATTTGCATATCTCTTAAGGAATATTTTTAATGAATTTTTGAAAATGAGGAATTTCTGTGCACTTAGGCAGTGACTTAACTTTTTATTCAAAAAAGACCCCAAAAGTATCTTGGAATGTCTTGAAATTGTACACAGTCATAGTCAAGCATGCCCTGAACAAGAATCCGTTGAATATATTTGCATATCTCTTGAAGAATATTTTTAATGAACTTTTGAAAATCAGGAAAGCGATCCATGCACTTGGACATTCCAAGTATGTTGGAATGTCTTGAAATTGTACTCAGTCATAGTCAACGACGCCCTGAACAAGAATCCGTTGAAAATATTTGCATATCGCTTAAGGAATATTTTTAATGAATTTTTGAAAATCAGGAAAGCGATCCATGCACTTAGGCAGTGACTTAACTTTTTCGTCAAAAAAGACCCCAAAAGTATCTTGGAATGTCTTGAAATTGTACACAGTCATAGTCAAGCATGCCCTGAACAAGAATCCGTTGAATATATTTGCATATCTCTTGAAGAATATTTTTAATGAATTTTTGAAAATCCGAAAAGCGATCCATGCACTTGGACATTCCAAGTATGTTGGAATGTCTTGAAATTGTACTCAGTCATAGTCAACGACGCTCTGAACAAGAATCAATTGAAAATATTTGCATATCTCTTAAGGAATATTTTTAATGAATTTTTGAAAATGAGGAAAGTCTGTGCACTTAGGCAGTGACTTAACTTTTTATTCAAAAAAGACCCCAAAAGTATCTTGGAATGTCTTGAAATTGTACACAGTCATAGTCAAGCATGCCCTGAACAAGAATCCGTTGAATATATTTGCATATCTCTTGAAGAATATTTTTAATGAACTTTTGAAAATCAGGAAAGCGATCCATGTACTTGGACATTCAAAGTATGTTGGAATGTCTTGAAATTGTACTCGGTCATAGTCAACGACGCCCTGAACAAGAATCCGTTGAGAATATTTGCATATCGCTTAAGGAATATTTTTAATGAATTTTTGAAAATCAGGAAAGCGATCCATGCACTTAGGCAGTGACTTAACTTTTTCGTCAAAAAAGACCCCAAAAGTATCTTGGAATGTCTTGAAATTGTACACAGTCATAGTCAAGCATGCCCTGAACAAGAATCCGTTGAATATATTTGCATATCTCTTGAAGAATATTTTTAATGAATTTTTGAAAATCCGGAAAGCGATCCATGCACTTGGACATTCCAAGTATGTTGGAATGTCTTGAAATTGTACTCAGTCATAGTCAACGACGCCCTGAACAAGAATCCATTGAAAATATTTGCATATCTCTTAAGGAATATTTTTAATGAATTTTTGAAAATGATGAAAGTCTGTGCACTTAGGCAGTGACTTAACTTTTTATTCAAAAAAGACCCCAAAGGTATCTTGGAATGTCTTGAAATTGTACACAGTCATAGTCAAGCATGCCCTGAACAAGAATCCGTTGAATATATTTGCATATCTCTTGAAGAATATTTTTAATGAACTTTTGAAAATCAGGAAAGCGATCCATGCACTTGGACATTCCAAGTATGTTGGAATGTCTTGAAATTGTACTCAGTCATAGTCAACGACGCCCTGAACAAGAATCCGTTGAAAATATTTGCATATCGCTTAAGGAATATTTCTAATGAATTTTTGAAAATCAGGAAAGCGATCCATGCACTTAGGCAGTGACTTAACTTTTTTGTCAAAAAAGACCCCAAAAGTATCTTGGAATGTCTTGAAATTGTACACAGTCATAGTCAAGCATGCCCTGAACAAGAATCCGTTGAATATATTTGCATATCTCTTGAAGAATATTTTTAATGAACTTTTGAAAATCATGAAAGCGATCCATGCACTTGGACATTCCAAGTATGTTGGAATGTCTTGAAATTGTACTCAGTCATAGTCAACGACGCCCTGAACAAGAATCCGTTGAAAATATTTGCGTATCGTTTAAGGAATATTTTTAAAGAATTTCTGAAAATCAGGAAAGCGATCCATGCACTTAGGCAGTGACTTAACTTTTTCGTCAAAAAAGACCCCAAAAGTATCTTGGAATGTCTTGAAATTGTACACAGTCATAGTCAAGAATGCCCTGAACAAGAATCCGTTGAATATATTTGCATATCTCTTGAAGAATATTTTTAATGAATTTTTGAAAATCCGGAAAGCGATCCATGCACTTGGACATTCCAAGTATGTTGGAATGTCTTGAAATTGTACTCGGTCATAGTCAACGACGCCCTGAACAAGAATCCATTGAAAATATTTGCATATATCTTAAGGAATATTTTTAATGAATTTTTGAAAATGATGAAAGTCTGTGCACTTAGGCAGTGACTTAACTTTTTATTCAAAAAAGACCCCAAAGGTATCTTGGAATGTCTTGAAATTGTACACAGTCATAGTCAAGCATGCCCTGAACAAGAATCCGTTGAATATATTTGCATATCTCTTGAAGAATATTTTTAATGAACTTTTGAAAATCAGGAAAGCGATCCATGCACTTGGACATTCCAAGTATGTTGGAATGTCTTGAAATTGTACTCAGTCATAGTCAACGACGCCCTGAACAAGAATCCGTTGAAAATATTTGCATATCGCTTAAGGAATATTTTTAATGAATTTTTGAAAATCAGGAAAGCGATCCATGCACTTAGGCAGTGACTTAACTTTTTTGTCAAAAAAGACCCCAAAAGTATCTTGGAATGTCTTGAAATTGTACACAGTCATAGTCAAGCATGCACTGAACAAGAATCCGTTGAATATATTTGCATATCTCTTGAAGAATATTTTTAATGAATTTTTGAAAATCCGAAAAGCGATCCATGCACTTGGACATTCCAAGTATGTTGGAATGTCTTGAAATTGTACTCAGTCATAGTCAACGACGCCCTGAACAAGAATCAATTGAAAATATTTGCATATCTCTTAAGGAATATTTTTAATGAATTTTTGAAAATGAGGAAAGTCTGTGCACTTAGGCAGTGACTTAACTTTTTATTCAAAAAAGAGCCCAAAAGTATCTTGGAATGTCTTGAAATTGTACACAGTCATAGTCAAGCATGCCCTGAACAAGAATCCGTTGAATATATTTGCATATCTCTTGAAGAATATTTTTAATGAACTTTTGAAAATCAGGAAAGCGATCCATGCACTTGGACATTCCAAGTATGTTGGAATGTCTTGAAATTGTACTCAGTCATAGTCAACGACGCCCTGAACAAGAATCTGTTGAAAATATTTGCATATCGCTTAAGGAATATTTTTAATGAATTTTTGAAAATCAGGAAAGCGATCCATGCACTTAGGCAGTGACTTAACTTTTTATTCAAAAAAGACCCCAAAAGTATCTTGGAATATCTTGAAATTGTACACAGTCATAGTCAAGCATGCCCTGAACAAGAATCCGTTGAATATATTTGCATATCTCTTGAAGAATATTTTTAATGAATTTTTGAAAATCCGAAAAGCGATCCATGCACTTGGACATTCCAAGTATGTTGGAATGTCTTGAAATTGTACTCAGTCATAGTCAACGACGCCCTGAACAAGAATCAATTGAAAATATTTGCATATCTCTTAAGGAATATTTTGAATGAATTTTTGAAAATGAGGAAAGTCTGTGCACTTAGGCAGTGACTTAACTTTTTATTCAAAAAAGACCCCAAAAGTATGTTGGAATGTCTTGAAATTGTACTCGGTCATAGTCAACGACGCCCTGAACAAGAATCCATTGAAAATATTTGCATATCTCTTAAGGAATATTTTTAATGAATTTTTGAAAATGATGAAAGTCTGTGCACTTAGGCAGTGACTTAACTTTTTATTCAAAAAAGACCCCAAAGGTATCTTGGAATGTCTTGAAATTGTACACAGTCATAGTCAAGCATGCCCTGAACAAGAATCCGTTGAATATATTTGCATATCTCTTGAAGAATATTTTTAATGAACTTTTGAAAATCAGGAAAGCGATCCATGCACTTGGACATTCCAAGTATGTTGGAATGTCTTGAAATTGTACTCAGTCATAGTCAACGACGCCCTGAACAAGAATCCGTTGAAAATATTTGCATATCGCTTAAGGAATATTTTTAATGAATTTTTGAAAATCAGGAAAGCGATCCATGCACTTAGGCAGTGACTTAACTTTTTTGTCAAAAAAGACCCCAAAAGTATCTTGGAATGTCTTGAAATTGTACACAGTCATAGTCAAGCATGCCCTGAACAAGAATCCGTTGAATATATTTGCATATCTCTTGAAGAATATTTTTAATGAATTTTTGAAAATCCGAAAAGCGATCCATGCACTTGGACATTCCAAGTATGTTGGAATGTCTTGAAATTGTACTCAGTCATAGTCAACGACGCCCTGAACAAGAATCCGTTGAAAATATTTGCGTATCGTTTAAGGAATATTTTTAAAGAATTTCTGAAAATCAGGAAAGCGATCCATGCACTTAGGCAGTGACTTAACTTTTTCGTCAAAAAAGACCCCAAAAGTATCTTGGAATGTCTTGAAATTGTACACAGTCATAGTCAAGAATGCCCTGAACAAGAATCCGTTGAATATATTTGCATATCTCTTGAAGAATATTTTTAATGAATTTTTGAAAATCCGGAAAGCGATCCATGCACTTGGACATTCCAAGTATGTTGGAATGTCTTGAAATTGTACTCGGTCATAGTCAACGACGCCCTGAACAAGAATCCATTGAAAATATTTGCATATATCTTAAGGAATATTTTTAATGAATTTTTGAAAATGATGAAAGTCTGTGCACTTAGGCAGTGACTTAACTTTTTATTCAAAAAAGACCCCAAAGGTATCTTGGAATGTCTTGAAATTGTACACAGTCATAGTCAAGCATGCCCTGAACAAGAATCCGTTGAATATATTTGCATATCTCTTGAAGAATATTTTTAATGAACTTTTGAAAATCAGGAAAGCGATCCATGCACTTGGACATTCCAAGTATGTTGGAATGTCTTGAAATTGTACTCAGTCATAGTCAACGACGCCCTGAACAAGAATCCGTTGAAAATATTTGCATATCGCTTAAGGAATATTTTTAATGAATTTTTGAAAATCAGGAAAGCGATCCATGCACTTAGGCAGTGACTTAACTTTTTTGTCAAAAAAGACCCCAAAAGTATCTTGGAATGTCTTGAAATTGTACACAGTCATAGTCAAGCATGCCCTGAACAAGAATCCGTTGAATATATTTGCATATCTCTTGAAGAATATTTTTAATGAATTTTTGAAAATCCGAAAAGCGATCCATGCACTTGGACATTCCAAGTATGTTGGAATGTCTTGAAATTGTACTCAGTCATAGTCAACGACGCCCTGAACAAGAATCAATTGAAAATATTTGCATATCTCTTAAGGAATATTTTTAATGAATTTTTGAAAATGAGGAAAGTCTGTGCACTTAGGCAGTGACTTAACTTTTTATTCAAAAAAGAGCCCAAAAGTATCTTGGAATGTCTTGAAATTGTACACAGTCATAGTCAAGCATGCCCTGAACAAGAATCCGTTGAATATATTTGCATATCTCTTGAAGAATATTTTTAATGAACTTTTGAAAATCAGGAAAGCGATCCATGCACTTGGACATTCCAAGTATGTTGGAATGTCTTGAAATTGTACTCAGTCATAGTCAACGACGCCCTGAACAAGAATCTGTTGAAAATATTTGCATATCGCTTAAGGAATATTTTTAATGAATTTTTGAAAATCAGGAAAGCGATCCATGCACTTAGGCAGTGACTTAACTTTTTATTCAAAAAAGACCCCAAAAGTATCTTGGAATGTCTTGAAATTGTACACAGTCATAGTCAAGCATGCCCTGAACAAGAATCCGTTGAATATATTTGCATATCTCTTGAAGAATATTTTTAATGAATTTTTGAAAATCCGAAAAGCGATCCATGCACTTGGACATTCCAAGTATGTTGGAATGTCTTGAAATTGTACTCAGTCATAGTCAACGACGCCCTGAACAAGAATCAATTGAAAATATTTGCATATCTCTTAAGGAATATTTTGAATGAATTTTTGAAAATGAGGAAAGTCTGTGCACTTAGGCAGTGACTTAACTTTTTATTCAAAAAAGACCCCAAAAGTATGTTGGAATGTCTTGAAATTGTACTCGGTCATAGTCAACGACGCCCTGAACAAGAATCCATTGAAAATATTTGCATATCTCTTAAGGAATATTTTTAATGAATTTTTGAAAATGATGAAAGTCTGTGCACTTAGGCAGTGACTTAACTTTTTATTCAAAAAAGACCCCAAAGGTATCTTGGAATGTCTTGAAATTGTACACAGTCATAGTCAAGCATGCCCTGAACAAGAATCCGTTGAATATATTTGCATATCTCTTGAAGAATATTTTTAATGAACTTTTGAAAATCAGGAAAGCGATCCATGCACTTGGACATTCCAAGTATGTTGGAATGTCTTGAAATTGTACTCCGTCATAGTCAACGACGCCCTGAACAAGAATCCGTTGAAAATATTTGCATATCGCTTAAGGAATATTTTTAATGAATTTTTGAAAATCAGGAAAGCGATCCATGCACTTAGGCAGTGACTTAACTTTTTATTCAAAAAAGACCCCAAAAGTATCTTGGAATGTCTTGAAATTGTACACAGTCATAGTCAAGCATGCCCTGAACAAGAATCCGTTGAATATATTTGCATATCTCTTGAAGAATATTTTTAATGAATTTTTGAAAATCCGAAAAGCGATCCATGCACTTGGACATTCCAAGTATGTTGGAATGTCTTGAAATTGTACTCAGTCATAGTCAACGACGCCCTGAACAAGAATCAATTGAAAATATTTGCATATCTCTTAAGGAATATTTTGAATGAATTTTTGAAAATGAGGAAAGTCTGTGCACTTAGGCAGTGACTTAACTTTTTATTCAAAAAAGACCCCAAAAGTATGTTGGAATGTCTTGAAATTGTACTCGGTCATAGTCAACGACGCCCTGAACAAGAATCCATTGAAAATATTTGCATATCTCTTAAGGAATATTTTTAATGAATTTTTGAAAATGATGAAAGTCTGTGCACTTAGGCAGTGACTTAACTTTTTATTCAAAAAAGACCCCAAAGGTATCTTGGAATGTCTTGAAATTGTACACAGTCATAGTCAAGCATGCCCTGAACAAGAATCCGTTGAATATATTTGCATATCTCTTGAAGAATATTTTTAATGAACTTTTGAAAATCAGGAAAGCGATCCATGCACTTGGACATTCCAAGTATGTTGGAATGTCTTGAAATTGTACTCAGTCATAGTCAACGACGCCCTGAACAAGAATCCGTTGAAAATATTTGCATATCGCTTAAGGAATATTTTTAATGAATTTTTGAAAATCAGGAAAGCGATCCATGCACTTAGGCAGTGACTTAACTTTTTATTCAAAAAAGACCCCAAAAGTATCTTGGAATGTCTTGAAATTGTACACAGTCATAGTCAAGCATGCCCTGAACAAGAATCCGTTGAATATATTTGCATATCTCTTGAAGAATATTTTTAATGAATTTTTGAAAATCCGAAAAGCGATCCATGCACTTGGACATTCCAAGTATGTTGGAATGTCTTGAAATTGTACTCAGTCATAGTCAACGACGCCCTGAACAAGAATCCGTTGAAAATATTTGCATATCTCTTAAGGAATATTTTGAATGAATTTTTGAAAATGAGGAAAGTCTGTGCACTTAGGCAGTGACTTAACTTTTTATTCAAAAAAGACCCCAAAAGTATCTTGGAATGTCTTGAAATTGTACACAGTCATAGTCAAGCATGCCCTGAACAAGAATCCGTTGAATATATTTGCATATCTCTTGAAGAATATTTTTAATGAACTTTTGAAAATCAGGAAAGCGATCCATGCACTTGGACATTCCAAGTATGTTGGAATGTTTTGAAATTGTACTCAGTCATAGTCAACGACGCCCTGAACAAGAATCCGTTGAAAATATTTGCATATCGCTTAAGGAATATTTTAAATGATTTTTTGAAAATCAGGAAAGCGATCCATGCACTTAGGCAGTGACTTAACTTTTTATTCAAAAAAGACCCCAAAAGTATCTTGGAATGTCTTGAAATTGTACACAGTCATAGTCAAGCATGCCCTGAACAAGAATCCGTTGAATATATTTGCATATCTCTTAAGGAATATTTTTAATGAATTTTTGAAAATTAGGAAAGCGATCCATGCACTTAGGCAGTGACTTAACTTTTGATGTTTTTGGTTTGTTTTCAAAGCATTAAAGCTGCAGGAGTTCATCCATGTCGCCCAGTCGCTGGAAACAAACGTTTCGACACCGTGGATCACACAGCAGGATATCAGGTGAGACGAAGGAAACGATCCATTTGCCCTGATGCACTTAGTGACTTGACTTTTTTTTCAAAAAAAACCCCAAAAGTAAATTGGAATGTCTTGAAATTGTACACAGTCATAGTCAAGCATGCCCTGAATAAGAATCCGTTGAATATATTTGCATATCTCTTGAAGAATATTTTTAATGAATTTTTGAAAATCCGGAAAGCGATCCATGCACTTGGACATTCCAAGTATGTTGGAATGTCTTGAAATTGTACTCAGTCATAGTCAACGACGCCCTGAACAAGAATCCGTTGAAAATATTTGCATATCGCTTAAGGAATATTTTTAATGAATTTTTGAAAATCAGGAAAGCGATCCATGCACTTAGGCAGTGACTTAACTTTTTCGTCAAAAAAGACCCCAAAAGTATCTTGGAATGTCTTGAAATTGTACACAGTCATAGTCAAGCATGCCCTGAACAAGAATCCGTTGAATATATTTGCATATCTCTTGAGGAATATTTTTAATGAATTTTTGAAAATCAGGAAAGCGATCCATGCACTAAGGCAGTGACTTAACTTTTGATGTTTTTGGGTTGTTTTTAAAGAATTAAAGCTGCAGGAGTTCATCCATGTCGTCCAGTCGCTGGAAACAAACGTTTGGACACCGTGGATCACACAGCAGGATATCAGGTGAGACGAAGGAAACGATCCATTTGCCCTGATGCACTTAGTGACTTGACTTTTTTTTCAAAAAAAACCCCAGAAGTAAATTGGAATGTCTTGAAATTGTACACAGTCATAGTCAAGCATGCCCTGAACAAGAATCCGTTGAATATATTTGCATATCTCTTGAAGAATATTTTTAATGAATTTTTGAAAATCCGAAAAGCGATCCATGCACTTGGACATTCCAAGTATGTTGGAATGTCTTGAAATTGTACTCAGTCATAGTCAACGACGCCCTGAACAAGAATCAATTGAAAATATTTGCATATCTCTTAAGGAATATTTTTAATGAATTTTTGAAAATGAGGAAAGTCTGTGCACTTAGGCAGTGACTTAACTTTTTATTCAAAAAAGACCCCAAAAGTATCTTGGAATGTCTTGAAATTGTACACAGTCATAGTTAAGCATGCCCTGAACAAGAATCCGTTGAATATATTTGCATATCTCTTGAAGAATATTTTTAATGAACTTTTGAAAATCAGGAAAGCGATCCATGCACTTGGACATTCCAAGTATGTTGGAATGTCTTGAAATTGTACTCAGTCATAGTCAACGACGCCCTGAACAAGAATCAATTGAAAATATTTGCATATCTCTTAAGGAATATTTTTAATGAATTTTTGAAAATGAGGAAAGTCTGTGCACTTAGGCAGTGACTTAACTTTTTATTCAAAAAAGACCCCAAAAGTATCTTGGAATGTCTTGAAATTGTACACAGTCATAGTTAAGCATGCCCTGAACAAGAATCCGTTGAATATATTTGCATATCTCTTGAAGAATATTTTTAATGAACTTTTGAAAATCAGGAAAGCGATCCATGCACTTGGACATTCCAAGTATGTTGGAATGTCTTGAAATTGTACTCAGTCATAGTCAACGACGCCCTGAACAAGAATCCGTTGAAAATATTTGCATATCGCTTAAGGAATATTTTTAATGAATTTTTGAAAATCAGGAAAGCGATCCATGCACTTAGGCAGTGACTTAACTTTTTCGTCAAAAAAGACCCCAAAAGTATCTTGGAATGTCTTGAAATTGTACACAGTCATAGTCAAGCATGCCCTGAACAAGAATCCGTTGAATATATTTGCATATCTCTTGAGGAATATTTTTAATGAATTTTTGAAAATCCGAAAAGCGATCCATGCACTTAGGCAGTGACTTAACTTTTTATTCAAAAAAGACCCCAAAAGTATCTTGGAATGTCTTGAAATTGTACACAGTCATAGTCAAGCATGCCCTGAACAAGAATCCGTTGAATATATTTGCATATCTCTTGAAGAATATTTTTAATGAACTTTTGAAAATCAGGATAGCGATCCATGCACTTGGACATTCCAAGTATGTTGGAATGTCTTGAAATTGTACTCAGTCATAGTCAACGACGCCCTAAACAAGAATCCGTTGAAAATATTTGCATATCGTTTAAGGAATATTTTTAAAGAATTTCTGAAAATCAGGAAAGCGATCCATGCACTTAGGCAGTGACTTAACTTTTTCGTCAAAAAAGACCCCAAAAGTATCTTGGAATGTCTTGAAATTGTACACAGTCATAGTCAAGCATGCCCTGAACAAGAATCCGTTGAATATATTTGCATATCTCTTGAAGAATATTTTAAATGAATTTTTGAAAATCCGAAAAGCGATCCATGCACTTGGACATTCCAAGTATGTTGGAATGTCTTGAAATTGTACTCAGTCATAGTCAACGACGCCCTGAACAAGAATCAATTGAAAATATTTGCATATCGCTTAAGCAATATTTTTAATGAATTTTTGAAAATCAGGAAAGCGATCCATGCACTTAGGCAGTGACTTAACTTTTTTGTCAAAAAAGACCCCAAAAGTATCTTGGAATGTCTTGAAATTGTACACAGTCATAGTCAAGCGTGCCCTGAACAAGAATCCGTTGAATATATTTGCATATCTCTTGAAGAATATTTTTAATGAATTTTTGAAAATCCGAAAAGCGATCCATGCACTTGGACATTCCAAGTATGTTGGAATGTCTTGAAATTGTACTCAGTCATAGTCAACGACGCCCTGAACAAGAATCAATTGAAAATATTTGCATATCTCTTAAGGAATATTTTTAATGAATTTTTGAAAATGATGAAAGTCTGTGCACTTAGGCAGTGACTTAACTTTTTATTCAAAAAAGACCCCAAAAGTATCTTGGAATGTCTTGAAATTGTACACAGTCATAGTCAAGCATGCCCTGAACAAGAATCCGTTGAATATATTTGCATATCTCTTGAAGAATATTTTTAATGAACTTTTGAAAATCAGGATAGCGATCCATGCACTTGGACATTCCAAGTATGTTGGAATGTCTTGAAATTGTACTCAGTCATAGTCAACGACGCCCTGAACAAGAATCCGTTGAAAATATTTGCATATCGTTTAAGGAATATTTTTAAAGAATTTCTGAAAATCAGGAAAGCGATCCATGCACTTAGGCAGTGACTTAACTTTTTCGTCAAAAAAGACCCCAAAAGTATCTTGGAATGTCTTGAAATTGTACACAGTCATAGTCAAGCATGCCCTGAACAAGAATCCGTTGAATATATTTGCGTATCTCTTGAAGAATATTTTTAATGAATTTTTGAAAATCCGGAAAGCGATCCATGCACTTGGACATTCCAAGTATGTTGGAATGTCTTGAAATTGTACTCAGTCATAGTCAACAACGCCCTGAACAAGAATCCATTGAAAATATTTGCATATCTCTTAAGGAATATTTTTAATGAATTTTTGAAAATGAGGAAAGTCTGTGCACTTAGGCAGTGACTTAACTTTTTATTCAAAAAAGACCCCAAAAGTATCTTGGAATGTCTTGAAATTGTACACAGTCATAGTCAAGCATGCCCTGAACAAGAATCCGTTGAATATATTTGCATATCTCTTGAAGAATATTTTTAATGAACTTTTGAAAATCAGGAAAGCGATCCATGCACTTGGACATTCCAAGTATGTTGGAATGTCTTGAAATTGTACTCAGTCATAGTCAACGACGCCCTGAACAAGAATCCGTTGAAAATATTTGCATATCGCTTAAGGAATATTTTTAATGAATTTTTGAAAATCAGGAAAGCGATCCATGCACTTAGGCAGTGACTTAACTTCTTTGTCAAAAAAGACCCCAAAAGTATCTTGGAATGTCTTGAAATTGTACACAGTCATAGTCAAGCATGCCCTGAACAAGAATCCGTTGAATATATTTGCATATCTCTTGAAGAATATTTTTAATGAATTTTTGAAAATCCGAAAAGCGATCCATGCACTTGGACATTCCAAGTATGTTGGAATGTCTTGAAATTGTACTCAGTCATAGTCAACGACGCCCTGAACAAGAATCAATTGAAAATATTTGCATATCTCTTAAGGAATATTTTTAATGAATTTTTGAAAATGAGGAAAGTCTGTGCACTTAGGCAGTGACTTAACTTTTTCGTCAAAAAAGACCCCAAAAGTATCTTGGAATGTCTTGAAATTGTACACAGTCATAGTCAAGCATGCCCTAAACAAGAATCCGTTGAATATATTTGCATATCTCTTGAAGAATATTTTTAATGAACTTTTGAAAATCAGGAAAGCGATCCATGCACTTGGACATTCCAAGTATGTTGGAATGTCTTGAAATTGTACTCAGTCATAGTCAACGACGCCCTGAACAAGAATCCGTTGAAAATATTTGCATATCGCTTAAGGAATATTTTTAATGAATTTTTGAAAATCAGGAAAGCGATCCATGCACTTAGGCAGTGACTTAACTTTTTTGTCAAAAAAGACCCCAAAAGTATCTTGGAATGTCTTGAAATTGTACACAGTCATAGTCAAGCATGCCCTGAACAAGAATCCGTTGAATATATTTGCATATCTCTTGAAGAATATTTTTAATGAATTTTTGAAAATCCGAAAAGCGATCCATGCACTTGGACATTCCAAGTATGTTGGAATGTCTTGAAATTGTACTCAGTCATAGTCAACGACGCCCTGAACAAGAATCAATTGAAAATATTTGCATATCTCTTAAGGAATATTTTTAATGAATTTTTGAAAATGAGGAAAGTCTGTGCACTTAGGCAGTGACTTAACTTTTTATTCAAAAAAGACCCCAAAAGTATCTTGGAATGTCTTGAAATTGTACACAGTCATAGTCAAGCATGCCCTGAACAAGAATCCGTTGAATATATTTGCATATCTCTTGAAGAATAGTTTTAATGAACTTTTGAAAATCAGGAAAGCGATCCATGCACTTGGACATTCCAAGTATGTTGGAATGTCTTGAAATTGTACTCAGTCATAGTCAACGACGCCCTGAACAAGAATCCGTTGCAAATATTTGCATATCGTTTAAGGAATATTTTTAAAGAATTTCTGAAAATCAGGAAAGCGATCCATGCACTTAGGCAGTGACTTAACTTTTTCGTCAAAAAAGACCCCAAAAGTATCTTGGAATGTCTTGAAATTGTACACAGTCATAGTCAAGCATGCCCTGAACAAGAATCCGTTGAATATATTTGCATATCTCTTGAAGAATATTTTTAATGAATTTTTGAAAATCCGAAAAGCGATCCATGCACTTGGACATTCCAAGTATGTTGGAATGTCTTGAAATTGTACTCAGTCATAGTCAACGACGCCCTGAACAAGAATCAATTGAAAATATTTGCATATCTCTTAAGGAATATTTTTAATGAATTTTTGAAAATGAGGAAAGTCTGTGCACTTAGGCAGTGACTTAACTTTTTATTCAAAAAAGACCCCAAAAGTATCTTGGAATGTCTTGAAATTGTACACAGTCATAGTCAAGCATGCCCTGAACAAGAATCCGTTGAATATATTTGCATATCTCTTGAAGAATATTTTTAATGAACTTTTGAAAATCAGGAAAGCGATCCATGCACTTGGACATTCCAAGTATGTTGGAATGTCTTGAAATTGTACTCAGTCATAGTCAACGACGCCCTGAACAAGAATCCGTTGAAAATATTTGCATATCGCTTAAGGAATATTTTTAATGAATTTTTGAAAATCAGGAAAGCGATCCATGCACTTAGGCAGTGACTTAACTTTTTCGTCAAAAAAGACCCCAAAAGTATCTTGGAATGTCTTGAAATTGTACACAGTCATAGTCAAGCATGCCCTGAACAAGAATCCGTTGAATATATTTGCATATCTCTTGAAGAATATTTTTAATGAATTTTTGAAAATCCGAAAAGCGATCCATGCACTTGGACATTCCAAGTATGTTGGAATGTCTTGAAATTGTACTCAGTCATAGTCAACGACGCCCTGAACAAGAATCAATTGAAAATATTTGCATATCTCTTAAGGAATATTTTTAATGAATTTTTGAAAATGAGGAGAGTCTGTGCACTTAGGCAGTGACTTAACTTTTTCGTCAAAAAAGACCCCAAAAGTATCTTGGAATGTCTTGAAATTGTACACAGTCATAGTCAAGCATGCCCTGAACAAGAATCCGTTGAATATATTTGCATATCTCTTGAAGAATATTTTTAATGAATTTTTGAAAATCCGAAAAGCGATCCATGCACTTGGACATTCCAAGTATGTTGGAATGTCTTGAAATTGTACTCAGTCATAGTCAACGACGCCCTGAACAAGAATCAATTGAAAATATTTGCATATCTCTTAAGGAATATTTTTAATGAATTTTTGAAAATGAGGAAAGTCTGTGCACTTAGGCAGTGACTTAACTTTTTATTCAAAAAAGACCCCAAAAGTATCTTGGAATGTCTTGAAATTGTACACAGTCATAGTCAAGCATGCCCTGAACAAGAATCCGTTGAATATATTTGCATATCTCTTGAAGAATATTTTTAATGAACTTTTGAAAATCAGGAAAGCGATCCATGCACTTGGACATTCCAAGTATGTTGGAATGTCTTGAAATTGTACTCAGTCATAGTCAACGACGCCCTGAACAAGAATCCGTTGAAAATATTTGCATATCGCTTAAGGAATATTTTTAATGAATTTTTGAAAATCAGGAAAGCGATCCATGCACTTAGGCAGTGACTTAACTTTTTCGTCAAAAAAGACCCCAAAAGTATCTTGGAATGTCTTGAAATTGTACACGGTCATAGTCAAGCATGCCCTGAACAAGAATCCGTTGAATATATTTGCATATCTCTTGAAGAATATTTTTAATGAATTTTTGAAAATCCGAAAAGCGATCCATGCACTTGGACATTCCAAGTATGTTGGAATGTCTTGAAATTGTACTCAGTCATAGTCAACGACGCCCTGAACAAGAATCAATTGAAAATATTTGCATATCTCTTAAGGAATATTTTTAATGAATTTTTGAAAATGAGGAAAGTCTGTGCACTTAGGCAGTGACTTAACTTTTTCGTCAAAAAAGACCCCAAAAGTATCTTGGAATGTCTTGAAATTGTACACAGTCATAGTCAAGCATGCCCTGAACAAGAATCCGTTGAATATATTTGCATATCTCTTGAAGAATATTTTTAATGAACTTTTGAAAATCAGGAAAGCGATCCATGCACTTGGACATTCCAAGTATGTTGGAATGTCTTGAAATTGTACTCAGTCATAGTCAACGACGCCCTGAACAAGAATCCGTTGAAAATATTTGCATATCGCTTAAGGAATATTTTTAATGAATTTTTGAAAATCAGGAAAGCGATCCATGCACTTAGGCAGTGACTTAACTTTTTTGTCAAAAAAGACCCCAAAAGTATCTTGGAATGTCTTGAAATTGTACACAGTCATAGTCAAGCATGCCCTGAACAAGAATCCGTTGAATATATTTGCATATCTCTTGAAGAATATTTTTAATGAATTTTTGAAAATCCGAAAAGCGATCCATGCACTTGGACATTCCAAGTATGTTGGAATGTCTTGAAATTGTACTCAGTCATAGTCAACGACGCCCTGAACAAGAATCAATTGAGAATATTTGCATATCTCTTAAGGAATATTTTTAATGAATTTTTGAAAATGAGGAAAGTCTGTGCACTTAGGCAGTGACTTAACTTTTTATTCAAAAAAGACCCCAAAAGTATCTTGGAATGTCTTGAAATTGTACACAGTCATAGTCAAGCATGCCCTGAACAAGAATCCGTTGAATATATTTGCATATCTCTTGAAGAATATTTTTAATGAACTTTTGAAAATCAGGAAAGCGATCCATGCACTTGGACATTCCAAGTATGTTGGAATGTCTTGAAATTGTACTCAGTCATAGTCAACGACGCCCTGAACAAGAATCAATTGAAAATATTTGCATATCTCTTAAGGAATATTTTTAATGAATTTTTGAAAATGAGGAAAGTCTGTGCACTTAGGCAGTGACTTAACTTTTTATTCAAAAAAGACCCCAAAAGTATCTTGGAATGTCTTGAAATTGTACACAGTCATAGTCAAGCATGCCCTGAACAAGAATCCGTTGAATATATTTGCATATCTCTTGAAGAATATTTTTAATGAACTTTTGAAAATCAGGAAAGCGATCCATGCACTTGGACATTCCAAGTATGTTGGAATGTCTTGAAATTGTACTCAGTCATAGTCAACGACGCCCTGAACAAGAATCCGTTGCAAATATTTGCATATCGTTTAAGGAATATTTTTAAAGAATTTCTGAAAATCAGGAAAGCGATCCATGCACTTAGGCAGTGACTTAACTTTTTCGTCAAAAAAGACCCCAAAAGTATCTTGGAATGTCTTGAAATTGTACACAGTCATAGTCAAGCATGCCCTGAACAAGAATCCGTTGAATATATTTGCATATCTCTTGAAGAATATTTTTAATGAATTTTTGAAAATCCGAAAAGCGATCCATGCACTTGGACATTCCAAGTATGTTGGAATGTCTTGAAATTGTACTCAGTCATAGTCAACGACGCCCTGAACAAGAATCAATTGAAAATATTTGCATATCTCTTAAGGAATATTTTTAATGAATTTTTGAAAATGGGTAAAGTCTGTGCACTTAGGCAGTGACTTAACTTTTTATTCAAAAAAGACCCCAAAAGTATCTTGGAATGTCTTGAAATTGTACACAGTCATAGTCAAGCATGCCCTGAACAAGAATCCGTTGAATATATTTGCATATCTCTTGAAGAATATTTTTAATGAACTTTTGAAAATCAGGAAAGCGATCCATGCACTTGGACATTCCAAGTATGTTGGAATGTCTTGAAATTGTACTCAGTCATAGTCAACGACGCCCTGAACAAGAATCCGTTGAAAATATTTGCATATCGTTTAAGGAATATTTTTAAAGAATTTCTGAAAATCAGGAAAGCGATCCATGCACTTAGGCAGTGACTTAACTTTTTTGTCAAAAAAGACCCCAAAAGTATCTTGGAATGTCTTGAAATTGTACACAGTCATAGTCAAGCATGCCCTGAACAAGAATCCGTTGAACATATTTGCATATCTCTTGAAGAATATTTTTAATGAATTTTTGAAAATCAGGAAAGCGATCCATGCACTTGGACATTCCAAGTATGTTGGAATGTTTTGAAATTGTACTCAGTCATAGTCAACGACGCCCTGAACAAGAATCCGTTGAAAATATTTGCATATCGCTTAAGGAATATTTTTAATGAATTTTTGAAAATCAGAAAAGCGATCCATGCACTTAGGCAGTGACTTAACTTTTTTGTCAAAAAAGACCCCAAAAGTATCTTGGAATGTCTTGAAATTGTACACAGTCATAGTCAAGCATGCCCTGAACAAGAATCCGTTGAATATATTTGCATATCTCTTGAAGAATATTTTTAATGAATTTTTGAAAATCCGAAAAGCGATCCATGCACTTGGACATTCCAAGTATGTTGGAATGTCTTGAAATTGTACTCGGTCATAGTCAACGACGCCCTGAACAAGAATCAATTGAAAATATTTGCATATCTCTTAAGGAATATTTTTAATGAATTTTTGAAAATGAGGAAAGTCTGTGCACTTAGGCAGTGACTTAACTTTTTATTCAAAAAAGACCCCAAAAGTATCCTGGAATGTCTTGAAATTGTACACAGTCATAGTCAAGCATGCCCTGAACAAGAATCCGTTGAATATATTTGCATATCTCTTGAAGAATATTTTTAATGAACTTTTGAAAATCAGGAAAGCGATCCATGCACTTGGAAATTCCAAGTATGTTGGAATGTCTTGAAATTGTACTCAGTCATAGTCAACGACGCCCTGAACAAGAATCCGTTGAAAATATTTGCATATCGTTTAAGAAATATTTTTAAAGAATTTCTGAAAATCAGGAAAGCGATCCATGCACTTAGGCAGTGACTTAACTTTTTCGTCAAAAAAGACCGCAAAAGTATCTTGGAATGTCTTGAAATTGTACACAGTCATAGTCAAGCATGCCCTGAACAAGAATCCGTTGAATATATTTGCATATCTCTTGAAGAATATTTTTAATGAATTTTTGAAAATCCGAAAAGCGATCCATGCACTTGGACATTCCAAGTATGTTGGAATGTCTTGAAATTGTACTCGGTCATAGTCAACGACGCCCTGAACAAGAATCCATTGAAAATATTTGCATATCTCTTAAGGAATATTTTTAATGAATTTTTGAAAATGAGGAAAGTCTGTGCACTTAGGCAGTGACTTAACTTTTTATTCAAAAAAGACCCCAAAAGTATCTTGGAATGTCTTGAAATTGTACACAGTCATAGTCAAGCATGCCCTGAACAAGAATCCGTTGAATATATTTGCATATCTCTTGAAGAATATTTTTAATGAACTTTTGAAAATCAGGAAAGCGATCCATGCACTTGGACATTCCAAGTATGTTGGAATGTCTTGAAATTGTACTCAGTCATAGTCAACGACGCCCTGAACAAGAATCCGTTGCAAATATTTGCATATCTTTTAAGGAATATTTTTAAAGAATTTCTGAAAATCAGGAAAGCGATCCATGCACTTAGGCAGTGACTTAACTTTTTCGTCAAAAAAGACCCCAAAAGTATCTTGGAATGTCTTGAAATTGTACACAGTCATAGTCAAGCATGCCCTGAACAAGAATCCGTTGAATATATTTGCATATCTCTTGAAGAATATTTTTAATGAATTTTTGAAAATCCGAAAAGCGATCCATGCACTTGGACATTCCAAGTATGTTGGAATGTCTTGAAATTGTACTCAGTCATAGTCAACGACGCCCTGAACAAGAATCAATTGAAAATATTTGCATATCTCTTAAGGAATATTTTTAATGAATTTTTGAAAATGAGGAAAGTCTGTGCACTTAGGCAGTGACTTAACTTTTTATTCAAAAAAGACCCCAAAAGTATCTTGGAATGTCTTGAAATTGTACACAGTCATAGTCAAGCATGCCCTGAACAAGAATCCGTTGAATATATTTGCATATCTCTTGAAGAATATTTTTAATGAACTTTTGAAAATCAGGAAAGCGATCCATGCACTTGGACATTCCAAGTATGTTGGAATGTCTTGAAATTGTACTCAGTCATAGTCAATGACGCCCTGAACAAGAATCCGTTGAAAATATTTGCATATCGTTTAAGGAATATTTTTAAAGAATTTCTGAAAATCAGGAAAGCGATCCATGCACTTAGGCAGTGACTTAACTTTTTCGTCAAAAAAGACCCCAAAAGTATCTTGGAATGTCTTGAAATTGTACACAGTCATAGTCAAGCATGCCCTGAACAAGAATCCGTTGAATATATTTGCATATCTCTTGAAGAATATTTTTAATGAATTTTTGAAAATCAGGAAAGCGATCCATGCACTTGGACATTCCAAGTATGTTGGAATGTTTTGAAATTGTACTCAGTCATAGTCAACGACGCCCTGAACAAGAATCCGTTGAAAATATTTGCATATCGCTTAAGGAATATTTTTAATGAATTTTTGAAAATCAGAAAAGCGATCCATGCACTTAGGCAGTGACTTAACTTTTTTGTCAAAAAAGACCCCAAAAGTATCTTGGAATGTCTTGAAATTGTACACAGTCATAGTCAAGCATGCCCTGAACAAGAATCCGTTGAATATATTTGCATATCTCTTGAAGAATATTTTTAATGAATTTTTGAAAATCCGAAAAGCGATCCATGCACTTGGACATTCCAAGTATGTTGGAATGTCTTGAAATTGTACTCAGTCATAGTCAACGACGCCCTGAACAAGAATCCGTTGAAAATATTTGCATATCGTTTAAGAAATATTTTTAAAGAATTTCTGAAAATCAGGAAAGCGATCCATGCACTTAGGCAGTGACTTAACTTTTTCGTCAAAAAAGACCGCAAAAGTATCTTGGAATGTCTTGAAATTGTACACAGTCATAGTCAAGCATGCCCTGAACAAGAATCCGTTGAATATATTTGCATATCTCTTGAAGAATATTTTTAATGAATTTTTGAAAATCCGAAAAGCGATCCATGCACTTGGACATTCCAAGTATGTTGGAATGTCTTGAAATTGTACTCGGTCATAGTCAACGACGCCCTGAACAAGAATCCATTGAAAATATTTGCATATCTCTTAAGGAATATTTTTAATGAATTTTTGAAAATGAGGAAAGTCTGTGCACTTAGGCAGTGACTTAACTTTTTATTCAAAAAAGACCCCAAAAGTATCTTGGAATGTCTTGAAATTGTACACAGTCATAGTCAAGCATGCCCTGAACAAGAATCCGTTGAATATATTTGCATATCTCTTGAAGAATATTTTTAATGAATTTTTGAAAATCAGGAAAGCGATCCATGCACTTGGACATTCCAAGTATGTTGGAATGTTTTGAAATTGTACTCAGTCATAGTCAACGACGCCCTGAACAAGAATCCGTTGAAAATATTTGCATATCGCTTAAGGAATATTTTTAATGAATTTTTGAAAATCAGAAAAGCGATCCATGCACTTAGGCAGTGACTTAACTTTTTTGTCAAAAAAGACCCCAAAAGTATCTTGGAATGTCTTGAAATTGTACACAGTCATAGTCAAGCATGCCCTGAACAAGAATCCGTTGAATATATTTGCATATCTCTTGAAGAATATTTTTAATGAATTTTTGAAAATCCGAAAAGCGATCCATGCACTTGGACATTCCAAGTATGTTGGAATGTCTTGAAATTGTACTCAGTCATAGTCAACGACGCCCTGAACAAGAATCAATTGAAAATATTTGCATATCTCTTAAGGAATATTTTTAATGAATTTTTGAAAATGAGGAAAGTCTGTGCACTTAGGCAGTGACTTAACTTTTTATTCAAAAAAGACCCCAAAAGTATCTTGGAATGTCTTGAAATTGTACACAGTCATAGTCAAGCATGCCCTGAACAAGAATCCGTTGAATATATTTGCATATCTCTTGAAGAATATTTTTAATGAACTTTTGAAAATCAGGAAAGCGATCCATGCACTTGGACATTCCAAGTATGTTGGAATGTCTTGAAATTGTACTCAGTCATAGTCAACGACGCCCTGAACAAGAATCCGTTGCAAATATTTGCATATCGTTTAAGGAATATTTTTAAAGAATTTCTGAAAATCAGGAAAGCGATCCATGCACTTAGGCAGTGACTTAACTTTTTCGTCAAAAAAGACCCCAAAAGTATCTTGGAATGTCTTGAAATTGTACACAGTCATAGTCAAGCATGCCCTGAACAAGAATCCGTTGAATATATTTGCATATCTCTTGAAGAATATTTTTAATGAATTTTTGAAAATCCGAAAAGCGATCCATGCACTTGGACATTCCAAGTATGTTGGAATGTCTTGAAATTGTACTCAGTCATAGTCAACGACGCCCTGAACAAGAATCAATTGAAAATATTTGCATATCTCTTAAGGAATATTTTTAATGAATTTTTGAAAATGAGGAAAGTCTGTGCACTTAGGCAGTGACTTAACTTTTTATTCAAAAAAGACCCCAAAAGTATCTTGGAATGTCTTGAAATTGTACACAGTCATAGTCAAGCATGCCCTGAACAAGAATCCGTTGAATATATTTGCATATCTCTTGAAGAATATTTTTAATGAACTTTTGAAAATCAGGAAAGCGATCCATGCACTTGGACATTCCAAGTATGTTGGAATGTCTTGAAATTGTACTCAGTCATAGTCAACGACGCCCTGAACAAGAATCCGTTGAAAATATTTGCATATCGTTTAAGGAATATTTTTAAAGAATTTCTGAAAATCAGGAAAGCGATCCATGCACTTAGGCAGTGACTTAACTTTTTCGTCAAAAAAGACCCCAAAAGTATCTTGGAATGTCTTGAAATTGTACACAGTCATAGTCAAGCATGCCCTGAACAAGAATCCGTTGAATATATTTGCATATCTCTTGAAGAATATTTTTAATGAATTTTTAAAAATCAGGAAAGCGATCCATGCACTTGGACATTCCAAGTATGTTGGAATGTTTTGAAATTGTACTCAGTCATAGTCAACGACGCCCTGAACAAGAATCCGTTGAAAATATTTGCATATCGCTTAAGGAATATTTTTAATGAATTTTTGAAAATCAGAAAAGCGATCCATGCACTTAGGCAGTGACTTAACTTTTTTGTCAAAAAAGACCCCAAAAGTATCTTGGAATGTCTTGAAATTGTACACAGTCATAGTCAAGCATGCCCTGAACAAGAATCCGTTGAATATATTTGCATATCTCTTGAAGAATATTTTTAATGAATTTTTGAAAATCCGAAAAGCGATCCATGCACTTGGACATTCCAAGTATGTTGGAATGTCTTGAAATTGTACTCAGTCATAGTCAACGACGCCCTGAACAAGAATCAATTGAAAATATTTGCATATCTCTTAAGGAATATTTTTAATGAATTTTTGAAAATGAGGAAAGTCTGTGCACTTAGGCAGTGACTTAACTTTTTATTCAAAAAAGACCCCAAAAGTATCCTGGAATGTCTTGAAATTGTACACAGTCATAGTCAAGCATGCCCTGAACAAGAATCCGTTGAATATATTTGCATATCTCTTGAAGAATATTTTTAATGAACTTTTGAAAATCAGGAAAGCGATCCATGCACTTGGAAATTCCAAGTATGTTGGAATGTCTTGAAATTGTACTCAGTCATAGTCAACGACGCCCTGAACAAGAATCCGTTGAAAATATTTGCATATCGTTTAAGGAATATTTTTAAAGAATTTCTGAAAATCAGGAAAGCGATCCATGCACTTAGGCAGTGACTTAACTTTTTCGTCAAAAAAGACCCCAAAAGTATCTTGGAATGTCTTGAAATTGTACACAGTCATAGTCAAGCATGCCCTGAACAAGAATCCGTTGAATATATTTGCATATCTCTTGAAGAATATTTTTAATGAATTTTTGAAAATCCGAAAAGCGATCCATGCACTTGGACATTCCAAGTATGTTGGAATGTCTTGAAATTGTACTCGGTCATAGTCAACGACGCCCTGAACAAGAATCCATTGAAAATATTTGCATATCTCTTAAGGAATATTTTTAATGAATTTTTGAAAATGATGAAAGTCTGTGCACTTAGGCAGTGACTTAACTTTTTATCCAAAAAAGACCCCAAAGGTATCTTGGAATGTCTTGAAATTGTACACAGTCATAGTCAAGCATGCCCTGAACAAGAATCCGTTGAATATATTTGCATATCTCTTGAAGAATATTTTTAATGAACTTTTGAAAATCAGGAAAGCGATCCATGCACTTGGACATTCCAAGTATGTTGGAATGTCTTGAAATTGTACTCAGTCATAGTCAACGACGCCCTGAACAAGAATCCCTTGAAAATATTTGCATATCGCTTAAGGAATATTTTTAATGAATTTTTGAAAATCAGGAAAGCGATCCATGCACTTAGGCAGTGACTTAACTTTTTTGTCAAAAAAGACCCCAAAAGTATCTTGGAATGTCTTGAAATTGTACACAGTCATAGTCAAGCATGCCCTGAACAAGAATCCGTTGAATATATTTGCATATCTCTTGAAGAATATTTTTAATGAATTTTTGAAAATCCGAAAAGCGATCCATGCACTTGGACATTCCAAGTATGTTGGAATGTCTTGAAATTGTACTCAGTCATAGTCAACGACGCCCTGAACAAGAATCAATTGAAAATATTTGCATATCTCTTAAGGAATATTTTTAATGAATTTTTGAAAATGAGGAAAGTCTGTGCACTTAGGCAGTGACTTAACTTTTTATTCAAAAAAGACCCCAAAAGTATCTTGGAATGTCTTGAAATTGTACACAGTCATAGTCAAGCATGCCCTGAACAAGAATCCGTTGAATATATTTGCATATCTCTTGAAGAATATTTTTAATGAACTTTTGAAAATCAGGAAAGCGATCCATGCACTTGGACATTCCAAGTATGTTGGAATGTCTTGAAATTGTACTCAGTCATAGTCAACGACGCCCTGAACAAGAATCCGTTGAAAATATTTGCATATCGTTTAAGGAATATTTTTAAAGAATTTCTGAAAATCAGGAAAGCGATCCATGCACTTAGGCAGTGACTTAACTTTTTCGTCAAAAAAGACCCCAAAAGTATCTTGGAATGTCTTGAAATTGCACACAGTCATAGTCAAGCATGCCCTGAACAAGAATCCGATGAATATATTTGCATATCTCTTGAAGAATATTTTTAATGAATTTTTGAAAATCCGAAAAGCGATCCATGCACTTGGACATTCCAAGTATGTTGGAATGTCTTGAAATTGTACTCAGTCATAGTCAACAACGCCCTGAACAAGAATCCATTGAAAATATTTGCATATCTCTTAAGGAATATTTTTAATGAATTTTTGAAAATGAGGAAAGTCTGTGCACTTAGGCAGTGACTTAACTTTTTATTCAAAAAAGACCCCAAAAGTATCTTGGAATGTCTTGAAATTGTACACAGTCATAGTCAAGCATGCCCTGAACAAGAATCCGTTGAATATATTTGCATATCTCTTGAAGAATATTTTTAATGAACTTTTGAAAATCAGGAAAGCGATCCATGCACTTGGACATTCCAAGTATGTTGGAATGTTTTGAAATTGTACTCAGTCATAGTCAACGACGCCCTGAACAAGAATCCGTTGAAAATATTTGCATATCGCTTAAGGAATATTTTTAATGAATTTTTGAAAATCAGAAAAGCGATCCATGCACTTAGGCAGTGACTTAACTTTTTTGTCAAAAAAGACCCCAAAAGTATCTTGGAATGTCTTGAAATTGTACACAGTCATAGTCAAGCATGCCCTGAACAAGAATCCGTTGAATATATTTGCATATCTCTTGAAGAATATTTTTAATGAATTTTTGAAAATCCGAAAAGCGATCCATGCACTTGGACATTCCAAGTATGTTGGAATGTCTTGAAATTGTACTCAGTCATAGTCAACGACGCCCTGAACAAGAATCAATTGAAAATATTTGCATATCTCTTAAGGAATATGTTTAATGAATTTTTGAAAATGAGGAAAGTCTGTGCACTTAGGCAGTGACTTAACTTTTTATTCAAAAAAGACCCCAAAAGTATCCTGGAATGTCTTGAAATTGTACACAGTCATAGTCAAGCATGCCCTGAACAAGAATCCGTTGAATATATTTGCATATCTCTTGAAGAATATTTTTAATGAATTTTTGAAAATCCGAAAAGCGATCCATGCACTTGGACATTCCAAGTATGTTGGAATGTCTTGAAATTGTACTCAGTCATAGTCAACGACGCCCTGAACAAGAATCCGTTGAAAATATTTGCATATCTCTTAAGGAATATTTTTAATGAATTTTTGAAAATCAGGAAAGCGATCCATGCACTTAGGCAGTGACTTAACTTTTTGTCAAAAAAGACCCCAAAAGTATCTTGGAATGTCTTGAAATTGTACACAGTCATAGTCAAGCATGCCCTGAACAAGAATCCGTTGAATATATTTGCATATCTCTTGAAGAATATTTTTAATGAATTTTTGAAAATCCGAAAAGCGATCCATGCACTTGGACATTCCAAGTATGTTGGAATGTCTTTAAATTGTACTCAGTCATAGTCAACGACGCCCTGAACAAGAATCAATTGAAAATATTTGCATATCTCTTAAGGAATATTTTTAATGAATTTTTGAAAATGAGGAAAGTCTGTGCACTTAGGCAGTGACTTAACTTTTTATTCAAAAAAGACCCCAAAAGTATCTTGGAATGTCTTGAAATTGTACACAGTCATAGTCAAGCATGCCCTGAACAAGAATCCGTTGAATATATTTGCATATCTCTTGAAGAATATTTTTAATGAACTTTTGAAAATCAGGAAAGCGATCCATGCACTTGGACATTCCAAGTATGTTGGAATGTTTTGAAATTGTACTCAGTCATAGTCAACGACGCCCTGAACAAGAATCCGTTGAAAATATTTGCATATCGCTTAAGGAATATTTTTAATGAATTTTTGAAAATCAGGAAAGCGATCCATGCACTTAGGCAGTGACTTAACTTTTTATTCAAAAAAGACCCCAAAAGTATCCTGGAATGTCTTGAAATTGTACACAGTCATAGTCAAGCATGCCCTGAACAAGAATCCGTTGAATATATGTGCATATCTCTTGAAGAATATTTTTAATGAATTTTTGAAAATCCGAAAAGCGATCCATGCACTTGGACATTCCAAGTATGTTGGAATGTCTTGAAATTGTACTCAGTCATAGTCAACGACGCCCTGAACAAGAATCAATTGAAAATATTTGCATATCTCTTAAGGAATATTTTTAATGAATTTTTGAAAATTAGGAAAGCGATCCATGCACTTAGGCAGTGACTTAACTTTTGATGTTTTTGGTTTGTTTTTAAAGCATTAAAGCTGCAGGAGTTCATCCATGTCGCCCAGTCGCTGGAAACAAACGTTTGGACACCGTGGATCACACAGCAGGATATCAGGTGAGACGAAGGAAACGATCCATTTGCCCTGATGCACTTAGTGACTTGACTTTTTTTTCAAAAAAAACCCCAAAAGTAAATTGGAATGTCTTGAAATTGTACACAGTCATAGTCAAGCATGCCCTGAATAAGAATCCGTTGAATATATTTGCATATCTCTTGAAGAATATTTTTAATGAATTTTTGAAAATCCGGAAAGCGATCCATGCACTTGGACATTCCAAGTATGTTGGAATGTCTTGAAATTGTACTCAGTCATAGTCAACGACGCCCTGAACAAGAATCCGTTGAAAATATTTGCATATCGCTTAAGGAATATTTTTAATGAATTTTTGAAAATCAGGAAAGCGATCCATGCACTTAGGCAGTGACTTAACTTTTTCGTCAAAAAAGACCCCAAAAGTATCTTGGAATGTCTTGAAATTGTACACAGTCATAGTCAAGCATGCCCTGAACAAGAATCCGTTGAATATATTTGCATATCTCTTGAGGAATATTTTTAATGAATTTTTGAAAATCAGGAAAGCGATCCATGCACTTAGGCAGTGACTTAACTTTTGATGTTTTTGGGTTGTTTTTAAAGAATTAAAGCTGCAGGAGTTCATCCATGTCGTCCAGTCGCTGGAAACAAACATTTGGACACCGTGGATCACACAGCAGGATATCAGGTGAGACGAAGGAAACGATCCATTTGCCCTGATGCACTTAGTGACTTGACTTTTTTTTCAAAAAAAACCCCAAAAGTAAATTGGAATGTCTTGAAATTGTACACAGTCATAGTCAAGCATGCCCTGAACAAGAATCCGTTGAATATATTTGCATATCTCTTGAAGAATATCTTTAATGAATTTTTGAAAATCCGAAAAGCGATCCATGCACTTGGACATTCCAAGTATGTTGGAATGTCTTGAAATTGTACTCAGTCATAGTCAACGACGCCCTGAACAAGAATCAATTGAAAATATTTGCATATCTCTTAAGGAATATTTTTAATGAATTTTTGAAAATGAGGAAAGTCTGTGCACTTAGGCAGTGACTTAACTTTTTATTCAAAAAAGACCCCAAAAGTATCTTGGAATGTCTTGAAATTGTACACAGTCATAGTCAAGCATGCCCTGAACAAGAATCCGTTGAATATATTTGCATATCTCTTGAAGAATATTTTTAATGAACTTTTGAAAATCAGGAAAGCGATCCATGCACTTGGACATTCCAAGTATGTTGGAATGTCTTGAAATTGTACTCAGTCATAGTCAACGACGCCCTGAACAAGAATCCGTTGAAAATATTTGCATATCGCTTAAGGAATATTTTTAATGAATTTTTGAAAATCAGGAAAGCGATCCATGCACTTAGGCAGTGACTTAACTTTTTTGTCAAAAAAGACCCCAAAAGTATCTTGGAATGTCTTGAAATTGTACACAGTCATAGTCAAGCATGCCCTGAACAAGAATCCGTTGAATATATTTGCATATCTCTTGAAGAATATTTTTAATGAATTTTTGAAAATCCGAAAAGCAATCCATGCACTTGGACATTCCAAGTATGTTGGAATGTCTTGAAATTGTACTCAGTCATAGTCAACAACGCCCTGAACAAGAATCAATTGAAAATATTTGCATATCTCTTAAGGAATATTTTTAATGAATTTTTGAAAATGAGTAAAGTCTGTGCACTGAGGCAGTGACTTAACTTTTTATTCAAAAAAGACCCCAAAAGTATCTTGGAATGTCTTGAAATTGTACACAGTCATAGTCAAGCATGCCCTGAACAAGAATCCGTTGAATATATTTGCATATCTCTTGAAGAATATTTTTAATGAACTTTTGAAAATCAGGAAAGCGATCCATGCACTTGGACATTCCAAGTATGTTGGAATGTCTTGAAATTGTACTCAGTCATAGTCAACGACGCCCTGAACAAGAATCCGTTGAAAATATTTGCATATCGCTTAAGGAATATTTTTAATGAATTTTTGAAAATCAGGAAAGCGATCCATGCACTTAGGCAGTGACTTAACTTTTTTGTCAAAAAAGACCCCAAAAGTATCTTGGAATGTCTTGAAATTGTACACAGTCATAGTCAAGCATGCCCTGAACAAGAATCCGTTGAATATATTTGCATATCTCTTGAAGAATATTTTTAATGAATTTTTGAAAATCCGAAAAGCGATCCATGCACTTGGACATTCCAAGTATGTTGGAATGTCTTGAAATTGTACTCAGTCATAGTCAACGACGCCCTGAACAAGAATCAATTGAAAATATTTGCATATCTCTTAAGGAATATTTTTAATGAATTTTTGAAAATGATGAAAGTCTGTGCACTTAGGCAGTGACTTAACTTTTTATTCAAAAAAGACCCCAAAAGTATCTTGGAATGTCTTGAAATTGTACACAGTCATAGTCAAGCATGCCCTGAACAAGAATCCGTTGAATATATTTGCATATCTCTTGAAGAATATTTTTAATGAACTTTTGAAAATCAGGAAAGCGATCCATGCACTTGGACATTCCAAGTATGTTGGAATGTCTTGAAATTGTACTCAGTCATAGTCAACGACGCCCTGAACAAGAATCCGTTGAAAATATTTGCATTTCGCTTAAGGAATATTTTTAATGAATTTTTGAAAATCAGGAAAGCGATCCATGCACTTAGGCAGTGACTTAACTTTTTCGTCAAAAAAGACCCCAAAAGTATCTTGGAATGTCTTGAAATTGTACACAGTCATAGTCAAGCATGCCCTGAACAAGAATCCGTTGAATATATTTGCATATCTCTTGAAGAATATTTTTAATGAATTTTTGAAAATCCGAAAAGCGATCCATGCACTTGGACATTCCAAGTATGTTGGAATGTCTTGAAATTGTACTCAGTCATAGTCAACGACGCCCTGAACAAGAATCCGTTGAAAATATTTGCATATCGCTTAAGGAATATTTTTAATGAATTTTTGAAAATCAGGAAAGCGATCCATGCACTTAGGCAGTGACTTAACTTTTTTGTCAAAAAAGACCCCAAAAGTATCTTGGAATGTCTTGAAATTGTACACAGTCATAGTCAAGCATGCCCTGAACAAGAATCCGTTGAATATATTTGCATATCTCTTGAAGAATATTTTTAATGAATTTTTGAAAATCCGAAAAGCGATCCATGCACTTGGACATTCCAAGTATGTTGGAATGTCTTGAAATTGTACTCAGTCATAGTCAACGACGCCTTGAACAAGAATCAATTGAAAATATTTGCATATCTCTTAAGGAATATTTTTAATGAATTTTTGAAAATGATGAAAGTCTGTGCACTTAGGCAGTGACTTAACTTTTTATTCAAAAAAGACCCCAAAAGTATCTTGGAATGTCTTGAAATTGTACACAGTCATAGTCAAGCATGCCCTGAACAAGAATCCGTTGAATATATTTGCATATCTCTTGAAGAATATTTTTAATGAACTTTTGAAAATCGGGAAAGCGATCCATGCACTTGGACATTCCAAGTATGTTGGAATGTCTTGAAATTGTACTCAGTCATAGTCAACGACGCCCTGAACAAGAATCCGTTGAAAATATTTGCATATCGCTTAAGGAATATTTTAAATGAATTTTTGAAAATCAGGAAAGCGATCCATGCACTTAGGCAGTGACTTAACTTTTTCGTCAAAAAAGACCCCAAAAGTATCTTGGAATGTCTTGAAATTGTACACAGTCATAGTCAAGCATGCCCTGAACAAGAATCCGTTGAATATATTTGCATATCTCTTGAAGAATATTTTTAATGAATTTTTGAAAATCCGAAAAGCGATCCATGCACTTGGACATTCCAAGTATGTTGGAATGTCTTGAAATTGTACTCAGTCATAGTCAACGACGCCCTGAACAAGAATCAATTGAAAATATTTGCATATCTCTTAAGGAATATTTTTAATGAATTTTTGAAAATGAGGAAAGTCTGTGCACTTAGGCAGTGACTTAACTTTTTATTCAAAAAAGACCCCAAAAGTATCTTGGAATGTCTTGAAATTGTACACAGTCATAGTCAAGCATGCCCTGAACAAGAATCCGTTGAATATATTTGCATATCTCTTGAAGAATATTTTTAATGAACTTTTGAAAATCAGGAAAGCGATCCATGCACTTGGACATTCCAAGTATGTTGGAATGTCTTGAAATTGTACTCAGTCATAGTCAACGACGCCCTGAACAAGAATCCGTTGAAAATATTTGCATATCGTTTAAGGAATATTTTTAAAGAATTTCTGAAAATCAGGAAAGCGATCCATGCACTTAGGCAGTGACTTAACTTTTTCGTCAAAAAAGACCCCAAAAGTATCTTGGAATGTCTTGAAATTGTACACAGTCATAGTCAAGCATGCCCTGAACAAGAATCCGTTGAATATATTTGCATATCTCTTGAAGAATATTTTTAATGAATTTTTGAAAATCCGGAAAGCGATCCATGCACTTGGACATTCCAAGTATGTTGGAATTTCTTGAAATTGTACTCGGTCATAGTCAACGACGCCCTGAACAAGAATCCATTGAAAATATTTGCATATCTCTTAAGGAATATTTTTAATGAATTTTTGAAAATGATGAAAGTCTGTGCACTTAGGCAGTGACTTAACTTTTTATTCAAAAAAGACCCCAAAGGTATCTTGGAATGTCTTGAAATTGTACACAGTCATAGTCAAGCATGCCCTGAACAAGAATCCGTTGAATATATTTGCATATCTCTTGAAGAATATTTTTAATGAACTTTTGAAAATCAGGAAAGCGATCCATGCACTTGGACATTCCAAGTATGTTGGAATGTCTTGAAATTGTACTCAGTCATAGTCAACGACGCCCTGAACAAGAATCCGTTGAAAATATTTGCATATCGCTTAAGGAATATTTTTAATGAATTTTTGAAAATCAGGAAAGCGATCCATGCACTTAGGCAGTGACTTAACTTTTTTGTCAAAAAAGACCCCAAAAGTATCTTGGAATGTCTTGAAATTGTACACAGTCATAGTCAAGCATGCCCTGAACAAGAATCCGTTGAATATATTTGCATATCTCTTGAAGAATATTTTTAATGAATTTTTGAAAATCCGAAAAGCGATCCATGCACTTGGACATTCCAAGTATGTTGGAATGTCTTGAAATTGTACTAAGTCATAGTCAACGACGCCCTGAACAAGAATCAATTGAAAATATTTGCATATCTCTTAAGGAATATTTTTAATGAATTTTTGAAAATGAGGAAAGTCTGTGCACTTAGGCAGTGACTTAACTTTTTATTCAAAAAAGACCCCAAAAGTATCTTGGAATGTCTTGAAATTGTACACAGTCATAGTCAAGCATGCCCTGAACAAGAATCCGTTGAATATATTTGCATATCTCTTGAAGAATATTTTTAATGAACTTTTGAAAATCAGGAAAGCGATCCATGCACTTGGACATTCCAAGTATGTTGGAATGTCTTGAAATTGTACTCAGTCATAGTCAACGACGCCCTGAACAAGAATCCGTTGAAAATATTTGCATATCGTTTAAGGAATATTTTTAAAGAATTTCTGAAAATCAGGAAAGCGATCCATGCACTTAGGCAGTGACTTAACTTTTTCGTCAAAAAAGACCCCAAAAGTATCTTGGAATGTCTTGAAATTGTACACAGTCATAGTCAAGCATGCCCTGAACAAGAATCCGTTGAATATATTTGCATATCTCTTGAAGAATATTTTTAATGAATTTTTGAAAATCCGGAAAGCGATCCATGCACTTGGACATTCCAAGTATGTTGGAATGTCTTGAAATTGTACTCAGTCATAGTCAACGACGCCCTGAACAAGAATCCGTTGAAAATATTTGCATATCGCTTAAGGAATATTTTTAATGAATTTTTGAAAATCAGGAAAGCGATCCATGCACTTAGGCAGTGACTTAACTTTTTTGTCAAAAAAGACCCCAAAAGTATCTTGGAATGTCTTGAAATTGTACACAGTCATAGTCAAGCATGCCCTGAACAAGAATCCGTTGAATATATTTGCATATCTCTTGAAGAATATTTTTAATGAATTTTTGAAAATCCGAAAAGCGATCCATGCACTTGGACATTCCAAGTATGTTGGAATGTCTTGAAATTGTACTCAGTCATAGTCAACGACGCCCTGAACAAGAATCAATTGAAAATATTTGCATATCTCTTAAGGAATATTTTTAATGAATTTTTGAAAATGAGGAAAGTCTGTGCACTTAGGCAGTGACTTAACTTTTTATTCAAAAAAGACCCCAAAAGTATCTTGGAATGTCTTGAAATTGTACACAGTCATAGTCAAGCATGCCCTGAACAAGAATCCGTTGAATATATTTGCATATCTCTTGAAGAATATTTTTAATGAACTTTTGAAAATCAGGAAAGCGATCCATGCACTTGGACATTCCAAGTATGTTGGAATGTCTTGAAATTGTACTCAGTCATAGTCAACGACGCCCTGAACAAGAATCCGTTGAAAATATTTGCATATCGTTTAAGGAATATTTTTAAAGAATTTCTGAAAATCAGGAAAGCGATCCATGCACTTAGGCAGTGACTTAACTTTTTCGTCAAAAAAGACCCCAAAAGTATCTTGGAATGTCTTGAAATTGTACTCAGTCATAGTCAACGACGCCCTGAACAAGAATCCGTTGAAAATATTTGCATATCGTTTAAGGAATATTTTTAATGAATTTTTGAAAATCCGGAAAGCGATCCATGCACTTGAACATTCCAAGTATGTTGGAATGTCTTGAAATTGTACTCGGTCATAGTCAACGACGCCCTGAACAAGAATCCATTGAAAATATTTGCATATCTCTTAAGGAATATTTTTAATGAATTTTTGAAAATGATGAAAGTCTGTGCACTTAGGCAGTGACTTAACTTTTTATTCAAAAAAGACCCCAAAGGTATCTTGGAATGTCTTGAAATTGTACACAGTCATAGTCAAGCATGCCCTGAACAAGAATCCGTTGAATATATTTGCATATCTCTTGAAGAATATTTTTAATGAACTTTTGAAAATCAGGAAAGCGATCCATGCACTTGGACATTCCAAGTATGTTGGAATGTCTTGAAATTGTACTCAGTCATAGTCAACGACGCCCTGAACAAGAATCCGTTGAAAATATTTGCATATCGCTTAAGGAATATTTTTAATGAATTTTTGAAAATCAGGAAAGCGATCCATGCACTTAGGCAGTGACTTAACTTTTTTGTCAAAAAAGACCCCAAAAGTATCTTGGAATGTCTTGAAATTGTACACAGTCATAGTCAAGCATGCCCTGAACAAGAATCCGTTGAATATATTTGCATATCTCTTGAAGAATATTTTTAATGAATTTTTGAAAATCCGAAAAGCGATCCATGCACTTGGACATTCCAAGTATGTTGGAATGTCTTGAAATTGTACTCAGTCATAGTCAACGACGCCCTGAACAAGAATCAATTGAAAATATTTGCATATCTCTTAAGGAAAATTTTAATGAATTTTTGAAAATGAGGAAAGTCTGTGCACTTAGGCAGTGACTTAACTTTTTATTCAAAAAAGACCCCAAAAGTATCTTGGAATGTCTTGAAATTGTACACAGTCATAGTCAAGCATGCCCTGAACAAGAATCCGTTGAATATATTTGCATATCTCTTGAAGAATATTTTTAATGAACTTTTGAAAATCAGGAAAGCGATCCATGCACTTGGACATTCCAAGTATGTTGGAATGTCTTGAAATTGTACTCAGTCATAGTCAACGACGCCCTGAACAAGAATCCGTTGAAAATATTTGCATATCGTTTAAGGAATATTTTTAAAGAATTTCTGAAAATCAGGAAAGCGATCCATGCACTTAGGCAGTGACTTAACTTTTTCGTCAAAAAAGACCCCAAAAGTATCTTGGAATGTCTTGAAATTGTACACAGTCATAGTCAAGAATGCCCTGAACAAGAATCCGTTGAATATATTTGCATATCTCTTGAAGAATATTTTTAATGAATTTTTGAAAATCCGGAAAGCGATCCATGCACTTGGACATTCCAAGTATGTTGGAATGTCTTGAAATTGTACTCGGTCATAGTCAACGACGCCCTGAACAAGAATCCATTGAAAATATTTGCATATCTCTTAAGGAATATTTTTAATGAATTTTTGAAAATGATGAAAGTCTGTGCACTTAGGCAGTGACTTAACTTTTTATTCAAAAAAGACCCCAAAGGTATCTTGGAATGTCTTGAAATTGTACACAGTCATAGTCAAGCATGCCCTGAACAAGAATCCGTTGAATATATTTGCATATCTCTTGAAGAATATTTTTAATGAACTTTTGAATATCAGGAAAGCGATCCATGCACTTGGACATTCCAAGTATGTTGGAATGTCTTGAAATTGTACTCAGTCATAGTCAACGACGCCCTGAACAAGAATCCGTTGAAAATATTTGCATATCGCTTAAGGAATATTTTTAATGAATTTCTGAAAATGAGGAAAGCGATCCATGCACTTAGGCAGTGACTTAACTTTTTTGTCAAAAAAGACCCCAAAAGTATCTTGGAATGTCTTGAAATTGTACACAGTCATAGTCAAGCATGCCCTGAACAAGAATCCGTTGAATATATTTGCATATCTCTTGAAGAATATTTTTAATGAATTTTTGAAAATCCGGAAAGCGATCCATGCACTTGGACATTCCAAGTATGTTGGAATGTCTTGAAATTGTACTCGGTCATAGTCAACGACGCCCTGAACAAGAATCCATTGAAAATATTTGCATATCTCTTAAGGAATATTTTTAATGAATTTTTGAAAATGATGAAAGTCTGTGCACTTAGGCAGTGACTTAACTTTTTATTCAAAAAAGACCCCAAAGGTATCTTGGAATGTCTTGAAATTGTACACAGTCATAGTCAAGCATGCCCTGAACAAGAATCCGTTGAATATATTTGCATATCTCTTGAAGAATATTTTTAATGAATTTTTGAAAATCAGGAAAGCGATCCATGCACTTGGACATTCCAAGTTTGTTGGAATGTCTTGAAATTGTACTCAGTCATAGTCAACGACGCCCTGAACAAGAATCCGTTGAAAATATTTGCATATCGCTTAAGGAATATTTTTAAAGAATTTCTGAAAATCAGGAAAGCGATCCATGCACTTAGGCAGTGACTTAACTTTTTTGTCAAAAAAGACCCCAAAAGTATCTTGGAATGTCTTGAAATTGTACACAGTCATAGTCAAGCCTGCCCTGAACAAGAATCCGTTGAATATATTTGCATATCTCTTGAAGAATATTTTTAATGAATTTTTGAAAATCCGAAAAGCGATCCATGCACTTGGACATTCCAAGTATGTTGGAATGTCTTGAAATTGTACTCAGTCATAGTCAACGACGCCCTGAACAAGAATCAATTGAAAATATTTGCATATCTCTTAAGGAATATTTTTAATGAATTTTTGAAAATGAGGAAAGTCTGTGCACTTAGGCAGTGACTTAACTTTTTATTCAAAAAAGACCCCAAAAGTATCTTGGAATGTCTTGAAATTGTACACAGTCATAGTCAAGCATGCCCTGAACAAGAATCCGTTGAATATATTTGCATATCTCTTGAAGAATATTTTTAATGAACTTTTGAAAATCAGGAAAGCGATCCATGCACTTGGACATTCCAAGTATGTTGGAATGTCTTGAAATTGTACTCAGTCATAGTCAACGACGCCCTGAACAAGAATCCGTTGAAAATATTTGCATATCGTTTAAGGAATATTTTTAAAGAATTTCTGAAAATCAGGAAAGCGATCCATGCACTTAGGCAGTGACTTAACTTTTTATTCAAAAAAGACCCCAAAAGTATCTTGGAATGTCTTGAAATTGTACACAGTCATAGTCAAGCATGCCCTGAACAAGAATCCGTTGAATATATTTGCATATCTCTTGAAGAATATTTTTAATGAATTTTTGAAAATCCGAAAAGCGATCCATGCACTTGGACATTCCAAGTATGTTGGAATGTCTTGAAATTGTACTCAGTCATAGTCAACGACGCCCTGAACAAGAATCAATTGAAAATATTTGCATATCTCTTAAGGAATATTTTTAATGAATTTTTGAAAATTAGGAAAGCGATCCATGCACTTAGGCAGTGACTTAACTTTTGATGTTTTTGGTTTGTTTTTAAAGCATTAAAGCTGCAGGAGTTCATCCATGTCGCCCAGTCGCTGGAAACAAACGTTTGGACACCGTGGATCACACAGCAGGATATCAGGTGAGACGAAGGAAACGATCCATTTGCCCTGATGCACTTAGTGACTTGACTTTTTTTTCAAAAAAAACCCCAAAAGTAAATTGGAATGTCTTGAAATTGTACACAGTCATAGTCAAGCATGCCCTGAATAAGAATCCGTTGAATATATTTGCATATCTCTTGAAGAATATTTTTAATGAATTTTTGAAAATCCGGAAAGCGATCCATGCACTTGGACATTCCAAGTATGTTGGAATGTCTTGAAATTGTACTCAGTCATAGTCAACGACGCCCTGAACAAGAATCCGTTGAAAATATTTGCATATCGCTTAAGGAATATTTTTAATGAATTTTTGAAAATCAGGAAAGCGATCCATGCACTTAGGCAGTGACTTAACTTTTTATTCAAAAAAGACCCCAAAAGTATCTTGGAATGTCTTGAAATTGTACACAGTCATAGTCAAGCATGCCCTGAACAAGAATCCGTTGAATATATTTGCATATCTCTTGAAGAATATTTTTAATGAATTTTTGAAAATCCGGAAAGCGATCCATGCACTTGGACATTCCAAGTATGTTGGAATGTCTTGAAATTGTACTCGGTCATAGTCAACGACGCCCTGAACAGAAACCATTGAAAATATTTGCATATCTCTTAAGGAATATTTTTAATGAATTTTTGGAAATGAGTAAAGTCTGTGCACTTAGGCAGTGACTTAACTTTTTATTCAAAAAAGACCCCAAAAGTATCTTGGAATGTCTTGAAATTGTACACAGTCATAGTCAAGCATGCCCTGAACAAGAATCCGTTGAATATATTTGCATATCTCTTGAAGAATATTTTTAATGAATTTTTGAAAATCCGGAAAGCGATCCATGCACTTGGACATTCCAAGTATGTTGGAATGTCTTGAAATTGTACTCAGTCATAGTCAACGACGCCCTGAACAAGAATCCGTTGAAAATATTTGCATATCGCTTAAGGAATATTTTTAATGAATTTTTGAAAATCAGGAAAGCAATCCATGCACTTTGGCAGTGACTTAACTTTTTTGTCAAAAAAGACCCCAAAAGTATCTTGGAATGTCTTGAAATTGTACACAGTCATAGTCAAGCATGCCCTGAACAAGAAACCGTTGAATATATTTGCATATCTCTTGAAGAATATTTTTAATGAATTTTTGAAAATCCGAAAAGCGATCCATGCACTTGGACATTCCAAGTATGTTGGAATGTCTTGAAATTGTACTCAGTCATAGTCAACGACGCCCTGAACAAGAATCAATTGAAAATATTTGCATATCTCTTAAGGAATATTTTTAATGAATTTTTGAAAATGAGGAAAGTCTGTGCACTTAGGCAGTGACTTAACTTTTTATTCAAAAAAGACCCCAAAAGTATCTTGGATTGTCTTGAAATTGTACACAGTCATAGTCAAGCATGCCCTGAACAAGAATCCGTTGAATATATTTGCATATCTCTTGAAGAATATTTTTAATGAACTTTTGAAAATCAGGAAAGCGATCCATGCACTTGGACATTCCAAGTATGTTGGAATGTCTTGAAATTGTACTCAGTCATAGTCAACGACGCCCTGAACAAGAATCCGTTGAAAATATTTGCATATCGTTTAAGGAATATTTTTAAAGAATTTCTGAAAATCAGGAAAGCGATCCATGCACTTAGGCAGTGACTTAACTTTTTCGTCAAAAAAGACCCCAAATGTATCTTGGAATGTCTTGAAATTGTACACAGTCATAGTCAAGCATGCCCTGAACAAGAATCCGTTGAATATATTTGCATATCTCTTGAAGAATATTTTTAATGAACTTTTGAAAATCAGGAAAGCGATCCATGCACTTGGACATTCCAAGTATGTTGGAATGTCTTGAAATTGTACTCAGTCATAGTCAACGACGCCCTGAACAAGAATCCGTTGAAAATATTTGCATATCGCTTAAGGAATATTTTTAATGAATTTTTGAAAATCAGGAAAGCGATCCATGCACTTAGGCAGTGACTTAACTTTTTCGTCAAAAAAGACCCCAAAAGTATCTTGGAATGTCTTGAAATTGTACACAGTCATAGTCAAGCATGCCCTGAACAAGAATCCGTTGAATATATTTGCATATCTCTTGAAAAATATTTTTAATGAATTTTTGAAAATCAGGAAAGCAATCCATGCACTTAGGCAGTGACTTAACTTTTTTGTCAAAAAAGACCCCAAAAGTATCTTGGAATGTCTTGAAATTGTACACAGTCATAGTCAAGCATGCCCTGAACAAGAAACCGTTGAATATATTTGCATATCTCTTGAAGAATATTTTTAATGAATTTTTGAAAATCCGAAAAGCGATCCATGCACTTGGACATTCCAAGTATGTTGGAATGTCTTGAAATTGTACTCAGTCATAGTCAACGACGCCCTGAACAAGAATCAATTGAAAATATTTGCATATCTCTTAAGGAATATTTTTAATGAATTTTTGAAAATGAGGAAAGTCTGTGCACTTAGGCAGTGACTTAACTTTTTATTCAAAAAAGACCCCAAAAGTATCTTGGAATGTCTTGAAATTGTACACAGTCATAGTCAAGCATGCCCTGAACAAGAATCCGTTGAATATATTTGCATATCTCTTGAAGAATATTTTTAATGAACTTTTGAAAATCAGGAAAGCGATCCATGCACTTGGACATTCCAAGTATGTTGGAATGTCTTGAAATTGTACTCAGTCATAGTCAACGACGCCCTGAACAAGAATCCGTTGAAAATATTTGCATATCGTTTAAGGAATATTTTTAAAGAATTTCTGAAAATCAGGAAAGCGATCCATGCACTTAGGCAGTGACTTAACTTTTTCGTCAAAAAAGACCCCAAAGGTATCTTGGAATGTCTTGAAATTGTACACAGTCATAGTCAAGCATGCCCTGAACAAGAATCCGTTGAATATATTTGCATATCTCTTGAAGAATATTTTTAATGAACTTTTGAAAATCAGGAAAGCGATCCATGCACTTGGACATTCCAAGTATGTTGGAATGTCTTGAAATTGTACTCGGTCATAGTCAACGACGCCCTGAACAAGAATCCATTGAAAATATTTGCATATCTCTTAAGGAATATTTTTAATGAATTTTTGAAAATGATGAAAGTCTGTGCACTTAGGCAGTGACTTAACTTTTTATTCAAAAAAGACCCCAAAGGTATCTTGGAATGTCTTGAAATTGTACACAGTCATAGTCAAGCATGCCCTGAACAAGAATCCGTTGAATATATTTGCATATCTCTTGAAGAATATTTTTAATGAACTTTTGAAAATCAGGAAAGCGATCCATGCACTTGGACATTGCAAGTATGTTGGAATGTCTTGAAATTGTACTCAGTCATAGTCAACGACGCCCTGAACAAGAATCCGTTGAAAATATTTGCATATCGTTTAAGGAATATTTTTAAAGAATTTCTGAAAATCAGGAAAGCGATCCATGCACTTAGGCAGTGACTAAACTTTTTTGTCAAAAAAGACCCCAAAAGTATCTTGGAATGTCTTGAAATTGTACACAGTCATAGTCAAGCATGCCCTGAACAAGAATATGTTGAATATATTTGCATATCTCTTGAATAATATTTTTAATGAATTTTTGAAAATCCGAAAAGCGATCCATGCACTTGGACATTCCAAGTATGTTGGAATGTCTTGAAATTGTACTCAGTCATAGTCAACGACTCCCTGAACAAGAATCCGTTGAAAATATTTGCGTATAGTTTAAGGAATATTTTTAAAGAATTTCTGAAAATCAGGAAAGCGATCCATGCACTTAGGCAGTGACTTAACTTTTTCGTCAAAAAAGACCCCAAAAGTATCTTGGAATGTCTTGAAATTGTACACAGTCATAGTCAAGAATGCCCTGAACAAGAATCCGTTGAATATATTTGCATATCTCTTGAAGAATATTTTTAATGAATTTTTGAAAATCCGGAAAGCGATCCATGCACTTGGACATTCCAAGTATGTTGGAATGTCTTGAAATTGTACTCGGTCATAGTCAACGACGCCCTGAACAAGAATCCATTGAAAATATTTGCATATCTCTTAAGGAATATTTTTAATGAATTTTTGAAAATGATGAAAGTCTGTGCACTTAGGCAGTGACTTAACTTTTTCGTCAAAAAAGACCCCAAAAGTATCTTGGAATGTCTTGAAATTGTACACAGTCATAGTCAAGCCTGCCCTGAACAAGAATCCGTTGAATATATTTGCATATCTCTTGAAGAATATTTTTAATGAATTTTTGAAAATCCGAAAAGCGATCCATGCACTTGGACATTCCAAGTATGTTGGAATGTCTTGAAATTGTACTCAGTCATAGTCAACGACGCCCTGAACAAGAATCCGTTGAAAATATTTGCATATCTCTTAAGGAATATTTTTAATGAATTTTTGAAAATGATGAAAGTCTGTGCACTTAGGCAGTGACTTAACTTTTTATTCAAAAAAGACCCCAAAAGTATCTTGGAATGTCTTGAAATTGTACACAGTCATAGTCAAGCCTGCCCTGAACAAGAATCCGTTGAATATATTTGCATATCTCTTGAAGAATATTTTTAATGAATTTTTGAAAATCCGAAAAGCGATCCATGCACTTGGACATTCCAAGTATGTTGGAATGTCTTGAAATTGTACTCAGTCATAGTCAACGACGCCCTGAACAAGAATCCGTTGAAAATATTTGCATATCTCTTAAGGAATATTTTTAATGAATTTTTGAAAATGAGGAAAGTCTGTGCACTTAGGCAGTGACTTAACTTTTTATTCAAAAAAGACCCCAAAAGTATCTTGGAATGTCTTGAAATTGTACACAGTCATAGTCAAGCATGCCCTGAACAAGAATCCGTTGAATATATTTGCATATCTCTTGAAGAATATTTTTAATGAATTTTTGAAAATCCGAAAAGCGATCCATGCACTTGGACATTCCAAGTATGTTGGAATGTCTTGAAATTGTACTCAGTCATAGTCAACGACGCCCTGAACAAGAATCAATTGAAAATATTTGCATATCTCTTAAGGAATATTTTTAATGAATTTTTGAAAATTAGGAAAGCGATCCATGCACTTAGGCAGTGACTTAACTTTTGATGTTTTTGGTTTGTTTTTAAAGCATTAAAGCTGCAGGAGTTCATCCATGTCGCCCAGTCGCTGGAAACAAACGTTTGGACACCGTGGATCACACAGCAGGATATCAGGTGAGACGAAGGAAACGATCCATTTGCCCTGATGCACTTAGTGACTTGACTTTTTTTTCAAAAAAAACCCCAAAAGTAAATTGGAATGTCTTGAAATTGTACACAGTCATAGTCAAGCATGCCCTGAATAAGAATCCGTTGAATATATTTGCATATCTCTTGAAGAATATTTTTAATGAATTTTTGAAAATCCGGAAAGCGATCCATGCACTTGGACATTCCAAGTATGTTGGAATGTCTTGAAATTGTACTCAGTCATAGTCAACGACGCCCTGAACAAGAATCCGTTGAAAATATTTGCATATCGCTTAAGGAATATTTTTAATGAATTTTTGAAAATCAGGAAAGCGATCCATGCACTTAGGCAGTGACTTAACTTTTTCGTCAAAAAAGACCCCAAAAGTATCTTGGAATGTCTTGAAATTGTACACAGTCATAGTCAAGCATGCCCTGAACAAGAATCCGTTGAATATATTTGCATATCTCTTGAGGAATATTTTTAATGAATTTTTGAAAATCAGGAAAGCGATCCATGCACTTAGGCAGTGACTTAACTTTTGATGTTTTTGGGTTGTTTTTAAAGAATTAAAGCTGCAAGAGTTCATCCATGTCGTCCAGTCGCTGGAAACAAACGTTTGGACACCGTGGATCACACAGCAGGATATCAGGTGAGACGAAGGAAACGATCCATTTGCCCTGATGCACTTAGTGACTTGACTTTTTTTTCAAAAAAAACCCCAAAAGTAAATTGGAATGTCTTGAAATTGTACACAGTCATAGTCAAGCATGCCCTGAATAAGAATCCGTTGAATATATTTGCATATCTCTTGAAGAATATTTTTAATGAATTTTTGAAAATCCGGAAAGCGATCCATGCACTTGGACATTCCAAGTATGTTGGAATGTCTTGAAATTGTACTCAGTCATAGTCAACGACGCCCTGAACAAGAATCCGTTGAAAATATTTGCATATCGCTTAAGGAATATTTTTAATGAATTTTTGAAAATCAGGAAAGCGATCCATGCACTTAGGCAGTGACTTAACTTTTTCGTCAAAAAAGACCCCAAAAGTATCTTGGAATGTCTTGAAATTGTACACAGTCATAGTCAAGCATGCCCTGAACAAGAATCCGTTGAATATATTTGCATATCTCTTGAAGAATATTTTTAATGAATTTTTGAAAATCCGGAAAGCGATCCATGCACTTGGACATTCCAAGTATGTTGGAATGTCTTGAAATTGTACTCGGTCATAGTCAACGACGCCCTGAACAGAAACCATTGAAAATATTTGCATATCTCTTAAGGAATATTTTTAATGAATTTTTGGAAATGAGTAAAGTCTGTGCACTTAGGCAGTGACTTAACTTTTTATTCAAAAAAGACCCCAAAAGTATCTTGGAATGTCTTGAAATTGTACACAGTCATAGTCAAGCATGCCCTGAACAAGAATCCGTTGAATATATTTGCATATCTCTTGAAGAATATTTTTAATGAATTTTTGAAAATCCGGAAAGCGATCCATGCACTTGGACATTCCAAGTATGTTGGAATGTCTTGAAATTGTACTCAGTCATAGTCAACGACGCCCTGAACAAGAATCCGTTGAAAATATTTGCATATCGCTTAAGGAATATTTTTAATGAATTTTTGAAAATCAGGAAAGCAATCCATGCACTTAGGCAGTGACTTAACTTTTTTGTCAAAAAAGACCCCAAAAGTATCTTGGAATGTCTTGAAATTGTACACAGTCATAGTCAAGCATGCCCTGAACAAGAAACCGTTGAATATATTTGCATATCTCTTGAAGAATATTTTTAATGAATTTTTGAAAATCCGAAAAGCGATCCATGCACTTGGACATTCCAAGTATGTTGGAATGTCTTGAAATTGTACTCAGTCATAGTCAACGACGCCCTGAACAAGAATCAATTGAAAATATTTGCATATCTCTTAAGGAATATTTTTAATGAATTTTTGAAAATGAGGAAAGTCTGTGCACTTAGGCAGTGACTTAACTTTTTATTCAAAAAAGACCCCAAAAGTATCTTGGAATGTCTTGAAATTGTACACAGTCATAGTCAAGCATGCCCTGAACAAGAATCCGTTGAATATATTTGCATATCTCTTGAAGAATATTTTTAATGAACTTTTGAAAATCAGGAAAGCGATCCATGCACTTGGACATTCCAAGTATGTTGGAATGTCTTGAAATTGTACTCAGTCATAGTCAACGACGCCCTGAACAAGAATCCGTTGAAAATATTTGCATATCGTTTAAGGAATATTTTTAAAGAATTTCTGAAAATCAGGAAAGCGATCCATGCACTTAGGCAGTGACTTAACTTTTTCGTCAAAAAAGACCCCAAATGTATCTTGGAATGTCTTGAAATTGTACACAGTCATAGTCAAGCATGCCCTGAACAAGAATCCGTTGAATATATTTGCATATCTCTTGAAGAATATTTTTAATGAACTTTTGAAAATCAGGAAAGCGATCCATGCACTTGGACATTCCAAGTATGTTGGAATGTCTTGAAATTGTACTCAGTCATAGTCAACGACGCCCTGAACAAGAATCCGTTGAAAATATTTGCATATCGCTTAAGGAATATTTTTAATGAATTTTTGAAAATCAGGAAAGCGATCCATGCACTTAGGCAGTGACTTAACTTTTTCGTCAAAAAAGACCCCAAAAGTATCTTGGAATGTCTTGAAATTGTACACAGTCATAGTCAAGCATGCCCTGAACAAGAATCCGTTGAATATATTTGCATATCTCTTGAAGAATATTTTTAATGAATTTTTGAAAATCCGAAAAGCGATCCATGCACTTGGACATTCCAAGTATGTTGGAATGTCTTGAAATTGTACTCAGTCATAGTCAACGACGCTCTGAACAAGAATCAATTGAAAATATTTGCATATCTCTTAAGGAATATTTTTAATGAATTTTTGAAAATGAGGAAAGTCTGTGCACTAAGCCAGTGACTTAACTTTTCATTCAAAAAAGACCCCAAAAGTATCTTGGAATGTCTTGAAATTGTACACAGTCATAGTCAAGCATGCCCTGAACTAGAATCCGTTGAATATATTTGCATATCTCTTGAAGAATATTTTTAATGAACTTTTGAAAATCAGGAAAGCGATCCATGTACTTGGACATTCAAAGTATGTTGGAATGTCTTGAAATTGTACTCGGTCATAGTCAACGACGCCCTGAACAAGAATCCGTTGAAAATATTTGCATATCGCTTAAGGAATATTTTTAATGAATTTGTGAAAATCAGGAAAGCGATCCATGCACTTAGGCAGTGACTTAACTTTTTCGTCGAAAAAGACACCAAAAGTATCTTGGAATGTCTTGAAATTGTACACAGTCATAGTCAAGCATGCCCTGAACAAGAATCCGTTGAATATATTTGCATATCTCTTGAAGAATATTTTTAATGAATTTTTGAAAATCCGGAAAGCGATCCATGCACTTGGACATTCCAAGTATGTTGGAATGTCTTGAAATTGTACTCGGTCATAGTCAACGACGCCCTGAACAAGAATCCATTGAAAATATTTGCATATCTCTTAAGGAATATTTTTAATGAATTTTTGAAAATGATGAAAGTCTGTGCACTTAGGCAGTGACTTAACTTTTTATTCAAAAAAGACCCCAAAGGTATCTTGGAATGTCTTGAAATTGTACACAGTCATAGTCAAGCATGCCCTGAACAAGAATCCGTTGAATATATTTGCATATCTCTTGAAGAATATTTTTAATGAACTTTTGAAAATCAGGAAAGCGATCCATGCACTTGGACATTCCAAGTATGTTGGAATGTCTTGAAATTGTACTCGGTCATAGTCAACGACGCCCTGAACAAGAATCCATTGAAAATATTTGCATATCTCTTAAGGAATATTTTTAATGAATTTTTGAAAATGATGAAAGTCTGTGCACTTAGGCAGTGACTTAACTTTTTATTCAAAAAAGACCCCAAAGGTATCTTGGAATGTCTTGAAATTGTACACAGTCATAGTCAAGCATGCCCTGAACAAGAATCCGTTGAATATATTTGCATATCTCTTGAAGAATATTTTTAATGAACTTTTGAAAATCCGGAAAGCGATCCATGCACTTGGACATTGCAAGTATGTTGGAATGTCTTGAAATTGTACTCAGTCATAGTCAACGACGCCCTGAACAAGAATCCGTTGAAAATATTTGCATATCGTTTAAGGAATATTTTTAAAGAATTTCTGAAAATCAGGAAAGCGATCCATGCACTTAGGCAGTGACTAAACTTTTTTGTCAAAAAAGACCCCAAAAGTATCTTGGAATGTCTTGAAATTGTACACAGTCATAGTCAAGCATGCCCTGAACAAGAATATGTTGAATATATTTGCATATCTCTTGAATAATATTTTTAATGAATTTTTGAAAATCCGAAAAGCGATCCATGCACTTGGACATTCCAAGTATGTTGGAATGTCTTGAAATTGTACTCAGTCATAGTCAACGACTCCCTGAACAAGAATCCGTTGAAAATATTTGCGTATAGTTTAAGGAATATTTTTAAAGAATTTCTGAAAATCAGGAAAGCGATCCATGCACTTAGGCAGTGACTTAACTTTTTCGTCAAAAAAGACCCCAAAAGTATCTTGGAATGTCTTGAAATTGTACACAGTCATAGTCAAGAATGCCCTGAACAAGAATCCGTTGAATATATTTGCATATCTCTTGAAGAATATTTTTAATGAATTTTTGAAAATCCGGAAAGCGATCCATGCACTTGGACATTCCAAGTATGTTGGAATGTCTTGAAATTGTACTCGGTCATAGTCAACGACGCCCTGAACAAGAATCCATTGAAAATATTTGCATATCTCTTAAGGAATATTTTTAATGAATTTTTGAAAATGATGAAAGTCTGTGCACTTAGGCAGTGACTTAACTTTTTATTCAAAAAAGACCCCAAAGGTATCTTGGAATGTCTTGAAATTGTACACAGTCATAGTCAAGCATGCCCTGAACAAGAATCCGTTGAATATATTTGCATATCTCTTGAAGAATATTTTTAATGAACTTTTGAAAATCAGGAAAGCGATCCATGCACTTGGACATTCCAAGTATGTTGGAATGTCTTGAAATTGTACTCAGTCATAGTCAACGACGCCCTGAACAAGAATCCGTTGAAAATATTTGCATTTCGCTTAAGGAATATTTTTAATTAATTTTTGAAAATCAGGAAAGTGATCCATGCACTTAGGCAGTGACTTAACTTTTTTGTCAAAAAAGACCCCAAAAGTATCTTGGAATGTCTTGAAATTGTACACAGTCATAGTCAAGCATGCCCTGAACAAGAATCCGTTGAATATATTTGCATATCTCTTGAAGAATATTTTTAATGAATTTTTGAAAATCCGAAAAGCGATCCATGCACTTGGACATTCAAAGTATGTTGGAATGTCTTGAAATTGTACTCAGTCATAGTCAACGACGCCCTGAACAAGAATCAATTGAAAATATTTGCATATCTCTTAAGGAATATTTTTAATGAATTTTTGAAAATGAGGAAAGTCTGTGCACTTAGGCAGTGACTTAACTTTTTATTCAAAAAAGACCCCAAAAGTATCTTGGAATGTCTTGAAATTGTACACAGTCATAGTCAAGCATGCCCTGAACAAGAATCCGTTGAATATATTTGCATATCTCTTGAAGAATATTTTTAATGAACTTTTGAAAATCAGGAAAGCGATCCATGCACTTGGACATTCCAAGTATATTGGAATGTCTTGAAATTGTACTCAGTCATAGTCAACGACGCCCTGAACAAGAATCCGTTGAAAATATTTGCATATCGCTTAAGGAATATTTTTAATGAATTTTTGAAAATCAGGAAAGTGATCCATGCACTTAGGCAGTGACTTAACTTTTTTGTCAAAAAAGACCCCAAAAGTATCTTGGAATGTCTTGAAATTGTACACAGTCATAGTCAAGCATGCCCTGAACAAGAATCCGTTGAATATATTTGCATATCTCTTGAAGAATATTTTTAATGAATTTTTGAATATCCGAAAAGCGATCCATGCACTTGGACATTCAAAGTATGTTGGAATGTCTTGAAATTGTACTCAGTCATAGTCAACGACGCCCTGAACAAGAATCAATTGAAAATATTTGCATATCTCTTAAGGAATATTTTTAATGAATTTTTGAAAATGAGGAAAGTCTGTGCACTTAGGCAGTGACTTAACTTTTTATTCAAAAAAGACCCCAAAAGTATCTTGGAATGTCTTGAAATTGTACACAGTCATAGTCAAGCATGCCCTGAACAAGAATCCGTTGAATATATTTGCATATCTCTTGAAGAATATTTTGAATGAACTTTTGAAAATCAGGAAAGCGATCCATGCACTTGGACATTCCAAGTATGTTGGAATGTCTTGAAATTGTACTCAGTCATAGTCAACGACGCCCTGAACAAGAATCCGTTGAAAATATTTGCATATCGTTTAAGGAATATTTTTAAAGAATTTCTGAAAATTAGGAAAGCGATCCATGCACTTAGGCAGTGACTTAACTTTTTCGTCAAAAAAGACCCCAAAAGTATCTTGGAATGTCTTGAAATTGTACACAGTCATAGTCAAGCATGCCCTGAACAAGAATCCGTTGAATATATTTGCATATCTCTTGAAGAATATTTTTAATGAACTTTTGAAAATCAGGAAAGTGATCCATGCACTTGGACATTCCAAGTATGTTGGAATGTCTTGAAATTGTACTCAGTCATAGTCAACGACGCCCTGAACAAGAATCAATTGAAAATATTTGCATATCGTTTAAGGAATATTTTTAAAGAATTTCTGAAAATCAGGAAAGCGATCCATGCACTTAGGCAGTGACTTAACTTTTTTGTCAAAAAGACCCCAAAAGTATCTTGGAATGTCTTGAAATTGTACACAGTCATAGTCAAGCATGCCCTGAACAAGAATCCGTTGAATATATTTGCATATCTCTTGAAGAATATTTTTAATGAATTTTTGAAAATCCGAAAAGCGATCCATGCACTTGGACATTCCAAGTATGTTGGAATGTCTTGAAATTGTACTCAGTCATAGTCAACGACGCCCTGAACAAGAATCTATTGAAAATATTTGCATATCTCTTAAGGAATATTTTTAATGAATTTTTGAAAATGAGGAAAGTCTGTGCACTTAGGCAGTGACTTAACTTTTATTCAAAAAAGACCCCAAAAGTATCTTGGAATGTCTTGAAATTGTACGCAGTCATAGTCAAGCATGCCCTGAACAAGAATCCGTTGAATATATTTGCATATCTCTTGAAGAATATTTTTAATGAACTTTTGAAAATCAGGAAAGCGATCCATGCACTTGGACATTCCAAGTATGTTGGAATGTCTTGAAATTGTACTCAGTCATAGTCAACGACGCCCTGAACAAGAATCCGTTGAAAATATTTGCATATCGTTTAAGGAATATTTTTAAAGAATTTCTGAAAATCAGGAAAGTGATCCATGCACTTAGGCAGTGACTTAACTTTTTCGTCAAAAAAGACCCCAAAAGTATCTTGGAATGTCTTGAAATTGTACACAGTCATAGTCAAGCATGCCCTGAACAAGAATCCGTTGAATATATTTGCATATCTCTTGAGGAATATTTTTAATGAATTTTTGAAAATCCGAAAAGCGATCCATGCACTTGGACATTCCAAGTATGTTGGAATGTCTTGAAATTGTACTCGGTCATAGTCAACGACGCCCTGAACAAGAATCCATTGAAAATATTTGCATATCTCTTAAGGAATATTTTTAATGAATTTTTGAAAATGAGGAAAGTCTGTGCACTTATGCAGTGACTTAACTTTTTATTCAAAAAAGACCCCAAAAGTATCTTGGAATGTCTTGAAATTGTACACAGTCATAGTCAAGCATGCCCTGAACAAGAATCCGTTGAATATATTTGCATATCTCTTGAAGAATATTTTTAATGAACTTTTGAAAATCAGGAAAGCGATCCATGCACTTGGACATTCCAAGTATGTTGGAATGTCTTGAAATTGTACTCAGTCATAGTCAACGACGCCCTGAACAAGAATCCGTTGAAAATATTTGCATAGCGTTTAAGGAATATTTTTAAAGAATTTCTGAAAATCAGGAAAGCGATCCATGCACTTAGGCAGTGACTTAACTTTTTTGTCAAAAAAGACCCCAAAAGTATCTTGGAATGTCTTGAAATTGTACACAGTCATAGTCAAGCATGCCCTGAACAAGAATCCGTTGAATATATTTGCATATCTCTTGAAGAATATTTTTAATGAATTTTTGAAAATCCGAAAAGCGATCCATGCACTTGGACATTCCAAGTATGTTGGAATGTCTTGAAATTGTACTCAGTCATAGTCAACGACGCCCTGAACAAGAATCAATTGAAAATATTTGCATATCTCTTAAGGAATATTTTTAATGAATTTTTGAAAATGAGGAAAGTCTGTGCACTTAGGCAGTGACTTAACTTTTTATTCAAAAAAGACCCCAAAAGTATCTTGGAATGTCTTGAAATTGTACGCAGTCATAGTCAAGCATGCCCTGAACAAGAATCCGTTGAATATATTTGCATATCTCTTGAAGAATATTTTTAATGAACTTTTGAAAATCAGGAAAGCGATCCATGCACTTGGACATTCCAAGTATGTTGGAATGTCTTGAAATTGTACTCAGTCATAGTCAACGACGCCCTGAACAAGAATCCGTTGAAAATATTTGCATATCGCTTAAGGAATATTTTTTATGAATTTTTGAAAATCAGGAAAGCGATCCATGCACTTAGGCAGTGACTTAACTTTTTTGTCAAAAAAGACCCCAAAAGTATCTTGGAATGTCTTGAAATTGTACACAGTCATAGTCAAGCATGCCCTGAACAAGAATCCGTTGAATATATTTGCATATCTCTTGAAGAATATTTTTAATGAATTTTTGAAAATCCGAAAAGCGATCCATGCACTTGGACATTCCAAGTATGTTGGAATGTCTTGAAATTGTACTCAGTCATAGTCAACGACGCCCTGAACAAGAATCAATTGAAAATATTTGCATATCTCTTAAGGAATATTTTTAATGAATTTTTGAAAATGAGGAAAGTCTGTGCACTTAGGCAGTGACTTAACTTTTTATTCAAAAAAGACCCCAAAAGTATCTTGGAATGTCTTGAAATTGTACACAGTCATAGTCAAGCATGCCCTGAACAAGAATCCGTTGAATATATTTGCATATCTCTTGAAGAATATTTTTAATGAACTTTTGAAAATCAGGAAAGCGATCCATGCACTTGGACATTCCAAGTATGTTGGAATGTCTTGAAATTGTACTCAGTCATAGTCAACGACGCCCTGAACAAGAATCCGTTGAAAATATTTGCATATTGTTTAAGGAATATTTTTAAAGAATTTCTGAAAATCAGGAAAGCGATCCATGCACTTAGGCAGTGACTTAACTTTTTCGTCAAAAAAGACCCCAAAAGTATCTTGGAATGTCTTGAAATTGTACACAGTCATAGTCAAGAATGCCCTGAACAAGAATCCGTTGAATATATTTGCATATCTCTTAAAGAATATTTTTAATGAATTTTTGAAAATCCGGAAAGCGATCCATGCACTTGGACATTCCAAGTATGTTGGAATGTCTTGAAATTGTACTCGGTCATAGTCAACGACGCCCTGAACAAGAATCCATTGAAAATATTTGCATATCTCTTAAGGAATATTTTTAATGAATTTTTGAAAATGAGGAAAGTCTGTGCACTTAGGCAGTGACTTAACTTTTTATTCAAAAAAGACCCCAAAAGTATCTTGGAATGTCTTGAAATTGTACACAGTCATAGTCAAGCATGCCCTGAACAAGAATCCGTTGAATATATTTGCATATCTCTTGAAGAATATTTTTAATGAACTTTTGAAAATCAGGAAAGCGATCCATGCACGTGGACATTCCAAGTATGTTGGAATGTCTTGAAATTGTACTCAGTCATAGTCAACGACGCCCTGAACAAGAATCCGTTGAAAATATTTGCATATCGTTTAAGGAATATTTTTAAAGAATTTCTGAAAATCAGGAAAGCGATCCATGCACTTAGGCAGTGACTTAACTTTTTTGTCAAAAAAGACCCCAAAAGTATCTTGGAATGTCTTGAAATTGTACACAGTCATAGTCAAGCATGCCCTGAACAAGAATCCGTTGAATATATTTGCATATCTCTTGAAGAATATTTTTAATGAATTTTTGAAAATCCGAAAAGCGATCCATGCACTTGGACATTCCAAGTATGTTGGAATGTCTTGAAATTGTACACAGTCATAGTCAAGCATGCCCTGAACAAGAATCCGTTGAATATATTTGCATATCTCTTGAAGAATATTTTTAATGAACTTTTGAAAATCAGGAAAGCGATCCATGCACGTGGACATTCCAAGTATGTTGGAATGTCTTGAAATTGTACTCAGTCATAGTCAACGACGCCCTGAACAAGAATCAATTGAAAATATTTGCATATCGTTTAAGGAATATTTTTAAAGAATTTCTGAAAATCAGGAAAGCGATCCATGCACTTAGGCAGTGACTTAACTTTTTCGTCAAAAAAGACCCCAAAAGTATCTTGGAATGTCTTGAAATTGTACACAGTCATAGTCAAGCATGCCCTGAACAAGAATCCGTTGAATATATTTGCATATCTCTTGAAGAATATTTTTAATGAATTTTTGAAAATCCGGAAAGCGATCCATGCACTTGGACATTCCAAGTATGTTGGAATGTCTTGAAATTGTACTCGGTCATAGTCAACGACGCCCTGAACAAGAATCCATTGAAAATATTTGCATATCTCTTAAGGAATATTTTTAATGAATTTTTGAAAATGATGAAAGTCTGTGCACTTAGGCAGTGACTTAACTTTTTATTCAAAAAAGACCCCAAAGGTATCTTGGAATGTCTTGAAATTGTACACAGTCATAGTCAAGCATGCCCTGAACAAGAATCCGTTGAATATATTTGCATATCTCTTGAAGAATATTTTTAATGAACTTTTGAAAATCAGGAAAGCGATCCATGCACGTGGACATTCCAAGTATGTTGGAATGTCTTGAAATTGTACTCAGTCATAGTCAACGACGCCCTGAACAAGAATCCGTTGAAAATATTTGCATATCGTTTAAGGAATATTTTTAAAGAATTTCTGAAAATCAGGAAAGCGATCCATGCACTTAGGCAGTGACTTAACTTTTTTGTCAAAAAAGACCCCAAAAGTATCTTGGAATGTCTTGAAATTGTACACAGTCATAGTCAAGCATGCCCTGAACAAGAATCCGTTGAATATATTTGCATATCTCTTGAAGAATATTTTTAATGAATTTTTGAAAATCCGAAAAGCGATCCATGCACTTGGACATTCCAAGTATGTTGGAATGTCTTGAAATTGTACTCAGTCATAGTCAACGACGCCCTGAACAAGAATCAATTGAAAATATTTGCATATCTCTTAAGGAATATTTTTAATGAATTTTTGAAAATGAGGAAAGTCTGTGCACTTAGGCAGTGACTTAACTTTTTATTCAAAAAAGACCCCAAAAGTATCTTGGAATGTCTTGAAATTGTACACAGTCATAGTCAAGCATGCCCTGAACAAGAATCCGTTGAATATATTTGCATATCTCTTGAAGAATATTTTTAATGAACTTTTGAAAATCAGGAAAGCGATCCATGCACTTGGACATTCCAAGTATGTTGGAATGTCTTGAAATTGTACTCAGTCATAGTCGACGACGCCCTGAACAAGAATCAATTGAAAATATTTGCATATCGTTTAAGGAATATTTTTAAAGAATTTCTGAAAATCAGGAAAGCGATCCATGCACTTAGGCAGTGACTTAACTTTTTCGTCAAAAAAGACCCCAAAAGTATCTTGGAATGTCTTGAAATTGTACACAGTCATAGTCAAGCATGCCCTGAACAAGAATCCGTTGAATATATTTGCATATCTCTTGAAGAATATTTTTAATGAATTTTTGAAAATCCGGAAAGCGATCCATGCACTTGGACATTCCAAGTATGTTGGAATGTCTTGAAATTGTACTCGGTCATAGTCAACGACGCCCTGAACAAGAATCCATTGAAAATATTTGCATATCTCTTAAGGAATATTTTTAATGAATTTTTGAAAATGATGAAAGTCTGTGCACTTAGGCAGTGACTTAACTTTTTATTCAAAAAAGACCCCAAAGGTATCTTGGAATGTCTTGAAATTGTACACAGTCATAGTCAAGCATGCCCTGAACAAGAATCCGTTGAATATATTTGCATATCTCTTGAAGAATATTTTTAATGAACTTTTGAAAATCAGGAAAGCGATCCATGCACTTGGACATTCCAAGTATGTTGGAATGTCTTGAAATTGTACTCAGTCATAGTCAACGACGCCCTGAACAAGAATCCGTTGAAAATATTTGCATATCGCTTAAGGAATATTTTTAATGAATGTTTGAAAATCAGGAAAGCGATCCATGCACTTAGGCAGTGACTTAACTTTTTTGTCAAAAAAGACCCCAAAAGTATCTTGGAATGTCTTGAAATTGTACACAGTCATAGTCAAGCATGCCCTGAACAAGAATCCGTTGAATATATTTGCATATCTCTTGAAGAATATTTTTAATGAATTTTTGAAAATCCGAAAAGCGATCCATGCACTTGGACATTCCAAGTATGTTGGAATGTCTTGAAACTGTACTCAGTCATAGTCAACGACGCCCTGAACAAGAATCAATTGAAAATATTTGCATATCTCTTAAGGAATATTTTTAATGAATTTTTGAAAATGAGGAAAGTCTGTGCACTTAGGCAGTGACTTAACTTTTTATTCAAAAAAGACCCCAAAAGTATCCTGGAATGTCTTGAAATTGTACACAGTCATAGTCAAGCATGCCCTGAACAAGAATCCGTTGAATATATTTGCATATCTCTTGAAGAATATTTTAAATGAACTTTTGAAAATCAGGAAAGCGATCCATGCACTTGGACATTCCAAGTATGTTGGAATGTCTTGAAATTGTACTCAGTCATAGTCAACGACGCCCTGAACAAGAATCCGTTGAAAATATTTGCATATCGTTTAAGGAATATTTTTAAAGAATTTCTGAAAATCAGGAAAGCGATCCATGCACTTAGGCAGTGACTTAACTTTTTCGTCAAAAAAGACCCCAAAAGTATCTTGGAATGTCTTGAAATTGTACACAGTCATAGTCAAGCATGCCCTGAACAAGAATCCGTTGAATATATTTGCATATCTCTTGAAGAATATTTTTAATGAATTTTTGAAAATCCGGAAAGCGATCCATGCACTTGGACATTCCAAGTATGTTGGAATGTCTTGAAATTGTACTCGGTCATAGTCAACGACGCCCTGAACAAGAATCCATTGAAAATATTTGCATATCTCTTAAGGAATATTTTTAATGAATTTTTGAAAATGATGAAAGTCTGTGCACTTAGGCAGTGACTTAACTTTTTATCCAAAAAAGACCCCAAAGGTATCTTGGAATGTCTTGAAATTGTACACAGTCATAGTCAAGCATGCCCTGAACAAGAATCCGTTGAATATATTTGCATATCTCTTGAAGAATATTTTTAATGAACTTTTGAAAATCAGGAAAGCGATCCATGCACTTGGACATTCCAAGTATGTTGGAATGTCTTGAAATTGTACTCGGTCATAGTCAACGACGCCCTGAACAAGAATCCATTGAAAATATTTGCATATCTCTTAAGGAATATTTTTAATGAATTTTTGAAAATGAGGAAAGTCTGTGCACTTAGGCAGTGACTTAACTTTTTATTCAAAAAAGACCCCAAAAGTATCTTGGAATGTCTTGAAATTGTACACAGTCATAGTCAAGCATGCCCTGAACAAGAATCCGTTGAATATATTTGCATATCTCTTGAAGAATATTTTTAATGAACTTTTGAAAATCAGGAAAGCGATCCATGCACTTGGACATTCCAAGTATGTTGGAATGTCTTGAAATTGTACTCAGTCATATTCAACGACGCCCTGAACAAGAATCCGTTGAAAATATTTGCATATCGCTTAAGGAATATTTTTAATGAATTTTTGAAAATCAGGAAAGCGATCCATGCACTTAGGCAGTGACTTAACTTTTTATTCAAAAAAGACCCCAAAAGTATCTTGGAATGTCTTGAAATTGTACACAGTCATAGTCAAGCATGCCCTGAACAAGAATCCGTTGAATATATTTGCATATCTCTTGAAGAATATTTTTAATGAATTTTTGAAAATCCGAAAAGCGATCCATGCACTTGGACATTCCAAGTATGTTGGAATGTCTTGAAATTGTACACAGTCATAGTCAAGCATGCCCTGAACAAGAATCCGTTGAATATATTTGCATATCTCTTGAGGAATATTTTTAATGAATTTTTGAAAATCAGGAAAGCGATCCATGCACTTAGGCAGTGACTTAACTTTTGATGTTTTTGGGTTGTTTTTAAAGAATTAAAGCTGCAGGAGTTCATCCATGTCGTCCAGTCGCTGGAAACAAACGTTTGGACACCGTGGATCACACAGCAGGATATCAGGTGAGACGAAGGAAACGATCCATTTGCCCTGATGCACTTAGTGACTTGACTTTTTTTTCAAAAAAAACCCCAAAAGTAAATTGGAATGTCTTGAAATTGTACACAGTCATAGTCAAGCATGCCCTGAACAAGAATCCGTTGAATATATTTGCATATCTCTTGAAGAATATTTTTAATGAACTTTTGAAAATCAGGAAAGCGATCCATGCACTTGGACATTCCAAGTATGTTGGAATGTCTTGAAATTGTACTCAGTCATAGTCAACGACGCCCTGAACAAGAATCAATTGAAAATATTTGCATATCTCTTAAGGAATATTTTTAATGAATTTTTGAAAATGAGGAAAGTCTGTGCACTTAGGCAGTGACTTAACTTTTTATTCAAAAAAGACCCCAAAAGTATCCTGGAATGTCTTGAAATTGTACACAGTCATAGTCAAGCATGCCCTGAACAAGAATCCGTTGAATATATTTGCATATCTCTTGAAGAATATTTTTAATGAACTTTTGAAAATCAGGAAAGCGATCCATGCACTTGGACATTCCAAGTATGTTGGAATGTCTTGAAATTGTACTCAGTCATAGTCAACGACGCCCTGAACAAGAATCTGTTGAAAATATTTGCATGTCGTTTAAGGAATATTTTTAAAGAATTTCTGAAAATCAGGAAAGCGATCCATGCACTTAGGCAGTGACTTAACTTATTCGTCAAAAAAGACCCCAAAAGTATCTTGGAATGTCTTGAAATTGTACACAGTCATAGTCAAGCATGCCCTGAACAAGAATCCGTTGAATATATTTGCATATCTCTTGAAGAATATTTTTAATGAACTTTTGAAAATCCGAAAAGCGATCCATGCACTTGGACATTCCAAGTATGTTGGAATGTCTTGAAATTGTACTCAGTCATAGTCAACGACGCCCTGAACAAGAATCAATTGAAAATATTTGCATATCTCTTAAGGAATATTTTTAATGAATTTTTGAAAATGAGGAAAGTCTGTGCACTTAGGCAGTGACTTAACTTTTTATTCAAAAAAGACCCCAAAAGTATCCTGGAATGTCTTGAAATTGTACACAGTCATAGTCAAGCATGCCCTGAACAAGAATCCGTTGAATATATTTGCATATCTCTTGAAGAATATTTTTAATGAACTTTTGAAAATCAGGAAAGCGATCCATGCACTTGGACATTCCAAGTATGTTGGAATGTCTTGAAATTGTACTCAGTCATAGTCAACGACGCCCTGAACAAGAATCTGTTGAAAATATTTGCATATCGTTTAAGGAATATTTTTAAAGAATTTCTGAAAATCAGGAAAGCGATCCATGCACTTAGGCAGTGACTTAACTTATTCGTCAAAAAAGACCCCAAAAGTATCTTGGAATGTCTTGAAATTGTACACAGTCATAGTCAAGCATGCCCTGAACAAGAATCCGTTGAATATATTTGCATATCTCTTGAAGAATATTTTTAATGAATTTTTGAAAATCCGGAAAGCAATCCATGCACTTGGACATTCCAAGTATGTTGGAATGTCTTGAAATTGTACTCGGTCATAGTCAACGACGCCCTGAACAAGAATCCATTGAAAATATTTGCATATCTCTTAAGGAATATTTTTAATGAATTTTTGAAAATGATGAAAGTCTGTGCACTTAGGCAGTGACTTAACTTTTTATCCAAAAAAGACCCCAAAGGTATCTTGGAATGTCTTGAAATTGTACACAGTCATAGTCAAGCATGCCCTGAACAAGAATCCGTTGAATATATTTGCATATCTCTTGAAGAATATTTTTAATGAACTTTTGAAAATCAGGAAAGCGATCCATGCACTTGGACATTCCAAGTATGTTGGAATGTCTTGAAATTGTACTCAGTCATAGTCAACGACGCCCTGAACAAGAATCCGTTGAAAATATTTGCATATCGCTTAAGGAATATTTTTAATGAATTTTTGAAAATCAGGAAAGCGATCCATGCACTTAGGCAGTGACTTAACTTTTTCGTCAAAAAAGACCCCAAAAGTATCTTGGAATGTCTTGAAATTGTACACAGTCATAGTCAAGCATGCCCTGAACAAGAATCCGTTGAATATATTTGCATATCTCTTGAAGAATATTTTTAATGAATTTTTGAAAATCCGAAAAGCGATCCATGCACTTGGACATTCCAAGTATGTTGGAATGTCTTTAAATTGTACTCAGTCATAGTCAACGACGCCCTGAACAAGAATCAATTGAAAATATTTGCATATCTCTTAAGGAATATTTTTAATGAATTTTTGAAAATGAGGAAAGTCTGTGCACTTAGGCAGTGACTTAACTTTTTATTCAAAAAAGACCCCAAAAGTATCTTGGAATGTCTTGAAATTGTACACAGTCATAGTCAAGCATGCCCTGAACAAGAATCCGTTGAATATATTTGCATATCTCTTGAAGAATATTTTTAATGAACTTTTGAAAATCAGGAAAGCGATCCATGCACTTGGACATTCCAAGTATGTTGGAATGTCTTGAAATTGTACTCAGTCATAGTCAACGACGCCCTGAACAAGAATCCGTTGAAAATATTTGCATATCGCTTAAGGAATATTTTTAATGAATTTTTGAAAATCAGGAAAGCGATCCATGCACTTAGGCAGTGACTTAACTTTTTTGTCAAAAAAGACCCCAAAAGTATCTTGGAATGTCTTGAAATTGTACACAGTCATAGTCAAGCATGCCCTGAACAAGAATCCGTTGAATATATTTGCATATCTCTTGAAGAATATTTTTAATGAATTTTTGAAAATCCGAAAAGCGATCCATGCACTTGGACATTCCAAGTATGTTGGAATGTCTTGAAATTGTACTCAGTCATAGTCAACGACGCCCTGAACAAGAATCAATTGAAAATATTTGCATATCTCTTAAGGAATATTTTTAATGAATTTTTGAAAATGAGGAAAGTCTGTGCACTTAGGCAGTGACTTAACTTTTTATTCAAAAAAGACCCCAAAAGTATCCTGGAATGTCTTGAAATTGTACACAGTCATAGTCAAGCATGCCCTGAACAAGAATCCGTTGAATATATTTGCATATCTCTTGAAGAATATTTTTAATGAACTTTTGAAAATCAGGAAAGCGATCCATGCACTTGGACATTCCAAGTATGTTGGAATGTCTTGAAATTGTACTCAGTCATAGTCAACGACGCCCTGAACAAGAATCTGTTGAAAATATTTGCATGTCGTTTAAGGAATATTTTTAAAGAATTTCTGAAAATCAGGAAAGCGATCCATGCACTTAGGCAGTGACTTAACTTATTCGTCAAAAAAGACCCCAAAAGTATCTTGGAATGTCTTGAAATTGTACACAGTCATAGTCAAGCATGCCCTGAACAAGAATCCGTTGAATATATTTGCATATCTCTTGAAGAATATTTTTAATGAACTTTTGAAAATCCGAAAAGCGATCCATGCACTTGGACATTCCAAGTATGTTGGAATGTCTTGAAATTGTACTCAGTCATAGTCAACGACGCCCTGAACAAGAATCAATTGAAAATATTTGCATATCTCTTAAGGAATATTTTTAATGAATTTTTGAAAATGAGGAAAGTCTGTGCACTTAGGCAGTGACTTAACTTTTTATTCAAAAAAGACCCCAAAAGTATCCTGGAATGTCTTGAAATTGTACACAGTCATAGTCAAGCATGCCCTGAACAAGAATCCGTTGAATATATTTGCATATCTCTTGAAGAATATTTTTAATGAACTTTTGAAAATCAGGAAAGCGATCCATGCACTTGGACATTCCAAGTATGTTGGAATGTCTTGAAATTGTACTCAGTCATAGTCAACGACGCCCTGAACAAGAATCTGTTGAAAATATTTGCATATCGTTTAAGGAATATTTTTAAAGAATTTCTGAAAATCAGGAAAGCTATCCATGCACTTAGGCAGTTACTTAACTTATTCGTCAAAAAAGACCCCAAAAGTATCTTGGAATGTCTTGAAATTGTACACAGTCATAGTCAAGCATGCCCTGAACAAGAATCCGTTGAATATATTTGCATATCTCTTGAAGAATATTTTTAATGAATTTTTGAAAATCCGGAAAGCAATCCATGCACTTGGACATTCCAAGTATGTTGGAATGTCTTGAAATTGTACTCGGTCATAGTCAACGACGCCCTGAACAAGAATCCATTGAAAATATTTGCATATCTCTTAAGGAATATTTTTAATGAATTTTTGAAAATGATGAAAGTCTGTGCACTTAGGCAGTGACTTAACTTTTTATCCAAAAAAGACCCCAAAGGTATCTTGGAATGTCTTGAAATTGTACACAGTCATAGTCAAGCATGCCCTGAACAAGAATCCGTTGAATATATTTGCATATCTCTTGAAGAATATTTTTAATGAACTTTTGAAAATCAGGAAAGCGATCCATGCACTTGGACATTCCAAGTATGTTGGAATGTCTTGAAATTGTACTCAGTCATAGTCAACGACGCCCTGAACAAGAATCCGTTGAAAATATTTGCATATCGCTTAAGGAATATTTTTAATGAATTTTTGAAAATCAGGAAAGCGATCCATGCACTTAGGCAGTGACTTAACTTTTTCGTCAAAAAAGACCCCAAAAGTATCTTGGAATGTCTTGAAATTGTACACAGTCATAGTCAAGCATGCCCTGAACAAGAATCCGTTGAATATATTTGCATATCTCTTGAAGAATATTTTTAATGAATTTTTGAAAATCCGAAAAGCGATCCATGCACTTGGACATTCCAAGTATGTTGGAATGTCTTTAAATTGTACTCAGTCATAGTCAACGACGCCCTGAACAAGAATCAATTGAAAATATTTGCATATCTCTTAAGGAATATTTTTAATGAATTTTTGAAAATGAGGAAAGTCTGTGCACTTAGGCAGTGACTTAACTTTTTATTCAAAAAAGACCCCAAAAGTATCTTGGAATGTCTTGAAATTGTACACAGTCATAGTCAAGCATGCCCTGAACAAGAATCCGTTGAATATATTTGCATATCTCTTGAAGAATATTTTTAATGAACTTTTGAAAATCAGGAAAGCGATCCATGCACTTGGACATTCCAAGTATGTTGGAATGTCTTGAAATTGTACTCAGTCATATTCAACGACGCCCTGAACAAGAATCCGTTGAAAATATTTGCATATCGCTTAAGGAATATTTTTAATGAATTTTTGAAAATCAGGAAAGCGATCCATGCACTTAGGCAGTGACTTAACTTTTTATTCAAAAAAGACCCCAAAAGTATCTTGGAATGTCTTGAAATTGTACACAGTCATAGTCAAGCATGCCCTGAACAAGAATCCGTTGAATATATTTGCATATCTCTTGAAGAATATTTTTAATGAATTTTTGAAAATCCGAAAAGCGATCCATGCACTTGGACATTCCAAGTATGTTGGAATGTCTTGAAATTGTACACAGTCATAGTCAAGCATGCCCTGAACAAGAATCCGTTGAATATATTTGCATATCTCTTGAGGAATATTTTTAATGAATTTTTGAAAATCAGGAAAGCGATCCATGCACTTAGGCAGTGACTTAACTTTTGATGTTTTTGGGTTGTTTTTAAAGAATTAAAGCTGCAGGAGTTCATCCATGTCGTCCAGTCGCTGGAAACAAACGTTTGGACACCGTGGATCACACAGCAGGATATCAGGTGAGACGAAGGAAACGATCCATTTGCCCTGATGCACTTAGTGACTTGACTTTTTTTTCAAAAAAAACCCCAAAAGTAAATTGGAATGTCTTGAAATTGTACACAGTCATAGTCAAGCATGCCCTGAATAAGAATCCGTTGAATATATTTGCATATCTCTTGAAGAATATTTTTAATGAATTTTTGAAAATCCGGAAAGCGATCCATGCACTTGGACATTCCAAGTATGTTGGAATGTCTTGAAATTGTACTCAGTCATAGTCAACGACGCCCTGAACAAGAATCCGTTGAAAATATTTGCATATCGCTTAAGGAATATTTTTAATGAATTTTTGAAAATCAGGAAAGCGATCCATGCACTTAGGCAGTGACTTAACTTTTTCGTCAAAAAAGACCCCAAAAGTATCTTGGAATGTCTTGAAATTGTACACAGTCATAGTCAAGCATGCCCTGAACAAGAATCCGTTGAATATATTTGCATATCTCTTGAAGAATATTTTTAATGAATTTTTGAAAATCCGGAAAGCGATCCATGCACTTGGACATTCCAAGTATGTTGGAATGTCTTGAAATTGTACTCGGTCATAGTCAACGACGCCCTGAACAAGAATCCATTGAAAATATTTGCATATCTCTTAAGGAATATTTTTAATGAATTTTTGGAAATGAGGAAAGTCTGTGCACTTAGGCAGTGACTTAACTTTTTATTCAAAAAAGACCCCAAAAGTATCTTGGAATGTCTTGAAAGCGTACACAGTCATAGTCAAGCATGCCCTGAACAAGAATCCGTTGAATATATTTGCATATCTCTTGAAGAATATTTTAAATGAATTTTTGAAAATCCGGAAAGCGATCCATGCACTTGGACATTCCAAGTATGTTGGAATGTCTTGAAATTGTACTCAGTCATAGTCAACGACGCCCTGAACAAGAATCCGTTGAAAATATTTGCATATCGCTTAAGGAATATTTTTAATGAATTTTTGAAAATCAGGAAAGCAATCCATGCACTTAGGCAGTGACTTAACTTTTTTGTCAAAAAAGACCCCAAAAGTATCTTGGAATGTCTTGAAATTGTACACAGTCATAGTCAAGCATGCCCTGAACAAGAAACCGTTGAATATATTTGCATATCTCTTGAAGAATATTTTTAATGAATTTTTGAAAATCCGAAAAGCGATCCATGCACTTGGACATTCCAAGTATGTTGGAATGTCTTGAAATTGTACTCAGTCATAGTCAACGACGCCCTGAACAAGAATCAATTGAAAATATTTGCATATCTCTTAAGGAATATTTTTAATGAATTTTTGAAAATGAGGAAAGTCTGTGCACTTAGGCAGTGACTTAACTTTTTATTCAAAAAAGACCCCAAAAGTATCTTGATATGTCTTGAAATTGTACACAGTCATAGTCAAGCATGCCCTGAACAAGAATCCGTTGAATATATTTGCATATCTCTTGAAGAATATTTTTAATGAACTTTTGAAAATCAGGAAAGCGATCCATGCACTTGGACATTCCAAGTATGTTGGAATGTCTTGAAATTGTACTCAGTCATAGTCAACGACGCCCTGAACAAGAATCCGTTGAAAATATTTGCATATCGTTTAAGGAATATTTTTAAAGAATTTCTGAAAATCAGGAAAGCGATCCATGCACTTAGGCAGTGACTTAACTTTTTCGTCAAAAAAGACCCCAAAAGTATCTTGGAATGTCTTGAAATTGTACACAGTCATAGTCAAGCATGCCCTGAACAAGAATCCGTTGAATATATTTGCATATCTCTTGAAGAATATTTTGAATGAACTTTTGAAAATCAGGAAAGCGATCCATGCACTTGGACATTCCAAGTATGTTGGAATGTCTTGAAATTGTACTCAGTCATAGTCAACGACGCCCTGAACAAGAATCCGTTGAAAATATTTGCATATCGCTTAAGGAATATTTTTAATGAATTTTTGAAAATCAGGAAAGCGATCCATGCACTTAGGCAGTGACTTAACTTTTTCGTCAAAAAAGACCCCAAAAGTATCTTGGAATGTCTTGAAATTGTACACAGTCATAGTCAAGCATGCCCTGAACAAGAATCCGTTGAATATATTTGCATATCTCTTGAAGAATATTTTTCATGAATTTTTGAAAATCCGAAAAGCGATCCATGCACTTGGACATTCCAAGTATGTTGGAATGTCTTGAAATTGTACTCAGTCATAGTCAACGACGCTCTGAACAAGAATCAATTGAAAATATTTGCATATCTCTTAAGGAATATTTTTAATGAATTTTTGAAAATGAGGAATTTCTGTGCACTTAGGCAGTGACTTAACTTTTTATTCAAAAAAGACCCCAAAAGTATCTTGGAATGTCTTGAAATTGTACACAGTCATAGTCAAGCATGCCCTGAACAAGAATCCGTTGAATATATTTGCATATCTCTTGAAGAATATTTTTAATGAATTTTTGAAAATCCGAAAAGCGATCCATGCACTTGGACATTCAAAGTATGTTGGAATGTCTTGAAATTGTACTCAGTCATAGTCAACGACGCCCTGAACAAGAATCAATTGAAAATATTTGCATATCTCTTAAGGAATATTTTTAATGAATTTTTGAAAATGAGGAAAGTCTGTGCACTTAGGCAGTGACTTAACTTTTTATTCAAAAAAGACCCCAAAAGTATCTTGGAATGTCTTGAAATTGTACACAGTCATAGTCAAGCATGCCCTGAACAAGAATCCGTTGAATATATTTGCATATCTCTTGAAGAATATTTTTAATGAATTTTTGAAAATCCGAAAAGCGATCCATGCACTTGGACATTCAAAGTATGTTGGAATGTCTTGAAATTGTACTCAGTCATAGTCAACGACGCCCTGAACAAGAATCAATTGAAAATATTTGCATATCTCTTAAGGAATATTTTTAATGAATTTTTGAAAATGAGGAAAGTCTGTGCACTTAGGCAGTGACTTAACTTTTTATTCAAAAAAGACCCCAAAAGTATCTTGGAATGTCTTGAAATTGTACACAGTCATAGTCAAGCATGCCCTGAACAAGAATCCGTTGAATATATTTGCATATCTCTTGAAGAATATTTTTAATGAACTTTTGAAAATCAGGAAAGCGATCCATGCTCTTGGACATTCCAAGTATGTTGGAATGTCTTGAAATTGTACTCAGTCATAGTCAACGACGCCCTGAACAAGAATCCGTTGAAAATATTTGCATATCGTTTAAGGAATATTTTTAAAGAATTTCTGAAAATCAGGAAAGCGATCCATGCACTTAGGCAGTGACTTAACTTTTTCGTCAAAAAAGACCCCAAAAGTATCTTGGAATGTCTTGAAATTGTACACAGTCATAGTCAAGAATGCCCTGAACAAGAATCCGTTGAATATATTTGCATATCTCTTGAAGAATATTTTTAATGAATTTTTGAAAATCCGGAAAGCGATCCATGCACTTGGACATTCCAAGTATGTTGGAATGTCTTGAAATTGTACTCGGTCATAGTCAACGACGCCCTGAACAAGAATCAATTGAAAATATTTGCATATCTCTTAAGGAATATTTTTAATGAATTTTTGAAAATGAGGAAAGTCTGTGCACTTAGGCAGTGACTTAACTTTTTATTCAAAAAAGACCCCAAAAGTATCTTGGAATGTCTTGAAATTGTACACAGTCATAGTCAAGCATGCCCTGAACAAGAATCCGTTGAATATATTTGCATATCTCTTGAAGAATATTTTTAATGAACTTTTGAAAATCAGGAAAGCGATCCATGCACTTGGACATTCCAAGTATGTTGGAATGTCTTGAAATTGTACTCAGTCATAGTCAACGACGCCCTGAACAAGAATCCGTTGAAAATATTTGCATATCGTTTAAGGAATATTTTTAATGAATTTTTGAAAATGATGAAAGTCTGTGCATTTAGGCAGTGACTTAACTTTTTATTCAAAAAAGTCCCCAAAGGTATCTTGGAATGTCTTGAAATTGTACACAGTCATAGTCAAGCATGCCCTGAACAAGAATCCGTTGAATATATTTGCATATCTCTTGAAGAATATTTTTAATGAACTTTTGAAAATCAGGAAAGCGATCCATGCACTTGGACATTCCAAGTATGTTGGAATGTCTTGAAATTGTACTCAGTCATAGTCAACGACGCCCTGAACAAGAATCCGTTGAAAATATTTGCATATCGCTTAAGGAATATTTCTAATGAATTTTTGAAAATCAGGAAAGCGATCCATGCACTTAGGCAGTGACTTAACTTTTTTGTCAAAAAAGACCCCAAACGTATCTTGGAATGTCTTGAAATTGTACACAGTCATAGTCAAGCATGCCCTGAACAAGAATCCGTTGAATATATTTGCATATCTCTTGAAGAATATTTTTAATGAACTTTTGAAAATCAGGAAAGCGATCCATGTACCTGGACATTCAAAGTATGTTGGAATGTCTTGAAATTGTACACAGTCATAGTCAAGCATGCCCTGAACAAGAATCCGTTGAATATATTTGCATATCTCTTGAAGAATATTTTTAATGAATTTTTGAAAATCCGAAAAGCGATCCATGCACTTGGACATTCAAAGTATGTTGGAATGTCTTGAAATTGTACTCAGTCATAGTCAACGACGCCCTGAACAAGAATCAATTGAAAATATTTGCATATCTCTTAAGGAATATTTTTAATGAATTTTTGAAAATGAGGAAAGTCTGTGCACTTAGGCAGTGACTTAACTTTTTATTCAAAAAAGACCCCAAAAGTATCTTGGAATGTCTTGAAATTGTACACAGTCATAGTCAAGCATGCCCTGAACAAGAATCTGTTGAATATATTTGCATATCTCTTGAAGAATATTTTTAATGAACTTTTGAAAATCAGGAAAGCGATCCATGCACTTGGACATTCCAAGTATGTTGGAATGTCTTGAAATTGTACTCAGTCATAGTCAACGACGCCCTGAACAAGAATCCGTTGAAAATATTTGCATATCGTTTAAGGAATATTTTTAAAGAATTTCTGAAAATCAGGAAAGCGATCCATGCACTTAGGCAGTGACTTAACTTTTTTGTCAAAAAAGACCCCAAAAGTATCTTGGAATGTCTTGAAATTGTACACAGTCATAGTCAAGCATGCCCTGAACAAGAATCCGTTGAATATATTTGCATATCTCTTGAAGAATATTTTTAATGAATTTTTGAAAATCCGGAAAGCGATCCATGCACTTGGACATTCCAAGTATGTTGGAATGTCTTGAAATTGTACTCGGTCATAGTCAACGACGCCCTGAACAAGAATCCATTGAAAATATTTGCATATCTCTTAAGGAATATTTTTAATGAATTTTTGAAAATGAGGAAAGTCTGTGCACTTAGGCAGTGACTTAACTTTTTATTCAAAAAAGACCCCAAAAGTATCTTGGAATACCTTGAAATTGTACACAGTCATAGTCAAGCATGCCCTGAACAAGAATCCGTTGAATATATTTGCATATCTCTTGAAGAATATTTTTAATGAACTTTTGAAAATCAGGAAAGCGATCCATGCACTTGGACATTCCAAGTATGTTGGAATGTCTTGAAATTGTACTCAGTCATAGTCAACGACGCCCTGAACAAGAATCCGTTGAAAATATTTGCATTTCGTTTAAGGAATATTTTTAATGAATTTTTGAAAATGATGAAAGTCTGTGCATTTAGGCAGTGACTTAACTTTTTATTCAAAAAAGACCCCAAAGGTATCTTGGAATGTCTTGAAATTGTACACAGTCATAGTCAAGCATGCCCTGAACAAGAATCCGTTGAATATATTTGCATATCTCTTGAAGAATATTTTTAATGAACTTTTGAAAATCAGGAAAGCGATCCATGCACTTGGACATTCCAAGTATGTTGGAATGTCTTGAAATTGTACTCAGTCATAGTCAACGACGCCCTGAACAAGAATCCGTTGAAAATATTTGCATATCGCTTAAGGAATATTTCTAATGAATTTTTGAAAATCAGGAAAGCGATCCATGCACTTAGGCAGTGACTTAACTTTTTTGTCAAAAAAGACCCCAAACGTATCTTGGAATGTCTTGAAATTGTACACAGTCATAGTCAAGCATGCCCTGAACAAGAATCCGTTGAATATATTTGCATATCTCTTGAAGAATATTTTTAATGAACTTTTGAAAATCAGGAAAGCGATCCATGCACTTGGACATTCCAAGTATGTTGGAATGTCTTGAAATTGTACTCAGTCATAGTCAACGACGCCCTGAACAAGAATCCGTTGAAAATATTTGCGTATCGTTTAAGGAATATTTTTAAAGAATTTCTGAAAATCAGGAAAGCGATCCATGCACTTAGGCAGTGACTTAACTTTTTCGTCAAAAAAGACCCCAAAAGTATCTTGGAATGTCTTGAAATTGTACACAGTCATAGTCAAGAATGCCCTGAACAAGAATCCGTTGAATATATTTGCATATCTCTTGAAGAATATTTTTAATGAATTTTTGAAAATCCGGAAAGTGATCCATGCACTTGGACATTCCAAGTATGTTGGAATGTCTTGAAATTGTACTCGGTCATAGTCAACGACGCCCTGAACAAGAATCCATTGAAAATATTTGCATATCTCTTAAGGAATATTTTTAATGAATTTTTGAAAATGATGAAAGTCTGTGCACTTAGGCAGTGACTTAACTTTTTATTCAAAAAAGACCCCAAAGGTATCTTGGAATGTCTTGAAATTGTACACAGTCATAGTCAAGCATGCCCTGAACAAGAATCCGTTGAATATATTTGCATATCTCTTGAAGAATATTTTTAATGAATTTTTGAAAATCCGGAAAGCGATCCATGCACTTGGACATTCCAAGTATGTTGGAATGTCTTGAAATTGTACTCGGTCATAGTCAACGACGCCCTGAACAAGAATCCATTGAAAATATTTGCATATCTCTTAAGGAATATTTTTAATGAATTTTTGAAAGTCTGTGCACTTAGGCAGTGACTTAACTTTTTATTCAAAAAAGACCCCAAAAGTATCTTGGAATGTCTTGAAATTGTACACAGTCATAGTCAAGCATGCCCTGAACAAGAATCCGTTGAATATATTTGCATATCTCTTGAAGAATATTTTTAATGAACTTTTGAAAATCAGGAAAGCGATCCATGCACTTGGACATTCCAAGTATGTTGGAATGTCTTGAAATTGTACTCAGTCATAGTCAACGACGCCCTGAACTAGAATCCGTTGAAAATATTTGCATATCGTTTAAGGAATATTTTTAAAGAATTTCTGAAAATCAGGAAAGCGATCCATGCACTTAGGCAGTGACTTAACTTTTTCGTCAAAAAAGACCCCAAAAGTATCTTGGAATGTCTTGAAATTGTACACAGTCATAGTCAAGCATGCCCTGAACAAGAATCCGTTGAATATATTTGCATATCTCTTGAAGAATATTTTTAATGAATTTTTGAAAATCCGGAAAGCGATCCATGCACTTGGACATTCCAAGTATGTTGGAATGTCTTGAAATTGTACTCGGTCAGAGTCAACGACGCCCTGAACAAGAATCCATTGAAAATATTTGCATATCTCTTAAGGAATATTTTTAATGAATTTTTGAAAATGATGAAAGTCTGTGCACTTAGGCAGTGACTTAACTTTTTATTCAAAAAAGACCCCAAAGGTATCTTGGAATGTCTCGAAATTGTACACAGTCATAGTCAAGCATGCCCTGAACAAGAATCCGTTGAATATATTTGCATATCTCTTGAAGAATATTTTTAATGAACTTTTGAAAATCAGGAAAGCGATCCATGCACTTGGACATTCCAAGTATGTTGGAATGTCTTGAAATTGTACTCAGTCATAGTCAACGACGCCCTGAACAAGAATCCGTTGAAAATATTTGCATATCGCTTAAGGAATATTTTTAATGAATTTTTGAAAATCAGGAAAGCGATCCATGCACTTAGGCAGTGACTTAACTTTTTCGTCAAAAAAGACCCCAAAAGTATCTTGGAATGTCTTGAAATTGTACACAGTCATAGTCAAGCATGCCCTGAACAAGAATCCGTTGAATATATTTGCATATCTCTTGAAGAATATTTTTAATGAATTTTTGAAAATCCGAAAAGCGATCCATGCACTTGGACATTCCAAGTATGTTGGAATGTCTTGAAATTGTACTCAGTCATAGTCAACGACGCCCTGAACAAGAATCAATTGAAAATATTTGCATATCTCTTAAGGAATATTTTTAATGAATTTTTGAAAATGAGGAAAGTCTGTGCACTTAGGCAGTGACTTAACTTTTTATTCAAAAAAGACCCCAAAAGTATCTTGGAATGTCTTGAAATTGTACACAGTCATAGTCAAGCATGCCCTGAACAAGAATCCGTTGAATATATTTGCATATCTCTTGAAGAATATTTTTAATGAACTTTTGAAAATCAGGAAAGCGATCCATGCACTTGGACATTCCAAGTATGTTGGAATGTTTTGAAATTGTACTCAGTCATAGTCAACGACGCCCTGAACAAGAATCCGTTGAAAATATTTGCATATCGCTTAAGGAATATTTTTAATGAATTTTTGAAAATCAGGAAAGCGATTCATGCACTTAGGCAGTGACTTAACTTTTTATTCAAAAAAGACCCCAAAAGTATCTTGGAATGTCTTGAAATTGTACACAGTCATAGTCAAGCATGCCCTGAACAAGAATCCGTTGAATATATTTGCATATCTCTTGAAGAATATTTTTAATGAATTTTTGAAAATCCGAAAAGCGATCCATGCACTTGGACATTCCAAGTATGTTGGAATGTCTTGAAATTGTACTCAGTCATAGTCAACGACGCCCTGAACAAGAATCAATTGAAAATATTTGCATATCTCTTAAGGAATATTTTTAATGAATTTTTGAAAATGAGGAAAGTCTGTGCACTTAGGCAGTGACTTAACTTTTTATTCAAAAAAGACCCCAAAAGTATCTTGGAATGTCTTGAAATTGTACACAGTCATAGTCAAGCATGCCCTGAACAAGAATCCGTTGAATATATTTGCATATCTCTTGAAGAATATTTTTAATGAACTTTTGAAAATCAGGAAAGCGATCCATGCACTTGGACATTCCAAGTATGTTGGAATGTCTTGAAATTGTACTCAGTCATAGTCAACGACGCCCTGAACAAGAATCCGTTGAAAATATTTGCATATCGTTTAAGGAATATTTTTAAAGAATTTCTGAAAATCAGGAAAGCGATCCATGCACTTAGGCAGTGACTTAACTTTTTCGTCAAAAAAGACCCCAAAAGTATCTTGGAATGTCTTGAAATTGTACACAGTCATAGTCAAGAGTGCCCTGAACAAGAATCCGTTGAATATATTTGCATATCTCTTGAAGAATATTTTTAATGAATTTTTGAAAATCCGGAAAGCGATCCATGCACTTGGACATTCCAAGTATGTTGGAATGTCTTGAAATTGTACTCGGTCATAGTCAACGACGCCCTGAACAAGAATCCATTGAAAATATTTGCATATCTCTTAAGGAATATTTTTAATGAATTTTTGAAAATGATGAAAGTCTGTGCACTTAGGCAGTGACTTAACTTTTTATCCAAAAAAGACCCCAAAGGTATCTTGGAATGTCTTGAAATTGTACACAGTCATAGTCAAGCATGCCCTGAACAAGAATCCGTTGAATATATTTGCATATCTCTTGAAGAATATTTTTAATGAACTTTTGAAAATCAGGAAAGCGATCCATGCACTTGGACATTCCAAGTATGTTGGAATGTCTTGAAATTGTACTCAGTCATAGCCAACGACGCCCTGAACAAGAATCCGTTGAAAATATTTGCATATCGTTTAAGGAATATTTTTAAAGAATTTCTGAAAATCAGGAAAGCGATCCATGCACTTAGGCAGTGACTTAACTTTTTCTTCAAAAAAGACCCCAAAAGTATCTTGGAATGTCTTGAAATTGTACACAGTCATAGTCAAGAATGCCCTGAACAAGAATCCGTTGAATATATTTGCATATCTCTTGAAGAATATTTTTAATGAATTTTTGAAAATCCGGAAAGCGATCCATGCACTTGGACATTCCAAGTATGTTGGAATGTCTTGAAATTGTACTCGGTCATAGTCAACGACGCCCTGAACAAGAATCCATTGAAAATATTTGCATATCTCTTAAGGAATATTTTTAATGAATTTTTGAAAATGATGAAAGTCTGTGCACTTAGGCAGTGACTTAACTTTTTATCCAAAAAAGACCCCAAAGGTATCTTGGAATGTCTTGAAATTGTACACAGTCATAGTCAAGCATGCCCTGAACAAGAATCCGTTGAATATATTTGCATATCTCTTGAAGAATATTTTTAATGAACTTTTGAAAATCAGGAAAGCGATCCATGCACTTAGGCAGTGACTTAACTTTTTTGTCAAAAAAGACCCCAAAAGTATCTTGGAATGTCTTGAAATTGTACACAGTCATAGTCAAGCATGCCCTGAACAAGAATCCGTTGAATATATTTGCATATCTCTTGAAGAATATTTTTAATGAACTTTTGAAAATCAGGAAAGCGATCCATGCACTTGGACATTCCAAGTATGTTGGAATGTCTTGAAATTGTAATCAGTCATAGTCAACGATGCCCTGAACAAGAATCCGTTGAAAATATTTGCATATCGTTTAAGGAATATTTTTAAAGAATTTCTGAAAATCAGGAAAGCGATCCATGCACTTAGGCAGTGACTTAACTTTTTATTCAAAAAAGACCCCAAAAGTATCTTGGAATGTCTTGAAATTGTACACAGTCATAGTCAAGCATGCCCTGAACAAGAATCCGTTGAATATATTTGCATATCGCTTAAGGAATATTTTTAATGAATTTTTGAAAATCAGGAAAGCGATCCATGCACTTGGACATTCCAAGTATGTTGGAATGTCTTGAAATTGTACTCAGTCATAGTCAACGACGCCCTGAACAAGAATCCGTTGAAAATATTTGCATATCGCTTCAGGAATATTTTAAATGAATTTTTGAAAATCAGGAAAGCGATCCATGCACTGAGGCAGTGACTTAACTTTTTTGTCAAAAAAGACCCCAAAAGTATCTTGGAATGTCTTGAAATTGTACACAGTCATAGTCAAGCATGCCCTGAACAAGAATCCGTTGAATATATTTGCATATCTCTTGAGGAATATTTTTAATGAATTTTTGAAAATGATGAAAGTCTGTGCACTTAGGCAGTGACTTAACTTTTTATCCAAAAAAGACCCCAAAGGTATCTTGGAATGTCTTGAAATTGTACACAGTCATAGTCAAGCATGCCCTGAACAAGAATCCGTTGAATATATTTGCATATCTCTTGAAGAATATTTTTAATGAACTTTTGAAAATCAGGAAAGCTATCCATGCACTTGGACATTCCAAGTATGTTGGAATGTCTTGAAATTGTACTCAGTCATAGCCAACGACGCCCTGAACAAGAATCCGTTGAAAATATTTGCATATCGTTTAAGGAATATTTTTAAAGAATTTCTGAAAATCAGGAAAGCGATCCATGCACTTGGACATTCCAAGTATGTTGGAATGTCTTGAAATTGTACTCGGTCATAGTCAACGACGCCCTGAACAAGAATCCGTTGAAAATATTTGCATATCGCTTAAGGAATATTTTTAATGAATTTTTGGAAATCATGAAAGTGATCCATGCACTTAGGCAGTGACTTAACTTTTTCGTCAAAAAAGACCCCAAAAGTATCTTGGAATGTCTTGAAATTGTACACAGTCATAGTCAAGCATGCCCTGAACAAGAATCCGTTGAATATATTTGCATATCTCTTGAAGAATATTTTTAATGAATTTTTGAAAATCCGGAAAGCGATCCATGCACTTGGACATTCCAAGTATGTTGGAATGTCTTGAAATTGTACTCGGTCATAGTCAACGACGCCCTGAACAAGAATCCATTGAAAATATTTGCATATCTCTTAAGGAATATTTTTAATGAATTTTTGAAAATGATGAAAGTCTGTGCACTTAGGCAGTGACTTAACTTTTTATTCAAAAAAGACCCCAAAGGTATCTTGGAATGTCTTGAAATTGTACACAGTCATAGTCAAGCATGCCCTGAACAAGAATCCGTTGAATATATTTGCATATCTCTTGAAGAATATTTTTAATGAAATTTTGAAAATCAGGAAAGCGATCCATGCACTTGGACATTCCAAGTATGTTGGAATGTCTTGAAATTGTACTCAGTCATAGTCAACGACGCCCTGAACAAGAATCCGTTGAAAATATTTGCATATCGTTTAAGGAATATTTTTAAAGAATTTCTGAAAATCAGGAAAGCGATCCATGCACTTAGGCAGTGACTAAACTTTTTTGTCAAAAAAGACCCCAAAAGTATCTTGGAATGTCTTGAAATTGTACACAGTCATAGTCAAGCATGCCCTGAACAAGAATATGTTGAATATATTTGCATATCTCTTGAAGAATATTTTTAATTAATTTTTGAAAATCCGAAAAGCGATCCATGCACTTGGACATTCCAAGTATGTTGGAATGTCTTGAAATTGTACTCAGTCATAGTCAACGACGCCCTGAACAAGAATCAATTGAAAATATTTGCATATCTCTTAAGGAATATTTTTAATGAATTTTTGAAAATGAGGAAAGTCTGTGCACTTAGGCAGTGACTTAACTTTTTATTCAAAAAAGACCCCAAAAGTATCTTGGAATGTCTTGAAATTGTACACAGTCATAGTCAAGCATGCCCTGAACAAGAATCCGTTGAATATATTTGCATATCTCTTGAAGAATATTTTTAATGAACTTTTGAAAATCAGGAAAGCGATCCATGCACTTGGACATTCCAAGTATGTTGGAATGTCTTGAAATTGTACTCAGTCATAGTCAACGACGCCCTGAACAAGAATCCGTTGAAAATATTTGCATATCGTTTAAGGAATATTTTTAAAGAATTTCTGAAAATCAGGAAAGCGATCCATGCACTTAGGCAGTGACTTAACTTTTTCGTCAAAAAAGACCCCAAAAGTATCTTGGAATGTCTTGAAATTGTACACAGTCATAGTCAAGAATGCCCTGAACAAGAATCCGTTGAATATATTTGCATATCTCTTGAAGAATATTTTTAATGAATTTTTGAAAATCCGGAAAGCGATCCATGCACTTGGACATTCCAAGTATGTTGGAATGTCTTGAAATTGTACTCGGTCATAGTCAACGACGCCCTGAACAAGAATCCATTGAAAATATTTGCATATCTCTTAAGGAATATTTTTAATGAATTTTTGAAAATGATGAAAGTCTGTGCACTGAGGCAGTGACTTAACTTTTTTTTCAAAAAAGACCCCAAAGGTATCTTGGAATGTCTTGAAATTGTACACAGTCATAGTCAAGCATGCCCTGAACAAGAATCCATTGAATATATTTGCATATCTCTTGAAGAATATTTTTAATGAACTTTTGAAAATCAGGAAAGGGATCCATGTACTTGGACATTCAAAGTATGTAGGAATGTCTTGAAATTGTACTCAGTCATAGTCAACGACGCCCTGAACAAGAATCCGTTGAAAATATTTGCATATCGCTTAAGGAATATTTTTAATGAATTTTTGAAAATCAGGAAAGCGATCCATGCACTTAGGCAGTGACTTAACTTTTTCGTCAAAAAAGACCCCAAAAGTATCTTGGAATGTCTTGAAATTGTACACAGTCATAGTCAAGCATGCCCTGAACAAGAATCCGTTGAATATATTTGCATATCTCTTGAAGAATATTTTTAATGAACTTTTGAAAATCAGGAAAGCGATCCATGCACTTGGACATTCCAAGTATGTTGGAATGTCTTGAAATTGTACTCAGTCATAGTCAACGACGCCCTGAACAAGAATCCGTTGAAAATATTTGCATATCGCTTAAGGAATATTTTTAATGAATTTTTGAAAATCAGGAAAGCGATCCATGCACTTAGGCAGTGACTTAACTTTTTCGTCAAAAAAGACCCCAAAAGTATCTTGGAATGTCTTGAAATTGTACACAGTCATAGTCAAGCATGCCCTGAACAAGAATCCGTTGAATATATTTGCATATCTCTTGAAGAATATTTTTAATGAATTTTTGAAAATCCGAAAAGCGATCCATGCACTTGGACATTCCAAGTATGTTGGAATGTCTTTAAATTGTACTCAGTCATAGTCAACGACGCCCTGAACAAGAATCAATTGAAAATATTTGCATATCTCTTAAGGAATATTTTTAATGAATTTTTGAAAATGAGGAAAGTCTGTGCACTTAGGTAGTGACTTAACTTTTTATTCAAAAAAGACCCCAAAAGTATCTTGGAATGTCTTGAAATTGTACACAGTCATAGTCAAGCATGCCCTGAACAAGAATCCGTTGAATATATTTGCATATCTCTTGAAGAATATTTTTAATGAATTTTTGAAAATCCGGAAAGCGATCCATGCACTTGGACATTCCAAGTATGTTGGAATGTCTTGAAATTGTACTCAGTCATAGTCAACGACGCCCTGAACAAGAATCAATTGAAAATATTTGCATATCTCTTAAGGAATATTTTTAATGAATTTTTGAAAATGAGGAAAGTCTGTGCACTTAGGTAGTGACTTAACTTTTTATTCAAAAAAGACCCCAAAAGTATCTTGGAATGTCTTGAAATTGTACACAGTCATAGTCAAGCATGCCCTGAACAAGAATCCGTTGAATATATTTGCATATCTCTTGAAGAATATTTTTAATGAATTTTTGAAAATCCGGAAAGCGATCCATGCACTTGGACATTCCAAGTATGTTGGAATGTCTTGAAATTGTACTCGGTCATAGTCAACGACGCCCTGAACAAGAATCCATTGAAAATATTTGCATATCTCTTAAGGAATATTTTTAATGAATTTTTGAAAATGATGAAAGTCTGTGCACTGAGGCAGTGACTTAACTTTTTTTTCAAAAAAGACCCCAAAGGTATCTTGGAATGTCTTGAAATTGTACACAGTCATAGTCAAGCATGCCCTGAACAAGAATCCATTGAATATATTTGCATATCTCTTGAAGAATATTTTTAATGAACTTTTGAAAATCAGGAAAGGGATCCATGTACTTGGACATTCAAAGTATGTTGGAATGTCTTGAAATTGTACTCAGTCATAGTCAACGACGCCCTGAACAAGAATCCGTTGAAAATATTTGCATATCGCTTAAGGAATATTTTTAATGAATTTTTGAAAATCAGGAAAGCGATCCATGCACTTAGGCAGTGACTTAACTTTTTCGTCAAAAAAGACCCCAAAAGTATCTTGGAATGTCTTGAAATTGTACACAGTCATAGTCAAGCATGCCCTGAACAAGAATCCGTTGAATATATTTGCATATCTCTTGAAGAATATTTTTAATGAATTTTTGAAAATCCGAAAAGCGATCCATGCACTTGGACATTCCAAGTATGTTGGAATGTCTTTAAATTGTACTCAGTCATAGTCAACGACGCCCTGAACAAGAATCAATTGAAAATATTTGCATATCTCTTAAGGAATATTTTTAATGAATTTTTGAAAATGAGGAAAGTCTGTGCACTTAGGTAGTGACTTAACTTTTTATTCAAAAAAGACCCCAAAAGTATCTTGGAATGTCTTGAAATTGTACACAGTCAAAGTCAAGCATGCCCTGAACAAGAATCCGTTGAATATATTTGCATATCTCTTGAAGAATATTTTTAATGAATTTTTGAAAATCCGGAAAGCGATCCATGCACTTGGACATTCCAAGTATGTTGGAATGTCTTGAAATTGTACTCAGTCATAGTCAACGACGCCCTGAACAAGAATCCGTTGAAAATATTTGCATATCGCTTAAGGAATATTTTTAATGAATTTTTGAAAATCAGGAAAGCGATCCATGCACTTAGGCAGTGACTTAACTTTTTCGTCAAAAAAGACCCCAAAAGTATCTTGGAATGTCTTGAAATTGTACACAGTCATAGTCAAGCATGCCCTGAACAAGAATCCGTTGAATATATTTGCATATCTCTTGAAGAATATTTTTAATGAACTTTTGAAAATCAGGAAAGCGATCCATGCACTTGGACATTCCAAGTATGTTGGAATGTCTTGAAATTGTACTCAGTCATAGTCAACGACGCCCTGAACAAGAATCCGTTGAAAATATTTGCATATCGCTTAAGGAATATTTTTAATGAATTTTTGAAAATCAGGAAAGCGATCCATGCACTTAGGCAGTGACTTAACTTTTTCGTCAAAAAAGACCCCAAAAGTATCTTGGAATGTCTTGAAATTGTACACAGTCATAGTCAAGCATGCCCTGAACAAGAATCCGTTGAATATATTTGCATATCTCTTGAAGAATATTTTTAATGAACTTTTGAAAATCAGGAAAGCGATCCATGCACTTGGACATTCCAAGTATGTTGGAATGTCTTGAAATTGTACTCAGTCATAGTCAACGACGCCCTGAACAAGAATCCGTTGAAAATATTTGCATATCGCTTAAGGAATATTTTTAATGAATTTTTGAAAATCAGGAAAGCGATCCATGCACTTAGGCAGTGACTTAACTTTTTCGTCAAAAAAGACCCCAAAAGTATCTTGGAATGTCTTGAAATTGTACACAGTCATAGTCAAGCATGCCCTGAACAAGAATCCGTTGAATATATTTGCATATCTCTTGAAGAATATTTTTAATGAATTTTTGAAAATCCGAAAAGCGATCCATGCACTTGGACATTCCAAGTATGTTGGAATGTCTTTAAATTGTACTCAGTCATAGTCAACGACGCCCTGAACAAGAATCAATTGAAAATATTTGCATATCTCTTAAGGAATATTTTTAATGAATTTTTGAAAATGAGGAAAGTCTGTGCACTTAGGTAGTGACTTAACTTTTTATTCAAAAAAGACCCCAAAAGTATCTTGGAATGTCTTGAAATTGTACACAGTCATAGTCAAGCATGCCCTGAACAAGAATCCGTTGAATATATTTGCATATCTCTTGAAGAATATTTTTAATGAATTTTTGAAAATCCGGAAAGCGATCCATGCACTTGGACATTCCAAGTATGTTGGAATGTCTTGAAATTGTACTCGGTCATAGTCAACGACGCCCTGAACAAGAATCCATTGAAAATATTTGCATATCTCTTAAGGAATATTTTTAATGAATTTTTGGAAATGAGGAAAGTCTGTGCACTTAGGCAGTGACTTAACTTTTTATTCAAAAAAGACCCCAAAAGTATCTTGGAATGTCTTGAAATTGTACACAGTCATAGTCAAGCATGCCCTGAACAAGAATCCGTTGAATATATTTGCATATCTCTTGAAGAATATTTTTAATGAATTTTTGAAAATCCGGAAAGCGATCCATGCACTTGGACATTCCAAGTATGTTGGAATGTCTTGAAATTGTACTCAGTCATAGTCAACGACGCCCTGAACAAGAATCCGTTGAAAATATTTGCATATCGCTTAAGGAATATTTTTAATGAATTTTTGAAAATCAGGAAAGCAATCCATGCACTTAGGCAGTGACTTAACTTTTTTGTCAAAAAAGACCCCAAAAGTATCTTGGAATGTCTTGAAATTGTACACAGTCATAGTCAAGCATGCCCTGAACAAGAAACCGTTGAATATATTTGCATATCTCTTGAAGAATATTTTTAATGAACTTTTGAAAATCAGGAAAGCGATCCATGCACTTAGGCAGTGACTTAACTTTTTATTCAAAAAAGACCCCAAAGGTATCTTGGAATGTCTTGAAATTGTACACAGTCATAGTCAAGCATGCCCTGAACAAGAATCCGTTGAATATATTTGCATATCTCTTGAAGAATATTTTTAATGAACTTTTGAAAATCAGGAAAGCGATCCATGCACTTAGGCAGTGACTTAACTTTTTTGTCAAAAAAGACCCCAAAAGTATCTTGGAATGTCTTGAAATTGTACACAGTCATAGTCAAGAATGCCCTGAACAAGAATCCGTTAAATATATTTGCATATCTCTTGAAGAATATTTTTAATGAATTTTTGAAAATCCGGAAAGCGATCCATGCACTTGGACATTCCAAGTATGTTGGAATGTCTTGAAATTGTACTCAGTCATAGTCAACGACGCCCTGAACAAGAATCCATTGAAAATATTTGCATATCTCTTAAGGAATATTTTTAATGAATTTTTGAAAATGATGAAAGTCTGTGCACTTAGGCAGTGACTTAACTTTTTATTCAAAAAAGACCCCAAAGGTATCTTGGAATGTCTTCAAATTGTACACAGTCATAGTCAAGCATGCCCTGAACAAGAATCCGTTGAATATATTTGCATATCTCTTGAAGAATATTTTTAATGAACTTTTGAAAATCAGGAAAGCGATCCATGCACTTGGACATTCCAAGTATGTTGGAATGTCTTGAAATTGTACTCAGTCATAGTCAACGACGCCCTGAACAAGAATCCGTTGAAAATATTTGCGTATAGTTTAAGGAATATTTTTAAAGAATTTCTGAAAATCAGGAAAGCGATCCATGCACTTAGGCAGTGACTTAACTTTTTTGTCAAAAAAGACCCCAAAAGTATCTTGGAATGTCTTGAAATTGTACACAGTCATAGTCAAGCATGCCCTGAACAAGAATCCGTTGAATATATTTGCATATCTCTTGAAGAATATTTTTAATGAACTTTTGAAAATCAGGAAAGCGATCCATGCACTTGGACATTCCAAGTATGTTGGAATGTCTTGAAATTGTACTCAGTCATAGTCAACGACGCTCTGAACAAGAATCAATTGAAAATATTTGCATATCTCTTAAGGAATATTTTTAATGAATTTTTGAAAATGAGGAAAGTCTGTGCACTAAGCCAGTGACTTAACTTTTCATTCAAAAAAGACCCCAAAAGTATCTTGGAATGTCTTGAAATTGTACACAGTCATAGTCAAGCATGCCCTGAACAAGAATCCGTTGAATATATTTGCATATCTCTTGAAGAATATTTTTAATGAACTTTTGAAAATCAGGAAAGCGATCCATGTACTTGGACATTCAAAGTATGTAGGAATGTCTTGAAATTGTACTCGTTCATAGTCAACGACGCCCTGAACAAGAATCCGTTGAAAATATTTGCATATCGCTTAAGGAATATTTTTAATGAATTTTTGAAAATCAGGAAAGCGATCCATGCACTTAGGCAGTGACTTAACTTTTTCGTCAAAAAAGACCCCAAAAGTATCTTGGAATGTCTTGAAATTGTACACAGTCATAGTCAAGCATGCCCTGAACAAGAATCCGTTGAATATATTTGCATATCTCTTGAAGAATATTTTGAATGAACTTTTGAAAATCAGGAAAGCGATCCATGCACTTGGACATTGCAAGTATGTTGGAATGTCTTGAAATTGTACTCAGTCATAGTCAACGATGCCCTGAACAAGAATCCGTTGAAAATATTTGCATATCGTTTAAGGAATATTTTTAAAGAATTTCTGAAAATCAGGAAAGCGATCCATGCACTTAGGCAGTGACTAAACTTTTTTGTCAAAAAAGACCCCAAAAGTATCTTGGAATGTCTTGAAATTGTACACAGTCATAGTCAAGCATGCCCTGAACAAGAATATGTTGAATATATTTGCATATCTCTTGAATAATATTTTTAATGAATTTTTGAAAATCCGAAAAGCGATCCATGCACTTGGACATTCCAAGTATGTTGGAATGTCTTGAAATTGTACTCAGTCATAGTCAACGACGCCCTGAACAAGAATCCATTGAAAATATTTGCATATCTCTTAAGGAATATTTTTAATGAATTTTTGAAAATGATGAAAGTCTGTGCACTTAGGCAGTGACTTAACTTTTTATTCAAAAAAGACCCCAAAGGTATCTTGGAATGTCTTGAAATTGTACACAGTCATAGTCAAGCATGCCCTGAACAAGAATCCGTTGAATATATTTGCATATCTCTTGAAGAATATTTTTAATGAACTTTTGAAAATCAGGAAAGCGATCCATGCACTTGGACATTCCAAGTATGTTGGAATGTCTTGAAATTGTACTCAGTCATAGTCAACGACGCCCTGAACAAGAATCCGTTGAAAATATTTGCATATCGTTTAAGGAATATTTTAAAAGAATTTCTGAAAATCAGGAAAGCGATCCATGCACTTAGGCAGTGACTTAACTTTTTTGTCAAAAAAGACCCCAAAAGTATCTTGGAATGTCTTGAAATTGTACACAGTCATAGTCAAGCATGCCCTGAACAAGAATCCGTTGAATATATTTGCATATCTCTTGAAGAATATTTTTAATGAATTTTTGAAAATCCGAAAAGCGATCCATGCACTTGGACATTCCAAGTATGTTGGAATGTCTTTAAATTGTACTCAGTCATAGTCAACGACGCCCTGAACAAGAATCAATTGAAAATATTTGCATATCTCTTAAGGAATATTTTTAATGAATTTTTGAAAATGAGGAAAGTCTGTGCACTTAGGCAGTGACTTAACTTTTTATTCAAAAAAGACCCCAAAAGTATCTTGGAATGTCTTGAAATTGTACACAGTCATAGTCAAGCATGCCCTGAACAAGAATATGTTGAATATATTTGCATATCTCTTGAAGAATATTTTTAATTAATTTTTGAAAATCCGAAAAGCGATCCATGCACTTGGACATTCCAAGTATGTTGGAATGTCTTGAAATTGTACTCAGTCATAGTCAACGACGCCCTGAACAAGAATCAATTGAAAATATTTGCATATCTCTTAAGGAATATTTTTAATGAATTTTTGAAAATGAGGAAAGTCTGTGCACTTAGGCAGTGACTTAACTTTTTATTCAAAAAAGACCCCAAAAGTATCTTGGAATGTCTTGAAATTGTACACAGTCATAGTCAAGCATGCCCTGAACAAGAATCCGTTGAATATATTTGCATATCTCTTGAAGAATATTTTTAATGAACTTTTGAAAATCAGGAAAGCGATCCATGCACTTGGACATTCCAAGTATGTTGGAATGTCTTGAAATTGTACTCAGTCATAGTCAACGACGCCCTGAACAAGAATCCGTTGAAAATATTTGCATATCGTTTAAGGAATATTTTTAAAGAATTTCTGAAAATCAGGAAAGCGATCCATGCACTTAGGCAGTGACTTAACTTTTTCGTCAAAAAAGACCCCAAAAGTATCTTGGAATGTCTTGAAATTGTACACAGTCATAGTCAAGAATGCCCTGAACAAGAATCCGTTGAATATATTTGCATATCTCTTGAAGAATATTTTTAATGAATTTTTGAAAATCCGGAAAGCGATCCATGCACTTGGACATTCCAAGTATGTTGGAATGTCTTGAAATTGTACTCGGTCATAGTCAACGACGCCCTGAACAAGAATCCATTGAAAATATTTGCATATCTCTTAAGGAATATTTTTAATGAATTTTTGAAAATGAGGAAAGTCTGTGCACTTAGGTAGTGACTTAACTTTTTATTCAAAAAAGACCCCAAAAGTATCTTGGAATGTCTTGAAATTGTACACAGTCATAGTCAAGCATGCCCTGAACAAGAATCCGTTGAATATATTTGCATATCTCTTGAAGAATATTTTTAATGAACTTTTGAAAATCAGGAAAGCGATCCATGCACTTGGACATTCCAAGTATGTTGGAATGTCTTGAAATTGTACTCAGTCATAGTCAACGACGCCCTGAACAAGAATCCGTTGAAAATATTTGCATATCGCTTAAGGAATATTTTTAATGAATTTTTGAAAATTAGGAAAGCGATCCATGCACTTAGGCAGTGACTTAACTTTTTATTCAAAAAAGACCCCAAAAGTATCTTGGAATGTCTTGAAATTGTACACAGTCATAGTCAAGCATGCCCTGAACAAGAATCCGTTGAATATATTTGCATATCTCTTGAAGAATATTTTAAATGAATTTTTGAAAATCCGAAAAGCGATCCATGCACTTGGACATTCCAAGTATGTTGGAATGTCTTGAAATTGTACTCAGTCATAGTCAACGACGCCCTGAACAAGAATCAATTGAAAATATTTGCATAACTCTTAAGGAATATTTTTAATGAATTTTTGAAAATGAGGAAAGTCTGTGCACTTCGGCAGTGACTTAACTTTTTATTCAAAAAAGACCCCAAAAGTATCTTGGAATGTCTTGAAATTGTACACAGTCATAGTCAAGCATGCCCTGAACAAGAATCCGTTGAATATATTTGCATATCGCTTAAGGAATATTTTTAATGAATTTTTGAAAATCAGGAAAGCGATCCATGCACTTGGACATTCCAAGTATGTTGGAATGTCTTGAAATTGTACTCAGTCATAGTCAACGACGCCCTGAACAAGAATCCGTTGAAAATATTTGCATATCTCTTAAGGAATATTTTTAATGAATTTTTGAAAATGAGGAAAGTCTGTGCACTTCGGCAGTGACTTAACTTTTTATTCAAAAAAGACCCCAAAAGTATCTTGGAATGTCTTGAAATTGTACACAGTCATAGTCAAGCATGCCCTGAACAAGAATCCATTGAATATATTTGCATATCTCTTGAAGAATATTTTTAATGAACTTTTGAAAATCAGGAAAGGGATCCATGTACTTGGACATTCAAAGTATGTTGGAATGTCTTGAAATTGTACTCGGTCATAGTCAACGACGCCCTGAACAAGAATCCGTTGAAAATATTTGCATATCGCTTAAGGAATATTTTTAATGAATTTTTGAAAATCAGGAAAGCGATCCATGCACTTAGGCAGTGACTTAACTTTTTCGTCAAAAAAGACCCCAAAAGTATCTTGGAATGTCTTGAAATTGTACACAGTCATAGTCAAGCATGCCCTGAACAAGAATCCGTTGAATATATTTGCATATCTCTTGAAGAATATTTTTAATGAACTTTTGAAAATCAGGAAAGCGATCCATGCACTTGGACATTCCAAGTATGTTGGAATGTCTTGAAATTGTACTCAGTCATAGTCAACGACGCCCTGAACAAGAATCCGTTGAAAATATTTGCATATCGCTTAAGGAATATTTTTAATGAATTTTTGAAAATGAGGAAAGTCTGTGCACTTCGGCAGTGACTTAACTTTTTCGTCAAAAAAGACCCCAAAAGTATCTTGGAATGTCTTGAAATTGTACACAGTCATAGTCAAGCATGCCCTGAACAAGAATCCGTTGAATATATTTGCATATCTCTTGAAGAATATTTTTAAGGAATTTTTGAAAATCCGAAAAGCGATCCATGCACTTGGACATTCCAAGTATGTTGGAATGTCTTTAAATTGTACTCAGTCATAGTCAACGACGCCCTGAACAAGAATCAATTGAAAATATTTGCATATCTCTTAAGGAATATTTTTAATGAATTTTTGAAAATGAGGAAAGTCTGTGCACTTAGGTAGTGACTTAACTTTTTATTCAAAAAAGACCCCAAAAGTATCTTGGAATGTCTTGAAATTGTACACAGTTATAGTCAAGCATGCCCTGAACAAGAATCCGTTGAATATATTTGCATATCTCTTGAAGAATATTTTTAATGAACTTTTGAAAATCAGGAAAGCGATCCATGCACTTGGACATTCCAAGTATGTTGGAATGTCTTGAAATTGTACTCAGTCATAGTCAACGACGCCCTGAACAAGAATCCGTTGAAAATATTTGCATATCGCTTAAGGAATATTTTTAATGAATTTTTGAAAATTAGGAAAGCGATCCATGCACTTAGGCAGTGACTTAACTTTTTATTCAAAAAAGACCCCAAAAGTATCTTGGAATGTCTTGAAATTGTACACAGTCATAGTCAAGCATGCCCTGAACAAGAATCCGTTGAATATATTTGCATATCTCTTGAAGAATATTTTAAATGAATTTTTGAAAATCCGAAAAGCGATCCATGCACTTGGACATTCCAAGTATGTTGGAATGTCTTGAAATTGTACTCAGTCATAGTCAACGACGCCCTGAACAAGAATCAATTGAAAATATTTGCATAACTCTTAAGGAATATTTTTAATGAATTTTTGAAAATGAGGAAAGTCTGTGCACTTCGGCAGTGACTTAACTTTTTATTCAAAAAAGACCCCAAAAGTATCTTGGAATGTCTTGAAATTGTACACAGTCATAGTCAAGCATGCCCTGAACAAGAATCCGTTGAATATATTTGCATATCGCTTAAGGAATATTTTTAATGAATTTTTGAAAATCAGGAAAGCGATCCATGCACTTGGACATTCCAAGTATGTTGGAATGTCTTGAAATTGTACTCAGTCATAGTCAACGACGCCCTGAACAAGAATCCGTTGAAAATATTTGCATATCTCTTAAGGAATATTTTTAATGAATTTTTGAAAATGAGGAAAGTCTGTGCACTTCGGCAGTGACTTAACTTTTTATTCAAAAAAGACCCCAAAAGTATCTTGGAATGTCTTGAAATTGTACACAGTCATAGTCAAGCATGCCCTGAACAAGAATCCGTTGAATATATTTGCATATCTCTTGAAGAATATTTTTAATGAACTTTTGAAAATCAGGAAAGCGATCCATGCACTTGGACATTCCAAGTATGTTGGAATGTCTTGAAATTGTACTCAGTCATAGTCAACGACGCCCTGAACAAGAATCCGTTGAAAATATTTGCATATCTCTTAAGGAATATTTTAAATGAATTTTTGAAAATGAGGAATTTCTGTGCACTTAGGCAGTGACTTAACTTTTTATTCAAAAAAGACCCCAAAAGTATCTTGGAATGTCTTGAAATTGTACACAGTCATAGTCAAGCATGCCCTGAACAAGAATCCGTTGAATATATTTGCATATCGCTTAAGGAATATTTTTAATGAATTTTTGAAAATCAGGAAAGCGATCCATGCACTTGGACATTCCAAGTATGTTGGAATGTCTTGAAATTGTACTCAGTCATAGTCAACGACGCCCTGAACAAGAATCCGTTGAAAATATTTGCATATCGCTTCAGGAATATTTTAAATGAATTTTTGAAAATCAGGAAAGCGATCCATGCACTTAGGCAGTGACTAAACTTTTTTGTCAAAAAAGACCCCAAAAGTATCTTGGAATGTCTTGAAATTGTACACAGTCATAGTCAAGCATGCCCTGAACAAGAATCCGTTGAATATATTTGCATATCTCTTGAAGAATATTTTTAATGAACTTTTGAAAATCAGGAAAGCGATCCATGCACTTGGACATTCCAAGTATGTTGGAATGTCTTGAAATTGTACTCAGTCATAGTCAACGACGCCCTGAACAAGAATCCGTTGAAAATATTTGCATATCGCTTAAGGAATATTTTTAATGAATTTTTGAAAATCAGGAAAGCGATCCATACACTTAGGCAGTGACTTAACTTTTTCGTCAAAAAAGACCCCAAAAGTATCTTGGAATGTCTTGAAATTGTACACAGTCATAGTCAAGCATGCCCTGAACAAGAATCCGTTGAATATATTTGCATATCTCTTGAAGAATATTTTAAATGAATTTTTGAAAATCCGAAAAGCGATCCATGCACTTGGACATTCCAAGTATGTTGGAATGTCTTGAAATTGTACTCAGTCATAGTCAACGACGCCCTGAACAAGAATCAATTGAAAATATTTGCAAATCTCTTAAGGAATATTTTTAATGAATTTTTGAAAATGAGGAAAGTCTGTGCACTTCGGTAGTGACTTAACTTTTTATTCAAAAAAGACCCCAAAAGTATCTTGGAATGTCTTGAAATTGTACACAGTCATAGTCAAGCATGCCCTGAACAAGAATCCGTTGAATATATTTGCATATCTCTTGAAGAATATTTTTAATGAACTTTTGAAAATCAGGAAAGCGATCCATGCACTTGGACATTCCAAGTATGTTGGAATGTCTTGAAATTGTACTCAGTCATAGTCAACGACGCCCTGAACAAGAATCCGTTGAAAATATTTGCATATCGTTTAAGGAATATTTTTAAAGAATTTCTGAAAATCAGGAAAGCGATCCATGCACTTAGGCAGTGACTTAACTTTTTCGTCAAAAAAGACCCCAAAAGTATCTTGGAATGTCTTGAAATTGTACACAGTCATAGTCAAGCATGCCCTGAACAAGAATCCGTTGAATATATTTGCATATCTCTTGAAGAATATTTTAAATGAATTTTTGAAAATCCGGAAAGCGATCCATGCACTTGGACATTCCAAGTATGTTGGAATGTCTTGAAATTGTACTCAGTCATAGTCAACAACGCCCTGAACAAGAATCCATTGAAAATATTTGCATATCTCTTAAGGAATATTTTTAATGAATTTTTGAAAATGAGGAAAGTCTGTGCACTTAGGCAGTGACTTAACTTTTTATTCAAAAAAGACCCCAAAAGTATCTTGGAATGTCTTGAAATTGTACACTGTCATAGTCAAGCATGCCCAGAACAAGAATCCGTTGAATATATTTGCATATCTCTTGAAGAATATTTTTAATGAACTTTTGAAAATCAGGAAAGCGATCCATGCACTTGGACATTCCAAGTATGTTGGAATGTTTTGAAATTGTACTCAGTCATCGTCAACGACGCCCTGAACAAGAATCCGTTGAAAATATTTGCATATCGCTTAAGGAATATTTTTAATGAATTTTTGAAAATCAGGAAAGCGATCCATGCACTTAGGCAGTGACTTAACTTTTTATTCAAAAAAGACCCCAAAAGTATCTTGGAATGTCTTGAAATTGTACACAGTCATAGTCAAGCATGCCCTGAACAAGAATCCGTTGAATATATTTGCATATCTCTTGAAGAATATTTTTAATGAATTTTTGAAAATCCGAAAAGCGATCCATGCACTTGGACATTCCAAGTATGTTGGAATGTCTTGAAATTGTACTCAGTCATAGTCAACGACGCCCTGAACAAGAATCAATTGAAAATATTTGCATATCTCTTAAGGAATATTTTTAATGATTTTTGAAAATGAGGAAAGTCTGTGCACTTCGGCAGTGACTTAACTTTTTATTCAAAAAAGACCCCAAAAGTATCTTGGAATGTCTTGAAATTGTACACAGTCATAGTCAAGCATGCCCTGAACAAGAATCCGTTGAATATATTTGCATATCTCTTGAAGAATATTTTTAATGAACTTTTGAAAATCAGGAAAGCGATCCATGCACTTGGACATTCCAAGTATGTTGGAATGTCTTGAAATTGTACTCAGTCATAGTCAACGACGCCCTGAACAAGAATCCGTTGAAAATATTTGCATATCGCTTAAGGAATATTTTTAATGAATTTTTGAAAATCAGGAAAGCGATCCATGCACTTAGGCAGTGACTTAACTTTTTCGTCAAAAAAGACCCCAAAAGTATCTTGGAATGTCTTGAAATTGTACACAGTCATAGTCAAGCATGCCCTGAACAAGAATCCATTGAATATATTTGCATATCTCTTGAAGAATATTTTTAATGAACTTTTGAAAATCAGGAAAGCGATCCATGTACTTGGACATTCAAAGTATGTTGGAATGTCTTGAAATTGTACTCGGTCATAGTCAACGACGCCCTGAACAAGAATCCGTTGAAAATATTTGCATATCGCTTAAGGAATATTTTTAATGAATTTTTGAAAATCAGGAAAGCAATCCATGCACTTAGGCAGTGACTTAACTTTTTCGTCAAAAAAGACCCCAAAAGTATCTTGGAATGTCTTGAAATTGTACACAGTCATAGTCAAGCATGCCCTGAACAAGAATCCGTTGAATATATTTGCATATCTCTTGAAGAATATTTTTAATGAATTTTTGAAAATCCGAAAAGCACCATGCACTTGGACATTCCAAGTATGTTGGAATGTCTTGAAATTGTACTCAGTCATAGTCAACGACGCTCTGAACAAGAATCAATTGAAAATATTTGCATATCTCTTAAGGAATATTTTTAATGAATTTTTGAAAATGAGGAAAGTCTGTGCACTTAGGCAGTGACTTAACTTTTTATTCAAAAAAGACCCCAAAAGTATCTTGGAATGTCTTGAAATTGTACACAGTCATAGTCAAGCATGCCCTGAACAAGAATCCGTTGAATATATTTGCATATCTCTTGAAGAATATTTTTAATGAACTTTTGAAAATCAGGAAAGCGATCCATGTACTTGGACATTCAAAGTATGTTGGAATGTCTTGAAATTGTACTCGGTCATAGTCAACGACGCCCTGAACAAGAATCCGTTGAAAATATTTGCATATCGCTTAAGGAATATTTTTAATGAATTTTTGAAAATCAGGAAAGCGATCCATGCACTTAGGCAGTGACTTAACTTTTTCGTCAAAAAAGACCCCAAAAGTATCTTGGAATGTCTTGAAATTGTACACAGTCATAGTCAAGCATGCCCTGAACAAGAATCCGTTGAATATATTTGCATATCTCTTGAAGAATATTTTTAATGAATTTTTGAAAATCCGGAAAGCGATCCATGCACTTGGACATTCCAAGTATGTTGGAATGTCTTGAAATTGTACTCGGTCATAGTCAACGACGCCCTGAACAAGAATCCATTGAAAATATTTGCATATCTCTTAAGGAATATTTTTAATGAATTTTTGAAAATGATGAAAGTCTGTGCACTTAGGCAGTGACTTAACTTTTTATTCAAAAAAGACCCCAAAGGTATCTTGGAATGTCTTGAAATTGTACACAGTCATAGTCAAGCATGCCCTGAACAAGAATCCGTTGAATATATTTGCATATCTCTTGAAGAATATTTTTAATGAACTTTTGAAAATCAGGAAAGCGATCCATGCACTTGGACATTCCAAGTATGTTGGAATGTCTTGAAATTGTACTCAGTCATAGTCAACGACGCCCTGAACAAGAATCCGTTGAAAATATTTGCATATCGTTTAAGGAATATTTTTAAAGAATTTCTGAAAATCAGGAAAGCGATCCATGCACTTAGGCAGTGACTAAACTTTTTTGTCAAAAAAGACCCCAAAAGTATCTTGGAATGTCTTGAAATTGTACACAGTCATAGTCAAGCATGCCCTGAACAAGAATCCGTTGAATATATTTGCATATCTCTTGAAGAATATTTTTAATGAATTTTTGAAAATCCGGAAAGCGATCCATGCACTTGGACATTCCAAGTATGTTGGAATGTCTTGAAATTGTACTCAGTCATAGTCAACAACGCCCTGAACAAGAATCCATTGAAAATATTTGCATATCTCATAAGGAATATTTTTAATGAATTTTTGAAAATGAGGAAAGTCTGTGCACTTAGGCAGTGACTTAACTTTTTATTCAAAAAAGACCCCAAAAGTATCTTGGAATGTCTTGAAATTGTACACAGTCATAGTCAAGCATGCCCTGAACAAGAATCCGTTGAATATATTTGCATATCTCTTGAAGAATATTTTTAATGAACTTTTGAAAATCAGGAAAGCGATCCATGCACTTGGACATTCCAAGTATGTTGGAATGTTTTGAAATTGTACTCAGTCATAGTCAACGACGCCCTGAACAAGAATCCGTTGAAAATATTTGCATATCGCTTAAGGAATATTTTTAATGAATTTTTGAAAATCATGAAAGCGATCCATGCACTTAGGCAGTGACTTAACTTTTTATTCAAAAAAGACCCCAAAGGTATCTTGGAATGTCTTGAAATTGTACACAGTCATAGTCAAGCATGCCCTGAACAAGAATCCGTTGAATATATTTGCAAATCTCTTGAAGAATATTTTTAATGAATTTTTGAAAATCCGAAAAGCGATCCATGCACTTGGACATTCCAAGTATGTTGGAATGTCTTGAAATTGTACTCAGTCATAGTCAACGACGCCCTGAACAAGAATCAATTGAAAATATTTGCATATCTCTTAAGGAATATTTTTAATGAATTTTTGAAAATGAGGAATAACTGTGCACTTAGGCAGTGACTTAACTTTTTATTCAAAAAAGACCCCAAAAGTATCTTGGAATGTCTTGAAATTGTACACAGTCATAGTCAAGCATGCCCTGAACAAGAATCCGTTGAATATATTTGCATATCTCTTGAAGAATATTTTTAATGAATTTTTGAAAATCCGAAAAGCGATCCATGCACTTGGACATTCCAAGTATGTTGGAATGTCTTGAAATTGTACTCAGTCATAGTCAACGACGCCCTGAACAAGAATCAATTGAAAATATTTGCATATCTCTTAAGGAAAATTTTAATGAATTTTTGAAAATGAGGAAAGTCTGTGCACTTAGGCAGTGACTTAACTTTTTATTCAAAAAAGACCCCAAAAGTATCTTGGAATGTCTTGAAATTGTACACAGTCATAGTCAAGCATGCCCTGAACAAGAATCCATTGAATATATTTGCATATCTCTTGAAGAATATTTTTAATGAACTTTTGAAAATCAGGAAAGCGATCCATGCACTTGGACATTCCAAGTATGTTGGAATGTCTTGAAATTGTACTCAGTCATAGTCAACGACGCCCTGAACAAGAATCCGTTGAAAATATTTGCATATCGTTTAAGGAATATTTTTAAAGAATTTCTGAAAATCAGGAAAGCGATCCATGCACTTAGGCAGTGACTTAACTTTTTCATCAAAAAAGACCCCAAAAGTATCTTGGAATGTCTTGAAATTGTACACAGTCATAGTCAAGAATGCCCTGAACAAGAATCCGTTGAATATATTTGCATATCTCTTGAAGAATATTTTTAATGAATTTTTGAAAATCCGGAAAGCGATCCATGCACTTGGACATTCCAAGTATGTTGGAATGTCTTGAAATTGTACTCGGTCATAGTCAACGACGCCCTGAACAAGAATCCGTTGAAAATATTTGCATATCGCTTAAGGAATATTTTTAATGAATTTTTGAAAATCAGGAAAGCGATCCATGCACTTAGGCAGTGACTTAACTTTTTCGTCAAAAAAGACCCCAAAAGTATCTTGGAATGTCTTGAAATTGTACACAGTCATAGTCAAGCATGCCCTGAACAAGAATCCGTTGAATATATTTGCATATCTCTTGAAGAATATTTTTAATGAACTTTTGAAAATCAGGAAAGTGATCCATGCACTTGGACATTCCAAGTATGTTGGAATGTCTTGAAATTGTACTCAGTCATAGTCAACGACGCCCTGAACAAGAATCCGTTGAAAATATTTGCATATCGCTTAAGGAATATTTTTAATGAATTTTTGAAAATCAGGAAAGCGATCCATGCACTTAGGCAGTGACTTAACTTTTTCGTCAAAAAAGACCCCAAAAGTATCTTGGAATGTCTTGAAATTGTACACAGTCATAGTCAAGCATGCCCTGAACAAGAATCCGTTGAATATATTTGCATATCTCTTGAAGAATATTTTTAATGAATTTTTGAAAATCCGAAAAGCGATCCATGCACTTGGACATTCCAAGTATGTTGGAATGTCTTGAAATTGTACTCAGTCATAGTCAACGACGCTCTGAACAAGAATCAATTGAAAATATTTGCATATCTCTTAAGGAATATTTTTAATGAATTTTTGAAAATGATGAAAGTCTGTGCACTTAGGCAGTGACTTAACTTTTTATTCAAAAAAGACCCCAAAGGTATCTTGGAATGTCTTGAAATTGTACACAGTCATAGTCAAGCATGCCCTGAACAAGAATCCGTTGAATATATTTGCATATCTCCTGAAGAATATTTTTAATGAACTTTTGAAAATCAGGAAAGCGATCCATGCACTTGGACATTCCAAGTATGTTGGAATGTCTTGAAATTGTACTCAGTCATAGTCAACGACGCCCTGAACAAGAATCCGTTGAAAATATTTGCATATCGTTTAAGGAATATTTTTAAAGAATTTCTGAAAATCAGGAAAGCGATCCATGCACTTAGGCAGTGACTTAACTTTTTCATCAAAAAAGACCCCAAAAGTATCTTGGAATGTCTTGAAATTGTACACAGTCATAGTCAAGAATGCCCTGAACAAGAATCCGTTGAATATATTTGCATATCTCTTGAAGAATATTTTTAATGAATTTTTGAAAATCCGGAAAGCGATCCATGCACTTGGACATTCCAAGTATGTTGGAATGTCTTGAAATTGTACTCAGTCATAGTCAACGACGCCCTGAACAAGAATCAATTGAAAATATTTGCATATCTCTTAAGGAATATTTTTAATGAATTTTTGAAAATGAGGAAAGTCTGTGCACTTAGGCAGTGACTTAACTTTTTATTCAAAAAAGACCCCAAAAGTATCTTGGAATGTCTTGAAATTGTACACAGTCATAGTCAAGCATGCCCTGAACAAGAATCCGTTGAATAAATTTGCATATCTCTTGAAGAATATTTTTAATGAATTTTTGAAAATCCGGAAAGCGATCCATGCACTTGGACATTCCAAGTATGTTGGAATGTCTTGAAATTGTACTCGGTCATAGTCAACGACGCCCTGAACAAGAATCCATTGAAAATATTTGCATATCTCTTAAGGAATATTTTTAATGAATTTTTGAAAATGATGAAAGTCTGTGCACTGAGGCAGTGACTTAACTTTTTATTCAAAAAAGACCCCAAAGGTATCTTGGAATGTCTTGAAATTGTACACAGTCATAGTCAAGCATGCCCTGAACAAGAATCCGTTGAATATATTTGCATATCTCTTGAAGAATATTTTTAATGAACTTTTGAAAATCAGGAAAGCGATCCATGCACTTGGACATTCCAAGTATGTTGGAATGTCTTGAAATTGTACTCAGTCATAGTCAACGACGCCCTGAACAAGAATCCGTTGAAAATATTTGCATATCGTTTAAGGAATATTTTTAAAGAATTTCTGAAAATCAGGAAAGCGATCCATGCACTTAGGCAGTGACTTAACTTTTTCGTCAAAAAAGACCCCAAAAGTATCTTGGAATGTCTTGAAATTGTACACAGTCATAGTCAAGCATGCCCTGAACAAGAATCCGTTGAATATATTTGCATATCTCTTGAAGAATATTTTTAATGAATTTTTGAAAATCCGAAAAGCGATCCATGCACTTGGACATTCCAAGTATGTTGGAATGTCTTGAAATTGTACTCAGTCATAGTCAACGACGCCCTGAACAAGAATCAATTGAAAATATTTGCATATCTCTTAAGGAATATTTTTAATGAATTTTTGAAAATGATGAAAGTCTGTGCACTTAGGCAGTGACTTAACTTTTTATTCAAAAAAGACCCCAAAGGTATCTTGGAATGTCTTGAAATTGTACACAGTCATAGTCAAGCATGCCCTGAACAAGAATCCGTTGAATATATTTGCATATCTCTTGAAGAATATTTTGAATGAACTTTTGAAAATCAGGAAAGCGATCCATGCACTTGGACATTCCAAGTATGTTGGAATGTCTTGAAATTGTACTCAGTCATAGTCAACGACGCCCTGAACAAGAATCCGTTGAAAATATTTGCATATCGTTTAAGGAATATTTTTAAAGAATTACTGAAAATCAGGAAAGCGATCCATGCACTTAGGCAGTGACTTAACTTTTTCGTCAAAAAAGACCCCAAAAGTATCTTGGAATGTCTTGAAATTGTACACAGTCATAGTCAAGAATGCCCTGAACAAGAATCCGTTGAATATATTTGCATATCTCTTGAAGAATATTTTTAATGAATTTTTGAAAATCCGGAAAGCGATCCATGCCCTTGGACATTCCAAGTATGTTGGAATATCTTGAAATTGTACTCGGTCATAGTCAACGACGCCCTGAACAAGAATCCATTGAAAATATTTGCATATCTCTTAAGGAATATTTTTAATGAATTTTTGAAAATGATGAAAGTCTGTGCACTTAGGCAGTGACTTAACTTTTTATTCAAAAAAGACCCCAAAGGTATCTTGGAATGTCTTGAAATTGTACACAGTCATAGTCAAGCATGCCCTGAACAAGAATCCGTTGAATATATTTGCATATCTCTTGAAGAATATTTTTAATGAACTTTTGAAAATCAGGAAAGCGATCCATGCACTTGGACATTCCAAGTATGTTGGAATGTCTTGAAATTGTACTCAGTCATAGTCAACGACGCCCTGAACAAGAATCCGTTGAAAATATTTGCATATCGCTTAAGGAATATTTCTAATGAATTTTTGAAAATCAGGAAAGCGATCCATGCACTTAGGCAGTGACTTAACTTTTTTGTCAAAAAAGACCCCAAAAGTATCTTGGAATGTCTTGAAATTGTACACAGTCATAGTCAAGCATGCCCTGAACAAGAATCCGTTGAATATATTTGCATATCTCTTGAAGAATATTTTTAATGAATTTTTGAAAATCCGAAAAGCGATCCATGCACTTGGACATTCCAAGTATGTTGGAATGTCTTGAAATTGTACTCAGTCATAGTCAACGACGCCCTGAACAAGAATCAATTGAAAATATTTGCATATCTCTTAAGGAATATTTTTAATGAATTTTTGAAAATGAGGAAAGTCTGTGCACTTAGGCAGTGACTTAACTTTTTATTCAAAAAAGACCCCAAAAGTATCTTGGAATGTCTTGAAATTGTACACAGTCATAGTCAAGCATGCCCTGAACAAGAATCCGTTGAATATATTTGCATATCTCTTGAAGAATATTTTTAATGAACTTTTGAAAATCAGGAAAGCGATCCATGCACTTGGACATTCCAAGTATGTTGGAATGTCTTGAAATTGTACTCAGTCATAGTCAACGACGCCCTGAACAAGAATCCGTTGAAAATATTTGCATATCGTTTAAGGAATATTTTTAAAGAATTTCTGAAAATCAGGAAAGCGATCCATGCACTTAGGCAGTGACTTAACTTTTTCGTCAAAAAAGACCCCAAAAGTATCTTGGAATGTCTTGAAATTGTACACAGTCATAGTCAAGCATGCCCTGAACAAGAATCCGTTGAATATATTTGCATATCTCTTGAAGAATATTTTTAATGAACTTTTGAAAATCAGGAAAGCGATCCATGCACTTGGACATTCCAAGTATGTTGGAATGTCTTGAAATTGTACTCAGTCATAGTCAACGACGCCCTGAACAAGAATCCGTTGAAAATATTTGCATATCGTTTAAGGAATATTTTTAAAGAATTTCTGAAAATCAGGAAAGCGATCCATGCACTTAGGCAGTGACTAAACTTTTTTGTCAAAAAAGACCCCAAAAGTATCTTGGAATGTCTTGAATTTGTACACAGTCATAGTCAAGCATGCCCTGAACAAGAATATGTTGAATATATTTGCATATCTCTTGAAGAATATTTTTAATTAATTTTTGAAAATCCGAAAAGCGATCCATGCACTTGGACATTCCAAGTATGTTGGAATGTCTTGAAATTGTACTCAGTCATAGTCAACGACGCCCTGAACAAGAATCAATTGAAAATATTTGCATATCTCTTAAGGAATATTTTTAATGAATTTTTGAAAATGAGGAAAGTCTGTGCACTTAGGCAGTGACTTAACTTTTTATTCAAAAAAGACCCCAAAAGTATCTTGGAATGTCTTGAAATTGTACACAGTCATAGTCAAGCATGCCCTGAACAAGAATCCGTTGAATATATTTGCATATCTCTTGAAGAATATTTTTAATGAACTTTTGAAAATCAGGAAAGCGATCCATGCACTTGGACATTCCAAGTATGTTGGAATGTCTTGAAATTGTACTCAGTCATAGTCAACGACGCCCTGAACAAGAATCCGTTGAAAATATTTGCATATCGTTTAAGGAATATTTTTAAAGAATTTCTGAAAATCAGGAAAGCGATCCATGCACTTAGGCAGTGACTTAACTTTTTCGTCAAAAAAGACCCCAAAAGTATCTTGGAATGTCTTGAAATTGTACACAGTCATAGTCAAGCATGCCCTGAACAAGAATCCGTTGAATATATTTGCATATCTCTTGAAGAATATTTTTAATGAACTTTTGAAAATCAGGAAAGCGATCCATGCACTTGGACATTCCAAGTATGTTGGAATGTCTTGAAATTGTACTCAGTCATAGTCAACGACGCCCTGAACAAGAATCCGTTGAAAATATTTGCATATCGTTTAAGGAATATTTTTAAAGAATTTCTGAAAATCAGGAAAGCGATCCATGCACTTAGGCAGTGACTAAACTTTTTTGTCAAAAAAGACCCCAAAAGTATCTTGGAATGTCTTGAATTTGTACACAGTCATAGTCAAGCATGCCCTGAACAAGAATATGTTGAATATATTTGCATATCTCTTGAAGAATATTTTTAATTAATTTTTGAAAATCCGAAAAGCGATCCATGCACTTGGACATTCCAAGTATGTTGGAATGTCTTGAAATTGTACTCAGTCATAGTCAACGACGCCCTGAACAAGAATCAATTGAAAATATTTGCATATCTCTTAAGGAATATTTTTAATGAATTTTTGAAAATGAGGAAAGTCTGTGCACTTAGGCAGTGACTTAACTTTTTATTCAAAAAAGACCCCAAAAGTATCTTGGAATGTCTTGAAATTGTACACAGTCATAGTCAAGCATGCCCTGAACAAGAATCCGTTGAATATATTTGCATATCTCTTGAAGAATATTTTTAATGAACTTTTGAAAATCAGGAAAGCGATCCATGCACTTGGACATTCCAAGTATGTTGGAATGTCTTGAAATTGTACTCAGTCATAGTCAACGACGCCCTGAACAAGAATCCGTTGAAAATATTTGCATATCGTTTAAGGAATATTTTTAAAGAATTTCTGAAAATCAGGAAAGCGATCCATGCACTTAGGCAGTGACTTAACTTTTTCGTCAAAAAAGACCCCAAAAGTATCTTGGAATGTCTTGAAATTGTACACAGTCATAGTCAAGCATGCCCTGAACAAGAATCCGTTGAATATATTTGCATATCTCTTGAAGAATATTTTAAATGAACTTTTGAAAATCAGGAAAGCGATCCATGCACTTGGACATTCCAAGTATGTTGGAATGTCTTGAAATTGTACTCAGTCATAGTCAACGACGCCCTGAACAAGAATCCGTTGAAAATATTTGCATATCGTTTAAGGAATATTTTTAAAGAATTTCTGAAAATCAGGAAAGCGATCCATGCACTTAGGCAGTGACTAAACTTTTTTGTCAAAAAAGACCCCAAAAGTATCTTGGAATGTCTTGAAATTGTACACAGTCATAGTCAAGCATGCCCTGAACAAGAATATGTTGAATATATTTGCATATCTCTTGAAGAATATTTTTAATTAATTTTTGAAAATCCGAAAAGCGATCCATGCACTTGGACATTCCAAGTATGTTGGAATGTCTTGAAATTGTACTCAGTCATAGTCAACGACGCCCTGAACAAGAATCAATTGAAAATATTTGCATATCTCTTAAGGAATATTTTTAATGAATTTTTGAAAATGATGAAAGTCTGTGCACTTAGGCAGTGACTTAACTTTTTATTCAAAAAAGACCCCAAAAGTATCTTGGAATGTCTTGAAATTGTACACAGTCATAGTCAAGCATGCCCTGAACAAGAATCCGTTGAATATATTTGCATATCTCTTGAAGAATATTTTTAATGAACTTTTGAAAATCAGGAAAGCGATCCATGCACTTGGACATTCCAAGTATGTTGGAATGTCTTGAAATTGTACTCAGTCATAGTCAACGACGCCCTGAACAAGAATCCGTTGAAAATATTTGCATTTCGTTTAAGGAATATTTTTAAAGAATTTCTGAAAATCAGGAAAGCGATCCATGCACTTAGGCAGTGACTTAACTTTTTCGTCAAAAAAGACCCCAAAGGTATCTTGGAATGTCTTGAAATTGTACACAGTCATAGTCAAGCATGCCCTGAACAAGAATCCGTTGAATATATTTGCATATCTCTTGAAGAATATTTTTAATGAACTTTTGAAAATCAGGAAAGCGATCCATGCACTTGGACATTCCAAGTATGTTGGAATGTCTTGAAATTGTACTCAGTCATAGCCAACGACGCCCTGAACAAGAATCCGTTGAAAATATTTGCATATCGTTTAAGGAATATTTTTAAAGAATTTCTGAAAATCAGGAAAGCGATCCATGCACTTAGGCAGTGACTTAACTTTTTCTTCAAAAAAGACCCCAAAAGTATCTTGGAATGTCTTGAAATTGTACACAGTCATAGTCAAGAATGCCCTGAACAAGAATCCGTTGAATATATTTGCATATCTCTTGAAGAATATTTTTAATGAATTTTTGAAAATCCGGAAAGCGATCCATGCACTTGGACATTCCAAGTATGTTGGAATGTCTTGAAATTGTACTCGGTCATAGTCAACGACGCCCTGAACAAGAATCCATTGAAAATATTTGCATATCTCTTAAGGAATATTTTTAATGAATTTTTGAAAATGATGAAAGTCTGTGCACTTAGGCAGTGACTTAACTTTTTATCCAAAAAAGACCCCAAAGGTATCTTGGAATGTCTTGAAATTGTACACAGTCATAGTCAAGCATGCCCTGAACAAGAATCCGTTGAATATATTTGCATATCTCTTGAAGAATATTTTTAATGAACTTTTGAAAATCAGGAAAGCGATCCATGCACTTGGACATTCCAAGTATGTTGGAATGTCTTGAAATTGTACTCAGTCATAGTCAACGACGCCCTGAACAAGAATCCGTTGAAAGTATTTGCATATCGCTTAAGGAATATTTCTAATGAATTTTTGAAAATCAGGAAAGCGATCCATGCACTTAGGCAGTGACTTAACTTTTTTGTCAAAAAAGACCCCAAAAGTATCTTGGAATGTCTTGAAATTGTACACAGTCATAGTCAAGCATGCCCTGAACAAGAATCCGTTGAATATATTTGCATATCTCTTGAAGAATAGTTTTAATGAATTTTTGAAAATCCGAAAAGCGATCCATGCACTTGGACATTCCAAGTATGTTGGAATGTCTTTAAATTGTACTCAGTCATAGTCAACGACGCCCTGAACAAGAATCCGTTGAAAATATTTGCATATCGTTTAAGGAATATTTTTAAAGAATTTCTGAAAATCAGGAAAGCGATCCATGCACTTAGGCAGTGACTTAACTTTTTCATCAAAAAAGACCCCAAAAGTATCTTGGAATGTCTTGAAATTGTACACAGTCATAGTCAAGAATGCCCTGAACAAGAATCCGTTGAATATATTTGCATATCTCTTGAAGAATATTTTTAATGAATTTTTGAAAATCCGGAAAGCGATCCATGCACTTGGACATTCCAAGTATGTTGGAATGTCTTGAAATTGTACTCAGTCATAGTCAACGACGCCCTGAACAAGAATCAATTGAAAATATTTGCATATCTCTTAAGGAATATTTTTAATGAATTTTTGAAAATGAGGAAAGTCTGTGCACTTAGGCAGTGACTTAACTTTTTATTCAAAAAAGACCCCAAAAGTATCTTGGAATGTCTTGAAATTGTACACAGTCATAGTCAAGCATGCCCTGAACAAGAATCCGTTGAATATATTTGCATATCTCTTGAAGAATATTTTTAATGAATTTTTGAAAATCCGGAAAGCGATCCATGCACTTGGACATTCCAAGTATGTTGGAATGTCTTGAAATTGTACTCGGTCATAGTCAACGACGCCCTGAACAAGAATCCATTGAAAATATTTGCATATCTCTTAAGGAATATTTTTAATGAATTTTTGAAAATGATGAAAGTCTGTGCACTGAGGCAGTGACTTAACTTTTTATTCAAAAAAGACCCCAAAGGTATCTTGGAATGTCTTGAAATTGTACACAGTCATAGTCAAGCATGCCCTGAACAAGAATCCGTTGAATATATTTGCATATCTCTTGAAGAATATTTTTAATGAACTTTTGAAAATCAGGAAAGCGATCCATGCACTTGGACATTCCAAGTATGTTGGAATGTCTTGAAATTGTACTCAGTCATAGTCAACGACGCCCTGAACAAGAATCCGTTGAAAATATTTGCATATCGTTTAAGGAATATTTTTAAAGAATTTCTGAAAATCAGGAAAGCGATCCATGCACTTAGGCAGTGACTAAACTTTTTTGTCAAAAAAGACCCCAAAAGTATCTTGGAATGTCTTGAAATTGTACACAGTCATAGTCAAGCATGCCCTGAACAAGAATATGTTGAATATATTTGCATATCTCTTGAAGAATATTTTTAATTAATTTTTGAAAATCCGAAAAGCGATCCATGCACTTGGACATTCCAAGTATGTTGGAATGTCTTGAAATTGTACTCAGTCATAGTCAACGACGCCCTGAACAAGAATCAATTGAAAATATTTGCATATCTCTTAAGGAATATTTTTAATGAATTTTTGAAAATGATGAAAGTCTGTGCACTTAGGCAGTGACTTAACTTTTTATTCAAAAAAGACCCCAAAGGTATCTTGGAATGTCTTGAAATTGTACACAGTCATAGTCAAGCATGCCCTGAACAAGAATCCGTTGAATATATTTGCATATCTCTTGAAGAATATTTTTAATGAACTTTTGAAAATCAGGAAAGCGATCCATGCACTTGGACATTCCAAGTATGTTGGAATGTCTTGAAATTGTACTCAGTCATAGTCAACGACGCCCTGAACAAGAATCCGTTGAAAATATTTGCATATCGTTTAAGGAATATTTTTAAAGAATTTCTGAAAATCAGGAAAGCGATCCATGCACTTAGGCAGTGACTTAACTTTTTCGTCAAAAAAGACCCCAAAAGTATCTTGGAATGTCTTGAAATTGTACACAGTCATAGTCAAGAATGCCCTGAACAAGAATCCGTTGAATATATTTGCATATCTCTTGAAGAATATTTTTAATGAATTTTTGAAAATCCGGAAAGCGATCCATGCCCTTGGACATTCCAAGTATGTTGGAATATCTTGAAATTGTACTCGGTCATAGTCAACGACGCCCTGAACAAGAATCCATTGAAAATATTTGCATATCTCTTAAGGAATATTTTTAATGAATTTTTGAAAATGATGAAAGTCTGTGCACTTAGGCAGTGACTTAACTTTTTATTCAAAAAAGACCCCAAAGGTATCTTGGAATGTCTTGAAATTGTACACAGTCATAGTCAAGCATGCCCTGAACAAGAATCCGTTGAATATATTTGCATATCTCTTGAAGAATATTTTTAATGAACTTTTGAAAATCAGGAAAGCGATCCATGCACTTGGACATTCCAAGTATGTTGGAATGTCTTGAAATTGTACTCAGTCATAGTCAACGACGCCCTGAACAAGAATCCGTTGAAAATATTTGCATATCGCTTAAGGAATATTTCTAATGAATTTTTGAAAATCAGGAAAGCGATCCATGCACTTAGGCAGTGACTTAACTTTTTTGTCAAAAAAGACCCCAAAAGTATCTTGGAATGTCTTGAAATTGTACACAGTCATAGTCAAGCATGCCCTGAACAAGAATCCGTTGAATATATTTGCATATCTCTTGAAGAATATTTTTAATGAATTTTTGAAAATCCGAAAAGCGATCCATGCACTTGGACATTCCAAGTATGTTGGAATGTCTTGAAATTGTACTCAGTCATAGTCAACGACGCCCTGAACAAGAATCAATTGAAAATATTTGCATATCTCTTAAGGAATATTTTTAATGAATTTTTGAAAATGAGGAAAGTCTGTGCACTTAGGCAGTGACTTAACTTTTTATTCAAAAAAGACCCCAAAAGTATCTTGGAATGTCTTGAAATTGTACACAGTCATAGTCAAGCATGCCCTGAACAAGAATCCGTTGAATATATTTGCATATCTCTTGAAGAATATTTTTAATGAACTTTTGAAAATCAGGAAAGCGATCCATGCACTTGGACATTCCAAGTATGTTGGAATGTCTTGAAATTGTACTCAGTCATAGTCAACGACGCCCTGAACAAGAATCCGTTGAAAATATTTGCATATCGTTTAAGGAATATTTTTAAAGAATTTCTGAAAATCAGGAAAGCGATCCATGCACTTAGGCAGTGACTTAACTTTTTCGTCAAAAAAGACCCCAAAAGTATCTTGGAATGTCTTGAAATTGTACACAGTCATAGTCAAGCATGCCCTGAACAAGAATCCGTTGAATATATTTGCATATCTCTTGAAGAATATTTTTAATGAACTTTTGAAAATCAGGAAAGCGATCCATGCACTTGGACATTCCAAGTATGTTGGAATGTCTTGAAATTGTACTCAGTCATAGTCAACGACGCCCTGAACAAGAATCCGTTGAAAATATTTGCATATCGTTCAAGGAATATTTTTAAAGAATTTCTGAAAATCAGGAAAGCGATCCATGCACTTAGGCAGTGACTAAACTTTTTTGTCAAAAAAGACCCCAAAAGTATCTTGGAATGTCTTGAATTTGTACACAGTCATAGTCAAGCATGCCCTGAACAAGAATATGTTGAATATATTTGCATATCTCTTGAAGAATATTTTTAATTAATTTTTGAAAATCCGAAAAGCGATCCATGCACTTGGACATTCCAAGTATGTTGGAATGTCTTGAAATTGTACTCAGTCATAGTCAACGACGCCCTGAACAAGAATCAATTGAAAATATTTGCATATCTCTTAAGGAATATTTTTAATGAATTTTTGAAAATGAGGAAAGTCTGTGCACTTAGGCAGTGACTTAACTTTTTATTCAAAAAAGACCCCAAAAGTATCTTGGAATGTCTTGAAATTGTACACAGTCATAGTCAAGCATGCCCTGAACAAGAATCCGTTGAATATATTTGCATATCTCTTGAAGAATATTTTTAATGAACTTTTGAAAATCAGGAAAGCGATCCATGCACTTGGACATTCCAAGTATGTTGGAATGTCTTGAAATTGTACTCAGTCATAGTCAACGACGCCCTGAACAAGAATCCGTTGAAAATATTTGCATATCGTTTAAGGAATATTTTTAAAGAATTTCTGAAAATCAGGAAAGCGATCCATGCACTTAGGCAGTGACTTAACTTTTTCGTCAAAAAAGACCCCAAAAGTATCTTGGAATGTCTTGAAATTGTACACAGTCATAGTCAAGCATGCCCTGAACAAGAATCCGTTGAATATATTTGCATATCTCTTGAAGAATATTTTAAATGAAGTTTTGAAAATCAGGAAAGCGATCCATGCACTTGGACATTCCAAGTATGTTGGAATGTCTTGAAATTGTACTCAGTCATAGTCAACGACGCCCTGAACAAGAATCCGTTGAAAATATTTGCATATCGTTTAAGGAATATTTTTAAAGAATTTCTGAAAATCAGGAAAGCGATCCATGCACTTAGGCAGTGACTAAACTTTTTTGTCAAAAAAGACCCCAAAAGTATCTTGGAATGTCTTGAAATTGTACACAGTCATAGTCAAGCATGCCCTGAACAAGAATATGTTGAATATATTTGCATATCTCTTGAAGAATATTTTTAATTAATTTTTGAAAATCCGAAAAGCGATCCATGCACTTGGACATTCCAAGTATGTTGGAATGTCTTGAAATTGTACTCAGTCATAGTCAACGACGCCCTGAACAAGAATCAATTGAAAATATTTGCATATCTCTTAAGGAATATTTTTAATGAATTTTTGAAAATGATGAAAGTCTGTGCACTTAGGCAGTGACTTAACTTTTTATTCAAAAAAGACCCCAAAAGTATCTTGGAATGTCTTGAAATTGTACACAGTCATAGTCAAGCATGCCCTGAACAAGAATCCGTTGAATATATTTGCATATCTCTTGAAGAATATTTTTAATGAACTTTTGAAAATCAGGAAAGCGATCCATGCACTTGGACATTCCAAGTATGTTGGAATGTCTTGAAATTGTACTCAGTCATAGTCAACGACGCCCTGAACAAGAATCCGTTGAAAATATTTGCATTTCGTTTAAGGAATATTTTTAAAGAATTTCTGAAAATCAGGAAAGCGATCCATGCACTTAGGCAGTGACTTAACTTTTTCGTCAAAAAAGACCCCAAAGGTATCTTGGAATGTCTTGAAATTGTACACAGTCATAGTCAAGCATGCCCTGAACAAGAATCCGTTGAATATATTTGCATATCTCTTGAAGAATATTTTTAATGAACTTTTGAAAATCAGGAAAGCGATCCATGCACTTGGACATTCCAAGTATGTTGGAATGTCTTGAAATTGTACTCAGTCATAGCCAACGACGCCCTGAACAAGAATCCGTTGAAAATATTTGCATATCGTTTAAGGAATATTTTTAAAGAATTTCTGAAAATCAGGAAAGCGATCCATGCACTTAGGCAGTGACTTAACTTTTTCTTCAAAAAAGACCCCAAAAGTATCTTGGAATGTCTTGAAATTGTACACAGTCATAGTCAAGAATGCCCTGAACAAGAATCCGTTGAATATATTTGCATATCTCTTGAAGAATATTTTTAATGAATTTTTGAAAATCCGGAAAGCGATCCATGCACTTGGACATTCCAAGTATGTTGGAATGTCTTGAAATTGTACTCGGTCATAGTCAACGACGCCCTGAACAAGAATGCATTGAAAATATTTGCATATCTCTTAAGGAATATTTTTAATGAATTTTTGAAAATGATGAAAGTCTGTGCACTTAGGCAGTGACTTAACTTTTTATCCAAAAAAGACCCCAAAGGTATCTTGGAATGTCTTGAAATTGTACACAGTCATAGTCAAGCATGCCCTGAACAAGAATCCGTTGAATATATTTGCATATCTCTTGAAGAATATTTTTAATGAACTTTTGAAAATCAGGAAAGCGATCCATGCACTTGGACATTCCAAGTATGTTGGAATGTCTTGAAATTGTACTCAGTCATAGTCAACGACGCCCTGAACAAGAATCCGTTGAAAGTATTTGCATATCGCTTAAGGAATATTTCTAATGAATTTTTGAAAATCAGGAAAGCGATCCATGCACTTAGGCAGTGACTTAACTTTTTTGTCAAAAAAGACCCCAAAAGTATCTTGGAATGTCTTGAAATTGTACACAGTCATAGTCAAGCATGCCCTGAACAAGAATCCGTTGAATATATTTGCATATCTCTTGAAGAATATTTTTAATGAATTTTTGAAAATCCGAAAAGCGATCCATGCACTTGGACATTCCAAGTATGTTGGAATGTCTTGAAATTGTACTCAGTCATAGTCAACGACGCCCTGAACAAGAATCAATTGAAAATATTTGCATATCTCTTAAGGAATATTTTTAATGAATTTTTGAAAATGAGGAAAGTCTGTGCACTTAGGCAGTGACTTAACTTTTTATTCAAAAAAGACCCCAAAAGTATCTTGGAATGTCTTGAAATTGTACACAGTCATAGTCAAGCATGCCCTGAACAAGAATCCGTTGAATATATTTGCATATCTCTTGAAGAATATTTTTAATGAACTTTTGAAAATCAGGAAAGCGATCCATGCACTTGGACATTCCAAGTATGTTGGAATGTCTTGAAATTGTACTCAGTCATAGTCAACGACGCCCTGAACAAGAATCCGTTGAAAATATTTGCATATCGTTTAAGGAATATTTTTAAAGAATTTCTGAAAATCAGGAAAGCGATCCATGCACTTAGGCAGTGACTTAACTTTTTCGTCAAAAAAGACCCCAAAAGTATCTTGGAATGTCTTGAAATTGTACACAGTCATAGTCAAGCATGCCCTGAACAAGAATCCGTTGAATATATTTGCATATCTCTTGAAGAATATTTTTAATGAATTTTTGAAAATCCGAAAAGCGATCCATGCACTTGGACATTCCAAGTATGTTGGAATGTCTTGAAATTGTACTCAGTCATAGTCAACGACGCCCTGAACAAGAATCAATTGAAAATATTTGCATATCTCTTAAGGAAAATTTTAATGAATTTTTGAAAATGAGGAAAGTCTGTGCACTTAGGCAGTGACTTAACTTTTTATTCAAAAAAGACCCCAAAAGTATCTTGGAATGTCTTGAAATTGTACACAGTCATAGTCAAGCATGCCCTGAACAAGAATCCGTTGAATATATTTGCATATCTCTTGAAGAATATTTTTAATGAACTTTTGAAAATCAGGAAAGCGATCCATGCACTTGGACATTCCAAGTATGTTGGAATGTCTTGAAATTGTACTCAGTCATAGTCAACGACGCCCTGAACAAGAATCCGTTGAAAATATTTGCATATCGTTTAAGGAATATTTTTAAAGAATTTCTGAAAATCAGGAAAGCGATCCATGCACTTAGGCAGTGACTTAACTTTTTCGTCAAAAAAGACCCCAAAAGTATCTTGGAATGTCTTGAAATTGTACACAGTCATAGTCAAGCATGCCCTGAACAAGAATCCGTTGAATATATTTGCATATCTCTTGAAGAATATTTTTAATGAATTTTTGAAAATCCGGAAAGCGATCCATGCACTTGGACATTCCAAGTATGTTGGAATGTCTTGAAATTGTACTCAGTCATAGCCAACGACGCCCTGAACAAGAATCCGTTGAAAATATTTGCATATCGTTTAAGGAATATTTTTAAAGAATTTCTGAAAATCAGGAAAGCGATCCATGCACTTAGGCAGTGACTTAACTTTTTCTTCAAAAAAGACCCCAAAAGTATCTTGGAATGTCTTGAAATTGTACACAGTCATAGTCAAGAATGCCCTGAACAAGAATCCGTTGAATATATTTGCATATCTCTTGAAGAATATTTTTAATGAATTTTTGAAAATCCAGAAAGCGATCCATGCACTTGGACATTCCAAGTATGTTGGAATGTCTTGAAATTGTACTCGGTCATAGTCAACGACGCCCTGAACAAGAATCCATTGAAAATATTTGCATATCTCTTAAGGAATATTTTTAATGAATTTTTGAAAATGATGAAAGTCTGTGCACTTAGGCAGTGACTTAACTTTTTATCCAAAAAAGACCCCAAAGGTATCTTGGAATGTCTTGAAATTGTACACAGTCATAGTCAAGCATGCCCTGAACAAGAATCCGTTGAATATATTTGCATATCTCTTGAAGAATATTTTTAATGAACTTTTGAAAATCAGGAAAGCGATCCATGCACTTGGACATTCCAAGTATGTTGGAATGTCTTGAAATTGTACTCAGTCATAGTCAACGACGCCCTGAACAAGAATCCGTTGAAAATATTTGCATATCGCTTAAGGAATATTTTTAATGAATTTTTGAAAATCAGGAAAGCGATCCATGCACTTAGGCAGTGACTTAACTTTTTTGTCAAAAAAGACCCCAAAAGTATCTTGGAATGTCTTGAAATTGTACACAGTAATAGTCAAGCATGCCCTGAACAAGAATCCGTTGAATATATTTGCATATCTCTTGAAGAATAGTTTTAATGAATTTTTGAAAATCCGAAAAGCGATCCATGCACTTGGACATTCCAAGTATGTTGGAATGTCTTTAAATTGTACTCAGTCATAGTCAACGACGCCCTGAACAAGAATCCGTTGAAAGTATTTGCATATCGCTTAAGGAATATTTCTAATGAATTTTTGAAAATCAGGAAAGCGATCATTGCACTTAGGCAGTGACTTAACTTTTTTGTCAAAAAAGACCCCAAAAGTATCTTGGAATGTCTTGAAATTGTACACAGTCATAGTCAAGCATGCCCTGAACAAGAATCCGTTGAATATATTTGCAAATCTCTTGAAGAATATTTTTAATGAATTTTTGAAAATCCGAAAAGCGATCCATGCACTTGGACATTCCAAGTATGTTGGAATGTCTTGAAATTGTACTCAGTCATAGTCAACGACGCCCTGAACAAGAATCAATTGAAAATATTTGCATATCTCTTAAGGAATATTTTTAATGAATTTTTGAAAATGAGGAAAGTCTGTGCACTTAGGCAGTGACTTAACTTTTTATTCAAAAAAGACCCCAAAAGTATCTTGGAATGTCTTGAAATTGTACACAGTCATAGTCAAGCATGCCCTGAACAAGAATCCGTTGAATATATTTGCATATCTCTTGAAGAATATTTTTAATGAACTTTTGAAAATCAGGAAAGCGATCCATGCACTTGGACATTCCAAGTATGTTGGAATGTCTTGAAATTGTACTCAGTCATAGTCAACGACGCCCTGAACAAGAATCCGTTGAAAATATTTGCATATCGTTTAAGGAATATTTTTAAAGAATTTCTGAAAATCAGGAAAGCGATCCATGCACTTAGGCAGTGACTTAACTTTTTCGTCAAAAAAGACCCCAAAAGTATCTTGGAATGTCTTGAAATTGTACACAGTCATAGTCAAGCATGCCCTGAACAAGAATCCGTTGAATATATTTGCATATCTCTTGAAGAATATTTTTAATGAATTTTTGAAAATCCGAAAAGCGATCCATGCACTTGGACATTCCAAGTATGTTGGAATGTCTTGAAATTGTACTCAGTCATAGTCAACGACGCCCTGAACAAGAATCAATTGAAAATATTTGCATATCTCTTAAGGAAAATTTTAATGAATTTTTGAAAATGAGGAAAGTCTGTGCACTTAGGCAGTGACTTAACTTTTTATTCAAAAAAGACCCCAAAAGTATCTTGGAATGTCTTGAAATTGTACACAGTCATAGTCAAGCATGCCCTGAACAAGAATCCGTTGAATATATTTGCATATCTCTTGAAGAATATTTTTAATGAACTTTTGAAAATCAGGAAAGCGATCCATGCACTTGGACATTCCAAGTATGTTGGAATGTCTTGAAATTGTACTCAGTCATAGTCAACGACGCCCTGAACAAGAATCCGTTGAAAATATTTGCATATCGTTTAAGGAATATTTTTAAAGAATTTCTGAAAATCAGGAAAGCGATCCATGCACTTAGGCAGTGACTTAACTTTTTCGTCAAAAAAGACCCCAAAAGTATCTTGGAATGTCTTGAAATTGTACACAGTCATAGTCAAGCATGCCCTGAACAAGAATCCGTTGAATATATTTGCATATCTCTTGAAGAATATTTTTAATGAACTTTTGAAAATCAGGAAAGCGATCCAAGTATGTTGGAATGTTTTGAAATTGTACTCAGTCATAGTCAACGACGCCCTGAACAAGAATCCGTTGAAAATATTTGCATATCGCTTAAGGAATATTTTTAATGAATTTTTGAAAATCCGAAAAGCGATCCATGCACTTGGACATTCCAAGTATGTTGGAATGTTTTGAAATTGTACACAGTCATAGTCAAGCATGCCCTGAACAAGAATCCGTTGAATATATTTGCATATCGCTTAAGGAATATTTTTAATGAATTTTTGAAAATCAGGAAAGCAATCCATGCACTTAGGCAGTGACTTAACTTTTTTGTCAAAAAAGACCCCAAAAGTATCTTGGAATGTCTTGAAATTGTACACAGTCATAGCCAAGCATGCCCTGAACAAGAAACCGTTGAATATATTTGCATATCTCTTGAAGAATATTTTTAATGAATTTTTGAAAATCCGAAAAGCGATCCATGCACTTGGACATTCCAAGTATGTTGGAATGTCTTGAAATTGTACTCAGTCATAGTCAACGACGCCCTGAACAAGAATCAATTGAAAATATTTGCATATCTCTTAAGGAATATTTTTAATGAATTTTTGAAAATGAGGAAAGTCTGTGCACTTAGGCAGTGACTTAACTTTTTATTCAAAAAAGACCCCAAAAGTATCTTGGAATGTCTTGAAATTGTACACAGTCATAGTCAAGCATGCCCTGAACAAGAATCCGTTGAATATATTTGCATATCTCTTGAAGAATATTTTTAATGAACTTTTGAAAATCAGGAAAGCGATCCATGCACTTGGACATTCCAAGTATGTTGGAATGTCTTGAAATTGTACTCAGTCATAGTCAACGACGCCCTGAACAAGAATCCGTTGAAAATATTTGCATATCGTTTAAGGAATATTTTTAAAGAATTTCTGAAAATCAGGAAAGCGATCCATGCACTTAGGCAGTGACTTAACTTTTTCGTCAAAAAAGACCCCAAAAGTATCTTGGAATGTCTTGAAATTGTACACAGTCATAGTCAAGCATGCCCTGAACAAGAATCCGTTGAATATATTTGCATATCTCTTGAAGAATATTTTTAATGAACTTTTGAAAATCAGGAAAGCGATCCATGCACTTGGACATTCAAAGTATGTTGGAATGTCTTGAAATTGTACTCAGTCATAGTCAACGACGCCCTGAACAAGAATCCGTTGAAAATATTTGCATATCGCTTAAGGAATATTTTTAATGAATTTTTGAAAATCAGGAAAGCGATCCATGCACTTAGGCAGTGATTTAACTTTTTCGTCAAAAAAGACCCCAAAAGTATCTTGGAATGTCTTGAAATTGTACACAGTCATAGTCAAGCATGCCCTGAACAAGAATCCGTTGAATATATTTGCATATCTCTTGAAGAATATTTTTAATGAATTTTTGAAAATCCGAAAAGCGATCCATGCACTTGGACATTCCAAGTATGTTGGAATGTCTTGAAATTGTACTCAGTCATAGTCAACGACGCCCTGAACAAGAATCAATTGAAAATATTTGCATATCTCTTAAGGAATATTTTTAATGAATTTTTGAAAATGAGGAAAGTCTGTGCACTTAGGCAGTGACTTAACTTTTTATTAAAAAAAGACCCCAAAAGTATCTTGGAATGTCTTGAAATTGTACACAGTCATAGTCAAGCATGCCCTGAACAAGAATCCGTTGAATATATTTGCATATCTCTTGAAGAATATTTTTAATGAACTTTTGAAAATCAGGAAAGCGATCCATGCACTTGGACATTCCAAGTATGTTGGAATGTCTTGAAATTGTACTCAGTCATAGTCAACGACGCCTTGAACAAGAATCCGTTGAAAATATTTGCATATCGTTTAAGGAATATTTTTAAAGAATTTCTGAAAATCAGGAAAGCGATCCATGCACTTAGGCAGTGACTTAACTTTTTCGTCAAAAAAGACCCCAAAAGTATCTTGGAATGTCTTGAAATTGTACACAGTCATAGTCAAGCATGCCCTGAACAAGAATCCGTTGAATATATTTGCATATCTCTTGAAGAATATTTTTAATGAATTTTTGAAAATCCGGAAAGCGATCCATGCACTTGGACATTCCAAGGATGTTGGAATGTCTTGAAATTGTACTCAGTTATAGTCAACAACGCCCAGAACAAGAATCCATTGAAAATATTTGCATATCTCTTAAGGAATATTTTTAATGAATTTTTGAAAATGAGGAAAGTCTGTGCACTTAGGCAGTGACTTAACTTTTTATTCAAAAAAGACCCCAAAAGTATCTTGGAATGTCTTGAAATTGTACACAGTCATAGTCAAGCATGCCCTGAACAAGAATCCGTTGAATATATTTGCATATCTCTTGAAGAATATTTTTAATGAACTTTTGAAAATCAGGAAAGCGATCCATGCACTTGGACATTCCAAGTATGTTGGAATGTCTTGAAATTGTACTCAGTCATAGTCAACGACGCCCTGAACAAGAATCCGTTGAAAATATTTGCATATCGCTTAAGGAATATTTTTAATGAATTTTTGAAAATCAGGAAAGCGATCCATGCACTTAGGCAGTGACTTAACTTTTTATTCAAAAAGACCCCAAAAGTATCTTGGAATGTCTTGAAATTGTACACAGTCATAGTCAAGCATGCCCTGAACAAGAATCCGTTGAATATATTTGCATATCTCTTGAAGAATATTTTTAATGAATTTTTGAAAATCCGAAAAGCGATCCATGCACTTGGACATTCCAAGTATGTTGGAATGTCTTGAAATTGTACTCAGTCATAGTCAACGACGCCCTGAACAAGAATCAATTGAAAATATTTGCATATCTCTTAAGGAATATTTTTAATGAATTTTTGAAAATGAGGAAAGTCTGTGCACTTAGGCAGTGACTTAACTTTTTATTCAAAAAAGACCCCAAAAGTATCTTGGAATGTCTTGAAATTGTACACAGTCATAGTCAAGCATGCCCTGAACAAGAATCCGTTGAATATATTTGCATATCTCTTGAAGAATATTTTTAATGAACTTTTGAAAATCAGGAAAGCGATCCATGCACTTGGACATTCCAAGTATGTTGGAATGTTTTGAAATTGTACTCAGTCATAGTCAACGACGCCCTGAACAAGAATCCGTTGAAAATATTTGCATATCGCTTAAGGAATATTTTTAATGAATTTTTGAAAATCAGGAAAGCGATCCATGCACTTAGGCAGTGACTTAACTTTTTATTCAAAAAAGACCCCAAAAGTATCTTGGAATGTCTTGAAATTGTACACAGTCATAGTCAAGCATGCCCTGAACAAGAATCCGTTGAATATATTTGCATATCTCTTGAAGAATATTTTTAATGAATTTTTGAAAATCCGAAAAGCGATCCATGCACTTGGACATTCCAAGTATGTTGGAATGTCTTGAAATTGTACTCAGTCATAGTCAACGACGCCCTGAACAAGAATCAATTGAAAATATTTGCATATCTCTTAAGGAATATTTTTAATGAATTTTTGAAAATGAGGAAAGTCTGTGCACTTAGGCAGTGACTTAACTTTTTATTCAAAAAAGACCCCAAAAGTATCTTGGAATGTCTTGAAATTGTACACAGTCATAGTCAAGCATGCCCTGAACAAGAATCCGTTGAATATATTTGCATATCTCTTGAAGAATATTTTTGATGAACTTTTGAAAATCAGGAAAGCGATCCATGCACTTGGACATTCCAAGTATGTTGGAATGTCTTGAAATTGTACTCAGTCATAGTCAACGACGCCCTGAACAAGAATCCGTTGAAAATATTTGCATATCGCTTAAGGAATATTTTTAATGAATTTTTGAAAATCAGGAAAGCGATCCATGCACTTAGGCAGTGACTTAACTTTTTCGTCAAAAAAGACCCCAAAAGTATCTTGGAATGTCTTGAAATTGTACACAGTCATAGTCAAGCATGCCCTGAACAAGAATCCGTTGAATATATTTGCATATCTCTTGAAGAATATTTTTAATGAATTTTTGAAAATCCGGAAAGCGATCCATGCACTTGGACATTCCAAGTATGTTGGAATGTCTTGAAATTGTACTCAGTCATAGTCAACGACGCCCTGAACAAGAATCCGTTGAAAATATTTGCATATCGCTTAAGGAATATTTTTAATGAATTTTTGAAAATCAGGAAAGCGATCCATGCACTTGGACATTCCAAGTATGTTGGAATGTCTTGAAATTGTACTCAGTCATAGTCAACGACGCCCTGAACAAGAATCCGTTGAAAATATTTGCATATCGCTTAAGGAATATTTTTAATGAATTTTTGAAAATCCGGAAAGCGATCCATGCACTTGGACATTCCAAGTATGTTGGAATGTCTTGAAATTGTACTCAGTCATAGTCAACAACGCCCTGAACAAGAATCCATTGAAAATATTTGCATATCTCTTAAGGAATATTTTTAATGAATTTTTGAAAATGAGGAAAGTCTGTGCACTTAGGCAGTGACTTAACTTTTTATTCAAAAAAGACCCCAAAAGTATCTTGGAATGTCTTGAAATTGTACACAGTCATAGTCAAGCATGCCCTGAACAAGAATCCGTTGAATATATTTGCATATCTCTTGAAGAATATTTTTAATGAACTTTTGAAAATCAGGAAAGCGATCCATGCACTTGGACATTCCAAGTATGTTGGAATGTCTTGAAATTGTACTCAGTCATAGTCAACGACGCCCTGAACAAGAATCCGTTGAAAATATTTGCATATCGCTTAAGGAATATTTTTAATGAATTTTTGAAAATCAGGAAAGCGATCCATGCACTTAGGCAGTGACTTAACTTTTTTGTCAAAAAAGACCCCAAAAGTATCTTGAAATGTCTTGAAATTGTACACAGTCATAGTCAAGCATGCCCTGAACAAGAATCCGTTGAATATATTTGCATATCTCTTGAAGAATATTTTTAATGAATTTTTGAAAATCCGAAAAGCGATCCATGCACTTGGACATTCCAAGTATGTTGGAATGTCTTTAAATTGTACTCAGTCATAGTCAACGACGCCCTGAACAAGAATCAATTGAAAATATTTGCATATCTCTTAAGGAATATTTTTAATGAATTTTTGAAAATGAGGAAAGTCTGTGCACTTAGGCAGTGACTTAACTTTTTATTCAAAAAAGACCCCAAAAGTATCTTGGAATGTCTTGAAATTGTACACAGTCATAGTCAAGCATGCCCTGAACAAGAATCCGTTGAATATATTTGCATATCTCTTGAAGAATATTTTTAATGAACTTTTGAAAATCAGGAAAGCGATCCATGCACTTGGACATTCCAAGTATGTTGGAATGTCTTGAAATTGTACTCAGTCATAGTCAACGACGCCCTGAACAAGAATCCGTTGAAAATATTTGCATATCGTTTAAGGAATATTTTTAAAGAATTTCTGAAAATCAGGAAAGCGATCCATGCACTTAGGCAGTGACTTAACTTTTTCGTCAAAAAAGACCCCAAAAGTATCTTGGAATGTCTTGAAATTGTACACAGTCATAGTCAAGCATGCCCTGAACAAGAATCCGTTGAATATATTTGCATATCTCTTGAAGAATATTTTTAATGAATTTTTGAAAATCAGGAAAGCGATCCATGCACTTGGACATTCCAAGTATGTTGGAATGTCTTGAAATTGTACTCAGTCATAGTCAACGACGCCCTGAACAAGAATCCGTTGAAAATATTTGCATATCGCTTAAGGAATATTTTTAATGAATTTTTGAAAATCAGGAAAGCGATCCATGCACTTAGGCAGTGACTTAACTTTTTATTCAAAAAAGACCCCAAAAGTATCTTGGAATGTCTTGAAATTGTACACAGTCATAGTCAAGCATGCCCTGAACAAGAATCCGTTGAATATATTTGCATATCTCTTGAAGAATATTTTTAATGAACTTTTGAAAATCAGGAAAGCGATCCATGCACTTGGACATTCCAAGTATGTTGGAATGTCTTGAAATTGTACTCAGTCATAGTCAACGACGCCCTGAACAAGAATCCGTTGAAAATATTTGCATATCGCTTAAGGAATATTTTTAATGAATTTTTGAAAATCAGGAAAGGGATCCATGCACTTAGGCAGTGACTTAACTTTTTTGTCAAAAAAGACCCCAAAAGTATCTTGGAATGTCTTGAAATTGTACACAGTCATAGTCAAGCATGCCCTGAACAAGAATCCGTTGAATATATTTGCATATCTCTTGAAGAATATTTTTAATGAATTTTTGAAAATCCAGAAAGCGATCCAACGCACTTGGACATTCCAAGTATGTTGGAATGTCTTGAAATTGTACTCAGTCATAGTCAACGACGCCCTGAACAAGAATCCGTTGAAAATATTTGCATATCGCTTAAGGAATATTTTTAATGAATTTTTGAAAATCAGGAAAGCGGTCCATGCACTTAGGCAGTGACTTAACTTTTTTGTCAAAAAAGACCCCAAAAGTATCTTGGAATGTCTTGAAATTGTACACAGTCATAGTCAAGCATGCCCTGAACAAGAATCCGTTGAATATATTTGCATATCTCTTGAAGAATATTTTTAATGAATTTTTGAAAATCCAAAAAGCGATCAATGCACTTGGACATTCCAAGTATGTTGGAATGTCTTGAAATTGTACTCAGTCATAGTCAACGACGCCCTGAACAAGAATCAATTGAAAATATTTGCATATCTCTTAAGGAATATTTTTAATGAATTTTTGAAAATGAGGAAAGTCTGTGCACTTAGGCAGTGACTTAACTTTTTATTCAAAAAAGACCCCAAAAGTATCTTGGAATGTCTTGAAATTGTACACAGTCATAGTCAAGCATGCCCTGAACAAGAATCCGTTGAATATATTTGCATATCTCTTGAAGAATATTTTTAATGAATTTTTGAAAATCCGGAAAGCGATCCATGCACTTAGGCAGTGACTTAACTTTTTCGTCAAAAAAGACCCCAAAAGTATCTTGGAATGTCTTGAAATTGTACACAGTCATAGTCAAGCATGCCCTGAACAAGAAACCGTTGAATATATTTGCATATCTCTGGAAGAATATTTTTAATGAATTTTTGAAAATCCGGAAAGCGATCCATGCACTTGGACATTCCAAGTATGTTGGAATGTCTTGAAATTGTACTCAGTCATAGTCAACAACGCCCTGAACAAGAATCCATTGAAAATATTTGCATATCTCTTAAGGAACATTTTTAATGAATTTTTGAAAATGAGGAAAGTCTGTGCACTTAGGCAGTGACTTAACTTTTTATTCAAAAAAGACCCCAAAAGTATCTTGGAATGTCTTGAAATTGTACACAGTCATAGTCAAGCATGCCCTGAACAAGAATCCGTTGAATATATTTGCATATCTCTTGAAGAATATTTTTAATGAACTTTTGAAAATCAGGAAAGCGATCCATGCACTTGGACATTCCAAGTATGTTGGAATGTCTTGAAATTGTACTCAGTCATAGTCAACGACGCCTTGAACAAGAATCCGTTGAAAATATTTGCATATCGCTTAAGGAATATTTTTAATGAATTTTTGAAAATCAGGAAAGCGATCCATGCACTTAGGCAGTGACTTAACTTTTTTGTCAAAAAAGACCCCAAAAGTATCTTGGAATGTCTTGAAATTGTACACAGTCATAGTCAAGCATGCCCTGAACAAGAATCCGTTTAATATATTTGCATATCTCTTGAAGAATATTTTTAATGAATTTTTGAAAATCCAGAAAGCGATCCATGCACTTGGACATTCCAAGTATGTTGGAATGTCTTGAAATTGTACTCAGTCATAGTCAACGACGCTCTGAACAAGAATCAATTGAAAATATTTGCATATCTCTTAAGGAATATTTTTAATGAATTTTTGAAAATGATGAAAGTCTGTGCACTTAGGCAGTGACTTAACTTTTTATTCAAAAAAGACCCCAAAAGTATCTTGGAATGTCTTGAAATTGTACACAGTCATAGTCAAGCATGCCCTGAACAAGAACCTGTTGAATATATTTGCATATCTCTTGAATAATATTTTTAATGAATTTTTGAAAATCCGGAAAGCGATCCATGCACTTAGGCAGTGACTTAACTTTTTCGTCAAAAAAGACCCCAAAAGTATCTTGGAATGTCTTGAAATTGTACACAGTCATAGTCAAGCATGCCCTGAACAAGAAACCGTTGAATATATTTGCATATCTCTTGAAGAATATTTTTAATGAACTTTTGAAAATCCGGAAAGCGATCCATGCACTTGGACATTCCAAGTATCTTGGAATGTCTTGAAATTGTACACAGTCATAGTCAAGCATGCCCTGAACAAGAAACCGTTGAATATATTTGCATATCTCTTGAAGAATATTTTTAATGAACTTTTTAAAATCCGGAAAGCGATCCATGCACTTAGGCAGTGACTTAACTTTTTCGTCAAAAAAGACCCCAAAAGTATCTTGGAATGTCTTGAAATTGTACACAGTCATAGTCAAGCATGCCCTGAACAAGAATCCGTTGAATATATTTGCATATCTCTTGAAGAATATTTTTGATGAACTTTTGAAAATCAGGAAAGCGATCCATGCACTTGGACATTCCAAGTATGTTGGAATGTCTTGAAATTGTACTCAGTCATAGTCAACGACGCCCTGAACAAGAATCCGTTGAAAATATTTGCATATCGCTTAAGGAATATTTTTAATGAATTTTTGAAAATCAGGAAAGCGATCCATGCACTTGGACATTCCAAGTATGTTGGAATGTCTTGAAATTGTACTCAGTCATAGTCAACGACGCCCTGAACAAGAATCCGTTGAAAATATTTGCATATCGCTTAAGGAATATTTTTAATGAATTTTTGAAAATCCGGAAAGCGATCCATGCACTTGGACATTCCAAGTATGTTGGAATGTCTTGAAATTGTACTCAGTCATAGTCAACAACGCCCTGAACAAGAATCCATTGAAAATATTTGCATATCTCTTAAGGAATATTTTTAATGAATTTTTGAAAATGAGGAAAGTCTGTGCACTTAGGCAGTGACTTAACTTTTTATTCAAAAAAGACCCCAAAAGTATCTTGGAATGTCTTGAAATTGTACACAGTCATAGTCAAGCATGCCCTGAACAAGAATCCGTTGAATATATTTGCATATCTCTTGAAGAATATTTTTAATGAACTTTTGAAAATCAGGAAAGCGATCCATGCACTTGGACATTCCAAGTATGTTGGAATGTCTTGAAATTGTACTCAGTCATAGTCAACGACGCCCTGAACAAGAATCCGTTGAAAATATTTGCATATCGCTTAAGGAATATTTTTAATGAATTTTTGAAAATCAGGAAAGCGATCCATGCACTTAGGCAGTGACTTAACTTTTTTGTCAAAAAAGACCCCAAAAGTATCTTGAAATGTCTTGAAATTGTACACAGTCATAGTCAAGCATGCCCTGAACAAGAATCCGTTGAATATATTTGCATATCTCTTGAAGAATATTTTTAATGAATTTTTGAAAATCCGAAAAGCGATCCATGCACTTGGACATTCCAAGTATGTTGGAATGTCTTTAAATTGTACTCAGTCATAGTCAACGACGCCCTGAACAAGAATCAATTGAAAATATTTGCATATCTCTTAAGGAATATTTTTAATGAATTTTTGAAAATGAGGAAAGTCTGTGCACTTAGGCAGTGACTTAACTTTTTATTCAAAAAAGACCCCAAAAGTATCTTGGAATGTCTTGAAATTGTACACAGTCATAGTCAAGCATGCCCTGAACAAGAATCCGTTGAATATATTTGCATATCTCTTGAAGAATATTTTTAATGAACTTTTGAAAATCAGGAAAGCGATCCATGCACTTGGACATTCCAAGTATGTTGGAATGTCTTGAAATTGTACTCAGTCATAGTCAACGACGCCCTGAACAAGAATCCGTTGAAAATATTTGCATATCGTTTAAGGAATATTTTTAAAGAATTTCTGAAAATCAGGAAAGCGATCCATGCACTTAGGCAGTGACTTAACTTTTTCGTCAAAAAAGACCCCAAAAGTATCTTGGAATGTCTTGAAATTGTACACAGTCATAGTCAAGCATGCCCTGAACAAGAATCCGTTGAATATATTTGCATATCTCTTGAAGAATATTTTTAATGAATTTTTGAAAATCAGGAAAGCGATCCATGCACTTGGACATTCCAAGTATGTTGGAATGTCTTGAAATTGTACTCAGTCATAGTCAACAACGCCCTGAACAAGAATCCATTGAAAATATTTGCATATCTCTTAAGGAATATTTTTAATGAATTTTTGAAAATGAGGAAAGTCTGTGCACTTAGGCAGTGACTTAACTTTTTATTCAAAAAAGACCCCAAAAGTATCTTGGAATGTCTTGAAATTGTACACAGTCATAGTCAAACATGCCCTGAACAAGAATCCGTTGAATATATTTGCATATCTCTTGAAGAATATTTTTAATGAACTTTTGAAAATCAGGAAAGCGATCCATGCACTTGGACATTCCAAGTATGTTGGAATGTTTTGAAATTGTACTCAGTCATAGTCAACGACGCCCTGAACAAGAATCCGTTGAAAATATTTGCATATCGCTTAAGGAATATTTTTAATGAATTTTTGAAAATCAGGAAAGCGATCCATGCACTTAGGCAGTGACTTAACTTTTTATTCAAAAAAGACCCCAAAAGTATCTTGGAATGTCTTGAAATTGTACACAGTCATAGTCAAGCATGCCCTGAACAAGAATCCGTTGAATATATTTGCATATCTCTTGAAGAATATTTTTAATGAATTTTTGAAAATCCAGAAAGCGATCCAACGCACTTGGACATTCCAAGTATGTTGGAATGTCTTGAAATTGTACTCAGTCATAGTCAACGACGCCCTGAACAAGAATCCGTTGAAAATATTTGCATATCGCTTAAGGAATATTTTTAATGAATTTTTGAAAATCAGGAAAGCGGTCCATGCACTTAGGCAGTGACTTAACTTTTTTGTCAAAAAAGACCCCAAAAGTATCTTGGAATGTCTTGAAATTGTACACAGTCATAGTCAAGCATGCCCTGAACAAGAATCCGTTGAATATATTTGCATATCTCTTGAAGAATATTTTTAATGAATTTTTGAAAATCCAAAAAGCGATCAATGCACTTGGACATTCCAAGTATGTTGGAATGTCTTGAAATTGTACTCAGTCATAGTCAACGACGCCCTGAACAAGAATCAATTGAAAATATTTGCATATCTCTTAAGGAATATTTTTAATGAATTTTTGAAAATGAGGAAAGTCTGTGCACTTAGGCAGTGACTTAACTTTTTATTCAAAAAAGACTCCAAAAGAATCTTGGAATGTCTTGAAATTGTACACAGTCATAGTCAAGCATGCCCTGAACAAGAATCCGTTGAATATATTTGCATATCTCTTGAAGAATATTTTTAATGAACTTTTGAAAATCCGGAAAGCGATCCATGCACTTGGACATTCCAAGTATGTTGGAATGTCTTGAAATTGTACTCAGTCATAGTCAACGACGCCCTGAACAAGAATCCGTTGAAAATATTTACATATCGCTTAAGGAATATTTTTAATGAATTTTTTAAAAAATCAGGAAAGCGATCCATGCACTTAGGCAGTGACTTAACTTTTTCGTCAAAAAAGACCCCAAAAGTATCTTGGAATGTCTTGAAATTGTACACAGTCATAGTCAAGCATGCCCTGAACAAGAATCTGTTGAATATATTTGCATATCTCTTGAAGAATATTTTTAATGAATTTTTGAAAATCCGGAAAGCGATCCATGCACTTAGGCAGTGACTTAACTTTTTCGTCAAAAAAGACCCCAAAAGTATCTTGGAATGTCTTGAAATTGTACACAGTCATAGTCAAGCATGCCCTGAACAAGAAACCGTTGAATATATTTGCATATCTCTGGAAGAATATTTTTAATGAATTTTTGAAAATCCGGAAAGCGATCCATGCACTTGGACATTCCAAGTATGTTGGAATGTCTTGAAATTGTACTCAGTCATAGTCAACAACGCCCTGAACAAGAATCCATTGAAAATATTTGCATATCTCTTAAGGAACATTTTTAATGAATTTTTGAAAATGAGGAAAGTCTGTGCACTTAGGCAGTGACTTAACTTTTTATTCAAAAAAGACCCCAAAAGTATCTTGGAATGTCTTGAAATTGTACACAGTCATAGTCAAGCATGCCCTGAACAAGAATCCGTTGAATATATTTGCATATCTCTTGAAGAATATTTTTAATGAACTTTTGAAAATCAGGAAAGCGATCCATGCACTTGGACATTCCAAGTATGTTGGAATGTCTTGAAATTGTACTCAGTCATAGTCAACGACGCCTTGAACAAGAATCCGTTGAAAATATTTGCATATCGCTTAAGGAATATTTTTAATGAATTTTTGAAAATCAGGAAAGCGATCCATGCACTTAGGCAGTGACTTAACTTTTTTGTCAAAAAAGACCCCAAAAGTATCTTGGAATGTCTTGAAATTGTACACAGTCATAGTCAAGCATGCCCTGAACAAGAATCCGTTTAATATATTTGCATATCTCTTGAAGAATATTTTTAATGAATTTTTGAAAATCCAGAAAGCGATCCATGCACTTGGACATTCCAAGTATGTTGGAATGTCTTGAAATTGTACTCAGTCATAGTCAACGACGCTCTGAACAAGAATCAATTGAAAATATTTGCATATCTCTTAAGGAATATTTTTAATGAATTTTTGAAAATGATGAAAGTCTGTGCACTTAGGCAGTGACTTAACTTTTTATTCAAAAAAGACCCCAAAAGTATCTTGGAATGTCTTGAAATTGTACACAGTCATAGTCAAGCATGCCCTGAACAAGAACCTGTTGAATATATTTGCATATCTCTTGAATAATATTTTTAATGAATTTTTGAAAATCCGGAAAGCGATCCATGCACTTAGGCAGTGACTTAACTTTTTCGTCAAAAAAGACCCCAAAAGTATCTTGGAATGTCTTGAAATTGTACACAGTCATAGTCAAGCATGCCCTGAACAAGAAACCGTTGAATATATTTGCATATCTCTTGAAGAATATTTTTAATGAACTTTTTAAAATCCGGAAAGCGATCCATGCACTTAGGCAGTGACTTAACTTTTTCGTCAAAAAAGACCCCAAAAGTATCTTGGAATGTCTTGAAATTGTACACAGTCATAGTCAAGCATGCCCTGAACAAGAATCCATTGAATATATTTGCATATCTCTTGAAGAATATTTTTAATGAATTTTTGAAAATCCGAAAAGCGATCCATGCACTTGGACATTCCAAGTATGTTGGAATGTCTTGAAATTGTACTCAGTCATAGTCAACGACGCTCTGAACAAGAATCAATTGAAAATATTTGCATATCTCTTAAGGAATATTTTGAATGAATTTTTGAAAATGAGGAAAGTCTGTGCACTTAGGCAGTGACTTAACTTTTTTGTCAAAAAAGACCCCAAAAGTATCTTGGAATGTCTTGAAATTGTACACAGTCATAGTCAAGCATGCCCTGAACAAGAATCCGTTGAATATATTTGCATATCTCTTGAAGAATATTTTTAATGAACTTTTGAAAATCAGGAAAGCGATCCATGTACTTGGACATTCAAAGTATGTTGGAATGTCTTGAAATTGTACTCGGTCATAGTCAACGACGCCCTGAACAAGAATCCGTTGAAAATATTTGCATATCGCTTAAGGAATATTTTTAATGAATTTTTGAAAATCAGGAAAGCGATCCATGCACTTAGGCAGTGACTTAACTTTTTCGTCAAAAAAGACCCCAAAAGTATCTTGGAATGTCTTGAAATTGTACACAGTCATAGTCAAGCATGCCCTGAACAAGAATCCGTTGAATATATTTGCATATCTCTTGAAGAATATTTTTAATGAATTTTTGAAAGTCCGAAAAGCGATCCATGCACTTGGACATTCCAAGTATGTTGGAATGTCTTGAAATTGTACTCAGTCATAGTCAACGACGCTCTGAACAAGAATCAATTGAAAATATTTGCATATCTCTTAAGGAATATTTTTAATGAATTTTTGAAAATGAGGAAAGTCTGTGCACTTAGGCAGTGACTTAACTTTTTATTCAAAAAAGACCCCAAAAGTATCTTGGAATGTCTTGAAATTGTACACAGTCATAGTCAAGCATGCCCTGAACAAGAATCCGTTGAATATATTTGCATATCTCTTGAAGAATATTTTTAATGAACTTTTGAAAATCAGGAAAGCGATCCATGTACTTGGACATTCAAAGTATGTTGGAATGTCTTGAAATTGTACTCGGTCATAGTCAACGACTCCCTGAACAAGAATCCGTTGAAAATATTTGCATATCGCTTAAGGAATATTTTTAATGAATTTTTGAAAATCAGGAAAGCGATCCATGCACTTAGGCAGTGACTTAACTTTTTCGGCAAAAAAGACCCCAAAGGTATCTTGGAATGTCTTGAAATTGTACACAGTCATAGTCAAGCATGCCCTGAACAAGAATCCGTTGAATATATTTGCATATCTCTTGAAGAATATTTTTAATGAACTTTTGAAAATCAGGAAAGCGATCCATGCACTTGGACATTCCAAGTATGTTGGAATGTCTTGAAATTGTACTCAGTCATAGTCAACGACGCCCTGAACAAGAATCCGTTGAAAATATTTGCATATCGCTTAAGGAATATTTTTAATGAATTTTTGAAAATCAGGAAAGGGATCCATGCACTTAGGCAGTGACTTAACTTTTTTGTCAAAAAAGACCCCAAAAGTATCTTGGAATGTCTTGAAATTGTACACAGTCATAGTCAAGCATGCCCTGAACAAGAATCCGTTGAATATATTTGCATATCTCTTGAAGAATATTTTTAATGAATTTTTGAAAATCCAGAAAGCGATCCATGCACTTGGACATTCCAAGTATGTTGGAATGTCTTGAAATTGTACTCAGTCATAGTCAACGACGCCCTGAACAAGAATCCGTTGAAAATATTTGCATATCGCTTAAGGAATATTTTTAATGAATTTTTGAAAATCAGGAAAGCGGTCCATGCACTTAGGCAGTGACTTAACTTTTTTGTCAAAAAAGACCCCAAAAGTATCTTGGAATGTCTTGAAATTGTACACAGTCATAGTCAAGCATGCCCTGAACAAGAATCCGTTGAATATATTTGCATATCTCTTGAAGAATATTTTTAATGAATTTTTGAAAATCCAAAAAGCGATCAATGCACTTGGACATTCCAAGTATGTTGGAATGTCTTGAAATTGTACTCAGTCATAGTCAACGACGCCCTGAACAAGAATCAATTGAAAATATTTGCATATCTCTTAAGGAATATTTTTAATGAATTTTTGAAAATGAGGAAAGTCTGTGCACTTAGGCAGTGACTTAACTTTTTATTCAAAAAAGACCCCAAAAGTATCTTGGAATGTCTTGAAATTGTACACAGTCATAGTCAAGCATGCCCTGAACAAGAATCCGTTGAATATATTTGCATATCTCTTGAAGAATATTTTTAATGAACTTTTGAAAATCCGGAAAGCGATCCATGCACTTGGACATTCCAAGTATGTTGGAATGTCTTGAAATTGTACTCAGTCATAGTCAACGACGCCCTGAACAAGAATCCGTTGAAAATATTTACATATCGCTTAAGGAATATTTTTAATGAATTTTTTAAAAAATCAGGAAAGCGATCCATGCACTTAGGCAGTGACTTAACTTTTTCGTCAAAAAAGACCCCAAAAGTATCTTGGAATGTCTTGAAATTGTACACAGTCATAGTCAAGCATGCCCTGAACAAGAATCTGTTGAATATATTTGCATATCTCTTGAAGAATATTTTTAATGAATTTTTGAAAATCCGGAAAGCGATCCATGCACTTAGGCAGTGACTTAACTTTTTCGTCAAAAAAGACCCCAAAAGTATCTTGGAATGTCTTGAAATTGTACACAGTCATAGTCAAGCATGCCCTGAACAAGAAACCGTTGAATATATTTGCATATCTCTGGAAGAATATTTTTAATGAATTTTTGAAAATCCGGAAAGCGATCCATGCACTTGGACATTCCAAGTATGTTGGAATGTCTTGAAATTGTACTCAGTCATAGTCAACAACGCCCTGAACAAGAATCCATTGAAAATATTTGCATATCTCTTAAGGAACATTTTTAATGAATTTTTGAAAATGAGGAAAGTCTGTGCACTTAGGCAGTGACTTAACTTTTTATTCAAAAAAGACCCCAAAAGTATCTTGGAATGTCTTGAAATTGTACACAGTCATAGTCAAGCATGCCCTGAACAAGAATCCGTTGAATATATTTGCATATCTCTTGAAGAATATTTTTAATGAACTTTTGAAAATCAGGAAAGCGATCCATGCACTTGGACATTCCAAGTATGTTGGAATGTCTTGAAATTGTACTCAGTCATAGTCAACGACGCCTTGAACAAGAATCCGTTGAAAATATTTGCATATCGCTTAAGGAATATTTTTAATGAATTTTTGAAAATCAGGAAAGCGATCCATGCACTTAGGCAGTGACTTAACTTTTTTGTCAAAAAAGACCCCAAAAGTATCTTGGAATGTCTTGAAATTGTACACAGTCATAGTCAAGCATGCCCTGAACAAGAATCCGTTTAATATATTTGCATATCTCTTGAAGAATATTTTTAATGAATTTTTGAAAATCCAGAAAGCCATCCATGCACTTGGACATTCCAAGTATGTTGGAATGTCTTGAAATTGTACTCAGTCATAGTCAACGACGCTCTGAACAAGAATCAATTGAAAATATTTGCATATCTCTTAAGGAATATTTTTAATGAATTTTTGAAAATGATGAAAGTCTGTGCACTTAGGCAGTGACTTAACTTTTTATTCAAAAAAGACCCCAAAAGTATCTTGGAATGTCTTGAAATTGTACACAGTCATAGTCAAGCATGCCCTGAACAAGAACCTGTTGAATATATTTGCATATCTCTTGAATAATATTTTTAATGAATTTTTGAAAATCCGGAAAGCGATCCATGCACTTAGGCAGTGACTTAACTTTTTCGTCAAAAAAGACCCCAAAAGTATCTTGGAATGTCTTGAAATTGTACACAGTCATAGTCAAGCATGCCCTGAACAAGAAACCGTTGAATATATTTGCATATCTCTTGAAGAATATTTTTAATGAACTTTTTAAAATCCGGAAAGCGATCCATGCACTTAGGCAGTGACTTAACTTTTTCGTCAAAAAAGACCCCAAAAGTATCTTGGAATGTCTTGAAATTGTACACAGTCATAGTCAAGCATGCCCTGAACAAGAATCCATTGAATATATTTGCATATCTCTTGAAGAATATTTTTAATGAATTTTTGAAAATCCGAAAAGCGATCCATGCACTTGGACATTCCAAGTATGTTGGAATGTCTTGAAATTGTACTCAGTCATAGTCAACGACGCTCTGAACAAGAATCAATTGAAAATATTTGCATATCTCTTAAGGAATATTTTGAATGAATTTTTGAAAATGAGGAAAGTCTGTGCACTTAGGCAGTGACTTAACTTTTTTGTCAAAAAAGACCCCAAAAGTATCTTGGAATGTCTTGAAATTGTACACAGTCATAGTCAAGCATGCCCTGAACAAGAATCCGTTGAATATATTTGCATATCTCTTGAAGAATATTTTTAATGAACTTTTGAAAATCAGGAAAGCGATCCATGTACTTGGACATTCAAAGTATGTTGGAATGTCTTGAAATTGTACTCGGTCATAGTCAACGACTCCCTGAACAAGAATCCGTTGAAAATATTTGCATATCGCTTAAGGAATATTTTTAATGAATTTTTGAAAATCAGGAAAGCGATCCATGCACTTAGGCAGTGACTTAACTTTTTCGGCAAAAAAGACCCCAAAGGTATCTTGGAATGTCTTGAAATTGTACACAGTCATAGTCAAGCATGCCCTGAACAAGAATCCGTTGAATATATTTGCATATCTCTTGAAGAATATTTTTAATGAACTTTTGAAAATCAGGAAAGCGATCCATGCACTTGGACATTCCAAGTATGTTGGAATGTCTTGAAATTGTACTCAGTCATAGTCAACGACGCCCTGAACAAGAATCCGTTGAAAATATTTGCATATCGCTTAAGGAATATTTTTAATGAATTTTTGAAAATCAGGAAAGGGATCCATGCACTTAGGCAGTGACTTAACTTTTTTGTCAAAAAAGACCCCAAAAGTATCTTGGAATGTCTTGAAATTGTACACAGTCATAGTCAAGCATGCCCTGAACAAGAATCCGTTGAATATATTTGCATATCTCTTGAAGAATATTTTTAATGAATTTTTGAAAATCCAGAAAGCGATCCATGCACTTGGACATTCCAAGTATGTTGGAATGTCTTGAAATTGTACTCAGTCATAGTCAACGACGCCCTGAACAAGAATCCGTTGAAAATATTTGCATATCGCTTAAGGAATATTTTTAATGAATTTTTGAAAATCAGGAAAGCGGTCCATGCACTTAGGCAGTGACTTAACTTTTTTGTCAAAAAAGACCCCAAAAGTATCTTGGAATGTCTTGAAATTGTACACAGTCATAGTCAAGCATGCCCTGAACAAGAATCCGTTGAATATATTTGCATATCTCTTGAAGAATATTTTTAATGAATTTTTGAAAATCCAAAAAGCGATCAATGCACTTGGACATTCCAAGTATGTTGGAATGTCTTGAAATTGTACTCAGTCATAGTCAACGACGCCCTGAACAAGAATCAATTGAAAATATTTGCATATCTCTTAAGGAATATTTTTAATGAATTTTTGAAAATGAGGAAAGTCTGTGCACTTAGGCAGTGACTTAACTTTTTATTCAAAAAAGACCCCAAAAGTATCTTGGAATGTCTTGAAATTGTACACAGTCATAGTCAAGCATGCCCTGAACAAGAATCCGTTGAATATATTTGCATATCTCTTGAAGAATATTTTTAATGAACTTTTGAAAATCCGGAAAGCGATCCATGCACTTGGACATTCCAAGTATGTTGGAATGTCTTGAAATTGTACTCAGTCATAGTCAACGACGCCCTGAACAAGAATCCGTTGAAAATATTTACATATCGCTTAAGGAATATTTTTAATGAATTTTTTAAAAAATCAGGAAAGCGATCCATGCACTTAGGCAGTGACTTAACTTTTTCGTCAAAAAAGACCCCAAAAGTATCTTGGAATGTCTTGAAATTGTACACAGTCATAGTCAAGCATGCCCTGAACAAGAATCTGTTGAATATATTTGCATATCTCTTGAAGAATATTTTTAATGAATTTTTGAAAATCCGGAAAGCGATCCATGCACTTAGGCAGTGACTTAACTTTTTCGTCAAAAAAGACCCCAAAAGTATCTTGGAATGTCTTGAAATTGTACACAGTCATAGTCAAGCATGCCCTGAACAAGAAACCGTTGAATATATTTGCATATCTCTGGAAGAATATTTTTAATGAATTTTTGAAAATCCGGAAAGCGATCCATGCACTTGGACATTCCAAGTATGTTGGAATGTCTTGAAATTGTACTCAGTCATAGTCAACAACGCCCTGAACAAGAATCCATTGAAAATATTTGCATATCTCTTAAGGAACATTTTTAATGAATTTTTGAAAATGAGGAAAGTCTGTGCACTTAGGCAGTGACTTAACTTTTTATTCAAAAAAGACCCCAAAAGTATCTTGGAATGTCTTGAAATTGTACACAGTCATAGTCAAGCATGCCCTGAACAAGAATCCGTTGAATATATTTGCATATCTCTTGAAGAATATTTTTAATGAACTTTTGAAAATCAGGAAAGCGATCCATGCACTTGGACATTCCAAGTATGTTGGAATGTCTTGAAATTGTACTCAGTCATAGTCAACGACGCCTTGAACAAGAATCCGTTGAAAATATTTGCATATCGCTTAAGGAATATTTTTAATGAATTTTTGAAAATCAGGAAAGCGATCCATGCACTTAGGCAGTGACTTAACTTTTTTGTCAAAAAAGACCCCAAAAGTATCTTGGAATGTCTTGAAATTGTACACAGTCATAGTCAAGCATGCCCTGAACAAGAATCCGTTTAATATATTTGCATATCTCTTGAAGAATATTTTTAATGAATTTTTGAAAATCCAGAAAGCGATCCATGCACTTGGACATTCCAAGTATGTTGGAATGTCTTGAAATTGTACTCAGTCATAGTCAACGACGCTCTGAACAAGAATCAATTGAAAATATTTGCATATCTCTTAAGGAATATTTTTAATGAATTTTTGAAAATGATGAAAGTCTGTGCACTTAGGCAGTGACTTAACTTTTTATTCAAAAAAGACCCCAAAAGTATCTTGGAATGTCTTGAAATTGTACACAGTCATAGTCAAGCATGCCCTGAACAAGAACCTGTTGAATATATTTGCATATCTCTTGAATAATATTTTTAATGAATTTTTGAAAATCCGGAAAGCGATCCATGCACTTAGGCAGTGACTTAACTTTTTCGTCAAAAAAGACCCCAAAAGTATCTTGGAATGTCTTGAAATTGTACACAGTCATAGTCAAGCATGCCCTGAACAAGAAACCGTTGAATATATTTGCATATCTCTTGAAGAATATTTTTAATGAACTTTTGAAAATCCGGAAAGCGATCCATGCACTTGGACATTCCAAGTATCTTGGAATGTCTTGAAATTGTACACAGTCATAGTCAAGCATGCCCTGAACAAGAAACCGTTGAATATATTTGCATATCTCTTGAAGAATATTTTTAATGAACTTTTTAAAATCCGGAAAGCGATCCATGCACTTAGGCAGTGACTTAACTTTTTCGTCAAAAAAGACCCCAAAAGTATCTTGGAATGTCTTGAAATTGTACACAGTCATAGTCAAGCATGCCCTGAACAAGAATCCATTGAATATATTTGCATATCTCTTGAAGAATATTTTTAATGAATTTTTGAAAATCCGAAAAGCGATCCATGCACTTGGACATTCCAAGTATGTTGGAATGTCTTGAAATTGTACTCAGTCATAGTCAACGACGCTCTGAACAAGAATCAATTGAAAATATTTGCATATCTCTTAAGGAATATTTTGAATGAATTTTTGAAAATGAGGAAAGTCTGTGCACTTAGGCAGTGACTTAACTTTTTTGTCAAAAAAGACCCCAAAAGTATCTTGGAATGTCTTGAAATTGTACACAGTCATAGTCAAGCATGCCCTGAACAAGAATCCGTTGAATATATTTGCATATCTCTTGAAGAATATTTTTAATGAACTTTTGAAAATCAGGAAAGCGATCCATGTACTTGGACATTCAAAGTATGTTGGAATGTCTTGAAATTGTACTCGGTCATAGTCAACGACGCCCTGAACAAGAATCCGTTGAAAATATTTGCATATCGCTTAAGGAATATTTTTAATGAATTTTTGAAAATCAGGAAAGCGATCCATGCACTTAGGCAGTGACTTAACTTTTTCGTCAAAAAAGACCCCAAAAGTATCTTGGAATGTCTTGAAATTGTACACAGTCATAGTCAAGCATGCCCTGAACAAGAATCCGTTGAATATATTTGCATATCTCTTGAAGAATATTTTTAATGAATTTTTGAAAGTCCGAAAAGCGATCCATGCACTTGGACATTCCAAGTATGTTGGAATGTCTTGAAATTGTACTCAGTCATAGTCAACGACGCTCTGACCAAGAATCAATTGAAAATATTTGCATATCTCTTAAGGAATATTTTTAATGAATTTTTGAAAATGAGGAAAGTCTGTGCACTTAGGCAGTGACTTAACTTTTTATTCAAAAAAGACCCCAAAAGTATCTTGGAATGTCTTGAAATTGTACACAGTCATAGTCAAGCATGCCCTGAACAAGAATCCGTTGAATATATTTGCATATCTCTTGAAGAATATTTTTAATGAACTTTTGAAAATCAGGAAAGCGATCCATGTACTTGGACATTCAAAGTATGTTGGAATGTCTTGAAATTGTACTCGGTCATAGTCAACGACTCCCTGAACAAGAATCCGTTGAAAATATTTGCATATCGCTTAAGGAATATTTTTAATGAATTTTTGAAAATCAGGAAAGCGATCCATGCACTTAGGCAGTGACTTAACTTTTTCGGCAAAAAAGACCCCAAAGGTATCTTGGAATGTCTTGAAATTGTACACAGTCATAGTCAAGCATGCCCTGAACAAGAATCCGTTGAATATATTTGCATATCTCTTGAAGAATATTTTTAATGAACTTTTGAAAATCAGGAAAGCGATCCATGCACTTGGACATTCCAAGTATGTTGGAATGTCTTGAAATTGTACTCAGTCATAGTCAACGACGCCCTGAACAAGAATCCGTTGAAAATATTTGCATATCGCTTAAGGAATATTTTTAATGAATTTTTGAAAATCAGGAAAGCGATCCATGCACTTAGGCAGTGACTTAACTTATTTGTCAAAAAAGACCCCAAAAGTATCTTGGAATGTCTTGAAATTGTACACAGTCATAGTCAAGCATGCCCTGAACAAGAATCCGTTGAATATATTTGCATATCTCTTGAAGAATATTTTTAAAGAATTTCTGAAAATCAGGAAAGCGATCCATGCACTTAGGCAGTGACTTAACTTTTTCGTCAAAAAAGACCCCAAAAGTATCTTGGAATGTCTTGAAATTGTACACAGTCATAGTCAAGAATGCCCTGAACAAGAATCCGTTGAATATATTTGCATATCTCTTGAAGAATATTTTTAATGAATTTTTGAAAATCCGGAAAGCGATCCATGCACTTGGACATTCCAAGTATGTTGGAATGTCTTGAAATTGTACTCGGTCATACTCAACGACGCCCTGAACAAGAATCCATTGAAAATATTTGCATATCTCTTAAGGAATATTTTTAATGAATTTTTGAAAATGATGAAAGTCTGTGCACTTAGGCAGTGACTTAACTTTTTATCCAAAAAAGACCCCAAAGGTATCTTGGAATGTCTTGAAATTGTACACAGTCATAGTCAAGCATGCCCTGAACAAGAATCCGTTGAATATATTTGCATATCTCTTGAAGAATATTTTTAATGACCTTTTGAAAATCAGGAAAGTGATCCATGCACTTGGACATTCCAAGTATGTTGGAATGTCTTGAAATTGTACTCAGTCATAGTCAACGACGCCCTGAACAAGAATCCGTTGAAAATATTTGCATATCGCTTAAGGAATATTTTTAATGAATTTTTGAAAATCAGGAAAGCGATCCATGCACTTAGGCAGTGACTTAACTTTTTTGTCAAAAAAGACCCCAAAAGTATCTTGGAATGTCTTGAAATTGTACACAGTCATAGTCAAGCATGCCCTGAACAAGAATCCGTTGAATATATTTGCATATCTCTTGAAGAATATTTTTAATGAACTTTTGAAAATCAGGAAAGCGATCCATGCACTTGGACATTACAAGTATGTTGGAATGTTTTGAAATTGTACTCAGTCATAGTCAACGACGCCCTGAACAAGAATCCGTTGAAAATATTTGCATATCGCTTAAGGAATATTTTTAATGAATTTTTGAAAATCAGGAAAGCGATCCATGCACTTAGGCAGTGACTTAACTTTTTATTCAAAAAAGACCCCAAAAGTATCTTGGAATGTCTTGAAATTGTACACAGTCATAGTCAAGCATGACCTGAACAAGAATCCGTTGAATATATTTGCATATCTCTTGAAGAATATTTTTAATGAATTTTTGAAAATCAGGAAAAGCGATCCATGCACTTGGACATTCCAAGTATGTTGGAATGTCTTGAAATTGTACTCAGTCATAGTCAACGACGCCCTGAACAAGAATCAATTGAAAATATTTGTATATCTCTTAAGGAATATTTTTAATGAATTTTTGAAAATGAGGAAAGTCTGTGCACTTTGGCAGTGACTTAACTTTTTATTCAAAAAAGACCCCAAAAGTATCTTGGAATGTCTTGAAATTGTACACAGTCATAGTCAAGCATGCCCTGAACAAGAATCCGTTGAATATATTTGCATATCTCTTGAAGAATATTTTTAATGAACTTTTGAAAATCAGGAAATTGATCCATGCACTTGGACATTCCAAGTATGTTGGAATGTCTTGAAATTGTACTCAGTCATAGTCAACGACGCCCTGAACAAGAATACGTTGAAAATATTTGCATATCGCTTAAGGAATATTTTTAATGAATTTTTGAAAATCAGGAAAGCGATCCATGCACTTAGGCAGTGACTTAACTTTTTCGTCAAAAAAGACCCCAAAAGTATCTTGGAATGTCTTGAAATTGTACACAGTCATAGTCAAGCATGCCCTGAACAAGAACCTGTTGAATATATTTGCATATCTCTTGAAGAATATTTTTAATGAATTTTTGAAAATCCGGAAAGCTATCCATGCACTTGGACATTCCAAGTAAGTTGGAATGTCTTGAAATTGTACTCAGTCATAGTCAACGACGCCCTGAACAAGAATCTATTGAAAATATTTGCATATCTCTTAAGGAATATTTTTAATGAATTTTTGAAAATGAGGAATTTCTGTGCACTTAGGCAGTGACTTAACTTTTTATTCAAAAAAGACCCCAAAAGTATCTTGGAATGTCTTGAAATTGTAGACAGTCATAGTCAAGCATGCCCTGAACAAGAATCCGTTGAATATATTTGCATATCGCTTAAGGAATATTTTTAATGAATTTTTGAAAATCAGGAAAGCGATCCATGCACTTGGACATTCCAAGTATGTTGGAATGTCTTGAAATTGTACTCAGTCATAGTCAACGACGCCCTGAACAAGAATCCGTTGAAAATATTTGCATATCGCTTCAGGAATATTTTAAATGAATTTTTGAAAATCAGGAAAGCGATCCATGCACTTAGGTAGTGACTTAACTTTTTTGTCAAAAAAGACCCCAAAAGTATCTTGGAATGTCTTGAAATTGTACACAGTCATAGTCAAGCATGCCCTGAACAAGAATCCGTTGAATATATTTGCATATCTCTTGAAGAATATTTTTAATGAACTTTTGAAAATCAGGAAAGCGATCCATGCACTTGGACATTCCAAGTATGTTGGAATGTCTTGAAATTGTACTCAGTCATAGTCAACGACGCCCTGAACAAGAATCCGTTGAAAATATTTGCATATCGCTTAAGGAATATTTTTAATGAATTTTTGAAAATCAGGAAAGTGATCCATGCACTTAGGCAGTGACTTAACTTTTTCGTCAAAAAAGACCCCAAAAGTATCTTGGAATGTCTTGAAATTGTACACAGTCATAGTCAAGCATGCCCTGAACAAGAATCCGTTGAATATATTTGCATATCTCTTGAAGAATGTTTTTAATGAATTTTTGAAAATCCGAAAAGTGATCCATGCACTTGGACATTCCAAGTATGTTGGAATGTCTTGAAATTGTACTCAGTCATAGTCAACGACGATCTGAACAAGAATCAATTGAAAATATTTGCATATCTCTTAAGGAATATTTTTAATGAATTTTTGAAAATGAGGAAAGTCTGTGCACTTAGGCAGTGACTTAACTTTTTATTCAAAAAAGACCCCAAAAGTATCTTGGAATGTCTTGAAATTGTTCACAGTCATAGTCAAGCATGCCCTGAACAAGAATCCGTTGAATATATTTGCATATCTCTTGAAGAATATTTTTAATGAACTTTTGAAAATCAGGAAAGCGATCCATGTACTTGGACATTCAAAGTATGTTGGAATGTCTTGAAATTGTACTCGGTCATAGTCAACGACGCCCTGAACAAGAATCCGTTGAAAATATTTGCATATCGCTTAAGGAATATTTTTAATGAATTTTTGAAAATCAGGAAAGCGATCCATGCACTTAGGCAGTGACTTAACTTTTTCGTCAAAAAAGACCCCAAAAGTATCTTGGAATGTCTTGAAATTGTACACAGTCATGGTCAAGCATGCCCTGAACAAGAATCCGTTGAATATATTTGCATATCTCTTGAAGAATATTTTTAATGAATTTTTGAAAATCCGGAAAGCGATCCATGCACTTGGACATTCCAAGTATGTTGGAATGTCTTTAAATTGTACTCGGTCACAGTCAACGACGCCCTGAACAAGAATCCATTGAAAATATTTGCATATCTCTTAAGGAATATTTTTAATGAATTTTTGAAAATGATGAAAGTCTGTGCACTTAGGCAGTGACTTAACTTTTTATTCAAAAAAGACCACAAAGGTATCTTGGAATGTCTTGAAATTGTACACAGTCATAGTCAAGCATGCCCTGAACAAGAATCCGTTGAATATATTTGCATATCTCTTGAAGAATATTTTTAATGAACTTTTGAAAATCAGGAAAGCGATCCATGCACTTGGACATTCCAAGTATGTTGGAATGTCTTGAAATTGTACTCAGTCATAGTCAACGACGCCCTGAACAAGAATCCGTTGAAAATATTTGCATATCGCTTAAGGAATATTTTTAATGAATTTTTGAAAATCAGGAAAGCGATCCATGCACTTAGGCAGTGACTTAACTTTTTTGTCAAAAAAGACCCCAAAAGTATCTTGGAATGTCTTGAAATTGTACACAGTCATAGTCAAGCATGCCCTGAACAAGAATCCGTTGAATATATTTGCATATCTCTTGAAGAATATTTTTAATGAACTTTTGAAAATCAGGAAAGCGATCCATGCACTTGGACATTCCAAGTATGTTGGAATGTCTTGAAATTGTACTCAGTCATAGTCAACGACGCCCTGAACAAGAATCCGTTGAAAATATTTGCATATCGCTTAAGGAATATTTTTAATGAATTTTTGAAAATCAGGAAAGCGATCCATGCACTTAGGCAGTGACTTAACTTTTTTGTCAAAAAAGACCCCAAAAGTATCTTGGAATGTCTTGAAATTGTACACAGTCATAGTCAAGCATGCCCTGAACAAGAATCCGTTGAATATATTTGCATATCTCTTGAAGAATATTTTTAATGAATTTTTGAAAATCCGAAAAGCGATCCATGCACTTGGACATTCCAAGTATGTTGGAATGTCTTGAAATTGTACTCAGTCATAGTCAACGACGCCCTGAACAAGAATCAATTGAAAATATTTGCATATCTCTTAAGGAATATTTTTAATGAATTTTTGAAAATGATGAAAGTCTGTGCACTTAGGCAGTGACTTAACTTTTTATTCAAAAAAGACCACAAAGGTATCTTGGAATGTCTTGAAATTGTACACAGTCATAGTCAAGCATGCCCTGAACAAGAATCCGTTGAATATATTTGCATATCTCTTGAAGAATATTTTTAATGAACTTTTGAAAATCAGGAAAGCGATCCATGCACTTGGACATTCCAAGTATGTTGGAATGTCTTGAAATTGTACTCAGTCATAGTCAACGACGCCCTGAACAAGAATCCGTTGAAAATATTTGCATATCGCTTAAGGAATATTTTTAATGAATTTTTGAAAATCAGGAAAGCGATCCATGCACTTAGGCAGTGACTTAACTTTTTTGTCAAAAAAGACCCCAAAAGTATCTTGGAATGTCTTGAAATTGTACACAGTCATAGTCAAGCATGCCCTGAACAAGAATCCGTTGAATATATTTGCATATCTCTTGAAGAATATTTTTAATGAACTTTTGAAAATCAGGAAAGCGATCCATGCACTTGGACATTCCAAGTATGTTGGAATGTCTTGAAATTGTACTCAGTCATAGTCAACGACGCCCTGAACAAGAATCCGTTGAAAATATTTGCATATCGTTTAAGGAATATTTTTAAAGAATTTCTGAAAATCAGGAAAGCGATCCATGCACTTAGGCAGTGACTTAACTTTTTTGTCAAAAAAGACCCCAAAAGTATCTTGGAATGTCTTGAAATTGTACACAGTCATAGTCAAGCATGCCCTGAACAAGAATCCGTTGAATATATTTGCATATCTCTTGAAGAATATTTTTAATGAATTTTTGAAAATCCGAAAAGCGATCCATGCACTTGGACATTCCAAGTATGTTGGAATGTCTTGAAATTGTACTCAGTCATAGTCAACGACGCCCTGAACAAGAATCAATTGAAAATATTTGCATATCTCTTAAGGAATATTTTAAATGAATTTTTGAAAATGAGGAAAGTCTGTGCACTTAGGCAGTGACTTAACTTTTTATTCAAAAAAGACCCCAAAGGTATCTTGGAATGTCTTGAAATTGTACACAGTCATAGTCAAGCATGCCCTGAACAAGAATCCGTTGAATATATTTGCATATCTCTTGAAGAATATTTTTAATGAACTTTTGAAAATCAGGAAAGCGATCCATGCACTTGGACATTCCAAGTATGTTGGAATGTCTTGAAATTGTACTCAGTCATAGTCAACGACGCCCTGAACAAGAATCCGTTGAAAATATTTGCATATCGCTTAAGGAATATTTTTAATGAATTTTTGAAAATCAGGAAAGCGATCCATGCACTTAGGCAGTGACTTAACTTTTTTGTCAAAAAAGACCCCAAAAGTATCTTGGAATGTCTTGAAATTGTACACAGTCATAGTCAAGCATGCCCTGAACAAGAATCCGTTGAATATATTTGCATATCTCTTGAAGAATATTTTTAATGAATTTTTGAAAATCCGAAAAGCGATCCATGCACTTGGACATTCCAAGTATGTTGGAATGTCTTTAAATTGTACTCAGTCATAGTCAACGACGCCCTGAACAAGAATCCGTTGAAAATATTGGCATATCGCTTAAGGAATATTTTTAATGAATTTTTGAAAATCAGGAAAGCGATCCATGCACTTAGGCAGTGACTTAACTTTTTTGTCAAAAAAGACCCCAAAAGTATCTTGGAATGTCTTGAAATTGTACACAGTCATAGTCAAGCATGCCCTGAACAAGAATCCGTTGAATATATTTGCATATCTCTTGAAGAATATTTTTAATGAACTTTTGAAAATCAGGAAAGCGATCCATGCACTTGGACATTCCAAGTATGTTGGAATGTCTTGAAATTGTACTCAGTCATAGTCAACGACGCCCTGAACAAGAATCCGTTGAAAATATTTGCATATCGTTTAAGGAATATTTTTAAAGAATTTCTGAAAATCAGGAAAGCGATCCATGCACTTAGGCAGTGACTTAACTTTTTCGTCAAAAAAGACCCCAAAAGTATCTTGGAATGTCTTGAAATTGTACACAGTCATAGTCAAGAATGCCCTGAACAAGAATCCGTTGAATATATTTGCATATCTCTTGAAGAATATTTTTAATGAATTTTTGAAAATCCGGAAAGCGATCCATGCACTTGGACATTCCAAGTATGTTGGAATGTCTTGAAATTGTACTCAGTCATAGTCAACGACGCCCTGAACAAGAATCCGTTGAAAATATTTGCATATCGCTTAAGGAATATTTTTAATGAATTTTTGAAAATCAGGAAAGTGATCCATGCACTTAGGCAGTGACTTAACTTTTTCGTCAAAAAAGACCCCAAAAGTATCTTGGAATGTCTTGAAATTGTACACAGTCATAGTCAAGCATGCCCTGAACAAGAATCCGTTGAATATATTTGCATATCTCTTGAAGAATATTTTTAATGAATTTTTGAAAACCCGGAAAGCGATCCATGCACTTGGACATTCCAAGTATGTTGGAATGTCTTGAAATTGTACTCAGTCATAGTCAACGACGCCCTGAACAAGAATCCGTTGAAAATATTTGCATATCGCTTAAGGAATATTTTTAATGAATTTTTGAAAATCAGGAAAGTGATCCATGCACTTAGGCAGTGACTTAACTTTTTCGTCAAAAAAGACCCCAAAAGTATCTTGGAATGTCTTGAAATTGTACACAGTCATAGTCAAGCATGCCCTGAACAAGAATCCGTTGAATATATTTGCATATCTCTTGAAGAATATTTTTAATGAACTTTTGAAAATCAGGAAAGCGATCCATGCACTTGGACATTCCAAGTATGTTAGAATGTCTTGAAATTGTACTCAGTCATAGTCAACAACGCCCTGAACAAGAATCCGTTGAAAATATTTGCATATCGTTTAAGGAATTTTTTTTAAGAATTTCTGAAAATCAGGAAAGCGATCCATGCACTTAGGCAGTGATTTAACTTTTTCGTCAAAAAAGACCCCAAAAGTATCTTGGAATGTCTTGAAATTGTACACAGTCATAGTCAAGCATGCCCTGAACAAGAATCCGTTGAATATATTTGCATATCTCTTGAAGAATATTTTTAATGAATTTTTGAAAATCAGGAAAGCGATCCATGCACTTGGACATTCCAAGTATGTTGGAATGTCTTGAAATTGTACTCAGTCATAGTCAACGACGCCCTGAACAAGAATCCGTTGAAAATATTTGCATATCGCTTAAGGAATATTTTAAATGAATTTTTGAAAATCAGGAAAGCGATCCATGCATTTAGGCAGTGACTTAACTTTTTATTCAAAAAAGACCCCAAAAGTATCTTGGAATGTCTTGAAATTGTACACAGTCATAGTCAAGCATGCCCTGAACAAGAATCCGTTGAATATATTTGCATATCTCTTGAAGAATATTTTTAATGAACTTTTGAAAATCAGGAAATTGATCCATGCACTTGGACATTCCAAGTATGTTGGAATGTCTTGAAATTGTACTCGGTCATAGTCAACGACGCCCTGAACAAGAATCCATTGAAAATATTTGCATATCTCTTAAGGAATATTTTTAATGAATTTTTGAAAATGATGAAAGTCTGTGCACTTAGGCAGTGACTTAACTTTTTATTCAAAAAAGACCCCAAAAGTATCTTGGAATGTCTTGAAATTGTACACAGTCATAGTCAAGCTTGCCCTGAACAAGAATCCGTTGAATATATTTGCATATCTCTTGAAGAATATTTTTAATGAACTTTTGAAAATCAGGAAAGCGATCCATGCACTTGGACATTCCAAGTATGTTGGAATGTCTTGAAATTGTACTCAGTCATAGTCAACGACGCCCTGAACAAGAATCCATTGAAAATATTTGCATATCGTTTAAGGAATATTTTTAAAGAATTTTTGAAAATGATGAAAGTCTGTGCACTTAGGCAGTGACTTAACTTTTTATTCAAAAAAGACCCCAAAGGTATCTTGGAATGTCTTGAAATTGTACACAGTCATAGTCAAGCATGCCCTGAACAAGAATCCGTTGAATATATTTGCATATCTCTTGAAGAATATTTTTAATGAACTTTTGAAAATCAGGAAAGCGATCCATGCACTTGGACATTCCAAGTATGTTGGAATGTCTTGAAATTGTACTCAGTCATAGTCAACGACGCCCTGAACAAGAATCCGTTGAAAATATTTGCATATCGCTTAAGGAATATTTTTAATGAATTTTTGAAAATCAGGAAAGCGATCCATGCACTTAGGCAGTGACTTAACTTTTTTGTCAAAAAAGACCCCAAAAGTATCTTGGAATGTCTTGAAATTGTACACAGTCATAGTCAAGCATGCCCTGAACAAGAATCCGTTGAATATATTTGCATATCTCTTGAAGAATATTTTTAATGAATTTTTGAAAATCCGAAAAGCGATCCATGCACTTGGACATTCCAAGTATGTTGGAATGTCTTTAAATTGTACTCAGTCATAGTCAACGACGCCCTGAACAAGAATCCGTTGAAAATATTGGCATATCGCTTAAGGAATATTTTTAATGAATTTTTGAAAATCAGGAAAGCGATCCATGCACTTAGGCAGTGACTTAACTTTTTTGTCAAAAAAGACCCCAAAAGTATCTTGGAATGTCTTGAAATTGTACACAGTCATAGTCAAGCATGCCCTGAACAAGAATCCGTTGAATATATTTGCATATCTCTTGAAGAATATTTTTAATGAACTTTTGAAAATCAGGAAAGCGATCCATGCACTTGGACATTCCAAGTATGTTGGAATGTCTTGAAATTGTACTCAGTCATAGTCAACGACGCCCTGAACAAGAATCCGTTGAAAATATTTGCATATCGTTTAAGGAATATTTTTAAAGAATTTCTGAAAATCAGGAAAGCGATCCATGCACTTAGGCAGTGACTTAACTTTTTCGTCAAAAAAGACCCCAAAAGTATCTTGGAATGTCTTGAAATTGTACACAGTCATAGTCAAGAATGCCCTGAACAAGAATCCGTTGAATATATTTGCATATCTCTTGAAGAATATTTTTAATGAATTTTTGAAAATCCGGAAAGCGATCCATGCACTTGGACATTCCAAGTATGTTGGAATGTCTTGAAATTGTACTCAGTCATAGTCAACGACGCCCTGAACAAGAATCCGTTGAAAATATTTGCATATCGCTTAAGGAATATTTTTAATGAATTTTTGAAAATCAGGAAAGTGATCCATGCACTTAGGCAGTGACTTAACTTTTTCGTCAAAAAAGACCCCAAAAGTATCTTGGAATGTCTTGAAATTGTACACAGTCATAGTCAAGCATGCCCTGAACAAGAATCCGTTGAATATATTTGCATATCTCTTGAAGAATATTTTTAATGAATTTTTGAAAATCCGGAAAGCGATCCATGCACTTGGACATTCCAAGTATGTTGGAATGTCTTGAAATTGTACTCAGTCATAGTCAACGACGCCCTGAACAAGAATCCGTTGAAAATATTTGCATATCGCTTAAGGAATATTTTTAATGAATTTTTGAAAATCAGGAAAGTGATCCATGCACTTAGGCAGTGACTTAACTTTTTCGTCAAAAAAGACCCCAAAAGTATCTTGGAATGTCTTGAAATTGTACACAGTCATAGTCAAGCATGCCCTGAACAAGAATCCGTTGAATATATTTGCATATCTCTTGAAGAATATTTTTAATGAACTTTTGAAAATCAGGAAAGCGATCCATGCACTTGGACATTCCAAGTATGTTAGAATGTCTTGAAATTGTACTCAGTCATAGTCAACAACGCCCTGAACAAGAATCCGTTGAAAATATTTGCATATCGTTTAAGGAATTTTTTTTAAGAATTTCTGAAAATCAGGAAAGCGATCCATGCACTTAGGCAGTGATTTAACTTTTTCGTCAAAAAAGACCCCAAAAGTATCTTGGAATGTCTTGAAATTGTACACAGTCATAGTCAAGCATGCCCTGAACAAGAATCCGTTGAATATATTTGCATATCTCTTGAAGAATATTTTTAATGAATTTTTGAAAATCAGGAAAGCGATCCATGCACTTGGACATTCCAAGTATGTTGGAATGTCTTGAAATTGTACTCAGTCATAGTCAACGACGCCCTGAACAAGAATCCGTTGAAAATATTTGCATATCGCTTAAGGAATATTTTAAATGAATTTTTGAAAATCAGGAAAGCGATCCATGCATTTAGGCAGTGACTTAACTTTTTATTCAAAAAAGACCCCAAAAGTATCTTGGAATGTCTTGAAATTGTACACAGTCATAGTCAAGCATGCCCTGAACAAGAATCCGTTGAATATATTTGCATATCTCTTGAAGAATATTTTTAATGAACTTTTGAAAATCAGGAAATTGATCCATGCACTTGGACATTCCAAGTATGTTGGAATGTCTTGAAATTGTACTCGGTCATAGTCAACGACGCCCTGAACAAGAATCCATTGAAAATATTTGCATATCTCTTAAGGAATATTTTTAATGAATTTTTGAAAATGATGAAAGTCTGTGCACTTAGGCAGTGACTTAACTTTTTATTCAAAAAAGACCCCAAAAGTATCTTGGAATGTCTTGAAATTGTACACAGTCATAGTCAAGCTTGCCCTGAACAAGAATCCGTTGAATATATTTGCATATCTCTTGAAGAATATTTTTAATGAACTTTTGAAAATCAGGAAAGCGATCCATGCACTTGGACATTCCAAGTATGTTGGAATGTCTTGAAATTGTACTCAGTCATAGTCAACGACGCCCTGAACAAGAATCCATTGAAAATATTTGCATATCGTTTAAGGAATATTTTTAAAGAATTTTTGAAAATGATGAAAGTCTGTGCACTTAGGCAGTGACTTAACTTTTTATTCAAAAAAGACCCCAAAGGTATCTTGGAATGTCTTGAAATTGTACACAGTCATAGTCAAGCATGCCCTGAACAAGAATCCGTTGAATATATTTGCATATCTCTTGAAGAATATTTTTAATGAACTTTTGAAAATCAGGAAAGCGATCCATGCACTTGGACATTCCAAGTATGTTGGAATGTTTTGAAATTGTACTCAGTCATAGTCAACGACGCCCTGAACAAGAATCCGTTGAAAATATTTGCATATCGCTTAAGGAATATTTTTAATGAATTTTTGAAAATCAGGAAAGCGATCCATGCACTTAGGCAGTGACTTAACTTTTTATTCAAAAAAGACCCCAAAAGTATCTTGGAATGTCTTGAAATTGTACACAGTCATAGTCAAGCATGCCCTGAACAAGAATCCGTTGAATATATTTGCATATCTCTTGAAGAATATTTTTAATGAATTTTTGAAAATCAGGAAAAGCGATCCATGCACTTGGACATTCCAAGTATGTTGGAATGTCTTGAAATTGTACTCAGTCATAGTCAACGACGCCCTGAACAAGAATCAATTGAAAATATTTGTATATCTCTTAAGGAATATTTTTAATGAATTTTTGAAAATGAGGAAAGTCTGTGCACTTTGGCAGTGACTTAACTTTTTATTCAAAAAAGACCCCAAAAGTATCTTGGAATGTCTTGAAATTGTACACAGTCATAGTCAAGCATGCCCTGAACAAGAATCCGTTGAATATATTTGCATATCTCTTGAAGAATATTTTTAATGAACTTTTGAAAATCAGGAAATTGATCCATGCACTTGGACATTCCAAGTATGTTGGAATGTCTTGAAATTGTACTCAGTCATAGTCAACGACGCCCTGAACAAGAATACGTTGAAAATATTTGCATATCGCTTAAGGAATATTTTTAATGAATTTTTGAAAATCAGGAAAGCGATCCATGCACTTAGGCAGTGACTTAACTTTTTCGTCAAAAAAGACCCCAAAAGTATCTTGGAATGTCTTGAAATTGTACACAGTCATAGTCAAGCATGCCCTGAACAAGAACCTGTTGAATATATTTGCATATCTCTTGAAGAATATTTTTAATGAATTTTTGAAAATCCGGAAAGCTATCCATGCACTTGGACATTCCAAGTAAGTTGGAATGTCTTGAAATTGTACTCAGTCATAGTCAACGACGCCCTGAACAAGAATCTATTGAAAATATTTGCATATCTCTTAAGGAATATTTTTAATGAATTTTTGAAAATGAGGAATTTCTGTGCACTTAGGCAGTGACTTAACTTTTTATTCAAAAAAGACCCCAAAAGTATCTTGGAATGTCTTGAAATTGTAGACAGTCATAGTCAAGCATGCCCTGAACAAGAATCCGTTGAATATATTTGCATATCGCTTAAGGAATATTTTTAATGAATTTTTGAAAATCAGGAAAGCGATCCATGCACTTGGACATTCCAAGTATGTTGGAATGTCTTGAAATTGTACTCAGTCATAGTCAACGACGCCCTGAACAAGAATCCGTTGAAAATATTTGCATATCGCTTCAGGAATATTTTAAATGAATTTTTGAAAATCAGGAAAGCGATCCATGCACTTAGGTAGTGACTTAACTTTTTTGTCAAAAAAGACCCCAAAAGTATCTTGGAATGTCTTGAAATTGTACACAGTCATAGTCAAGCATGCCCTGAACAAGAATCCGTTGAATATATTTGCATATCTCTTGAAGAATATTTTTAATGAACTTTTGAAAATCAGGAAAGCGATCCATGTACTTGGACATTCAAAGTATGTTGGAATGTCTTGAAATTGTACTCGGTCATAGTCAACGACGCCCTGAACAAGAATCCGTTGAAAATATTTGCATATCGCTTAAGGAATATTTTTAATGAATTTTTGAAAATCAGGAAAGCGATCCATGCACTTAGGCAGTGACTTAACTTTTTCGTCAAAAAAGACCCCAAAAGTATCTTGGAATGTCTTGAAATTGTACACAGTCATGGTCAAGCATGCCCTGAACAAGAATCCGTTGAATATATTTGCATATCTCTTGAAGAATATTTTTAATGAATTTTTGAAAATCCGGAAAGCGATCCATGCACTTGGACATTCCAAGTATGTTGGAATGTCTTTAAATTGTACTCGGTCACAGTCAACGACGCCCTGAACAAGAATCCATTGAAAATATTTGCATATCTCTTAAGGAATATTTTTAATGAATTTTTGAAAATGATGAAAGTCTGTGCACTTAGGCAGTGACTTAACTTTTTATTCAAAAAAGACCACAAAGGTATCTTGGAATGTCTTGAAATTGTACACAGTCATAGTCAAGCATGCCCTGAACAAGAATCCGTTGAATATATTTGCATATCTCTTGAAGAATATTTTTAATGAACTTTTGAAAATCAGGAAAGCGATCCATGCACTTGGACATTCCAAGTATGTTGGAATGTCTTGAAATTGTACTCAGTCATAGTCAACGACGCCCTGAACAAGAATCCGTTGAAAATATTTGCATATCGCTTAAGGAATATTTTTAATGAATTTTTGAAAATCAGGAAAGCGATCCATGCACTTAGGCAGTGACTTAACTTTTTTGTCAAAAAAGACCCCAAAAGTATCTTGGAATGTCTTGAAATTGTACACAGTCATAGTCAAGCATGCCCTGAACAAGAATCCGTTGAATATATTTGCATATCTCTTGAAGAATATTTTTAATGAACTTTTGAAAATCAGGAAAGCGATCCATGCACTTGGACATTCCAAGTATGTTGGAATGTCTTGAAATTGTACTCAGTCATAGTCAACGACGCCCTGAACAAGAATCCGTTGAAAATATTTGCATATCGCTTAAGGAATATTTTTAATGAATTTTTGAAAATCAGGAAAGCGATCCATGCACTTAGGCAGTGACTTAACTTTTTTGTCAAAAAAGACCCCAAAAGTATCTTGGAATGTCTTGAAATTGTACACAGTCATAGTCAAGCATGCCCTGAACAAGAATCCGTTGAATATATTTGCATATCTCTTGAAGAATATTTTTAATGAATTTTTGAAAATCCGAAAAGCGATCCATGCACTTGGACATTCCAAGTATGTTGGAATGTCTTGAAATTGTACTCAGTCATAGTCAACGACGCCCTGAACAAGAATCAATTGAAAATATTTGCATATCTCTTAAGGAATATTTTTAATGAATTTTTGAAAATGATGAAAGTCTGTGCACTTAGGCAGTGACTTAACTTTTTATTCAAAAAAGACCACAAAGGTATCTTGGAATGTCTTGAAATTGTACACAGTCATAGTCAAGCATGCCCTGAACAAGAATCCGTTGAATATATTTGCATATCTCTTGAAGAATATTTTTAATGAACTTTTGAAAATCAGGAAAGCGATCCATGCACTTGGACATTCCAAGTATGTTGGAATGTCTTGAAATTGTACTCAGTCATAGTCAACGACGCCCTGAACAAGAATCCGTTGAAAATATTTGCATATCGCTTAAGGAATATTTTTAATGAATTTTTGAAAATCAGGAAAGCGATCCATGCACTTAGGCAGTGACTTAACTTTTTTGTCAAAAAAGACCCCAAAAGTATCTTGGAATGTCTTGAAATTGTACACAGTCATAGTCAAGCATGCCCTGAACAAGAATCCGTTGAATATATTTGCATATCTCTTGAAGAATATTTTTAATGAACTTTTGAAAATCAGGAAAGCGATCCATGCACTTGGACATTCCAAGTATGTTGGAATGTCTTGAAATTGTACTCAGTCATAGTCAACGACGCCCTGAACAAGAATCCGTTGAAAATATTTGCATATCGTTTAAGGAATATTTTTAAAGAATTTCTGAAAATCAGGAAAGCGATCCATGCACTTAGGCAGTGACTTAACTTTTTTGTCAAAAAAGACCCCAAAAGTATCTTGGAATGTCTTGAAATTGTACACAGTCATAGTCAAGCATGCCCTGAACAAGAATCCGTTGAATATATTTGCATATCTCTTGAAGAATATTTTTAATGAATTTTTGAAAATCCGAAAAGCGATCCATGCACTTGGACATTCCAAGTATGTTGGAATGTCTTGAAATTGTACTCAGTCATAGTCAACGACGCCCTGAACAAGAATCAATTGAAAATATTTGCATATCTCTTAAGGAATATTTTAAATGAATTTTTGAAAATGAGGAAAGTCTGTGCACTTAGGCAGTGACTTAACTTTTTATTCAAAAAAGACCCCAAAGGTATCTTGGAATGTCTTGAAATTGTACACAGTCATAGTCAAGCATGCCCTGAACAAGAATCCGTTGAATATATTTGCATATCTCTTGAAGAATATTTTTAATGAACTTTTGAAAATCAGGAAAGCGATCCATGCACTTGGACATTCCAAGTATGTTGGAATGTCTTGAAATTGTACTCAGTCATAGTCAACGACGCCCTGAACAAGAATCCGTTGAAAATATTTGCATATCGCTTAAGGAATATTTTTAATGAATTTTTGAAAATCAGGAAAGCGATCCATGCACTTAGGCAGTGACTTAACTTTTTTGTCAAAAAAGACCCCAAAAGTATCTTGGAATGTCTTGAAATTGTACACAGTCATAGTCAAGCATGCCCTGAACAAGAATCCGTTGAATATATTTGCATATCTCTTGAAGAATATTTTTAATGAATTTTTGAAAATCCGAAAAGCGATCCATGCACTTGGACATTCCAAGTATGTTGGAATGTCTTTAAATTGTACTCAGTCATAGTCAACGACGCCCTGAACAAGAATCCGTTGAAAATATTGGCATATCGCTTAAGGAATATTTTTAATGAATTTTTGAAAATCAGGAAAGCGATCCATGCACTTAGGCAGTGACTTAACTTTTTTGTCAAAAAAGACCCCAAAAGTATCTTGGAATGTCTTGAAATTGTACACAGTCATAGTCAAGCATGCCCTGAACAAGAATCCGTTGAATATATTTGCATATCTCTTGAAGAATATTTTTAATGAATTTTTGAAAATCCGAAAAGCGATCCATGCACTTGGACATTCCAAGTATGTTGGAATGTCTTTAAATTGTACTCAGTCATAGTCAACGACGCCCTGAACAAGAATCAATTGAAAATATTTGCATATCTCTTAAGGAATATTTTTAATGAATTTTTGAAAATGAGGAAAGTCTGTGCACTTAGGCAGTGACTTAACTTTTTATTCAAAAAAGACCCCAAAAGTATCTTGGAATGTCTTGAAATTGTACACAGTCATAGTCAAGCATGCCCTGAACAAGAATCCGTTGAATATATTTGCATATCTCTTGAAGAATATTTTTAATGAACTTTTGAAAATCAGGAAAGCGATCCATGCACTTGGACATTCCAAGTATGTTGGAATGTCTTGAAATTGTACTCAGTCATAGTCAACGACGCCCTGAACAAGAATCCGTTGAAAATATTTGCATATCGTTTAAGGAATATTTTTAAAGAATTTCTGAAAATCAGGAAAGCGATCCATGCACTTAGGCAGTGACTTAACTTTTTCGTCAAAAAAGACCCCAAAAGTATCTTGGAATGTCTTGAAATTGTACACAGTCATAGTCAAGAATGCCCTGAACAAGAATCCGTTGAATATATTTGCATATCTCTTGAAGAATATTTTTAATGAATTTTTGAAAATCCGGAAAGCGATCCATGCACTTGGACATTCCAAGTATGTTGGAATGTCTTGAAATTGTACTCAGTCATAGTCAACGACGCCCTGAACAAGAATCCGTTGAAAATATTTGCATATCGCTTAAGGAATATTTTTAATGAATTTTTGAAAATCAGGAAAGCGATCCATGCACTTAGGCAGTGACTTAACTTTTTTGTCAAAAAAGACCCCAAAAGTATCTTGGAATGTCTTGAAATTGTACACAGTCATAGTCAAGCATGCCCTGAACAAGAATCCGTTGAATATATTTGCATATCTCTTGAAGAATATTTTTAATGAATTTTTGAAAATCCGAAAAGCGATCCATGCACTTGGACATTCCAAGTATGTTGGAATGTCTTTAAATTGTACTCAGTCATAGTCAACGACGCCCTGAACAAGAATCCGTTGAAAATATTGGCATATCGCTTAAGGAATATTTTTAATGAATTTTTGAAAATCAGGAAAGCGATCCATGCACTTAGGCAGTGACTTAACTTTTTTGTCAAAAAAGACCCCAAAAGTATCTTGGAATGTCTTGAAATTGTACACAGTCATAGTCAAGCATGCCCTGAACAAGAATCCGTTGAATATATTTGCATATCTCTTGAAGAATATTTTTAATGAATTTTTGAAAATCCGAAAAGCGATCCATGCACTTGGACATTCCAAGTATGTTGGAATGTCTTTAAATTGTACTCAGTCATAGTCAACGACGCCCTGAACAAGAATCAATTGAAAATATTTGCATATCTCTTAAGGAATATTTTTAATGAATTTTTGAAAATGAGGAAAGTCTGTGCACTTAGGCAGTGACTTAACTTTTTATTCAAAAAAGACCCCAAAAGTATCTTGGAATGTCTTGAAATTGTACACAGTCATAGTCAAGCATGCCCTGAACAAGAATCCGTTGAATATATTTGCATATCTCTTGAAGAATATTTTTAATGAACTTTTGAAAATCAGGAAAGCGATCCATGCACTTGGACATTCCAAGTATGTTGGAATGTCTTGAAATTGTACTCAGTCATAGTCAACGACGCCCTGAACAAGAATCCGTTGAAAATATTTGCATATCGTTTAAGGAATATTTTTAAAGAATTTCTGAAAATCAGGAAAGCGATCCATGCACTTAGGCAGTGACTTAACTTTTTCGTCAAAAAAGACCCCAAAAGTATCTTGGAATGTCTTGAAATTGTACACAGTCATAGTCAAGAATGCCCTGAACAAGAATCCGTTGAATATATTTGCATATCTCTTGAAGAATATTTTTAATGAATTTTTGAAAATCCGGAAAGCGATCCATGCACTTGGACATTCCAAGTATGTTGGAATGTCTTGAAATTGTACTCAGTCATAGTCAACGACGCCCTGAACAAGAATCCGTTGAAAATATTTGCATATCGCTTAAGGAATATTTTTAATGAATTTTTGAAAATCAGGAAAGTGATCCATGCACTTAGGCAGTGACTTAACTTTTTCGTCAAAAAAGACCCCAAAAGTATCTTGGAATGTCTTGAAATTGTACACAGTCATAGTCAAGCATGCCCTGAACAAGAATCCGTTGAATATATTTGCATATCTCTTGAAGAATATTTTTAATGAATTTTTGAAAATCCGGAAAGCGATCCATGCACTTGGACATTCCAAGTATGTTGGAATGTCTTGAAATTGTACTCAGTCATAGTCAACGACGCCCTGAACAAGAATCCGTTGAAAATATTTGCATATCGCTTAAGGAATATTTTTAATGAATTTTTGAAAATCAGGAAAGTGATCCATGCACTTAGGCAGTGACTTAACTTTTTCGTCAAAAAAGACCCCAAAAGTATCTTGGAATGTCTTGAAATTGTACACAGTCATAGTCAAGCATGCCCTGAACAAGAATCCGTTGAATATATTTGCATATCTCTTGAAGAATATTTTTAATGAACTTTTGAAAATCAGGAAAGCGATCCATGCACTTGGACATTCCAAGTATGTTAGAATGTCTTGAAATTGTACTCAGTCATAGTCAACAACGCCCTGAACAAGAATCCGTTGAAAATATTTGCATATCGTTTAAGGAATTTTTTTTAAGAATTTCTGAAAATCAGGAAAGCGATCCATGCACTTAGGCAGTGATTTAACTTTTTCGTCAAAAAAGACCCCAAAAGTATCTTGGAATGTCTTGAAATTGTACACAGTCATAGTCAAGCATGCCCTGAACAAGAATCCGTTGAATATATTTGCATATCTCTTGAAGAATATTTTTAATGAATTTTTGAAAATCAGGAAAGCGATCCATGCACTTGGACATTCCAAGTATGTTGGAATGTCTTGAAATTGTACTCAGTCATAGTCAACGACGCCCTGAACAAGAATCCGTTGAAAATATTTGCATATCGCTTAAGGAATATTTTTAATGAATTTTTGAAAATCAGGAAAGCGATCCATGCATTTAGGCAGTGACTTAACTTTTTATTCAAAAAAGACCCCAAAAGTATCTTGGAATGTCTTGAAATTGTACACAGTCATAGTCAAGCATGCCCTGAACAAGAATCCGTTGAATATATTTGCATATCTCTTGAAGAATATTTTTAATGAACTTTTGAAAATCAGGAAATTGATCCATGCACTTGGACATTCCAAGTATGTTGGAATGTCTTGAAATTGTACTCGGTCATAGTCAACGACGCCCTGAACAAGAATCCATTGAAAATATTTGCATATCTCTTAAGGAATATTTTTAATGAATTTTTGAAAATGATGAAAGTCTGTGCACTTAGGCAGTGACTTAACTTTTTATTCAAAAAAGACCCCAAAAGTATCTTGGAATGTCTTGAAATTGTACACAGTCATAGTCAAGCTTGCCCTGAACAAGAATCCGTTGAATATATTTGCATATCTCTTGAAGAATATTTTTAATGAACTTTTGAAAATCAGGAAAGCGATCCATGCACTTGGACATTCCAAGTATGTTGGAATGTCTTGAAATTGTACTCAGTCATAGTCAACGACGCCCTGAACAAGAATCCATTGAAAATATTTGCATATCGTTTAAGGAATATTTTTAAAGAATTTTTGAAAATGATGAAAGTCTGTGCACTTAGGCAGTGACTTAACTTTTTATTCAAAAAAGACCCCAAAGGTATCTTGGAATGTCTTGAAATTGTACACAGTCATAGTCAAGCATGCCCTGAACAAGAATCCGTTGAATATATTTGCATATCTCTTGAAGAATATTTTTAATGAACTTTTGAAAATCAGGAAAGCGATCCATTCACTTGGACATTCCAAGTATGTTGGAATGTTTTGAAATTGTACTCAGTCATAGTCAACGACGCCCTGAACAAGAATCCATTGAAAATATTTGCATATCGCTTAAGGAATATTTTTAATGAATTTTTGAAAATCAGGAAAGCGATCCATGCACTTCGGCAGTGACTTAACTTTTTCGTCAAAAAAGACCCCAAAAGTATCTTGGAATGTCTTGAAATTGTACACAGTCATAGTCAAGCATGCCCTGAACAAGAATCGGTTGAATATATTTGCATATCTCTTGAAGAATATTTTTAATGAATTTTTGAAAATCCGGAAAGCGATCCATGCACTTGGACATTCCAAGTATGTTGGAATGTCTTGAAATTGTACTCAGTCATAGTCAACGACGCCCTGAACAAGAATCCGTTGAAAATATTTGCATATCGCTTAAGGAATATTTTTAATGAATTTTTGAAAATCAGGAAAGCGGTCCATGCACTTAGGCAGTGACTTAACTTTTTTGTCAAAAAAGACCCCAAAAGTATCTTGGAATGTCTTGAAATTGTACACAGTCATAGTCAAGCATGCCCTGAACAAGAATCCGTTGAATATATTTGCATATCTCTTGAAGAATATTTTTAATGAATTTTTGAAAATCCAAAAAGCGATCCATGCACTTGGACATTCCAAGTATGTTGGAATGTCTTGAAATTGTACTCAGTCATAGTCAACGACGCCCTGAACAAGAATCAATTGAAAATATTTGCATATCTCTTAAGGAATATTTTTAATGAATTTTTGAAAATGAGGAAAGTCTGTGCACTTAGGCAGTGACTTAACTTTTTATTCAAAAAAGACCCCAAAAGTATCTTGGAATGTCTTGAAATTGTACACAGTCATAGTCAAGCATGCCCTGAACAAGAATCCGTTGAATATATTTGCATATCTCTTGAAGAATATTTTTAATGAACTTTTGAAAATCAGGAAAGCGATCCATGCACTTGGACATTCCAAGTATGTTGGAATGTCTTGAAATTGTACTCAGTCATAGTCAACGATGCCCTGAACAAGAATCCGTTGAAAAAATTTGCATATCGTTTAAGGAATATTTTTAAAGAATTTCTGAAAATCAGGAAAGCGATCCATGCACTTAGGCAGTGACTTAACTTTTTCGTCAAAAAAGACCCCAAAAGTATCTTTGAATGTCTTGAAATTGTACTCAGTCATAGTCAACAACGCCCTGAACAAGAATCCATTGAAAATATTTGCATATCTCTTAAGGAATATTTTTAATGAATTTTTGAAAATGAGGAAAGTCTGTGCACTTAGGCAGTGACTTAACTTTTTATTCAAAAAAGACCCCAAAAGTATCTTGGAATGTCTTGAAATTGTACACAGTCATAGTCAAGCATGCCCTGAACAAGAATCTGTTGAATATATTTGCATATCTCTTGAAGAATATTTTTAATGAACTTTTGAAAATCAGGAAAGCGATCCATGCACTTGGACATTCCAAGTATGTTGGAATGTTTTGAAATTGTACTCAGTCATAGTCAAGGATGGCCTGAACAAGAATCCGTTGAAAATATTTGCATATTGCTTAAGGAATATTTTTAATGAATTTTTGAAAATCAGGAAAGCGATCCATGCACTTAGGCAGTGACTTAACTTTTTATTCAAAAAAGACCCCAAAAGTATCTTGGAATGTCTTGAAATTGTACACAGTCATAGTCAAGCATGCCCTGAACAAGAATCCGTTGAATATATTTGCATATCTCTTGAAGAATATTTTTAATGAATTTTTGAAAATCAGAAAAGCGATCCATGCACTTGGACATTCCAAGTATGTTGGAATGTCTTGAAATTGTACTCAGTCATAGTCAACGACGCCCTGAACAAGAATCAATTGAAAATATTTGCATATCTCTTAAGGAATATTTTTAATGAATTTTTGAAAATGAGGAAAGTCTGTGCACTTCGGCAGTGACTTAACTTTTTATTCAAAAAAGACCCCAAAAGTATCTTGCAATGTCTTGAAATTGTACACAGTCATAGTCAAGCATGCCCTGAACAAGAATCCGTTGAATATATTTGCATATCTCTTGAAGAATATTTTTAATGAACTTTTGAAAATCAGGAAAGCGATCCATGCACTTGGACATTCCAAGTATGTTGGAATGTCTTGAAATTGTACTCAGTCATAGTCAACGACGCCCTGAACAAGAATCCATTGAAAATATTTGCATATTGTTTAAGGAATATTTTTAAAGAATTTCTGAAAATCAGGAAAGCGATCCATGCACTTAGGCAGTGACTTAACTTTTTATTCAAAAAAGACCCCAAAAGTATCTTGGAATGTCTTGAAATTGTACACAGTCATAGTCAAGCATGCCCTGAACAAGAATCCGTTGAATATATTTGCATATCTCTTGAAGAATATTTTTAATGAACTTTTGAAAATCAGGAAATTGATCCATGCACTTGGACATTCCAAGTATGTTGGAATGTCTTGAAATTGTACTCAGTCATAGTCAACGACGCCCTGAATAAGAATCCGTTGAAAATATTTGCATATCGCTTAAGGAATATTTTTAATGAATTTTTGAAAATCAGGAAAGCGATCCATGCACTTAGGCAGTGACTTAACTTTTTCGTCAAAAAAGACCCCAAAAGTATCTTGGAAAGTCTTGAAATTGTTCACAGTCATAGTCAAGCATGCCCTGAACAAGAACCTGTTGAATATATTTGCATATCTCTTGAAGAATATTTTTAATGAATTTTTGAAAATCCGGAAAGCTATCCATGCACTTGGACATTCCAAGTAAGTTGGAATGTCTTGAAATTGTACTCAGTCATAGTCAACGACGCCCTGAACAAGAATCTATTGAAAATATTTGCATATCTCTTAAGGAATATTTTTAATGAATTTTTGAAAATGAGGAATTTCTGTGCACTTAGGCAGTGACTTAACTTTTTATTCAAAAAAGACCCCAAAAGTATCTTGGAATGTCTTGAAATTGTACACAGTCATAGTCAAGCATGCCCTGAACAAGAATCCGTTGAATATATTTGCATATCGCTTAAGGAATATTTTTAATGAATTTTTGAAAATCAGGAAAGCGATCCATGCACTTGGACATTCCAAGTATGTTGGAATGTCTTGAAATTGTACTCAGTCATAGTCAACGACGCCCTGAACAAGAATCCGTTGAAAATATTTGCATATCGCTTCAGGAATATTTTAAATGAATTTTTGAAAATCAGGAAAGCGATCCATACACTTAGGCAGTGACTTAACTTTTTTGTCAAAAAAGACCCCAAAAGTATCTTGGAATGTCTTGAAATTGTACACAGTCATAGTCAAGCATGCCCTGAACAAGAATCCGTTGAATATATTTGCATATCTCTTGAAGAATATTTTTAATGAACTTTTGAAAATCAGGAAAGCGATCCATGCACTTGGACATTCCAAGTATGTTGGAATGTCTTGAAATTGTACTCAGTCATAGTCAACGACGCCCTGAACAAGAATCCGTTGAAAATATTTGCATATCGCTTAAGGAATATTTTTAATGAATTTTTGAAAATCAGGAAAGCGATTCATGCACTTAGGCAGTGACTTAACTTTTTCGTCAAAAAAGACCCCAAAATTATCTTGGAATGTCTTGAAATTGTACACAGTCATAGTCAAGCATGCCCTGAACAAGAATCTGTTGAATATATTTGCATATCTCTTGAAGAATATTTTTAATGAATTTTTGAAAATCCGAAAAGTGATCCATGCACTTGGACATTCCAAGTATGTTGGAATGTCTTGAAATTGTACTCAGTCATAGTCAACGACGATCTGATCAAGAATCAATTGAAAATATTTGCATATCTCTTAAGGAATATTTTTAATGAATTTTTGAAAATGAGGAAAGTCTGTGCACTTAGGCAGTGACTTAACTTTTAATTCAAAAAGACCCCAAAAGTATCTTGGAATGTCTTGAAATTGTACACAGTCATAGTCAAGCATGCCCTGAACAAGAATCCGTTGAATATATTTGCATATCTCTTGAAGAATATTTTTAATGAATTTTTGAAAATCCGGAAAGCGATCCATGCACTTGGACATTCCAAGTATGTTGGAATGTCTTGAAATTGTACTCGGTCATAGTCAACGACGCCCTGAACAAGAATCCATTGAAAATATTTGCATATCTCTTTGAGGAATTGAGGAATTGAGGAAAGTCTGTGCACTTAGGCAGTGACTTAACTTTTTCGTCAAAAAAGACCCCAAAAGTATCTTGGAATGTCTTGAGGACCATAACTGACTGTGTGTGTGTGTGAGGACCATAACTGACTGTGTGTGTGTGTCTCAGTGTTCCTTCGAGATGCTTCATGAAGGAGAAAACCTGAGGATGGACTGTGTGAGCTGCAAGAAGAGCACCTGCAGTCAGTGTGGATCAGCTGTAAGACACACACACACATATGTCTCTGATGTCTGTGATGTCTTTGATGTCTGTGATGTCTCTCTGATGTCACTGTGATGTCTCTGCGATGTCTTTGATGTCTGTGATGTCTCTGATGTCTTTGATGGCTTTGATGTCTTTGATGTCTCTGATGTCTCTGATGTCCTTGATGTCTTTGATGTGATGTCTATGATGTCTTTGATGTCTTTATGATGTCTGTGATGTCTTTGATGTCTGTGATGTCTGTGATGGCTTTGATGTCTCTGATGTCTCTGATGTCCTTGATGTCTTTGATGTCCTTGATGTGATGTCTATGATGTCTTTGATGTCTTTATGATGTCTTTGATGTCTTTATGATGTCTGTGATGTCTTTGATGTCTGTGATGTCTGTGATGTCCTTGATGTGATGTCTATGATGTCTTTATGATGTCTGTGATGTCTGTGATGTCTTTGATGGCTTTGATGGCTTTGATGGCTTTGATGTCTCTGATGTATCTGATGTCTCTGATGTCCTTGATGTCTTTGATGTGATGTCTATGATGTCTTTATGATGTCTGTGATGTCTTTGATGTCTTTGATGTCTTTGATGGCTTTGATGGCTTTTATGTCTTTGATGTCTTTGATGTCTCTGATGTCTCTGATGTCCTTGATGTCTTTGATGTGATGTCTATGATGTCTTTGGTGTCTTTATGATGTCTGTGATGTCTTTGATGTCTATGATGTCTGTGATGTCTGTGATGTCCTTGATGTCTTTGATGTGTTGTCTATGATGTCTTTGATGTCTTTATGATGTCTGTGATGTCTTTTAATGTATGTGATGTCTTTGATGACTGTGATGTCTTTGATGTCTTTGATGTCTTTGATGTCTCTGATGTCTCTCTGATGTCTGTAATGTCTTTGATGTCTTTGATGTCTTTGATGTCTTTGATGTCTTTGATGTCTCTGATGTCTCTGATGTCCTTGATGTCTTTGATGTGATGTCTATGATGTCTTTGATGTCTGTGATGTCTTTGATGTCTGTGATGTTTGTGATGTCCTTGATGTCTTTGATGTGATGTCTATGATGTCTTTGATGTCTTTATGATGTCTGTGATGTCTTTTAATGTATGTGATGTCTTTGATGACTGTGATGTCTGTGATGTCTGTGATGTCCTTGATGTCTTTGATGTAATTTCTATGATGTCTTTATGATGTCTGTGATGTCTGTGATGTCTTTGATGTCTTTGATGGCTTTGATGTCTTTGATGTCTCTGATGTCCTTGATGTCTTTGATGTGATGTCTATGATGTCTTTGATGTCTTTATGATGTCTGTGATGTCTGTGATGTCTGTGATGTCCTTGATGTCTTTGATGTGATGTCTATGATGTCTTTGATGTCTTTATGATGTCTGTGATGTCTTTTAATGTATGTGATGTCTTTGATGACTGTGATGTCTTTTGATGTCTTTGATGTCTCTGATGTCTCTCTGATGTCTGTAATGTCTTTGATGTCTTTGATGTCTTTGATGGCTTTGATGTCTTTGATGTCTCTGATGTCTCTGATGTCCTTGATGTCTTTGATGTGATGTCTATGATGTCTTTGATGTCTTTATGATGTCTGTGATGTCTGTGATGTCTGTGATGTCCTTGATGTCTTTGATGTGATGTCTATGATGTCTTTGATGTCTTTATGATGTCTGTGATGTCTTTTAATATATGTGATGTCTTTGATGACTGTGATGTCTTTGATGTCTTTGATGTCTCTGATGTCTCTCTGATGTCTGTAATGTCTGTAATGTCTTTGATGTCTGTGATGTCTTTCTGATGTCTTTGATGTCTTTGATGTCTGTGATGTCTGTGATGTCTCTCTGATGTCTCTCTGATGTCTCTCTGATGTCTCTCTGATGTCTCTCTGATGTCTCTGTGATGTCTCTGTGATGTCGCTGTGATGTCTCTCTGATATCTGTGATGTCTTTCTGATGTCTGTGATGTCTGTGATGTCTTTTATGTCTCTGATGTCTCTCTGATGTCTCTCTGATGTCTCTGTGATGTCTCTGTGATGTCTCTGTGATGTCTCTGTGATGTCTCTCTGATGTCACTGTGATGTCTCTCTGATGTCTCTGTGATGTCTCTCTGATGTCTCTGTGATGTCACTGTGATGTCTCTGTGATGTCTCTCTGATGTCACTGTGATGTCTCTGTGATGTCTCTCTGATGTCTCTGTGATGTCTCTCTGATGTCTCCTGAGATGTCTCCTGAGATGTCTCTGTGATGTCTCTGTGATGTCTCTCTGATCTCTCTGATGTCTCTGATGTCTCCTCAGTGGTCTCCTGAACATCAGGGTTTGTCATGTGACCAGTTCAGACTGTTGCAGCAGCAGAACCAGCTTGGCTCCGCCCCCTTCAGTGACACCAGCATCGGTATCAACAGCATCACCTGACACACCTACTGACACACCCACTGACACACATACTGACATCTACTGACACACCCACTGACACCTACTGACACACCCACTGACACTGTAAAGTGTCATAGTCAAGCATGCCCTGAACAAGAATCCGTTGAATATATTTGCATATCTCTTGAAGAATATTTTTAATGAATTTTTGAAAATCCGGAAAGCGATCCATGCACTTGGACATTCCAAGTATGTTGGAATGTCTTGAAATTGTACTCAGTCATAGTCAACGACGCCCTGAACAAGAATCAATTGAAAATATTTGCATATCTCTTAAGGAATATTTTTAATGAATTTTTGAAAATGAGGAAAGTCTGTGCACTTCGGCAGTGACTTAACTTTTTATTCAAAAAAGACCCCAAAAGTATCTTGGAATGTCTTGAAATTGTACACAGTCATAGTCAAGCATGCCCTGAACAAGAATCCGTTGAATATATTTGCATATCTCTTGAAGAATATTTTTAATGAACTTTTGAAAATCAGGAAATTGATCCATGCACTTGGACATTCCAAGTATGTTGGAATGTCTTGAAATTGTACTCAGTCATAGTCAACGACGCCCTGAACAAGAATCCGTTGAAAATATTTGCATATCGCTTAAGGAATATTTTTAATGAATTTTTGAAAATGAGGAATTTCTGTGCACTTAGGCAGTGACTTAACTTTTTATTCAAAAAAGACCCCAAAAGTATCTTGGAATGTCTTGAAATTGTACTCAGTCATAGTCAACGACGCCCTGAACAAGAATCCGTTGAAAATATTTGCATATCGCTTCAGGAATATTTTAAATGAATTTTTGAAAATCAGGAAAGCGATCCATGCACTTAGGCAGTGACTTAACTTTTTTGACAAAAAAGACCCCAAAAGTATCTTGGAATGTCTTGAAATTGTACACAGTCATAGTCAAGCATGCCCTGAACAAGAATCCGTTGAATATATTTGCATATCTCTTGAAGAATATTTTTAATGAACTTTTGAAAATGAGGAAAGCGATCCATGCACTTGGACATTCCAAGTATGTTGGAATGTCTTGAAATTGTACTCAGTCATAGTCAACGACGCCCTGAACAAGAATCCATTGAAAATATTTGCATATCTCTTAAGGAATATTTTTAATGAATTTTTGAAAATGAGGAAAGTCTGTGCACTTAGGCAGTGACTTAACTTTTTATTCAAAAAAGACCCCAAAAGTATCTTTGAATGTCTTGAAATTGTACACAGTCATAGTCAAGCATGCCCTGAACAAGAATCCGTTGAATATATTTGCATATCTCTTAAGGAATATTTTTAATGAATTTCTGAAAATGAGGAAAGTCTGTGCACTTAGGCAGTGACTTAACTTTTTATTCAAAAAAGACCCCAAAAGTATCTTGGAATGTCTTGAAATTGTACACAGTCATAGTCAAGCATGCCCTGAACAAGAATCCGTTGAATATATTTGCATATCTCTTGAAGAATATTTTTATAGAATTTTTGAAAATCCGGAAAGCGATCCATGCACTTGGACATTCCAAGTATGTTGGAATGTCTTGAAATTGTACACAGTCATAGTCAAGCATGCCCTGAACAAGAATCCATTAAAAATATTTGCAAATCTCTTAAGGAATATTTTTAATGAATTTCTGAAAATGAGGAAAGTCTGTGCACTTAGGCAGTGACTTAACTTTTTATTCAAAAAAGACCCCAAAAGTATCTTGGAATGTCTTGAAATTGTACACAGTCATAGTCAAGCATGCCCTGAACAAGAATCCGTTGAATATATTTGCATATCTCTTGAAGAATATTTTTATAGAATTTTTGAAAATCCGGAAAGCGATCCATGCACTTGGACATTCCAAGTATGTTGGAATGTCTTGAAATTGTACTCGGTCATAGTCAACGACGCCCTGAACAAGAATCCATTAAAAATATTTGCAAATCTCTTAAGGAATATTTTTAATGAATTTTTGAAAAGGAGGAAAGTCTGTGCACTTAGGCAGTGACTTAACTTTTTATTCAAAAAAGACCCCAAAAGTATCTTGGAATGTCTTGAAATTGTACACAGTCATAGTCAAGCATGTCCTGAACAAGAATCCGTTGAATATATTTGCATATCTCTTGAAGAATATTTTTATAGAACTTTTGAAAATCAGGAAAGCGATCCATGCATTTGGACATTCCAAGTATGTTGGAATGTCTTGAAATTGTACTCAGTCACAGTCAACGACGCCCTGAACAAGAATCCGTTGTAAATATTTGCATATCGCTTAAGGAATATTTTTAATGAATTTTTGAAAATCAGGAAAGCGATCGATGCACTTAGGCAGTGACTTAACTTTTTTGTCAAAAAAGACCCCAAAAGCATCTTGGAATGTCTTGAAATTGTACTCAGTCATAGTCAACGACACCCTGAACAAGAATCCGTTGAAAATATTTGCATATCTCTTAAGGAATATTTTTAATGAATTTTTGAAAATCCGGAAAGCGATCCATGCACTTGGACATTCCAAGTATGTTGGAATGTCTTGAAATTGTACTCAGTCATAGTCAACGACACCCTGAACAAGAATCCGTTGAAAATATTTGCATATCTCTTAAGGAATATTTTTAATTAATTTTTGAAAATCCGGAAAGCGATCCATGCACTTGGACATTCCAAGTATGTTGGAATGTCTTGAAATTGTACTCAGTCATAGTCAACGACACCCTGAACAAGAATCCGTTGAAAATATTTGCATATCGCCTAACCAATATTTTAAATGAATTTTTGAAAATCAGGAAAGCGAACCATGCACTTACGCAGTGACTTAACTTTTTTGTCAAAAAAGACCCCAAAAGTATCTTGGAATGTCTTGAAATTGTACACAGTCATAGTCAAGCATGCCCTGAACAAGAATCCGTTGAATATATTTGCATATCTCTTGAAGAATATTTTTAATGAACTTTTGAACATGACATAGTTTGGCATGGGTTAACCCATGTCATGACAAACATGACATGTTTGTCCACTAGAGGGCAGTTTGAAGAACCAAGCAGCCATGAATCAGATTTGACCTTACTTGTAATGTCAAACTTGTCCACTAGAGGGCAGTTGAAATAATTAAGTATCCATACATTAAATTTGAGCTTACATGTAATGACACCTTTATCCACTAAAGGGCAGTTCCAAGAATTTAGCATGCCATAAATCAGATTTGAGCTTACATGTAATGACACATTTGTCCACCAGAGGGCAGTCTGACCAATCCAGCAGCCATAAATCAGATTTGACCTTACTTGCAATGTCAAACTTGTCCACTAGAGGGCAGTTGAAATAATTAGGTATCCATACATCAAATTTGAGCTTACATGCAATGACATCTTTATCCACTAGAGAGCAGTCTGAAGAATTTAGCATGCCATAAATCAGATTTGAGCTTACATGTAATGACACCTTTATCCACTAGAGAGCAGTCTGAAGAATTTAGCATGCCATAAATCAGATTTGAGCTTACATGTAGTGACACATTTGTCCACCAGAGGGCAGTCTGACCAATCCAGCAGCCATAAATCAGATTTGACCTTACTTGTAATGTCAAACTTGTCCACTAGATGGCAGTTGAAATAATAAAGCAGCTATAAATCAGATTTGACATAACATATAATGACATGTTTGTCCACCAGAGGGCAGTTGAAATAATTTAGTATCCATAAATCAAATTTGAGCGTGCATGTAATGACATGTTTATCCACCAGAGGGCAGTCTGAAGAATCCAGCAGCCAAAAGTCAAATTTGACCTTACATGTAATGACACCTTTATCCACTAGAGGGCAGTCTGAAGAATTTAACAGCCATAAATCAGATTTGAGCTTACATGTAATGACACATTTGTCCACCAGAGGGCAGTCTGACCAATCCAGCAGCCATAAATCAGATTTGACCTTACTTGTGATGTCAAACTTGTCCACTAGAGGGCAGTTGAAATAATTAAGCAGCTATAAATCAAATTTGAGCGTGCATGTAATGACATGTTTATCCACCAGAGGGCAGTCTGAAGAATCCAGCAGCCAAAAGTCAAATTTGACCTTACATGTAATGACACCTTTATCCACTAGAGGGCAGTCTGAAGAATTTAACAGCCATAAATCAGATTTGAGCTTACATGTAATGACACATTTGTCCACCAGAGGGCAGTCTGACCAATCCAGCAGCCATAAATCAGATTTGACCTTACTTGTAATGTCAAACTTGTCCACTAGAGGGCAGTTGAAATAATTTATCAGCTATAAATCAAATTTGAGCGTGCATGTAATGACATGTTTATCCACCAGAGGGCAGTCTGAAGAATCCAGTAGCCAAAAGTCAAATTTGACCTTACATGTAATGACATCTTTTTCCACTAGAGGGCAGTCTGAAGAATTTAGCAGCCATAAATCAGATTTGACCTTACATGTAATAACACATTTGTCCACCAGAGGGCAGTCTGACCAATCCAGCACCCATAAATCAGATTTGAACTTACTTGTAATGTCAAACTTGTCCACTAGAGGGCAGTTGAAATAATTAAGTATCCATACATCAAATTTGAGCTTACATGTAACGACATGTTTGTCCACTAGAGGGCAGTTTGAAGAACCCAGCAGCCATGAATCAGATTTGACCTTACTTGTAATGTCAAACTTGTCCACTAGAGGGCAGTTGAAATAATTAAGTATCCATACATCAAATTTGAGCTTACATGTAATGACACCTTTATCCACTAGAGGGCAATTTGAAGAACCCAGCAGCCATGAATCAGATTTGACCTTACTTGTAATGTCAAACTTGTCCAATAGAGGGCAGTCTGAATAATTCAGCAGCCATAAATCAAATGTGACCCTCCTTGTAAAAACACATTGGTTCACCAGGAAGCTGTTACACCATGTGAACCAATCCATTACCCATAATGCTTTGTTAAAACTTAAAAGTGAAGAAAACAGTGTCAGCCAATCGGCTTTTTCAGCCAATCAGCTGACGATCACAGAGAATACACATGGCTAATTATACGGAGAGGGAGAGAGAGTGTGTCGAATGTCCAGCGTATGTGTGCAGTGTGTGTGTGTGCAGTGCGAAATTAAAGCGTGAATATCATCAAAGCAGTCATCATCAAAGCTTTGTTTGACAAAGGAAGACAAAGAGAAAAGGACAATAAGTCTGTGGCTGAGCAGCTTCTTCACGGACAAGGACAGCGAACGTACAGAGACTGCTGTGTGTGGACTGTTAGCATTTTAAGCTAGCGATCTTTATGCTAACGTGTTAGCAGACTTCATCGTCACAAAAACAACAAACAGATGATTATTCCGCGGCTGAAAGAGAGCAGGACACACACGGTAGTTGTCTGAGATGATGACATGACGCCAGCACCGCTCTATCTCCTATCGAATTGGACTTTTGGAGGCGAACAGACGTAAAACTGCAACGAAAAGGAAGCAAGCACGGACCTCTTATGATCAGAGGAACTCATGTTCTTATGGGGTGAGTTTTCCTTAACGTTGTTAATCGATGTTATGTTAGTGTTCATTCAAAGTCACATACAGACGCACATAGGGAAGCTGTCTTTTAATAATCCACTGTGCGTTTCATAACGCCGTTTGGCTACATTGTTATTAGCCATGCTTGCTTAGCTCGCTAGCTTAGCTCGCTAGCTCGGTACTGTATTATTACAATGAGAATGATGCGCACATCGAAACTTTTGTTCGGTCAGATGAGCGTATTATAAGCCGTAAGAGGAGCATGTCACGGCCCTCTTTGAGATTTTGTACACCCGCAGGTTCAGTTTGATAATTCAAATGCTTTGAGACGAAACTCCCGTGTTCGAAACCTAACATTGCATTGAATGATGTGTGAATGCCACACCTTTGCATGCATGAATCACACATGATTAACACAATGTGTGATGAACGTGTTAATTACACGTGCAATTCATGCACATAAAGGTGTGGCATTCACACATAATTCAAGCAATACTACTGATCAATCTATACTGATTCAGTGATTAAATGCCTTTTAACATGAACCATGATCTGAAATAAGTATTTTTTAATTTTTTTTCAGAATCCTGGGCATAAGGATTGGCATGTGAAGTTGCTGCCAACCCATGTGTCCAAGGCCTCAGTGTGGCGTCAATACATGAGGTCGGCTAAGGCTCTTGGTATGTGTATAAATTGATTTCTATACAATAGCCAAATGCTTATATAGACTGCAATATGTAATGTGTAAAATGTGATTTTTTTGGAAAAATAAAATCATTATTTTCATTGTGGTTCTTGCTGTCAACAGGTAGTGGAACACAGCTCTGCTGAAAGTCGCCTCAATATTCCGCAGCTTGTTGGAACGGCAGATGGCAGAGTGATAGTAAAGACCATCGACTGGCAGACACATCTGAGTCCCTACTTTCAAAAGCTCCCACAGATCAAGAGTTATCAGAACTTTAGGTATTTATATTCAAAATTCTGCATTTTATGAATAAAAAAATCACGAATGAACATAATAGTGTTCCATGTGAACAGTGAGCCATGTTTTAAATATCCTGTTGTGTGCTTCTATTCTGTCACAGCTTTGATGCCAACAGACCAGGTGTGGTGCTTGCTCAAACTCACAGTGATGCAGAGCCTATCGAGTTTCAGCTACTGCGCAACCCAGGAGTTCTGCCCCCTGTTGACAGTCTCCCCGTCCTGGCCCCACCTGGACTGACCATGGACAGGCAGACGTATCTTTTTGAAAAAATCCGGCCTTTCTGTTCTGATGAGGCAAAATTCTTCACATGCCCAGCACCAAAGGTTACAGCACAGAAGAGGGTGCGTTTGTGATGTCATCATTTAGTCCGCATATCAACTGTGATGGACAGAGTGGGTACAGCCACATTGTGGGGGAGGAACTGGTATTGAAGATGATAATATAGTCCATGGTCTGGAAAATATTCCTTCACACACTTAGATATATTTTATTTCTTTATTTTAGTTCTATGCACCATATATCTGGAACAAACTCCCAGAAAACTGTAGGTCTGCTGAAACTCTCACCTCTTTTAAATCAAGAGTGAAGACTTTTCTGTTTGCCGCTGCATTTCAGTCATTTCCAATACTGCACTGTAACCTTTATTCCTTATATATACTCTTGATTTTATTTGTTATCTTTTTATTTTATTTGTATCTATTTTATTTTTTAATCTTAATCTTTAAATTTTACCTGCTTGTTTTTATTTTGATGTTATATCTGATTTTATAAATGTCTCTTTTCTATGCTTTTTAATGCTTTATGTAAAGCACTTTGAATTACCTTGTTGTTGAAATGTGCTATACAAATAAACTTGCCTTGCCTTGCCTTACATTGACATGAACTACATTCATTCCTTTTTTTTTCCAAACTGCTACACTGTTACTGTCCTGTGGGCTAACAGACATCAGATGTCACTGACAGCTAGACTGGGTGGGGGGTTGTGACCATGTTAATGTCATGCAAATGAGCAGCTATTGGCCTGGCTCCTCAAGAGGGTCGAAATCTTTCAGGCTGAATTTCTCCCTAAAGCAGTTTGAGGAGTGTCTACATTCAAATGACCACATCTTCTTCAAAAATGATCAGATGGACATGGGTTTGACATTGTTGGAAAGCTTAGCACTTTCGGAATCTGTAAATAACTCCAAATGTCCCGAAGTAGACATGTGAACCCTTTTGCCATGGCTGGACACAAATTTTCTGTTCCAGAATCGAGACCCGACATGGACCTTGTGATGGAACGGTCACGCCTGGTGTATGTCCAGGACAACATTGACGAACTCTGAACACCAGCTGTCAGAAGAGGATGAGTATTGTAAGTTGTTGTGTTTGCTGCGTTTGTCTCTGTTAATTTGTTTGTTGTTCCTAATCTGTTCCAGAATGGAGACCCAACATGGTCGACCTCGAGGCGGTGCTTGGTGGACGTTCTGGACAACTTCGACGAACTCTGAACACAGATTGTCGGAAGAGGAGGAGAATGGTGATATTTATTTTTCTTTGCGTCATTGTTGTTGACTCAACTCAACTCAACTCAACTTTATTTATAGAGCGCTTTAGGCAGCTAAAGCTGGTACAAAGTGCTTAACAGTACAATAAATAAAACATGGCACATAAAACATAGGAGACAAAATAAAAACAATAAAACTATAAAACAGTAACAATGTTTAAATAATAAAAAAAACTATAAAACAATAAAAATGTTTAAACAATAAAACACTAAAACAAGAGCAGAGTCTCATGCTGAGTTGAACGCAGAAGAATAAAAATGTGTTTTAAGATGAGTTTTAAAAATGGAAAGTGAGGGGGCCTGTCTAATATGAAGCGGGAGGGCGTTCCAAAGTTTGGGACCGGCAATGGAGAAAGCTCTTTCCCCTCTGAGCTTCCGTTTAGACCTCGGTACCTCCAGGAGCAGCTGGTCAGCTGACCTGAGGCACCGAGCAGGAGTGTAAGGATGGAGAAGCTCAGAGAGGTAAGGCGGGGCAAGACCATTTAAAGATTTAAAAACAAATAAAAGAATCTTAAAATGGACTCTAAAATGCACAGGCAGCCAGTGAAGGGAGGCCAAAATGGGAGTAATGTGCTCCCTCTTACGTGCTCCAGTTAAGAGGCGAGCAGCAGCGTTCTGGACCAACTGGAGACGTGAGAGGGAGGACTGGCTGACTCCAAGATAAAGAGCGTTACAGTAATCCAGCCGAGATGTAACAAAGGCATGGATTACTGTTTCAAAGTGCTTTTGTGAGAGAAAGGGCCTCACCTTTGCCAGCTGCCTGAGGTGAAAAAAGCTGGACTTTACTGTTGCCCCAATTTGCCGGTCCAATTTAAAATCACTGTCCATAATAAAACCTAAGTTTGTCACTAAAGGCTTCACATACGATGCCAAAGGGCCCAAATCAGCAGGGGGGGGTTCACTAGAGCCGCTAGGACCAAACATTATGACTTCCGTCTTCTTTTCATTAAATTTTAAAAAGTTCAGTGACATCCATGCTTTTATGTCATCAAGACATAATAGAAGTGGTTGCAGACAGGCATTTTTCTTACTCAGTGGGACATAAATCTGACTGTCGTCTGCATAAAAATGAAATGAGATGCCATGTTTTCTCAAGATGGAGCCCAGGGGAAGCAGATACAGGGAGAAGAGCAGGGGCCCTAAAATTGAGCCCTGTGGAACCCCATATGACAGTGGAGCAGAGCGGGACTCAGAGCCACCGAGGCGTACACACATAGATCTTCCCTCAAGATACGATCTAAACCAATTAAGGGCGCTACCACTAATGCCCACTAGGTGCTGCAAGCGTGCCACTAAAATATTGTGGTCCACAGTGTCAAACGCTGCAGTTAGGTCCAGCAGGACAAGGATCACAGAGTCTCCAGAATCAACCGTCAGGAGGATGTCATTGAACACTCTTAATAAAGCTGACTCTGTACTATGCCTTGTTTTAAAGCCAGACTGGAAAATCTCCAGAATATCATGCTCGTCCAGGAACGACTGCAACTGGGCGTGGACAACTTTTTCCAGGATCTTTGAAATAAAAGGCAGCTTGGAGATAGGTCTTTAATTGGCTAGCATAACACGATCAAGGCCAGGTTTCTTAAGCAGGGGTTGTACAACAGCATGTTTAAAACATTGGGGGACAACACCAGAAGACAGACTGCTGTTAATAATGGCCAGGACTGACTGCCCTATACAAGGAAATACCTCTTTAAAAAAGTGAGGCGGGACAGTGTCACAGGGAGAGCCTGATGGCTTCATCTGGGCAACCACTTTTTCTAAGGCAATCAGAGACACGGGCTCAAACGAATCAAGCACAGCTGAGAAAAGCACACTGTCAGAGGGGTCAGACACAGGTGTGGTGATTAGAGCCCTTGTGGTAGCAACCTTATCAATGAAGAACTGCAGGAAGCTATTGCACATTTCAGGGGATTCCTCTGTGCACACAGGCTGAGGTGAGCCAAGAACAGACTCTATGGTTTTAAATAACACACGTGGGTTGTGAGAGTTTGATTCAATAATATTTGACAGGTGCTCTCTTCTGGACTCTTTGACAGTGCTCTGGTAGCAGCGCCAGCTGTCTTTTAGGATTTGGCGAGAAACCTGCAGCTTGTCCTTTTTCCACCTGCGTTCAGCTTTGCGGCAATCCTGTCTGGCTGCGCGAGTTCTCGCATTGAACCAGGGCTCAGGTTTAGCTTTGGGCTGCACGGTTTTAAATGGAGCCACAGAGTCCAATATGGTTCGGCAGGAGGAGTGAAACGAAGAACTGAGCACCTCCGTGTTTGGTAATAATTCAGAGGGGACACAGAGCTGGTTAAAGGCAGCAGAAAACTGGCCGGAAAACTGACCTCTACTTTTGTCTACAGTCGCCTCTTCCCTGATCTCATCGGTGACTCCCACTGCACAAGAAGAACCTACAGTGGTGAGTATATCAGATTCCTTTGAACATCAATGAAAGTTTGATGCTGCTTTTCAGTTTCGTTTTTCCTAATCTGTTTCAGAATGGAGACCCAAGGCTTGGTGGATTTCTGACGTCCAGGACAACTTTGAACATCTGAACACCAACTGTCAGAAGAAGATGAGTATTGTTGTTTTCTGCTGCTCTCGTCCCTTTTCATTATTTAGTTTTTTCCATTATTTTTTAAGTGTACAAAAATCACTATAGTCACAAAGCACTGAATACGATTCAAACACAGGTTGTTTTTTGATATATAAACAGACTCAGGGTTCAAGTTTGTTTCATTTTTGAAATGAAATGTTTGGTGTGGTTTAAGGAATATTTGGTTGTTATTAGACCCTGAGATGGGTCAGTGACTAGGAGAAACATTGATTTTGATGCATTATTACTTTTTTGTAGTAGCAGATCCAATGTAATCTTATTTTGTGATATATGATGGATTTTGAATCGGTCTCCGACTACAAGTAAAACATTTTTTTCCTACTAACCCAATTATAACCTGGTTTTGTTTTAAGATGAATAAACATACAATAATAGTTTGAACCTGAAAAACATTTATTTTGCAAAGGACACTGAATGATGAACACTTAAATATGAACATTGAATATGAAACATGGGGCAGTTTGGTGTGTTGTTGGCGATGGGGAGAAGGGAAAAGATGGAGATGGTGAGTGAGTTCATCATGTGTGAATGTGAGAGTTCAGCTCAGGTGGAGCAGAGACTCCAAATCTCGCTCGTTCACTCGCAGTCACGCTCGCTCACTCTCGCTCGCTCACTCACTCACTCACAGTCACTCACTCACTCTCGCTCGCTCGCTCACTCGCTCCCTCACTCCCTCACTCCCTCACTCAGTCACACATGATGCACTCACTCACCATCTCTCTTCCTTTCTCCCCATCTCCAACAACACACCCAACTGCCCCATGTTTCATATTCAATGTTTATATTTCAGTCTTCATCATTCAGGGTCGTCTTTGCAAAATAAATATTTGTTCAGGTTGAACCTATTCTTGTTTATTTATCTTAAAACAAAACAGGGTAATAATTATTTAGTAGGAAAAAAAAGTTTGCTTATATAAGGAGACGATTCAAAATCCATCATATCACAAGATTATTAAATTGCATCTGCCACTACAGAAACTAACAATGCATCAAAATCAATGTTTCTTCCAATCACTGACCATCTCAGGGCCTGATAATAATAAATAGTCCTTGAAAGGTATTTTATGATTGATTGGAAAGGATTGTAGTTTTTTTGTTGATTTAAAGAGTTGCATAAACATTATAGCCTTTAAAGGGTTAGAATTTTTAAAAATATAATTTGATGAGTATATCTCAGTCTGAAGTAGCGTTAAAAGAGTGACAATTTAAAGTTGAAAAAAATATGAACAATATTTTTGTAGGAGACTGTTTTTAGAAAAATCTGACATTGCAAAAAATAAGAATGCATCAGAATCAAAAGTTATTGTAGTTGCATAAACAATATGGCCTTTAAAAGGTTAACATTTTAAAAAATATTAATATTTGATATGCATATTGACTGAACACAGACTGTCGGAAGAGGAGGAGTATGGTGATATTTCTTATTTGTGTTTGCTTCATCGTTGTTGACCTCTACTTTCGTCTACAGTCGCCTCTTCCCTGATCTCATCGGTGACTCCTACAACACAAGAACCTCCAGTTGTGAGTATATCAGATTCCTTTGGGCATCAGTGACAGTTTGATACTGCTTTTCAGTTTTGTTTTTCCTAATCTGTTTCAGAATGGAGACCCTACGCTTGGTGGACTTCCTACGTTCTGGACAACTTTGAAGAACTCTGAACCCCAGCGGTCGGAAGAGGATGAGTATTGTTAATTGTTTGCTGCTGCTTTTGTCTCTGTTAATTTGTTTGTTTTTCCTAATCTGTTCCAGAAGGGTGACCCAACATGGTCGACCTCGAGGTGGTGCTTGGTGGACGTTCTACCCTACAGTCGCGTCTTCCCTGATCTCATCGGTGACTCCTACTGCACAAGAAGAATCTGCAGTGGTGAGTATATCAGATTCCTTTGGACATCAGTGACTGTTTGATGCTGCTTTTTAGTTTTGTTTTTCCTAATCTGTTTCAGAATGGAGACCCTACGCTTGGTGGACTTCCTATGTCCTGGACAACTTTGAAGAACTCTGAACCCCAGCTGTCGGAAGAGGATGAGTATTGTTAATTGTTGTTTTTGCTGCTGCTTTTGTCACTTTTATCTGTTTGTTTTTCCTAATCTGTTCCAGAAGGGAGACCCAACATGATCGACCTCGAGGTGGTGCTTGGTGGACGTTCTACACTACAGTCGCCTCTTCCCTGATCTGGTCGGTGACTCCCACTGCACAAGAAGAACCTGCAGTGGTGAGTATATCAGATTCCTTTGGACATCAGTGACTGTTTGATGCTGCTTTTCAGTTTCGTTTTTCCTAATCTGTTTCAGAATGGAGACCCTACGCTTGGTGGACTTCCTACGTTCTGGACAACTTTGAAGAACTCTGAACCCCAGCGGTCGGAAGAGGATGAGTATTGTTAATTGTTTGCTGCTGCTTTTGTCTCTGTTAATTTGTTTGTTTTTCCTAATCTGTTCCAGAAGGGTGACCCAACATGGTCGACCTCGAGGTGGTGCTTGGTGGACATTCTACCCTACAGTCGCGTCTTCCCTGATCTCATCGGTGACTCCTACTGCACAAGAAGAATCTGCAGTGGTGAGTATATCAGATTCCTTTGGACATCAGTGACTGTTTGATGCTGCTTTTTAGTTTCGTTTTTCCTAATCTGTTCCAGGATGGAGACCCAAGGCTTGGTGGATTTCTGACGTCCAGCACAACTTTGAACATCTGAACACCAACTGTCAGAAGAAGATGAGTATTGTTACTTGTTTGCTGCTGCTCTCGTCCCTTTTCATTATTTAGTTTTTCCATTATTTTTGAAGTGTACAAAAATCCCTTTAGTCACAAAGCACTGAATACGATTCAAACACAGGTTGTTATTTGATATATAAACAGACTCAGGGTTCAAGTTTATTTCATTTTTGAAATGAAATGTTTGGTGTGGTTTAAGGAATATTTGGTTGTTATTAGACCCTGAGATGGGTCAGTGACTAGGAGAAACATTGATTTTGATGCATTAGTTGTTTGTAGTAGCAGATCCAATGTAATCTTATTTTGTGATATATGATGGATTTTGAATCGGTCTCCGACTACAAGTAAAACATTTTTTTCCTACTAACCCAATTATAGCCTGGTTTTGTTTTAAGATGAATAAACATACAATAATAGTTTGAACCTGAAAAACATTTATTTTGCAAAGGACACTGAATGATGAACACTTAAATATGAACATTGAATATGAAACATGGGGCAGTTTGGTGTGTTGTTGGCGATGGGGAGAAGGGAAAAGATGGAGATGGTGAGTGAGTTCATCATGTGTGAATGTGAGAGTTCAGCTCAGGTGGAGCAGAGACTCCAAATCTCGCTCGTTCACTCGCAGTCACGCTCGCTCGCTCACTCTCGCTCGCTCACTCACTCATAGTCACTCACTCACTCTCGCTCGCTCGCTCACTCGCTCCCTCACTCCCTCACTCCCTCACTCAGTCACACATGATGCACTCACTCACCATCTCTCTTCCTTTCTCCCCATCTCCAACAACACACCCAACTGCCCCATGTTTCATATTCAATGTTTATATTTCAGTCTTCATCATTCAGGGTCATCTTTGCAAAATAAATATTTGTTCAGGTTGAACCTATTCTTGTTTATTTATCTTTAAACAAAACAGGGTAATAATTATTTAGTTGGAAAAAAGTTTGCTTATAGAAGGAGACGGTTCAAAATCCATCATATCACAAGATTATTAAATTGCATCTGCCACTACAGAAACTAACAATGCATCAAAATCAATGTTTCTTCCAATCACTGACCATCTCAGGGCCTGATAATAATAAATAGTCCTTGAAAGGTATTTTATGATTGATTGGAAAGGATTGTAGTTTTTTTGTTGATTTAAAGAGTTGCATAAACATTATGGCCTTTAAAGGGTAAAAATATAATTTGATGAGTATATCTCAGTCTGAAGTAGCGTTAAAAGAGTGACAATTTAAAGTTGAAAAAAATATGAACAATATTTTTGTAGGAGACAGTTTTTAGAAAAATCTGACATTGCAAAAAATAAGAATGCATCAGAATCAAAAGTTATTGTAGTTTTTTTTTCCCAATAAAAACAGTGTAGTTGCGTAAACAATATGGCCTTTAAAAGGTTCACCTTTTAAAAATATTAATATTTGATATGCATATTTCAGGATGAAGTAGCTTCAAAAGACTGACTCATTTAAAGTGGAAATAAATATTAAGATATTTTTACAGCAGTTTTTGGCAAGGGGCCGTTTTCTGCATCAAGGAACAAATGAGGGGGTTAGGGTTAGCTAACCTTAGTTAGTTATCCCCAAAACACCTGGTTCAGGTGCACAGGTTATCAGAGTTCTGCAGAGCTCGTTAACCACTTCCACTACACAAGAACCTACAGTGGTGAGTATATTAGACTCCTTTTGACATCAATGACACTTTGCTACTGCTTTTCAGTTTTGTTTTTCCTAATCTGTTCCAGAATTGAGACCCTAACACTTGGTGGACTTCTTACGTCCTGGACAACTTAGACGAACTCTGAACACCGGCTGTCAAAACAAGATGAGTGTTTTTTTGTTTGTGTCAATATGCACTTCTACTTTGGTCTGTCGTTTCATCTTCCTGTGTTGTCGTTGTTACACAAATGTGTACACTTAGCAAAACTTAGTTGACAGTAAACGGGTGCAGGTGTCGGAGGATTGATAACTCTGATTGGACGGAACTCTCCATACGTGACAGCAAAACAAAAATCTGCTCACAAGGATGGACAAACTGGAATCATGGCTTGGAAATGCAAAAGTAACTTTCTGGACAACTTTGTCAACACGATGATGGAGCAAATGGAGGAATTCATTCACCTCAGTGAATCTACTCTTGGAAAATGGATGGATCTGCATGATGATCTTTGAGGAAATGGGATCAGTGGATTCAAAACCTGGAGGAACGGAACACAAGAATCTGAAAAAAACCGAACATGAACTGCACAAAATGGCCTCCTTGTGGTCGTCCAACCAAAACCACTGACTAACAAAAGTTACCACCTCTTGTCCTTTCTGTTCCCCTCCCATTCCCCCCAACCGGTCGAGGCAGACGGCCGCACACTTTGAGTCTGGTTCTGCCAGAGATTTCTTCCTGTTAAAAGGGAGTTTTTTCTCTCCACTGTTGCCACGATTGCTTGCTCATTGTGTGAATTGTTGGGTTTCTCTTCTCTCTAATATTATGAATGATTTAAAAAAAAAAAAGGAGTGCAAGTCCGACTGTCACCTCCACGTGGTGCACTCTGGGTAACGCTAACGACGGCGGCAAACGATAAGTTTACCCGGACATTTGTGACTTATTTGAAAAGTTGATCTTTTTGAGTAAATGTTAATGTGTAGAATGTGTTTGAATGTTTGTCATTGTTGTGACGATAGTCAAGTTAATTTTCACTTCATGTGTTTTCATGTGTCCAGAAACGGCAGCAAAACATGGACTGGATTTCACCGACTGGACTTGATGTGGTTTCCCTGTGAGTCGACAAACTCATTTATTTCCTTGCTGTCCTTTTATTGCTTTCCTTTTCTCTTTCCTTCCATTCTTTTTCATGTCTTTCAGCCCTTTCTTTTTGCCATTTCCTCCATCCCTGTGTTCTCTCCTTCTCTAATGGACTTTATTGCTTCCTTCCTTTTTCTGATTAAATGAGGTTTTAGTCCAACCAGCAGGGGGCGTCACAGCCACTTCAGCCTCAGTGGGTGAAGCTGAGTCTTTTTTCTTTTCCATTTCTAATTCACAGTGTAAGTGGGGTTTAAAGCCAACAGGGTTTATGAAGAATAAGTTCTTGTTTTTATTGTTATTTAAAGCTAACTGTATTTTCTTCTCTGTATTGTTTTATTGCGTTGAAGAAAAGAGCCTGTGATTGTTTGACTTTAATTTCTACTTAACCTTTATATGTTTCTTTGATGCCGTTTTGTTTCTTTTCTGCTTTGTGTTGATGTTTTTTCCATCTTGAATCTTTTGTGTTAAATAAATAAATAAGTCACTTATTTGAAGTCTCTCGCTCTTTCACTCACACTCACTCTGCTGAACTGGCTGAACAAATGTGTGCCACATTCTGGCCCTTGGTGAAACTCTGTATGGCCTGAACCCTGAATGTTTTCTCAAGTTATTTATGGGCTGGCAGTGACTTGAATTCAGCAGCTTTGAATACATTTTTCATCTACACGTAATGTCACCTTTGTCCACTGGAGGTCAGGTTTTTGCAGTTCTGTTTTATGATGAATTATTTATGGCCTGGCAGGGTCTTAAACATAAAAAAACTGTTTCCCTCACAAAAGTTACTATTTATTTCACCAGTTTAGCAGCTCTAAATCTCATGTGACCTTACATGTAATGTCAAACGTGTCCACCAGAGGGCAGTTTCAACATGTAAACACATTTCAAGATCCTCTTCACCACCTACAAATCCTTCTTACCTACAGACCTCTTCCATCGCCCCATTCACTCACACCGAACACGCTACACCGTCAAACATCTGTGTAGCCCCAGTTAAGCCCCTCAAGCATTTTATTTTAGATTTTATAAAATATATAATATAGATATATGTTTTTTTGAAGTTTAACATTTAAAAAGTTCAAGTAGCCATTCTGTTCCAATCCAATCCCTGTGTGTGTGAGTAAGAATGGAATAGGTGAGGGCGGGTCGCTACGGTAACTGTGGAGCTTCGGGCACTGTCCGTGGTGCTGAAAGGCTGCTTTGTTGGATGAGTGTGTGACTTTGTTTTCTTTTTTTTCCCTCTACATGTAAAGTGACTTTTGTGATAGAGGAGGGAAGTGTGATGGAGCCTTGAGGGATTCTGGACTCATCACCAGGCTCGCTTCTCCTCGGCCTCAAATCTCCACGGACCTGAAACACAAGGAAAAGCAGCTGAAGCCACTTTCACTCATGACAATCCATCATTATTGAGTCACTGTGATGAAAGGAAGAAACTGTAGGGATGTTTTTAAGGTAGAACATTAGCTGAAAGGATGTTGTCGATGAATTCGTTCTTCATTGATGAAGCAGAGCATGAGAGAGAATAGATCAAAGCAGGAGAAACATCTTCTACATACGTAGAGTAAGATTAGAAGTAAGAGGAAGATTCTATTGAATAATATCTCAAATATCCAATGCCTTACCTGAACATTACTGGGCTCAGAGATGGAGAAGCTGGTCTCTTGAAAGTTGCTGCCATCTGCTGGTTTACCAGACAACGCCAGATCGGTCCTGCTGGATCTCAGTGCAGCATTTGATACGATAGATCATGAGATCCTGCTACATAGACTAGAACAAGATGTTGTGATTAGAGGATCTGCACTTGTCTGGTTCAAGTCCTATTTATGGGACAGATTTCAGTTTGTTAGTGTTAACGAGGACTACTCCATATTCACTAAGGTCAACTACGGAGTTCCTCAGGGTTCCGTGCTCGGACCTATTCTTTTTACCCTGTACATGCTGCCATTAGGCAACATTATCAGGAAACACAACATAGATTTCCATTGTTATGCAGACGACACCCAGCTATATGTATCTGTACGACCGGATGACCCAAACCCATCTATAAAACTCCAGGATTGTCTCATAGACATACAGACGTGGATGACTCTGAACTTTCTGATGCTTAACACAGAAAAAACTGAGGTCATGGTCCTTGGGCCAAAAGATATAAGAGCAGCACTTTTAAGTGGAGCTCTAAACCGAGGCAGTAACACTTCAGTCCCTTGCACTACAGTAAGGAACCTAGGAGTCCTGTTTGACCAGGATTTATCACTGGATGAACATATTAAGCATATATGTAGAACAGCCTTCTTCCACCTTCGCAACATTAAGACAATTAGAAATATTATATCACGACAAGACTCTGAGAAACTTATCCACGCCTTTATAACCTCTAGGCTGGATTACTGTAACTCCTTACTGTCTGGATGTCCTAGTAAGTCCTTGAGAAGCCTTCAACTTGTCCAGAACGCAGCAGCACGGATACTGACTGGAACCAGACGACGTGATTATACAACTCCTGTCTTGGCTTCTCTTCACTGGCTCCCAGTGAAAAGTAGAATAGATTTTAAAATACTTCTACTCACATACAAGGCCCTGAATAATCAGGCACCTTCTTATATTTGTGACTTAATCACTTTATATCAACCCAATAGACCCTGAACTCAGGTCTACTGGTTATTCCTAAAATAACTAGAAGTAGAATCGGTGGTAGAACATTTATCTACCAGGCTCCTCTCCTGTGGAACCAACTTCTGCTTTCAGTCAGACAGTCTGACTCTGTCTCTGCCTTTAAGGTGAGACTGAAAACCTACCTTTTTAACATAGACTATAGTCAAAGCTAGATCAGGTATGTCCTGATTAGAATAGTCTATCTTATGCTGCCATAGGCTTAGACTGCTGGAGGAATTTCCCATCATGCACTTAGAATGAGCACACAGACTTTGCACGAGCCGCACTTTCTCTACCCCGTCCTCAATTTCTCAACCCTCACCACTTACCCGATGTCCCCCATGACATGTAGACCATAAATCCACATTTAGACCATAAATCCACATGTAGCACATAAATCCACATGTACACCATACATCCACATGTACACCATAAATCCACATTTAGACCATAAATCCACATGTAGCACATAAATCCACATGTACACCATACATCCACATGTACACCATAAATCCACATGTACACCATAAATCCACATGTAGACCATAAATCCACATGTAGACCATAAATTTACATGTAGACCTTCTCTAACTGATGTTTAATCTCTTACAGTTCTGCTGACACCAGTGAACGACATGAGGTCAGGACAGGAAAGAGGACTCCGTCATCTTCAAGTCTCTGACCACAACAGCCTTCACGACAGGCTGTGACAGATGATCCTGGCATTTAAAGACTTTTCACTTTTTATTCTTTGTCATTGTGTATTGTATGTTTTTGGTAACATCTACTGCACGTCTGTCCGTCCAGGGAGTGGATCCCTCAACTGTGGTTCTCCTTAAGGTTTCTACCCTTTTCCCTGTTAGAATAGTTTTTTCGCTGGTAGTTTTTCCTTACCCTGGTCGAAGGACAGAGGATGTTACCAACCCTGTGAAGTCCCTGAGACAAACTATGTTTTGTAAACTGTGGGCTATACAAAAAATGATTGATTGATTGATTGATTTAACAGAAAAAAACCAAAAGTATCTTGGAATGTCTTGAAATTGTACACAGTCATAGTCAACGACACCCTGAACAAGAATCCGTTGAAAATATTTGCATATCTCTTAAGGAATATTTTTAATGAATTTTTGAAAATTAGGAAAGCGATCCATGCACTTAGGCAGTGACTTAACTTTTGATGTTTTTGGTTTGTTTTTAAAGCATTAAAGCTGCAGGAGTTCATCCATGTCGCCCAGTCGCTGGAAACAAACGTTTGGACACCGTGGATCACACAGCAGGATATCAGGTGAGACGAAGGAAACGATCCATTTGCCCTGATGCACTTAGTGACTTGACTTTTTTTTCAAAAAAGACCCCAAAAGTATCTTGGAATGTCTTGAAATTGTACACAGTCATAGTCAAGCATGCCCTGAACAAGAATCCGTTGAATATATTTGCATATCTCTTGAGGAATATTTTTAATGAATTTTTGAAAATCAGGAAAGCGATCCATGCACTGAGGCAGTGACTTAACTTTTGATGTTTTTGGGTTGTTTTTAAAGAATTAAAGCTGCAGGAGTTCATCCATGTCGTCCAGTCGCTGGAAACAAACGTTTGGACACCGTGGATCACACAGCAGGATATCAGGTGAGACGAAGGAAACGATCCATTTGCCCTGATGCACTTAGTGACTTGACTTTTTTTTCAAAAAAAAACCCAAAAGTAAATTGGAATGTCTTGAAATTGTACACAGTCATAGTCAAGCATGCCCTGAACAAGAATCCGTTGAATATATTTGCATATCTCTTGAAGAATATTTTTAATGAATTTTTGAAAATCCGGAAAGCGATCCATGCACTTGGACATTCCAAGTATGTTGGAATGTCTTGAAATTGTACTCAGTCATAGTCAACGACGCCCTGAAGAAGAATCCGTTGAAAATATTTGCATATCTCTTAAGGAATATTTTTAATGAATTTTTGAAAATCAGGAAAGCGATCCATGCACTTAGGCAGTGACTTAACTTTTTTGTCAAAAAAGACCCCAAAAGTATCTTGGAATGTCTTGAAATTGTACACAGTCATAGTCAAGCATGCCCTGAACAAGAAACCGTTGAATATATTTGCATATCTCTTGAAGAATATTTTTAATGAACTTTTGAAAATCCGGAAAGCGATCCATGCACTTGGACATTCCAAGTATGTTGGAATGTCTTGAAATTGTACTCAGTCATAGTCAACGACGCCCTGAACAAGAATCCGTTGAAAATATTTGCATATCGCTTAAGGAATATTTGTAATGAATTTTTTAAAAAATCAGGAAAGCGATCCATGCACTTAGGCAGTGACTTAACTTTTTCGTCAAAAAAGACCCCAAAAGTATCTTGGAATGTCTTGAAATTGTACACAGTCATAGTCAAGCATGCCCTGAACAAGAATCCGTTGAATATATTTGCATATCTTTTGAAGAATATTTTTAATGAATTTTTGAAAATCCGGAAAGCGATCCATGCACTTAGGCAGTGACTTAACTTTTTCGTCAAAAAAGACCCCAAAAGTATCTTGGAATGTCTTGAAATTGTACACAGTCATAGTCAAGCATGCCCTGAACAAGAATCCGTTGAATATATTTGCATATCTCTTAAGGAATATTTTTAATGAATTTTTGAAAATGAGGAATTTCTGTGCACTTAGGCAGTGACTTAACTTTTTATTCAAAAAAGACCCCAAAAGTATCTTGGAATGTCTTGAAATTGTACTCAGTCATAGTCAACGACGCCCTGAACAAGAATCCGTTGAAAATATTTGCATATCGCTTAAGGAATATTTTTAATGAATTTTTGAAAATCAGGAAAGCGATCCATGCACTTAGGCAGTGACTTAACTTTTTCGTCAAAAAAGACCCCAAAAGTATCTTGGAATGTCTTGAAATTGTACACAGTCATAGTCAAGCATGCCCTGAACAAGAATCCGTTGAATATATTTGCATATCTCTTGAAGAATATTTTTAATGAATTTTTGAAAATCCGGAAAGCGATCCATGCACTTGGACATTCCAAGTATGTTGGAATGTCTTGAAATTGTACTCAGTCATAGTCAACGACGCCCTGAACAAGAATCAATTGAAAATATTCGCATATCTCTTAAAGAATATTTTTAATGAATTTTTGAAAATCAGGAAAGCGATCCATGCACTTAGGTAAGTGACATAACTTTTTTGTCAAAAAAGACCCCAAAAGTATCTTGGAATGTCTTGAAATTGTACACAGTCATAGTCAAGCATGCCCTGAACAAGAATCCGTTGAATATATTTGCATATCTCTTGAAGAATATTTTTAATGAATTTTTGAAAATCCGAAAAGCGATCCATGCACTTGGACATTCCAAGTATGTTGGAATGTCTTGAAATTGTACTCAGTCATAGTCAACGACGCCCTGAACAAGAATCCGTTGAAAATATTTGCATATCGTTTAAGGAATATTTTTAAAGAATTTCTGAAAATCAGGTAAGCGATCCATGCACTTAGGCAGTGACTTAACTTTTTATTCAAAAAAGACCCCAAAAGTATCTTGGAATGTCTTGAAATTGTACACAGTCATAGTCAAGCATGCCCTGAACAAGAATCCGTTGAATATATTTGCATATCTCTTGAAGAATATTTTTAATGAATTTTTGAAAATCCGAAAAGCGATCCATGCACTTGGACATTCCAAGTATGTTGGAATGTCTTGAAATTGTACTCAGTCATAGTCAACGACGCCCTGAACAAGAATCAATTGAAAATATTTGCATATCTCTTAAGGAATATTTTTAATGAATTTTTGAAAATGAGGAAAGTCTGTGCACTTAGGCAGTGACTTAACTTTTTTTTCAAAAAAGACCCCAAAAGTATCTTGGAATGTCTTGAAATTGTACACAGTCATAGTGAAGCATGCCCTGAACAAGAATCCGTTGAATATATTTGCATATCTCTTGAAGAATATTTTTAATGAACTTTTGAAAATCAGGAAAGCGATCCATGCACTTGGACATTCCAAGTATGTTGGAATGTCTTGAAATTGTACTCAGTCATAGTCAACGACGCCCTGAACAAGAATCCGTTGAAAATATTTGCATATCGCTTAAGGAATATTTTTAATGAATTTTTGAAAATCAGGAAAGCGATCCATGCACTTAGGCAGTGACTTAACTTTTTTGTCAAAAAAGACCCCAAAAGTTTCTTGGAATGTCTTGAAATTGTACACAGTCATAGTCAAGCATGCCCTGAACAAGAATCCGTTGAATATATTTGCATATCTCTTGAAGAATATTTTTAATGAATTTTTGAAAATCCGAAAAGCGATCCATGCACTTGGACATTCCAAGTATGTTGGAATGTCTTGAAATTGTACTCAGTCATAGTCAACGACGCCCTGAACAAGAATCAATTGAAAATATTTGCATATCTCTTAAGGAATATTTTTAATGAATTTTTGAAAATGATGAAAGTCTGTGCACTTAGGCAGTGACTTAACTTTTTATTCAAAAAAGACCCCAAAAGTATCTTGGAATGTCTTGAAATTGTACACAGTCATAGTCAAGCATGCCCTGAACAAGAATCCGTTGAATATATTTGCATATCTCTTGAAGAATATTTTTAATGAACTTTTGAAAATCAGGAAAGCGATCCATGCACTTGGACATTCCAAGTATGTTGGAATGTCTTGAAATTGTACTCAGTCATAGTCAACGACGCCCTGAACAAGAATCCGTTGAAAATATTTGCATATCGCTTAAGGAATATTTTTAATGAATTTTTGAAAATCAGGAAAGCGATCCATGCACTTAGGCAGTGACTTAACTTTTTCGTCAAAAAAGACCCCAAAAGTATCTTGGAATGTCTTGAAATTGTACACAGTCATAGTCAAGCATGCCCTGAACAAGAATCCGTTGAATATATTTGCATATCTCTTGAAGAATATTTTTAATGAATTTTTGAAAATCCGAAAAGCGATCCATGCACTTGGACATTCCAAGTATGTTGGAATGTCTTGAAATTGTACTCAGTCATAGTCAACGACGCCCTGAACAAGAATCAATTGAAAATATTTGCATATCTCTTAAGGAATATTTTTAATGAATTTTTGAAAATGAGGAAAGTCTGTGCACTTAGGCAGTGACTTAACTTTTTATTCAAAAAAGACCCCAAAAGTATCTTGGAATGTCTTGAAATTGTACACAGTCATAGTCAAGCATGCCCTGAACAAGAATCCGTTGAATATATTTGCATATCTCTTGAAGAATATTTTTAATGAACTTTTGAAAATCAGGAAAGCGATCCATGCACTTGGACATTCCAAGTATGTTGGAATGTCTTGAAATTGTACTCAGTCATAGTCAACGACGCCCTGAACAAGAATCCGTTGAAAATATTTGCATATCGTTTAAGGAATATTTTTAAAGAATTTCTGAAAATCAGGAAAGCGATCCATGCACTTAGGCAGTGACTTAACTTTTTCGTCAAAAAAGACCCCAAAAGTATCTTGGAATGTCTTGAAATTGTACACAGTCATAGTCAAGCATGCCCTGAACAAGAATCCGTTGAATATATTTGCATATCTCTTGAAGAATATTTTTAATGAATTTTTGAAAATCCGAAAAGCGATCCATGCACTTGGACATTCCAAGTATGTTGGAATGTCTTGAAATTGTACTCAGTCATAGTCAACGACGCCCTGAACAAGAATCAATTGAAAATATTTGCATATCTCTTAAGGAATATTTTTAATGAATTTTTGAAAATGAGGAAAGTCTGTGCACTTAGGCAGTGACTTAACTTTTTATTCAAAAAAGACCCCAAAAGTATCCTGGAATGTCTTGAAATTGTACACAGTCATAGTCAAGCATGCCCTGAACAAGAATCCGTTGAATATATTTGCATATCTCTTGAAGAATATTTTTAATGAACTTTTGAAAATCAGGAAAGCGATCCATGCACTTGGACATTCCAAGTATGTTGGAATGTCTTGAAATTGTACTCAGTCATAGTCAACGACGCCCTGAACAAGAATCCGTTGAAAATATTTGCATATCGTTTAAGGAATATTTTTAAAGAATTTCTGAAAATCAGGAAAGCGATCCATGCACTTAGGCAGTGACTTAACTTTTTCGTCAAAAAAGACCCCAAAAGTATCTTGGAATGTCTTGAAATTGTACACAGTCATAGTCAAGCATGCCCTGAACAAGAATCCGTTGAATATATTTGCATATCTCTTGAAGAATATTTTTAATGAATTTTTGAAAATCCGAAAAGCGATCCATGCACTTGGACATTCCAAGTATGTTGGAATGTCTTGAAATTGTACTCAGTCATAGTCAACGACGCCCTGAACAAGAATCAATTGAAAATATTTGCATATCTCTTAAGGAATATTTTTAATGAATTTTTGAAAATGAGGAAAGTCTGTGCACTTAGGCAGTGACTTAACTTTTTATTCAAAAAAGACCCCAAAAGTATCTTGGAATGTCTTGAAATTGTACACAGTCATAGTCAAGCATGCCCTGAACAAGAATCCGTTGAATATATTTGCATATCTCTTGAAGAATATTTTTAATGAACTTTTGAAAATCAGGAAAGCGATCCATGCACTTGGACATTCCAAGTATGTTGGAATGTCTTGAAATTGTACTCAGTCATAGTCAACGACGCCCTGAACAAGAATCCGTTGAAAATATTTGCATATCGCTTAAGGAATATTTTTAATGAATTTCTGAAAATGAGGAAAGCGATCCATGCACTTAGGCAGTGACTTAACTTTTTTGTCAAAAAAGACCCCAAAAGTATCTTGGAATGTCTTGAAATTGTACACAGTCATAGTCAAGCATGCCCTGAACAAGAATCCGTTGAATATATTTGCATATCTCTTGAAGAATATTTTTAATGAATTTTTGAAAATCCGAAAAGCGATCCATGCACTTGGACATTCCAAGTATGTTGGAATGTCTTGAAATTGTACTCAGTCATAGTCAACGACGCCCTGAACAAGAATCAATTGAAAATATTTGCATATCTCTTAAGGAATATTTTTAATGAATTTTTGAAAATGAGGAAAGTCTGTGCACTGAGGCAGTGACTTAACTTTTTATTCAAAAAAGACCCCAAAAGTATCTTGGAATGTCTTGAAATTGTACACAGTCATAGTCAAGCATGCCCTGAACAAGAATCCGTTGAATATATTTGCATATCTCTTGAAGAATATTTTTAATGAACTTTTGAAAATCAGGAAAGCGATCCATGCACTTGGACATTCCAAGTATGTTGGAATGTCTTGAAATTGTACTCAGTCATAGTCAACGACGCCCTGAACAAGAATCCGTTGAAAATATTTGCATATCGTTTAAGGAATATTTTTAAAGAATTTCTGAAAATCAGGAAAGCGATCCATGCACTTAGGCAGTGACTTAACTTTTTCGTCAAAAAAGACCCCAAAAGTATCTTGGAATGTCTTGAAATTGTACACAGTCATAGTCAAGCATGCCCTGAACAAGAATCCGTTGAATATATTTGCATATCTCTTGAAGAATATTTTTAATGAATTTTTGAAAATCCGAAAAGCGATCCATGCACTTGGACATTCCAAGTATGTTGGAATGTCTTGAAATTGTACTCAGTCATAGTCAACGACGCCCTGAAAAAGAATCAATTGAAAATATTTGCATATCTCTTAAGGAATATTTTTAATGAATTTTTGAAAATGAGGAAAGTCTGTGCACTTAGGCAGTGACTTAACTTTTTATTCAAAAAAGACCCCAAAAGTATCTTGGAATGTCTTGAAATTGTACACAGTCATAGTCAAGCATGCCCTGAACAAGAATCCGTTGAATATATTTGCATATCTCTTGAAGAATATTTTTAATGAACTTTTGAAAATCAGGAAAGCGATCCATGCACTTGGACATTCCAAGTATGTTGGAATGTCTTGAAATTGTACTCAGTCATAGTCAACGACGCCCTGAACAAGAATCCGTTGAAAATATTTGCATATCGTTTAAGGAATATTTTTAAAGAATTTCTGAAAATCAGGAAAGCAATCCATGCACTTAGGCAGTGACTTAACTTTTTCGTCAAAAAAGACCCCAAAAGTATCTTGGAATGTCTTGAAATTGTACACAGTCATAGTCAAGAATGCCCTGAACAAGAATCCATTGAATATATTTGCATATCTCTTGAAGAATATTTTTAATGAATTTTTGAAAATCCGGAAAGCGATCCATGCACTTGGACATTCCAAGTATGTTGGAATGTCTTGAAATTGTACTCGGTCATAGTCAACGACGCCCTGAACAAAAATCCATTGAAAATATTTGCATATCTCTTAAGGAATATTTTTAATGAATTTTTGAAAATGATGAAAGTCTGTGCACTTAGGCAGTGACTTAACTTTTTATTCAAAAAAGACCCCAAAGGTATCTTGGAATGTCTTGAAATTGTACACAGTCATAGTCAAGCATGCCCTGAACAAGAATCCGTTGAATATATTTGCATATCTCTTGAAGAATATTTTTAATGAACTTTTGAAAATCAGGAAAGCGATCCATGCACTTGGACATTCCAAGTATGTTGGAATGTCTTGAAATTGTACTCAGTCATAGTCAACGACGCCCTGAACAAGAATCCGTTGAAAATATTTGCATATCGCTTAAGGAATATTTTTAATGAATTTCTGAAAATGAGGAAAGCGATCCATGCACTTAGGCAGTGACTTAACTTTTTTGTCAAAAAAGACCCCAAAAGTATCTTGGAATGTCTTGAAATTGTACACAGTCATAGTCAAGCATGCCCTGAACAAGAATCCGTTGAATATATTTGCATATCTCTTGAAGAATATTTTTAATGAAATTTTGAAAATCCGAAAAGCGATCCATGCACTTGGACATTCCAAGTATGTTGGAATGTCTTGAAATTGTACTCAGTCATAGTCAACGACGCCCTGAACAAGAATCAATTGAAAATATTTGCATATCTCTTAAGGAATATTTTTAATGAATTTTTGAAAATGAGGAAAGTCTGTGCACTTAGGCAGTGACTTAACTTTTTATTCAAAAAAGACCCCAAAAGTATCTTGGAATGTCTTGAAATTGTACACAGTCATAGTCAAGCATGCCCTGAACAAGAATCCGTTGAATATATTTGCATATCTCTTGAAGAATATTTTGAATGACCTTTTGAAAATCAGGAAAGCGATCCATGCACTTGGACATTCCAAGTATGTTGGAATGTTTTGAAAGTGTACTCAGTCATAGTCAACGACGCCCTGAACAAGAATCCGTTGAAAATATTTGCATATCGCTTAAGGAATATTTTTAATGAATTTTTGAAAATCAGGAAAGCGATCCATGCACTTAGGCAGTGACTTAACTTTTTATTCAAAAAAGACCCCAAAAGTATCCTGGAATGTCTTGAAATTGTACACAGTCATAGTCAAGCATGCCCTGAACAAGAATCCGTTGAATATATTTGCATATCTCTTGAAGAATATTTTTAATGAATTTTTGAAAATCCGAAAAGCGATCCATGCACTTGGACATTCCAAGTATGTTGGAATGTCTTGAAATTGTACTCAGTCATAGTCAACGACGCCCTGAACAAGAATCAATTGAAAATATTTGCATATCTCTTAAGGAATATTTTTAATTAATTTTTGAAAATTAGGAAAGCGATCCATGCACTTAGGCAGTGACTTAACTTTTGATGTTTTTGGTTTGTTTTTAAAGCATTAAAGCTGCAGGAGTTCATCCATGTCGCCCAGTCGCTGGAAACAAACGTTTGGACACCGTGGATCACACAGCAGGATATCAGGTGAGACGAAGGAAACGATCCATTTGCCCTGATGCACTTAGTGACTTGACTTTTTTTTCAAAAAAAATCCCAAAAGTAAATTGGAATGTCTTGAAATTGTACACAGTCATAGTCAAGCATGCCCTGAATAAGAATCCGTTGAATATATTTGCATATCGCTTAAGGAATATTTTTAATGAATTTTTGAAAATCAGGAAAGCGATCCATGCACTTAGGCAGTGACTTAACTTTTTCGTCAAAAAAGACCCCAAAAGTATCTTGGAATGTCTTGAAATTGTACACAGTCATAGTCAAGCATGCCCTGAACAAGAATCCGTTGAATATATTTGCATATCTCTTGAGGAATATTTTTAATGAATTTTTGAAAATCAGGAAAGCGATCCATGCACTTAGGCAGTGACTTAACTTTTGATGTTTTTGGGTTGTTTTTAAAGAATTAAAGCTGCAGGAGTTCATCCATGTCGTCCAGTCGCTGGAAACAAACGTTTGGACACCGTGGATCACACAGCAGGATATCAGGTGAGACGAAGGAAACGATCCATTTGCCCTGATGCACTTAGTGACTTGACTTTTTTTTCAAAAAAAACCCCAAAAGTAAATTGGAATGTGTTGAAATTGTACACAGTCATAGTCAAGCATGCCCTGAACAAGAATCCGTTGAATATATTTGCATATCTCTTGAAGAATATTTTTAATGAATTTTTGAAAATCCGAAAAGCGATCCATGCACTTGGACATTCCAAGTATGTTGGAATGTCTTGAAATTGTACTCAGTCATAGTCAACGACGCCCTGAACAAGAATCAATTGAAAATATTTGCATATCTCTTAAGGAATATTTTTAATGAATTTTTGAAAATGAGGAAAGTCTGTGCACTTCGGCAGTGACTTAACTTTTTATTCAAAAAAGACCCCAAAAGTATCTTGGAATGTCTTGAAATTGTACACAGTCATAGTCAAGCATGCCCTGAACAAGAATCCGTTGAATATATTTGCATATCTCTTGAAGAATATTTTTAATGAACTTTTGAAAATCAGGAAAGCGATCCATGCACTTGGACATTCCAAGTATGTTGGAATGTCTTGAAATTGTACTCAGTCATAGTCAACGACGCCCTGAACAAGAATCCGTTGAAAATATTTGCATATCGCTTAAGGAATATTTTTAATGAATTTTTGAAAATCAGGAAAGCGATCCATGCACTTAGGCAGTGACTTAACTTTTTTGTCAAAAAAGACCCCAAAAGTATCTTGGAATGTCTTGAAATTGTACACAGTCATAGTCAAGCATGCCCTGAACAAGAATCCGTTGAATATATTTGCATATCTCTTGAAGAATATTTTTAATGAATTTTTGAAAATCCGAAAAGCGATCCATGCACTTGGACATTCCAAGTATGTTGGAATGTCTTGAAATTGTACTCAGTCATAGTCAACGACGCCCTGAACAAGAATCAATTGAAAATATTTGCATATCTCTTAAGGAATATTTTTAATGAATTTTTGAAAATGATGAAAGTCTGTGCACTTAGGCAGTGACTTAACTTTTTATTCAAAAAAGACCCCAAAAGTATCTTGGAATGTCTTGAAATTGTACACAGTCATAGTCAAGCATGCCCTGAACAAGAATCCGTTGAATATATTTGCATATCTCTTGAAGAATATTTTTAATGAATTTTTGAAAATCCGGAAAGCGATCCATGCACTTGGACATTCCAAGTATGTTGGAATGTCTTGAAATTGTACTCAGTCATAGTCAACGACGCCCTGAACAAGAATCCGTTGAAAATATTTGCATATTGCTTAAGGAATATTTTTAATGAATTTTTGAAAATCAGGAAAGCGATCCATGCACTTAGGCAGTGACTTAACTTTTTCGTCAAAAAAGACCCCAAAAGTATCTTGGAATGTCTTGAAATTGTACACAGTCATAGTCAAGCATGCCCTGAACAAGAATCCGTTGAATATATTTGCATATCTCTTGAAGAATATTTTTAATGAATTTTTGAAAATCCGAAAAGCGATCCATGCACTTGGACATTCCAAGTATGTTGGAATGTCTTGAAATTGTACTCAGTCATAGTCAACGACGCCCTGAACAAGAATCCGTTGAAAATATTTGCATATCGCTTAAGTAATATTTTTAATGAATTTTTGAAAATCAGGAAAGCGATCCATGCACTTAGGCAGTGACTTAACTTTTTTGTCAAAAAAGACCCCAAAAGTATCTTGGAATGTCTTGAAATTGTACACAGTCATAGTCAAGCATGCCCTGAACAAGAATCCGTTGAATATATTTGCATATCTCTTGAAGAATATTTTTAATGAATTTTTGAAAATCCGAAAAGCGATCCATGCACTTGGACATTCCAAGTATGTTGGAATGTCTTGAAATTGTACTCAGTCATAGTCAACGACGCCCTGAACAAGAATCAATTGAAAATATTTGCATATCTCTTAAGGAATATTTTTAATGAATTTTTGAAAATGAGGAAAGTCTGTGCACTAAGCCAGTGACTTAACTTTTCATTCAAAAAAGACCCCAAAAGTATCTTGGAATGTTTTGAAATTGTACACAGTCATAGTCAAGCATGCCCTGAACAAGAATCCGTTGAATATATTTGCATATCTCTTGAAGAATATTTTTAATGAACTTTTGAAAATCAGGAAAGCGATCCATGTACTTGGACATTCAAAGTATGTTGGAATGTCTTGAAATTGTACTCGGTCATAGTCAACGACGCCCTGAACAAGAATCCGTTGAAAATATTTGCATATCGCTTAAGGAATATTTTTAATGAATTTTTGAAAATCAGGAAAGCGATCCATGCACTTAGGCAGTGACTTAACTTTTTCGTCAAAAAAGACCCCAAAAGTATCTTGGAATGTCTTGAAATTGTACACAGTCATAGTCAAGCATGCCCTGAACAAGAATCCGTTGAATATATTTGCATATCTCTTGAAGAATATTTTTAATGAATTTTTGAAAATCCGGAAAGCGATCCATGCACTTGGACATTCCAAGTATGTTGGAATGTCTTGAAATTGTACTCGGTCATAGTCAACGACGCCCTGAACAAGAATCCATTGAAAATATTTGCATATCTCTTAAGGAATATTTTTAATGAATTTTTGAAAATGATGAAAGTCTGTGCACTTAGGCAGTGACTTAACTTTTTATTCAAAAAAGACCCCAAAGGTATCTTGGAATGTCTTGAAATTGTACACAGTCATAGTCAAGCATGCCCTGAACAAGAATCCGTTGAATATATTTGCATATCTCTTGAAGAATATTTTTAATGAACTTTTGAAAATCAGGAAAGCGATCCATGCACTTGGACATTGCAAGTATGTTGGAATGTCTTGAAATTGTATTCAGTCATAGTCAACGACGCCCTGAACAAGAATCCGTTGAAAATATTTGCATATCGTTTAAGGAATATTTTTAAAGAATTTCTGAAAATCAGGAAAGCGATCCATGCACTTAGGCAGTGACTAAACTTTTTTGTCAAAAAAGACCCCAAAAGTATCTTGGAATGTCTTGAAATTGTACACAGTCATAGTCAAGCATGCCCTGAACAAGAATATGTTGAATATATTTGCATATCTCTTGAATAATATTTTTAATGAATTTTTGAAAATCCGAAAAGCGATCCATGCACTTGGACATTCCAAGTATGTTGGAATGTCTTGAAATTGTACTCAGTCATAGTCAACGACGCCCTGAACAAGAATCAATTGAAAATATTTGCATATCTCTTAAGGAATATTTTTAATGAATTTTTGAAAATGAGGAAAGTCTGTGCACTTAGGCAGTGACTTAACTTTTTATTCAAAAAAGACCCCAAAAGTATCTTGGAATGTCTTGAAATTGTACACAGTCATAGTCAAGCATGCCCTGAACAAGAATCCGTTGAATATATTTGCATATCTCTTGAAGAATATTTTTAATGAACTTTTGAAAATCAGGAAAGCGATCCATGCACTTGGACATTCCAAGTATGTTGGAATGTCTTGAAATTGTACTCGGTCATAGTCAACGACGCCCTGAACAAGAATCCATTGAAAATATTTGCATATCTCTTAAGGAATATTTTTAATGAATTTTTGAAAATGATGAAAGTCTGTGCACTTAGGCAGTGACTTAACTTTTTATTCAAAAAAGACCCCAAAGGTATCTTGGAATGTCTTGAAATTGTACACAGTCATAGTCAAGCATGCCCTGAACAAGAATCCGTTGAATATATTTGCATATCTCTTGAAGAATATTTTTAATGAACTTTTGAAAATCAGGAAAGCGATCCATGCACTTGGACATTCCAAGTATGTTGGAATGTCTTGAAATTGTACTCAGTCATAGTCAACGACGCCCTGAACAAGAATCCGTTGAAAATATTTGCATATCGTTTAAGGAATATTTTTAAAGAATTTCTGAAAATCAGGAAAGCGATCCATGCACTTAGGCAGTGACTTAACTTTTTCGTCAAAAAAGACCCCAAAAGTATCTTGGAATGTCTTGAAATTGTACACAGTCATAGTCAAGAATGCCCTGAACAAGAATCCGTTGAATATATTTGCATATCTCTTGAAGAATATTTTTAATGAATTTTTGAAAATCCGGAAAGCGATCCATGCACTTGGACATTCCAAGTATGTTGGAATGTCTTGAAATTGTACTCAGTCATAGTCAACGACGCCCTGAACAAGAATCCATTGAAAATATTTGCATATCTCTTAAGGAATATTTTTAATGAATTTTTGAAAATGATGAAAGTTTGTGCACTTAGGCAGTGACTTAACTTTTTATTCAAAAAAGACCCCAAAGGTATCTTGGAATGTCTTGAAATTGTACACAGTCATAGTCAAGCATGCCCTGAACAAGAATCCGTTGAATATATTTGCATATCTCTTGAAGAATATTTTTAATGAACTTTTGAAAATCAGGAAAGCGATCCATGCACTTGGACATTCCAAGTATGTTGGAATGTCTTGAAATTGTACTCAGTCATAGTCAACGACGCCCTGAACAAGAATCCGTTGAAAATATTTGCGTATAGTTTAAGGAATATTTTTAAAGAATTTCTGAAAATCAGGAAAGCGATCCATGCACTTAGGCAGTGACTTAACTTTTTCGTCAAAAAAGACCCCAAAAGTATCTTGGAATGTCTTGAAATTGTACACAGTCATAGTCAAGAATGCCCTGAACAAGAATCCGTTGAATATATTTGCATATCTCTTGAAGAATATTTTTAATGAATTTTTGAAAATCCGAAAAGCGATCCATGCACTTGGACATTCCAAGTATGTTGGAATGTCTTGAAATTGTACTCGGTCATAGTCAACAACGCCCTGAACAAGAATCCATTGAAAATATTTGCATATCTCTTAAGGAATATTTTTAATGAATTTTTGAAAATGATGAAAGTCTGTGCACTTAGGCAGTGACTTAACTTTTTATTCAAAAAAGACCCCAAAGGTATCTTGGAATGTCTTGAAATTGTACACAGTCATAGTCAAGCATGCCCTGAACAAGAATCCGTTGAATATATTTGCATATCTCTTGAAGAATATTTTTAATGAACTTTTGAAAATCAGGAAAGCGATCCATGCACTTGGACATTCCAAGTATGTTGGAATGTCTTGAAATTGTACTCAGTCATAGTCAACGACGCCCTGAACAAGAATCCGTTGAAAATATTTGCATATCGCTTAAGGAATATTTTTAATGAATTTTTGAAAATCAGGAAAGTGATCCATGCACTTAGGCAGTGACTTAACTTTTTTGTCAAAAAAGACCCCAAAAGTATCTTGGAATGTCTTGAAATTGTACACAGTCATAGTCACGCATTCCCTGAACAAGAATCCGTTGAATATATTTGCATATCTCTTGAAGAATATTTTTAATGAATTTTTGAAAATCCGAAAAGCGATCCATGCACTTGGACATTCAAAGTATGTTGGAATGTCTTGAAATTGTACTCAGTCATAGTCAACAACGCCCTGAACAAGAATCAATTGAAAATATTTGCATATCTCTTAAGGAATATTTTTAATGAATTTTTGAAAATGAGGAAAGTCTGTGCACTTAGGCAGTGACTTAACTTTTTATTCAAAAAAGACCCCAAAAGTATCTTGGAATGTCTTGAAATTGTACACAGTCATAGTCAAGCATGCCCTGAACAAGAATCCGTTGAATATATTTGCATATCTCTTGAAGAATATTTTTAATGAACTTTTGAAAATCAGGAAAGCGATCCATGCACTTGGACATTCCAAGTATGTTGGAATGTCTTGAAATTGTACTCAGTCATAGTCAACGACGCCCTGAACAAGAATCCGTTGAAAATATTTGCATATCGTTTAAGGAATATTTTAAAAGAATTTCTGAAAATCAGGAAAGCGATCCATGCACTTAGGCAGTGACTTAACTTTTTTGTCAAAAAAGACCCCAAAAGTATCTTGGAATGTCTTGAAATTGTACACAGTCATAGTCAAGCATGCCCTGAACAAGAATCCGTTGAATATATTTGCATATCTCTTGAAGAATATTTTTAATGAATTTTTGAAAATCCGAAAAGCGATCCATGCACTTGGACATTCCAAGTATGTTGGAATGTCTTGAAATTGTACTCAGTCATAGTCAACGACGCCCTGAACAAGAATCAATTGAAAATATTTGCATATCTCTTAAGGAATATTTTTAATGAATTTTTGAAAATGAGGAAAGTCTGTGCACTTAGGCAGTGACTTAACTTTTTATTCAAAAAAGACCCCAAAAGTATCTTGGAATGTCTTGAAATTGTACACAGGCATAGTCAAGCATGCCCTGAACAAGAATCCGTTGAATATATTTGCATATCTCTTGAAGAATATTTTTAATGAACTTTTGAAAATCAGGAAAGCGATCCATGCACTTGGACATTCCAAGTATGTTGGAATGTCTTGAAATTGTACTCAGTCATAGTCAATGACGCCCTGAACAAGAATCCGTTGAAAATATTTGCATATCGTTTAAGGAATATTTTTTAAAGAATTTCTGAAAATCAGGAAAGCGATCCATGCACTAAGGCAGTGACTTAACTTTTTCGTCAAAAAAGACCCCAAAAGTATCTTGGAATGTCTTGAAATTGTACACAGTCATAGTCAAGCATGCCCTGAACAAGAATCCGTTGAATATATTTGCATATCTCTTGAAGAATATTTTTAATTAATTTTTGAAAATCCGGAAAGCGATCCATGCACTTGGACATTCAAAGTATGTTGGAATGTCTTGAAATTGTACTCAGTCATAGTCAACGACGCCCTGAACAAGAATCAATTGAAAATATTTGCATATCTCTTAAGGAATATTTTTAATGAATTTTTGAAAATGAGGAAAGTCTGTGCACTTAGGCAGTGACTTAACTTTTTATTCAAAAAAGACCCCAAAAGTATCTTGGAATGTCTTGAAATTGTACACAGTCATAGTCAAGCATGCCCTGAACAAGAATCCGTTGAATATATTTGCATATCTCTTGAAGAATATTTTTAATGAACTTTTGAAAATCAGGAAAGCGATCCATGCACTTGGACATTCCAAGTATGTTGGAATGTCTTGAAATTGTACTCAGTCATAGTCAACGACGCCCTGAACAAGAATCCGTTGAAAATATTTGCATATCGTTTAAGGAATATTTTTAAAGAATTTCTGAAAATCAGGAAAGCGATCCATGCACTTAGGCAGTGACTTAACTTTTTCTTCAAAAAAAACCCCAAAAGAATCTTGGAATGTCTTGAAATTGTACACAGTCATAGTCAAGAATGCCCTGAACAAGAATCCGTTGAATATATTTGCATATCTCTTGAAGAATATTTTTAATGAATTTTTGAAAATCCGAAAAGCGATCCATGCACTTGGACATTCCAAGTATGTTGGAATGTCTTGAAATTGTACTCAGTCATAGTCAACGACGCCCTGAACAAGAATCAATTGAAAATATTTGCATATCTCTTAAGGAATATTTTTAATGAATTTTTGAAAATGAGGAAAGTCTGTGCACTTAGGCAGTGACTTAACTTTTTATTCAAAAAAGACCCCAAAAGTATCTTGGAATGTCTTGAAATTGTACACAGTCATAGTCAAGAATGCCCTGAACAAGAATCCGTTGAATATATTTGCATATCTCTTGAAGAATATTTTTAATGAACTTTTGAAAATCAGGAAAGCGATCCATGCACTTGGACATTCCAAGTATGTTGGAATGTCTTGAAATTGTACTCAGTCATAGTCAACGACGCCCTGAACAAGAATCCGTTGAAAATATTTGCATATCGCTTAAGGAATATTTTTTAGGAATTTTTGAAAATCAGGAAAGCGATCCATGCACTGAGGCAGTGACTTAACTTTTTTGTCAAAAAAGACCCCAAAAGTATCTTGGAATGTCTTGAAATTGTACACAGTCATAGTCAAGCATGCCCTGAACAAGAATCCGTTGAATATATTTGCATATCTCTTGAAGAATATTTTTAATGAATTTTTGAAAATCCGAAAAGCGATCCATGCACTTGGACATTCCAAGTATGTTGGAATGTCTTGAAATTGTACTCAGTCATAGTCAACGACGCCCTGAACAAGAATCAATTGAAAATATTTGCATATCTCTTAAGGAATATTTTTAATGAATTTTTGAAAATGAGGAAAGTCTGTGCACTTAGGCAGTGACTTAACTTTTTATTCAAAAAAGACCCCAAAAGTATCTTGGAATGTCTTGAAATTGTACACAGTCATAGTCAAGCATGCCCTGAACAAGAATCCGTTGAATATATTTGCATATCTCTTGAAGAATATTTTTAATGAACTTTTGAAAATCAGGAAAGCGATCCATGCACTTGGACATTCCAAGTATGTTGGAATGTCTTGAAATTGTACTCAGTCATAGTCAACGACGCCCTGAACAAGAATCCGTTGAAAATATTTGCATATCGTTTAAGGAATATTTTTAAAGAATTTCTGAAAATCAGGAAAGCGATCCATGCACTTAGGCAGTGACTTAACTTTTTCGTCAAAAAAGACCCCAAAAGTATCTTGGAATGTCTTGAAATTGTACACAGTCATAGTCAAGAATGCCCTGAACAAGAATCCGTTGAATATATTTGCATATCTCTTGAAGAATATTTTTAATGAATTTTTGAAAATCCGGAAAGCGATCCATGCACTTGGACATTCCAAGTATGTTGGAATGTCTTGAAATTGTACTCGGTCATAGTCAACGACGCCCTGAACAAGAATCCATTGAAAATATTTGCATATCTCTTAAGGAATATTTTTAATGAATTTTTGAAAATGAGGAAAGTCTGTGCACCTAGGCAGTGACTTAACTTTTTATTCAAAAAAGACCCCAAAAGTATCTTGGAATGTCTTGAAATTGTACACAGTCATAGTCAAGCATGCCCTGAACAAGAATCCGTTGAATATATTTGCATATCTCTTGAAGAATATTTTTAATGAACTTTTGAAAATCAGGAAAGCGATCCATGCACTTGGACATTCCAAGTATGTTGGAATGTCTTGAAATTGTACTCAGTCATAGTCAACGACGCCCTGAACAAGAATCCGTTGAAAATATTTGCATATCGTTTAAGGAATATTTTTAAAGAATTTCTGAAAATCAGGAAAGCGATCCATGCACTTAGGCAGTGACTTAACTTTTTCGTCAAAAAAGACCCCAAAAGTATCTTGGAATGTCTTGAAATTGTACACAGTCATAGTCAAGCATGCCCTGAACAAGAATCCGTTGAATATATTTGCATATCTCTTGAAGAATATTTTTAATGAATTTTTGAAAATCCGGAAAGCGATCCATGCACTTGGACATTCCAAGTATGTTGGAATGTCTTGAAATTGTACTCGGTCATAGTCAACGACGCCCTGAACAAGAATCAATTGAAAATATTTGCATATCTCTTAAGGAATATTTTTAATGAATTTTTGAAAATGAGGAAAGTCTGTGCACTTAGGCAGTGACTTAACTTTTTATTCAAAAAAGACCCCAAAAGTATCTTGGAATGTCTTGAAATTGTACACAGTCATAGTCAAGCATGCCCTGAACAAGAATCCGTTGAATATATTTGCATATCTCTTGAAGAATATTTTTAATGAATTTTTGAAAATCCGAAAAGCGATCCATGCACTTGGACATTCCAAGTATGTTGGAATGTCTTGAAATTGTACTCAGTCATAGTCAACGACGCCCTGAACAAGAATCAATTGAAAATATTTGCATATCTCTTAAGGAATATTTTTAATGAATTTTTGAAAATGAGGAAAGTCTGTGCACTTAGGCAGTGACTTAACTTTTTATTCAAAAAAGACCCCAAAAGTATCTTGGAATGTCTTGCAATTGTACACAGTCATAGTCAAGCATGCCCTGAACAAGAATCCGTTGAATATATTTGCATATCTCTTGAAGAATATTTTTAATGAACTTTTGAAAATCAGGAAAGCGATCCATGCACTTGGACATTCCAAGTATGTTGGAATGTCTTGAAATTGTACTCAGTCATAGTCAACGACGCCCTGAACAAGAATCCGTTGAAAATATTTGCATATCGTTTAAGGAATATTTTTAAAGAATTTCTGAAAATCAGGAAAGCGATCCATGCACTTAGGCAGTGACTTAACTTTTTCGTCAAAAAAGACCCCAAAAGTATCTTGGAATGTCTTGAAATTGTACACAGTCATAGTCAAGCATGCCCTGAACAAGAATCCGTTGAATATATTTGCATATCTCTTGAAGAATATTTTTAATGAATTTTTGAAAATCCGGAAAGCGATCCATGCACTTGGACATTCCAAGTATGTTGGAATGTCTTGAAATTGTACTCGGTCATAGTCAACGACGCCCTGAACAAGAATCCATTGAAAATATTTGCATATCTCTTAAGGAATATTTTTAATGAATTTTTGAAAATGATGAAAGTCTGTGCACTTAGGCAGTGACTTAACTTTTTATTCAAAAAAGACCCCAAAGGTATCTTGGAATGTCTTGAAATTGTACACAGTCATAGTCAAGCATGCCCTGAACAAGAATCCGTTGAATATATTTGCATATCTCTTGAAGAATATTTTTAATGAACTTTTGAAAATCAGGAAAGCGATCCATGCACTTGGACATTCCAAGTATGTTGGAATGTCTTGAAATTGTACTCAGTCATAGTCAACGACGCCCTGAACAAGAATCCGTTGAAAATATTTGCATATCGCTTAGGGAATATTTTTAATGAATTTTTGAAAATCAGGAAAGCGATCCATGCACTTAGGCAGTGACTTAACTTTTTTGTCAAAAAAGACCCCAAAAGTATCTTGGAATGTCTTGAAATTGTACACAGTCATAGTCAAGCATGCCCTGAACAAGAATCCGTTGAATATATTTGCATATCTCTTGAAGAATATTTTTAATGAATTTTTGAAAATCCGAAAAGCGATCCATGCACTTGGACATTCAAAGTATGTTGGAATGTCTTGAAATTGTACTCAGTCATAGTCAACGACGCCCTGAACAAGAATCAATTGAAAATATTTGCATATCTCTTAAGGAATATTTTTAATGAATTTTTGAAAATGAGGAAAGTCTGTGCACTTAGGCAGTGACTTAACTTTTTATTCAAAAAAGACCCCAAAAGTATCTTGGAATGTCTTGAAATTGTACACAGTCATAGTCAAGCATGCCCTGAACAAGAATCCGTTGAATATATTTGCATATCTCTTGAAGAATATTTTTAATGAATTTTTGAAAATCCGAAAAGCGATCCATGCACTTGGACATTCAAAGTATGTTGGAATGTCTTGAAATTGTACTCAGTCATAGTCAACGACGCCCTGAACAAGAATCAATTGAAAATATTTGCATATCTCTTAAGGAATATTTTTAATGAATTTTTGAAAATGAGGAAAGTCTGTGCACTTAGGCAGTGACTTAACTTTTTATTCAAAAAAGACCCCAAAAGTATCTTGGAATGTCTTGAAATTGTACACAGTCATAGTCAAGCATGCCCTGAACAAGAATCCGTTGAATATATTTGCATATCTCTTGAAGAATATTTTTAATGAACTTTTGAAAATCAGGAAAGCGATCCATGCACTTGGACATTCCAAGTATGTTGGAATGTCTTGAAATTGTACTCAGTCATAGTCAACGACGCCCTGAACAAGAATCCGTTGAAAATATTTGCATATCGTTTAAGGAATATTTTTAAAGAATTTCTGAAAATCAGGAAAGCGATCCATGCACTTAGGCAGTGACTTAACTTTTTCGTCAAAAAAGACCCCAAAAGTATCTTGGAATGTCTTGAAATTGTACACAGTCATAGTCAAGAATGCCCTGAACAAGAATCCGTTGAATATATTTGCATATCTCTTGAAGAATATTTTTAATGAATTTTTGAAAATCCGGAAAGCGATCCATGCACTTGGACATTCCAAGTATGTTGGAATGTCTTGAAATTGTACTCGGTCATAGTCAACGACGCCCTGAACAAGAATCCATTGAAAATTTTTGCATATCTCTTAAGGAATATTTTTAATGAATTTTTGAAAATGAGGAAAGTCTGTGCACTTAGGCAGTGACTTAACTTTTTATTCAAAAAAGACCCCAAAAGTATCTTGGAATGTCTTGAAATTGTACACAGTCATAGTCAAGCATGCCCTGAACAAGAATCCGTTGAATATATTTGCATATCTCTTGAAGAATATTTTTAATGAACTTTTGAAAATCAGGAAAGCGATCCATGCACTTGGACATTCCAAGTATGTTGGAATGTCTTGAAATTGTACTCAGTCATAGTCAACGACGCCCTGAACAAGAATCCGTTGAAAATATTTGCATATCGTTTAAGGAATATTTTTAAAGAATTTCTGAAAATCAGGAAAGCGATCCATGCACTTAGGCAGTGACTTAACTTTTTTGTCAAAAAAGACCCCAAAAGTATCTTGGAATGTCTTGAAATTGTACACAGTCATAGTCAAGCATGCCCTGAACAAGAATCCGTTGAATATATTTGCATATCTCTTGAAGAATATTTTTAATGAATTTTTGAAAATCCGAAAAGCGATCCATGCACTTGGACATTCCAAGTATGTTGGAATGTCTTGAAATTGTACTCGGTCATAGTCAACGACGCCCTGAACAAGAATCCATTGAAAATATTTGCATATCTCTTAAGGAATATTTTTAATGAATTTTTGAAAATGATGAAAGTCTGTGCACTTAGGCAGTGACTTAACTTTTTATTCAAAAAAGACCCCAAAGGTATCTTGGAATGTCTTGAAATTGTACACAGTCATAGTCAAGCATGCCCTGAACAAGAATCCGTTGAATATATTTGCATATCTCTTGAAGAATATTTTTAATGAACTTTTGAAAATCAGGAAAGCGATCCATGCACTTGGACATTCCAAGTATGTTGGAATGTCTTGAAATTGTACTCAGTCATAGTCAACGACGCCCTGAACAAGAATCCGTTGAAAATATTTGCATATCGTTTAAGGAATATTTTTAAAGAATTTCTGAAAATCAGGAAAGCGATCCATGCACTTAGGCAGTGACTTAACTTTTTCTTCAAAAAAGACCCCAAAAGTATCTTGAAATGTCTTGAAATTGTACACAGTCATAGTCAAGCATGCCCTGAACAAGAATCCGTTGAATATATTTGCATATCTCTTGAAGAATATTTTTAATGAATTTTTGAAAATCCGGAAAGTGATCCATGCACTTGGACATTCCAAGTATGTTGGAATGTCTTGAAATTGTACTCGGTCATAGTCAACGACGCCCTGAACAAGAATCCATTGAAAATATTTGCATATCTCTTAAGGAATATTTTTAATGAATTTTTGAAAATGAGGAAAGTCTGTGCACTTAGGCAGTGACTTAACTTTTTATTCAAAAAAGACCCCAAAAGTATCTTGGAATGTCTTGAAATTGTACACAGTCATAGTCAAGCATGCCCTGAACAAGAATCCGTTGAATATATTTGCATATCTCTTGAAGAATATTTTTAATGAACTTTTGAAAATCAGGAAAGCGATCCATGCACTTGGACATTCCAAGTATGTTGGAATGTCTTGAAATTGTACGCAGTCATAGTCAACGACGCCCTGAACAAGAATCCGTTGAAAATATTTGCATATCGTTTAAGGAATATTTTTAAAGAATTTCTGAAAATCAGGAAAGCGATCCATGCACTTAGGCAGTGACTTAACTTTTTTGTCAAAAAAGACCCCAAAAGTATCTTGGAATGTCTTGAAATTGTACACAGTCATAGTCAAGCATGCCCTGAACAAGAATCCGTTGAATATATTTGCATATCTCTTGAAGAATATTTTTAATGAACTTTTGAAAATCAGGAAAGCGATCCATGCACTTGGACATTCCAAGTATGTTGGAATGTCTTGAAATTGTACTCAGTCATAGTCAACGACGCCCTGAACAAGAATCCGTTGAAAATATTTGCGTATCGTTTAAGGAATATTTTTAAAAAATTTCTGAAAATCAGGAAAGCGATCCATGCACTTAGGCAGTGACTTAACTTTTTCGTCAAAAAAGACCCCAAAAGTATCTTGGAATGTCTTGAAATTGTACACAGTCATAGTCAAGAATGCCCTGAACAAGAATCCGTTGAATATATTTGCATATCTCTTGAAGAATATTTTTAATGAATTTTTGAAAATCCGGAAAGTGATCCATGCACTTGGACATTCCAAGTATGTTGGAATGTCTTGAAATTGTACTCGGTCATAGTCAACGACGCCCTGAACAAGAATCCATTGAAAATATTTGCATATCTCTTAAGGAATATTTTTAATGAATTTTTGAAAATGATGAAAGTCTGTGCACTTAGGCAGTGACTTAACTTTTTATTCAAAAAAGACCCCAAAGGTATCTTGGAATGTCTTGAAATTGTACACAGTCATAGTCAAGCATGCCCTGAACAACAATCCGTTGAATATATTTGCATATCTCTTGAAGAATATTTTTAATGAACTTTTGAAAATCAGGAAAGCGATCCATGCACTTGGACATTCCAAGTATGTTGGAATGTCTTGAAATTGTACTCAGTCATAGTCAACGACGCCCTGAACAAGAATCCGTTGAAAATATTTGCATATCGCTTAAGGAATATTTTTAATGAATTTTTGAAAATCAGGAAAGCGATCCATGCACTTAGGCAGTGACTTAACTTTTTTGTCAAAAAAGACCCCAAAAGTATCTTGGAATGTCTTGAAATTGTACACAGTCATAGTCAAGCATGCCCTGAACAAGAATCCGTTGAATATATTTGCATATCTCTTGAAGAATATTTTTAATGAATTTTTGAAAATCCGAAAAGCGATCCATGCACTTGGACATTCCAAGTATGTTGGAATGTCTTGAAATTGTACTCAGTCATAGTCAACGACGCCCTGAACAAGAATCAATTGAAAATATTTGCATATCTCTTAAGGAATATTTTTAATGAATTTTTGAAAATGATGAAAGTCTGTGCACTTAGGCAGTGACTTAACTTTTTATTCAAAAAAGACCCCAAAAGTATCTTGGAATGTCTTGAAATTGTACACAGTCATAGTCAAGCATGCCCTGAACAAGAATCCGTTGAATATATTTGCATATCTCTTGAAGAATATTTTTAATGAACTTTTGAAAATCAGGAAAGCGATCCATGCACTTGGACATTCCAAGTATGTTGGAATGTCTTGAAATTGTACTCAGTCATAGTCAACGACGCCCTGAACAAGAATCCGTTGAAAATATTTGCATATCGTTTAAGGAATATTTTTAAAGAATTTCTGAAAATCAGGAAAGCGATCCATGCACTTAGGCAGTGACTTAACTTTTTCGTCAAAAAAGACCCCAAAAGTATCTTGGAATGTCTTGAAATTGTACACAGTCATAGTCAAGAATGCCCTGAACAAGAATCCATTGAATATATTTGCATATCTCTTGAAGAATATTTTTAATGAATTTTTGAAAATCCGGAAAGCGATCCATGCACTTGGACATTCCAAGTATGTTGGAATGTCTTGAAATTGTACTCGGTCATAGTCAACGACGCCCTGAACAAGAATCTATTGAAAATATTTGCATATCTCTGAAGGAATATTTTTAATGAATTTTTGAAAATGAGGAATTTCTGTGCACTTAGGCAGTGACTTAACTTTTTATTCAAAAAAGACCCCAAAAGTATCTTGGAATGTCTTGAAATTGTACACAGTCATAGTCAAGCGTGCCCTGAACAAGAATCCGTTGAAAATATTTGCATATCGATTAAGGAATATTTTTAAAGAATTTCTGAAAATCAGGAAAGCGATCCAATCACTTAGGCAGTGACTTAACTTTTTCGTCAAAAAAGACCCCAAAAGTATCTTGGAATGTCTTGAAATTGTACACAGTCATAGTCAAGAATGCCCTGAACAAGAATCCGTTGAATATATTTGCATATCTCTTGAAGAATATTTTAAATGAACTTTTGAAAATCAGGAAAGCGATCCATGCACTTGGACATTCCAAGTATGTTGGAATGTCTTGAAATTGTACTCGGTCATAGTCAACGACGCCCTGAACAAGAATCCATTGAAAATATTTGCATATCTCTTAAGGAATATTTTTAATGAATTTTTGAAAATGATGAAAGTCTGTGCACTTAGGCAGTGACTTAACTTTTTATTCAAAAAAGACCCCAAAGGTATCTTGGAATGTCTTGAAATTGTACACAGTCATAGTCAAGCATGCCCTGAACAAGAATCCATTGAATATATTTGCATATCTCTTGAAGAATATTTTTAATGAACTTTTGAAAATCAGGAAAGCGATCCATGCACTTGGACATTCCAAGTATGTTGGAATGTCTTGAAATTGTACTCAGTCATAGTCAACGACGCCCTGAACAAGAATCCGTTGAAAATATTTGCATATCGTTTAAGGAATATTTTTAAAGAATTTCTGAAAATCAGGAAAGCGATCCATGCACTAAGGCAGTGACTTAACTTTTTCGTCAAAAAAGACCCCAAAAGTATCTTGGAATGTCTTGAAATTGTACACAGTCATAGTCAAGAATGCCCTGAACAAGAATCCATTGAATATATTTGCATATCTCTTGAAGAATATTTTTAATGAATTTTTGAAAATCCGGAAAGCGATCCATGCACTTGGACATTCCAAGTATGTTGGAATGTCTTGAAATTGTACTCAGTCATAGTCAACGACGCCCTGAACAAGAATCCATTGAAAATATTTGCATATCTCTTAAGGAATATTTTTAATGAATTTTTGAAAATGATGAAAGTCTGTGCACTTAGGCAGTGACTTAACTTTTTATTCAAAAAAGACCCCAAAAGTATCTTGGAATGTCTTGAAATTGTACACAGTCATAGTCAAGCATGCCCTGAACAAGAATCCGTTGAATATATTTGCATATCTCTTGAAGAATATTTTTAATGAACTTTTGAAAATCAGGAAAGCGATCCATGCACTTGGACATTCCAAGTATGTTGGAATGTCTTGAAATTGTACTCAGTCATAGTCAACGACGCCCTGAACAAGAATCCGTTGAAAATATTTGCATATCGTTTAAGGAATATTTTTAAAGAATTTCTGAAAATCAGGAAAGCGATCCATGCACTTAGGCAGTGACTTAACTTTTTCGTCAAAAAAGACCCCAAAAGTATCTTGGAATGTCTTGAAATTGTACACAGTCATAGTCAAGAATGCCCTGAACAAGAATCCGTTGAATATATTTGCATATCTTTGAAGAATATTTTTAATGAATTTTTGAAAATCCGGAAAGCGATCCATGCACTTGGACATTCCAAGTATGTTGGAATGTCTTGAAATTGTACTCGGTCATAGTCAACGACGCCCTGAACAAGAATCCATTGAAAATATTTGCATATCTCTTAAGGAATATTTTTAATGAATTTTTGAAAATGATGAAAGTCTGTGCACTTAGGCAGTGACTTAACTTTTTATTCAAAAAAGACCCCAAAAGTATCTTGGAATGTCTTGAAATTGTACACAGTCATAGTCAAGCATGCCCTGAACAAGAATCCGTTGAATATATTTGCATATCTCTTGAAGAATATTTTTAATGAACTTTTGAAAATCAGGAAAGCGATCCATGCACTTGGACATTCCAAGTATGTTGGAATGTCTTGAAATTGTACTCAGTCATAGTCAACGACGCCCTGAACAAGAATCCGTTGAAAATATTTGCATATCGCTTAAGGAATATTTTTAATGAATTTTTGAAAATCAGGAAAGCGATCCATGTACTTAGGCAGTGACTTAACTTTTTCGTCAAAAAAGACCCCAAAAGTATCTTGGAATGTCTTGAAATTGTACACAGTCATAGTCAAGCATGCCCTGAACAAGAATCCGTTGAATATATTTGCATATCTCTTGAAGAATATTTTTAATGAACTTTTGAAAATCAGGAACGCGATCCATGCACTTGGACATTCAAAGTATGTTGGAATGTCTTGAAATTGTACTCAGTCATAGTCAACGACGCCCTGAACAAGAATCCGTTGAAAATATTTGCATATCGCTTAAGGAATATTTTTAATGAATTTTTGAAAATCAGGAAAGCGATCCATGTACTTAGGCAGTGACTTAACTTTTTCGTCAAAAAAGACCCCAAAAGTATCTTGGAATGTCTTGAAATTGTACACAGTCATAGTCAAGCATGCCCTGAACAAGAATCCGTTGAATATATTTGCATATCTCTTGAAGAATATTTTTAATGAATTTTTGAAAATCCGGAAAGCTATCCATGCACTTGGACATTCCAAGTAAGTTGGAATGTCTTGAAATTGTACTCAGTCATAGTCAACGACGCCCTGAACAAGAATCTATTGAAAATATTTGCATATCTCTTAAGGAATATTTTTAATGAATTTTTGAAAATGAGGAAAGTCTGTGCACTTAGGCAGTGACTTAACTTTTTATTCAAAAAAGACCCCAAAAGTATCTTGGAATGTCTTGAAATTGTACACAGTCATAGTCAAGCATGCCCTGAACAAGAATCCGTTGAATATATTTGCATATCTCTTGAAGAATATTTTAAATGAACTTTTGAAAATCAGGAAAGCGATCCATGCACTTGGACATTCCAAGTATGTTGGAATGTCTTGAAATTGTACTCAGTCATAGTCAACGACGCCCTGAACAAGAATCCGTTGAAAATATTTGCATATCGTTTAAGGAATATTTTTAAAGAATTTCTGAAAATCAGGAAAGCGATCCATGCACTTAGGCAGTGACTTAACTTTTTCGTCAAAAAAGACCCCAAAAGTATCTTGGAATGTCTTGAAATTGTACACAGTCATAGTCAAGAATGCCCTGAACAAGAATCCGTTGAATATATTTGCATATCTCTTGAAGAATATTTTTAATGAATTTTTGAAAATCCGGAAAGCGATCCATGCACTTGGACATTCCAAGTATGTTGGAATGTCTTGAAATTGTTCTCGGTCATAGTCAACGACGCCCTGAACAAGAATCCATTGAAAATATTTGCATATCTCTTAAGGAATATTTTTAATGAATTTTTGAAAATGATGAAAGTCTGTGCACTTAGGCAGTGACTTAACTTTTTATTCAAAAAAGACCCCAAAGGTATCTTGGAATGTCTTGAAATTGTACACAGTCATAGTCAAGCATGCCCTGAACAAGAATCCGTTGAATATATTTGCATATCTCTTGAAGAATATTTTTAATGAACTTTTGAAAATCAGGAAAGCGATCCATGCACAAGGACATTCCAAGTATGTTGGAATGTCTTGAAATTGTACTCAGTCATAGTTAACGACGCCCTGAACAAGAATCCGTTGAAAATATTTGCATATCGTTTAAGGTATATTTTTAAAGAATTTCTGAAAATCAGGAAAGCGATCCATGCACTTAGGCAGTGACTTAACTTTTTCGTCAAAAAAGACCCCAAAAGTATCTTGGAATGTCTTGAAATTGTACACAGTCATAGTCAAGCATGCCCTGAACAAGAATCCGTTGAATATATTTGCATATCTCTTGAAGAATATTTTTAATGAATTTTTGAAAATCCGAAAAGCGATCCATGCACTTGGACATTCCAAGTATGTTGGAATGTCTTGAAATTGTACTCAGTCATAGTCAACGACGCCCTGAACAAGAATCAATTGAAAATATTTGCATATCTCTTAAGGAATATTTTTAATGAATTTTTGAAAATGAGGAAAGTCTGTGCACTTAGGCAGTGACTTAACTTTTTATTCAAAAAAGACCCCAAAAGTATCTTGGAATGTCTTGAAATTGTACACAGTCATAGTCAAGCATGCCCTGAACAAGAATCCGTTGAATATATTTGCATATCTCTTGAAGAATATTTTTAATGAACTTTTGAAAATCAGGAAAGCGATCCATGCACTTGGACATTCCAAGTATGTTGGAATGTCTTGAAATTGTACTCAGTCATAGTCAACGACGCCCTGAACAAGAATCCGTTGAAAATATTTGCATATCGTTTAAGGAATATTTTTAAAGAATTTCTGAAAATCAGGAAAGCGATCCATGCACTTTGGCAGTGACTTAACTTTTTCGTCAAAAAAGACCCCAAAAGTATCTTGGAATGTCTTGAAATTGTACACAGTCATAGTCAAGCATGCCCTGGACAAGAATCCGTTGAATATATTTGCATATCTCTTGAAGAATATTTTTAATGAATTTTTGAAAATCCGAAAAGCGATTCATGCACTTAGGCAGTGACTTACTTTTTATTCAAAAAAGACCCCAAAAGTATCTTGGAATGTCTTGAAATTGTACACAGTCATAGTCAAGCATGCCCTGAACAAGAATCCGTTGAATATATTTGCATATCTCTTGAAGAATATTTTTAATGAATTTTTGAAAATCCGAAAAGCGATCCATGCACTTGGACATTCCAAGTATGTTGGAATGTCTTGAAATTGTACTCAGTCATAGTCAACGACGCCCTGAACAAGAATCAATTGAAAATATTTGCATATCTCTTAAGGAATATTTTTAATGAATTTTTGAAAATGAGGAAAGTCTGTGCACTTCGGCAGTGACTTAACTTTTTATTCAAAAAAGACCCCAAAAGTATCTTGGAATGTCTTGAAATTGTACACAGTCATAGTCAAGCATGCCCTGAACAAGAATCCGTTGAATATATTTGCATATCTCTTGAAGAATATTTTTAATGAATTTTTGAAAATCCGGAAAGCGATCCATGCACTTGGACATTCCAAGTATGTTGGAATGTCTTGAAATTGTACTCGGTCATAGTCAACGACGCCCTGAACAAGAATCCATTGAAAATATTTGCATATCTCTTAAGGAATATTTTTAATGAATTTTTGAAAATGATGAAAGTTTGTGCACTTCGGCAGTGACTTAACTTTTTATTCAAAAAAGACCCCAAAAGTATCTTGGAATGCCTTGAAATTGTACACAGTCATAGTCAAGCATGCCCTGAACAAGAATCCGTTGAATATATTTGCATATCTCTTGAAGAATATTTTTAATGAACTTTTGAAAATCAGAAAAGCGATCCATGCACTTGGACATTCCAAGTATGTTGGAATGTCTTGAAATTGTACTCAGTCATAGTCAACGACGCCCTGAACAAGAATCAATTGAAAATATTTGCATATCGCTTAAGGAATATTTTTAATGAATTTTTGAAAATCAGGAAAGCGATCCATGCACTTGGACATTCCAAGTATGTTGGAATGTCTTGAAATTGTACTCAGTCATAGTCAACGACGCCCTGAACAAGAATCCGTTGAAAATATTTGCATATCGTTTAAGGAATATTTTTAAAGAATTTCTGAAAATCAGGAAAGCGATCCATGCACTTAGGCAGTGACTTAACTTTTTCGTCAAAAAAAACCCCAAAAGTATCTTGGAATGTCTTGAAATTGTACACAGTCATAGTCAAGCATGCCCTGAACAAGAATCCGTTGAATATATTTGCATATCTCTTGAAGAATATTTTTAATGAATTTTTGAAAATCCGAAAAGCGATCCATGCACTTGGACATTCCAAGTATGTTGGAATGTCTTGAAATTGTACTCAGTCATAGTCAACGACGCCCTGAACAAGAATCAATTGAAAATATTTGCATATCTCTTAAGGAATATTTTTAATGAATTTTTGAAAATTAGGAAAGCGATCCATGCACTTAGGCAGTGACTTAACTTTTGATGTTTTTGGTTTGTTTTTAAAGCATTAAAGCTGCAGGAGTTCATCCATGTCGCCCAGTCGCTGGAAACAAACGTTTGGACACCATGGATCACACAGCAGGAAATAAGGTGAGACGGAGGAAACGATCCATTTGCCCTGATGCACTTAGTGACTTGACTTTTTTTTCAAAAAAGACCCAAAAGTATCTTGGAATGTCTTGAAATTGTACACAGTCATAGTCAAGCATGCCCTGAACAAGAATCCGTTGAATATATTTGCATATCTCTTGAGGAATATTTTTAATGAATTTTTGAAAATCAGGAAAGCGATCCATGCACTTAGGCAGTGACTTAACTTTTTTGTCAAAAAAGACCCCAAAAGTATCTTGGAATGTCTTGAAATTGTACACAGTCATAGTCAAGCATGCCCTGAACAAGAATCCGTTGAATATATTTGCATATCTCTTGAAGAATATTTTTAATGAATTTTTGAAAATCCGAAAAGCGATCCATGCACTTGGACATTCCAAGTATGTTGGAATGTCTTGAAATTGTACTCAGTCATAGTCAACGACGCCCTGAACAAGAATCAATTGAAAATATTTGCATATCTCTTAAGGAATATTTTTAATGAATTTTTGAAAATGAGGAAAGTCTGTGCACTTAGGCAGTGACTTAACTTTTTATTCAAAAAAGACCCCAAAAGTATCTTGGAATGTCTTGAAATTGTACACAGTCATAGTCAAGCATGCCCTGAACAAGAATCCGTTGAATATATTTGCATATCTCTTGAAGAATATTTTTAATGAACTTTTGAAAATCCGGAAAGCGATCCATGCACTTGGACATTCCAAGTATGTTGGAATGTCTTGAAATTGTACTCAGTCATAGTCAACGACGCCCTGAACAAGAATCCGTTGAAATTATTTGCATATCGTTTAAGGAATATTTTTAAAGAATTTCTGAAAATCAGGAAAGCGATCCATGCACTTAGGCAGTGACTTAACTTTTTCGTCAAAAAAGACCCCAAAAGTATCTTGGAATGTCTTGATATTGTACACAGTCATAGTCAAGCATGCCCTGAACAAGAATCCGTTGAATATATTTGCATATCTCTTGAAGAATATTTTTAATGAATTTTTGAAAATCCGAAAAGCGATCCATGCACTTGGACATTCCAAGTATGTTGGAATGTCTTGAAATTGTACTCAGTCATAGTCAACGACGCCCTGAACAAGAATCAATTGAAAATATTTGCATATCTCTTAAGGAATATTTTTAATGAATTTTTGAAAATGAGGAAAGTCTGTGCCCTTAGGCAGTGACTTAACTTTTTATTCAAAAAAGACCCCAAAAGTATCTTGGAATGTCTTGAAATTGTACACAGTCATAGTCAAGAATGCCCTGAACAAGAATCCGTTGAAAATATTTGCATATCGCTTAAGGAATATTTTTAATGAATTTTTGAAAATCAGGAAAGCGATCCATGCACTTGGACATTCCAAGTATGTTGGAATGTCTTGAAATTGTACTCAGTCATAGTCAACGACGCCCTGAACAAGAATCCGTTGAAAATATTTGCATATCGTTTAAGGAATATTTTTAAAGAATTTCTGAAAATCAGGAAAGCGATCCATGCACTTAGGCAGTGACTTAACTTTTTCGTCAAAAAAAACCCCAAAAGTATCTTGGAATGTCTTGAAATTGTACTCAGTCATAGTCAACGACGCCCTGAACAAGAATCCGTTGAAAATATTTGCATATCGCTTAAGGAATATTTTTAATGAATTTTTGAAAATCAGGAAAGCGATCCATGCACTTAGGCAGTGACTTAACTTTTTCATCAAAAAAGACCCCAAAAGTATCTTGGAATGTCTTGAAATTGTACACAGTCATAGTCAAGCATGCCCTGAACAAGAATCCGTTGAATATATTTGCATATCTCTTGAAGAATATATTTAATGAACTTTTGAAAATCAGGAAAGCGATCCATGCACTTGGACATTCCAAGTATGTTGGAATGTCTTGAAATTGTACTCAGTCATAGTCAACGACGCCCTGAACAAGAATCCGTTGAAAATATTTGCGTATCGTTTAAGGAATATTTTTAAAAAATTTCTGAAAATCAGGAAAGCGATCCATGCACTTAGGCAGTGACTTAACTTTTTCGTCAAAAAAGACCCCAAAAGTATCTTGGAATGTCTTGAAATTGTACACAGTCATAGTCAAGAATGCCCTGAACAAGAATCCGTTGAATATATTTGCATATCTCTTGAAGAATATTTTTAATGAATTTTTGAAAATCCGGAAAGTGATCCATGCACTTGGACATTCCAAGTATGTTGGAATGTCTTGAAATTGTACTCAGTCATAGTCAACGACGCCCTGAACAAGAATCAATTGAAAATATTTGCATATCTCTTAAGGAATATTTTTAATGAATTTTTGAAAATGAGGAAAGTCTGTGCACTTCGGCAGTGACTTAACTTTTTATTCAAAAAAGACCCCAAAAGTATCTTGGAATGTCTTGAAATTGTAAACAGTCATAGTCAAGCATGCCCTGAACAAGAATCCGTTGAATATATTTGCATATCTCTTGAAGAATATTTTTAATGAACTTTTGAAAATCAGGAAAGCGATCCATGCACTTGGACATTCCAAGTATGTTGGAATGTCTTGAAATTGTACTCAGTCATAGTCAACGACGCCCTGAACAAGAATCCGTTGAAAATATTTGCATATCGCTTAAGGAATATTTTTAATGAATTTTTGAAAATCAGGAAAGCGATCCATGCACTTAGGCAGTGACTTAACTTTTTCATCAAAAAAGACCCCAAAAGTATCTTGGAATGTCTTGAAATTGTACACAGTCATAGTCAAGCATGCCCTGAACAAGAATCCGTTGAATATATTTGCATATCTCTTGAAGAATATTTTTAATGAATTTTTGAAAATCTGGAAAGCTATCCATGCACTTGGACATTCCAAGTATGTTGGAATGTCTTGAAATTGTACACAGTCATAGTCAACGACGCCCTGAACAAGAATCCGTTGAAAATATTTGCATATCGCTTAAGGAATATTTTTAATGAATTTTTGAAAATCAGGAAAGTGATCCATGCACTTGGACATTCCAAGTATGTTGGAATGTCTTGAAATTGTACTCAGTCATAGTCAACGACGCCCTGAACAAGAATCCGTTGAAAATATTTGCATATCGCTTAAGGAATATTTTTAATGAATTTTTGAAAATCAGGAAAGCGATCCATGCACTTAGGCAGTGACTTAACTTTTTATTCAAAAAAGACCCCAAAAGTATCTTGGAATGTCTTGAAATTGTACACAGTCATAGTCAAGCATGCCCTGAACAAGAATCCGTTGAATATATTTGCATATCTCTTGAAGAATATTTTTAATGAATTTTTGAAAATCCGGAAAGCGATCCATGCACTTGGACATTCCAAGTATGTTGGAATGTCTTGAAATTGTACTCGGTCATAGTCAACGACGCCCTGAACAAGAATCCATTGAAAATATTTGCATATCTCTTAAGGAATATTTTTAATGAATTTTTGAAAATGATGAAAGTTTGTGCACTTCGGCAGTGACTTAACTTTTTATTCAAAAAAGACCCCAAAAGTATCTTGGAATGCCTTGAAATTGTACACAGTCATAGTCAAGCATGCCCTGAACAAGAATCCGTTGAATATATTTGCATATCTCTTGAAGAATATTTTTAATGAACTTTTGAAAATCAGGAAAGCGATCCATGCACTTGGACATTCCAAGTATGTTGGAATGTCTTGAAATTGTACTCAGTCATAGTCAACAACGCCCTGAACAAGAATCCGTTGAAAATATTTGCATATCGTTTAAGGAATATTTTTAAAGAATTTCTGAAAATCAGGAAAGCGATCCATGCACTTAGGCAGTGACTTAACTTTTTCGTCAAAAAAGACCCCAAAAGTATCTTGGAATGTCTTGAAATTGTACACAGTCATAGTCAAGCATGCCCTGAACAAGAATCCGTTGAATATATTTGCATATCTCTTGAAGAATATTTTTAATGAATTTTTGAAAATCCGGAAAGCGATCCATGCACTTGGACATTCCAAGTATGTTGGAATGTCTTGAAATTGTACTCGGTCATAGTCAACGACGCCCTGAACAAGAATCCATTGAAAATATTTGCATATCTCTTAAGGAATATTTTAAATGAATTTTTGAAAATGATGAAAGTCTGTGCACTTAGGCAGTGACTTAACTTTTTATTCAAAAAAGACCCCAAAGGTATCTTGGAATGTCTTGAAATTGTACACAGTCATAGTCAAGCATGCCCTGAACAAGAATCCGTTGAATATATTTGCATATCTCTTGAAGAATATTTTTAATGAACTTTTGAAAATCAGGAAAGCGATCCAAGCACTTGGACATTCCAAGTATGTTGGAATGTCTTGAAATTGTACTCAGTCATAGTCAACGACGCCCTGAACAAGAATCCGTTGAAAATATTTGCATATCGCTTAAGGAATATTTTTAATGAATTTTTGAAAATCAGGAAAGCGATCCATGCACTTAGGCAGTGACTTAACTTTTTTGTCAAAAAAGACCCCAAAAGTATCTTGGAATGTCTTGAAATTGTACACAGTCATAGTCAAGCATGCCCTGAACAAGAATCCGTTGAATATATTTGCATATCTCTTGAAGAATATTTTTAATGAATTTTTGAAAATCCGAAAAGCGATCCATGCACTTGGACATTCCAAGTATGTTGGAATGTCTTGAAATTGTACTCAGTCATAGTCAACGACGCCCTGAACAAGAATCAATTGAAAATATTTGCATATCTCTTAACGAATATTTTTAATGAATTTTTGAAAATGAGGAAAGTCTGTGCACTTAGGCAGTGACTTAACTTTTTATTCAAAAAAGACCCCAAAAGTATCTTGGAATGTCTTGAAATTGTACACAGTCATAGTCAAGCATGCCCTGAACAAGAATCCGTTGAATATATTTGCATATCTCTTGAAGAATATTTTAAATGAATTTTTGAAAATCCGAAAAGCGATCCATGCACTTGGACATTCCAAGTATGGTGGAATGTCTTGAAATTGTACTCGGTCATAGTCAACGACGCCCTGAACAAGAATCCATTGAAAATATTTGCATATCTCTTAAGGAATATTTTTAATGAATTTTTGAAAATGATGAAAGTCTGTGCACTTAGGCAGTGACTTAACTTTTTATTCAAAAAAGACCCCAAAGGTATCTTGGAATGTCTTGAAATTGTACACAGTCATAGTCAAGCATGCCCTGAACAAGAATCCGTTGAATATATTTGCATATCTCTTGAAGAATATTTTTAATGAACTTTTGAAAATCAGGAAAGCGATCCATGCACTTGGACATTCCAAGTATGTTGGAATGTCTTGAAATTGTACTCAGTCATAGTCAACGACGCCCTGAACAAGAATCCGTTGAAAATATTTGCATATCGCTTAAGGAATATTTTTAATGAATTTTTGAAAATCAGGAAAGCGATCCATGCACTTAGGCAGTGACTTAACTTTTTCATCAAAAAAGACCCCAAAAGTATCTTGGAATGTCTTGAAATTGTACACAGTCATAGTCAAGCATGCCCTGAACAAGAATCCGTTGAATATATTTGCATATCTCTTGAAGAATATTTTTAATGAATTTTTGAAAATCTGGAAAGCTATCCATGCACTTGGACATTCCAAGTATGTTGGAATGTCTTGAAATTGTACACAGTCATAGTCAACGACGCCCTGAACAAGAATCCGTTGAAAATATTTGCATATCGCTTAAGGAATATTTTTAATGAATTTTTGAAAATCAGGAAAGTGATCCATGCACTTGGACATTCCAAGTATGTTGGAATGTCTTGAAATTGTACTCAGTCATAGTCAACGACGCCCTGAACAAGAATCCGTTGAAAATATTTGCATATCGCTTAAGGAATATTTTTAATGAATTTTTGAAAATCAGGAAAGCGATCCATGCACTTAGGCAGTGACTTAACTTTTTATTCAAAAAAGACCCCAAAAGTATCTTGGAATGTCTTGAAATTGTACACAGTCATAGTCAAGCATGCCCTGAACAAGAATCCGTTGAATATATTTGCATATCTCTTGAAGAATATTTTTAATGAATTTTTGAAAATCCGGAAAGCGATCCATGCACTTGGACATTCCAAGTATGTTGGAATGTCTTGAAATTGTACTCGGTCATAGTCAACGACGCCCTGAACAAGAATCCATTGAAAATATTTGCATATCTCTTAAGGAATATTTTTAATGAATTTTTGAAAATGATGAAAGTTTGTGCACTTCGGCAGTGACTTAACTTTTTATTCAAAAAAGACCCCAAAAGTATCTTGGAATGCCTTGAAATTGTACACAGTCATAGTCAAGCATGCCCTGAACAAGAATCCGTTGAATATATTTGCATATCTCTTGAAGAATATTTTTAATGAACTTTTGAAAATCAGGAAAGCGATCCATGCACTTGGACATTCCAAGTATGTTGGAATGTCTTGAAATTGTACTCAGTCATAGTCAACGACGCCCTGAACAAGAATCCGTTGAAAATATTTGCATATCGTTTAAGGAATATTTTTAAAGAATTTCTGAAAATCAGGAAAGCGATCCATGCACTTAGGCAGTGACTTAACTTTTTCGTCAAAAAAGACCCCAAAAGTATCTTGGAATGTCTTGAAATTGTACACAGTCATAGTCAAGCATGCCCTGAACAAGAATCCGTTGAATATATTTGCATATCTCTTGAAGAATATTTTTAATGAATTTTTGAAAATCCGGAAAGCGATCCATGCACTTGGACATTCCAAGTATGTTGGAATGTCTTGAAATTGTACTCGGTCATAGTCAACGACGCCCTGAACAAGAATCCATTGAAAATATTTGCATATCTCTTAAGGAATATTTTAAATGAATTTTTGAAAATGATGAAAGTCTGTGCACTTAGGCAGTGACTTAACTTTTTATTCAAAAAAGACCCCAAAGGTATCTTGGAATGTCTTGAAATTGTACACAGTCATAGTCAAGCATGCCCTGAACAAGAATCCGTTGAATATATTTGCATATCTCTTGAAGAATATTTTTAATGAACTTTTGAAAATCAGGAAAGCGATCCAAGCACTTGGACATTCCAAGTATGTTGGAATGTCTTGAAATTGTACTCAGTCATAGTCAACGACGCCCTGAACAAGAATCCGTTGAAAATATTTGCATATCGCTTAAGGAATATTTTTAATGAATTTTTGAAAATCAGGAAAGCGATCCATGCACTTAGGCAGTGACTTAACTTTTTTGTCAAAAAAGACCCCAAAAGTATCTTGGAATGTCTTGAAATTGTACACAGTCATAGTCAAGCATGCCCTGAACAAGAATCCGTTGAATATATTTGCATATCTCTTGAAGAATATTTTTAATGAATTTTTGAAAATCCGAAAAGCGATCCATGCACTTGGACATTCCAAGTATGTTGGAATGTCTTGAAATTGTACTCAGTCATAGTCAACGACGCCCTGAACAAGAATCAATTGAAAATATTTGCATATCTCTTAACGAATATTTTTAATGAATTTTTGAAAATGAGGAAAGTCTGTGCACTTAGGCAGTGACTTAACTTTTTATTCAAAAAAGACCCCAAAAGTATCTTGGAATGTCTTGAAATTGTACACAGTCATAGTCAAGCATGCCCTGAACAAGAATCCGTTGAATATATTTGCATATCTCTTGAAGAATATTTTAAATGAATTTTTGAAAATCCGAAAAGCGATCCATGCACTTGGACATTCCAAGTATGGTGGAATGTCTTGAAATTGTACTCGGTCATAGTCAACGACGCCCTGAACAAGAATCCATTGAAAATATTTGCATATCTCTTAAGGAATATTTTTAATGAATTTTTGAAAATGATGAAAGTCTGTGCACTTAGGCAGTGACTTAACTTTTTATTCAAAAAAGACCCCAAAGGTATCTTGGAATGTCTTGAAATTGTACACAGTCATAGTCAAGCATGCCCTGAACAAGAATCCGTTGAATATATTTGCATATCTCTTGAAGAATATTTTTAATGAACTTTTGAAAATCAGGAAAGCGATCCATGCACTTGGACATTCCAAGTATGTTGGAATGTCTTGAAATTGTACTCAGTCATAGTCAACGACGCCCTGAACAAGAATCCGTTGAAAATATTTGCATATCGCTTAAGGAATATTTTTAATGAATTTTTGAAAATCAGGAAAGCGATCCATGCACTTAGGCAGTGACTTAACTTTTTTGTCAAAAAAGACCCCAAAGGTATCTTGGAATGTCTTGAAATTGTACACAGTCATAGTCAAGCATGCCCTGAACAAGAATCCGTTGAATATATTTGCATATCTCTTGAAGAATATTTTTAATGAATTTTTGAAAATCAGAAAAGCGATCCATGCACTTGGACATTCCAAGTATGTTGGAATGTCTTGAAATTGTACTCAGTCATAGTCAACGACGCCCTGAACAAGAATCAATTGAAAATATTTGCATATCTCTTAAGGAATATTTTTAATGAATTTTTGAAAATGAGGAAAGTCTGTGCACTTCGGCAGTGACTTAACTTTTTATTCAAAAAAGACCCCAAAAGTATCTTGGAATGTCTTGAAATTGTAAACAGTCATAGTCAAGCATGCCCTGAACAAGAATCCGTTGAATATATTTGCATATCTCTTGAAGAATATTTTTAATGAACTTTTGAAAATCAGGAAAGCGATCCATGCACTTGGACATTCCAAGTATGTTGGAATGTCTTGAAATTGTACTCAGTCATAGTCAACGACGCCCTGAACAAGAATCCGTTGAAAATATTTGCATATCGCTTAAGGAATATTTTTAATGAATTTTTGAAAATCAGGAAAGCGATCCATGCACTTAGGCAGTGACTTAACTTTTTCATCAAAAAAGACCCCAAAAGTATCTTGGAATGTCTTGAAATTGTACACAGTCATAGTCAAGCATGCCCTGAACAAGAATCCGTTGAATATATTTGCATATCTCTTGAAGAATATTTTTAATGAATTTTTGAAAATCTGGAAAGCTATCCATGCACTTGACATTCCAAGTATGTTGGAATGTCTTGAAATTGTACACAGTCATAGTCAACGACGCCCTGAACAAGAATCCGTTGAAAATATTTGCATATCGCTTAAGGAATATTTTTAATGAATTTTTGAAAATCAGGAAAGCGATCCATGCACTTAGGCAGTGACTTAACTTTTTTGTCAAAAAAAGACCCCAAAAGAATCTTGGAATGTCTTGAAATTGTACACAGTCATAGTCAAGCATGCCCTGAACAAGAATCCGTTGAATATATTTGCATATCTCTTGAAGAATATTTTTAATGAATTTTTGAAAATCCGAAAAGCGATCCATGCACTTGGACATTCCAAGTATGTTGGAATGTCTTGAAATTGTACTCAGTCATAGTCAACGACGCCCTGAACAAGAATCAATTGAAAATATTTGCATATCTCTTAAGGAATATTTTTAATGAATTTTTGAAAATGAGGAAAGTCTGTGCCCTTAGGCAGTGACTTAACTTTTTATTCAAAAAAGACCCCAAAAGTATCTTGGAATGTCTTGAAATTGTACACAGTCATAGTCAAGAATGCCCTGAACAAGAATCCGTTGAAAATATTTGCATATCGCTTAAGGAATATTTTTAATGAATTTTTGAAAATCAGGAAAGCGATCCATGCACTTGGACATTCCAAGTATGTTGGAATGTCTTGAAATTGTACTCAGTCATAGTCAACGACGCCCTGAACAAGAATCCGTTGAAAATATTTGCATATCGCTTAAGGAATATTTTTAATGAATTTTTGAAAATCAGGAAAGCGATCCATGCACTTAGGCAGTGACTTAACTTTTTTGTCAAAAAAAGACCCCAAAAGTATCTTGGAATGTCTTGAAATTGTACACAGTCATAGTCAAGCATGCCCTGAACAAGAATCCGTTGAATATATTTGCATATCTCTTGAAGAATATTTTTAATGAATTTTTGAAAATCCGAAAAGCGATCCATGCACTTGGACATTCCAAGTATGTTGGAATGTCTTGAAATTGTACTCAGTCATAGTCAACGACGCCCTGAACAAGAATCAATTGAAAATATTTGCATATCTCTTAAGGAATATTTTTAATGAATTTTTGAAAATGAGGAAAGTCTGTGCCCTTAGGCAGTGACTTAACTTTTTATTCAAAAAAGACCCCAAAAGTATCTTGGAATGTCTTGAAATTGTACACAGTCATAGTCAAGAATGCCCTGAACAAGAATCCGTTGAATATATTTGCATATCTCTTGAAGAATATTTTTAATGAATTTTTGAAAATCCGGAAAGCGATCCATGCACTTGGACATTCCAAGTATGTTGGAATGTCTTGAAATTGTACTCGGTCATAGTCAACGACGCCCTGAACAAGAATCCATTGAAAATATTTGCATATCTCTTAAGGAATATTTTTAATGAATTTTTGAAAATGATGAAAGTCTGTGCACTTAGGCAGTGACTTAACTTTTTATTCAAAAAAGACCCCAAAGGTATCTTGGAATGTCTTGAAATTGTACACAGTCATAGTCAAGCATGCCCTGAACAAGAATCCGTTGAATATATTTGCATATCTCTTGAAGAATATTTTTAATGAACTTTTGAAAATCAGGAAAGCGATCCATGCACTTGGACATTCCAAGTATGTTGGAATGTCTTGAAATTGTACTCAGTCATAGTCAACGACGCCCTGAACAAGAATCCGTTGAAAATATTTGCATATCGCTTAAGGAATATTTTTAATGAATTTTTGAAAATCAGGAAAGCGATCCATGCACTTAGGCAGTGACTTAACTTTTTATTCAAAAAAGACCCCAAAAGTATCTTGGAATGTCTTGAAATTGTACACAGTCATAGTCAAGCATGCCCTGAACAAGAATCCGTTGAATATATTTGCATATCTCTTGAAGAATATTTTTAATGAATTTTTGAAAATCCGAAAAGCGATCCATGCACTTGGACATTCCAAGTATGTTGGAATGTCTTGAAATTGTACTCAGTCATAGTCAACGACGCCCTGAACAAGAATCAATTGAAAATATTTGCATATCTCTTAAGGAATATTTTTAATGAATTTTTGAAAATGAGGAAAGTCTGTGCACTTAGGCAGTGACTTAACTTTTTATTCAAAAAAGACCCCAAAAGTATCTTGGAATGTCTTGAAATTGTACACAGTCATAGTCAAGCATGCCCTGAACAAGAATCCGTTGAATATATTTGCATATCTCTTGAAGAATATTTTTAATGAATTTTTGAAAATCCGAAAAGCGATCCATGCACTTGGACATTCCAAGTATGTTGGAATGTCTTGAAATTGTACTCAGTCATAGTCAACGACGCCCTGAACAAGAATCCGTTGAAAATATTTGCATATCGCTTAAGGAATATTTTTAATTAATTTTTGAAAATCCGGAAAGCTATCCATGCACTTAGGCAGTGACTTAACTTTTTTGTCAAAAAAGACCCCAAAAGTATCTTGGAATGTCTTGAAATTGTACACAGTCATAGTCAAGCATGCCCTGAACAAGAATCCGTTGAATATATTTGCATATCTCTTGAAGAATATTTTTAATGAATTTTTGAAAATCCGGAAAGCGATCCATGCACTTGGACATTCCAAGTATGTTGGAATGTCTTTAAATTGTACTCAGTCATAGTCAACGACGCCCTGAACAAGAATCAATTGAAAATATTTGCATATCTCTTAAGGAATATTTTTAATGAATTTTTGAAAATGAGGAAAGTCTGTGCACTGAGGCAGTGACTTAACTTTTTATTCAAAAAAGACCCCAAAAGTATCTTGGAATGTCTTGAAATTGTACACAGTCATAGTCAAGCATGCCCTGAACAAGAATCCGTTGAATATATTTGCATATCTCTTGAAGAATATTTTTAATGAACTTTTGAAAATCAGGAAAGCGATTCATGCACTTGGACATTCCAAGTATGTTGGAATGTCTTGAAATTGTACTCAGTCATAGTCAACGACGCCCTGAACAAGAATCCGTTGAAAATATTTGCATATCGTTTAAGGAATATTTTTAAAGAATTTCTGAAAATCAGGAAAGCGATCCATGCACTTAGGCAGTGATTTAACTTTTTATTCAAAAAAGACCCCAAAAGTATCTTGGAATGTCTTGAAATTGTACACAGTCATAGTCAAGCATGCCCTGAACAAGAATCCGCTGAATATATTTGCATATCTCTTGAAGAATATTTTTAATGAACTTTTGAAAATCAGGAAAGCGATCCATGCACTTGGACATTCCAAGTATGTTGGAATGTTTTGAAATTGTACTCAGTCATAGTCAACGACGCCCTGAACAAGAATCCGTTGAAAATATTTGCATATCGCTTAAGGAATATTTTTAATGAATTTTTGAAAATCAGGAAAGCGATCCATGCACTTAGGCAGTGACTTAACTTTTTATTCAAAAAAGACCCCAAAAGTATCTTGGAATGTCTTGAAATTGTACACAGTCATAGTCCAGCATGCCCTGAACAAGAATCCATTGAAAATATTTGCGTATCTCTTAAGGAATATTTTTAATGAATTTTTGAAAATGATGAAAGTCTGTGCACTTAGGCAGTGACTTCACTTTTTATTCAAAAAAGACCCCAAAAGTATCTTGGAATGTCTTGAAATTGTACTCAGTCATAGTCAACGACGATCTGAACAAGAATCAATTGAAAATATTTGCATATCTCTTAAGGAATATTTTTAATGAATTTTTGAAAATGAGGAAAGTCTGTGCACTTAGGCAGTGACTTAACTTTTTATTCAAAAAAGACCCCAAAAGTATCTTGGAATGTCTTGAGATTGTACACAGTCATAGTCAAGCATTCCCTGAACAAGAATCCGTTGAATATATTTGCATATCTCTTGAAGAATATTTTTAATGAACTTTTGAAAATCAGGAAAGCGATCCATGTACTTGGACATTCAAAGTATGTTGGAATGTCTTGAAATTGTACTCGGTCATAGTCAACAACGCCCTGAACAAGAATCCGTTGAAAATATTTGCATATCGCTTAAGGAATATTTTTAATGAATTTTTGAAAATCAGGAAAGCGATCCATGCACTTAGGCAGTGACTTAACTTTTTCGTCAAAAAAGACCCCAAAGGTATCTTGGAATGTCTTGAAATTGTACACAGTCATAGTCAAGCATGCCCTGAACAAGAATCCGTTGAATATATATGCATATCTCTTGAAGAATATTTTTAATGAACTTTTGAAAATCAGGAAAGCGATCCATGCACTTGGACATTCCAAGTATGTTGGAATGTCTTGAAATTGTACTCAGTCATAGTCAACGACGCCCTGAACAAGAATCCGTTGAAAATATTTGCATATCGCTTAAGGAATATTTTTAATGAATTTTTGAAAATCAGGAAAGCGATCCATGCACTTAGGCAGTGACTTAACTTTTTTGTCAAAAAAGACCCCAAAAGTATCTTGGAATGTCTTGAAATTGTACACAGTCATAGTCAAGCATGCCTTGAACAAGAATCCGTTGAATATATTTGCATATCTCTTGAAGAATATTTTTAATGAATTTTTGAAAATCCGAAAAGCGATCCATGCACTTGGACATTCCAAGTATGTTGGAATGTCTTGAAATTGTACTCAGTCATAGTCAACGACGCCCTGAACAAGAATCAATTGAAAATATTTGCATATCTCTTAAGGAATATTTTTAATGAATTTTTGAAAATGAGGAAAGTCTGTGCACTTAGGCAGTGACTTAACTTTTTATTCAAAAAAGACCCCAAAAGTATCTTGGAATGTCTTGAAATTGTACACAGTCATAGTCAAGCATGCCCTGAACAAGAATCCGTTGAATATATTTGCATATCTCTTGAAGAATATTTTTAATGAACTTTTGAAAATCAGGAAAGCGATCCATGCACTTGGACATTCCAAGTATGTTGGAATGTCTTGAAATTGTACTCAGTCATAGTCAACGACGCCCTGAACAAGAATCCGTTGAAAATATTTGCATATCGCTTAAGGAATATTTTTAATGAATTTTTGAAAATCAGGAAAGCGATCCATGCACTTCGGCAGTGACTTAACTTTTTTGTCAAAAAAGACCCCAAAAGTATCTTGGAATGTCTTGAAATTGTACACAGTCATAGTCAAGCATGCCCTGAACAAGAATCCGTTGAATATATTTGCATATCTCTTGAAGAATATTTTAAATGAATTTTTGAAAATCCGAAAAGCGATCCATGCACTTGGACATTCCAAGTATGTTGGAATGTCTTGAAATTGTACTCAGTCATAGTCAACGACGCCCTGAACAAGAATCAATTGAAAATATTTGCATATCTCTTAAGGAGTATTTTTAATGAATTTTTGAAAATGAGGAAAGTCTGTGCACTTCGGCAGTGACTTAACTTTTTATTCAAAAAAGACCCCAAAAGTATCTTGGAATGTCTTGAAATTGTACACAGTCATAGTCAAGCATGCCCTGAACAAGAATCCGTTGAATATATTTGCATATCTCTTGAAGAATATTTTTAATGAACTTTTGAAAATCAGGAAAGCGATCCATGCACTTGGACATTCCAAGTATGTTGGAATGTCTTGAAATTGTACTCAGTCATAGTCAACGACGCCCTGAACAAGAATCCGTTGAAAATATTTGCATATCGTTTAAGGAATATTTTTAAAGAATTTCTGAAAATCAGGAAAGCGATCCATGCACTTAGGCAGTGACTTAACTTTTTATTCAAAAAAGACCCCAAAAGTATCTTGGAATGTCTTGAAATTGTACACAGTCATAGTCAAGCATGCCCTGAACAAGAATCCGTTGAATATATTTGCATATCTCTTAAAGAATATTTTAATGAACTTTTGAAAATCAGGAAATTGATCCATGCACTTGGACATTCCAAGTATGTTGGAATGTCTTGAAATTGTACTCAGTCATAGTCAACGACGCCCTGAACAAGAATCCGTTGAAAATATTTGCATATCGTTTAAGGAATATTTTTAAAGAATTTCTGAAAATCAGGAAAGCGATCCATGCACTTAGGCAGTGACTTAACTTTTTCGTCAAAAAAGACCCCAAAAGTATCTTGGAATGTCTTGAAATTGTACACAGTCATAGTCAAGCATGCCCTGAACAAGAATCCGTTGAATATATTTGCATATCGCTTAAGGAATATTTTTAATGAATTTTTGAAAATCAGGAAAGCGATCCATGCACTTGGACATTCCAAGTAAGTTGGAATGTCTTGAAATTGTACTCAGTCATAGTCAACGACGCCCTGAACAAGAATCTATTGAAAATATTTGCATATCTCTTAAGGAATATTTTTAATGAATTTTTGAAAATGAGGAATTTCTGTGCACTAAGTCAGTGACTTAACTTTTTATTCAAAAAAGACCCCAAAAGTATCTTGGAATGTCTTGAAATTGTACACAGTCATAGTCAAGCATGCCCTGAACAAGAATCCGTTGAATATATTTGCATATCGCTTAAGGAATATTTTTAATGAATTTTTGAAAATCAGGAAAGCGATCCATGCACTTGGACATTCCAAGTATGTTGGAATGTCTTGAAATTGTACTCAGTCATAGTCAACGACGCCCTGAACAAGAATCCGTTGAAAATATTTGCATATCGCTTCAGGAATATTTTAAATGAATTTTTGAAAATCAGGAAAGCGATCCATGCACTTGGACATTCCAAGTATGTTGGAATGTCTTGAAATTGTACTCGGTCATAGTCAACGACGCCCTGAACAAGAATCCATTGAAAATATTTGCATATATCTTGAAGAATATTTTTAATGAATTTTTGAAAATCCGAAAAGCGATCCATGCACTTGGACATTCCAAGTATGTTGGAATGTCTTTAAATTGTACTCAGTCATAGTCAACGACGCCCTGAACAAGAATCAATTGAAAATATTTTCATGTCTCTTAAGGAATATTTTTAATGAACTTTTGAAAATCAGGAAAGCGATCCATGCACTTGGACATTCCAAGTATGTTGGAATGTTTTGAAATTGTACTCAGTCATAGTCAACGACGCCCTGAACAAGAATCCGTTGAAAATATTTGCATATCGCTTAAGGAATATTTTTAAAGAATTTTTGAAAATCAGGAAAGCGATCCATGCACTTAGGCAGTGACTTAACTTTTTATTCAAAAAAGACCCCAAAAGTATCTTGGAATGTCTTGAAATTGTACACAGTCATAGTCAAGCATGCCCTGAACAAGAATCCGTTGAATATATTTGCATATCTCTTGAAGAATATTTTTAATGAATTTTTGAAAATCCGAAAAGCGATCCATGCACTTGGACATTCCAAGTATGTTGGAATGTCTTGAAATTGTACTCAGTCATAGTCAACGACGCCCTGAACAAGAATCAATTGAAAATATTTGCATATCTCTTAAGGAATATTTTTAATGAATTTTTGAAAATGAGGAAAGTCTGTGCACTTCGGCAGTGACTTAACTTTTTCGTCAAAAAAGACCCCAAAAGTATCTTGGAATGTCTTGAAATTGTACACAGTCATAGTCAAGCATGCCCTGAACAAGAATCCGTTGAATATATTTGCATATCTCTTGAAGAATATTTTTAATGAACTTTTGAAAATCAGGAAAGCGATCCATGCACTTGGACATTCCAAGTATGTTGGAATGTCTTGAAATTGTACTCAGTCATAGTCAACGACGCCCTGAACAAGAATCCGTTGAAAATATTTGCATATCGCTTAAGGACTATTTTTAATGAATTTTTGAAAATCAGGAAAGCGATCCATGCACTTGGACATTCCAAGTATGTTGGAATGTCTTGAAATTGTACTCAGTCATAGTCAACGACGCCCTGAACAAGAATCCGTTGAAAATATTTGCATATCGCTTAAGGAATATTTTTAATGAATTTTTGAAAATCAGGAAAGCGATCCATGCACTTAGGCAGTGACTTAACTTTTTATTCAAAAAAGACCCCAAAAGTATCTTGGAATGTCTTGAAATTGTACACAGTCATAGTCAAGCATGCCCTGAACAAGAATCCGTTGAATATATTTGCATATCTCTTGAAGAATATTTTTAATGAATTTTTGAAAATCCGGAAAGCGATCCATGCACTTGGACATTCCAAGTATGTTGGAATGTCTTGAAATTGTACTCGGTCATAGTCAACGACGCCCTGAACAAGAATCCATTGAAAATATTTGCATATCTCTTAAGGAATATTTTTAATGAATTTTTGAAAATGATGAAAGTCTGTGCACTTAGGCAGTGACTTAACTTTTTATTCAAAAAAGACCCCAAAGGTATCTTGGAATGTCTTGAAATTTTACACAGTCATAGTCAAGCATGCCCTGAACAAGAATCCGTTGAATATATTTGCATATCTCTTGAAGAATATTTTTAATGAACTTTTGAAAATCCGGAAAGCGATCCATGCACTTGGACATTCCAAGTATGTTGGAATGTCTTGAAATTGTACTCAGTCATAGTCAACGACGCCCTGAACAAGAATCCGTTGAAAATATTTGCATATCGCTTAAGGAATATTTTTAATGAATTTTTGAAAATCAGGAAAGCGATCCATGCACTTAGGCAGTGACTTAACTTTTTATTCAAAAAAGACCCCAAAAGTATCTTGGAATGTCTTGAAATTGTACACAGTCATAGTCAAGCATGCCCTGAACAAGAATCCGTTGAATATATTTGCATATCTCTTGAAGAATATTTTTAATGAACTTTTGAAAATCAGGAAAGCGATCCATGCACTTGGACATTCCAAGTATGTTGGAATGTCTTGAAATTGTACTCAGTCATAGTCAACGACGCCCTGAACAAGAATCCGTTGAAAATATTTGCATATCGTTTAAGGAATATTTTTAAAGAATTTCTGAAAATCAGGAAAGCGATCCATGCACTTAGGCAGTGACTTAACTTTTTCGTCAAAAAAGACCCCAAAAGTATCTTGGAATGTCTTGAAATTGTACACAGTCATAGTCAAGAATGCCCTGAACAAGAATCCGTTGAAAATATTTGCATATCTCTTAAGGAATATTTTTAATGATTTTTTGAAAATGATGAAAGTCTGTGCACTTAGGCAGTGACTTAACTTTTTATTCAAAAAAGACCCCAAAGGTATCTTGGAATGTCTTGAAATTGTACACAGTCATAGTCAAGCATGCCCTGAACAAGAATCCGTTGAATATATTTGCATATCTCTTGAAGAATATTTTTAATGAACTTTTGAAAATCAGGAAAGCGATCCATGCACTTGGACATTCCAAGTATGTTGGAATTTCTTGAAATTGTACTCAGTCATAGTCAACGACGCCTTGAACAAGAATCTGTTGAAAAAATTTGCATATCGCTTAAGTAATATTTTTAATGTATTTTTGAAAATCAGGAAAGCGATCCATGCACTTAGGCAGTGACTTAACTTTTTTGTCAAAAAAGACCCCAAAAGTATCTTGGAATGTCTTGAAATTGTACACAGTCATAGTCAAGCATGCCCTGAACAAGAATCCGTTGAATATATTTGCATATCTCTTGAAGAATATTTTTAATGAATTTTTGAAAATCCGAAAAGCGATCCATGCACTTGGACATTCCAAGTATGTTGGAATGTCTTGAAATTGTACTCAGTCATAGTCAACGACGCCCTGAACAAGAATCAATTGAAAATATTTGCATATCTCTTAAGGAATATTTTTAATGAATTTTTGAAAATGAGGAAAGTCTGTGCACTTAGGCAGTGACTTAACTTTTTATTCAAAAAAGACCCCAAAAGTATCTTGGAATGTTTTGAAATTGTACACAGTCATAGTCAAGCATGCCCTGAACAAGAATCCGTTGAATATATTTGCATATCTCTTGAAGAATATTTTTAATGAACTTTTGAAAATCAGGAAAGCGATCCATGCACTTGGACATTCCAAGTATGTTGGAATGTCTTGAAATTGTACTCAGTCATAGTCAACGACGCCCTGAACAAGAATCCGTTGAAAATATTTGCATATCGCTTAAGGAATATTTTTAATGAATTTTTGAAAATCAGGAAAGCGATCCATGCACTTAGGCAGTGACTTAACTTTTTCATCAAAAAAGACCCCAAAAGTAGCTTGGAATGTCTTGAAATTGTACACAGTCATAGTCAAGCATGCCCTGAACAAGAATCCGTTGAATATATTTGCATATCTCTTGAAGAATATTTTTAATGAATTTTGGAAAATCCAGAAAGCGATCCATGCACTTGGACATGCCAAGTATGTTGGAATGTCTTGAAATTGTACTCAGTCATAGTCAAGCATGCCCTGAACAAGAATCCGTTGAATATATTTGCATATCTCTTGAAGAATATTTTTAATGAATTTTTGAAAATCCGAAAAGCGATCCATGCACTTGGACATTCCAAGTATGTTGGAATGTCTTGAAATTGTACTCAGTCATAGTCAACGTCGCCCTGAACAAGAATCAATTGAAAATATTTGCATTTCTCTTAAGGAATATTTTTAATGAATTTTTGAAAATGAGGAAAGTCTGTGCACTTAGGCAGTGACTTAACTTTTTATTCAAAAAAGACCCCAAAAGTATCTTGGAATGTCTTGAAATTGTACACAGTCATAGTCAAGCATGCCCTGAACAAGAATCCGTTGAATATATTTGCATATCTCTTGAAGAATATTTTTAATGAACTTTTGAAAATCAGGAAAGCGATCCATGCACTTGGACATTCCAAGTATGTTGGAATGTCTTGAAATTGTACTCAGTCATAGTCAACGACGCCCTGAACAAGAATCCGTTGAAAATATTTGCATATCGTTTAAGGAATATTTTTAAAGAATTTCTGAAAATCAGGAAAGCGATCCATGCACTTAGGCAGTGACTTAACTTTTTCGTCAAAAAAGACCCCAAAAGTATCTTGGAATGTCTTGAAATTGTACACAGTCATAGTCAAGAATGCCCTGAACAAGAATCCGTTGAAAATATTTGCATATCTCTTAAGGAATATTTTTAATGATTTTTTGAAAATGATGAAAGTCTGTGCACTTAGGCAGTGACTTAACTTTTTATTCAAAAAAGACCCCAAAGGTATCTTGGAATGTCTTGAAATTGTACACAGTCATAGTCAAGCATGCCCTGAACAAGAATCCGTTGAATATATTTGCATATCTCTTGAAGAATATTTTTAATGAACTTTTGAAAATCAGGAAAGCGATCCATGCACTTGGACATTCCAAGTATGTTGGAATTTCTTGAAATTGTACTCAGTCATAGTCAACGACGCCTTGAACAAGAATCTGTTGAAAAAATTTGCATATCGCTTAAGTAATATTTTTAATGTATTTTTGAAAATCAGGAAAGCGATCCATGCACTTAGGCAGTGACTTAACTTTTTTGTCAAAAAAGACCCCAAAAGTATCTTGGAATGTCTTGAAATTGTACACAGTCATAGTCAAGCATGCCCTGAACAAGAATCCGTTGAATATATTTGCATATCTCTTGAAGAATATTTTTAATGAATTTTTGAAAATCCGAAAAGCGATCCATGCACTTGGACATTCCAAGTATGTTGGAATGTCTTGAAATTGTACTCAGTCATAGTCAACGACGCCCTGAACAAGAATCAATTGAAAATATTTGCATATCTCTTAAGGAATATTTTTAATGAATTTTTGAAAATGAGGAAAGTCTGTGCACTTAGGCAGTGACTTAACTTTTTATTCAAAAAAGACCCCAAAAGTATCTTGGAATGTTTTGAAATTGTACACAGTCATAGTCAAGCATGCCCTGAACAAGAATCCGTTGAATATATTTGCATATCTCTTGAAGAATATTTTTAATGAACTTTTGAAAATCAGGAAAGCGATCCATGCACTTGGACATTCCAAGTATGTTGGAATGTCTTGAAATTGTACTCAGTCATAGTCAACGACGCCCTGAACAAGAATCCGTTGAAAATATTTGCATATCGCTTAAGGAATATTTTTAATGAATTTTTGAAAATCAGGAAAGCGATCCATGCACTTAGGCAGTGACTTAACTTTTTCATCAAAAAAGACCCCAAAAGTAGCTTGGAATGTCTTGAAATTGTACACAGTCATAGTCAAGCATGCCCTGAACAAGAATCCGTTGAATATATTTGCATATCTCTTGAAGAATATTTTTAATGAATTTTGGAAAATCCAGAAAGCGATCCATGCACTTGGACATGCCAAGTATGTTGGAATGTCTTGAAATTGTACTCAGTCATAGTCAACGACGCCCTGAACAAGAATCAATTGAAAATATTTGCATATCTCTTAAGGAATATTTTTAATGAATTTTTGAAAATGAGGAAAGTCTGTGCACTTAGGCAGTGACTTAACTTTTTATTCAAAAAAGACCCCACAAGTATCTTGGAATGTCTTGAAATTGTACACAGTCATAGTCAAGCATGCCCTGAACAAGAATCCGTTGAATATATTTGCATATCTCTTGAAGAATATTTTTAATGAACTTTTGAAAATCAGGAAAGCGATCCATGCACTTGGACATTCCAAGTATGTTGGAATGTCTTGAAATTGTACTCAGTCATAGTCAACGACGCCCTGAACAAGAATCCGTTGAAAATATTTGCATATCGTTTAAGGAATATTTTTAAAGAATTTCTGAAAATCAGGAAAGCGATCCATGCACTTAGGCAGTGACTTAACTTTTTCGTCAAAAAAGACCCCAAAAGTATCTTGGAATGTCTTGAAATTGTACACAGTCATAGTCAAGAATGCCCTGAACAAGAATCCGTTGAATATATTTGCATATCTCTTGAAGAATATTTTTAATGAATTTTTGAAAATCCGGAAAGCGATCCATGCACTTGGACATTCCAAGTATGTTGGAATGTCTTGAAATTGTACTCGGTCATAGTCAACGACGCCCTGAACAAGAATCCATTGAAAATATTTGCATATCTCTTAAGGAATATTTTTAATGATTTTTTGAAAATGATGAAAGTCTGTGCACTTAGGCAGTGACTTAACTTTTTATTCAAAAAAGACCCCAAAGGTATCTTGGAATGTCTTGAAATTGTACACAGTCATAGTCAAGCATGCCCTGAACAAGAATCCGTTGAATATATTTGCATATCTCTTGAAGAATATTTTTAATGAACTTTTGAAAATCAGGAAAGCGATCCATGCACTTGGACATTCCAAGTATGTTGGAATGTCTTGAAATTGTACTCAGTCATAGTCAACGACGCCCTGAACAAGAATCCGTTGAAAATATTTGCATATCGCTTAAGTAATATTTTTAATGAATTTTTGAAAATCAGGAAAGCGATCCATGCACTTAGGCAGTGACTTAACTTTTTTGTCAAAAAAGACCCCAAAAGTATCTTGGAATGTCTTGAAATTGTACACAGTCATAGTCAAGCATGCCCTGAACAAGAATCCGTTGAATATATTTGCATATCTCTTGAAGAATATTTTTAATGAATTTTTGAAAATCCGAAAAGCGATCCATGCACTTGGACATTCCAAGTATGTTGGAATGTCTTGAAATTGTACTCAGTCATAGTCAACGACACCCTGAACAAGAATCGAAACAAGAAAATATTTGCATATCGCCTAACAAATATTTTAAATGACTTTTTGAAAATCAGGAAAGCATACCATGTCTTGAAATTGTACACAGTCATAGTCAAGCATGCCCTGAAGAAGAACTTTGAATATATTTGCATAACTCTTAAAGAATATTTTTAATGAACTTTTGAACATGACATAGTTTGGCATGGGTTAACCCATGTCATGACAAACATGACATGTTTGTCCACTAGAGGGCAGTTTGAAGAACCCAGCAGCCATGAATCAGATTTGACCTTACTTGTAATGTCAAACTTGTCCACTAGAGGGCAGCTGAAATAATTAAGTATCCATACATTAAATTTGAGCTTACATGTAATGACACCTTTATCCACTACAGGGCAGTTCGAAGAATTTAGCATGCCATAAATCAGATTTGAGCTTACATGTAATGACACATTTGTCCACCAGAGGGCAGTCTGACCAATCCAGCAGCCATAAATCAGATTTGACCTTACTTGCAATGTCAAACTTGTCCACTAGAGGGCAGTTGAAATAATTTGGTATCCATACATCAAATTTGAGCTTACATGTAATGACACCTTTATCCACTAGAGAGCAGTCTGAAGAATTTAGCATGCCATAAATCAGATTTGAGCTTACATGTAGTGACACATTTGTCCACCAGAGGGCAGTCTGACCAATCCAGCAGCCATAAATCAGATTTGGCCTTACTTGTAATGTCAAACTTGTCCACTAGATGGCAGTTGAAATAATTAAGCAGCTATAAATCAGATAAGACATAACATATAATGACACCTTTATCCACTAGAGGGCAGTTGAAATAATTTATCAGCTATAAATCAAATTTGAGCGTCCATGTAATGACACGTTTATCCACCAGAGGGCAGTCTGAAGAATCCAGCAGCCAAAAGTCAAATTTGACCTTACATGTAATGACATCTTTTTCCACTAGAGGGCAGTCTGAAGAATTTAGCAGCCATAAATCAGATTTGACCTTACATGTAATAACACCTTTGTCCACCAGAGGGCAGTCTGACCAATCCAGCAGCCATAAATCAGATTTGACCTTACTTGTAATGTCAAACTTGTCCACTAGAGGGCAGTTGAAATAATTAGGTATCCATACATCAAATTTGAGCTTACATGTAATGACACCTTTATCCACTAGAGGGCAGTCCGAAGAATTTAGCATGCCATAAATCAGATTTGAGCTTACATGTAATGACACATTTGTCCACCAGAGGGCATGCTAAAAGTCAAATTTGACCTTACATGTAATGACACCTTTATCCACTAGAGAGCAGTCTGAAGAATTTAGCATGCCATAAATCAGATTTGAGCTTACATGTAGTGAAACATTTGTCCACCAGAGGGCAGTCTGACCAATCCAGCAGCCATAAATCAGATTTGACCTTACTTGTAATGTCAAACTTGTCCACTAGATGGCAGTTGAAATAATTAAGCAGCTATAAATCAGATTTGACATAACATATAATGACATGTTTGTCCACCAGAGGGCAGTTGAAATAATTAAGTATCCATAAATCAAATTTGAGCGTGCATGTAATGACATGTTTATCCACCAGAGGGCAGTCTGAAGAATCCAGCAGCCAAAAGTCAAATTTGACCTTACATGTAATGACACCTTTATCCACTAGAGGGCAGTCTGAAGAATTTAACAGCCATAAATCAGATTTGAGCTTACATGTAATGACACATTTGTCCACCAGAGGGCAGTCTGACCAATCCAGCAGCCATAAATCAGATTTGACCTTACTTGTAATGTCAAACTTGTCCACTAGAGGGCAGTTGAAATAATTTATCAGCTATAAATCAAATTTGAGCGTGCATGTAATGACATGTTTATCCACCAGAGGGCAGTCTGAAGAATCCAGCAGCCAAAAGTCAAATTTGACCTTACATGTAATGACATCTTTTTCCACTAGAGGGCAGTCTGAAGAATTTAGCAGCCATAAATCAGATTTGACCTTACATGTAGTAACACCTTTGTCCACCAGAGGGCAGTCTGACCAATCCAGCACCCATAAATCAGATTTGACCTTACTTGTAATGTCAAACTTGTCCACTAGAGGGCAGTTGAAATAATTAAGTATCCATACATCAAATTTGAGCTTACATGTAATGACATGTTTGTCCACTAGAGGGCAGTTTGAAGAACTCAGCAGCCATAAATCAGAATTGACCTCACTTGTAATGTCAAACTTGTCCACTAGAGGGCAGTTGAAATAATTAAGTATCCATACATCAAATTTGAGCTTACATGTAACGACATGTTTGTCCACTAGAGGGCAGTTTGAAGAACCCAGCAGCCATGAATCAGATTTGACCTTACTTGTAATGTCAAACTTGTCCACTAGAGGGCAGTTGAAATAATTAAGTATCCATACATCAAATTTGAGCTTACATGTAATGACACCTTTATCCACTAGAGGGCAGTCCGAAGAATTTAGCATGCCATAAATCAGATTTGAGCTTACATGTAATGACATGTTTGTCCACCAGAGGGCAGTCTGACCAATCAAGCAGCCATAAATCAGATTTGACATTACTTGTAATGTCAAACTTGTCCAATAGAGGGCAGTTGAAATAATTAAGCAGCTATAAATCAGATTTGACATAACATATAATGACATATTTGTCCACCAGAGGGCAGTTGAAATAATTTAGTATCCATAAATCATATTTGAGCATGCATGTAATGACATGTTTATCCACCAGAGGGCAGTCTGAAGAATCCAGCAGCCAAAAGTCAAATTTGACCTTACATGTAATGACACCTTTATCCACTAGAGGGCAGTCTGAAGAATTTAGCAGCTATAAATTCAATTTGAGGGTGCATGTAATGACATGTTTATCCACCAGAGGGCAGTCTGATGAATCCAGCAGTCAAAAGTCAAATTTGACCTTACATGTAATGACACCTGTGTCCACTAGAGGGCAGTCTGAAGAATTTAGCAGCCATAAATCAGATTTGACCTTACATGTAATAACACCTTTGTCCACCAGAGGGAAGTCTGACCAATCCAGCAGCCATAAATCAGATTTGACCTTACTTGTAATGTCAAACTTGTCCACTAGAGGGCAGTTGAAATAGTTAAGTATCCATACATCAAATTTGAGCTTGCATGTAATGACATGTTTGTCCACTAGAGGGCAATTTGAAGAACCCAGCAGCCATAAATCAGATTTGACCTTACATGTAATAACAACTTTGTCCACCAGAGAGCAGTCTGAATAATTCAGCAGCCATAAATCAAATATGACCCTCCTTGTAAAAACACATTGGTTCACCAGGAAGCTGTTACACCATGTGAACCAATCCATTACCCATAATGCTTTGTGAAAACTTAAAAGTGAAGAAAACAGTGTCTTTCGTCTAAAATAAATCACATTTTGACTGTGAAACATTTGACAAAAGATGGTAAAACAGTGTCAAAAAGTTTGTGATACATATTTTTGTAATAATTCAAGTTTTATCATTTAATTCTTTACCAGCACCATAAGTGATAAGACTTTAGTGGACTTTAAATACTCTGTCATTCTCCAGTGAATGTAGTTCAATGCAGCACAGATTAAATACTATAGCAGCACTGGCTGAAACTCAACATGATATGTCATGGTTTGCCCACAGAAGGGCAGTGTTCAATAGTAATTATATATATAAATATATAACATGTTTTTCAATTAATTTTGTACTTGTCCAGTAGTGGGCTATTTAAATACCTTCAGATTACAAATTATATTACACCTTCAATGTGATGTCATATTTAGCCACTAGAGGGCAGTTGCAAATCAGATTGGACATAACATGTAATGACATGTTTGTTCACTGGAGGGCAGTCTACATAATTTAGTATCAATAATTCAAATTTGACCCTATTTCTAATGACATGTTCATCCACCAGAGGGAGGTCTAAATAATTAAGTATCTATACATTAAATTTGACATTACATGTAATTAACATGTTTGTCCACTAGTGGGCAGCTGAAGAATCAAGCAGCCATGAATCAAATTTAACCTTTCATGTAATAACACCTTATTTGACCTTACTTGTAATATCAAATTTGTCCACTAGAGGGCAATTTGAAGAACCCAGCAGCCATAAATCAGATTTGACCTTACATGTAATAACAACTTTGTCCACCAGAGGGCAGTCTGAATAATTCAGCAGCCATAAATCAAATGTGACCCTCCTTGTAAAAACACATTGGTTCCACCATGTGAACCAATCCGTTACCCATAATGCTTTGTGAAAACTTAAAAGTGAAGAAAACAGTGTCTTTTGTCTAAAATCAATCACATTTTGACTGTGAAACATTTGACAAAAGATGGTAAAACAGTGTCAAAAAGTTTGTGATACATATTTTTGTAATAATTCAAGTTTTATCATTTAATTCTTTACCAGCACCATAAGTGATAAGACTTTAGTGGATGTTAAATACTCTGTCATTCTTCAGTGAATGTAGTTCAATGCAGCACAGTTTAAATACTGTATCAGCACTGGCTGAAAACTCACCATGATATGTCATGGTTTGCCCACAGGAGGGCAGTGTCAGAGATTAACCTTATATGTGTTTATTGTAATTCACATAGTTCAAGACTTCATTGTCAATGAGTAAGAACTTAATCTCAAATTCTCTGTAAATTACAGTTTATGTGTAATGTTAGTTTTGTCCACCAGTGGGAACGGCAACCATAAATAACAGCAGCGATCAGTGAATGCAGCGTCAGTGTGGTCAGTGAACACAGTGTCAGTGAATGCAGCATCAGTGCGGTCAGCGAACGCGGCATCAGTGCGGTCATCTGACAAGTATTTTTTACAGTTGAGTTTTAATGTTTTGAGCATTTATTACAGTGTAGGTTGTGCATAGGTTGTATTTTTTTATCAGTTATGGATGTTTTTTCTGCTCTTTTTATAAAGTTATGTTGACTTTACAAAAACTCAAGATAAGTGAATATCATCAACATTAAAGAAAAGCATTAAGTCAACATAAACAATCATGTTTGTTTAGCAGATGTTCACTGAATTTATACATGAAATAAAAGATTTAAATGCATTTAAAAGTCATGTTGGTGCTCGCCCCCTCCCCTCCTGTTAAATGGCTGCATGAGTGGGTGTGTCTGTCAGTGGGTGTGTGTGTCTGTGGGTGTGTGTGTCTGTGGGTGTGTCTTTCCGTGGGTGGGTGTGTCAGCTTGTCTTTGCCCCTGCTGGTTGGCCAGAGAAACCCCTTTCCCTGGTTTCCCTCTAACTCACCTGCTGCATGTTACTGTGATTGCCTCCACTCAGTTCACTCAGTCTGGAGCAGTTCACCAGTTTGGAGGTTTGACTTTGAGTCCTGACTGTCACATGTTAGCATTTGTGTTAGCCCATTAGCTTTTTGTTTGTTAGCATCTTAGCCCAGTAGTTTTTTGTATGTTAGCCATTAGCATTTTTTTTGTTGGCATATTAGCATTGAATGTCAGTCCATTAGCTTTTTGTATATTAGCCCATTAACTTTTTGTGTTGTATATTAGCATTTATGTCAGCCTATGGTTAGTTGGCACCTGTAGGTTCGCTCAGTAGCTTTTAGTTTGTTGGCATGTTAGCGTTTGTGTTAGCCCATTAGTTTTTTGTTTGTGAGCAACTTAGCCCAGTAGTTTGTTGTATGTTAGCCATTAGCATTTTGTTTGTTTGCATATTAGCATTGTATGTCAGTCCATTAACTTTTTGTGTTGTATATTAGCATTTATGTCAGCCTATGGTTAGTTAGCATTTGTATGTTCGCACATTAGCTTTTAGTTTGTTAGCATGTTAGCATTTGTATGTTAGCTCACTAGCTTTTAGTTTGTTAGCATTTTCAGTTAGCCTGTTGATACTGGCTTGTTTAAATATAATTAACAATTTGGCGACAATGTTCTTAATTTAGTGATGAATTTGATGAAAAACATTTGATGTTTGCAGTCCTCACACCTGCTGTAGCAGTAGCTAACGCTAGCTAGGAGGCAGCACATGGTGAGTGAAGTGTTTGCTCTGCACTTTCTCTTTTTTTTCTCATTTTTGAAATGAAATGTTTGGTGTGGTTTAAAAACAATGAAAGGATTCCAAAGGTGTGTGTCGAGGGGCCCCTCAAGTCAAACAGGTTTGGGTCCATTGATTTGTGTTCTTTGGTTTTATTTTTGGTGTTTGTACAAACGAGTTTTACAAAGGTTTTTACTCTGAACATCTTTCATAAAACATGTGGTATGGTGTCCTGTGAGTGTCAAATGTGCGGTGTTGAAAACAAGGTTTTGCCAGAGTTGAAAGGTTTTTTTTAACTGTGGTGTTTGACTTAGCACTGTGCTGTATATAAAGGTTTGTGTCTTTTTGGTTTGGTGTGAGGTTTTTCCTGTTGTGCATCAAAAGGTTCCAACTACAAAGTGGTTTCATCAAATCTAAAAGCTCTCAGGTTTTGGTCTTCAAGACAAAAGGTGTCAATGGTGTGTTTTTACTTTCTGGGTTTTTCTCTGGGTAAACAACTTAAAATGGCTGAAAGCTGAATGAAATGGTTTTGATAACATTCAAACAGGTTTGATATGTGTGGTGTACTTGGTTAGGGTTTTTGGGTAAGGGTTGGGGTTAGGGTTAGCCTAACCCTGGTTTGTTTGTACAAACCAGGTTTAGAAAAATCAACTTTAAGCCGTTTTGCTCAATGGGATTTATCATCTCAAAGGTATTTTGGTTTAAGGTTGCTTACATTTGGTGTTTGATTACATGGCGTACTGAGGGGCTTTGGTTTGAGTGTCAAATGTGTGGTATTTAAAGTTTTAAACACAAGAGGGCGCTGGTATGGGACAAAGTGGGGAAAAATACCACTGCGCTGTATAGTGTTTGTATTTTGGTGTGAGGTTTTTCCTGCTGTGCATAAAAAGGTGAACTACTTTGGAATCAAGGACCCAACATGGCTTCAATCTCCAAGTTCCAAAGATGGTGAGTAAACCAGACTCCTCCTCTGATATGAGACACTGATGTTTGCTGCTGCTTTAGTTTTTGTTTTCATATCTGTTCCAGAATCAAGACCCGACATAGACCTTGTAATGGAACAGTCACGCTTGGTGGACGTCCAGGACAACTTTGACCAACTCTGAACACCGACTGTCAGAAGAGGAGTATTGTTGTTTGCTGCTGCTTTTGTCTCTGTTCATTTGTTTGTTTTTCCTAATCTGTTCCAGAATGGAGACCCAACATGGTCGACCTCGAGGTGGTGCTTGGTGGACGTTCTGGACAACTTCGACGAACTCTGAACACAGACTGTCGGAAGAGGATGAGTATGGTGATATTTTTGTTTGCGTCATTGTTGTTGACCTCTACTTTCGTCTACAGTCGCCTCTTCCCTGATCTCATCGGTGACTCCCACTGCACAAGAAGAACCTACAGTGGTGAGTATATCAGATTCCTTTGGACATCAGTGACAGTTTGTTACTGCTTTTCAGTTTCGTTTTTTCCTAATCTGTTTCAGAATGGAGACCCAAGGCTTGGTTGACTTCCTACGTCCTGGACAACTTCGAAGAACTCTGAACCCCAGCTGTCGGAAGATGATGAGTATGGTTAGTTTTGTTTGCTGCTGCTTTTCTCTTTTATCTGTTTGTTTTTCCTAATCTGTTCCAGAAGGGAGACCCAACATGGTCGACCTCGAGGTGGTGCTTGGTGGATGTTCTACCCTACAGTCACCTCTTCCCTAATCTGGTCTGTGACTCCCACTGCACAAGAAGAACCTGCAGTTGTGAGTATATCAGATTCCTTTGGACATCAGTGACAGTTTGATGCTACTTTACAGTTTCGTTTTTCCTAATCTGTTTCAGAATGGAGACCCAAGGCTTGGTGGTCTATTGTGGTCGACCTCGCGGTGGTGCTTGGTGGACGTTCTGGACAAATTGGACGAACTCTGAACACAGACTGTCGGAAGAGGATGAGTATGGTGATATTTCTTTTTGTTTGTGTCATTGTTGTTGACGTCTACTTTCATCTACAGTCGCCTCTTCCCAGATCTGGTCGGGACTCCCACTGCACAAGAAGAACCTACAGTGGTGAGTATATCAGATTCCTTTGGACATCAGTGACAGTTTGATGCTACTTTTCAGTTTCGTTTTTCCTAATCTGTTTCAGAATGGAGACCCAAGGCTTGGTGGTCTATTGTGGTCGACCTCGAGGTGGTGCTTGGTGGACGTTCTGGACAACTTCGACGAACTCTGAACACAGACTGTCGGAAGAGGATGAGTATGGTGATATTTCTTTTTGTTTGTGTCATTGTTGTTGACGTCTACTTTCATCTACAGTCGCCTCTTCCCAGATCTGGTCGGGACACCCACTGCACAAGAAGAACCTACAGTGGTGAGTATATCAGATTCCCTTGAACAACAATGAAAGTTTAATGCTGTTTTTCAGTTTCGTTTTTCCTAATCTGTTTCAGAATGGAGACCCAAGGCTTGGTGGACTTCCTACGTCCTGGACAACTTAGAAGAACTCTGAATCCCAGCTGTCGGAAGAGGGTGAGTATTGTTAGTTGTTTGCTGCTGCTTTTGACTCCGTTAATTTGTTTGTTTTTCCTAATCTGTTCCAGAAGGGTGACCCAACATGGTCGACCTCGAGCTGGTGCTTGGTGGAACTTCCACCTTACAGTCGCCTCTTCCCTGGTCTCATCGGTGACTCCTACTGCACAAGAAGAACGTGCAGTGGTGAGTATATCAGATTCCTTTGGACATCAATGACAGTTTATTACTGCTTTTCAGTTTTGTTTTTCCTAATCTGTTCCAGAATGGAGACCCAACATGGTCGACCTCGAGGTGGTGCTTGGTGGACGTTCTGGACAACTTGGACGAACTCTGAACACAGACTGTCGGAAGAGGATGAGTATGATATTTCTTTTTGTTTGCGTCATTGTTGTTGACCTCTACTTTCGTCTAGTCGCCTCTTCCCTGATCTCATCGGTGACTCCCACTGCACAAGAAGAACCTACAGTGGTGAGTATATCAGATTCCTTTGGACATCAGTGACAGTTTGATACTGCTTTTCAGTTTCGTTTTTCCTAATCTGTTCCAGAATGGAGACCCAACATGGTCGACCTCGAGGTGGTGCTTGGTGGACGTTCTGGACAACTTTGACAAACTCTGAACACAGACTGTCGGAAGAGGATGAGTATGGTGATATTTCTTATTTGTGTTTGCGTCGTTGTTGACCTCTACTTTCGTCTACAGTCGCCTCTTCCCTGATTCCATCGGTGACTCCTACTACACAAGAAGAACCTGCTGTTGTGAGTATATCAGATTCCTTTGGACATCAGTGACAGTTTGATACTGCTTTTCAGTTTTGTTTTTCCTAATCTGTTTCAGAATGGAGACTCAAGGCTTGGTGGACTTCCTACTTCCTGGTCAACTTCGAAAAACTCTGAACCCCAGCTGTCGGAAGAGGATGAGTATTGTTGTTTGCTGCTGCTTTTGTCTCCGTTAATTTGTTTGTTTTTCCTAATCTGTTCCAGAAGGGTGACCCAACATGGTCGACCTCGAGACGGTGTTTGGTGGACGTTCTGGCCTACAGTCGCCTCTTCCCTGATCTGGTCGGTGACTCCCACTGCACAAGAAAAACCTACAGTGGTGAGTATATCAGATTCCTTTGAACATCAATGACAGTTTGATGCTGCTTTTCAGTTTCGTTTTTCCTAATGTGTTTCAGAATGTCGACCCAAGGCTTGGTGGATTTCTGACGTCCAGGACAACTTTGAACATCTGAACACCGACTGTCAGAAGAAGATGAGTATTGTTGTTTGCTGCTGCTCTCGTCCCTTTTCATTATTTAGTTTTTTCCATTATTTTTTAAGTGTACAAAAATCACTATAGTCACAAAGCACTGAATACGATTCAAACACAGGTTGTTTTTTGATATATAAACAGACTCAGGGTTCAAGTTTGTTTCATTTTTGAAATGTTTGGTGTGGTTTAAGGAATATTTGGTTATTAGACCCTGAGATGGGTCAGTGATTAGTAGAAACATTGATTTTGATGCATTATTACTTTTTTGTAGTAGCAGATCCAATGTAATCTTATTGTGTGATATATGATGGATTTTGAATCGGTCTCCGACTACAAGTAAAACATTTTTTTCCTACTAACCCAATTATAACCTGGTTTTATTTTAAGATAAATAAACGTACAATAATAGTTTGAACCTGAAAAAACATTTATTTTGCAAAGGACACTGAATGATGAACACTTAAATATGAACATTGAATATGAAACATAGGGAATTAGGTGTGTTGTTGGAGATGGTGAGAAGGGAAAAGATGGAGATGGTGAGTGAGTGCATCATGTGTGAATGTGAGAGTTCAGCTCAGGTGGAGCAGAGACTCCAAATCTCGCTCGTTCACTCGCAGTCACGCTCGCTCGCTCACTCACTCACTCACTCACTCTCGCTCGCTCGCTCACTCACTCTCGCTCGCTCGCTCACTCACTCTCAGTCACTCACTCACTCTCGCTCGCTCGCTCCCTCACTCGCTCGCTCAGTCACCCATGATGCACTCACTCACCATCTCTATCTTTTCCTTTCTCCCCATCTCCAACAACACACCCAACTGCCCCATGTTTCATATTCAATGTTCATATTTCAGTCTTCTTCATTCAGGGTCGTCTTTGCAAAATAAATATTTTTTCAGGTTGAACCTATTCTTGTTTATTTATCTTAAAACAAAACAGGGTAATAATTATTTAGTTGGAAAAAAGTTTGCTTATATAAGGAGACGATTCAAAATCCATCATATCACAAGATTATTAAATTGCATCTGCCACCACAGAAACTAACAATGCATCAAAATCAATGTTTCTACCAATCACTGACCATCTCAGGGCCTGATAATAATAAATAGTCCTTGAAAGGTATTTTATGATTGATTGGAAAGGATTGTAGTTTTTTTGTTGATTTAAAGAGTTGCATAAACATTATGGCCTTTAAAGGGTTAGAATTTTAAAAATAGTATTTGATGAGTATATCTGTCTGAAGTAGCGTTAAAAGAGTGACAATTTAAAGTTGAAAAAAATATGAACAATATTTTTGTAGGAGACTGTTTTTAGAAAAATTTGACATTGCAAAAAATAAGAATGCATCAGAATCAAAAGTTATTGTAGTTCTTTTTTCCCAATAAAAACAGTGTAGTTGCATAAACAATATGGCCTTTAAAAGGTTAACATTTTAAAAATATTAATATTTGATATGCATATTGACTGAACACAGACTGTCGGAAGAGGAGGAGTATGGTGATATTTCTTATTTGTGTTTGCTTCATCGTTGTTGACCTCTACTTTCGTCTACAGTCGCCTCTTCCCTGATCTCATCGGTGACTCCTACAACACAAGAACCTCTAGTTGTGAGTATATCAGATTCCTTTGGGCATCAGTGACAGTTTGATACTGCTTTTCAGTTTTGTTTTTCCTAATCTGTTTCGGAATGGAGACCCTACGCTTGGTGGACTTCCTACAACTTCGAAGAACTCTGAACCCCAGCTGTCGGAAGAGGATGAGTATTGTTAATTGTTGTGTTTGCTGCTGCTTTTGTCTCTATTACTTGGTTTGTTTTTCATAATCTGTTCCAGAAGGGTGACCCAACATGGTCGACCTCGAGACGGTGTTTGGTGGACGTTCTGGTCTACGGTCTCCTCTTCCCTGATCTGGTCGGTGACTCCTACTGCACAAGAAGAACCTGCAGTGGTGAGTATATCAGATTCCTTTGAACATCAGTGACTGTTTGATGCTGCTTTTCAGTTTTGTTTTTCCTAATCTGTTTCAGAATGGAGACCCAAGGCTTGGTGGATTTCTTACGTCCAGCACAACTTTGAACATCTGAACACCAACTGTCAGAAGAAGATGAGTATTGTTGTTTGCTGCTGCTCTCGTCCCTTTTCATTATTTAGTTTTTTCCATTATTTTTTGAGTGTACAAAAATCACTATAGTCACAAAGCACTGAATACGATTCAAACACAGGTTGTTTTTCGATATATAAACAGACTCGGGGTTCAAGTTTGTTTCATTTTTGAAATGTTTGGTGTGGTTTAAGCAATATTTGGTTGTTATTAGACCCTGAGATAGGTCAGTGATTAGTAGAAACATTGATTTTGATGCATTATTACTTTTTTGTAATAGCAGATCCAATGTAATCTTATTGTGTGATATATGATGGATTTTGAATCGGTCTCCGACTACAAGTAAAACATTTTTTTCCTACTAAGCCAATTATAACCTGGTTTTGTTTTAAGATAAATAAACATACAATAATAGTTTGAACCTGAAAAAACATTTATTTTGCAAAGGACACTGAATGATGAACACTTAAATATGAACATTGAATATAAAACATGGGGCATTAGGTGTGTTGTTGGAGATGGTGAGAAGGGAAAAGATGGAGATGGTGAGTGAGTGCATCATGTGTGAATGTGAGAGTTAAGCTCAGGTGGAGCAGAGACTCCAAATCTCGCTCGTTCACTCGCAGTCACGCTCGCTCGCTCACTCACTCTCGCTCGCTCACTCACTCACTCGCAGTCACTCACTCACTCTCGCTCGCTCGCTCCCTCACTCCCTTACTCAGTCACACATGATGCACTCACCATCGCTCTTTTCCTTTCTCCCCATCTTCAACAACACACCTAACTGCCCCATGTTTCATATTCAATGTTTATATTTCAGTCTTCATCATTCAGGGTCGTCTTTGCAAAATAAATATTTGTTCAGGTTGAACCTATTCTTGTTTATTTATCTTAAAACAAAACAGGGTAATAATTATTTAGTAGGAAAAAAAGTTTGCTTATATAAGGAGACGATTCAAAATCCATCATATCACAAGATTATTAAATTGCATCTGCCACTACAGAAACTAACAATGCATCAAAATCAATGTTTCTTCCAATCACTGACCATCTCAGGGCCTGATAATAATAAATAGTCCTTGAAAGGTTATTTTATGATTGATTGGAAAGGATTGTAGTTTTTTTGTTGATTTAAAGAGTTGCATAAACATTATAGCCTTTAAAGGGTTAGAATTTTAAAAATATTATTTGATGAGTATATCTCAGTCTGAAGTAGCGTTAAAAGAGTGACAATTTAAAGTTGAAAAAAATATGAACAATATTTTTGTAGGAGACTGTTTTTAGAAAAATCTGACATTGCAAAAAATAAGAATGCATCAGAATCAAAAGTTATTGTAGTTGCATAAACAATATGGCCTTTAAAAGGTTAACATTTTAAAAATATTAATATTTGATATGCATATTGACTGAACACAGACTGTCGGAAGAGGAGGAGTATGGTGATATTTCTTATTTGTGTTTGCTTCATCGTTGTTGACCTCTACTTTCGTCTACAGTCGCCTCTTCCCTGATCTCATCGGTGACTCCTACAACACAAGAACCTCTAGTTGTGAGTATATCAGATTCCTTTGGGCATCAGTGACAGTTTGATACTGCTTTTCAGTTTTGTTTTTCCTAATCTGTTTCAGAATGGAGACCCTACGCTTGGTGGACTTCCTACGTTCTGGACAACTTTGAAGAACTCTGAACCCCAGCGGTCGGAAGAGGATGAGTATTGTTAATTTTTGTGTTTGCTGCTGCTTTTGTCTCTGTTAATTTGTTTGTTTTTCCTAATCTGTTCCAGAAGGGTGACCCAACATGGTCGACCTCGAGGTGGTGCTTGGTGGACGTTCTACCCTACAGTCGCGTCTTCCCTGATCTCATCGGTGACTCCTACTGCACAAGAAGAATCTGCAGTGGTGAGTATATCAGATTCCTTTGGACATCAATTACAGTTTGATACTGCTTTTCAGTTTTGTTTTTCCTAATCTGTTTCAGAATGGAGACCCTACGCTTGGTGGACTTCCTATGTCCTGGACAACTTCGAAGAACTCTGAACCCCAGCTGTCGGAAGAGGATGAGTATTGTTAATTGTTGTGTTTGCTGCTGCTTTTGTCACTTTTATCTGTTTGTTTTTCCTAATCTGTTCCAGAAGGGAGACCCAACATGATCAACCTCGAGGTGGTGCTTGGTGGACGTTCTACACTACAGTCGCCTCTTCCCTGATCTGGTCGGTGACTCCCACTGCACAAGAAGAATCTGCAGTGGTGAGTATATCAGATTCCTTTGGACATCAATGACAGTTTGATGCTGCTTTTCAGTTTTGTTTTTCCTAATCTGTTTCAGAATGGAGACCCAAGGCTTGGTGGATTTCTGACGTCCAGCACAACTTTGAACATCTGAACACCAACTGTCAGAAGAAGATGAGTATTGTTTTCTGCTGCTCTCGTCCCTTTTCATTATTTAGTTTTTTCCATTATTTTTTAAGTGTACAAAAATCACTATAGTCACAAAGCACTGAATACGATTCAAACACAGGTTGTTTTTTGATATTTAAACAGACTCGGGGTTCAAGTTTGTTTCATTTTCGAAATGAAATGTTTGGTGTGGTTTAAGGAATATTTGGTTGTTATTAGACCCTGAGATAGGTCAGTGATTCGTAGAAACATTGATTTTGATGCATTATTACTTTTGTGTAGTAGCAGATCCAATGTAATCTTATTTTGTGATATATGATGGATTTTGAATCGGTCTCTGACTACAAGTAAAACATTTTTTTCCTACTAACCCAATTATAACCTGGTATTGTTTTAAGATAAATAAACTTACAATAATAGTTTGAACCTGAAAAAACATTTATTTTGCAAAGGACACTGAATGATGAACACTTTAATATGAACATTGAATATGAAACATGGGGCAGTTTGGTGTGTTGTTGGAGATGGTGAGAAGGAAAAAGATGGAGATGGTGAGTGAGTGCATCATGTGTGAATGTGAGAGTTCAGCTCAGGTGGAGCAGAGACTCCAAATCTCGCTCGTTCACTCGCAGTCTCGCTCGCTCACTCACTCACAGTCACTCACTCACTCTCGCTCGCTCGCTCACTCACTCGCTCCCTCACTCCCTCACTCAGTCACACATGATGCACTCACCATCGCTCTTTTCCTTTCTCCCCATCTCCAACAACACACCCAACTGCCCCATGTTTCATATTCAATGTTCATATTTCAGTCTTCATCATTCAGGGTCATCTTTGCAAAATAAATATTTGTTCAGGTTGAACCTATTCTTGTTTATTTATCTTAAAACAAAACAGGGTAATAATTATTTAGTTGGAAAAAAGTTTGCTTATAGAAGGACACGATTCAAAATCCATCATATCACAAGATTATTAAATTGCATCTGCCACTACAGAAACTAACAATGCATCAAAATCCATGATTCTTCCAATCACTGACCATCTCAGGGCCTGATAATAATAAATAGTCCTTGAAAGGTTTTTTATGATCGATTGGAAAGGATTGTAGTTTTTTTGTTGATTTAAAGAGTTGCATAAACATTATGGCCTTTAAAGGGTTAGAATTTTAAAAATAGTATTTGATGAGTATATCTGTCTGAAGTAGCGTTAAAAGAGTGACAATTTAAAGTTGAAAAAATTAAGAACAATATTTTTGTAGGAGACCGTTTTTAGAAAAATCTGATATTGCAAAAAATAAGAATGCATCAGAATCAAAAGTTATTGTAGTTCTTTTTTCCCAATGAAAACAGTGTAGTTGTGTAAACAATATGGCCTTTAAAAGGTTAACCTTTTAAAAATATTATTTTTAGGGTTAATCAATGACATCAATGACACTTTGCTACTGCTTTTCAGTTTTGTTTTTCCTAATCTGTTCCAGAATTGAGACCCTAACACTTGGTGGACTTCTTACGTCCTGGACAACTTAGACGAACTCTGAACACCGGCTGTCAAAACAAGATGAGTGTTTTTTTGTTTGTGTCAATATGCACTTCTACTTTGGTCTGTCGTTTCATCTTCCTGTGTTGTCGTTGTTACACAAATGTGTACACTTAGCAAAACTTAGTTGACAGTAAACGGGTGCAGGTGTCGGAGGATTGATAACTCTGATTGGACGGAACTCTCCATACGTGACAGCAAAACAAAAATCTGCTCACAAGGATGGACAAACTGGAATCATGGCTTGGAAATGCAAAAGTAACTTTCTGGACAACTTTGTCAACACGATGATGCAGCAAATGGAGGAATTCATTCACCTCAGTGAATCTACTCTTGGAAAATGGATGGATCTGCATGATGATCTTTGAGGAAATGGGATCAGTGGATTCAAAACCTGGAGGAACGGAACACAAGAATCTGAAAAAAACCCAACATGAACTGCACAAAATGGCCTCCTTGTGGTCGTCCAACCAAAACCACTGACTAACAAAAGTTACCACCTCTTGTCCTTTCTGTTCCCCTCCCATTCCCCCCAACCGGTCGAGGCAGACGGCCGCACACTTTGAGTCTGGTTCTGCCAGAGATTTCTTCCTGTTAAAAGGGAGTTTTTTCTCTCCACTGTTGCCACGATTGCTTGCTCATTGTGTGAATTGTTGGGTTTCTTCTCTGTAATATTATGAATGATAAAAAAAAAAAAAAGGAGTGCAAGTCCGACTGTCACCTCCACGTGGTGCACTCTGGGTAACGCTAACGACGGCGGCAAACGATAAGTTTACCAGGACATTTGTGACTTATTTGAAATCTTGATCTTTTTGAGTAAATGTTAATGTGTAGAATGTGTTTGAATGTTTGTTTGTCGTCGTGACGATAAAGTCAAGTTAATTTTCACGTGTCCAGAAACGGCAGCAAAATATGGACTGGATTTCACCGACTGGACTTGATGTGGTTTCCCTGTGTGAGTTGACAAACTTGTATTTATTTCCTTGCTGTCCTTTTATTGCTTTCCTTTTCTCTTTCCTTCCATTCTTTTTCATGTCTTTCAGCCCTTTCTTTTTGCCATTGCTCCTATATTTTTTATTTCCTCCATCCCTACTTTCATCTCCGTGTTCTCTCCTTCTCTAATGTACTGTATTGCTTCCTTTCTTCCTTCCAGTCCCCTTTTCTTAAAATTAAATTAGGTTTTAGTCCAACGAGCAGGGGTATCACAGCACAGCCACTTCAGCCTCAGTGGGTGAAGCTGAGTTTTTTGTCTTAACGTTATCAAACTGCTCTAATTTTATTTTATTTTCACTGAAATTTGAAAAATTGACTGACACGTTAACCTACATTTTATTTTCCATTTATAATTCACAGTATAAGTGTGGTTTAAAGCGAACAGGGCTTATGAAGAATAAGTTATTTAAAGCTAACTGTATTTTCTTCTCCGTTTTATTGTGTTGAAGAAAAGAGCCTGTGATTGTTTGACTTTAATTTCTACTTAACCTTTATGTTTCTTTGATGTCGTTTTGTTTATTTTCTGCTTTGTATTGATTTTTTTTCCATCTTGAATCTGCATTTTGTGTTAAATAAATGAATAACTAATTTATTTGAAGTTTCTGGCTCTTTCACTCACACTCACTCCGCTGAACTGGCTGAACAAATGTGTGCCACAGTCTGGCCCTCGGTGACTCTGTATGGCCTGAAACCTTCTGTTTTCTCATATTATTTATGGGCTGGCAGTGACTTAAACACACATCGGTGTGTTTGCTAATGATGTTGCTAATTTTCCTCACATTCCAACAATTCAGCAGCTTTGAATACATTTTTCATCTCCATGTAATATCACCTTTGTCCACCGGAGGTCAGTTTTTTGCAGTTCTGTTTCATAATGATTTATCTATGGCCTGGGTAAGGGTTAGGGTTAGGGTTAGGGTAAGGGTAAGGGTTAGGGTTAGGGGTAGGTGAGGGTTTTGACCCGACCATCCGCAAGGGGTGGAAGGGTCGATGCACGCTCCATCCATCCCCCCTGGCGGGAACCGTCCAGACCCCCACTATCCGCCCTGGAGAGAAGAGGAGTAGTAATACATGCCCATTGTTTACACATCACTCCATCAATCTCCAGTCTCGATCACCTTCGTTCTTAATACGCAGTTGAAAACAAATTAATGTATAAAGTAATTAAAAGACATGGAAACCTGACCGTCACAAGCAGAAAGAAGTGGGGGAGTTGGAATTCAGGCCAGACACGACTCCATAAACGCTCGTCATAAATTCTCGATCGCACGACGTGATGTTCCCGTCTGTAAACTAAATATTCAATGTGGTCAAAAGGCAACCCAAAAGGAAAGCAGCAGAGTATCATGGAGCAGGGTGATTGTGATTTAAATTTTATATTATTGAGGGGCTAATATTGAATCAAAATTGGGGTGGGATGAGTTGGGGAGTGAGTTTAAGGCATAGAGATTAATTAGGGTAAGTTTAGGCATAAGGGTTAAAATGGGTAGGTTTAGAATAAGGGGTTTGGGTTAGAGAATAAGTATTAGAATTAAAAATTAGACTAACGGGTTAGGGTAAGGGTTAGGGTAAGGGTTAGGGTTAGGGTTAGGGTTAGGGTTAGGGTAAGGGTTGGTGAGGGTTTTGACCCGACCATCCGCAAGGGGTGGAAGGGTCGATGCACGCTCCATCCATCCCCCCTGGCGGGAACCGTCCAGACCCCAACTATCCGCCCTGGAGAGAAGAGGAGTAGTAATACATGCCCATTGTTTACACATCACTCCATCAATCTCCAGTCTCGATCACCTTCGTTCTTAATACGCAGTTGAAATCAAATTAATGTATAAAGTAATTAAAAGACATGGAACCTGACCGTCACAAGCAGAAAGAAGTGGGGGAGTTGGAATTCAGGCCAGACACGACTCCATAAACGCTCGTCATAAATTCTCGATCGCACGACGTGATGTTCCCGTCTGTAAACTTAAATATTCAATGTGGTCAAAAGGCAACCCAAAAGGAAAGCAGCAGAGTATCATGGTGCAGGGTGATTGTGATTAAAATTTTATATTATTGAGGGGCTAATATTGAATCAAAATTGGGGTGGGATGAGTTGGGGAGTGAGTTTAAGGCATAGAGATTAATTAGGGTAAGTTTAGGCATAAGGGTTAAAATGGGTAGGTTTAGAATAAGGGGTTTGGGTTAGAGAATAAGTATTAGAATTAAAAATTAGACTAACTAAGGGGTCAGAAAAAGGTAAGTTAAAGGGTAGGTTTAGGCATAGAGGTTAAATTGGGTAGGTTTGGACATAGTGGTTAAATTAGGTAGGTTTAGGGCTAGAGGTTAAAATTGGGTAAGTTTAGGCAAGGGGTTAAAAATGGGTAGGTTTAGAATAAGGGGTTTGGGTCAGAGAGTAGAATATTAGAATTAAAAAATAAATTTATTAAGGGGTCAGGGAAGAATCAGCTGAAGGGTAGGTTTAGGCATCGAGATTAAATTGGGTAAGTTTAGGCACAGGAGTTAGAATGGGTAGGTTTAGAATAAGGGGTTTGGGTTAGAGAATAGGGTATTAGGATTAAAAATAGAAATTTACTGAGGGGTCAGGGAGGAATAAGCTAGAGGGTAGGTTTAGGCATAGAGGTTAAAATGGGTAGGTTTAGGCATAGTGGTTAAAATAGGTAGGTTTAGGCATAGAGGTTAAAATGGGTAGGTTTAGGCATAGTGGTTAAAATGGGTAGGTTTAGGCATAGAGGTTAAAATAGGTAGGTTTAGGCATAGTGGTTAAACTGGGTAGGTTAGGCATAGTGGTTAAAATGGGTAGGTTTAGGCATAGTGGTTAAAATAGGTAGGTTTAGGCATAGTGGTTAAAATAGGTAGGTTTAGGCATAGTGGTTAAACTGGGTAGGTTAGGCATAGTGGTTAAAATGGGTAGGTTTAAGCATAGAGGTTAAAATGGGTAGGTTTAGGCATAGTGGTTAAAATAGGTAGGTTTAGGCATAGTGGTTAAAATGGGTGGGTTAGACAAAGTGGTTAAAATAGGTAGGTTTAAGCATAGTGGTTAAAATGGAAGGGTTAGGCCTAGTGGTTAAAATAGGTAGGTTTAGGCATAGAGGTTAAAATAGGTAGGTTAAGGCATAGTGGTTAAAATAGATAGGTTTAGGCATAGAGGTTAAAATGGGTGGGTTTAAGCATTAGAGGTTAAAATGGGTAGGTTAAGGCATAGTGGTTAAAATAGGTAGGTTTAGGCATAGAGGTTAAAATGGGTGGGTTTAAGCATAGAGGTTAAAATGGGTAGGTTTAGGCATAGTGGTTAAAATAGGTAGGTTTGGGCATAGCGGTTAAAATGGGTGGGTTTAGGCGTAGTGGTTAAATTAGGTAGGTTTAGGTACAGCAATCAGGGATTTGGGTTCGAGACTATGTACACAAAAAAAAGGGGGGTAGTTAAGGACGAAATGACATAATTTGATTAAGACCCTGTGGATGAGATGTGTCAAGTTTGATGATCCAGTTTCTCTCTGCTCTCTTTCTCTGCTGCTTACTCCAGTTGGGGTTGGATTCCAATACTGCAGCACGGACGGACTGCCAGCCATGGGAAATAAAGTGTTGGACAACATAGAGGTCAGTAGCTTTTTGTCGTACAATATTATATTTGTGACCTGAGAACCTTTTCCTGAGTGTCACACCCGTCTCTCCCACATATTTCATATTACACATCTTACAATACATTATATATACACAATTAGTTGTGAATGTATTGTACCCTTTATTATGAATTTCAAAAATTTGCTTAGTTCTAGAATTGTTAACCCAGGCAATTTGTTTAAAATATTTGCCCGTTAGGTCTTGTTTTGTGACCCTTTTACTTTTGACCTTTGCCTTTACAAAGTAATCCCTTAGATTTTTGTTTTTCCTAAAAGCTGCGATAATCCTAATATCCTTGTCGGGTTGTTTTTCATCAAAAATTGTTTTAAAGTTCTTTTTTATCTTTGTAACCAGGCTGACAGTGGAAGGTGAGTAGGTGGTGATGAGAGGAAGAGCAGTGGAGACCAGGACAGGCTTGGTGTGCAGGAACGACTTGAAGCTGTGCCTAAGAAAAGACCTAGAGTACCCTCTAGTGGAGAGAGCGGAGAATAACACCTTTGTGGCTTTCATAAATTCCTGTTTTAATGTACAAATTCTATGAAATCTGAGCAATTGTGATTTTACTAGACCCGAGAATGTATGTTTGGGATGAAAGCTACTCTTATGTAGCAGAGCATGTGTATCTGTTTCCTTAAAATAAACTTTGATGTCCAATCGGTTGGTTACAGTGAAATTAGGACCTTTATATGTTGTAGTATCGAGAAAATTGATAGAATTATGGTCAATCACATATTTTAATTTAATCGAGGGATTGTGGTTATTTAGAATATTAAAAAAGAGATTGAAATCTTGTTCTGAGTAAGTCCAAACACCCCAAATATCATCCAAGTATCTAAAGTAATGCAAAGGTTTTTTGTCGCATTTTTCAAGAGCTGCCGTCTCCCATTCTGCCATAAATATGTCTGCATATGCAGGAGCAAATTTCTTCCCCATAGCTGTTCCTTTGATCTGTAGAAAAAATTGATTGTCAAAGATAAAATCATTTCTTGTGAGATTGATTTCCAATAATTGGAGGAGTTCCTTGTCGGGTCTTTTTTTGTCGTAAAATTTATGAAAAATATTTCTGACAGCTTGAATGCCTTCTTGAATGTCGATATTTGTGTAAAGACTGTCTACGTCAATTGTAAATAATATGGAATTTAAGGGGACTTTAAGTTTTTTAATTTTTTCAACAAATTCATAGGTGTCTTTAATGTAACTTAAATGTTTTGTGGCCAAAGGATTCAGGAAGTAATCTATAAATTCTGCAGACCTGTATGTTTCGCTGCTACAATCCGATACTATCGGACGACCTGGCGGGATTTCGAACGGCTTGCTCCAGGAGGCTGGCTCCTTATGAATTTTGGGTAACAGGTAAAATTGTCTGGGTCTAGGTTCAGAATCTCCAATTAAATAATTTTTTTGTTTAGCGTTAATAAATCTTTTTTCATGTAGTTTTTGGAAGATTTTTGTTACTGTGATAATTGTATCCAAATACAGAGGTTTTCGTAGTACAGCATAATAATTTTTGTTCTCAAGTTGTCTATTACCTTCCCACAAATACTGTTCCTTGTCCATCACCACAACCACACTTCCCTTGTCCGCCGGTTTGATGATAATGTCATCTCTATCCTTGATCTCCTTCAGCGCCTGGTCCTCTGCAGAAGACAAATTAGGGTCAATATTTAACATTTTAAAACATTTTTCAAAAACATCCATATCTAATTTAATTAGTTCCAAAATATGGAGGGGTAGACTAAGGTCTGGAGGAGTCCAGGTGGACTTGGGAGTGAAAGGCTGTGGTTCTGAGCTATAACTTTTGTCGTCGTAAAAAGCGTTTAGTTTTAATTTTCTATGATACTTCTGGAGGTCGTGTCTGGCCTGAATTCCAACTTTATTGTTACATCCCTTGGTCGGGATAAAATTTAAACCTCTGTTGAGGAGTGACATCTGCGAATTTGTGAGTGTTGCTTTTTTAGAAAGAACCAGGACGTTCTTGAACCCCTCCTGTTCAGACAGGCTTATGGGGATTCCTAGTTTATCTGCAACATTTTAGACCAATGATTGAGCATGGAGACAGCAGTGTTATGGGACCAATGGATCTTATCATTAGCAACTTTGAAGTCAACCTCAGGTAGGTGAGGAATGTGGTCGTAATTATTTTTTATGTAGTTGTTAATGTTACGTAAGTTAACCTGTTCTCTATGAGGAAGAGACTGTGCAAAATTAATAATGGGAATCAGGATACGGGCTTTTGGCAGGCGTTCTCTGGCAGTCAGGAGGGCCCTCTCGAGCTGGATGCATCCTGTGTTGCGGTTGAGGTGACCTCTGTTGTTCAGGCCGAAGGACATAACTACTGTGTCAGGAACCATGTGAAACTCTGCTTTTTTCAGGAGTGCCTCTGCATGCTTGAAGGTTGCCCCCGGGAAGGCGTCGACCTGGAGGTCAGGGTTGCTGTAGGAGGGAAGCCTGGCAATGTTGGAGTCGCCCAGGATCAGAAGCTTTTTGGTGACGGTCAGGTTCCAGTCGTGTAGTTTGTCTCTAGTCGTGATGTGTCGTGTCGGTCTGTAGATTGCTGTGTTCTTCTGTGTTGTGTTCAGGTGGTCCAGCGTAGTTTGGATGAGACTTGGTTCCTCGGAAGGAGAAGAAGGTGTGGAGGACAGAAGAGGGTGCACGAGGTCATCGCAGCTATCCTCTGCGTCCGATGTGAGGATCTGTGGCTGCTGTGGAGCTGGTGGTCTCCTGATGATGGGAGTCAGCTTGAGCCGAGGATTTCCTGTGAGTTGGTTCTGGAGAGGGCGATTTGTTCTAGTGGCTATCGGTGTTAAATTTGGCAGAGCGTTGTTTAAAGGACCTAATTTCGGAGTGGCGGATGAGGTGGCTTTAGTAGGTGTTGTGGCGATGACGCTGTTTCTGTTCCTCGGGATCGGCTTCCTGGCAGGTCTCTGAGGGAGAGGAGGGACGAGAGTCGGAGAGTGCGAGAGGCGAGAAGGCGGCGGCGGAGGATGGAGAAGAAGATTTGGTGGAGAACGAGGCTTGAGAGCAGGGGAGAGAGGCAGGGTGTCTTCCTCATCCGGTGTTTCAGATGGTGGTGGTGGTGGGAGGTGAGCAGCTGATGTTGCGGCAGGTGCATGTGGCGTTGCACGTATGAAGACCTCATTCGAGGTATCTGCGGTCGTCTCAGGGCCTTGAGCCTGTGGGTGCGCGCTTCCTCCTCTGGCTGGTGAATCCTGTGCCAGCGAAGCAGTTAAATATACTTCACAATACTCGACCGTGCTCTCCTGTAACCTGCGGCCCAGGTGGTTGCGTGCCCAATCTCTGGCCACTTGAAATGGCCCCTCCCATTCCAGGTTAGGGAGTGATTTTAATTCCTCAATGGTGTCGTCTCTCGTTTGTTCAAAATGTTCCTTTAATATACCAACTATGTTTTGTTCCCACTGTAGTGCGTTGCCTTCAATTTTCAACCGTGTCTCCTCGTCAGGATAAGCAGGTTTGATGTCGTTCACCAGGTTAAGGGTCATCGCTCTAATCGACTTCGGGACACTCATGTGGACATTCTTCAGGTGATGTATGGCTTTAATCGTTTTTTGAAGTAGATTAGCTTTTTTCAGAAACAGCGGGTCGTCTGATGTAACTCTGTGTGGAGCTCTTGTGTTGGTGTGTCGTTGTTGTGACTCACTGTTATTGCGACGTGGGTTTCCGCGTTGCTGTTGTTGATTGTTGTTTACATTCCGTCTGTCATTCATGCGATAACCTCCGTAGCGAGGCGAGACACTGCGAAGACGAGGAGGAGGCTGCTGCTCACGGTGGCGAGGAGGAAGACGTTGCCCCCAGTGGCGGGGAGGCGAAGAGCGTCGCTCCCGTTGGAGGGCCGGGAAGTGCTGAATCCAGGGGCGAGGAGAAAAGTGCTGGCTCCGGTGGCGAAACGGGGAGCGTTGCTCTCGTTGGCGGAGAGGAAAGTACTGTTCATCTTGGCGACGAGGAGAATGCAGCTCCCGGTGGCGAGGAGGAGAAGGCTGTACACTGTGGACGGGAGGAGGGTGCTGCCCCCAGTGGCGAGGAGGAGAAGAGCGCCGCTCACGTTGCTGAAGCGGAGGATACTGTTCTCCGTGTCGAGGAGGAGAATGTTGCTCCCTGTAATAAGGAGGAGGGTGTTGCTCCCTGTGGCGAGGAGGAGAGGAGCGCTGCTCGCGTTGGTGAGGCGGAGGACGCCGTTCACTTTGAGGAAGAGAATGTTGTTCCCTGTAATGAGGAGGAGGGTGCTGCCCCCTGTGGCGTGGAGGAGAGGAACGCCGTTCCCGTTGTTGGGGCGGAGGACGCTGGTCTCCCTGATGAGGAGGAGGGTGCTGCCCCCTATGGCGGGGAGGAGAAACGCCTTCTCGCAGACGGAGAGAAAAGCGTTGCTCCCGGCGCTGAAGAGAGGAATAACGGGTGGATTGACGGCGATTTGTCCGCTGTTCATCCGGGTCGTCTGGATTCTCATTTACGGGACCCCCTGGGCCTCTGGTGACCGCAGCATACGTACGCCTCACCGGCACAGGACCAGCGTCCTGGCGACGTTCGGTGACGTGGTGACGTAGGGTGTCACGGCGGCGTCCCCGGCGGTAGCGCACTTGGGTCCAGCCGTCCTCACCATCCTCAGGGTGGTCGGCCATGTTGTTTTTTTTAAAAAATGCGTCAAAAATCACTTCTTTAAAAAAACATGGGTCTCGGACAGAAAAAGACGGGAGAGAGTGTTCTTGCTTGCAAAAAACTCGTAGAGTTATTTATTTTTGAACTTTACATAAAATGTTTTTCTTGAAAAAATAAAAATTAAAAAAAATTAAAATAAAAAATAAATAAAATGTGGTTTTAAATAAAATAGAATACGTACAAGTTATAGTTGCAACGTTTCGGTTATAAATCTAACCTTCTTCAGGCAAACTTGTACTTTTTTAACTTTTTTCTTTAGTAAATCGAGCGTAGGTGTTGTTCTCTGAGAATCCGAGCGAGAAAGGAAGTGCCCCGGAGGAGAGCCCAGCTAAAACATCGCCAGAGCCCCCACTTCCGGGACCCAGCCAGCCCCACAAGGATCCACACAGGACAGAGCACCCTCAAGTGTTGGCTCTGCGTAACTACAACATGGAGGATCAAAAATTCAATTATGGTTACATGAAATTTTGTCATAAAATGAATACATTTTGTACTTTTTCAGTCCAGTAAAATCTGTTAAACAAATTAAATTAAATTAAGTTTCTGTGTAAGCAAAGATGGTAAGTATAAACATAAAAAAATATATATATATAAAAAAATACATATCTTTTTCAAAAAAAATTATTCTTAAACATTCCTTCCAATGAAAACATTTTTGTAAGAATTACAACAATTAATCAGGAAATTTGTAGGGATTACAACAGTTGATAAGCACATTTTTAAGGATTACAATTAATATAAAACAGTGAAATAGAATCCCAATATTTACAGGTAAGTACATCAAAATATCAAATACATTTATTTTCCTTAGGGAAGTAAAATTTAATCTTATCGTATTAGTTCTTAGTTTCTATTTTTTTAATTATTTTTTTTATATTATTTTATGGAATTTTTTTAGAAATTGTTTTATTTTTATGTATATATTTTTTTGTTATTTCTTTTTATTTTTTTATTATTGATTTCCTTACTTTTTATTTAAGAAGTATTTCTGTAAGGATTTCATAACAGTTGTAAGATTTTAGAATAGTCATCTCCAGAACAGAGGTAAGTAAATCAAATCATAATTCTTATGTACAGTAATTAAAACATTTCAAGTAGGTGGATATTGTCAATACACCTTCAAAACAGGAAAGTTTTTTTCTCCTTTCTCCTTTCTTCTTTTTCTTATGGAAAAAGAATTTTTTGTATAGTTTTTTACAACAAAACAAACGTAATCATTCCTTTTCAAAACACAGGATAAAATAAACATCGAGTCCTCACAAACAATATTCTGGTTATACAATTTTTCAGACCGTGTGTTTGCTCTTATTTTATGTGAGGTTAAAGTAAACTCGGTATAATACAGAGGATATCTAATGTATAATATTCAAAGGAGAATTATCAAAATAATATGACAGCCCTTTACTTATTTGGGCACAATGTGTAGTCATTTCTCTTCTTTTTTCTGTTATTTACAAACACAAAATGAGTCGGCACATTTCTTTTTCTAGGAGGTAGGTATATCAAATGTAAACCATCAGATGTAATGCTGATTTAGGAATTCTGTTTTTCAAACCCATTTTGTGTTGGCTCTTATTCTTATCCTAGACTCAGGACGGACAGGAGAGGCCCGAACGGAACCCAAGGAGGGTCTGGAGGCACTGGCTTAGGGTAGGTGAGGGTTTTGACCCGACCATCCGCAAGGGGTGGAAGGGTCGATGCACGCTCCATCCATCCCCCCTGGCGGGAACCGTCCAGACCCCAACTATCCGCCCTGGAGAGAAGAGGAGTAGTAATACATGCCCATTGTTTACACATCACTCCATCAATCTCCAGTCTCGATCACCTTCGTTCTTAATACGCAGTTGAAATCAAATTAATGTATAAAGTAATTAAAAGACATGGAACCTGACCGTCACAAGCAGAAAGAAGTGGGGGAGTTGGAATTCAGGCCAGACACGACTCCATAAACGCTCGTCATAAATTCTCGATCGCACGACGTGATGTTCCCGTCTGTAAACTTAAATATTCAATGTGGTCAAAAGGCAACCCAAAAGGAAAGCAGCAGAGTATCATGGTGCAGGGTGATTGTGATTAAAATTTTATATTATTGAGGGGCTAATATTGAATCAAAATTGGGGTGGGATGAGTTGGGGAGTGAGTTTAAGGCATAGAGATTAATTAGGGTAAGTTTAGGCATAAGGGTTAAAATGGGTAGGTTTAGAATAAGGGGTTTGGGTTAGAGAATAAGTATTAGAATTAAAAATTAGACTAACTAAGGGGTCAGAAAAAGGTAAGTTAAAGGGTAGGTTTAGGCATAGAGGTTAAATTGGGTAGGTTTGGACATAGTGGTTAAATTAGGTAGGTTTAGGGCTAGAGGTTAAAATTGGGTAAGTTTAGGCAAGGGGTTAAAAATGGGTAGGTTTAGAATAAGGGGTTTGGGTCAGAGAGTAGAATATTAGAATTAAAAAATAAATTTATTAAGGGGT